>NC_080461.1:425000-1754096 GCF_028018845.1 Melospiza georgiana
AATCAGGATTGGGATTAGGACCGGGATTGGGACAGGGACTGGGACTGGGATTGGGACTGGGTTCGGGATGGGGATGGGGACCAGGACTGGGACTGGGATCAGGATTGGGATTGGGATTGGGACTGGGATTGGAACTGGCACCAGGGTCAGGATCGGGATTGGGATTGGGGCCAGGATCAGGACAGGGACCGGGATTGGGATTGGGATTGGAACTGGCACAGGGATTGGCACCGGGACACGGGGCCCAGGTGGGGAACGGGAACGGGGCGGGGCTGGGGGCGGGGCCGGGCTCACCTGGCAGCTGTCGGAGCCGCCCCGCGGGTTCTCCGCGCACACCTGGGGCGGGGCCGCGCTCCCGGCGCTGTCGCAGAGCTCGGGCGGGAGCAGCCGCACCTGCACCTCCCGCATCACCTCCCGGGGCGGGGCTGCGGGCGGGGCCGGGCGTGAGAGCCAGAACCGGGCACAGCCGGGCACACCTGGGCACAGCTGGGCACACACCTGGGTACACCTGGGATACACCTGGGTACACCTGGGTACACCTGGGGACAGCCAGGCACACCTGGGGACAGCTGGGGACACACCTGGGGACACACCTGGGCACACCTGGACACAGCTGGGGACACACCTGGGTACACCTGGGGACAGCTGGGGACACACCTGGGCACACCTGGGGACACACCTGGGTACACCTGGCACCCTTGGGACACACCCTGGGCACACCTGGGCACGCCTGGGACACACCTGGGACACATTTGGGATACACTTGGGCACACCTGGGTACAGCTGGGGACATCCGGGTACACCTGGCACCTTTGGGACACACCCTGGGCACACCGGGACACACCCTGGGCACACCTGGGCATACCTGGGATACACCTGGGCACATCTGGGATACACCTGCCCCACACCTGGGCACACCTGGGCACCCCTGGGCACACCTGGGACACACCTGGGCACACCTGGGCACACCTGTGTCTTCTGTGGGACCCCAGCCCCCATCCCAGGGACCCCAGCCCACCCTCAGGACAGACCCGAGACCATGATGGGATCTTAACCTGACACAGAGACACAGCTGGCACTCACCTGTGCCCACCTCAGACACACCTGGCACTCACCTGTGCCCACCTCAGACACACCTGGCACTGACCCGTGACCCCCATCGTCCCCGGGCACTCACCTGTGCCCCCTCAGCCCCAGCTCAGCCCCACCTGACCCCTACCTGTGCCCATCCCATCCCCCTGGCACTGCCCTGTGCCCAGCACGGACCCCCAGCCCCAGCTCAGACACACCTGGCACTCACCTGTGCCCACCTCAGCCCACCCACTGCTCACCTGTGCCCATCTCAGACACACCTGGCACTCGCCTGTGCCCATCCTCCCCTGGCACTCACCTGTGCCCACCTCAGCCCACCCATTGCTCACCTGTGCCCCCATTCCCCATCATTGCTCACGGTGGCCCTGCCCCAGCTCAGCCCCCCTGGCACTGCCCTGTGCCCACCTCAGACACACCTGGCTCTCACCTGTGCCCATCCCATCCCCACCTGGCACTCACCTGTGCCTGCCAGCGGTGCCCACCCCACGGTGTAGCAGGGCCTGATGCCCTCTGTGCCGCTCTGCCCAGCTCAGACACACCTGGCACTGCCCTGTGCCCATCTCAGACACACCTGGCACTCACCTGTGCCCACCAGCGGTGCCCAGCCCACGGTGTAGCAGGGCCCGATGCCCTTGGTGCCGCATTGCCCAGCTCAGACACACCTGGCACTCACCTGTGCCCATCTCAGAAACACCTGGCACTCACCTGTGTCCTGCCCTCACCTGTGCCCCCTGGCACTCACCTGTGCCCGCCAGCGGTGCCCAGCCCGCGGTGTAGCAGGGCCCGATGCCCTCGGTGCCGCTCTGCCCAGCTCAGACACACCTGGGGCACACCTGGCACTCACCTGTGCCCGCCAGCGGTGCCCAGCCCACGGTGTAGCAGGGCCCGATGCCCTCTGTGCCGCTCTGCCCAGCTCAGACACACCTGGCACTCACCTGTGCCCACCTCAGACACACCTGGCACTCACCTGTGCCCATCTCAGACACACCTGGCACTCACCTGTGCCCGCCAGCGGTGCCCAGCCCGCGGTGTAGCAGGGCCCGATGCCCTCGGTGCCCCGCCGCTGCCGGGCCCGGCTGACGCAGCCCAGCTGCACGAAGTCGCTGCACCGCGCCGGCGGCTGCAGCTGCAGCAGCGCCACGTCCAGCCCCGGGTGCAGCCGCGCCCGCAGCACGCGCCGCACCTCGGCCTCGGGCCCGGGGTCGCTCAGGTCGGCGGCGCCCAGAACCACCCGGCAGGCGGTGACGTTCCTGGGGACACCGGGACACCGTCAGGGCAGCCGGGACCAACCGGGACCACCGGGGGTAGCAGAGGGGCGGCTGAGAATAACCGGGACACCGGGACACCGTCAGGGCAGCCGGGACCAACCGGGACACCGTGAAGGGGCCGGTGGGACCAACCGGGACACCGTGAGGGGGAGCTGCGACTGCCCGGGACACCGGGAGCACCGTCAGGGGAGCCGGGACCAACCGGGACCACCGGGGGTAGCAGAGGGGCGGCTGAGAGCAACCGGGACACTGTGAGGGGCCGGCGGGACCAACCGGGAGTACTGGGGATGGTGAGGGAGAGCTGAGAGCAACCGGGACACCGTGAGGGGTGGCTGAGAGCAACCGGGACACCGGGCACCGTGAGGGGGAGCTGGGACTGCCCGGGACACCGGGAGCACCGTCAGGGAGCTGGGACCAACCGGGACACCGTGAGGGGCCGGCGGGACCAACCGGGACCACCGGGGGTAACGGAGCGGCGGCTGAGAGTAACCGGGACACCGGGGGTAACGGGGGGCCGGGACAGAGCATTCCAGGGCCATCCTGGGACCATTCCAGATCACCCCGGAGAGTCCCGGGGCCATCCCGAGGACATCCCAGGTTATCCCGGATCATCTCAGGGCCATCCCAGAGTCCCCCAGGGCCATCCCGGGGCCATCCCAGATCATCCCAGGGCCATCCCAAAGCCCCCCAGAGCCATCTCAGGGCATCCAAGGACATCCCAGATCATCCTGGAGCCATCTCGGGTCATCCCAGACCATCCCAGGTCATCCCAAAGGCCCCCAGAGCCATCTCAGAGCATCCCAGGTCATCCTGGAGCCATCTCGGGTCATCCCAGGTCATCCCAAAGCCCCCCAGAGCCATCTCAGAGCATCCCGGACCATTCTGGACCCCCCCAAAACTCCCTAGGGCCAACCTGGATCATCCCAAGATTGTTCCGGGGCCCCCCAGAGCTTCCCAGCACCTCCTGGACCCCCCAAGACCATCCCAGGTCCATCTCAGATCCATCCCAAAGCACCCATGGCCATCCCAGATCATCCTGGAGCCATCTCGGGTCATCCCAGATCATCCCAGGTCATCCCAGGTCATCCCAAAGCCCCCCAGAGCCATCTCAGAGCATCCCAGATCATCCTGGATCACCTGAAAGCGCCCTGGGGCCATCCTGGGTCTTCCCAGGACCACCCCAAAGCTCTTTTGGCACCATCCCGGAGCCTCCTGGGATCATCCTGGACCATCCCAGATCATCCTGAGACCATCCCAGGGCCATCCCAGAGCCCCCCAGGGCTATCCTGGATCATCCCAGGACCATCACAGATCATCCCTGATAATCCCAGATCTTCTTGAGGCCATCCCAGGGCCATCCTGGGGCCATTCCAGATCATCCCAGAGCGTCCAAGATCATCCCAGGTCATCCCAGATCATCCCAGGGCCATCCCGAGGCCATCCCAGAGCATCCTGGACCATCCCAAAGCCCCCCAGAGCCATCTCAGAGCATCCCAGGTCATCCCAAGGGCATCCTGGGGCCATTCCAGATCATCCCAGAGCATCCAGAATCATCCCAGGGCATCACGGATCATCCCAGGGCCATCCTGGAGTCCCCCAGGGCCATCCCAGACCATCCCAGATCATCCTGGAGCTTCCCAAGGTTATCCCAGGACCTTCCTGAGGCCATTCTGGATCATCCCAGAACATCCCACAGCCATCCCACAACCATCCCAGAACATCCCAGAGCCCCTGGAACCTTCCTGCAGCATCCCAGGACCATCCCAAAGCTCCTCAGGGCCATCCCTGAGCCTCCCAGAGCCTCCTGAGGTCATCCCGTGGCCATCCCAGATCATCCTGGACCATCCCAGATCATCCCGGATCATCCCGGGGCCATCTCGGAGCCCCCCGAGGCCATCCTGGAACCTCCCAGATAATTCCAGATCGTCCCAGGACCATCTCAGATCATCCCAGGTCCATCTCAAAGCCCCCGTCGCCATCCCAGATCACCCTGGACCATCCCAGATTATCCCAGATCATGCCAGGGCCATCTCGGAGCCCACCAAGGCCATCCTGGAACATCCCAGGTAATTCCAGACCATCCCAGGTCCATCTCAGACCATCCCGGACCATCCCTGATAATCCCAGATCTTTCCGAGGTCATTCCGAGGCCATCCCAGATCATCCCAGGTCATTCCAGATTATCCTGGATCATCTCAGAGCCATCCCAGAGCCCCCCCGAGTCCATCCCAGATCACCCCAGGTCATCCCAGATTATCCTGGATCATCTCAGAGCCATCCCAGAGCTCCCTGGGCCCATCCCAGACCATCCCTGGCCATCCCAGGCTCATCCCGGGTCCATCATCCCAGCCCATCCCAGGGTTATCCCAAAGCCCCCCGAGGCCATCCCAGCCTATCTGGTTCATCCCAGTCCGTCCTGGCCCATCCCAGCCTATCTGGTCCATCCCAGCCCATCCCAGTCCGTCCCGGGCCCATCCCAGCCTATCCCAGTCCATCCCAACCCATCCCAGTCCATCCCAGCCTATCCCAGTCCATCCCAGTTTGTCCCAGCCCATCCCAGTCCATCCCAGTCCATCCCAGCCATCCTGGTCCATCCCAGGATTATCCCAAAGGTCCCTGAGGCCATGCCAGCCCATGCCAGTCCATCCCAGCCCATCCCAGTCCGTCCCGGGCCCATCCCAGCCTATCCCAGTCCATCCCAACCCATCCCAGTCCATCCCAGCCTATCCCAGTCCATCCCGGGCCCATCCCAGTCCATCCCAGTCCATCCCAGCCCATCCCGGGTCTATCCCGGTCCCACCCTGGCCCATCCCGAGTCCATCCTAGACCCATCCCACGCTCATCCTTGCCCATCCCAGCCCATCCTAGAGCCCCCTGGGACTATCCTGGGTCCATCCCGGCCCATCCTGGGCAAACCCCAGCCCACCCCAGCCCATCCCAGCCCATCCTGGTCCCATCCCGTGTCTATCCCGTGTCTATCCCGCTCACTGGGGCAGGCAGTGGGCACAGTCAGCAGCCAGCCGGGGCTGATCAGGCCCATCCCGGCCCATCCTGGTCCCACCCAGTCCCACCCTGGCTCGCCCTGGGCCATCCTGGAACTATCCCAGACCCATCCCAGTCCATCCCAGACCCATCCCAGTCCATCCCAGACCCATCCCAGTCCATCCCAGTCCATCCCAGACTCATCCCAGTCCATCCCAGACCCATCCCAGTCCATCCCAGACTCATCCCAGTCCATCCCAGACCCATCCCAGTCCATCCCAGACCCATCCCAGTCCATCCCAGTCCATTCCAGACTCATCCCAGACCCATCCCAGCCCATCCCACTCCATCCCAGACTCATCCCAGACCCATCCCAGTCCATCCCAGACTCATCCCAGCCTATCCCAGACCCATCCCAGTCCATCCCAGTCCATCCCAGACTCATCCCAGCCTATCCCAGTCCATCCCAGTCCATCCCAGACCCATCCCAGTCCATCCCAGTCCATCCCAGACCCATCCCAGTCCATCCCAGACTCATCCCAGACCCATCCCAGTCCATCCCAGTCCATCCCAGACTCATCCCAGACCCATCCCAGTCCATCCCAGCCCATCCCAGTCCATCCCAGACTCATCCCAGACCCATTCCACTCCATCCCAGACCCATCCCACTCCATCCCAGCCCATCCCAGTCCATCCCAGCCCATCCCGCTCCATGCCAGACCCATCCCAGACTCATCCCAGTCCATCCCAGTCCCACCCCAGCCTGTCCCAGGTCTGTCCCGCTCACCGGGGCAGGCAGCACGCCGCGGTCAGCAGCCAGCCGGGGGTGATCAAGCCCATCCCAGCCCATCCTGGTCCCACCCAGTCCCACCCTGGCTCGCCCTGGGCCATCCTGGAACCATCCCAGACCCATCCCAGACTCATCCCAGACCCATCCCAGTCCATCCCAGCCCATCCCTGTCCCAACCCAGTCCCACCCCAGCCTGTCCCGGGTCTATCGCAGTCTGTCCCGGGTCTGTCCCGCTCACCGGGGCAGGCAGCGCGCCGCGGTCAGCAGCCAGCCGGGCGCGATCAGGCTCCCGCCGCAGACGTGGCCGCTGCCGGCCCGCAGCGGGTCCTGGATGCTCGCCAGCCCCGGCCAGGCCCCGGGAACCGGCCCGGAGCCGCCGCCGAACTCCTCGGCCATGGGCTGGAGACCGCACGTACCGCTGGGGGGGACAGGGACAGATGTGGGGACAGGGACAGACACGGGGACAGGGACAGACACGGGGACAGGGACAGGGACGGGGACAGAGGGCACAGGGACAGGCGTGGGGACAGAGGGACAGGGACAGGGACAGGCGTGGGGACAGGCATGGGGACAGGGACAGACGTGGGGACAGGGACAGAGGGACACAGGGACAGGCATGGGGACAGAGGGACAGGGACAGGGATGGGGACAGGGACAGATGGGACAGGAGCAGGGACTGGGACCGCGACACGGGACAGGGACACCTGACACCAGGACAGGGGCAGGGACAGGGATGGTGACACGGGGGCAGGGACATCACCCGGGGACGTGACCGTGCCCACCGGCTCTGCCTGACCGGCTGTGCCAGCCCTGGGCTGTGACAGTGACAGGGACACGGGGACACAGTGACACTGCAACACGGGGACAGTGACACTCTGACATCGGGAAGGGACAGGGACACAGGGACAGGGACACGGGGACAGTGACCCCCAAGATGGGGAGAGGAACCGTGACACTGGACAGGGACAGGGACACCCCGACACGGCGACAGGGAGACAGGGACAAGGGGACCCCCGACACGGGACAGGAGTCCCCAGTGCCACACGTGTCCCCCTGGTGGTGCCAGAGCCTGGCACGGGCACGGGGCTGCGACCCCCCCCCCGGGCTGTGGTGACCTCGGGGACCTCGGGGACCCTGGGGACACTCAGGGGACTCAGGGGACCCTCAGGGGGACCCTCAGGTAACCCTGGGGACCCTCGGGACAACCTCGGGGACATTCGGGGATCCTCAGGTGACCTTGGGGACCTTCGGGGGACCCTGGGGACGCCCTCAGGTGACCTCGGGGACACTCAGGAGACCTTGGAGACCCTCGGGGACCCTCAGGTGACCTCGGGGACCCTCGGGACGCCCTCAGGGACACTCAGGTGACCTTGGGGACCCTCGGGACGCCCTCAGGGACACTCAGGTGACCTTGGGGACACTCAGGTGACCTTGGGGACCCTCGGGGACACTCAGGGGACCCTCAGGTGACCTCGGGGACCCTCGGGACGCCCTCAGGGACACTCAGGTGACCTTGGGGACCCTCAGGTGCCCTCGGGGACCCTGGGGTGTCACCCACTCGCACGAGTCCCAGGTGGCGCGGGCGGGCGCGGCCAGCAGGAGCAGCAGGAGCCAGAGCGGAGCCATGGCTGGGCCAGGGGACAGCGGCAGCGCCCGAGGCTCCCCGAGGGTCCCCCCCGGTCCCGAGGGTCCCGCCGGGCCAGGGATGACGTCACAGAGCGGCCCCGGTTCCGCCCGGCGCCGTCACAGAGCGGTGGAACCGGGGGAGGGGCGGAACGGCCGCGGAGGGTCCGGGGCGGCCTCGGGCAATGCCGGGAACTCCCGGAACAAAACTCCGGTCCCGGAAATCCCTGTCCCAAAAAATCCCGTCCCGAAATTGTCATCCCAAAAAATCCCATCCCGAAAACCCCATCCCGAAATTGTCATCCCAAAAATCCCATCCCGAAAACCCCATCCTAAAACATCCCAAAAGCTCCCAGACCAAAATCCCGCCCCAAAAATCCCGAACCAAAAATCCCATCCCAAAATCTCCCAAAATCCCCATCCCAAAACTCCCATCCCGAAATTCCCATCCGAGAATTGCGTTCTCAAAATGCCCATCCCAAAAATCCCTTCGCAGAATTCCCACCCCAAAATATCCAAAAATCCCCATCCCAAAATTCCCACCCCAGAATTGCCATCCCATAATTCCCCTCACAGAATTCCCACCCCAAAATATCCCAAAATATGCCAAAAACTCCCATCCTAAAATTCCCATTCCAGAATTCCATTCCCAAAATCCCCATGCCAAAAATTCCCATCCCAAAACATCCCAAAACTCCCATCCTAAAATCCCTATCCCAAAATCCCCATCCCAAAAACTCCCACCCCAAAATTCCCATTCCAAAATTGCGTTCCCAGAATTCCCATCCCAACGTTCTGATCCCAAAATATCCCTAAATCCCCATCCCAAAATCCCCATCATAGAATTGCATTCCCAAAATCTCCATCCCAAAATTCCCATCCCAAAATATCCCAAAAATTCCCATCCCAAAACATCCCAAAACTCCCATCCTAAAATCCCTATCCCAAAAATTTCCATCCCAAAATTCCCATCCCAAAATATCCCAAAAATTCCCATCCAAAAACTCCCATCCCAAAATACCCCAAAAGCCCCATCCCAAAATCCCCATCATGGAATTCCATTCCCAAAACTCCCATCCCAAAAATCCCACCCCAGAATTACATTCCCAAAATTCCCATCCCAAAATATCCCAAAAGCCCCATCCCAAAAATTCCTATCCCAAAATATCCCAAAAGCCCCATCCTAAAATTCCCATCCTGAAATTCCCATTTTCACCCCAAATCATTTTTATCTGAAAAATCCCTGCTTGCAGACTGGGGAAGCTTCTCAGCAGGGAATTTATTTTTATTTTTTCAATTTTTATTTATACAAAAATCTATTTTTCTGTATGTAAACAGAGGAAAGTTCTCAGCAGAGAAATTATTTTATTTTAATTTTATTTTTATTTTTATTTTTATTTTTATTTTTATTTTTATTTTTATTTTTATTTTTATTTTATTTTAATTTTAGTTTTAGTTTATGTATATGTTTATCTTTATGGTGTCTTTATTTTTATTTTTAAATTTTTATAAAACTCAATTTTTCTCCTTGAGAATGGACGAAGGTTCTCAGCAGGGAACTTTATATTTATATTTATTTATATTCATATTTATATTTATATTTATATTTATATTTATATTTATATTTATATTTATATTTATATTTATATTTATATACATTTATATTTATATACATATTTATATTTATATTTATATATATTTATATATATTTATATTTATATTTATATTTACAGTTATAGTTATTTTTATATTTTATTTATATCTTTATTTTTCCAAAGCTCCATATCCCCTGTACACACGGGAAGGTTCTCAGCAGGGAGAATAAATAAATAAATAAATAAATAAATAAAATAATAATAGTTATTGTTATTATTATTATTAATAATATTAATATTAATATTAATATTATTATATTTTTATTTTCCCAAAGCCCCATTTCCCCTGTCCAGACGGGAAGGTAAATAATAAATATTTTAATTTTAATTTTAATTTTTATTTTTATTTTTATTTTATTTTTACAAAGCTCCATTTGTGGTCAGGGCCCTTTTCTGAGGCTGTCGAGGAAGAGCCGCTCGCTCTGCAGGAACTCGTGATCCTGAGGGACAGAGGGCGGGGCTGAGCCAGCCGGGGCATCCAGGCCCTTCCAGAACGTTCCGAGCGCCCGAGCAGCCCAGCCCCGCAAAGCTGGGCACAAACCCTTCCCTGCAATCCCAAATCTCCTCCCAGACAATCCCAAACCCTTTCCAACAACCCCAAAACCTCTCTCATACAATCCCAAACCCTTCCTCACCAGTCCCTTTCCCTTTCCACAATCCCAAACCCTTCCCCACAATCCCAAACCCTTCTCCACCAGTCCCTTTCCCTTTCCCCAATCCCAAACCCTTCCCAGACTGTCCCAAACCCTTTCCCACAATCCCAAACCCTTTCCAACAACTCCAAACCCTTTCCCCAATCCCAAACCTTTCCCCAATCCCAAACCCTTTCCCGGACTGTCCCAAACCCTTTCCCACAATCCCAAACCCTTTCCAACAACTCCAAACCCTTTCCCACAATCCCAAACCCTTTCCAACAATCCCAAACCCTTTCCCCAATCCCAAACCCTTCCCCACCAGTCCCTTTCCCCAATCCCCAATCCCAAACCCTTTCCAACAACTCCAAACCCTTTCCCTCCCATCCCAAACCCTTTCCCCAATCCCAAACCCTTTCCCCAATCCCAAACCCTTTCCCCAATCCCAAACCCTTTCCCCACAATCCCAAACCCTTTCCCCAATCCCAAATCCTTTCCCCACAATCCCAAACCCTTTCCCACAATCCCAAACCCTTTCCAACAACTCCAAACCCTTTCCCCACAATCCCAAACCCTTTCCCCAATCCCAAACCCTCTCCCCAATCCCAAACCCTCTCCCCCAGTCCCAAACCCTTTCCCCAATCCCAAACCCTCTCCCCCAATCCCAAACCCTTTCCCACAATCCCAAACCCTTTCCCCAATCCCAAACCCTTCCCCCCAATCCAAATCCCTTCTCCCCCATTCCCAGTTTCCCCAGTTCCCCCAGTCCCGTTCCCAGTCCCGTCCCCACCATCCTGGCGCGGTGTTTCAGCAGCAGGACGTGTCCATAGAGCGCAGCCGTGCTGTCCCCACTGTCCCCAAGGAGTGTCCCCAGGGCTGGCAGGAACCCGGGAGAGGCTGCAGGAGGGGACAGCAGAGTGTCCCTGTCCCCAGTGTCCCCAGAGCCCCTGCAGGAGGGGACAGCAGAGTGTCCCTGTCCCCAATGTCCCCAGAGCCCCTGCAGGAGGGGACAGCAGAGTGTCCCTGTCCCCAATGTCCCCAAGGAGTGTCCCCAGGGCTGGCAGGAACCCGGGAGAGGCTGCAGGAGGGGACAGCAGAGTGTCCCTGTCCCCAATGTCCCCAGAGCCCCTGCAGAGGGGACAGCAGAGTGTCCCTGTCCCCAAGGAATGTCCCCAATGTCCCCAGAGCCCCTGCAGGAGGGGACAGCAGAGTGTCCCTGTCCCCAATGTCCCCAGGAGCCCCTGTAGGAGGGTACAGCAGAGTGTCCCTGTCCCCAGTGTCCCCAGAGCCCCTGCAGGAGGGGACAGCAGAGTGTCCCTGTCCCCAGTGTCCCCAGAGCCCCTGCAGGAGGGGACAGCAGTGTCCCTGTCCCCAATGTCCCCAGGAGCCCCTGCAGGAGGGGACAGCAGTGTCCCTGTCCCCAATGTCCCCAGAGCCCCTGCAGGAGGGGACAGCAGTGTCCCTGTCCCCAATGTCCCCAGAGCCCCTGCAGGAGGGGACAGCAGAGTGTCCCTGTCCCCAAGGAGTGTCCCCAATGTCCCCAGGAGCCCTTGCAGGAGGGGACAGCAGAGTGTCCCTGTCCCCAATGTCCCCAGGAGCCCCTGTAGGAGGGTACAGCAGAGTGTCCCTGTCCCCAGTGTCCCCAGAGCCCCTGCAGGAGGGGACAGCAGAGTGTCCCTGTCCCCAATGTCCCCAGGAGCCCCTGCAGGAGGGGACAGCAGAGTGTCCCTGTCCCCAATGTCCCCAGGAGCCCCTGCAGGAGGGGACAGCAGAGTGTCCCTGTCCCCAGTGTCCCCAGTGTCCCCAGAGCCCCTGCAGGAGGGGACAGCAGAGTGTCCCTGTCCCCAAGGAGTGTCCCCAGTGTCCCCAGAGCCCCTGCAGAGGGGACAGCAGAGTGTCCCTGTCCCCAAGGAATGTCCCCAATGTCCCCAGGAGCCCCTGCAGGAGGGGACAGCAGAGTGTCCCTGTCCCCAGTGTCCCCAGGAGCCCCTGCCGGAGGGGACAGCAGTGTCCCTGTCCCCAGTGTCCCCCAGCAGCGCCTCCCACCTCACCCCACCCTGCACCCCCAGCCCATGAGGATCCCAAAGACGGCCCCGCAGGGCTGAGCCTCCCCCCGTGCGCTGATGGGCGCCGTCCCTGTCCCCATGCTGTCCCTGTCCCCAGCAGTGTCTCCAGTGGTGTCCCCAGCACTGTCCCTGTCCCCATGCTGTCCCTGTCCCCATGCTGTCCCTGTCCCCAGCAGTGTCTCCAGTGGTGTCCCCAGCATTGTACCTGTCCCCATGCTGTCCCTGTCCCCATGCTGTCCCTGTCCCCAGCAGGGTGCCCAGTGGTGTCCCCAGCATTGTTCCTGTCCCCATGCTGTCCCTGTCCCCAGCAGGGTGCCCAGTGGTGTCCCCAGCACTGTCCCTGTCCCCATGCTGTCCCTGTCCCCAGCAGTGTCTCCAGTGGTGTCCCCAGTGTTGTTCCCAGCAGTGTCCCCACCCTTGGCAGTGTCCCCAGCGCTGTCCCCGTCCCCATACCCAGCAGTGTCCCCATACCCAGCAGTGTCCCCATACCCAGTAGTGTCCCTGGCTGTGTCCCCAGCATTGTCCCTGTCCCCAGCAGTGTCCCCACACCCAGCAGTGTCCCCACACCCAACGGTGTCCCCAGGAGTGTCCCTGTCCCTGGCAGTGTCCCCAGCGGTGTCCTCATAACCAGTGCTGTCCCCAGGGCTGTCCCCAGCATTGTCCCTGTCCCCAGCGCTGTCCCTGTCCCCAGCGCTGTCCCTGTCCCCAGCAGTGTCCCCAGGGCTGTCCCCATACCCAGCAGTGTCCCCATACCCAGAGGTGTCGCTGTTCCTGGCAGTGTCCCCAGCGTTGTCCCCAGTCGTGTCCCTGTCCCCAGTCGTGTCCCCAGCAGTGTCCCCATACCCAGAGGTGTCGCTGTTCCTGGCAGTGTCCCCAGCACTGTCCCTGTCCCCAGCAGTGTCCCCAGCAGTGTCCCCATACCCAGAGGTGTCCCCAGCGTTGTCCCCGTCCCTGGCAGTGTCCCTGTCCCTGTCCCTGTCCCCAGGGCGGGGCCCAGCTCCTCCTGCAGCTCCCGGAGCTGCTCCCGCTGCCGCTCCAGGCTGCGCCGGCCCTGCAACAACGGGAACGGGAACGGGAACGGGGATGGGATGGGATGGGATGGGATGGGATGGGATGGGATGGGTGGGATGGGATGGGATGGGATGGGATGGGATGGGATGGGATGGGATGGGATGGGATGGGATGGGATGGGTGGGATGGGTGGGATGAGTGGGATGGGTGGGATGGGATGGGATGGGTGGGATGGGTGGGATGGGATGGGTGGGATGGGTGGGATGGGATGGGACGGGAACGGGAACGGGGATGGGATGGGATGGGATGGGATGGGATGGGATGGGATGGGATGGGATGGGTGGGATGAGTGGGATGGGTGGGATGGGATGGGATGGGTGGGATGAGTGGGATGGGATGGGTGGGATGGGTGGGATGGGATGGGACGGGAACGGGAACGGGGATGGGATGGGATGGGATGGGATGGGATGGGATGGGATGGGATGGGATGGGATAGGATAGGATGGGATGGGATGGGATGGTGGGAATGGGGAATGTGGGAAATGCGAAAGGTGGGAATGGAATACTGGGAATGGGACAGGTGGGAAATGAGGGAATGGGAAAGGCGGGAATGGGGATGTGGGAAATGGGACAGGTGGGAATGGGAAAGGTGGGAATGTGGGAAAGGGAAATGTGGGAATGGGGAAGGTGGGAATGTGGGAAACATGGGAATAGGAAAGATGGGAATGGGACAGGTGGGAAATGTGGGAAAGGTGGGAATGGGAAAGGTGGGAATGGAATGGTGGGAACGGGACAGGTGGGAATGGGGAATGTGGAAAAGGTGGAAATGGGAAATGTGGGGAATGTGGGAATGGGAAATTTGGAAAGGGGAAATGTGGGAATGGAAAGGTGGGAATGTGGGAAAGGGAAAGGTGGGAATTGGAAAGGTGGAAATGTGGGAATGGGAAAGGTGGGAATGTGGGAATGGAAAGGCGGGAATGTGGAGAATGTGGGAATGGGGAATGTGGGAAATGTGGGAATGGAAAGGTGGGAATGGGACAGGTGGGAAATGTGGGAAAGGTGGGAATGTGGGGAATGGGAAAGGTGGGAATGGAATGGTGGGAATAGGACAGGTGGGAATGGGGAATGTGGAAAAGGTGGGAATGGGAAATGTGGGAAATGTGGAAATGGGGAATGTGCGAAAGGGAAAGGTGGGAATGGAATGGTGGGAAATGTGGGAAATGGGAAAGGTGGGAATGTGGGCAATGTGGGAAAGATGGGAAATTTGGAAAGGGGAAATGTGGGAATAGAAAAGGTGGTTATGTGGGAAAGGGAAAGGTGGAAATGGGAAAGGTAGGAATGGAATACTGGGACAGGTGGGAAATGAAGGAATGGGAAAGGTGGGAATGTGGGGAATGTGGGAAACGTGGGAATGGGAAATGTGGAAAGGGGAAATGTGGGAGTGGGAAATGTGGGAATTATGGAAGGGGGATTTTCTGGGGAGGGGGGATTTTCCCGGGGGATATTCAGGGAAGGAGGGGGTATTTTCTGTGACGGGGTATTTTCCGTGGGGATTTTCTGGGGGGATTTTCAGAAAGGGGAATTTCCTGGGGGGCGATTTTCTGGAGAAGAGGATTTTCTGAGGGGATTTTCAGGGAAGGAGGGGGGATTTTCCAGGGTGATTTCCAGGGAATGAGGGGGCATTTGCCTGTGTAAGGCGCTGCTCCTGCTGCCGCAGCCGCTCCTGCTGCTCCTGCAGCTCCTGCAGCCGCTGCCGCTGCTCCTGCTGCGTCCTGCGAGACTCCCGCAGCGCCCGCTGCCCGTCCTGCTGCTGCTGCGCTGAGCGCTGCACCGGGAAAACAGGAATGGGATTGGGAATGGGACACGGGAATGGGGATGGGGAACGGGAACGGGAACGGGGAATGGGGCTGCCCCTCCTGCTGCTGCTGCGCTGAGCGCTGCACCGGGAAACAGCAATGGGATTGGGAATGGGACACGGGAATGGGAATGGGGATGGGGAACGGGAACGGGAATGGGGAATGGGGCTGCCCGTCCTGCTGCTGCTGCGCTGAGCGCTGCACCGGGAAAACAGCAATGGGATTGGGAATGGGACACGGGAATGGGAATGGGGAATGGGGAATGGGGAATGGGGAATGGGGCTGCCCGTCCTGCTGCTGCTGCGCCGAGCGCTGCACCGGGAAAACAGGAACGGGATTGGGAATGGGACACGGGAATGGGAATGGGGATGGGGAACGGGAACGGGAATGGGGAATGGGGCTGCCCGTCCTGCTGCTGCTGCGCCGAGCGCTGCACCGGGAAACAGCAATGGGATTGGGAATGGGACACGGGAATGGGAATGGGGATGGGGAACGGGAACGGGAATGGGGAATGGGGCTGCCCGTCCTGCTGCTGCTGCGCTGAGCGCTGCACCGGGAAAACAGGAACGGGATTGGGAATGGGACACGGGAATGGGAATGGGGATGGGGAACGGGAACGGGAATGGGGAATGGGGCTGCCCCTCCTGCTGCTGCTGTGCTGAGCGCTGCACCGGGAAAACAGGAATGGGATTGGGAATGGGGAATGGGGAATGGGAATGGGGAATGGGGGATGGGAATGGGGAATGAGGAATGGGAATGGGGAATGGGAATGGGAATGGGGAATGGGGGAATGGGAATGGGAATGGGGATGGGGAATGGGGATGGGGAATGGGAATGGGGATGGGAATGGGGGATTGGGATGGGGATGGGGATGGGAATGGGGAATGGGAACAGGAATGAGGATGGGGAATGGGAACAGGGAATGGGGCTGCCCCTCCTGCTGCGCCGAGCGCTGCAACAGGAATGGGAATGGGAATGGGAATGGGAATGGGAATGGGAATGGGGAATGGAAATGGGGATGGGAATGGGGAATGGGAATGGGGAATGGGGAATGGGGGAATGGGGAGTGGGGATGGGAATGGGGAATGGGAATGGGGATGGGAATGGGGAATGGGGCAATGGGGAGTGGGGATGGGAATGGGGAATGGGGAATGGGAATGGGGAATGGGGGAATGGGGATGGGAATGGGGAATGGGGAAGGGGAATGGGGAATGGGAATGGGGCTGCCCCTCCTGCTGCGCCGAGCGCTGCAACGGGAACGGGAATGGGAATGGGGAATGGAAATGGGGATGGGAATGGGGAATGGGGGAATGGGAATGGGGAGTGGGGATGGGAATGGGGATGGGGATGGGGAATGGGGGAATGGGAATGGGGATGGGGATGGGGAATGGGGGAATGGGAATGGGAATGGGGATGGGGATGGGGATGGGAATGGGGAATGGGGAATGGGAATGGGAATGGGGAATGGGGATGGGAATGGGGAATGGGGAATGGGAATGGGGAATGGGGCTGCCCCTCCTGCTGCGCCGAGCGCTGCAACGGGAATGGGAATGGGAATGGGGAATGGAAATGGGGATGGGAATGGGGAATGGGGGAATGGGAATGGGGAGTGGGGATGGGAATGGGGATGGGGATGGGGATGGGGAATGGGGGAATGGGAATGGGGATGGGGATGGGGAATGGGGGAATGGGAATGGGAATGGGGATGGGGATGGGGATGGGAATGGGGAATGGGAACGGGAATGAGGATGGGGATGGGAACAGGGAATGGGGCTGCCCGTCCTGCTGCTGCTGCACCGAGCGCTGCGACAATGGGAACGGGAACGGGAACGGGATCAGGGATGGGAATGGGGAACAGGGAATGGGGAACGGGAATGAGGAGGGGAATGGGAATGGCAATGGGAATGGCAATAGGACAGGGAACAGGATCAGGAATGGGATGGGGAACGGGAATGGGATGGGGAACAATGAACGGGGATGGGAACAGGAATGGGGAACGGGGATGGGAACGGGGAATGGGACGGGGAACAGGATGGGGAACAGGGATGGGAATGAGACCGGTAATGTGGAACGGGACCGGGGCTGGGACTGGGACAGGGAACAGCATCGGGATGGGAGAATGGGACTGGGAATGGGAACAGGAGCAGGACAGGGGAATGGACTGGGAACAGGACTGGGATGGAGAAAGGAACAGGGAATGGGATCGGGAATGGGACCAGGACAGGGACAGGGAATGGGACTGGAATGAGGAAACAGCACTGGGATGGGGAATGGCACTGGGAAACGGAAAGGGACTGGGACAGGGAATGGGACGGGGACAGGGAATGGCACCAGGACTGGAATTGGCACAGGGATGGGGGAATAGCACGGACACAGGGAACAGGACCCAGGCATGGCTCAGAGGGATGTGGAGCCCCAGTTTGGGGGGATGTGGAGCCCCAGTTTGGGGGATGTGGAGCCCCAGTTTGGGGGATGTGGAGCCCCAGTTTGGGGGGATGTGGAGCCCCAGTTGGGGGATGTGGAGCCCCAGCTGGGGGGATGGGCAGCCCCAGTTTGGGGGATGTGTAGCCCCAGTTTGGGGGATGTGGAGCCTCAGTTTGGGGGATGTGGAGCCCCAGTCTGGGGGGATGTGGAGCCCCAGTTTGGGGGGATGTGGAGCCCCAGTTGGGGGGATGGGCAGCCCAAGTTTGGGGGATGTGGAGCCCCAGTTTGGGGGATGTGGAGCCCCAGTTGGGGGGATGTGGAGCCCCAGCTCAGTGGGATGTGGAGCCCCAGTTTGGGGGATGTGGAGCCCCAGTTGGGGGGATGTGGAGCCCCAGCTCAGTGGGATGTGGAGCCCCAGCTCAGTGGGATGTGGAGCCTCAGTTTGGGGGATGTGGAGCCTCCGTTTGGGGGGATGTGGAGCCCCAGTTTGGGGGATGTGGAGCCCCAGCTCAGCTCTGTCAGTTCCACCCCCGATGCTCCATTTACCTCGGCCAGCTCACGGATCTCCTCCTCCCGCTCCTGCAGCCGCTGCTCAGCCCTCAGAACCTTCTCCTTCTCCAGCCTCAGCTCCCTCCAGGCCTCCTCCAGCTCCTCCCTGTCCCTGGCGAGCTGCTCCTCCTTGGATCTCAGCTCCCTGCTCCGCAACTTCAGCTCTGCCTGATCCTTTGGGGGAACAGCAAACCTCACCTGTCCCGTCCTTTGGAGCAGCGGGAGGAGGAGAAGGTGGTTTAGGAACCCCGGGTGCCCACGGGGACCTTGGCCAGGCTCCTCAGCGCCGCGTCCAGGCTCAGGGCGCGCTCCCGGTGCTGCTCGTCCCGCTCCCGGCCCAGCCGCTCCCGCTGCCGGAGCTCGGCCCACGCGGCCGCCAGGCGCCGCCGCTCCTCGGAGCGCTCCCGGAGCTCCGCCCGCTGCTCCTCCAGGCACGCTGCCTGCGGGACCGGGGACAGCTCCAGGAGCCGCTTCCCGCGGGGCTTGCCCTCCTACAGCCCGGCCCCGCCGCTCGCAGAGCGGAATTCCAGAGGCTGCTCCAGCCCGGGAGCTCCAGCCCCGTGTGGGCCTCCAGAGGGCTCGACCTGGCCTGTTCTGAGCCCCTTCCAGATCCCGTCCTGCTGGTTCTGAGCCTCTTCCTGATCCCATCCTGCTGGTTCTGAGCCCCTTCCTGATCGATCCCATCCTGCTGGTTCTGAGCCCCTTCCAGATCCCATCCTGCTGGTTCTGAGCCCCTTCCTGATCCCATCCTGCTGGTTCTGAGCCCCTTCCAGCCCTGAGCCCTTTTCCCTTCCAGCTCCAAGCCCTGCTCCCATGCCACCCGGTTCTGAGCCCCTTTCCCTGTCCTGGCTGGTCCCGAGCCCCTCTTCCAGTCCCACTCTCACCCAGCTGGTTCTGAACCCCTTCCAGTTTCCATCCTGGCTGGTTCTGAGCCCGTTCAAGCCCTGAGCCCTGCGGGACCGGGGACAGCTCCAGGAGCCGGGTTTGCCCCCCTACAGCCTCAGGAGCCGGGTTTGTCCTCCTGCAGCTCCAGGAGCTGGGTTTGCCCTCCTGCAGCCCCAGGAGCCGGGTTTGCCCTCCTGCAGCCCCAGGAGCCGGGTTTGCCCTCCTGCAGCTCCAGGAGCTGGGTTTGCCCCCCTACAGCCTCAGGAGCCGGGTTTGCCCCCCTACAGCCTCAGGAGCCGGGTTTGCCCTCCTGCAGCTCCAGGAGCTGGGTTTGCCCTCCTGCAGCCCCAGGAGCTGGGTTTGCCCTCCTGCAGCCCCAGGAGCTGGGTTTGCCCTCCTGCAGCTCCAGGAGCTGGGTTTGCCCTCCTGCAGCCCCAGGAGCTGGGTTTGCCCTCCTGCAGCTCCAGGAGCCGGGTTTGCCCTCCTACAGCCCGGCCCTGCCGCTCACAGAGCGAAATTCCAGAGGCTGCTCCGGCCCTGTGTGGGCATCCAGAGGACTTGACCTGGCTGGTTCTGAGCCCCTTTCCTGGTCCCACTCCCATCCTGGCTCGTCCTGAGCCCCTTTCCCAGTCCTGGCTGGTTCTGAGCCCCCTCCCCACCCCAGTCCCTCCCAGAGCGGGTCCAGGCCCCCACCCCGGCATCCCCCAGTGGTTCCCTGGGGAAGCCGCAGCCCCTCCCTGCTTGGGGCTCACCTGGGGCTGACCTGGGGCTGTCCCTGCTCACCTGGGGCTCACCTGGGGCTCCCCTGGGCCCTGTCCCCGCTCACCTGGGGCTCCCCTGGGCATGTCCCCACTCACTTGGGCTCCCCTGGGCGTGTCCCTGCTCACCTGGGGCTCCCCTGGGCGTGTCCCCGCTCACTTGGGCTCCCCTGGGCGTGTCCCTGCTAACCTGGGGCTCCCCTGGGCGTGTCCCCACTCACCTGGGGCTCACCTGGGACTCCCCTGGGCATGTCCCCACTCAATTGTGCTCTCCTGGGCATGTCCCTGCTCACCTGGGGCTCCTCTGGGTGTGTCCCTGCTCACCTGGGGCTCACCTGGGCCCTGTCCCCGCTCACCTTGGCCTCGTCCAGCGCCGCCCTCTCCATGGCCAGCAGCTGAGCCGAGAGCCGGCGCTGCTCCTCCAGCGCCTCCCGCAGGGAATCCGCACGGCTGCGCTCGGCCGCGGCGCGACGGCGCTCCTGGGGGGACGGGGGCAGTGGCATGGGGACAGGGGGACAGGGACACAAGGACAGGGACAGGGGGACAGGAGACAGGGACAGGGATATTGGAAGCAGCGCTCCTGGGGAGGCACCGAGAGTGGGATGGGGACAGGGATGGGGACAGGGGACATGGATGGGGACAGGGATAGGGACACAGGGAGTGGCGCTCCTGGGGAGAGATCAGGAGTGGGATGGGGACAGGGACAGGGAATGGGGGATGGGGATAGGGACAGGATGGGGACAGGGGATAGGGACAGGGACACAGGATGTGGACATGGGACACGGACATGAACAGCAACAGGGACAGGAGACAGGGACAGAGGGACAGGGACAGAGATGGGGACAGGAGACAGCCACAGCTCGGGGACGGGGCCTCACCAGCTCCAGGAGCTGCTCCCGCTCCCCCAGCCTGGTCTCCAGGTCAGCCACGGCCTCCTGGAGCTGGCTCTGCTCCCGCTCCGCATCCCGCTGCTGCCGGCACAGCCTGGCCTGGAGCTCTGCCAGGGACAGCCGGGAGGCAGGAGATGGGATCACCCTCCATGCACGGGGAGATCCCACAGGGAAAAACCCCTCTGTTCCTGCTCCATCCCATCCCAGGACAGCAATATCCCACAGGGAAAAACCCCTCTGTTCCTGCTCCATCCCACCCCAGGACAGCAATATCCCACAGGGAAAAACCCCACGTTCCTGCTCCATCCCACCCCAGGACAGCAATATCCCACAGGGAAAAACCCCTCTGTTCCTGCTCAATCCCATCCCAGGACAGCAATATCCCACAGGGAAAAACCCCTCTGTTCCTGCTCCATCCCATCCCAGAACAGCAATATCCCACAGGGAAAAACCCCGTGTTCCTGCTCAATCCAATCCCAGGACAGCAATATCCCACAGGGAAAAACCCCTCTGCTCCTGCTCCATCCCATCCCAGGACAGCAATATCCCACAGGGAAAAACCCCTCTATTCCTGCTCCATCCCATCCCAGGACAGCAATATCTCACAGGGAAAAACCCCATGTTCCTGCTCAATCCAATCCCATGCCAGAACAGGGAAATCCCACAGGGAAACCCCTCCATGTTCCTGCTCCATCTCATCCCATCCCATCCCATCCCATCCCATCCCATCCCATCCCATCCCATCCCATCCCATCCCAGGGAGATCCCTCTGTGGGATCTGGATCAGGACTTTGCCAGCCTCAGCTCCTGGCCTCTGGTTCGCCAGGGACAACTCAAATTCTGTGAATTCGGTGCATTCTGTGACTTCCATGAATTCTGAAATTCTGTGAATTCTGTGAATTCTGAAAATTCTGTGAATTTTGTAAATTCTGTGAATTCTGTAAATTCTGAGAATTCTACAAATTCTCTGAATTCTGCAAATTATGTGAATTCTGCAAATTTTGTGAATTTTGTAAATTCTGTGAATTCCATGAATTCTGCAAATTCAGTGAATTCTATGCCTTCCGTGAATTCTGCGAATCCCATGAATTCTGTGAACTCTGTGAATTCTGCGAATTCTGTGAACTCTGTAAATTCTGTGAATTCCATGAATTCTGCAAATTCCGTGAATTTTGTAGTCTGTGAATTCTGTAAAGTCTGAGAATTCTACAAATTCTATATATTCCATTAATTCCATGAACTCTGCGAATCCAGTGAATTCCATTAATTCTGTGAACTCTGTGAATTCAGTGAATTCCATGAATTCTGCAAATTCATTGAATTCTGTGACTTCCGTGAATTCTGAGAATTCTGAAAATTCTGTGAATCCCATGAATTCTATGAATTCCATGAATTCTGTGAATTCTGCAGACTCTGTGAATTCTGTAAATTCTGAGAATTCTACAAACTCTGTGAATTCCAAGAATCCGGTGAATTCTGTGAACTCTGTAAATTCTAAGAATTCTACAAATTCTGTGAATTCCATTAATTCTGTGAACTCTGTAATTCTGTAAATTCTGTGAACTCTGAGAATTCCATGAATTCTGTGAACTTTCCCCGTTTCCTGGGATCCATTGGGATCCCAGACGGAGCTGAGCCCCTGTTCGAGCATCACTTGCCACCCTGGCCAGGATCCCTCCAGGAGGGCTGGGACAGGGATCTGCAGCCCCAGGGATCCTTTGGGATCCTTCTAGACACCAGGATCTGTCCCGGGACCCTCTGGATTCAGTGAATTCAGTGAATTCTGTGAAATCTGTGAATTCAGTGAATTCTGTGAATTCTGTGAAACCTGTGAATTCCATTAATTCAGTGAATCCTGTGAACTCTGTGAATTCCGTGAATTCTTTGAAATCTGTGAATTCCATTAATTCCATTAATTCAGTGAATTCAGTGAAATCTGTGAATTCCATGAATTCTGAGAATTCTGTGAACTTTTCCCGTTCCCTGGGGATCCCGGACAGAGCCCAGCCCCTGTTCGAGCGCCATTTCCCACTCAGCCCAGCAGAGCCCCAGGCCAGGATTCCCCCAGGAGGGCTGGGACAGGGATCTGCAGCCCCAGGGATCTTTTGGGATCCTTCTGGACACCGGGATCTGTCCCGGGACCCTCTGGATTCTGTGAATTCAGTGAATTCAGTGAATTCTGTGAAATCTGTGAATTCAGTGAATTCCGTGAATTCTGTGAAATCTGTGAATTCAGTGAATTCTGGGAATTCTGTGAAATCTGTGAATTCCATTAATTCAGTGAATCCTGTGAACTCTGTGAATTCCGTGAATTCTTTGAAATCTGTGAATTCCATTAATTCCATTAATTCAGTGAATTCAGTGAAATCTGTGAATTCCATGAATTCTGAGAATTCTGTGAACTTTTCCCGTTCCCTGGGGATCCCGGACAGAGCCCAGCCCCTGTTCGAGCGCCATTCCCCACTCAGCCCAGCAGAGCCCCAGGCCAGGATCCCACCCAGGAGGGCTGGGACAGGGATCTGCAGCCCCAGGGATCCTTTGGGATCCTTCTGGACACCGGGATCTGTCCCGGGACCGTCTGGATCCCATGGGATCAGCTCTGGGATGGAGCAGAGGGTCCCACTGGAATGATGCACTCGGAGGGAATTTACCTGTGAGGGAATTTACCTGAGAGCTGCTTGTCCTGCTCCTGGGGTCTGGGGTGGTCCTGGGGTCTGGGGTGATCCTGAGTTGTGGGGTGGTTCTGGGATCTGGCGTGGTCCTGTGATCTGGGGTGATCCAAAGATCTGGGGTGATCCATGGGTCTGGGCTGACCCAGGGGTCTGGGGTGATCCTGGGGTGATTCTGGGGTGATCCTGGGGTCTGGGATGGTTCTGGGATCTGGGGTGATCCTGGGGTCTGGGGTGTTCCAGGAATCTGGAATGACCCAGGGATCTGAGGTGATCATGGGGTCTGAGGTGACCCAGGGTGATTCTGGGGTGATCCAGGGCTCTGGGATGATCATGGGGTCTGAGGTGACCCAGGGTGATTCTGGGGTGATCCAGGGCTCTGGGATGATCCTGAGGCCTGGGGTGTTCCCGGGATCTGGGGTGTTCCAGGGATTCAGGGTGTTCCTGGGCTCTGGAGTGATCCAGGGGTCTGGGGATGACCCTGGGGTTTGGAGTGATTCAGGGACCTGGGGTGACCCAGGGTGATTCTGGGGTGATCCAGGATGATTCTGAGGTGACCCAGGGTGATTCTGGAATTATCCAGAATTCTGGGATTGTCCCAGGGATGATTCAGGGATCTGGGGTGATCCTGGGGTCTGTGGTGATCCAGGGTGATCCTGGGGTGAGGGGTGATCCAGGGATTTGGGGTGCTCCAGGAATCTGGGGTGATCCTGGGGTTGCAGGTGGTCCTCTGCCCTGGGGTGATCCAGGGGTCTGGGGTGCTCCTGACATTCGGGGATCTGGGGTGCTCCTGAGATTCGGGGTGATCCAGGGATTTGGGATGTTCCCGGGATCTGGGGTGATCCTGGGGTCTGGAATGATCCAGGGATCAGGGGTGATCCTGGGGTCTGGAGAGATCCAGGGTGATTCTGGGGTGATCATGGGATCAGGGGTGATCCTGGGGTCTGGGGTGTTCTGGGGTGATTCAGGTTGTTCCTGGGGTGATCCTGGGGTGTTCCTGGGGTGATTCAGGGATCTGGGGTGTTCCTGGGGTGTTCCTGGGGTGATCCCATGTCCCGGGGTGCCCCAGGTAAGGAGCAGGGATCTGGTAGCACAGGTGAGCCCCCGTTCGTTACCTGGGGCAGCTCTCCGGGAGCTCCTGCAGGACCTGTCCCCACCACCGTGCCCGCTCCAGCTCCAGCGCCCGCACCTGGTGGCAACAGCATGGGCTCCAGGTGCCACCCTGGGCACGGGGCCCCCACGGGCACCTCCGTTTCCCCGTGTGGCTGGGATCCCAGGTGACACACACAGGTGACCCCAAAGGTGGACCCCACAGGTGACATCCCCAGGTGACATCCCCAGGTGAAACCCCACAGGTGACCTCCCAGGTGACACCTCCCAGATGACACCTCCCAGTGACACATCCCAGTGACACCTTCAGGTGACCCCACAGGTGACACCCCACAGGTGACACCCCACAGATGACAGCCCCAGGTGACCCTTCAGGAGACCCCTGCAGGTGACCCCACAGGTGACACCTCCCAGTGACCCCCCAGGTGACCCCCCAGGTGACACCCACAGGTGACATCCCCAAACCCCCCCAGGTGACCCTCCAGGAGACCCCTGCAGGTGACCCCACAGGTGACACCTCCCAGTGACCCCCCAGGTGACCCTCCAGGTGACACCCACAGTTGACATCCCCAAACCCCCCCAGGTGACCATCCAGGTGACATCCTCAAACCCCCCCAGATGACCCTCCAGGAGACCCCTGCAGGTGACCACACAGGTGACACCTCCCAGTGACCGTCACAGGTGACACCCACAGGTGACACACACAGGTGACATCTCCAAACCCCCACAGGTGACCCACAGGTGACCCCTCAGCCTCACCTGGTTCTCCAGCTCCTCTAGCCGGGCTTGGAGGGTCTGCAGGGCGACCCCACAGCCGGGATGGTCCTGGGAATGGAGAGATCCCAAATCCTTGTGGGGCCGGGGTGGGAGAGATCCCAAATCCTTGTGGGGAATGGATGAGAGAGATCCCAAATCCTTGTGGGGCTGGGGTGGGAGAGGTCCCAAATCCTTGTGGGGAATGGATTGGAGAGATCCCAAATCCTCCTTGTGGGGCCAGGATGGGAGAGATCCCAAATCCTTGTGGGGCTGGGGTGGGAGAGATCCCAAATCCTTGTGGGGAATGGATGAGAGAGATCCCAGATCCTTGAGGTGGGGCTGGGATGGGAGAGATCCCAAATCCTCCTTGTGGGGCTGGGATGGGAGAGATCCCAGATCCTCCTGGTGGGGCTGGGATGGGAGAGATCCCAAATCCTTGTGGGGAATGGATGGGAGAGATCCCAAATCCTTGTGGGGCTGGGGTGGGAGAGATCCCAAATCCTTGTGGGGAATGGATGGGAGAGATCCCAAATCCTTGTGGGGCTGGGGTGGGAGAGATCCCAAATCCTCCTGGTGGGATGGGAGAGATCCCAAATCCTTGTGGGGCTGGGACAGGAGAGATCCCAAATCCTTGTGGGGCTGGGATAGGAGAGATCCCAAATCCTCCTTGTGGGGCTGGGATGGGAGAGATCCCAGATCCTCCTGGTGGGGCTGGGATGGGAGAGATCCCAAATCCTTGTGGGGAATGGATGGGAGAGATCCCAAATCCTTGTGGGGCTGGGGTGGGAGAGATCCCAAATCCTTGTGGGGAATGGATGGGAGAGATCCCAAATCCTTGTGGGGCTGGGGTGGGAGAGATCCCAAATCCTCCTGGTGGGATGGGAGAGATCCCAAATCCTTGTGGGGCTGGGATAGGAGAGATCCCAAATCCTTGTGGGGCTGGGATAGGAGAGATCCCAAATCCTCCTGGTGGGGCTGGGATGGGAGAGATCCCAAATCCTTGTGGGGAATGGATGGGAGAGATCCCAAATCCTCCTAGTGGGGCTGGGATGGGAGAGATCCCAAATCCTTGTGGGGCTGGGGTGGGAGAGATCCCAAATCCTTGTGGGGAATGGATGAGAGAGATCCCAGATCCTTGAGGTGGGGCTGGGATGGGAGAGATCCCAAATCCTTGTGGGGCTGGGATGGGAGATCCCAAATCCTTGTGGGGAATGGATGGGAGAGATCCCAAATCCTCCTTGTGGGGCCGGGGTTGGAGAGATCCCAAATCCTGGTGGGGCTGGGATGGGAGAGATCCCAAATCCTGGTGAGGCTGGGATGGGAGAGATCCCAAATCCCTGTGGGGAATGGATGGGGGAAATCCCAAATCCTTGTGGGGCCCGGATGGAAGAGATCCCAAATCCCTGTGGGGCTGGGATGGGAGGGCTCCAGGACCCACCTGGCGTTGTTGGGATGGGGAGGATCCCAGATTCGCCTGGTGCCTCCGGGCTGGGAACGCTGCGGGAAGCTCTGGGCAGAGCCAGGACGGGAGAGCTCGGGGATTCTCCGGGCGGGACGGGGCTGGATCCCACACCAGATCCTCCTGTGGGACACGGGGATGCTCCAGGAGGGGCCTGGGACGGGCAGCTCCCCTCTCTGGGAATGCTGATCCATGCCCAGATCCCAAGGGATCCCCGGGATCCTCCCTGTTCCTGGCCCAGCACTCACCTGGGCGGGCGTGGCATGACCCGGCACCTCCTGCACGGCTGGGGTGGAAAATGGGACAAAGCCATCACTGGGACACGTGGGAGGAACGGAACCATCCCATCCCATCCCATCCCATCCCATCCCATCCCATCCCATCCCATCCCATCCCATCCCATCCCATTATCCCATTCCATCGATCTCATCAACCCTATCCCAGGGTCCCATCCCATGATCCCATCCCATCCCATCCCATCCCATCCCAAGGATTCCATGGATCCCATCCCATCCCATGATGCAATCCCATCCATCCTATCCCATGGACCCAATCCCATGGATGCCATCCCATCCCATTGATCCCATCCCATTGTGCCATCCCATCCGATCTTATGGATCACAACACATTAATCCCATTGATCCTATCCCATACTGTTATCCTGATATCACATGATCCCAGTCCATTGTCCTGTTACCCCATTCTTCCATCCTGTTATCCCATTATCCTGTTATCCCATTATCCTGTTACCCCATTATCCCATTCTCCTGTTATCCCATTATTCCATCATCCCATCCCGTTATCCGTTATCCCATCATCCCATCACATTATCCCATTATCCCATCCCATGATCCCATCCCATTATCCCCATTTCCCATTATCCTGTTATCTTGTTATCCCATCATCCCATCCCGTTATCCCGTTATCCCATTATCCTATTATCCCATTATCCCATCCCATGATCCCATCCCGTTATCCCATTATCCTATTATCCCATTATCCCATCCCATTATCCCAATTTCCCATTATCCTGTTATCCCATCCCATTATTCTGTTATTCTATTATCCTGTTATCCCATTATCCCATTATCCCACCCCATCATCCCATGATCCCATCCCGTTATCCCATTATCCCATCTCGTTATCCCATCCCATGATCCCATCCTGATATCCCATGATCCCATCCCATGATCCCAATTTCCATTTTCCTGTTATCCTGTTATCCCATCCCATTATTCCATTATCCTATTATCCTGTTATCCCATTATACCACTATCCCAATATCCCATTATCCCATCCCATTATCCCACTATCTTGTTATCCCACTATCCCACTATCCCATGATCCCATGATCCTATTATACTGCTATCCCACAATCCCGCTATCCCACAATCCCGCTATCCCATTATCCTGATCCCATGGTCCCATGATCCTATTATACTGCTATCCCATTATCCCGCTACGCCACAATCCCGCTATCCCGTTATCCCGATATCCCACTATCCCATGGTCCCATGGTCCCATGATCCTATGCCACAATCCCGCTATCCCACAACCCCGCTATCCGGTTATCCCGATATCCCACTATCCCATGATCCCATGGTCCCATGATCCTAGTGTACTGCTATCCCACAATCCCGCTATCCCGTTATCCCGATATCCCGCTATCCCATGATCCCATGGTCCCATGATCCTATTATACTGCTATCCCATTATCCCGCTATCCCACAATCCCGCTATCCCGTTATCCCGATATCCCACTATCCCATGATCCCCTGGCACAGCTCCCCACGTGTCCCTGCCCAGACCAGGGCACCTCTGAGGACACCTGGGGGGTGACAGAGCCTCACCTGCTGTCGCCTGTGACATCCGTGTGACCTGTGCCGTGTCACCTGCTGATACCTGTGCCACCTGTGCCGTGTCACCTGGTGCCACCTGCCCGAGGGGGAGCTCCAGCCTGGGGGGGAACAAATCCCAGGGGAGAGTCAGGGGGGTGGGGCCTGGCCTGTGACACCTGTGTGTCACCTGTGTGTCACCTGTGTGTCACCTCTGCCACCTGTGACACTTGTGACACCTGTGGCACCTGTGTCTCACCTGTGTGTCACCTCTGCCACCTGTGGCACCTATGTGTCACCTCTGCCACCTGTGACACCTGTGTGACACCTGTGCCACCCATGCTGTGCCATCTGTGCCACCTGGGTCACCTCTGTCACCTGGGTCACCTCTGCCATGTCACCTGCACTGCCTGTGTCATCTCTGTCACCTGTGCTGTGTCACCTGTGCCACCTGGGTCACCTGTGCCACCTGAGTCACGTGTGCCACCTGGGTCACCTGTGTCAACTCTGTCACTTGTGCCACCTGTGTCACTTGTGCTGTATCATCTCTGTCAACCTGTGTCAACCTGTATCAACCTGTGCAACCTGTGCCATGTCACCTGCATCACCTGTCACCTGTACTACCTGTGTCACCTATGGCACTTGTGTCATGTCATGTGTGTCACCTGGGTCACCTGTGCCACCTCTGTCACCTGTGCTGAGTCACCTGTACCACCTGTGTCACCTATGTCAGCTGTGCCATGTCATCTGTGTAACCTGTGCCATCTGTGTCACCTGGGTCACCTCTGTCACCTGTGCCACCTGTACCATGTCATCTCTGCCACCTGAGTCACCTGTGTCACCTGTGCTGTGTCACCTCTGTCACCTGTGCCACCTGCATTGTGTCACTTGTGCCATCTGTGTCACCTCTGTCACCTGTGCCATGTCATCTGTGCCACCTGTGCTGGGTCACTTGTGTCACCTCTGTTACCTGTGCCATGTCACCTGTGCCACCTGTGTCACCCATGCCACCTGGGTCACCTGTGCTGTTATCTGTGTCACCTGTGCCGCTCGTCCCCCTGACCTGCCCAGTGCCACGGGTGTCACCTTTGGGACTCTGAGGGAACGGGGACACCCCAAACTTCCATCCCTGGCGTCACCTCCCCAACACTGGTCACCTGAGCCCTCCCAGGTGACACCTGGACCCTCCTAGGTGACACCTGTGTCCCATCCAGGTGACATCTGTGTCCCAGGTGACACCTGAGCCCTCCCAGGTGACAGCTGAGCCCACCCAGGTGACACCTGGACCCTTCTAGGTGACACCTGTGTCCCACCCAGGTGACATCTGTGTCCCAGGTGACACCTGAGCCCTCCCAGGTGACATCTGTGTCCCAGGTGACACCTGCACCCTCCGAGGTGACACCTGTGTCCCAGCCAGGTGAGCTGAGCCAGGGGAGCCTCCTCCTGGGAACGGGGAGGTGGGAGGAGCTCAGGTGAGGGGAATTCAGAGCAGGGACATCCCTGACACACCTGGAGGGGACACCTGGGACAGGGATGTCACCTGGGCACACCTGAGATAGTGACATCCCTGGCACACCTGGGACAGGGACATCCCTGGGACACCTGGGACAGGGACATCCCTGGCACACCTGGGACAGGGACATCACCTGGCACACCTGGGACAGGGACAGGGACATCACCTGGGGCAGGGACATCACCTGGGACACCTGGAGAACATTTGGGACAGTGATGTCACCTGGGACACCTGGGACAGGGACATCCCCTGGCACACCTGGAGGGGACTGGAACAGTGACATCACCTGGGACAGGGACATCCCCTGGCACACGTGGAGAACATTTGGGACAGTGACATCACCTGGGACAGGGACATCCCCTGCACACCTGGAGGGGACTGGAACAGTGACATCACCTGGGACAGGGACATCCCCTGGCACACCTGGAGGACATTTGGGACAGTGATGTCACCTGGGGCAGGGACATCACCTGGGGCAGGGACATTCCCTGGGACACCTGGAGGAGACCTGGAACGGGGATGTCCCCCCAGACACCTAGGGGACAGCTGGGACAGTGATGTCACCTGGGACAGAGACATCACCTAGGCACACCTGGAGGAGACCTGGGATGGGGACGTCCCCCTGGACACCTGGAGGGGACTGGAACAGCGATGTCATCTGGGCACACCTGGAGGACATTCTGGGACAGGGACATCACCAGGGGCAGTGACATCCCCTGGAACACCTGGAGGACACCTGGGACAGTGATGTCACCTGCCACACCTGGATCTCCTGGATGCCAGGTGGGATCTCTCAAGGGTTCCCTTTACCTGCTGGGCTCGGGGGGCTCCGGGACCCTCCAGGGGTGGGAATTCCACAGGGATCCGGGGGCACCGGGGCCCGGGGGGTCCTCGGCCTTCGGTCCCGGGAAATCCTCATCCTGGTGTCCCAATCCTGGGAAATCCTTTTCCTTCGATCCCAATTCTGAGGGATCTTTGTTCTTCTGTCCCAGTCCTGTGGGATCCTTGTCCTTCTGTCCTGATCCCAGGAAATCCTTTTCCTTTGATCCCAGTCCAAGGAAATCCTTGTTCCTCGATCTCAATCCCGGAGGATCCTCGTCCTTTGATCCCAGTCCTGAGGGATCTTTGTCCTTCTGTCCCAGTCCTGGGAAATCCTTGTCCCGTAGTCCTGTGGGATCCTTGCTCTTCCGTCCCAATCCTGAGGGATCCTTGTCCTTTGATCCCAATCTTGGGAAATCCTCGTCCTTCGATCCAAATCCAAGGAAATCTTTGTCGCCCAATCCTGGGAAATCCTCGTCCTTTGATCCCGATCCTGAGAGATCCTTGTTCTTCTGTCCCAATCCAAGGAAATCCTTGTCCCTCGATCCAAATCCTAGAGGATCTTTGTCCTTTGATCCCAGTCTTGGGAAATCCTCGTCCTTCTGTCCCACTCCTGAGGGATCCTCGTCCTTCGATCCCAATCCAAGGAAATCCTTGTTCTTCAATCTCAGTCCTGGGTGATCCTCGTCCTTTGATCCCAATCCCTGGAAATCCTCGTCCTTCTGTCCCAATCCAGTGGAATCCTTGTTCCTCTGTCCCAATCCAAGGAAGTTTTTGTCCTTTGATCCCAATCCCAGGAAATCCTCATCCTTCAGTTCCACTCCTGTGGGATCCTTGTCCTTCTGTCCCATTCCCATGGAATCCTTGTCCTTCTGTCCCATTCCTGTGGGATCCTTGTCCTTCTGTCCCATTCCCAGGAAATCGTTGTCCCCCAGCCCCAGGAAATCCTCGTCCTTCAGCCCCAGCCAATCGGCCCCGGAGGGACGTCGGGAGCTGCTCCCAACTGAGCACCTGTGGGGACAGAGGGACACTGGGGACACTGGGGACAATGGGGGGCACTGGGGGCATTGGGGACAATGGGGACAACAGAGGACACTGGGGACAATGGGGGCATTCGGGACAATGGGGACTGGGCAGGGGACAATAGGGACACTGAGGACACTGGGGACAATGGGGCACTGAGGACAATGGGGACACTGGGGACAACAGAGGACACTGGGGACAATGGGGGCATTCGGGACAATGGGGACAATGGGGGCATTCAGGACAATGGGGACACTGGGGAACTGAGGACAATGGGGACTAGGCAGGGGACACTGGAGACAATGGGGGACAAAGGGGACAATGGGGACATTGGGGACAATGGGGGAAAATGGAGGCATAGGGGACAATAAGCACAACAAGGCCACTGGGGACAATGAGGACACTTGGGACATTAGGGACATTGGGGGACACTGGGGGACAATGGAGACAAAGGGAACACTTGGGACAATGGGGACATTGTGGACACCAGTGAGCACAAGAGGGTCACTGGGGACAATGGGGGCATTGAGGACAGTGGGAACCCTGGGGACAATGGAGGATATTGGGGACACTGAGGGACAATGAGGACAGTGGGGGACACTGGAGGACAATGGGGGACAACGGGGGCATTGGGGACAATGAGCACAAGAGGGGCACTGGGGACAATGGGGACATTGGGAGACAATGGGGACAATGGGGCGCTGGGAACAATGGGGATATGAGGGACAACGGGCACACCAGGGGCACTGGGGACATTGGGGGACAAAGGGGGCATTGGGAGACAATGGGGACAATGGAGATATGAGGGACAATGGGGACAATGGGCACCCCAGGGGCATGGGGACACTGGGGACAGTGGGGGACAATGGGGACATTGGGGGACACTGGAGACAATGAGCATAACAGGGACACTGGGGACATTGAGGGACACTGGGGGACAATGGGGGCATTGGGGACACTGGGGACAATGGGGATATGGGGGACAATGGGGACAATGGACACCTCGGGGGCACTGGGGACATTGGGGGATACTGGGGGATATTGGGGACAATAGGGACTGGGCAGGGGACAATGGAGACATTGGGGACGTTGGGGGCACTGGGTAAAATGGGGACATTGGGGACAATGGGTACAATGGGGACACTGGGGACAATGTGGGCATCGGGGGTATTGGGGACATTGGGGGACACTAGGGGATATTGGAGACAATGGGGACATTGGAGGCATTGGGGACAATGGGGACTGAGCAGGGGACATTGGGGACAATGGGAATATGAGGGACAATGGGCACACCAGTGGCACTGGGGACAATGGGGGACAATGGGGGACAATGGGGGACAAAGGAGGCATTGGGGACACTGGGGACAATGGAGACAGTGGGCACACCAGGGACACTGGGTACAACGGGGACACTGGGGGACAAAGGGGACAATGAGCACAACAGGAACACTGGGGACATTGGGGGACGTTGGGGGTCAAAGGGGATATTGGGGACAATAGGGACACTGGGGACAATGAGCACAATGGGGCACTGGGGACAATGGGGGCATTGAGGGCAATGGGGACATTGGGGACCATGAGCACAACAGGAACACTGGGGATATTGGGGACAATGGGGACATTGGGGGACAATGGAAATGTGAGGGACAATGGGGACAATGGGCACCCCAGGGGCATTGGGGACACTGGGGACAGTGGGGGACAATGGGAATATTGGGGACAATGGGGACATTGAGGACAATGGGAGACAATGGGGGACATTGGGGACATTCAGAACAATGGGGGACACTGGGGACAGTAGGGGACATTCAGGACATTGGGGGACATTGGGGACATTCAGGACAATGGAGGACACTGGGGACAGTAGGGGACATTCAGGACAACAGGGGACATTCAGGACATTGGGGACATTCAGGACAATGGGGGACACTGGGGACAGTAGGGGACGTTCAGGACAATGGGGGACATTCAGGACATTGGGGACATCGGGGACACAGCCAGCTGGGGACATCCCCCCCTCCCCGGTACCTCCGTCCCCGTCTCCGCCCGGTCCCCGAGGCCACTGAGGGCTCGTAGGATCCGAAGGGAAATCCCGGCCCTGCGGAACAACGGCACACGGAATTCCCAAAAAAATCCCACAAAATTCCCAAAATCCCTGGAATTCCCAACGGGGTTTCACCCTCCGGGACCCCCCCATGCTCACCTGGCTGCTCCTGCCCCTGGTTCTCCCTCTGCGGTTCCAGTTCCGCCTTTCCCGGCTGCTCCTGGGTCCCGGTGCGGCCCCTCTGGAGCCCCTGGCTGGGCACAGGTTGGGTGGCACTGAGGTGGCACTGAGGTGGCACCAGACCCCTCCCTGTCCCCGTTGTCCCTGTTGTCCCCTCACCCCCGCGGCGTTCCCGGCGCGCTCCCGGCTCCGTCGCTGCCGAGCCCCAGGGAATCCATCAGGTCATCGACGTCGTCCCCAAAGGTGACATCGGCACGGGGAGGGGCTGGGGGGGGAGCAGTGGTGGCATCTGGGATGTCCCTGGGTGCCACCAGCACTGGGACATCTCCAGGTGACACCAGCACTGGGACATCTCCTGGTGTCACCAACACCGGGACATCTCTGGGTGTCACCAACACTGGGACATCCCTGGGTGCCACCAACACTGGGACATCCCTGGGTGTCACCAACACTGGGACATCTCCTGGTGCCACCAGCACTGGGACATCCCTGGATGCCACCAACACTGGGACATCTCTGGGTGTCACCAACACCGGGACATCTCTGGGTGTCACCAACACCGGGACATCTCTGGGTGTCACCAACACTGGGACATCTCTGGGTGTCAACAATCACCTCTGGGACATCTCCAGGTGTCACCAACATTGGGACATCCCTGGGTGTCACCAACTGTGGGACATCCCTGGGTGTCACCAGCACTGGGACAACTGTGGGTTGATCCCACAGGATTGGGGCTGATCCCATGGATTGGGGTCGATCCCACAGGATTGAGGTCGATCCCGTGGCAATGGGGTTGATCCCACAGGATTGGGGTCGATCCCATGGATTGGGGTCGATCCCACAGGATTGGGGTTGATCCCGTGGCAATGGGGTTGATCCCATGGATTGGGGTCGATCCCATGGATTGGGGTCGATCCCACAGGATTGGGGTTGATCCCGTGGCAATGGGGTTGATCCCATGGATTGGGGTCGATCCCATGGATTGGGGTCGATCCCACAGGATTGGGGTTGATCCCGTGGCAATGGGGTTGATCCCATGGATTGGGGTCGACCCCATGGGGTTGAGGTTGATCCCACAGCAATGGGGTGGATCCCACTGGAGTGGGGTTGATCCCATGGGATTTGGGTTGATCCCCCAGGAATGGGGTTGATCCCAGGGTCGATCCCACAGGATTTGGGGTTGATCCCACGGATTGGGGTCGATCCCACGGCAATGGGGTTGATCCCATGGATTGGGGTCCATCCCACAGCAATGGGGCTGATCCCATGGATTGGGGTTGATCGCACAGGATTGGGGTCGATCCCGTGGGGTTGAGGTTGATCCCAGGTTGATCCCACAACAATGGGGTGGATCTCACTGGAATGGGGTTGATCCCGTGGGATTTGGGTTGATCCCTCAGCAATGGGGCTGATCCCACAGGATTGGGGTTGAATCCATGGGATGGGGTTGACCCCCCAGCAATGATCCCAGGGTCGATCCCACAGGACTGGGGTCGATCCCGTGGCAATGGGGCTGATCCCATGGATTGGGGTCGACCCCATGGGGTTGAGGTTGATCCCGGGGTTGATCCCACAGCAATGGGGTGGATCCCACAGGATTGGGGTTGATCCCACAGGATTGGGGCTGATCCCATGGATTGGGGTCGACCCCATGGGGTTGAGGTTGATCCTAGGGTTGATCCCACAACAATGGGGTGGATCCCACAGGATTGGGGTTGATCCCATGGGATTTGGGTTGATCCCTCAGCAATAGGGCTGATCCCACAGGATTGGAGTTGAATCCATGGAATGGGGTTGATCCCCCAGGAATGGGGTTGATCCCAGGGTCGATCCCACAGGATCTGGGGTTGATCCCCCAGCAATGGGGTTGATCCCAGGGTCGATCCCACAGGATTTGGGGTTGATCCCTCAGGATTGGGGTCGATCCCAAGGGAATTCCCGGTACCTTTTTGGGGGCCCGGCCCCTTCCCGCTGCATCTCCCCGCTCTGGACCCGGCTCTGGCCATTCCCAGGATTTCTGCATCCAGCTCGTCCAGCTCGTCCAGCTGATCCCGGAGATCCATGGGATCCACTGGATCCAGGTCCTGGTGATTTGTGGGATCCACTGGATCCAGATCCTGGGGATTTGTGTGATCCACTGGATCCAGATCCTGGGGGTTTGTGGGATCCATGGGATCCAGATCCTGGTGATTTGTGGGATCCACTGGATCCGGATCCCGGGGGTTTGTGGGATCCACTGGATCCAGGTCCCGGGGATTTGTGGGATCCACTGGATCCAGGTCCTGGTGATTTGTGGGATCCATGGGATCTTGATCCCGATGATCCATTGGATCCTGGTGATTTGTGGGATCCACTGGATCCATATCCTGGTGATTTGTAGGATCCATGGGATCCAGATCCTGGTGATTTGTGGGATCCACTGGATCCAGATCCTGGTGATTTGTGGGATCCGTGGTATCTTGATCCCGATGATCCATTGAATCCCAGTGATTTGTGGGATCCAGCTCCTGGTGGGGAGCAGCTCCTGCCCTCACCTGCAGCCCAGGTGGGTCCCAAATCCCTTGGGAATTCTGCCCTGCTCACCTTTGCGCCTTCCCCACTGGGAATTTCCCATTTCCCCTCCATTGGGAATTTCCCTTCCCCCATTGGGAATTTATCATTTCCTGTTTGGGAATTGCCCATTTTTTGGGGGAATTTCCCCGTTAGGAATTTGCTGGTTTTGGGGAATTTCCCATTTTTTGGAGTTTACCATTTTTTGGAAATTTCCAATTTCCCATTGGGGATTGCCCATTTTTGGGGGGAATTTCCCCGTTAGGAATTTGCTGGTTTTTGGGAATTGCCCATTTTTTGGGGGAATTTCCCTTCCCTCACAGGGAATTTCCCCGTTAGGAATTTGCTGGTTTTTTGGGAATCTCCCATTTTTTGGAGTTTCTCATTTTTTGGGAATTTCCAATTTCCCATTGGGGATTGCCCATTTTTTGGGGGAATTTCCCCGTTAGGAATTTGCTGGGTTTTGGGAATTTCACATTTTTTGGAGTTTCCCATTTTTTGGAAATTTCCTACTCCCCATTGGGTATTTCCTGTTCCCTATGGGGTATTTCCTGTTCTTTGGGAATTTCCCCATTGGGAATTTCCCATTTTCTGTTTTGGGGAATTTCCCATTTTCTGGGAATTTCCCGCTCTCCATTGGGAATTTCCTATTCCTGTTGGGAACTTCCTGCTTCCCATTGGGAATTTCCCATTCTTTGAGGGAATTTCCTGTTCTTTGGGAATTTCTCATTCCTCTTTGGGAATTTTTCCTCTTCCATTTAGGAATTTCCTTTTCCCCATTGGGAATTTTTTGGTTTTTTTGGAATTTCCCATTTTTTGGAGTTTCCCATTTTTTGGGAATTTCCCCTTCCCCATTGGGTACATCCTCTTTCCTATTGGGAATTTCCTGTTCTTTGGGAATTTCCCATTTTCTGGGAATTTCCCACTCTCCACTGACAATTTTCCATTTCCTATTTGGAATTTCCCATTTTTCTGGAATTGCTCATTCTTCGGGGAAATTTACCATTTTTTGGAATTTCCTGTTCTTTGGGAATTTCCTATCCCCTTTTGAGAATTTCCCATTCTTTGGGGGAAATTCCCTGTTCTTTAGGAATTTTCCCTCCTCCATTGGAAATTTCCTTTTCCCCGTTGGGAATTTCCTCGGTTTTTTTGAATTTCCCATTTTTAGGAATTTCCCATTTTCTGGGAATTTCCCACTCTCCATTGGGAATCTCCCATTTTTCTGGAATTGCCCATTCTTTGGGAATTTCCCCCTCTTTGGGAATTTCCTTTTTCCCGTTGGGAATTTCCTGGATATTTTTTTGGATTTCCCATTTTTCGGAGTTTCCCATTTTTTGGGAGTTTTCAATTTTCCATTGGGTATTTCCCATTTTTTTTCTTGTTTTTTTGGGAATTTCCCATTCCCTGTTGGGAATTTCCTGGGTTTGGGAATTTCCTGTTCCTTGGGAATTTCCCTTTCTCCATTGGGAATTTTCCATTTTTTGGGCCCCAGGTGAGCTCACCTGGAGAACGAGGCTCAGCCCGGCCCCGATGGGGGAAGGGCAGGGCTGGGCCCACCTGAGCTCACCTGGACCCACCTGGGCTCACCTGTGCCCACCTGAGCTCACCTGGGATCACCCAGAGCTCACCTGTGCCCACCTGTGCTCACCTGAGCTCACCTGGGATCACCCAGAGCTCACCTGGACCCACCTGGGCTCACCTGGACCCACCTGTGCCCACCTGAGCTCACCTGGGATCACCCAGAGCTCACCTGGACCCACCTGGGCTCACCTGGACCCACCTGTGCCCACCTGAGCTCACCTGGGATCACCCAGAGCTCACCTGGACCCACCTGGGCCCACCCAGAGCTCACCTGGGATCACCCAGAGCTCACCTGGACCCACCTGTGCCCACCTGGGCTCACCTGGGCTTACCTGCAGGAAGGAGGCGCGGGAACCTCGGGAGGGCGGAGCCGGGGCCTCATCTGGAAACAAGGGAGGGGTCAGGGATGGACACGGAGACAGGTGGGGGCGGGGAGGGCAAGGATCCCCCCCAGGTAATCCCCCCCAGGTGAGCCCAGGGCAGGGATCCACTCCAGGTAACTCCCACGTGATCTCCACGTGACCCCAGGTGATCCCCTCAGGTGACCCCCCCCCCCCCCAGGTGACCCCAGGGCAGGGGATTCCCTCCAGGTGATTCCCAGCTGGCCCCCAGGTGATTCCCAGGTGACCCCAGGGGATTCCCAGGTGATCCCCTCCAGGTGACCCCAGGTGATTCTCTCCAGGTGGTTCTCTCCAGGTGGTTCTCTCCAGGTGGTTCTGTCCAGGTGGTTCTCTCCAGGTGATTCTCTCCAGGTGATTCTCTCCAGGTGGTTCTGTCCAGGTGGTTCTCTCCAGGTGGTTCTCTCCAGGTGGTTCTCTCCAGGTGATTCTCTCCAGGTGGTTCTCTCCAGGTGGTTCTCTCCAGGTGGTTCTCTCCAGGTGGTTCTCTCCAGGTGGTTCTCTCCAGGTGGTTCTCTCCAGGTGACCCCAGGTGATTCTCTCCAGGTGGTTCTCTCCACAGGTGACCCTCCACAGGTGACCCCAGGTAATCCCCTCCAGGTGACTCCCCTCAATTGGCCCCAGGTGACCCCAGATGTGACTCCCAGGTGATTCCCTCCAGGTGACCCCAGATGACCCCAGGTGATCTCCCCAGGTGACCCCAGGTGACCCCGTTGGAGCTCCTCCGTTACCATCAGATCCCAGGAGCTCCCCGAGCACATCCTGGATGGGATCTGGAACAGGACAGAGCCCAGGTGAGCCCAGGTGGGCCCAGGTGGGTCCAGGTGGGGCCCAGGTGAGCCCAGATGTGCCCCAGGTGTGCTCCAGGTGAGCCCAGGAGTGCCCAGGTGAGCCCAGGTGGGCCCCAGGTGAGCCCAGGTGAGCTCCAGGTGAGCCCCAGGTGTGCCCAGGTGGGCCAAGGTGGGCCCCAGGTGAGCCCCAGGTGAGCACAGGTGAGCCCAGATGTGCCCAGGTGGGGCCCAGGTGAGCCCAGATGTGCCCCAGGTGAGCACAGGTGAGCTCAGGTGGGCCCCAGATGTGCCCAGGTGGGCCCAGATGTGCCCAGGTGAGTCCAGGTGGGTTCCCCATACCAGGCAGGTGGGGAAAGCTCCTGGGACATCTCACCTGTCCCACCTCACCTGTCCCATCTCACCTGTCCCATCTCACCTGTCACATCTCACCTGTCACACCTCACCTGTCCCATCTCACCTGGGCCATCTCACCTTTCACACTTCACCTGTCACACTTCACCTGTCACATCTCACCTGTCCCATCTCACCTGTCCCATTTCACCTGTCCCCTGTCCCACCTCACCTGTCACCTCTCACCTGTCACATCTCACCTGTCCCACCTCACCTGGGACATCTCACCTGTCCCATTTCACCTGTCACATCTCACCTGTCCCATTTCACCTGTCACCTCTCACCTGTCACATCTCACCTGTCCCACCTCACCTGTCCCCTGTCCCACATCACCTGTCACCTCTCACCTGTCACATCTCACCTGTCCCACCTCACCTGGGACATCTCACCTGTCCCATCTCACCTGTCCCATCTCACCTGTCACACCTCACCTGTCACATCTCACCTGTCCCATCTCACCTGACCCATCTCACCTCTCCCACCTCACCTATCCCCTGTCACACCTCACCTGTCACCTCTCTGGGACATTCCCACCCCGCTCCATCCCAGCATTCCCAGGGACCCAAATCCCCTGGAGAGCAGGTGGGGACAGGTGAGGACAGGTGGGGACAGGTGGGGACAGGTGAGGGGCACAAAAACAGGTGAGGACAGGTGAGGACAGGTGGGGACAGGTGGGGACAGGTGGGGACAGGTGGGGACAGGTGAGGAATACAAGGACAGGTGAGGAATACAAGGACAGGTGAGGGGGATGAGGACAGGTGAGGGGCAACAGGTGAGGGTGAGAACAGGTAAGAAAGGTCAGGACAGGTGGCACCAGGTGAGGACAGGTGACACCAGGTGAGGACAGGTGACACCAGGTGAGGACAGGTGACAACAGGTGAGGTGAGGACAGGTGACACCAGGTGAGGACAGGTGACACCAGGTGAGGACAGGTGACAGGTGAGGTCAGGACAGGTGACACCAGGTGAGGACAGGTGACACCAGGTGAGGACAGGTGACACGTGAGGTGAGGACAGGTGAGGTGAGGACAGGTGACACCAGGTGAGGACAGGTGACGCCAGGTGAGGACAGGTGACACCAGGTGAGGACAGGTGCCAACACTCACCTGGGGAGCGGCTCCGGGCCCGGCCAGCCTGGGGAGAGACAAAATTCCCTGGGGAGAGACGGAAACACCGAAACCTCCCCACGGCAAAGGTGAGACAGGAGGGGCTCACACCTGGATTCCACATCTGGATCTCACACCTGGATCCCACACCTGGATCACACCTGGATCCCACACCTGGATCCCACCTGGATCTCACACCTGGATCCCACCTGGATCTCACACCTGGATCCCACATCTGGATCCCACCAGGATCACATCTGGATCTCACACCTGGATCCCACCTGGATCTCACACCTGGATCTCACACCTGGATCCCACCTGGATTCTGCACTTGTCACACCTGGATCCCACACCTGGATCACACCTGGATCCCACACCTGGATCCCACCTGGATCTCACACCTGGATCACATCTGGATCTCACACCTGGATCCCACCTGGATCTCACACCTGGATCCCACATCTGGATCCCACCTGGATTCTGCACTTGTCACACCTGGATCCCACACCCGGATCCCCTCCCCGGCCTCTCCCCTCACTCACCCTGGCCCGTCCCGGCCCCTCCGCCATTCCCGGGCGGTGCCAGCTCCGCTGCCCGGTACCGGCTCCGGGACCCCGCGCTCAGCGCGGCCCTGAGGGGAGACGGAGGCGCCGCTCGGGTCCCGTTCCCGCTCCCATTCCCGGGTCCCGTTCCCGCTCCCATTCCCGGGTCCCATTCCCCCTCCCGTTCCCGGTTCCCATTCCCGTTCCCTCTCCCGTTCCCGGTTCCCATTCCCGTTCCCGCTCCCATTCCCGGGTCCCATTCCCGTTCCCGTTCCCTCTCCCGTTCCCGGTCCCCATTCCCGTTCCCTCTCCCTCTCCCATTCCCGCTCCCAGTTCCCGTTCCCATTCCCGCCCGCGCCTCCCCCGCCTCCCTCACCCGTTCCCGCGCTCGCCATGGGCGCCGCCATATTGCACGCCGCCCTCATGGCAGGCCCCCGCTGCCATAGCAACGGGGCTGCCCCGCGCGGCGCCTGATTGTAAACCTGCCGTTACCATAGCAACACGTCGCCCCTAAGGAAGGCCCCCGCTGCCATGGTGACGGGGTTGCCCCGCGCGGCGCCTGATTGGAAAGCCGCCGTTACCATGACGACGGGGCTGCCCCCCGAGCAGCGCCTGCTCCGAACCTCTGTCGCGATTCTCCTCCGTATCGCCGGCGATCCCCACATATCGCGGGGTTTATCCCTGGCGGGAGCTCCACGTTCCCAGGCTCGGGTACCCCCGTGGGAGAAACATCACGATATGTCACCATAAAATCGCGATACCGCCACACAACCCCTCAATGTGGCCTTAAAATCGCGATACCGCCACACAACTTCCGGGTGTGGCCTTAAAACCGCGATATCGCGACACAGCTTCCGGGTGTGGCCTTAAAACCGCGATATCGCCACACAACCCCCCCCAATGTTGCCTCAAATCGCGATATCGCGACACAAGACCGGGATTTCTCCTTAATATCGCGACACGAGCTCAGGAACGTGGCCAGAAAATGCCAAAAAATCGCCCGAAGGCCCCAAAATCGCCTTTATTGATCAACAAACGGGGCCGGGCCGGAAATGGGGGAAAGGACTGGGATGTACTGGGATGGACTGGGATGGACTGGGATGTACTGGGAGCGCTGCGCTGGCTGCACTGGTCCGGACTGGGTTGTACTGGGTTATACTGGGTTGTACTGGGTTATACTGGTTTATACTGGTGGGGCCCTATTGGTAGTAGAGCTCCAGGTTCATCCCATCGTGGATCTCATCTGGAGGCGCCGTCAAGGAAAAAGAATTTGGGGGTTTGGGGAGGAGCTCTGCAGTTTTTGGAGTTCTGGGGGTTTTTGGGGTTGGAGGGTTTGGGGTTTTTGGGGTTTTGGGCTTGAGGGGTTTTGGGGTTCAGGTGTTTTGGGGAGGAGCTGTGAGGTTTTTGGGGTTTTGGGGGTTTTTGGGGTTGGAGGGTTTGGGGTTTTTGGGGTTCTGGGAGTTTTTGGGGTTGGAGGGTTTGGGGTTTTTGGGGTTCTGGGGTTGTGTTTTGGGGTTGATGGATTTTGGGGGGAGTTTCTGGGGGATTTTTGGGGTTCTGAAGTTTTTAGGGTCCTGGAGGTGTTTGGGGTTGAAGGATTTTGGGAAGAGGGTTTGGAGTTTTTGGGGTTTAAGGATTTTGGGGAAGGGTCCTGGGGGGTTCTGGGGTTTTTGGGGTTCTGGAAGGTTTGGGGTGTTTGGGGTTGGAGGGTTTTGGGGTTGAGCTCTGGGGTTTTTGGGGTTCTGGGGTTTTTGGGGTTGGGTTTTAGGGGTTCTGGAAGGTTTGGGGTTGAGGGGTTTTGGGGAGGAGCTCTGGGGTTTTTGGGGTTTTGGGGCTTTTGGGGTTCTGGGGTTGGAGGATTTGGGGTTTTGGGGGTTCTGGGGTTTTTGGGGTTGGGTTTTAGGGGTTCGGGGGGGTTTGGGGTCGGAGGATTTGGGGATTTTTGGGGTGCTTTGGGTCAGGGTTTTGGGGTTGAAGGGTTTTGGGGAGAGTTTCTGGGGGGTTTTGGGGTTCTGGGAGATTTTGGGTTCAGGTTTTTTGGGGTTCAGGGGGTGTTTGGGGTTGGAGGGTTTGGGGTTTTTGGGGTTTAAGGATTTTGGGGGAGGGTTCTGGGTGGTTTTGGGGTGTTTGGGGTCGGGTTTTTGGGGTTCAGTGGGGATTCTGGGGTCAGGGGGTTTTGGGTTCTGGGGTTGGGTTTTTGGGGTTCAGTGGGGTTTTGGGGGGTCAGGGTTTTGGGGTTCTGGGGTCGGGTTTTTGGGTTCTGGGCTGGGGTTTTTGGGGTTCTGTGGGGTGTTTGAGGTTGGGTTTTTTGGGGTCAGGTTTTGGGGGTTTTTAGGGTCAGGATTTTGGGGTTCTGTGGGGTGTTTGGGGTCAGGATTTTGGGGGGTTTTGGGGTCAGGTTTTTGGGGTTCTGTGGGGTTTTTGGGAGTGTTTGGGGCCAGGATTTTGGGAGTGTTTGGGGTCAGGATCTTGGGGGTTTTAGGGTCAGGATTTTTGGGGGTTTTTAGGGTCAGGTTTTTGGGGTTCTGTGGGGTTTTTGGGGTCAGGATTTTGGGGTTCTGAGGGGTGTTTGGGGTTGGGTTTTTTGGGGTCAGGATTTTGGGGTGTTTGGGGTCAGGTTTTTGGGGGTTTTTAGGGTCAGGATTTTGGGGTTCTGTGGGGTGTTTGGGGTCAGGATTTTGGGGTTTTTGGGTCAGGATTTTGGGGCTTTTTGGGTCAGGATTTGGGGGTTTTTGGGGTCAGGATTTTGGGGTGCTGGGCGGTTTTTAGGGTCAGCTTTGGGGTGGATACAGTCCCCAAGCGTGACGTGGTCTTTGAAGATCGTGTACCTGGGGGGGCAGAGAGAGAGGGGGGGTCACCCCCTCCCCAAAAGCCCAGAGCAGGCAGCGCCCGCCCCCATGGCCCCCCAAAACCCCTGTGCCCCCCATGGCCCCCCAAAACCCAGAGCAGGCAGAACCCCCCCCCATGGCCCCCCAAAACCCCAGAGCAGGCAACGCCCCCCCCATGGCCCCCCAAAACCCCTGTGCCCCCCATGGCCCCCCAAAATCCCTGTGGGGGCTCCATCCCGAGCCCCCCAAAAACCCCTGAGACCCCCAGAGCACCCCAAAACCCCGGGGCTCCATCCTGAGCCCCCCAAAAACCCCCGTGCCCCCCAGAGCACCCCAAAACCCCCCAGGTGGCCCCCAGAGCATTGATGGAGGACAACCCTGAACCCCAAAACCCCCCAGTGCCCCCCATGCCCACCAGGTGCCCCCAGACCATTTTTCGACCACTATCTTGTCCCCCAAACCCCTGCTCAGCAACCCCAGGTGCCACCTGTGCCCACCAGGTGCCCCCAGACCATTTTTGGAGCACAATCCTGTCCCACTGGGTGCTCTCCATGCCCACCAGGTGCCCCCCAATGCCCCCCAGGTGCCCCCAGACCATTTTTTGAGCACAATCCTGTCCCATTGGGTGCCCCCCTTGCCCCCCATGCCCCCCAATGCCCCCAGACCATTTTTTCAGCACGATCTTGTCCCAGCGGGTGCCCGTCTGTGCCGCTATCAGCTTCTTCAGGTCCCGGATCGAGTCCTCGGGGCTGCCCGGGCGTCAAGGAAAAGGGGGACACAGGGACCCCAAACACACCCCAAAACTGCCCCAAACACACCCCAAAAACACCCCAAAACAACCCTAAAACCACCCCAAAATGGCCCCCAAAACCGCCCTAAAACCACCCCAAAACTGACCCAAAACACCCCAAAACTGACCCAAAACACCCCCAAAACAACCCCAAAATTGCCCTCAAAACTGCCCCAAAATTGCCCCCAAAACCACCCCAAAACTGCCCCAAAACAACCCCAAAATTGCCCTAAAACTGCCCGCAAAACCTGTCCCAAAACAACCCCAAAATCCTCCAAAACTGCCCCACAACTGCCCCAAACCAACCCTAAAACTGCCCCAAAACAACCCCAAAACTGCCCCCAAACTGCCTCAAAACCCCCCCAAAACAACCCCAAAATCCCCCAAAACACCCCAAAATCTCCTCACAGCACCCAAAACTTCCAAAACACTTCCCAAACCTCATCAAAGCCCCCCAATCTGCCCCAAAACCCCCCCAAAACCCCAAATCCTCTTCTGAATCCTCAAAGGACTCCCGAAATTCCCCCCAAACCCCAAATCCCCCCAGAATACTCCGAAATCCCCTCAAATTCACCTCAAATCCCTCCCCAGAACAGCCCCAAAACCTCCACAAATGGCCCCAGATCCCCCCAAAAACTTCCCCAAATCCCCCCCAAATCCCCTCAAAACCACCCCAAATCCCCCCAGAACGCCCCTAAATCCACCCCAAATCCCCCCAAAACCTCCTCAAAACCCCAAATCTCTTCCAGAACACCCCCAAAAGCTCCTCAAATCCCCCCAAAACCCTCTCAGAACACCCCCAAAAACCCCAAATTCCCCCTGAACAGCCCCAAATCCCCCCAGACCTTGCCAAAACCACCCCAAATGCCCCCAAAGCACCAAATCATCCCCAGAACACCCCCAAAACCTCCCCAAATCCCCCTAAAACCTCCCCAAAACCCCAAATCCCCCAAAACACCCCTAAATCACCCTAAAACATCCCCAAATCCCCCCAAAATCCCCTCAAATCCACCCCAAATCCCCCCAAAACCCCAAATTCCCCCCAAAACACCCCTAAATCCCCTCAAATTCACCCCAAATCCCCCTCAGAACAGCCCTAAATCCCCTCAAATTCACCCCAAAATTCCCCCAAATCCCCCCCAGAACACCCCAAACCCCCCAAATTCACCCCAAAATTCCCCCAAATCCTCCTCAAATTCACCCCAAAATTCCCCAAAAACCCCCCAGCTGAAACTCCGTGGGATATTTGCATTTCACCCGGACCTTCTTGCCCAGGCGGTCGTTGCACACGACCTCAATCATGGCTGGGAACAAAACATGGGAAAAAAAATGGGCAAAAATGAGGAAAAAATGGGGAAAAAATGGGGAAAAAGAGGAAAAAATGGGAAAAATGAGGAAAAAATGGGAAAAATAGGAAAAAATGGGAAAAATGAGGAAAAAATGGGAAAAATAGGAAAAATTAGGAAAAAATGGGAAAAAATAGGAAAAAATAGGAAAAAATGGGAAAAATAGGAAAAAATAGGAAAAATGGGAAAAAATAGGAAAAAATGGGGAAAAATGGGAAAAAATAGGAAAAAATAGGAAAAATGGGGAAAATGAGGAAAAAATGGGAAAAATAGGAAAAATAGGAAAAATGGGAAAAAATAGGAAAAAATGGGGAAAAATGGGAAAAATTAGGAAAAAATGGGAAAAATAGGAAAAATTAGGAAAAAATGGGAAAAAATAGGAAAAAATAGGAAAAATTAGGAAAAAATGGGAAAAATAGGAAAAAATAGGAAAAAATAGGAAAAATTAGGAAAAAATGGGAAAAAATAGGAAAAAATGAGGAAAAAATGGGAAAAATAGGAAAAAATGGGAAAAATAGGAAAAAATAGGAAAAAATGGGAAAAAATAGGAAAAAATAGGAAAAATTAGGAAAAAATGGGAAAAATAGGAAAAATGGGAAAAAATAGGAAAAAATGAGGAAAAAATGGGAAAAATAGGAAAAAACAGGAAAAAATGGGAAAAAATAGGAAAAATAGGAAAAATGGGGAAAATGAGGAAAAAATGGGAAAAATGGAAAAAAATAGGGAAAAATAGGAAAAAAAGGGGGGAAAATGGGGAAAAATGGGGGAAAATTGGGGGAAAATTGGGGGAAAGGGGGGGCATAAGGGAATGGGAGAAATGGGGATGGGAAATGGGGGAAAACGGGAAAAAAAGGGAAAAATGGGAATGTGGGAAATGAGAATGTGGGGGAAATGGGGGGGAAAGGGAACAAAGGGGAAATGGGGAAAAAGGAAATGAGGGGAAAAGGGGGAAAAGGAAAAAAAAGGGGGATAAAAGGGGGAAAAGGGAATGGGAATGTGGGGATGGAGGAAAAGGGGGAAATGGGGAATGAGGAAAAATGAGGATAAAGGGGAAATGGGGAAAAGGGAGAAAAGGAGAAATGGGAATGAGGAAAAAAGGGGGAAAATTGAGGGAAATGAGAATGAGGGAAAAGGAAATGAAGGAAAAAGGGAGGAAAGGGAAAAATGAGAAAAAATAGCAAAAAGGGAAAAAAGGGGAAAAGGGGGAGAAAAAGGGGAAGGAAAAAAGGAAAATACAGAAGAAAAAGGGAAAGAAAGGGGAAGGAAGAAAAGGAAAATGAGAAAATGAGAAAAGAGAGAAAAGAGGGGAAAGGGAAAGGGAAAAAAGAGGAAAAAAGAGGAAAAAAAGAGGAAAAAAGAGGAAAAAAAGAGGAAAAAGGGGGAAAAAGGGGGAAAAAGAGGAAAAAGGAGGAAAAAGAGGGAAAAAGAGGAAAAAAGAGGAAAAAGAGGAAAAAGAGGAAAAAAGGGGAAAAAAGGGGAAAAAAGAGGAAAAAGGGGAAATGGAGAAAAGGAGAAATGGGAATGAGGGAAAAAGGGGAAAATTGAGGGAAAGGAGAATGAGGGAAAAGGAAATGAAGGGAAAAGGGGGGAAAGGGAAATGGGAAAAATGAGAAAAAATGGCAAAAAGGGGAAAAAGGGGGAGAAAAAGGGGAAGGAAAAAAAGGAAAATACAGAAGAAAAAGGGAAAGAAAGGGAGAAGGGGAAGGAAGAAAAGGAAAGTGAGAAAATGAGAAAAGAGAGAAAAGAGGGGGAAAAGGAAAAGGGAAAAAAGGGGAAAAAAGAGGAAAAAACAGGAAAAAAGAGGAAAAAAAGAGGGAAAAGGGGAAGGAGAAAAAGGAAAAGGGAAAAAAGAGGAGAAAAGAGGAAAAAAAGAGGAAAAAAAGAAGAAAAAAGAGGAAAAAAAGAAGAAAAAAGGGGGAAAAAGAGGAAAAAGGAGGAAAGAAAGAGGGGAAAAGAGGAAAAAGAGGAAAAAAGAGGAAAAAAGAGGAAAAAGGGGAAGGAGAAAAGGAAAAGGGAAAAAAGAGGAAGAAAGAGGAAAAAAAGAGGAAAAAAGAGGAAAAAAAGAGGAAAAAAAGAGGAAAAAAGAGGAAAAAGGAGGAAAAAGGGGAAGGAGAAAAAGGAAAAGGGAAAAAAGAGGAAAAAAGGGAAAACCGGGAGCAAGGGGCAGAGAAAGGGGAAGGAAAATGAGAAAGGGAAAAAGGGGAAATGGAAACCGAAATAAAAAGGGAAGGAGGAAGAGGAAAAGGGAGAAAAAAGGGAAAGGAAAAAAAGGGGAAAATAAGAAAAAGAGAAAAGGGAGAAAAAAGAGAAAAAAAAGGAAAAACGGGAGGAAAAGAGATGGAAAACGGGACGGGAAGGGAAAAGAACGGGGGAAAGGGAAAAGAACGGGGGAAAGGGAGCGGGGTCGGTAACGGGAAAAGCTCCGGTTCCACCGCCGGGGCCGCCTCAGAAGCGGCTCCGCTCCCTCCCGACCTCTTCGGGACCCCAAAATCCCGTCCGGGACCCCAAAATTCCCCCCGGGACCCCAAATTCCCCCCCGGGATCCCAAATTCCCCCCCGGGACCCCCAAATCTCCCCCGGTACCTCCCGGGGCCTCCTCGCTCCGCCACAGCCGACCCGGAACCGGGGCTGACGTCACAGAGACGCGCCGGAAGTGGCGTCATTGCCCGCGCCCAAGATGGCGGCGGGGCCTGAGGGGAAGGGCTGGGGAATTTGTTAAAGTTTCTGAGTTGAGAGTGTTTGTAAATGTATTAAAGTTTATAAATTGATGATGTTTTTAAATTTATCAACGTTTTCTCCCCAAAGTCGCCTTTTGTTTCTTTCGCCGTTTGAGCAAAAGCGTCTTCAGAGCCTCATCGCGACCACACGGGGGGGAATTTCCACCTCAAATCTGCGCTAAATCCCCCAAATCCGCCCCAAATCCGCCCTAAATCCCTCAAAACACCCCCAAAATCTCCCAAATCTTCCCCAATTCTGCCCTAAATCTGCCCTAAATCCCCCCAAAATTCCCCAAATCCGCCCCAAGTCTGCCCCAAATCCCCCCAAATTCCCAAAATCCGCCCTAAATCTGCCCCAAATACCCCAAAAATCCCCCAAATCTGCCCTAAATTCCCCCAAATCCCCCAGATCTTCCCCCAAATCCGCCCTAAATTCCCCCAAATCCTCCCTAAATCCACCCAAAACCCCCCAAATCCGCCCCAAATCCCCCAAAGACTCCCAATTCTCCCCAAATCTGCCCCAAAATCCCCCAAATCTGCCGTAAATCTGCCCTAAATCTGCTCAAAATCCCCCAAATCTGCCCTAAATCCGCTCAGATGTCCCCCAAATCTCCCCAAATCCGCCCTAAATCCCCCCCAAACCCTCCAAAACCGCCCTAAACCTCCCAAAATCCCCCAAATCCGCCTTAAATCTCCCCAAAATCCCCCAAATCCTCCCCAAATCTGCCCCAAATCCCCCCTAAATCCACCCAAAATCCCCCAAATCCGCCCGAAATCCCCCCAAAGACCCCCAATTCTCCCCAAATCTGCCTTGAATCCCCCCAAATCCGCTCTAAATTTGCCCCAAATCCCCCCAAAATCCCCAAATCCGCCCCAAATCTGCCCCAAATCCCCCCAAAATCCCCCAAATCTGCCGTAAATCTGCCCTAAATCCGCTCAAATGCCCCCAAATCTCCCCAAATCTGCCCTAAATCTGCACTAAATCCGCCCTAAAACCCCCCAAAAACCTCCAAAACCGCCCTAAACCTCCCAAAATCCCCCAAATCCGCCTTAAATCTTCCCAAAATCCCCTAAATCTGCCCTAAATTCCTCCAAATCCTCCAAATCCTCCCCAGATCCTCCCCAAATCCCCCCTAAATCCCCCAAATCCTCCCCATATCCGCCCGAAATCCCCCCAAAGACCCCCAATTCTCCCCAAATCTGCCCCAAATCCCCCCAAAATCCCCCAAATCTGCCCTAAATCTGCCCTAAATCCACTCGAATGCCCCCCAAATCTCCCCAAATCCGCCCTAAATCCCCCCAAAACCTCCAAAACCGCCCTAGACCTCCCAAAAATCCCCCAAATCCGCCTTAAATCTTCCCCAAATCCCCTAAATCTGCCCTAAATTTCCCCAAATCCCCCAGATCTTCCCCCAATCCGCCCTAAATTCGCCCCAAATCTGCCCAAAATCCCCCAAATCTGCCCTAAATCTGCTCAAATGCCCCCCAAATCCCCCAAATCCACCTGAAATCTCCCCAAAATCCCCTAAATCCGCCCTAAATTCCCCCAAATCCCCCAGATCTTTCCCCAAATCCGCCCTAAATTCACCCCAAATCTGCCCAAAATCCCCCAAAATCCCCCAAATCCGCCCTAAATCTGCCCTAAATCTGCTCAAATGCCCCCAAATCCCCCAAATCCGCCTTAAATCTCCCCAAAATCCCCTAAATCTGCCCTAAATTCCCCCAAATCCCCCAGATCTTCCCCCAAATCCGCCCTAAATTAACCCCAAATCTGCCCAAACTCCAGCCCAAACACCCCCGTGAAAAATCTGTATTTTATGACTGTTGTTTTGCAAATATTAAAATGAATATCATCTGTGTTGTGTTGGAAAGTGACGCTGTGTTAATTCTCTTAATAAAAATGTTAATTCTCTGCGTTAAATGTAGTTTTGGGTTATCAAAAATGTTAAAATAGAAACGATGTTATGTAAAATATTTTATTTTTTTAAAGAAAGGACTCGCAGCGAGAGCCACAATGCACCCGAATCCTTCAGAGAAAAAGAATTTATTGAATTTATTGAATTTATAGAATAATTTATAGAATTTATCGCTCCATTTTCAGAAGGAATGAATTTCTTTCTGCCCCGTAGGCGATGACCGGCCCGAATCCCGCGTGGGAATGGAGTTCATGAATAATTCATGAATAATTAATGAATAATTCATGAATATGCAACAGGCCGCTGCTGTCAAGGGTTAATCCTCTGTTCACGGGCGTTTATTTCGGGTTTATTTTGCCCAGAAAGAGGAACCCGAAATATCCCAAATTCTTTGTGTTTATTGTTTCACATTGTCCCGATTCAATTCTATTATTTACTATTTAATTATTTAATTGCTTAATTATTTAATTGTTTATTATTCAAATTAGTATTACTCTAATTGTATTATTATTTTTAAAATAATTTTATTACTATTAAAGTTTTTACATTTTAAAACCGAGGGATTGGCGTTTGTCACATCCTGAACTGGGACCCATTCCCAGTGCTCCCAGTGCTCCCAGTAACCATTCCAGTGCTCCCAGTAACCATTCCCAGTGCTCCCAGTGCTCCCAGTAACCATTCCCAGTGCTCCCAGTGCTCCCAGTAACCATTCCCAGTGCTCCCAGTAACCATTCCCAGTGCTCCCAGTGCTCCCAGTAACCATTCTCAGTCCCCCGAGTGCTCCCAGTACCTCCTGTGCCACTCCCAGTACTCCCAGTATCCCTTCCCAGTGACCTCCCCAATACCCCCCCAGTGCTCCCAGTTCCCCCCAGTGCCCATTCCCAGTGCTCCCAGTGCCCATTCCCAGTGCTCCCAGTGCTCCCAGTATCCCTTCCCAGTGCTCCCAGTGCCCATTCTCAGTGCTCCCAGTGCTCCCAGTGCTCCCAGTGTCCATTCCCAGTGCTCCCAGTGCTCCCAGTGCTCCCAGTGCCCATTCCCAGTGCTCCCAGTGGCTCCCAGTGCTCCCAGTGCCCATTCCCAGTGCTCCCAGTGCTCCCAGTATCCCTTCCCAGTGCTCCCAGTGCCCATTCTCAGTGCTCCCAGTACTCCCAGTGCTCCCAGTGCCCATTCCCAGTGCTCCCAGTGCTCCCAGTGCCCATTCCCAGTGCTCCCAGTGCTCCCAGTGCTCCCAGTGCTCCCAGTGCCCATTCCCAGTGCTCCCAGTGCCCATTCTCAGTGCTCCCAGTGCTCCCAGTGCTCCCAGTGCCCATTCCCAGTGCTCCCAGTGCTCCCAGTGCCCATTCCCAGTGCTCCCAGTGCCCCTCTCCCCCCCCCAGCCCAGCTTTGCACCATCGGGACCATCGGTAACAGACATCGGCAGAGCTTCTGATTAACCATTGATTAATTATTGATTAATTAATGATTAATTTATGATTTATTAATGATTAATTAATGATTAATTAATGACTAATTAATGACTAATTAATGACTAATTAATGAATTTCCAAGTTTGCTGCTCCTGCCCTGGCTGGGAACATGGCTGGGGTGTCCTGAGGAGAGAGAGTGACAGTGACAGTGACAGTGACAGTGACAATGACAGTGACAATGACACAGTGACACAGTGACACAGTGACAGTGACAGTGACAGTGACACAGTGACACAGTGACACAGTGACAGTGACAGTGACACAGTGACAGTGACACAGTGACACAGTGACAGTGACAGTGACAATGACACAGTGACAGTGACACAGTGACAGTGACAGTGACAGTGACAGGGGACAGTGACACAGTGACAGTGACACAGTGACAATGACACGGTGGCAATGACATAGTGACAGTGACAGTGACAGTGACACAGTGACAGTGACAGGGACAGTGACACAGTGACAGTGACAGGGACACAGTGACAGTGACAGGGACAGTGACACAGTGACAGTGACAGGGACAGTGACACAGTGACAGTGACAGGGACACAGTGACAGTGACAGGGACAGTGACACAGTGACAGTGACACAGTGACAGTGACAGTGACAGGGACAGTGACACAGTGACAGTGACACAGTGACAATGACAGTGACACAGTGACAGTGACACAGTGACAGTGGACAGTGACAGTGACAATGACACAGTGACAGTGACACAGTGACAGTGACACAGTGACAGTGACAGTGACAGTGACAGTGACACAGTGACACAGTGACACAGTGACAGTAACAGTGACACAGTGACAGTGACAGTGACACAGTGACAGTGACAGGGACACAGTGACAGTGACACAGTGACAGTGACACAGTGACAGACCCCCACCCCAGTGCTCCCAGTTCTCTCTTCCAGTGCTCCCAGTATCCCCACGTCCCTCCCAGTGCTCCCAGTGCTCCCAGTACCATTCCCAGTGCCCATTCCAGTGCTCCCAATACCATTCCCAGTGTTCCCAGTGCCCATTCCCAGGGCTCCCAGTGCCCATTCCCAGTGCCCCCAGTGCCCCCAGTGCTCCCAGTGCTCCCAGTACCATTCCCAGTGCTCCCAGTGCTCCCAGTACCTCCTGGCCCCTCCCGGGCTGGGGGGCAGCGCTGGGGCCGGGGGGGTCCCGGGGGGCTGCGGGGGGAGGGGCAGAGATCAGGGGGGGAGGGGAGGGGAGGGGAGGGGAGGGGAGGGAGGGGAGGGGAGGGGGGATCCCACCCCAAACTGGGGGGAACTGGGGGGGACACGGGGGATACTGAGAGCACTGGGGACACTGGGAATGGGCACTGGGAGCACTGGGAATGGGTACTGGAGCACTGGGAGCACTGGGAGCACTGGGAATGGGCACTGGGAATGGGCCACTGGGAGGGACATGGGGGATACTGGGAGCACTGGGGACACTGGGAATGGGAACTGGGAGCACTGGGAGCACTGTGGGAACTGGTGGCACTGGGGACACTGGAATGGTACTGGGAGCACTGGGAGCACTGGTAATGGTTACTGGGAGCACTGGGAATGGTTACTGGGAGCACTGGGAGCACTGGGAGCACTGGGAATGGGCACTGGGAGCGCTGGGGGAACTGGGAGCACTGGGGGAACTGGGAGCACTGGGAATGGGTACTGGAGCACTGGGAGCACTGGGAATGGGTACTGGGAGCACTGGGAGCACTGGGGAGGGGGAACTGGGGGATCTCAGGGTTTGGGGGGGGTCTCGGTTAAAGGGCAATTGGGGGGGTGAATTTGGGGGGTCCTGGGGGGTTTGGGGGGTGCAAAGGGGGAATTTTGGGGGGGTCCCAGCCCTGGGGGGGTCTGGGGGAGGGGCGGGACCGGGGATGGGGTTCGGGGGGGGGGGAAATTTGGGGAGGGGTCATTTTTGGGGGGGATATTTTGGGGGTGGGGGTTATTTGGGATCGGGATTTGGGGGCATTGGGTTATTTTAGGGAGGGGGATATTTTGGGGTGGGGGATTTTTGGGGGGTCTTTCGGGGGTTGAGGGTTATTTGGGGAGGGGGGATTATTTGGGGGAGTTCTTTTGGATGAGGATTATTTGAGATGGGGATTATTTGGGATGGGGATTATTTGGGGGGATATTTGGGGGTGTTGGGTAATTTTAGGGAGGGGGATATTTTTGGAATGGGGATTATTTGGGGTGGGGGATTTTTGGGGGGGTCTTTCGGGGGTTGGGGGTTATTTGGGGGAGGGGGATTATATTGAGGGGATGGGGATTATTTTGGGGGAATTCTTTTGGGATGGGGATTATTTTGGGATGGGGATTATTTGGGATGGGGATTATTTGGGGGGATATTTGGGGGTATTGGGTAATTTTAGGGAGGGGGATATTTTTGGGATGGGGATTATTTGGGGCGGCAGATTTTGGGGGGGTCTTTCGGGGGTTGGGGGTTATTTGGGGAGGGGGGTTATTTGGGGGAGGGGATTATTTGGGGGAGTTCTTTTGGATTTGGATTTTTTTTGGGATGGGGATTATTTTTGTGGAGTATTTGGGTTATTTTAGGGAGGGGGATATTTTTGGGATGGGGATTATTTGGGGTGGGGGATTTTTGGGTGGATCTTTTGGGGGTTGGGGTTATTTGGGGAGGGGGATTATATGAGAGGATGGGGATTATTTTGGGGGAATTCTTTTGGGGTGGGGATTATTTTGGGATGGGGATTATTTGGGGGATTTGGGGGTGTTGGGTAATTTTAGGGAGGGGGATATTTTTGGGATGGGGATTATTTGGGGTGGGGGATTGTTGGGGGGATCTTTTGGGGGTTGGGGGTTATTTGGGGAGGGGGATTATATTGAGAGGATGAGGATTATTTGGGGGGAATTCTTTTGGGGTGGGGATTATTTTGGGATGGGGATTATTTGGGGGGATATTTGGGGGTGTTGGGTAATTTTAGGGAGGGGGGATATTTTTGAATGGGGATTATTTGGGGTGGGGGATTGTTGGGGGGATCTTTCGGGGGTTGGGGGTTATTTGGGGAGGGGGATTATATTGAGGGGATGGGGATTATTTTGGGGAGAATTCTTTTGGGATGGGGATTATTTGGGATGGGGATTATTTTCTGGGGTATTTGGGGGCATTGGGTTATTTTAGGGAGGGGGATATTTGGGGGTGGGAGATTTTTGGGGGGGTCTTTTGGGGCTTGAGGGTTATTTGGGGAGGGGGATTATTTGGGGGAGTTCTTTTGGGTGAGGATTATTTTGGAATGGGGATTGTTTTTGTGGGGGATTTGGGTTATTTTAGGGAGGGGGATATTTTGGGGAGGGGGATTATTTGGGGTGGGGGATTATTGGGGGATCTTTTGGGGTTGGGAGTTATTTGGGGAGGGGGATTATATTGAGGGGATGGGGATTATTTGGGGGAATTCTTTTGGATGGGGATTATTTGGGAAGGGGATTATTTGGGATGGGGATTATTTGGGGGATTTGGAGGCATTGGGTTATTTTAGGGAGGGGGGTTATTTTGGGGGGTTATTTGGGGGGGTTATTTTGGGGGGGTTATTTTGGGGGGGTTATTTTTGGGGGGTTATTTTGGGGGGGGTTATTTTGGGGGGGTTATTTTTGGGGGGTTATTTGGGGGGGTTATTTTGGGGGGATTATTTGGGGGGGTTATTTTGGGGGGGTTATTTGGGGGGGTTATTTTTGGGGGGTTATTTTGGGGGGTTATTTTGGGGGGGTTATTTTGGGGGGGTTATTTTTGGGGGGTTATTTTGGGGGAGTTATTTTGGGGGGATTATTTGGGGGGGTTATTTTTGGGGGGTTATTTTGGGGGGTTATTTTGGGGGGTTATTTTGGGGGGATTATTTGGGGGGGTTATTTTGGGGGGTTATTTTGGGGGGGTTATTTTTGGGGGGTTATTTTGGGGGAGTTATTTTGGGAGGATTATTTGGGGGGGTTATTTTGGGGGGTTATTTTGGGGAGCGGGGTTATTTTGGGGGGTTATTTTGGGGGAGAGGGATGATTTGAGGCAGGGGGGATAATTTGGGGATGGGGATTATTTTGGGTGATATTTGGAGGGGGTTGGGTTATTTTGGGGAGGGGATTTTTTGGGGGGTTGGGGATTATTTTGGGGGAATTCTTTTGCAATGGGAATTATTTCAAAATGGGGATGATTTGGGGGATGGGGATTATTTGGGATGAGGATTTGGGGAGATTGGATTATTTTAGGGAGGGAGTTATTTTGGGGAGTGGGATTATTTCGGGACGGGGATTATTTTGGGCGATATTTGGGGGGGACTGGGTTATTTTAAGGAGGGGGATATTTTTGGGATGGGGATTATTTGGGATGGGGGATTTTTGGTGGGATCTTTTGGGGGTTGGGAGTTATTTGGGGAGGGGGATTATATTGAGGGGATGGGGATTATTTTGGGGGAATTCTTTTGGGATGGGGATTATTTGGGAAGGGGATTATTTGGGATGGGGATTATTTGGGGGATTTGGAGGCATTGGGTTATTTTAGGGAGGGGGGTTATTTTGGGGGGTTATTTGGGGGGGTTATTTTTGGGGGGTTATTTTGGGGGCTTATTTTGGGGGGTTATTTTGGGGGGTTATTTTGGGGGGGTTATTTTGTGGGGGTTATTTTGGGGGGGTTATTTTGGGGGGTTATTTGGGGGGGTTATTTTTGGGGGGTTATTTTGGGGGGTTATTTTGGGGGGTTATTTGGGGGGGTTATTTTGGGGGGTTATTTTGGGGAGCGGGGTTATTTTGGGGGGTTATTTTGGGGAGAGGGATGATTTGACGCAGGGGGGATAATTTGGGGACGGGGATTATTTGGGTGATATTTGGAGGGGGTTGGGTTATTTTGGGGAGGGGATTTTTTGGGGGGTTTGGGGATTATTTTGGGGGGATTCTTTTGCGATGGGAATTATTTCAGAATGGGGATGATTTTGGGGATGGGGATTATTTGGGATGAGGATTTGGGGAGATTGGATTATTTTAGGGAGGGAGTTATTTTGGGGAGTGGGATTATTTCGGGGTGGGGATTATTTGGGGGGATATTTAGTGGGATTGGGTTATTTTAGGGAGGGGGATATTTTGGGGAGGGGGATTATTTGGCGTGGGGGATTGTTGGGGGAGTTTGGGGTTATTTGGGGGGGGATTACATTGTGGAGATGATTTCGGGGGCACGGGGATGATTTTGGGGGGTCTTTTGGGGTTCGGGGGTTATTTGGGGAGGGGGATTACATTGCGGGGATGATTTTGGGGGCACGGGGATGATTTTGGGGGGGTCTCTCACCTGTCCGGCCGTGCACGAACCAGAGCCCCCCCGCCAGCGCCACCCCCACCACGAAGGCACCGAAGGAAACGGCGGCCACGGCCCCGGGGGGCACGGGGGGGGCTGGGGGGCAGCGTCAGCGCCCCGAAATCGGGACCCCCAAATCTGGGGGCCGGGACCCCCAAATTCCCCCCTAAAGCCCCCAAATCTGGGGCTGGAACCCCCAAAATTCCCCCCTAAACTCCCCAAAATCTGGGGCTGGAACCCCACGAATTCCCCCCTAAACCCCCCAAATTCCCCCCTAAATCCCCCAAATCTGGGGCCAGGACCCCCCAAATTCTCCTCTAACGCCCCCCCAAAGGCACCCCGGGGTCCGGGACCCTCCCCAAAAGGGAAACCAGAGCCCCAAGACGCCCCCGGCCCCCCAAAACCCCCCAGGACCCCCCCAAAGCCCCTCCCCAAAAGGGACTGAGCATTTCGGGACCCCTCAAAACCCCCCCAAAGGGGTCTGGGACCCCCCCAAAATCCCCCCCCCAAACCCCCCAAAATGGACCCAGGTGTTCAGGACCCCCCTCAAAAAGAGCCCGGGGTCTCCTCCCCACCCCACACAAACCCCCCCAAAAGGACACTCGGGGCTCCAGGACCCCCCAAACTCCCCAGTCCCGGGGGTCCCGGTGCCCCCCCCCCATTGCTGTCACTCACCCGCGGGGGGGGCGCGGGGCCGCTCCCGGGGTGGGGGCGGGGGGCGCGGGAGGGGCGGGGGCGGCGGGAATGCCAGCGGGGGGAGCCCCGGGGGGGCACCTGGGGGGGGGGGGGAGGGAGGGGCGGTGATTGGGGGGCACCGGGAGCGGGGGGGGAATTGGGGGGGCCTGGTTGGGGGGGGGGTCCCGTTTGAGGAGGGGTCCCGGTTGTTTGTGGGGGGGGTCCCTGGTTTGGGGAGGGGTCCCGGTTTGGGGAAGGATCCCCGGTTGTGGGGAGGGGTCCCGGGGGGTCTGGAGGTGTCCCCGGTGTGGAGGGGGGGCCCCGGTTGTGGGGAGGGTCCCATATTTGGAGAGGGGTCCCGGTTTGGGGAGGGGTCCCGGTTGGGCCGGGGGTGTCCCGGTTTGGGGAGGGGTCCCAGATTTGGGCAGGGGTCCGGGTTGGGTGGGAGGGGGTCCCGGTTTGAGGAGGGGTCCCGGTTGTGGGGGGTCCCAGGTTTGGGGTGGGGTCTCTGTCAGGGGGTCCCAGGTTTGGGGGGGAGGTCTCTGTCAGGGGGTCCCGGTTGTGGGGGTGTCCCTGTTGTGTGGGGGGTCTCTGTCAGGGGATCCCGGGTTCCGGGCGGTCCCCAGGGGGGTCTCGGTTGGGGGTCCCGGGGGGGTTTGGGGAGGGGTCCCCGCACGGGGGTGCCGGGGGGGTTTGGGTGGTTCCAGTGCGGGGGTCCCAGTCAGAGGGTCCCGGGGTTGGGGCAGAGTTTGGGTTCCGGAGGTCCCGAGGGGGGGTCCCGGGGGTGTCCCCGCCCGGGGGTCCCGTACCGGGCGCGGGGGTCGCGGGTGTCCCCAGGGTCACCACGATCGGGCGGGTCACGGTGCGCACGGGACCGGGGCGGGGCCGGGGCCGGGGGGCGGGGCCTGAACCGGAGGCTCCGCCCCCTCGGCGGGGACAAAGCTCGGCCCGGCACTGGGGGAGGGGCGGGGTTAACGGGGGCGGGACCGGGGGGGGGACACCTCCGGAGCCCCCCGGTGTCCCTGTGCCACCTCCGTGTCCCCCTGTCCCTCTGTCAACCCCGTGTCCCCCTGTCCCGGTGTCCCAGGTGCCACCCCCCGGTGTCGCCCTGTCCCGGTGCTGCCACGGCCCCGCTCCCGCTGTCCCCTGTTCCCGGGGTGTGTCCCCAACGCGTCCCACTCCTGGTTCAGGGCTGTCCCCATTCCCAATATTCCCCATCCCCCGTGTCCCCCGTTCCTGGTGTCCCCCATTTCCTTTGTACCCCCATTCCCGTTATCCCGTTGTTATCCCATTGTCTCCCCATTCCCATCATCCCCATTCCTGTTATCCCATTCCCAGTGTTCTGCTATCCCGCTGTTATCCCGTTATCCCATTGCTATCCTATTATCCCACTCCCATTATCCCACTCCCATTATCCCATCCCTGTTATCCAACCCCATTATCTCATCCCCATTATCCCATCCCCCTTATCTCACTATCCCCACTGCTATCCCATTCCTGTTATCCCATCATCCCACTCCTGTTATCCTGTTACCTCACCCCTGCTATCCCGGTTATCCCATTGCTATCCCATTATCCCGCTCCCATTATCTCACTCCCATTATCCCATCCCTGTTATCCAACCCCATTATCCCACTCCCATTATCCCATCCCTGTTATCCAACCCCATTATCTCATCCCCATTATCCCATCCCCGCTATCCCAGTTATCCCATCCCTGTTCCGGTTATCCCATCACTATCCCATTATCCTACTTCTGTTATCCCAGTTATCCCATTATCCCATCCCCGTTATCCCACCCCCATTATCCCATTATCCCATCCCCGTTATCCCATTATCCCACTGCTATCCCATTCCTGTAATCCCATCATCCCACTCCTGTTATCCTGTTATCCCACCCCTGCTATCCCGGTTATCCCATCGCTATCCCATTATCCCACTCCCGTTATCATGTTATCCCATTGCTGTCCCATCCCCATTATCCCATCCCTGTTACCCCGTTATCCCATTCCTGCTTTTTCCCATTATCCCATCGCTGTCCTGCTGTCATCCTATCCTTGTTATCCCACCCACTATCCCCACTGTTATCCCATTCCCGTTATCCCCATTATCCCATTGCTGTCCCATTATCCCACCCCCGCTATCCCGTTATCTTCTGTTGTCCCACCCCCGTTATCCCGTTATCCCACTATCCCATCCCCGTTATCTCACTAACCCACTTCTCCTATCCCTGTTATCTCATTATCCCGTTATCCCATCGCTATCCTGCTGTTACCCCATTCCCATTATCCCATTATGCCACTCCCCTTATCCCCCTTATCCCATTCCTGCTATCCCCATTATCCCATCACTGTCCCATTATCCCATCACCATCCCGCTGTTATCCTGTTATCCCATTCCCAATGTCCAGTTATCCCATCCCGGTTATCCCATCACAATCCCATTATCCTACCCCGTTATCCCACCACCATTACCCCACCATGGTCCCACTGTTACCCCATTCCTGTTATCCCCATTCTTGTTATCCTGTTATTCCGCTGTGGTCCCGCCACTGCCCCGCTGTTAACCCATCACTATCCCACAAACCCATTATCCCTTTATCCCCGTTATCCCACCACTGTCCCAACAGCATCCTGCTGTTACCCCATCCCCACTATCCCATCCCTGTTATCCCACTCCTGTTATCCCACCCCTGTCATGCCACCACGGTCCCGCTGTTATCCCATTCCCGTTATCCCATCCTCGTTATCCCATTGCTATCCCATTGTCCCATCACTGTCCCGTTATTCCATCCCCATTATCCCATCCCTGTTATCCTGTTATCCCCATTATCCTACCCCCATTATCCCACCACAGTCCCACTGTTATCCCATTATCCCATTATCCTCGTTGTCCCATTGCTATCCCATTATCCCATTATCCCATCCCTGTTATCCTGTTATCCCCGTTATCCCACCCCCATTATTCCACCACAGTCCCACTGTTATCCCATTATCCCATTATCCTCGTTTTCCCATTGCTATCCCATTATCCCATTATCCCATCCCTGTTATCCTGTTATCCCCGTTATCCCACCCCCATTATTCCACCACAGTCCCACTGTTATCCCATTATCCCATTATCCTCGTTGTCCCATTGCTATCCCGTTATCCCTTTATCCCCGTTATCCCACTGCCATCCTGATGGCATCCCGCTGTTATCCCATCCCTGCTATCCCATCCCTGTTATCCCCATTATCCCACTCCTGTTATCCCACCCCTGTCATGCCACCACGGTCCCGCTGTTATCCCATTCCTGTTATCCCATTATCCTCGTTATCCCATTGCTACCCCATTGTCCCATTATCTCATCCCTGCCCCGTTATCCCATCCCCATTATTCCTTCCCCATTATCCTGTTATCCCCGTTATCCCACTGCGGTCCCGCTGTTATCCCATCCCCATTATCCTGTTATCCCACTGCTATCCCATTATCCCATCGCTGCCCTGTTTTCCCATCGCTATCCTGCCATTATCCCGTTATCCCACACCCGTTTTCCCACTGCTATCCTGTTATTCCATCGCTGTCCCGTTATCCCATCCTCGTTATTCCATTGCTATCCTGTTATCCCATTATCCCATCCCTGTCCCGTTATCCCATCCCCGTTATCCCATCCCTGTTATCCTGTTATCCCCGTTATCCCACCCCCATTATTCCACCACAGTCCTGCTGTTATCCCATTATCCCATTATTCCATCCCCGTTATCCCCATTATCCCACCCCCATTATCCCACCACAGTCCCGCTGGTATCCCATCCCCATTATCCCGTTATCCCATTGCTCTCACATTATCCCATCGCTGTTCCGTTATCCCATCGCTATCCTGCCATTATCCCGTTATCCCACACCCGTTTTCCCACTGCTATCCTGTTATTTCATCGCTGTCCCGTTATCCCATCCTCGTTATTCCATTGCTATCCTGTTATCCCATTATTCCATCCCTGTCCCGTTATCCCATCCCCATTATCCTGTTATCCCCGTTATCCCACCCCCATTATCCCACCACAGTCCTGCTGTTATCCCATCCCCATTATCCCATCCCTGTTATCCTGTTATCCCCGTTATCCCACCCCCATTATTCCACCACAGTCCCACTGTTATCCCATTATCCCATTATCCTCGTTGTCCCATTGCTATCCCGTTATCCCTTTATCCCCGTTATCCCACTGCCATCCTGATGGCATCCCGCTGTTATCCCATCCCTGCTATCCCATCCCTGTTATCCCCATTATCCCACTCCTGTTATCCCACCCCTGTCATGCCACCACGGTCCCGCTGTTATCCCATTCCTGTTATCCCATTATCCTCGTTATCCCATTGCTACCCCATTGTCCCATTATCTCATCCCTGCCCCGTTATCCCATCCCCATTATTCCTTCCCCATTATCCTGTTATCCCCGTTATCCCACTGCGGTCCCGCTGTTATCCCATCCCCATTATCCTGTTATCCCACTGCTATCCCATTATCCCATCGCTGCCCTGTTTTCCCATCGCTATCCTGCCATTATCCCGTTATCCCACACCCGTTTTCCCACTGCTATCCTGTTATTCCATCGCTGTCCCGTTATCCCATCCTCGTTATTCCATTGCTATCCTGTTATCCCATTATCCCATCCCTGTCCCGTTATCCCATCCCCGTTATCCCATCCCTGTTATCCTGTTATCCCCGTTATCCCACCCCCATTATTCCACCACAGTCCTGCTGTTATCCCATTATCCCATTATTCCATCCCCGTTATCCCCATTATCCCACCCCCATTATCCCACCACAGTCCCGCTGGTATCCCATCCCCATTATCCCGTTATCCCATTGCTCTCACATTATCCCATCGCTGTTCCGTTATCCCATCGCTATCCTGCCATTATCCCGTTATCCCACACCCGTTTTCCCACTGCTATCCTGTTATTTCATCGCTGTCCCGTTATCCCATCCTCGTTATTCCATTGCTATCCTGTTATCCCATTATTCCATCCCTGTCCCGTTATCCCATCCCCATTATCCTGTTATCCCCGTTATCCCACCCCCATTATCCCACCACAGTCCTGCTGTTATCCCATCCCCATTATCCCGTCCCTGTTACCCTGTTATCCCCGTTATCCCACCCCCATTATTCCACCACAGTCCCACTGTTATCCCATCCCCATTATCCCGTTATCCCATTGCTCTCCCATTATCCCATCGCTGTTCCATTATCCCATCCCTGTCCCATTATCCCATCCCCATTATTCCATCCTCGTTTACCTACTATCCCCGTTATCCTACCCCCATTATCCCACCACAGTCCCACTGTTATCCCATTATCCCATTATCCTCGTTGTCCCATTGCTATCCCATTATCCCGTTATCCCTTTATCCCCGTTATCCCACTGCCATCCTGATGGCATCCCGCTGTTATCCCATCCCTGCTATCCCATCCCTGTTATCCCCATTATCCCATTCCTGTTATCCCACGCCTGTCATGCCACCACGGTCCCGCTGTTATCCCATTCCCGTTATCCCATTATCCTCGTTATCCCATTGCTACCCCATTGTTCCATTATCTCATCCCTGCCCCGTTATCCCATCCCCATTATCCCATCCCCATTATCCTGTTATCCCCGTTATCCCACCCCCATTATCCCACCACAGTCCTGCTGTTATCCCATCCCCATTATCCCGTTATCCCACTGCTATCCCATTATCCCATCGCTGCCCTGTTTTCCCATCGCTATCCTGCCATTATCCCGTTATCCCACACCCGTTTTCCCACTGCTATCCTGTTATTCCATCGCTGTCCCGTTATCCCATCCTCGTTATTCCATTGCTATCCTGTTATCCCATTATCCCATCACTGTCCCGTTATCCCATCCCCGTTATCCCATCCCTGTTATCCTGTTATCCCCGTTATCCCACCCCCATTATTCCACCACAGTCCTGCTGTTATCCCATCCCCATTATCCCATCCCCGTTATCCCCATTATCCCCATTATCCCATCCCCCGTTATCCCCATTATCCCACCCCCATTATCCCACCACAGTCCCACTCTTATCCCATTCCCATTATCCTGTTATCCCACTGCTATTCCCTTATCCCATTATCCCATCCCTGTCCCGTTATCCCACTGCGGTCCCGCTGTTATCCCATCCCCATTATCCCGTTATCCCACTGCTCTCCCATTATCCCATCGCTGTCCTGTTTTCCCATCGCTGTCCTGTTTTCCCATCGCTATCCTGCCATTATCCCATTATCGCACACCCGTTTTTCCACTGTTATCCTGTTATTCCATCGCTGTCCCGTTATCCCATCCTCGTTATTCCATTGCTATCCTGTTATCCCATTATCCCATCACTGTCCCGTTATCCCATCCCCGTTATCCCATCCCTGTTATCCTGTTATCCCCGTTATCCCACCCCCATTATCCCACTCTCATTATCCCGTTATCCCACTGCTATCACGTTATCCCAGTCCCATTATCCCATCACTGTCCTGTTATCCCATCCCCATTATCCCGTTATCCCCGTTATCCCACACCATTATCTCATTTTCGTTATCCCGTATCCCACTGCTATCCCATTATCCCAGTCCCATTATCCCGTTATTCTATCGCTATCCTGTTATCCCACTCCTGCTATCCCACCCCCGCTATCCCACCCCTGTTATCCCACTCCAGTTATCCCAATTCTATCCCGTTATCCCCCTGCTATCCTGTTATCCCACTCCTGTTATCCCGTTATCTCACTGCTATTCCATTATCCCGTTGTCCCATCACTGTCCCGTTATGCCGTCTCCGTTATCCCAACCCTATTATCCCATTGCTGTCCCGTTATCCCATTCCCGTTATCCCATTCCCGTTATTCCAGTCCTGTTATACCGTTATTCCATTATCCTGTTATCCCATCCCTGTTATCCCGTTATCCCACTCCCGTTATCCCACTCCCATTATCCCACTCCCGTTATCCCACTGCTATCCCATGATCCCGTTATCCCGTTATCCCCATCCAGCGGCGCCGCTGCTGGGCCGGTACCGTGGGCAGCCCGGGCGGGGTCCCGGTCCCGGTGCTGGTGCCGGTGCCGGTGTCGGTGCCGCGGTGGCGGCAGAGGCTCAGGCGGCAGTGCAGGAACTGCAGCGGCTCCGGGAACCGCGCCGGGAGCACGAACGAGCCCCGGAGGCGCCGCCGCGCCCGCCCCGCGCCGCAGCCGCCCCGCAGCACCACGAGCGGCCGCGGCACCGGGGCCGGACCCCGCGGCGGGACCGGCGACGAGCGCGGGGACACGAAACAGCGGCGGAGCGAGAAACCGAGCCCGGGGGGAGCGCGGGACAGCGACACCTGCGGGGACACCGACACGGACAGAGGGGTCACAGAGGGGACAGCGACACCTGCGGGGACACCGACACGGACAGAGGGGTCACAGAGGGGACAGCGACACCTGCGGGGACACCGACACGGACAGAGGGGTCACAGAGGGGACAGCGACACCTGCGGGGACACCGACAGGGGGTCATGGGGACAGCGACACCGGGACAGCGACACCTGCGGGGACACCGACACCGACAGAGGGTCATGGGGACAGCGACACCGGGACAGGGACACCTGCGGGGACACCGACACCGACAGAGGGTCATGGGGACAGCGACACCGGGACAGGGACACCTGCGGGGACAGGGGACAGGGGGGTCACGGGGGGACAGCGACACCGGGACTGGGACAAAGGGGTGGTCACGGTGGGGGGGTGACACCTGGACAGGGACAGGGACGGAGGGACAGAGCGGGGGTCACAGGGGGGACACGGCGGGGGACACACGGGGGTGATGGGGATCGGGACACCCCCGTTCCCCCCTCACCTGCACAGACACGCCCCCGTGTCCCCGTGTTCCACTCTCGTGTCCCCTCACCTGTCCCTGTCCCTCACCTGCAGGAACACACGTCCCCTCACCTGTTCCCCGTGTCCCCTGTCCCTCTGTCCCCTCCCCTGTGTCCTTTCTGTCCCCCGTGTCCCCTCACCTGCGGGAACACAGTCCCCTTCGTGTCTCACCTGTCCCCGTGTCCCCTCACCAGCAGGAACAGGCGTCCCCTGTCCCTGTCCCCGTGTCCCCTCTGTGTCCCCTCACCTGCAGGAACACGGTCCCCCCGGTGTCCCCATTGTCCCCCATTGTCCCCCATGTCCCCATTGTCCCCATGTCCCTCACCTGCAGGAACACGGTCCCCACCGTGTCCCCATTGTCCCCATGTCCCCTCACCTGCAGGAACACGGTCCCCCCCGGTGTCCCCATTGTCCCCATGTCCCTCACCTGCAGGAACACGGTCCCCACGGTGTCCCCATTGTCCCCATGTCCCCTCACCTGCAGGAACACGGTCCCCCCGGTGTCCCCATTGTCCCCATGTCCCTCACCTGCAGGAACACGGTCCCCCCGGTGTCCCCATTGTCCCCCATGTCCCCGTTGTCCCCATGTCCCTCACCTGCAGGAACACGCGTCCCCCCGCGGGCACCGCTCTCGGTCCCGGGGCCGCTCCGAACTCGGGGGAGGCGGCGACGTCCAGGCGGAGCCGGGGGGGCCGGGGGGGGCACCGGGGCTGGGGGGCGGAGTCAGCGCGGGCCCCGCCCCCAGCGAGGCCAGTGCCATCCCAGTGCCATCCCAGTGCCGTCAACCAGTGACATCCCAGTGCCATCCCAGTGACCCCCAGTGCCACCAATGACATCCCAGTGACATCAGTGCCACCGACCAGTGGCATCCCATGACCCCCAGTGCCACCAGTGCCACCAGTGCCACCAACCAGTGACCCCCAGTAACCCCCATAGACCCCCAGTGCTCCCAGTTCCCTCCCAGTGCTGCTCCTCGACTCCTCCCAGTGCTCCCACCTTCAACCCAGTAACCCCCAGTGCTCCCCTGTGACCCTCCCAGTGCTCCCAGTCCCCCCCAGTTCCCCCCAGTGCCCTCCCAGTCCCCCCCAGTTCCCCCCAGTGCCCTCCCAGTCACCCCCAGTTCCAGTTTCCCCCCAGTGCTCCCCTGTGACCCTCCCAGTGTTCCCAGTCACCCCCAGTTCCTCCCAGTGCTCCCAGTCACCCCCAGTTCCCCCCAGTGCTCCCAGTGCCCCCCAGTTCCTCCCAGTGCTCCCAGTCACCCCCAGATCCTCCCAGTGCCCTCCCAGTCACCCCCCAGTTCCTCCCAGTGCCCTCCCAGTCACCCTCAGTTCCAGTTTCCCCCTCAGTGCTCCCCTGTGACCCTCCCAGTGTTCCCAGTCACCCCCAGTTCCCCCCAGTGCTCCCAGTGCCCCCCAGTTCCTCCCAGTGCTCCCAGTCACCCCCAGATCCTCCCAGTGCCCTCCCAGTCACCCCCCAGTTCCTCCCAGTGCCCTCCCAGTCACCCCCCAGTTCCTCCCAGTGCCCTCCCAGTCACCCTCAGTTCCAGTTTCCCCCTCAGTGCTCCCCTGTGACCCTCCCAGTGCTCCCAGTCACCCCCAGTTCCCTCCAGTGCTCCCAGTGCCCTCCCAGTTCCCCCCAGTTCTCCCCCAGTTTCCCCAGTTCCCCCAGTTCCCCCCAGTTTCCACAGTTCCCCCCAGTGCTCCCAGTTCCCCCCAGTTCCCCCCAGTTCCCCCAGTGCCGCACTCACCCCGGGCCGGTTCCCGCTGCAGCGCGGCCTGGGGGGTCCCGGGGGGGCCATTGGGGGTCCCGCGGTGGGGGCGGGGTCTCCCCACGGCCAGCCCGGGGGGGGCCCTGGGGGCGGGGACAGCTCTGGGGGTCCCCTCGAGGCCACCCGAGATCCTCCCCTGACACCCAGGACCCCCCCGTGCCCTGGGTACCCCAAAGTCCCCCTGGGACCCCCAATGTCCCCCCAGGACCCTCCTGTCCCCCCCAGTGTCCCCCAGTGTCCCCCTCAGTGTCCCCTCCGGGTCCCCCAATGTCCCCCCCGGGACTCCCAATGTCCCCCCCCGGACCCTCCTGTCCCCCCCAGTGTCTCCCCAGGACCCTCCTGTCCCCCACAATGTCCCCTCTTGTCCCTCCCTGTCCCTCCCATGTCCCCTCTGTCCCCCCCTGTCCCCATCATGCCCCCATGTCCCCTCCCTGTCCCCTCTGTCCCCCCCACCTGCGGGCCCCCCCTCGGGCAGGAGGAAGATGAGGATGAGGACGGGGAGGGCGCGGGGGGCGCCCGGTGGCGCTGCCATCCCGTCCCCGCTGTCCCCAGGGTGCCCCCGCTGTCCCCAAGGTGTCCCCAAGGTGTCCCCGCTGTCCCGCCCACGCCGGGGGGATGTCCCCGCTGTCCCCGCGTCCCCTCCCCCCCCCGTCGCCCTGGTGACACCCTTGGGCCGCGGCGACGTCGCGGGGGTGGCACCCGAGTGCCCCCGCGTGTCCCTGAGGTGCCACCGGTGTCCCCGACGTGTCACCAGTGCCACCGAGGTGCCACCAGTGTCCCCACCCCGATGTCCCCAGTGCCCTCCCCGGCCCCTCCCCGGTGTCACCTGGACCCTCCAGCTGTCCCCGCTGTCCCCCCGTGTCCCCAACCCCGAGGTCTCTGCCACCCTCCTGTGCCCGTGTCCCTGCCGTGTCACTGGTGTCCCCTGTGCCATCCCTTCCTGTGTCCCCAATGTCACTCGTGTCCCTCCCCTGTCCCCAACCCTGATGTCCCCAAGGTCCACCTGTGCCACCTCCATCCGTGTCCCTGTCCCCTCTGTCCCCATCCCAATGTCACCCCGTCCCCAACACCCCACCTCTCGTGTCCCCAATGTCCCCTCTCTCGTGCCCCCAATGTCCCCTCTCTCATGTCCCCAATGTCCCCTCTCTCATGTCCCCAATGTCTCATCTCCTGTGTCCCCAATGTCCCATCTCCTGTTCCCAACGTCCCCACCCTCCACTTTCCCATTCCAGCCCTCAGTGTCCCCATGTCCATCTCAGTGTCCCCATCCCCTTTGCCAATGTCCCCCTGTGCTTCCCCATGTCCCCCCTCCCCATCCCAGTGTCCCCAATGTCCCCATCCCAGTGTCCCCATCCCAATGTCCCCATCCCAGTGTCCCCGTGTCCCCATCCCAATGTCCCCATGTCCCCATCCCAGTGTCCCCATCCCAATGTCCCCGTGTCCCCATCCCAGCGTTCCCAATGTCCAGTGTCCCCGTCTCCCAATGCCCCCCCATATTTCCCCATGTCCCCTCTCCCACGTCCATCCCAATGTCCCCATGTCCCCATCCCAGTGTCCCCAATGTCCCCCCTCCCCACCCCAGTGTCCCCATCTCCCAATGTCCCCCCATATTTCCCCATGTCCTCACTGTCCCATGTCCATCCCAATGTCACTGTGTCCCCATCCCAGTGTCCCCAATGTCTGCCAGTGTCCCTCCTCCCCATCCCAATGTCCCCAAGTGTCCCCAAGGTCCCCCCTCCCCATCGCAATGTCCCCATCTCCCAATGTCCCTCGTATTTCCCCATGTCCCCACTGTCCCATGTCCATCCTAGTGTCCCCAATGTCCCCCAGTGTCCCCAATGTCCCCGTCTCCCAATGTCCCCAGTGTCCTCAATGTCCCATGTCCATCCCAATGTCCCCAGTGTCCCCAATGTCCCAATTTCCCCGTGTCCCCCCTCCCCATCCCAGCGTCCCCAGTGTCCCCAATGTCATCTCCCAATGTCTCCCCGTATTTCCCCGTGTCCCCACTGTCTCATGTCCATCCCAGTGTCCCCAATGTCCCCCAGTGTCCCCATCCCAGTGTCCCCAATGTCCCCCAGTGTCCCCAGAGCCTGACGCCGACGCGGCCCCTCGGGTTCCACATGCGCATTTATAATAATAATAATTAATAATAATAATTAATAATAATAATTAATAATAATAATTAATGAGGGTGAGGGGGGGCGGCGCCGCCCGCGCCCCCAATGCACTAAAACTGCACCTGCTGGCCTTGGGGACAGCGAGGACACGGCGGGGACACGGCCCAGCCCTGATTGTCACCGTGCCACCACCACGGCCCCGCCACCGGGGCCACCCCGGGCCGTGTCCCCAGGGTCACATCCCTGGGCTGTGTCCCCAGGGTCACATCCTTGGTGTCACATCTCCGGTGTCACATCATGGTGTCACAGTCCTGGGCCGTGTCCCCAGTGTCACATCGCGGTGTCACATCCTTGGTGTCACATCCTGGTGTCACATTGTGGTGTCCCCAATGTCACACCCTTGGTGTCACATCGCGGTGTCACATCCCCAGACCGTGTCCCTGGTGTCACATCCTTGGTGTCACATCCTGGTGTCACATCGTGGTGTCACATCCCGGGACTGGGCCCTGTGATGTCATGTCAGTGACATGTCCGTGTTCCCAGGTCACCACTCCGTGTCCTTCAGTGCCGTGTCCCCATTGTCACAGCCCGGGGACATCTCTGTCCCGTGCCATCCCCCTGTCACAGCCTGGGGATGTCTCTGTCCTGCGTCACTTCCCGGTGCCAACCTGGTGCCACCTCTGTCCCTGTGTCACTTCCTGATGCCATCCCTGTGCCACATCCTGGTGCCATCTCTGTCTTGTGTCCTGTGCCACATCCTGGTGCCATCTCTGTCCTGTGTCATTTCCCGGTGCCATCCTGGTGCCACTCCTGTGTCCCCGTGTCACTTCCTGGTGCCACCTCCGTCCTGTGCCATCCTGGTGCCATTCCTGTGTCCATTCCCAGTGCCACTTCTGTCCTGTGCCATCCCGATGCCATCTCTGTTCTGTGTCCCCGTGTCACGTTCCAGTGCCATGCCCATGTCACGTGCTGGTGCCATCCCTGTGTCATGTTCCAGTGCCATCCTCGTGTCACATCCCGGTGCCATCTCTGTGCCATCCTTCCGTGTCCCCTCGCTGTCCCTCGCTGTCACATCCCCGTGCTGGCTCTCCACGCTGTCCCCTGTGCCACGTTCCTGCGCCATCTCCGTGTCCCCGAGTGCCATCTCCGTGCCACGTCCCCACATGCTGGTGCCACCTCCGTGTCCCCTCAATGTCCCCTTGGGGCCGAGTGTCACATCCCCAGGCCCCGGCGTCACACCCGTGTCACATCCCCTGGCCGTGTCCGTGTCCCTGGGCCACCTCCCAGAGTGTCACCTCCAAGTGCCACCTCTGAGTGCCACATCCCAGAGTGTCACCTCTGAGTGTCACCTCTGAGTGCCACCTCCCAGGGTCACCTCCCAGATGTCACTTCTGAGTGCCACCTCCAAGTGTCACATCCCAGAGTGTCACCTCTGAGTGTCACCTCTGAGTTCCACATCCCAGTGTCACCTTCCAGAGTGTCACCTCCGAGTGCCACCTCCCAGTGTCACCTCCGAGTGTCACATCCCAGAGTGTCACACCATCGGTGCCACCTCCCCGTCCTGTCCCCAGCCCTGTCCCCACACGGGACCCTGTGGGAAACTGAGGCACGGCCAGGGGGACACAGAGGGGACAGGGCTGTCCCCTGGCCTCGGGGAGGTGGGGACAGTGGGAGGGGAGAGCTGGCAAGGCAGGGACACGCTGGGGACACGCTGGGGACACTCCAGGACAGGCCAGGGCTGTGGTGGCCATGGAAGTGTCACTGTCACGCTGAGGGTCACAGGGGGGTGACACATGGGGGTGACACAGGCGTCACCACCCCCAGTGGGTGTCACAGGTGTCCCTGTCCCAAGGCTGTCCCTGGTGTGTCACAGGGAATGTCCCAGCTGTCCTCGGTGTCCCAGGGCTGTCCCTGTCCCCAGAGGTGGCCCAGCTATCCCAGGGCTGTCCCAGGGGATGTCCCAAGGGTGCCCCCGGTGTCCCCTGCTGGGTGTGGTGGCACCGGGCAGTGTCCCAGGGGATGTTCCGGTGTCCCAGGGCTGTCCCAGGGCTGTCCCCGGTGTCCCTGGTGCTCCCTGCCAGGCGTGGCGGCACCAGGCAGTGTCCCAGGGCTGTCCCTGTCCTCGGAGGTGTCCCGGCTGTCCCCGGTGTCCCAGGGGATGTCCCGGTGTCCCCGGTGTCCCCTGCCGGGCGTGGCGGCGCCGGGCGGGCGCTACCTGGTGAAGAAGGGCAGGTGGTGGCCCAGGCCACCCCCCGGGCGCGGGGACTCTGTCCGGGCCATCACGTCCTTGAACCAGGTGGCCACGTCCACCTCGAGCGTCTCGTAGCGCTTGATGAAGGTGTGCTCCTGTGGGGACAGCAGGGACATGGGGACATCGGGGACACCGGGGACATGGGGACACCAGGGACAGCAGGGACATGGGGACACCGGGGACAGCAGGGACAGCGGGGACATGGGGGACAGCGGGGACATGGGGACACCGGGGACAGCGGGGACATGGGGGACAGCAGGGACAGCGGGGACATGGGGGACAGCGGGGACATGGGGACACCGGGGACAGCGGGGACATGGGGGACAGCAGGGACAGCGGGGACATGGGGGACAGCAGGGACAGCGGGGACATGGGGGACAGCAGGGACACCAGGGACATGGGGACACCGGGGACACCAGGGACAGCAGGGACATGGGGACACCGGGGACACCAGGGACAGCAGGGACATGGGGACATGGGGGACAGCAGGGGACATTGGGAACATTAGGGACATGGGGGACAGCAGGGGACACAGGGATGTCAGGGATAGCAGAGGACATCAGGACACTGGGGACATTGGGGACAGCAGGACCGTGGGGGACATAGGGACAGCAGGGATGACATCAGGAGACATCAGGGACATGGGGGACAGCAGGGATGTGGGGACATTGGGGACAGCAGGGGACATTGGGGACATGGGGACATCAGGAGACAGTGGGGACAGCAGGGACATTTGGGACATGGGGACATTGGGGACAGCAGAGATATAGGGACATAGGGCATAGCAGAGGACATCAGGGACAGTGGGGACACAGGGGACAGCAGGGGACACTGGGGACACCAGGGGACATTGGGAACATTAGGGACATGGGGACATTGGGGACAGCAGGGATGACATCAGGAGACATCAGGGACACGGGGGACAGCAGGGATGTGGGGACATCAGGGATAGCAGGGACAGTGGGGGACATTGGGGACAGCAGGATGTGGGGACATTGGGGACAGCAGGGACATGAGGACACTGAGGATATGAGCACAAGGGGACCACGCTGGACATGGAGGACAAAGCTTGGGGACACGGGGACAGAGCACCGAGGGTGAGGGCTTGGGGACAGAGTGGGGACAGGGACACGGATGTGGCCTTGGGGACACGGGGACACAGGCACAGGGGACAGACACAGGGACACAGCTGCAGACACACAGGGGAGGTGACAGGGACTTGGGGACCCCCAGGGACGGTGACATCGTGCAAATGCCCCACAGGTGACACACAGGGCCCTTGGGGACACAGGGGACGGGGGACAGGTGCGATAAGGGACAGGTATGATAAGGGACAGGTGTGACAGGGGACAGGGGAAGAGACAGATGTGATGGGACAGGTGACAGGTGTGGCAGGTGAGGCACTGACAATGCCAGGTAACAGCTGTGACAGGTGTGACACTGACAGGTGGGACAGGTGACAGTGACAGACTGCAGGTGTGACAGTGACAACCGACAGGTAACAGGTGCGACAGTGACAGGTGTGACAGGTGATGGTGAGAGTGACAGATGACAAGTGTGACAGTAACAAGCAAAGAGGCAACAAGTGTGACAATGACAGGTGTGACAATGCCAGGTGACAGTGACAGGTGCCAGGTGTGACAATGACAAGTGACAGTGACAGGTGTGACAATGACAGTGACAGGTGACAATGACAGGTGTGACAATGACAGGTACCAGGTGTGACAATGACAATGACAGGTGACAGGTGTGACAATGACAGTGCCAGGTGACAATGACAGGTGTGACAATGACAGGTGTGACAGTGCCAGGTGCGACAGTGCCAGGTGACAATGACAGGTGCGACAATGACAGGTGTGACAGTGCCAGGTGACAATGACAGGTGTGACAGTGCCAGGTGACAATGACAGGTGTGACAGTGACGGGTGACAGGTGTGACAATGACAGGTGTGACAATGACAGGTGTGACAGTGCCAGGTGACAATGACAGGTGCCACTCACCAGTAACTTGTTGTACTTTGGTCTCTTCCTGTGGTCCTTGGTGAGGCTGGGGGAGGGGACGGGGGGTGAGCGCCTTTGGGGACCCTTGGGACACGTCCCCATGTCCCCCCATGTCCCCCTGTCCCCAGTGTCCCCCACCTGTCCCAGACGAAGGCCTGGAGCCCCCCAGAGGAGTGGGGGTGGCACCCTGGGGACTCCTGGGGCTCTGTCCCTCCCATGTTCCCCGTGTCCCCATGTCCAACCCACGTCCCCATGTCCCCCATGTGTCCCCATGTCCCGCCATGTCCCCGTGTCCCCAACAGTCACGGACAAACACCTGGAAGTCCCCAGAGCATCTTGGGGACCCTCCTTGTCCCCAGTGTGTCCCCATGTCTCTATGTGTCCCCTGTGTGTCCCCTTGTCCCCCATGTCCTCTGTGTGTCCCCACATGTCCCCATGGTATCCCCCATATCCCCATGTCCCTCATGTCTCCAGGTCACCTGTGTCCCTCATGTCCCTTGTGTCCCCACATCCCACGTCCCCATGTCCCTCTGTGCCCCCCATGTCTCTGCATCCCCCCCATGTCCTCTGTGTGTCCCCCCCCGTCCCCCATGTCGCCATGTCGCTGTCCCCAGTGTGTCCCCTTGTCCCATGTCCCCCCCATGTCCTCTGTGTGTCCCCTGTGTGTCCCCATGTCCCTCATGTCCCCCATGCCCCATGTCCCCTGTGTGTCCCCCGTCCCCCATGTCGCCACGTCCCTGTGTCCCCTGTGTGTCCCCTTGTCCCGTGTCCCCTGTGTGTCCCCTTGTCCCCCATGTCCCCACGTCCCCCCCATGTCCTCCGTGTCCCCATGTTCCCTGTGTCCTCCTGTGTCCCCCACTTCCACATGTCCTGTGTGCCGTGTGTGTCCCCATGTTCCCTGTGTGTCCCCACGTGTCCCCCATGACCCCAGTGTGTCCCCATGTCCCTGTGTGTCCCCATGTCCCCACATCCCCCCCATGTCCTCTGTGTCCCCTGTGTGTCCCCCTCATGTCCCCAGTGTCCCTCATGTCTCAATGTCCCCCATGTCCTCTGTGTGTTCCCATGTCCCCACTGTCCCACATGTCACCCATGTCCCCCATGTCCCCATGTCCTCCCTGTCCCCTGTATCCCCATGGTATCCCCCATGTCCTCATGTCCCTGTGTGTCCCCATGTCCTGTGTCCCCACCCTGTCCCCCTATGCCCCCCACGTCTCTGTGTCCCCCCATGTCCGCCTGTTCCCCATGACCCTGTATGTCCCCCATGTCCTGTGTCCCCCCCATGTCCCCATGTCCCTGTGTGTCCCCTGTGTCCTGTGTCTCCCCCATGTCCCTGTATGTCCCCCATGTCCCGTGTCCCCACCACATCCCTGTGTATCCCCACGTCCCTGTGTGTCCCCATGTCCACCCCTGTCCCCCCCGCTGTCCCTGCTGTCCCCACCAGTCTCGGACGAAGGCCTGGAAGTCCCCGGAGAATCCCATGGCCGGGGGCAGCAGGGGGGGATCCTCCTGCAGCACCTTGGTCAGCACCTCGAAATCCGTCTTGCAGTTCTGGTACGGGAACTGCCCCGTGGCCAGCTCCACCTGGGGACAGGTGGGACAGGTGTGACACAGGTGTGACACAGGTGTAACACAGGTGTGACACACACAGGGACAGCAGTGCTGGTACGGGAACTGCCCCGTGGCCAGCTCCACCTGCGGGGGGACAGGTGTGACACAGGTGTGACACAGGTGTGACGCAGTGCTGGTACGGGAACTGCCCCGTGGCCAGCTCCACTTGGGGACAGGTGTGACAGGTGTCACACACACACACACATACACACACACACACACACACACACACACACACACACACACACGTGTGACAGCTGTGCCAAGGACAGGTGCCAGGTGTGACACACACACAGGTGTCACAGGTATGACAGGTGTGCCAGGGACAGGTGCCAGGTGTGACACACACCCAGGTGTCACAGGTATGACAGGTGTGCCAGGAACAGGTGACACATGTGGCACTGCAGGACTGAGGTGGCACTGTGGGGACACACTGGGGACCCAGAGGTGGTCGGGGCCAGCCTGGGGACACTGAGGGGGTCAGGGACACTTTGGGGACAGCTGGGTGATGTTTAGGGACTCTGGGTGGCATTTGGGGACACTTTAGGGACCCTGGGTGACACTAGGGACACTCTAGGGGCCCTGAGTGACATTGGGGGATGCTGGGGACACTCCGGGTGATGTCTGGGGCGCTTTAGGGACCCTGTGTGACACTGGGGACACCCCAGTGAAACTCTGGTGACCCTTTGGGGCCAGCACTCACCAGGGAGATGCCGAGGGACGCTGGGTGACCCTGTGTGACCCTGGGGACACTGTGGGGACACGGTGGGGACAGTGACTCACCAGGGAGATGCCGAGGCTCCAGACGTCGGCGCGGATGTCGTAGTCGGGCTTGGTGGGGTCGGGGGGGTCGATGCGCTCGGGCTGGGGGAGGGGCAGCGTTGGGGGCACGAGGGGAGGGGCAGGGCCCCAGAACCCCAAAACCCCAAACATGGGAGCCCCCAAAGACCCAAAACTGGGAACCCCAAAACCCCAAACATGGGAGCCCCCAAAGACCCAAAACTGGGAACCCCAAAACCCCAAACATGGGAGCCTCCAAAGACCCAAAACTGGGAACCCCAAAACCCCAAACATGGGAATCCCCAAAGACCCAAAACCCCAAACTCAAACATGGGAACTCCCAAAGATCCAAAACTGGGAACCCAAAACCCCAAACATGGGAGCCCCCAAAGACCCAAAACTGGGAACCCCAAAACCCCAAACATGGGAATCCCCAAAGACCCAAAACTGGGAACCCCAAAACCCCAAACATGGGAATCCCCAAAGACCCAAAACCCCAAACCCAAACATGGGAACTCCCAAAGATCCAAAACTGGGAACCCCAAAACCCCAAACATGGGAATCCCCAAAGACCCAAAACCCCAACCCCAAACATGGGAACTCCCAAAGACCCAAAACTGGGAACCCCAAAACCCCAAACATGGGAATCCCCAAAGACCCAAAACTGGGAACCCCAAAACCCCAAACATGGGAATCCCCAAAGACCCAAAACTGGGAACCCCAAAACCCCAAACATGGGAATCCCCAAAGACCCAAAACCCCAAACCCAAACATGGGAACTCCCAAAGATCCAAAACTGGGAACCCCAAAACCCCAAACATGGGAGCCCCCAAAGACCCAAAACCCCAGACCCAAACATGGGAACTCCCAAAGATCCAAAACTGGGAACCCCTGAAACCTCAAACCCCAAACTTGGGAACCCCCAAACCTGGAAACCTGCAAACCCCAAACCTGAGGAACCCCAAAAACACCCAGAACCCCAAACCTGGGAACCCCTGAGACCCCAAACCCCAAACCTGGGAACCCCAAACACCCAGAACCCCAAACCCCAAATCTGGGAACCCCCAAACCTGAGGAAGCCCCAAACCCCCAGAACCCCAAACCTGGGAACCTCTGAGACCCCAAACCCCAAACCTGGGAACCCCCAAACACCCAGTGCCCCAAACCTGGGAACCCCAAACCCAAGAACACAGAACCTCAATCCTGGGAACCCCCAAACACCCAGAACCCCAAACCCCAAATCTGGGAACTCCCAAACCCGGGGAAGCCCCAAACCCCCAGAACCCCAAACCTGGGAACCTGCAACCTCCCAACCTGGGGAACCCCTAAACACTGAGAACCCCAAACCTGGGAACTCCCAAAGACCCAAACCTGGCAACACCAAAACCCCAAACACGGGAACCCCCAAGCACCCAGAACCCCAGACCTGGGGGGATCCCCAAATCCCAAACCCAAGGGGATCCCCAACACCCCCAAACCCGAGGGGATCCCCAACACCCCCAAACCTGAGCCGGGGTGCAGCCCCCACAATCCTGGGGACCCAACACCCCCTGATCCCCCCCAGAGGCCACTCTGGGGATGGGGCACGTCCTCAGTGTCCCCAATGTCCCCAACATTCCCCCAATGTCCCCAATGTTCCCAATGTCCCCAACATTCCCCCAATGTCCCCAGTGTCCCCAACATTCCCCCAATGTCCCCAGTGTCCCCAATGTCCCCAACATTCCCCCAATGTCCCCAGTGCTCCTAATGTCCCCTCAGTGTCCCCAGTGCTGCCCCACAATGTCCCCATGTCTCCCACATCCCCAATGTCTCCGTTGTCTCCAGTGTCCCCATGCCCCCTATCTGCCCCACGTGCCCAATGTCCCAAAGGATGTCCCAGGGGATGTCCCCAATGTCCCCGTGTCCCCTCACCGCCATGTAGGCCGCACATCTCGCACTCTGAGGGCTGTCCCCTATGTCCCAGGGGATGTCCCCAATGTCCCAGAGGATGTCCCCAATGTCCCAGGGGATGTCCCCATGTCCCCTCACTGCCATGTAGGCCTCACAGCCCACACTCTGGGCCATGTCCCCATGTCCCAGGGGATGTCCCCAGTGTCCCTAACCTTGTCCCCGTGTCCAGTCACCACCATGTAGGCCGCACAGCCCGCGCTCCAGGGGCTGTCCCTACGTCCCCGAGGACGTAGTGTCCCCAAGGATGTCCCCAGTGTCCCCGAGGATGTCCCCAGTGCCCCCTCACAGCCATGTAGGCCGCGCAGCCCGCGCTCTGGGGGCTGTCCCCGTGTCCCCAATGTCCCAAAGGATGTCCCAGGGTTGTCCCCGTGTCCGCAATGTCCCCTCACCGCCATGTAGGCCGCGCAGCCCGTGCTCTGGGGGCTGTCCCCGTGTCCCCAATGTCCCCTCACCGCCATGTAGGCCGCACAGCCCGCGCTCCAGGGGCTGTCCCTATGTCCCCAGTGTCCCCGAGGATGTCCCCAGTGTCCCCTCACAGCCATGTAGGCCGCGCAGCCCGCGCTCTGGGGGCTGTCCCCGTGTCCCCAATGTCCCAAAGGATGTCTCAGGGTTGTCCCCATGTCCCCTCACCGCCATGTAGGCTGCGCAGCCCGCGCTCTGAGGGATGTCCCCAATGTCCCTAACCCTGTCCCCATGTCCCCAATGTCCCCTCACCGCCATGTAGGCCGCGCAGCCCGCGCTTTGGGGGATGTCCCTATGTCCCCAATGTCCCAAAGGATGTCCCAGGGGCTGTCCCCATGTCCCCAATGTCCCCTCACCGCCATGTAGGCCGCACAGCCCGCGCTCCGGGTCTTGGCCTTGGAGTCCACCAGGCGGCCACTGATGCCGAAGTCGCAGAGTTTGATCTGGCCCCGCTCGTCCAGCAGGATGTTGGAGGGTTTGACATCCCTGTGGATCACACCATGCTTCTCCTTCAGGTACAGCAGCGCCTTCACGATCTGCAGGAACAGTGTCACCTCTGTGTCACCTCTGTGTCACCCTGTGTCACCCTGTGTCACCTCTGTGCCACCGTCACCCTGCCCGTCCCCAATGTCCCCTGTGGATCACGCCGTGCTTCTCCTTCAGGTACAGCAGCGCCTTCACCATCTGCAGGGACAGTGTCACCTCTGTGTCACCTCTGTGTCACCCTGTGTCACCTCTGTGCCACCGTCACCCTGCCCAGAACACCCTGACTGTCCCCAATGTCCCCCGTGGATCACCCCGTGCTTCTCCTTCAGGTACAGCAGCGCCTTCACCATCTGTGGGACAGGGATTGTCCCCAGTGTCACCTCTGTGTCATCTCTATGCCACCTCTGTGCCAGCGTCGCTCTGCTGTCACTGTCACCTCTGTGCCACCATCACACTGCTCACTGTCACTGTCACCCTGCCCACTGGGGATGAGGGTGCTGAATCCTGGGGACGCCCTGCCTGCCCCCAATGTCCCCAGTGTCCCTCACCATCACCACCATCTTGCCCAGCATGCCAGGACCCCTCTGCCTGTCCCCAGTGTCCCCAACGTCCCAACTGTCCCCAGTGCCACTCACTGTCACTGTCACCCTCCCCAGAACCCCAGAGCCACCCTGTGTGTCCTCCATGTCCCCAGTGCTCCCAGTATCCCCAAGGCTCCACATGTCCCCAGTGTCCTTGGTTTCCCAATGTCCCCAGTGTCCCCATTGTCCCAAATCTCACCAATGTCCCCAATGCTCCAGGTGTCCCCAGTGTCCCCCTGTCCCCAGTGTCTCTAATCCCCCCCGATGACCCCAATGTCCCCAGTGTCCCTGCTGTCACTCACTGCCACTGTCATCTTGCCCAGAACCCCAGAGCCACCCTGTGTGTCCCCCCTGTCCTCAGTGTCCCCAATCTCCCCAGATGTCCCTGCTGTACCCCACTGTCCCCCTCAATGTCCCCAGTGTCACTCACTGCCACCGTCATCTTGCCCAGAGCCACCCTGCATGTTCCCAGTGTCCCCACATCCCCAGTGTCACTCACTGCCACCGTCATCTTGCCCAGAGCCACCCTGCATGTTCCCAGTGTCCCCATGTCCCCTCAATGTCCCCAGTGTCACTTACTGCTGCTGTCATCTTGCCCGGAGCCACCCTGCATGTTCCCAGTGTCCCCATGTCCCCAGTGTCACTCACTGCCACTGTCATCTTTTTAGAGCCACCCTGCATGTTCCCAGTGTCCCCACGTCCCCTCTGTCCCCCTCAATGTCCCCAGTGTCACTCACTGCCACTGTCATCTTGCCCAGAGCCACCCTGCATGTTCCCAGTGTCCCCACGTCCCCTCTGTCCCCCTCAATGTCCCCAGCGTCACTCACTGCCGCTGTCATCTTGCCCGGAGCCACCCTGCATGTTCCCAGTGTCCCCATGTCCCCTCAATGTCCCCAGTGTCACTTACTGCCGCTGTCATCTTGCCCGGAGCCACCCTGCATGTTCCCAGTGTCCCCATGTCCCCAGTGTCACTCACTGCCACCGTCATCTTGCCCAGAGCCACCCTGCATGTTCCCAGTGTCCCTGCTGTCCCCCTCTGTCCCCCTCAATGTCCCCAGTGTCACTCACTGCCACCGTCATCTTGCCCAGAGCCACCCTGCATGTTCCCAGTGTCCCTGCTGTCCCCTTCTGTCCCCCTCAATGTCCCCAGTGTCACTCACTGCCACTGTCACCTTGCCCAGAGCCACCCTGCATGTTCCCAGTGTCCCCACGTCCCCAGTGTCCCCAGTGTCACTCACTGCCACCGTCATCTTGCCCAGAGCCACCCTGCATGTTCCCAGTGTCCCCATGTCCCCTCAATGTCCCCAGTGTCACTTACTGCTGCTGTCATCTTGCCCGGAGCCACCCTGCATGTTCCCAGAGTCCCCACGTCCCCTCTGTCCCCCAGTGTCACTCACTGCCACTGTCATCTTGCCCAGAGCCACCCTGCATGTTCCCAGTGTCCCCATGTCCCCTCAATGTCCCCAGTGTCACTCACTGCCACCGTCATCTTGCCCGGAGCCACCCCGCATGTTCCCAGTGTCCCCACATCCCCTCTGTCCCCTCAATGTCCCCAGTGTCACTCACTGCCACCGTCATCTTGCCCAGGATGCGCTCGGGGATGGGGCCCTGGATTCTCTTCTTGAGTTTCTCGGCGCAGGTGCCCATGAGCTCCATGGCGATGAACACGTCGGTCTGGGGGAGCGGAAACGGGAATGGGGGGGACTGGGAGGGCACTGGGGGGGACTGGGGGGGACTGGGAGCACTGGGAGGGCACTGGGAGTGAACTGGGGGCACCGGGAGGGACTGGGGGGCACTGGGTGTGCTGGGAGCACTGGGAGGCACTGGGTGCACTGGGAGGGCACTGGGGGGGCACTGGGAGTGAACTGGGGGCACCGGGAGGGCACTGGGGGGGACTGGGAGCAGTGGGAGGGCACTGGGAGTGAACTGGGGGCACTGGGTGTGCTGGGAGCATTGAGTGTACTGGGAGGGACTGGGCGTACTGGGGGGCACTCCAGACCCCCCCAGCCCTCCAGGTGCCCCCAGGTGATCACGGTGGTGATGAAGGTGCCGAAGCACTGCACGATGTAGGGGACGCACGGGATGCAGGGGTACCCACGGGCCCCAGGTGTGCCCAGGTGTGCCCAGGTGTGTTCACGTTGGTGATGAAGGTGCCGAAGCACTGCACGATGTAGGGGACGCACGGGATGCAGGGGTACCCACGGGCCCCAGGTGTGCCCAGGTGCCCCAGGTGTGCTCACGTTGGTGATGAAGGTGCCGAAGCACTGCACGATGTAGGGGCAGTCGTGGCTCTTGAGCACCACGTCCAGGTCCATCAGGATGCGCTTGTTCTCCTCACGGTTCCCCGAGCGCCGCATTTGCTGCAGGGGGGACGGGGGGACAGGGGTCACCAGGGGCCACAGGTGTCCCCCAGGTGTCCCCACAGTGTCCCTAGGTGTCCCAGGTGTGTCCCCAGCTGTCCCCCAAGTGTCCCCAGGTGTCCCAGTTGTGTCCCAAGTCTCCCCCAGGTGTGTCCCAGGTGTCCCCCACATATTCCAGGTGTCCCAGATGTCCCCAGGTGTCCCTCAGCTGTCCCAGGTGTCCCCGCAGTGTCCCCAGGTGTGTCCCAGATGTGTCCCAGATCTCCCCCAGCTGTCCCCAGGTGTCCCCCAGCTGTCCCCAGGCGTCCCCAGGTGTTCCCTAGGTGTCCCCAGGTATGTCCCCAGGTGTCCCTGCGGTGTCCCAGAGGGGTCCCAGGTGTCACGGGGGGTCACAGGTATCACTGAGGGGGGTCCCAGGTGTCCCCCAGGCATCCCCATAGTGTCCCAGGTATCCCCAGGTCTCCCAGGTGTCCCCCACAGTGTCCTGAGGTGTCCCAGGTGTCCTCCAGGTGTCCTCGCAGTGTCCCAGGCGCGTCTCAGGTGTCCCCATGCTGTCCCAGGTGTGTCCCCAGGTGTCCCTGCAGTGTCCCAGGTGTCCCCCAGGTATCCCAGGTGTCCCCCAGGTGTCCCCCAGGTGTCCCTGCAGTGTCCCAGGTGTTCCCCAGGTGTCCCCCAGGTGTCCCCATGCACACCTTGACGGCGATGACGTGCCCAGTCTTGCGGAATCGCATCTTCCACACCTGCCCGCAGGTGCCGCTGCCGATCTCGCCCAGGTTCTCCAGGTCATTGATCTCAGCCTGGTACCGCTGGGGGGGGGCAGGGGGGGTTAGGGGGCACCTGGGACAGCCCCAACCTCACCTGGGGCCCACGGACAGGTGAACCCCCCTCAAACCTCACCTGGGGCCCACGGACAGGTGAACCCCCCTCAAACCTCACCTGGGGCCCACGGACAGGTGAACCCCCCTCAAACCTCACCTGGGGCCCACGGACAGGTAACTCCTCCAATGGACAGGAAACCCCCCTCAATCCTCACCTGTGCCCCCCAGAGCCAGGTAACCCCTCCCACAGCCAGGTAACCCCTCCCACAGCCAGGTAACCCCTCCCACAGCCAGGTAACCCCTCCATCCTCACCTGTGCCCCCCAAAGTCAGGGAACCTCCTCCCATCTTTATCTGGGCCCCTAGAGCCAGGTAACCCTGCCAGTCCTCAGCTGTGCCCCCTCACGGCCAGGTAACCCTTCCACAGCCAGGTCACCCCTTGCATGGACAGGTAAACCCCCTGCACCCTCACCTGGGGCCCCACAGCCACGCAGCCCCTCCCACCAGCCAGGTAATCCCCCGTCAAACCTCACCTGGGCTCCCATGGCCAGGTAACCCCCCTGACCCTCACCTGGGCCCCCATGGCCAGGTAACCCCCCCTGACCCTCACCTGGGGCCCACGGACAGGTAACCCCCCCTGACCCTCACCTGGGCTCCCATGGCCAGGTAACCCCCCCTGACCCTCACCTGGGCCCCCATGGCCAGGTAACCCCCCTGACCCTCACCTGGGCTCCCATGGCCAGGTAACCCCCCTTGACCCTCACCTGGGCCCCCATGGACAGGTAGCCCTTCCCCCATGGCCAGGTAAACCCCCCCATCCTCACCTGTGTCGCCCAGAGCCAGAGCCAGGTAACCCCTCCCATGGCCAGGTAACCCCTCCCATGGCCAGGTAACCCCCCTCAATCCACACCTGCGTCCCCCAGAGCAAGGTAACCACTCCCACCCTCACCTGTGCGCCCCATGGCCAGGGAACCCCCCAAAGTCAGGTAACGGCCCCTCGCCATCCTCACCTGGGCCCCTCACCACGCCCACCTGTCCCCCCCATACTCACCTGTCCCCCCCTCAGCCTCACCTGTCCCCCCACATCCAGGTACCCCCTGACTCACCTGTCCCCAATGGACAGGTAACCCCCTCACTCTCACCTGTCCCCCAATAGTCAGGTACCCCCTGACTCACCTGTCCCCCCCATGCTCACCTGTTCCCCCCTCACTCTCACCCGTCCCCCCACATCCAGGTACCCCCTGACTCACCTGTCCCCCCTCACTCTCACCTGTTCCCCCCTCATTCTCACCTGGCCCCCACATCCAGGTACCCCCATGCTCACCTGTCCCCCCATGCTCACCTGTCCCCCCATGCTCACCTGTCCCCCCCATGCTCACCTGTCCCCCCACGGTCAGGTACCCCGTCTGTTTCATGATCTCCTGCAGCTTCTGGTCGATCTCAATGCTATGGAGGCAACGGGAGAGTTCAGCCAATCAGCTCAGGGCACAGGGAGAGCCCGGCCAATCAGCTGAGGGTAACGGGAGAGCTCAGCCAATCACCACAGGGCACTTGGAAAGCCTAGCCAATCAGGTCAGGGCATGGGGAGAGCCTGGCCAATCAGCACACACGGAATCACAGCTCTGGCCAATCGCAGGACAGGAAACCCCGCCTGCCAAGCCAATCAGCACCCAGTGGGCTCTCACACTCCTGGCCAATGGGCACACAGCTCTCCTGCCCACCAGGCCAATCAGCAACTGGGATCCTCTGAACCACCAACCAATCAGCAACTGCAAACCCTGCTCCAGCCAATCACTGCTCAAAATCACTCTGAAGCTCTGGCCAATGAGAACATGCCACTCCCCAGGCTCTGGCCAATCAGGGCCTACACGCCCTCAGAGCAGCAGCCAATCAGCACCACAGGCTCCTGAACGTCCAACCAATCACTACGCGAATCCTCCTGCCCAGCCAATCAGAACACACGGCCCCTTGGATCTCTGGCCAATCAGAGCGCAGGATCTCCCTGGAATGTCTGGCCAATCACCACCTGCAGACTCCTGCCCACCCAGCAAATCAGCACAAGCCTCCTGCTCGGCCAATCAGCTCACGTTATCACCCTAGAATTCTATCCAATAAGAGCATGGAAAACTCCCTGATCTCTGGCCAATCATGGCACAGGATCTCTCAGAATCTCTGGCCAATCAGAGCACAGGATCCCCCAAAGCCTCTGGGCAATGAGGACACGTGACAAACTCCTTGCCAATCAGAGTACATGATCCTCTGTCGGCCAATCAGAGCACAGGATCTCTCCAGAACTCTGGCCAATCAGAGCACAGGATCTCCACAGACCTCTAGCCAATCAGGATGCGTGACCCTCCTCTGGCAAATGTGAGCCTGCTGGCCAATCAGGGCACAGGATTCCCCTGGACTTCTGTTCAATCAAGCTTTGGTTCTGCTGGACTACTGGCCAATCAGAACAGGGGACCTCCACTAACCTCTGACCAATCACAACACAGGACCTCCCTACACCTCTGGCCAATCAGAGCACAGGACCTCTCCCAATCTCTGACCAATCAGAGCATAGGATCTCCTAGTGCCTCTGGCCAATCAGCACTCAGGCTCTCCCCAATGGGCCAATCAGCACCCAGGCTCTGGCCAGTCAGCACCCAGGCTCTGGCCAATCAGCCAATCAGCTTCCAGGCACTTCTCCATTGCCCAATCAGCTTCCAGGCTCTCCCAAATCAGCCAATCAGCTTCCAGGCTCTCCCCCACTGGCCAATCAGGATCCAGATTCTCCCCAACCAGCCAATCAGCTTCCAGGCTCTCCCCAATCACCACCCAGGCTCTCCCCCATTGGCCAATCAGCACCCAAGGGGCGAATCAGAATCCAGGCTCTCCCCAAGCTCCCCAATCAGCCAATCAGCACCCAAGGTCTCCCAAATCAGCCAATCAGCTTCCAGTCTCTCCCCCATCAGCTTCCAGGCTCTCCTCAACCAGCCAATCAGCTCCCAGGCTGTCCCCGTCAGCCAATGAGGGCCCGGGGGCGTGTCCTCACCTCTCGAGGCTGCGTGGCACCAGGAACGGGGGCGGGGGCAGCCCCAGCATCTGCCGGGGCCGGGGGGGGGGCGCGGGCTGGGGGCTCTCGGGGGGACCCCCCCGGCCCCCCTCGCTCACCAGGGGCAGCTGCAGGGCTGGGGGGGAGAGCAGAGAGTCAGGGACCCCAAAATGGGGGGAGAAACCCAAAAATGGGGGGAGAAACCTGAAAATGGGGGGAGAAACCAAAAATGGGGGGAGAAACCCAAAATGTGGAGAGAACCCCAAAATGGGGAGAGAACCCAAAAATGGGGGGAGAAACCCAGAAACGGGGAGAGAATCCTAAAAATGGGGGGAGAAACCAAAAATGGGGGGAGAAACCCAAAAACGGGGAGAGAAACCTGAAAATGGGGGGAGAAACCTAAAACAGGGGGGAAAACCCAAACCCCAAAACGGGGAGAGAACCCAAAAATGGGGAGAGAACCCAAAACTGGGGGGAGAAACCCAAAACAGGGGGAAGAAACCCCAAAACGGGGAGAGAATCCTAAAAATAGGGAGAGAAACCAAAAATGGGGGGAGAAACCCAAAAATGGGGGGAGAAACCCAAAACAGGAGGAAGAAACCCCAAAACGGGGAGAGAATCCTAAAAATGGGGAGAGAAACCAAAAATGGGGGGAGAAACCCAAAAATGGGGGGAGAAACCCAAAACAGGGGGGAAAACCCAAACCCCAAAACGGGGAGAGAACCCAAAAATGGGGGGAGAAACCCAAAATGGGGAGAGAACCCCAAAAATCAGGGGAGAAACCCCAGAAATGAGGAGAGAATCCTAAAAATGGGGAGAGAAACCAAAAATGGGGGGAGAAACCCCAAAAAATGGGGGGAGAATCCCAAAAATAGGGAAAGAAACCCAAAAAACAGGGAGGGAACAACAGAAATGGGGGGAGAAACCCAAAAATGGTGAAACCTCAGAAACGGGGAGAGAAGCCCCAAAAATGGGAAGACAATCCTAAAATATGGACAGAGAACCCCAAAAACGGGGAGGGAACACCAGAAATGGGGGGAGAACCCAAAAATGGGCAGGGGATGCAAAAAAATGGGGAAAGAACCCCAAAAATGTGGAGAAGTCCAGAAATGGGGGGAGAACCCAAAAAATGGGGAGAGAAACCTGAAAATGGGGAGAGACAGAACCCCAAAACGGGGCACAGAACCCCAAAAATTGAGAGTCAAAAAAAAAAGGGGGAAAAACTTCAAAAATGGGGAGAGAGAGCCCCAAAACAGAGAATCCAAACAAAGGGGAAATATTATCAAAAATGGAGAGGGAACACCATAAATGGAGAAACCAAAAGAGGGAAGAGAATCCAAACATGGACAAAAACCTCAAAAATGGAAAACTCAAAAAAGGAACAGACACCTAAAAAACCTCCAAACAGAACCCCAAAAACGGAGAACCCTAAAAATGGGGAGAGAACTCCAAAGATGGGGAGACACAGAACCCCAAAATTCAGAGAGAAAACTCTAAAAATGCAGGGGAGGACCCAATAATAGGGAGAAAAATCCAAACGTGGGGAGAGAACCCCAAAAATGGGGAGAGAACTCCATAAATATGGGGAGACACAGCAGGGACCCCAAAATCCATGTGAGTGGAAAGAGAATGTGCTCAGGAACCCCAAAACTGGAATGGGGCAGACAAAAAAAAAATCAGGAACCCCAAAACTTGGAAGAAAAAACATCAGGACCCCAAAATAGGGGGAGAAAATTGTCAAACCCCAAAAACTGGAGAGGGGGAAAGGTCGGAACCCCAAAAACTGGGGGGGCACAGAGAGCCCCAAATTTTCCCCTTTTTCTCCTCTTTTTGCAGTTTCCTGCCCCATTTCCCAAGCTCTTGCCCCATTTTCCCCTCCCAGCCCCATTTTCCCACAATCCCCCCCAATTTTTCCTCATTTCCCCCATTCCTGCCCCATTTTCCTTCATTTTTTCCTTTCATTTTTTTCCCATTTTCCCCAATTTTCCCCATTCTTGCCTCATTTTTCCCATTCCCATCCCATCTCCCTCTTCCCACCATTTCCCCGTTCCCAGCTCCCCCTCCTGCCCCATTTCTCCCAATTCCCATTTTTCCCCATTTCCCCTCAATTTCCTCCCCATTTTCCTCCATTCCCCCATTTTTACCCATTCTCATCTTTTTTCTCTCCATTTTCCTCCATTTCCACCAAATTTTCCCCAAAGTTTTCCCCAATTTTCTCACCCATTCTTCTCAATATTTCCCCATTTCCCCTCACTTCTCCCAATTTTCCTTTTCCCCATTTTACCCCATTTCCCCCAATTTTCCCCCCATTTTCCCCTCCTTTCCCCATTCTCCCCCATTTCCCCATTTTTTTTCCCAATTTCCTCCCTACTTTTTCCAAATTCCCCCGTCTTTCCCCATTTCCTTCTGATTTCCCCACATTTTCCCCCAGTTTTTACCATTTTCCCCCTATTTCCCCATATTTCCCCCCAGTTTTTCCCAATTTCCTCCCCATTTCCCACATTTCCCCCATTTCTGTCTTTTCCCCATTCCCACATTTTCCCCCAATTTTCCTCCATTTTTTTCCAGAATTTTTCCATATTTTCCCCCTTGTTTTTCTTCCCATTTTTTCATATTTTTTCCGCATTTTCTCCCATTTCCCCCAATTTTCCACCCACTTTCTCCCATTTCTCTGACTTTTCTGCAATTTTTGCCTCATGTCCCCATTTTACCCCATTGCCCCCATTGTTCCCCATTTTCCCCAATTTTTGCAAATTTTTCTGATTTCCCCCATTTTTCCCCCCATTCCTCCCTCATTTTTCCTGATTTTCCCCATTTTCCCCCCAATTTTCCCATCTTCCCCCCATTTTTTCCATTTCCCCCAGAGTTTTTCATTTTTTCCCCATTTTCTCCCCCATTTTTTGCAATTTCCCCCTGATTCCCCCTGGTTTTCTCCCAATTTCCCCCCAGTTTTTCCAAATTTTCCCCCATTTTCTCTCAAATTCTTCCCATTTTCCCATTTCCTCCCCAATTTTCGCCCATTCCCCCCCCCCCATTTTTCCTGGTTTTCCCATTTCCCCCCCAATTTCCTCCCAGTTTTTCCCAATTTCCCCCCAATTTCTCCCCCATTTTCCCAATTTCCCCCAATTTTCCTGTTTCCCCCCCAGTTTTTCCAAATTTTTCCCCATTTGCTCCCCAATTTTTCCCGTCCCCCCCCGATTTCCCCCAATTTTCCCATTTCCCCCCCATTTTCCCATTTTCCACCCATTTTCCCATTTCTCCTCAATTTTCTCAATCTCCTCCCCAATTTTCCCCCATTTCCCCCCCATTTTCTCCCGGTTTTCCCCCCATTTTTCCCATTTCTCCCCCAATTTCCCCCAATTTTTCCCAATTTCCTCCCAGTTTTTCCCAATTTCCCCCCCATTTTCCCAATTTCCCCCAATTTCCCTGTTTCCCCCCCAACTTTCCCCCAGTTTTTCCAAATTTTTCCCCATTTGCTCCCCAATTTTTCCCATTTCCTCCCCATTTTCTCCTCAATTTTCTCCATTTCCTCCCCAATTTTCCCCCATTTCCACCCCCCCAATTTTTCCTTATTTTCCCATTTCCCCCCCACTTGATCCCATTTTTCCCAATTTCCCCCCAATTCCCTCTGCCTTTCCCCCCATTCCCCCCCATTCTTCCCCCAAATTTCCTTCCCATTTCCCCCCAATTTTTCCCCATTTTTCCAAATTTTTCTCCATTTTCTCCCCATTTTTTCCCATTTTCCCCCATTTCCACGCAATTTTCCCGTTTTCTCTCCATTTTCCCCAATCCCCTCACCCCAGTTTTCTTGTTCCCCCCCAATTCCCCCACATTTTTCCCATTTCCCCCCACCTCCCCCTGGTTTTCCCCCCTTGTTTCCCCCAAATTCCCCCTGATTTTCCACCCCTTTTTCCCATTTCCCCCCGTTTTACCCCACTTTTCTCCCAATTTCTCCCCATTTTCCCCCATTTCCTTCCAATTTCCCCCATTTTCCTCCCAGGTTTTCCAGTTTTTTCCCCCACTTCTCCCTGGTTTCCCCCCCATTTTCCCCATTTCCCCCCCAATTCCCAATGGTTTTCCCCTAATTTCCCCCCATTTCCCCATTTTTTTCCCCCATTTTTCCTGGTTTTCCCCATTTCCCCCAATTTCCCCCCATTTTCCCTTTTTCTCCCCCCCCCGCCCCAATTTTCCATCATTTCCCTCCAAGTTTTTCTACATTTTTCTCAGTTTCTCCCCAATTTTTCCCATTTCCACCCCCATTTTTCCCATTTCCCCCATTCCCTGGTTTTTCCCCCATTTTCCCCCCAATTTTCCCATTCCCCCCCCCTCAATTTTCCATATTTCTCCCCATTTTCCCCGTTCCCCCCCATTTCCGCAATGGTCCGTTCCGGCCGCATGCTGCAGGGGCCGGGGGGGTCACTCCATGCCACAGCCGGGGGGGGGAGGGGACACAGGGGGACATTCCGGGCGGGGAGGGGTTAAATGGGGGGAGAGGTCAAGATGCTGCAAGGGGGAAACTGAGGCACAAGGGGGGGTGAAATGGGGAGGGGTCCCCATTTTGGGAAGGGGTAAAGCTGCCACAAAGGGGAAACTGAGGCACGGGGGGAGGGGTTAAAAGGGGAGGGGTTAAATGGGGGGAGGGGCCAAGATGCATCAAAGGGGAAACTGAGGCAGAGGGGGAGGGGCTGGGTGGGGGAGGGGCCAAGATGCTGCAAAAGGGAAACTGAGGCACGGGAGGGAAGGGGTTAAATGGGGAGGGGTTAAAAGGGGGGAGGGGCCAAGATGCTGCAAAGGGGAAACTGAGGCACGGGGGGAGGGGTTAAAAGGGGAGGGGTTCAATGGGGGAGGGGCCAATATGCTCCAAAAGGGAAACTGAGGCACAGGGGGAGGGGTTAAAAGGGGAGGGGCCAAGATGCTGCAAAGGGGAAACTGAGGCACGGGGGGAGGGGTTAAAAGGGGAGGGGTTCAAAGGGGGAGGGGCCAATATGCTCCAAAAGGGAAACTGAGGCACGGGGGGAGGGGTTAAAAGGGGGAGGGGCCAAGATGCTGCAAAGGGAAACTGAGGCACGGGGGGAGGGGTTAAAAGGGGAGGGGTTAAAAGGGGGAGGGGCCAAGATGCTGCAAAGGGAAACTGAGGCACGGGGGGAGGGGTTAAAAGGGGAGGGGTTCAATGGGGGAGGGGCCAATATGCTCCAAAAGGGAAACTGAGGCACAGGGGGAGGGGTTAAAAGGGGAGGGGCCAAGATGCTCCAAAGGGGAAACTGAGGCACGGGGGGAGGGGTTAAAAGGGGGGAGGGGTTAAAAGGGGGAGGGGCCAAGATGCTGCAAAGGGAAACTGAGGCACGGGGGGAGGGGTTAAAAGGGGAGGGGTTAAATGGGGGGAGGGGCCAAGATGCTCCAAAGGGAAACTGAGGCACGGGGGAGGGCCTGGGTGGGGGAGGGGCGGTACCTGCTCGCTGGGACGGAGCGGGGGCGGGGCTAAGGGTGATGACGATGACTGGAGATGGGGGAGGGGCAGCGGGGGGAAAATAATAAAGAAATAATCAAAAAATAATAATAAAGTAATTAAAAAAAAAAAGAAATCAAAAACAAAACAGAAGAAAAAAAGAGAAAAAATTAAAAAGGGAGGGATTGGGGTGGGGGAATTAAACTGGGGCAGGAATGAATGAAATTGGGGGAAATAAATAAAATTTGGGGCAAAAATTAATTTAAATTGGGGGAAATGAATAAAATTTGGGGCAAAATTAATTTAAATTGGGGGAAAATAAAGTTAAATTGGAGAGGGAAATTAATTTAAATTGAAAAGCAAGGAATTCATTTAAATTGGGGAAATAAATTTGGAGCAGAAATTAATTTAAATTGGGGGAAATAAATAAAATTTGGGGCAAAAATTAATTTAAATTGGGGGAAATAAAGTTAAATTGGAGGGGAAAATTAATTTTAATTGGGGGAATAAATTTAAATTGGGTGGTAAAAAATGGATTTAAATTGGGGGAAATAAATAAAATTTGGGGCAAAATTAATTTAAATTGGTGGAAATAAATAAAATTTGGGGCAAAAATTAATTTAAATTGGGGGAAAATAAAGTTAAATTGGACGAGGAAATTAATTTTAATTGGGGGAATTAATTTAAATTGAAAGGCAGGAATTCATTGAAATTGGGGAAATAAATTTGGAGCAGAAATGAAGTTAAATTGGGGGAAATTAATTTAAATTGGGTGGTAATAATAGATTTAAATTGAGGGAAATAAATAAAATTTGGGGCAAAAATTAATTTAAATTGGGGGAAAATGAAGTTAGATTGGAGGGGAAATGAATTTTAATTGGAGGAATTAATTTAAATTGAAAAGCAGGAATTCATTGAAATTGGGGAAATAAATTGGGGCAGAAATGAATTTAAATTGGGGAAAATGAAGATAAATTGGATGGGAAAATAAATTTAAATTGAGGGAATTCATTTCAATTGGGCAGAATAAATTATTTTAAATTAGGGGGAATAAATTTGGGGCAGAAACGGATTTAAGTTGGGGAGATAATTTAAATTTGGGGGCAAAAATGAATTTAAATTGGGAGAATGAAGTTAAATTGGGGAGGAGAAATGAATTTAAAATAGAAATAAAATTGAGAGGGAGGAATTAATTTAAATTAGGGGAAATAAATTGGGGGCAGAAATTAATTTAAATTGGGGAAATAAATAAAATTTGGGGCAAAATTGAATTTAAATTGGGGGAAAATAAAGTTAAATTGGAGGGGGAAATTAATATTAATTGGGGGGAATTAATTTAAATTGAAAAGCAGGAATTCATTTAAATTGGGGAAATAAATTTGGAGCAGAAATGAAGTTAAATTGGGGGAAATTAATTTAAATTGGGTGGCAATAATGGATTTAAATTGGGGGAAAAAAATAAAATTTGGGGCAAGAACGAATTTAAATTGGGGGGGAAAATGAAGTTAAATTGTGGGGGAAAATTAATTTAAATTGGGGAAATCATTTAAATTGGGGAGCAAAAATGAATTTAAATTAGGGGAAATAAATTGGGGCAGAAATGAATTTAAATTGGGGAAATTAATTTAAATAAATGAATTAAAATTGGGGGGAATAAACTTAAAATGGGGCAGAAATAAAGTTAAAATGGGGAGAAGAAATTAATTTAAATTGGGGGAAATAAATAAAATTTGGGGTAAAAATTAATTTAAATTGGGAGAAAATAAAGTTAAATTGGAGAGGGAAATGAATTTTAATTGGGGGAAATTAATTTAAATTGGGGAAATCATTTAAATTGGGGAGAAAAAATGAATTTTAATTAGGGGAAATAAATTGGGGCAGAAATGAATTTAAATGGGGGACATGAAGTTAAGTTGGAGAGCAAAAATTAATTTAAAATGGGGAAAATGAACTTAAATTAAGGGGCAGAAATTAAATTAAATTGGGGGCAGAAATGAAGATAAATTGGAGGAATTAATTTATATTAGAGAGCAGAAATTCATTTAAATCGGGGGAAATAAATTGGGGGCAGGAATTCATTGAAATGGGAGGAAATTCAGTTAAATTGGAGGAGAAAAATAATTGAAATTAGGGGAATTAATTTAAATTGGGGAAATTAATTTAAATTGGAGAGAAGAAAATGCAAATTGGGGATATAAATTGGGGCAGAAATGAATTTAAATTGAGGGAAATGAAGTTAAATTGGATGGGAAAATAAATTTAAATTGGGGGAATTAAGTTAAATTGTAGAGCAGAAATTAATTTAAATTGGAGAAAATAAATTAATTTAAATTGGGGGAATAAATTGGGGGCAGAAATGGATTTCAATTGGGGAAATTAATTTAAATAAATGAATTAAAATTGGGGGGAATAAACTTTAAATGGGGCAGAAATAAAGTTAAATTGGGGGGAAGAAATTAATTTAAATTGGGGGAAATAAAATTTGGGGCAAAAACTAATTTAAATTGGGGGAAAATAAAGTTAAATTGGAGAGGGAAATTAATTTTAATTGGGGGAAATTAATTTAAATTGGGAGAAAAAAACTTAAATTGAAACTTAAGCAAACATTAATTTAAATTGGGGGGAAATTAAATTAAATGGGGGCAGAACAATTTGAATTGAGGGCAGAAATAGAAATGGATTTAAATTGGAATAAAATTAATTTAAATAAATTTTAAAATGGATTTAAATTGGGAAAATTTATTAAATTGGGAGAATTCATTAAATTGGGGGGATGAGCTTTAATTGAAATGAAATTAAATTGGGGGGGAATTCATTAAATTGGGGGATGAGCTTTAATTGAAATGAAATTAAATTGGAAAAATTTATTAAATTGGGAGAATTCATTAAATTGGGGGATGAGCTTTAACTGAAATTAAATTAAATTGGGGGGAATTTATTAAATTGGGGGAATTCATTAAATTGGGGGGAATTTATTAAATTGGGGGAATTCATTAAATTGGGGGATGAGCTTTAACTGAAATTAAATTAAATTGGGGGAAAATGAAATTGAGCTGAAGTTGGAGGAACAGGAATGAAAATGAACTTCAATTGGGGAAGACAGAAATATAAATGAAATTTAAATGGAATTAAAATGAAATTTAAATGAAATTTAAATGGAATTAAAATGAAATTTAAATGAAATTTAAATGAAATTTAAATGGAATTAAATTGGGAAGGCGACAGAGATGAAACTGCGGGGGCAGGAGCGAAACTGAGAGGGAAAATCAATTTGGGGGTGAGGAAATGGATTCAAATTGGGGAAAATCAAATTAAACTGGGGAAAATAATCAAATTAAATTTGGGTAAAAACCAAATTAAATTGGGGAAAATAATCAAATGAAATTGGGGAGTTCAGGGGCAGAATTTGGGGAGACAAATTTAAATTTTGGGATCAAAATGAGCTGAAATTTGGAAAGGGGGAGGGGAAAGGGAATGGGGGGGGGCTGCTGCCCCCAGCCTGGGAAATACCAAAAAATTCTCAAAAATTCCCCAAAAAATCCCAAAAATTCCCCAAAAAATTCCCAAAAATTCCCCAAAATCTGCAGGGAATGGTCCTGGGAGGTCCAGGGATCCTCGAGGTGACAACGGGGGGAAACCCCAAAAATCCCATTCCAAACATCCCCCACAGAGAACCCCCAAAAAACCCCCAAAAAACCCCCAAAATCCTTCCCAACCCCCTAAACCAGCCAGGACTGCCCCAAAATGTCCCGAAACTGGTCCCAAACTGCCCCCAAATACCCCAAAACTGCCCCAAACATCCCAAAAATATCCCTAAACTGCCCCAAAATGTCCCAAATAGCCCAAAACTGCCCCCAAATATCCCTAAATTGCCTCCAAATACACCAAAACTGCCCCAAAATGGCCCCAAACTGCCCCAAAATGGCCCCAAAATGCCCCAAAATGCCCCAAGTGCCCCTAAGGTGGCTCAAAATGCCCCTAAATTGCCCCAAACATCCCAAAATGTCCCAAAACTGCCTTAAATTGCCCCAGAATGGCCCCAAAGATCCCCAAACATCCCAAAACAGCCCTGAAATGGCCCAAAACTGCCCCAAAATGTCCCTAAACTGTCCTTGAAGTGCCCCAAATGTCCCCAAACTGCCCCAAAATGCCACAAATACCCCAAAACTGCCCAAAAATATCCCTAAATTGCCCCCAAATACACCAAAACTGCCCCAAAATGTCCCAGATACCCCAAAACTGTCCCAAAATGTCCCTAAACTGTCCCTCAAGTGCCCCAAACATCCCCAAATGTCCCTAAACTGCCCCAAAATGTCCCTAAAGTGCCCCAAACATCTCAAAGTGGCCCCAAAATGACCCCAAACTGCCCCAAGATGTCCTTAAACTGCACCCAAATACCCCCAAACTGGCCCAAAACTGCCCCAAAATGTCCCTGAACCGTCCTAAAACAGCCCCAAACGGCCCCAAATACCCCAAACCTGCCCCAAAATGTCCCAAACGTCCCAAACTTTCCCTGACCTGCCCTAAAATGGTCCCAAACTGCCCCAAAATGAGCCCAAAACTGCCCCAAATGCCCCTAAGGTGGCCCAAAATGTCCCTAAATTGCCCCAAACATCCCAAAATGTCCCAAAACTGCCTTAAATTGCCCCAAAATGTCCCTAAAGTGCCCCAAACATCCCAAAACAGCCCTGAAATGGCCCAAATACCCCAAAACTGCCCCAAAATGTCCCTAAAGTGCCCTAAAAGGACCCCAAACATCCCAAAATGGCCCCAAAATGTCCCTAAACAGCCCCAGAACTGCCCCAAATCCCCCGAAACTGCCCCCAAATGTCCCTAAAGGGCCCTAAACTGTCCCTGAAGTGGCCCCAGAGATCCCAAAATGTCCCTGAAATGGCCCAAAATGTCCCAAATACCCCAAAACTGCCCCATAATGTCCCTAAACTGCCCCAAAATGTCCCAAAACTGCCCCAAAATGGCCCTAAAGTGCCCCCAAATACCCCAAAACTGCCCTAAAATGGCCCCAAAACTGCCCCAAAATCCCCCAAAACTGCCCCAAAATATCCCCAAACCTGCCCCAAACACCCCAAATCTACCCCAAAACCCCAGAACTACCCCCAAAATGCTCTTAAACTGCCCCAAACACCCCAAAGCTGCCCCTGAGGAGCCAGAACTGCCCCAAAATGTCCCAGACCTGCCCCAAACACCCCAAATTTGCCCCCAAACCTCCAAAGTTGCCCCAAACACCCCAAATCTACCCCAAAACCCCAGAACTACCCCAAAATGCTCCCAAACACCCCAAAATTGTCCCTGGGGAGCCAGAACTGCCCCAAAATGTCCCAAACCTGCCCCAAACACCTCAAATCTACCCCAAAATCCCCAAACTACCCCAAAATGCTCCTAAACTGCCTCAAACACCCCAAAACTGCCCCAAAACGTCCCCAAACCTGCCCCAAACACTCCAAACCTGCCCCAAACAGCCCAAATTTACCCCAAGCACCCCAAATTTACCCCAAGCACCCCAAAATGTCCCAAACCTGCCTCAACCACCCCAAAACTGCCCCAGTACCCCAGAACTACCCCAAAATGTCCCAAACTGCCCCAAACATCCCAAATTCGCCCCAAAGCTGCCCCGGATACCCCAAAAATGTCCCAAACTTGCCCCAAACATCCCAAATTTGTCCCAAACCTGCCCGGACACCCCAAAAATGTCCCAAACTTGCCCCAAACATCCCAAATTTGTCCCAAACCTGCCCGGACACCCCAAAAATGTCCCAAACTGCCCCAAACATCCCAAATTTGTCCCAAACCTGTCCCGGACACCCCAAAAATGTCCCAAACTGCCCCAAACATCCCAAATTTGTCCCAAACACCCCACACCTGCCCCAGACTCCCCAGAATGTCCCAGACTTGCCCCAAACACCCCAAATCTACCCCAAAACCCCAGAACTGTCCCAAAATGCTCCCAAACCACCCCCAAATGCCCCGAACTCCCCAAATTTACCCCAAGCACCCCAAAGCTGCCCCGGCCCCCCCATCCCCGCTCCCCTCCCCCCCCCCCCCAGCCCCGCTCTCCCCTCACGGCCCCGCTCCCCCTCCCCCCCCCAGCGCGGCCTCCGCCCCGCCCCCCCCGCGCCGCTCCCGCCGCCCCCCCCGGCCCCGCTCACTGGGGCGGGCGCGGGCGGGGCCGATGTCGAGGTTGAGGTCGATTCTCCGCCGCGCCTCGCGGTTCTCCTGCTTCAGCTTCGCCTCCAGCCGCGACAGCTTCTGCTCCAGCGAGGACGCCGCCATCTTCCCCCCCCCGCGTGGCGCATGCGCGGGGCCGCGGGGGGGCGGGGCTTGGAGCCACCGCCGTACGGAGGGAGGGAGCAGAGGGCGCCGCCATCTTCCCGCTGGGATGGGTAATGCGCATGCGCAAAGCGCCGTGTTGTGAATTCTGGGTCACACCGGTTGCCGTAGGGAGAAAACGCGGGGTGGGCGCCTCCATATTCGCCCCTGTGAGCGTTATTGCGCATGCGTGGAGTGACGGGAGGTCGTTATGTGCCTCAGCAGCTGCTGTAGATGAGGGAGAGCTGAAGGGAGGACAAGGAGGGGTTTGGGTTCCTTTGGCCGCTGTGGAAACGCGGGATGAGGGGCTGGAGCGAGGGCACGGCGGCTTTTTCGCCACTCTGGCCGCCGTACGGAAATAGGGAACACGGATGCCGCCTTCACCGGGGAACTACTATCGCGCATGCGCACAGCAGATGAAGTTTGGGCCTCTCCCGCCGCCGTAGAGAGGCGGCATACGGACTTTGTTTGGCTCCTTTGGAGGGGCGCAATCCCATATAAACGTTTATGGGGCCTCCCGGGCATGTGGGAGGAGCTGGGGCCTGTTTGGGGGTCCTGTGGGTCGGAAGAGCCGTGGGGAGCCCGAGGATGTTTCAGAGCGGCCCGAAGCACATTGGGAGCATTGGGCCATTTGTGGCTTTGGCGGCGTCTGAGGCAGTTTAAGCTGGTTGTGCAGCAGTTACTGCTCCTTAGCGAAGCCTGAGGCTGTTCTGGGGCTGTTTGAGGGCATTTTAGGGGAGCTGAGGCCGCTCGGGGCAGCTTAGGGGAGCTGAAGGTTTTCTGGGAATGTTAGAGGGCATTTTAGGGTATCTGGACCTGTTCTGGGGCTGTTTGGGGCAGTTTAGGGGAGCGGAGGCCGTATTTGCGGCTTGTTTATGGAGCGCGGCTTTTGGGCCCTGCCGGCCGCCGTAGGGGACGGGTTATCTCCAGCTGCTGGAGAGCGCATGCGCAGATGAGGGCGCTATGGAGTACAGGTGCGGTCCCAGAGCGCCCCCTGGCGGGCGGGAGGACCCGCGCATGCGCAGTACCCTCCCCTCACTGGGGGTTCCCGAGACCCCCAACTGCCCCCCCCCCCTTCCCCTTTTGGGGGGGCTCAAAGGCGGGAGCACCCTCCGAAATAGGGGTACCCCCCCCAAAAGCCCCAAACCCCGAGATTTTGTGTTGATTTTATTTCATTTTTCCGTTTTTATTTAAAAAATCCAAAACGAGCCAGGCCCGAGGAAGGGGGGGGGGCACAGACTGCGGGGGGGTTTGGGGGGGCTCCCCCCCCTCGTGGCCAAGGGCTGGGGGGACCGCACCCCAATTTGGGGGGGGGAGCTGGGGAAGGTTAAAACATCTCCGGGCAGAGCCCCCCAACCCCCTCCCCCCGCGGTAAAAACCCCCCCGAGAAATGGGGGATCCCCTAAAAAGGGGGCTCCCTCAAGGAGGGCTGAGCCCGCCCCCAGAGGGACCCCCAAAAACAGGGGTGACCCCACAAGGAGCGGGGTGTCCCCACCCCCACTGTGCCCCAGAGAGAGGGGACCCCCAAAAGAGAGGGGTGACCCCCCCCCCCCCAAAAGAGAGGAGATCCCCAAAAGAGAGAGGTGACCCCCCCTAAAAGAGGGGTGACCCCTTCAGAGTGTGGGATCCCCCCTAAAGAGGGGAACCTCCCCAAAAGAGAAGGGAGGACCCCTCTAAAGAGAAGTGACCCCCCCAAAAGAGGGGTCCCCAAGGAGAAGCCCCCCAAAAGAGGGGGTGGACCCCCCCAAAGGAGAAATGGCCCCCTAAAGAGAAGCTCCCCCGATCACAGGTGAGCCCTCCCAAAGAAGGGTGCCCCCCAAAAGAGAGACCCCACCGAGAGGGGTGGGACCCCCCGAAACAGAGATGAGACTCCCTCAGAGCGAGGTGGGACCCCTCAAATGAGAGCAGGACCCCCCCGATTAGAGGTGGGACCCTAAAGAGAGGCAAGGCCACCCTAAATAGGAATGGGACCCTCCCAAAGAGCGGTGGGACCCCCCAGAAAGGTGTGGGAGCCCCCAAAGAGAGGTGGGCACCCCAAAGACAAGTGGGGCTCCCCAAAAACGGGGTGAGACCCCCCCGAGGCTCACCCACTCCCCAAAGTCTCAGTGTGCAGCAGCGGGGGAGGGAGGAGCCCTCCCGGATCCCGGGCTGTCCCCGCGGGTCTGGGGGTGTCCTCCCGGTTTGGGGGTGTCCCTGGGGGTCCCCCCGTGTCCCCGGGGGTCTCTCAGGCCGGGAAGGGCTCCGGGGGGGGCTCCTCGTCCTGGAAGTGGCTGCGCTGCAGCAGCTTCACGTGGTACTCATAGATCTTGAGCGCGGGGCCCAGGCGGATGGAGAGGCCCGTGAGCACATCAGCCCTCTGCATCAGCAGCAGCGACTTGCCATCGATCTCCTGGGGACATTGGGGACAGTGAGGGACATGGGGACATTGGGGACATTGGGGACAGTCACAGGGATAGGGCACACCCAGGGACACAGAGCCCCATGAGCACATCAGCCCTCTGCATCAGCAGCAGCGACTTGCCATCGATCTCCTGGGGACATTGGGGACAGTGAGGGACATGGGGACATTGGGGACATTGGGGACAGTGAGGGACATTGGGGACATTGGGTACAGTCACAGGGACAGGGCACACCCAGGGACACAGAGCCCTGTGAGCACATCAGCCCTCTGCATCAGCAGCAGCGACTTGCCATCGATCTCCTGGGGACATGGGGACACTGGGGACAGTCACAGGGACAGGGAACAGCCAGGGGGACAGGGACAGCCATGGGGACAGGGACGGCCATGGGGACGGCCATGGGGACAGCCAGAGGGACAGAGACGGCCATGGGGACAGAAGCTGGAGCAGCCCCAGGCAATGGAGGAGGGTGGGGTGAGGATCTGTGGGGGAAATGGGGTTTGGGGACACCTGCAGGGACACGGGGACACCCGGGGGACAGGGGGGACATCTCAGGGAGAAGGGGGACACAGGGACAGTGGGGACACCCAGGGTTGACCCTGGGGGACAGCGATGGACAGGGACCTATGGGGAGGGGTGGGGACCAATGGGGAAATACAGGGGACACCTTGGGGACACTCCCAGGGACAGAGGGGACACCCCTAGGGACAGCCCCAGGGACAGAGGGGACACCAGGGGACAGCCCCAGGGACAGAGGGGACACACTGGGGACACCTTGGGGACAGTCCCAGGGACAGAGGGGTCACCCAGGGGACACCCCTAGGGACAGTCCCAGAGACAGAGGGGACACCGCAAGGGCAGCAGGAGGGGGCAGAGTGGTCCCAGAGGGAGGAGACCATTCTTGGGGACGCTGTGGTGATGAGGGAGCCCTGGGGACACTGAGGGGACACTGTGGGGACAGAGGGGACAGGGGTGGCCCCACCTGCTCCTGGAAGGCCCCGGCCTGCTCGGGGAACCCGGCCTCGGTGAAATACTCGACCACGTCCCGCACCGACCACTCCACCGGGTCCACGGCCTTGTCCTTGCGCCCGGGCCTGGGGACAGGGACAGCGTCAGGGACAGTGGGGACAGTGTGGGGACAGACAGACATGGACACAGGGACAGCGTCAGGGACAGTGGGGACAGTGTGGGGACACAGGGACAGCGTCAGGGACAGTGGGGACAGTGTGGGGACACAGGGACAGTGTCAGGGACAGTGTCAGGGACAGTGGGGACAGTGTGGGGACACATGGACACAGGGACAGTGTCAGGGACAGTGGGGACAGTGTGGGGACACAGGGACAGTGTCAGGGACAGTGGGGACAGTGTGGGGACACATGGACACAGGGACAGCGTGGGGACACACAGACATGGTCAATAGGACAGGGTCAGGGGACAGTGGGGACACAGACATGGACACAGAGACAGCGTCATGGGGACAGCGTGGGGACACACAGACATGGACATGGGGACAGGGACAGCATCAGAGGACAGTGGGGACAGTGTGGGGACACATGGACACAGGGACAGCGTGGAGACACACAGACATGGTCACTGGGACAGTGTCACGGGGACAGTGTGGGGACACACAGACATGGTCACTGGGACATGGGGACAGTGTCACGGGGACAGTGTGGGGACACCCAGATACAGTCACTGGGACACAGGGACAGCGGGACACCATGGGGACACACAGACACAGTCACTGGGATGGGGACACCATGGGGACATGGTCACTGGGACATGGGGACAGTGTCACAAAGATAACGTGGGGACACACAGACACAGTCACTGGGATGGGGACACCATGGGGACATGGTCACTGGGACACTGGCAGGGACAAGGGGACACCAGGACACTGGGGCAGGGGACACTGTGGGGACAGGGTCACAGCAACAGGGGGGCAACACAGGGACATGGTGACAGGGACAGGGGACATCCAGGGGGACATGGGGACAGCAGGACACTGGGTAGGACACAAGGGACACTGGGTGGCACACAGGTGACACCGAGGGACACAAGGGACACTGGGTGGCACACAGTGACACCGAGGGACACAAGGGACACTGGGTGGCACACAGGTGACACAGAGGGACACAAGGGACACTGGGTGGCACACAGTGACACCGAGGGACACAAGGGACACTGGGTGGCACACAGGTGACACAGAGGGACACAAGGGACACTGGGTGGCACACAGTGGCCCCGAGGGACACAAGGGACACTGGGTGGCACACGGGTGTCCCAGAGGGACACAAGGGACACTGGGTGGCACACAGTGACACCGAGGGACACAAGGGACACTGGGTGGCACACAGGTGACACAGAGGGACACAAGGGACACTGGGTGGCACACAGTGGCCCCGAGGGACACAAGGGACACTGGGTGGCACACAGTGACACCGAGGGACACAAGGGACAGTGGGTGGCACACAGTGGCCCCAAGGGACAAGGGCAGCCCGTCCCTGACTCACGTGCAGCTGAATGGAGCTCCCTCAGCAGCCTGGGGGCCCGGCCGGCCTGGGGACAGCGGCACCGAGGGCTCGGCCCCTGCCAGCGCTGGGGACACTGCGGGGACACCAACAGGGACACCCACGGTCACCAGGGACAGCCAGAGGGACCCCAGTGACCCCCAGGACCGAGTGACCCCAGCACTCCCTGACCCCACAGCCCAGAGTGACCCCACACCTGAACTGCCCCCAGCACCCCCCAACCGACACAGCCGTACCCCCAAACTGCCCCCAACCTGCCCTCAGCACCCCCAAAACTGCCCCCATTGCCCCCAAACTGCCCCCATCGCCCCCAAACCTGCCCTCAGCACCCCCAAAACTGCCCCCCAACACTCCCAAAACTTACATACCCCTATCCCCAAACTGCCCCATTGCCCCCAAACATGCCCTCAGCACCCCCAAACTTAAACCCCCCCTACCCTCAAACTGCCCCTAAACCTGCCCTCAGTACCCCCAAAACTGCCCTCATCCCCCCAAACTGCCCCTATCACCCTCAAACTGCCCCCATTGCCCCTAAACCTGCCCTCAGTACCCCCAAAACTTACACACCCCTACCCCCAAACTTACACACACCTACCCCCAAACTGCCCCATCACCCCCAAAACTGCGCCCAGCACCCCCAAAACTGCCCCTATCACCCCCAAACTGCCCCCATTGCCCCAAACTTACACACCCCTACCCCCAAACTGCCCCCATCGCCCCCAAAACTGCCCCCCAGCACCCCCAAAATTAAACTACCATTGCCCCCAAACTGCCCCATCACCCCCAAAACTGCGCCCATCACCCCCAAAACTGCCCCTATCACCCCCAAACCGCCATTGCCCCAAACTTAAACACCCCTACCCCCAGCACCCCCAAGCCCCGTGCCCTCCAAAGGCCCCCAGCACCCCCAACCCCGTGCCCCCCAAAGCCCCCCAGCACCTGCTCTGTCGGGCTGCCCGAAGGCCCCCTCCTTTTTCAGGGGGGCCATGTGCTGGCAGCCGCCCTCCCCCGGGGCACAGGCCTTGGCCTGGGGGGGGCGCTCGGGGGGCGGCTGCCCCGGGGGGCGCAGGGGGGGCCCCCCCCGGCCCTCCCCGTTCAGCTGCCGGGGCGGCCCCGCGTCCTCCGAGGCCTCCGAGCCCGTCCCGTCCTCGTCGTCTTCGTCCTCATCCTCCTCCTCTTCCTCCTCCTCCCGCGCCGAGGCCTCGCTGCTGCTGCAGGGGGGCTGGGGGTCCCCAAAACCGTGAGCATCACCCCAAAGGGAACCCCAGGAGCTGAGAACCGCCCCCCGAAAATCTACAGCCCCCCAAAAAATGTACGGCCCTGACACCAAAATCCACAGCCCCCACCACAACAGGGGCTCCAAAGCTGTTCCTGACTCCCCCACAGTGTGACGCTGTACCCCCAAAAATTCAGAATACCCTCAGTCCTGAAAGTCAGCCTCCCAATCCAGGACACCCCCAAAAATGAACCCCCAAGTCCTGCAGGTTTCCCCTCACTCAAACCCAGGATCCATCAATTCCACACCCCACCCCCAGAACTGTCACCCCAGCATTGTCATTGCCCCCCTGGGGTTCCCCCAACATCCCAGTCCCCATCCTCATCCAGTCCTGGCTCTTGGTGACCCCAAAACCCCCTTAGGTCCCCACTGTTACCTCAGGTCCCCTAAATCCCCCCTGTCCCTGTCCCCCAAGTCCTCTTGGGGGACCCCAACATCCCCTTGAGATCTCTGCTGTCCCCTCAGGCCCCCAATCCCCTCAGAGGTCCCCTAAAGGGACCTGTGTCCCCTCCCCACCAGGTCCCCTCCACCTTGTGTCCCCCCTCTGTCCCCACCAACCCTCCAGGGGTCCCCAGTGCCTCCTCACCACCCCTGCCCCTCAGGGTCACCCCCCCAGAGCACCCCAGTCCCCTCCATGCCCTCAGGGTCCCCTCAGCCCTCCCGGCTCCCCCTCACGACCCCTTCCCCAGTGTCCCCTCAGGGCCCCACTCACAGAGCCCCCCGTTCCCTCCTCACGACCCCCGGGCCCCACATGTCCCCCACCTTTTCTGCTCTCCCCTCACGATCCTCACACCCTCAGGATCCCCTCAGGCCTCCCGCGTGCTCCTTCACGACCCCCGGGCCCCCTGCTCCTCTGAGCCCCCCGAGCCCCCCGGCCCTTCCCGCGTTCCCCCTCACGGCCCTCGCACCCCTCAGGGTCCCCCCAGACCATCCCCCGTCCCCGGACCCTCCTCTTCCCCTCATCGCTCCCCCCCCTTCCCGCGCTCCCCCTCACGACCCCCGGGCCCCTCCCCAGTGTCCCCTCAGGGCCCCCCGCTCCCTTCGGCCCCTCACGGGCAGCAACTCCCGGTGCCCCCTCACGACCCCCGCACCCCTCAGTCCCTCAGCGCTCCCCTCCCTCCGATGCCCCCTCAGCCCCCCGGTGCCCCCTCACGACCCCGGCACCCCTCAGTCCTTCATCACTCCCCTCCCTCCGATGCCCCCTCAGGGTCCCCTCAGCCCCCGGTGCCCCCTCACGTCTCCCGCACCCCCATTCCCCTCAGCCCCTCATCGCTCCCCCCTTCCCGCGCTCCTCCTCCCGACTCCCGCTTCCCTCCCCGCCAGTGCCCCCTCACGACCCCCGCCCCGCCAGCCCCTCATGACTCCCTTCGATGCCCTCTCGGGGTCCCCTCAGCCCCCGGTGCCCCCTCACGACCCCCATTCCTGCCAGCCCCTCACGGCTCCCCCCCGCTTCCCGCGTTCACCCTCACAATGCGCGGGTCCCCGCTCCCGTCAGCCTCCCGCCGCTCCCCTCACGCCCCCTCCTCACCTTCCGCGCCCTCCCCGCGGCCGCTCTCCCGCGCTCCCCGCGGGCCGTGGCGATGGCGCCCAGCCGGGTGCGCTCGGGCCGGGCCCCGCCGCCCCCTCCGCCGCCGCCGCCCGCCCCGGGGGCCGCCCCGGCCGCCCCCCCGCCGCCGCCGGGCGCGGCCGAGCCCTGGAGGCGGCCGCGGGTGAGGCGGCCGTCGCCGCCGAGCAGCCGCGCGGTGTCGCGGAGGCTGACGGGCGGCGGGCGGCGGGCGGGCGGCGGCGGGCGGCGCGGCGGCTGCACGCGGGCGGCGTTGCGGTACGAGATGCTGCCCTTGTAGGAGACGCGGAGCACGGCGCGCTGCTGGATCAGCTTCTCCAGCTCGGCACGGGTGCGCTCGGGCTCGGGGCCGTGCCGCCGCCGCACCATGCGGCAGATGCGCTCCAGGTCCGGCCGCGCCTTGCGCGAACGCAGCGAGTCGATGGTGTCCAGGATCCACTCCTGGTACCGCGGGGCCTGCTCGGGGCCCGGCGGCGGCGGCGGCGGCACCGCCATGGCCCCCCCCGCGGCACCGCCGGCCCCCCCCTTCCCGCGCCCCTTCCTCCTCCTCCTCCTCCTCCTCCTCCTCCGCCCCCGCCCCGCCCGCGCGCGCCCGCTCGGAGGAGGAGCCGCGGCCGCCGCGCGCGCGCGCCTCGGGGTGGAGCCGCCCCGCGCGGCCGCGCCCCCGGAAAGCCACGCCCACAACGGCACTCAAACCACGCCCAACAGAGCTAAGCCACGCCTACCTCAGGGGAAACAGCGCCCATTTCCAGAGCCCCGCCCCCTCTGGCATTAAGCCACGCCCATCAGTTTAAGACACGCCCAGGTAGAAAAGACCACGCCCCTTCCGGAGAGGCCACGCCTATAGCCGGGGCCACGCCCACCGCTGGGACCCCCCCGGGCCCCGAAAATGGGGACCCCCAATTGCAAGGACCCCGGAACCCATGGAGCTCCCCCCGAACCAATGGGGTCACCCCAAATCCATGAGGTCATCGCGATCCCATGGGGTCACCCCAAACCCACGGAGCCCCCTCAAACCCATGGAGTCACCCCAAACCCACGGAGCCCCCTCAAACCCATGGGGTCACCCCAAACTCATGGAGCCCCCTCAAACCCATGGGGTCACCCCGATCCCATGGGGTCCCCCCCCAAACCCATGGGGTCCCCCCCCAAACCCATGGGGTCACCCCAAACCCACAAAGTCACCCCAAACCCACGAGGTCACCCCAAACCCACAAGTCAGCCCAATTCCAGGGCCCCCCAAAGTCATGAACACCCCAAACCAATGGGGTCACCCCAAACCCACAAGGTCACCCCAAACCCATGGGGTCCCCTCCCAAACCCATTGGGGTCACCCCCAAACCCATGGTGGCCCCCAAACCCATGTGTCACCGCAATTCCAGGCCCCCCAACGTCATGGACACCCCAAAACCATGGGGTCACCCCCAAACTCATGACGTCACTCCAAACTCATGGAGCCCCCCGAAATCCATTGGGGTCACCCCCAAACCCACAAAGTCACCCCAAACCCACGAGGTCACCCCAAAACCATGGAGCCCCCCCAAACCCACAGGGTCACCCTAAACCCACAGAACCCCCCCCAACTCATGGACACCCCAAAGCCATGGGGTCACCCCAAAACCATGGGGTCCCCCACATACCCATGGGGTCACCCCAAACCTGTGGAGCCCCCCCCAAACCCACGGGTCACCCCAATTCCAGGGCCCCCCAAAGTCAAGGACCCCCCAAACCCATGGAGCCGCCCCAAGCCTATGGGAACCCCCACTTTGGGAGCACCCCAAAATTCCCAAACCCTTCGGATTTTCCCCCAAACTTTATTGATTTGTCCCAAACTCGTTTACAACGAAGCCTTGGGGGGTTGGGGCCCCCTCAGGGGATTTTGGGGACCCCCTCCCGGTTTTGGGGACCCCCATTTGGGGACAAAGGGGGGGGGGGCTTCCATCTGGGGGGGTTAAAACAGGGGAGTCACTGCCCTGGGACACCCCAAAACCCCAAAAGGAGGGGTCACAGCCCTGGGGACCCCAAACACCACCCAGGGACACCCCAAAACCCCAAAAATGGGGGGTCACAGCTCTGCGAACCCCAAAACCCCTAAAACAGGGGGTGACAGCCCTGGGAGAACCCCAAAAGTGGGGCCACGACCAGGGACACCCCAAAACCCCAAACACGGGGGTCCCGAACCCCCTCGGGTTCAGGTGCACTTCAGGTATCTCCAGGTTTGGGGGTTCAGGCTTTATGGGGTGTTTGATAGGATTTTGGGGTGCAGCTGTGCATTTTGGGGTGCAGCTGCGCATTTTGGGGTCCAGGTGCACATTTTGGGGTCCAGCTGTGCAGTTTTGGGGTCCAGCTGTGCATTTTGGGGTCCAGGTGCACATTTTGGGGTTCAGGTGTGCATTTCAGGGTCCAGCTGTGCAGTTTTGGGGTCCAGGTGCACATTTGGGGTCCAGCTGCGTATTTTGGGGTCCAGGTGCGCATTTTGGGGTCCAGCTGTGCAGTTTTGGGGTTCAGGTGCGCAGTTTTGGGGTCCAGCTGTGCATTTTGGGGTCCAGCTGTGCAGTTTTGGGGTCCAGCTGTGCATTTTGGGGTGCAGCTGTGCAGTTTTGGTGTCCAGGCGCACATTTCGGGGTCCAGGTGTGCATTTTGGGGTCCAGCTGTGCATTTTGGGGTCCAGCTGTGCAGTTTTGGGGTCCAGGTGTGCATTTTGGGGTTCAGGTGTGCATTTCAGGGTCCAGCTGTGCAGTTTTGGGGTCCAGGTGCACATTTGGGGTCCAGCTGCGTATTTTGGGGTCCAGGTGCGCATTTCAGGGTCCAGCTGTGCAGTTTTGGGGTCCAGGTGCACATTTGGGGTCCAGCTGCGTATTTTGGGGTCCAGGTGCGCATTTTGGGGTCCAGCTGTGCAGTTTTGGGGTTCAGGTGCGCAGTTTTGGGGTCCAGCTGTGCATTTTGGGGTCCAGCTGTGCAGTTTTGGGGTCCAGCTGTGCATTTTGGGGTCCAGGTGCACATTTCAGGGTCCAGCTGTGCATTTTGGGGTCCAGCTGTGCAGTTTGGGGTCCAGGTGCGCATTTTGGGGTCCAGCTGTGCATTTTGGGGTGCAGCTGTGCAGTTTTGGGGTCCAGCTGTGCAGTTTTGGGGTCCAGCTGTGCAGTTTGGTGCTCTGGGGTCAGGTCCTGGCAGGTCCTTGAAGCTCAGCACGATCTGGGGGGGGGCAGAAAAATCCTCAAAATCTCCCAAAACCTCCCCAAATCCCCCCTGGGAACCCCCCAAAAAAAACCCAGAGACCCCAAAACCCCTCAGGGACCGCAAAATCTTCATAGACCCCAAAAACCCCTCAGGGACCCCCAAAATTCCCCAAGGAACCCCCAGGACCCCTGGGGACACCCCTGGGGGGGCAGGGGACACCTCAGGGACCCCCAAGGGGACAAGGGGACACATTGGGTACACCCAGCCCAGGTGGGGGGAGGTGACACACTGGGGGGACAGGGATGGCCCTGGGGACCACCCTGGGGACAATGGGGACACCTGGGGACAATGGGGACAATGGGGACACCTGGGGGCAATGGGGACAATGGGGACACCTGGGGGCAGTGGGGACAATGGGGACAATGGGGACACCTGGTGGCAGTGGGGACAATGGGGACACTTGGGGGCAATGGGGACACCTGGGGACAGGGACTCCTGTGTGACACCTGGGGACACCTGGGGACATCAATGTCCCCAGACCCGATGCCACCAGTGTCCCCTCCCAGCCCTGCATTCCCAGTCCCCTCCTCTGTCACCTCCCCGTGCTGCGGTTGTCCCCCCATGTCCCCCCGTGTGTCCCTGATGTCTCCCCTGTGTGTCCCTGATGTCACCCCCGTGTCCCCAATGTCCCCTCCTGTGTCTTTGATGTCCCCATGTGTCCCCCTGTTTCACCTTCTGCCTGTCCAGCACCCTCATGGCAAAGTGTCCCCTCTGTCCCTTCTGTCCCTGTGTCCCCCTGTCCCCACTGTCCCCTCTGTCCCTGTCCCATTGTCCCCTGTCCCCCTGTCTCCTGTGTCCCCTCCTGTCCCTGTGTCCTCTCTGTCCCTTCTGTCCCTGTCCCTCTGTCCCTGCGTCCCCCTGTCCCTATGTCCCCATGTCCCCCATCCCTGTCCCCATGTCCCTGTCCCCGTGTCCTCCGTGTCCCCTCCTGTCCCCATGTCCCCCCGTCCTTGTGTCCCCTGTCCTTGTGTCCCCTGTGTCCCTCCGTCCCTGTCCCTCTGTCCCCCTGTCCCTGTGTCCCTCCATCCCCTGTCCCCAGCTGAGTGACCCCGTGCCCCGAGCTGGTCCCGCTTTGGGGACCCCAAAACCACCGGGGGGACCCCAAAACCACCGGGAGGGACAAGGACAGCACCGGACAGGTGTCCTTGGGGACATCGAGGGGACAGGGGGACGTGGGAGTGTCCCCAAGGGACATGGGACACCTCAGAGGAACAGGGGACACCCCGAAGGGGGCAAGGGACACCCCAAAAGGCGACAAGGGACACCTTAAAGGGGGCAAGGGACACCTTAAAGGGGACAGGGGACACCCCAAATGGACAGGGGACACCCCGAAGGGGGCAAGGGACACCCCAAAAGGCGACAAGGGACACCTTAAAGGGGACAGGGGACACCCCAAAAGGGACAGGGGATCCCCCAAATGGACAGGGGACACCTCGAAGTGACAGGGGACACCCCAAAGGAACAGGGACACCTGAAAGGGGACAGGGGACACCCCAAAAGGGGACAGGGGACACCCCAAAAGGGACAGGGGACATCCCAAAGTGACAGGGGACACCCCAAAGGAACAGGGACACCTGAAAGGGGACAGGGGACACCCCAAAAGGGGGCAGGGGATATCCCAGAGAGACAGAGGATACTCCAAAGGGGACAGGGACACCGCAAAGGGACAGGGGACACCGCAAGTGGACACGCACCCGCTCCAGGGGACGTGGGACACCCCAAAACACAGAGACCCCCCAGGGCAGACTGGGGACCCCCCAGAGGGACCCCGAGGAACGGGAGGGGACAGGGGGGACCCCGAAAGGGCCCGAGGCCACCCCACATCCCCCGGCCGCCCCTCACCGTGTCCGGAGCTGCCGCCGGCCGCTGTCCCCGGGGCTCCCAGCCGGACCAGTGGGACCAGCGAGCCCGGATCGGGGAAACTGAGGCAGGAGCAACCCCCTCCCCCTCAGGGACCCCAAAAGGGACTCGGGGGGACAAGGAGGGACCTTGGAGGTGTCCCTGTGCCCCCCCCCCCCAATCAGGGCGCACTCCTGGGGGTCTCTCCCTGGTTTTGGGGCGCCCCCGGGCCGGGCTGGTCCCGCGGGGGCTCCCCCCGGGCCTGGCCCCCCCCGTAGCGGAGGAGGCGCCCCAAAAGCAGCGCCCAGAGCAGGGCCTGCACCCACAGCTGGAACGGGGGGTCCCAGCCCCAGCCGGGCCCCCCGGGGCACATCGCTGTCCCCGAGTGTCCCCCCCGGTGTCCCGGTACCGCCCGTGCCCCCCGGCTTTGTCCCCGAACCCCCGGGAACGGGGAAGGGCAGAGCCTGGCCCGGCCACGCCCCCCGCCCCCCCCCCATCCATCCCGGGGGCACCGGGAGCGCCCCCCCTTCCCTCCCCTGGGACCACGCCCTGCCGGGCCACGCCTCTTTCCTCAAACCACGCCCTCATCACCATGACAACAGCTCGTTGGCACCGCCCCTCTATTCAGTCGCGCCCCCATCACCATGGCAACTGACCACGCCCCCCTCCCGGGGGCGTGCCCGATCCCATGGCAACCCCGCGCGCCCTCTGTCGCTATAGCAACGCCAGCGCCGCGCCCTTACCGAGGCCACGCCCACTAACGGGACACGCCCCTTATTTCATATTAAACAACCATGCCACGCCCCCTCCTAAGGCTACGCCCCCAACCAGTGCCATGGCAACGCCCGCTCCCTTCCCAGGACCCGCCCACTGGGGAGGGGGTGATACCCTCGGGGGGGAATAAGGGGACCCCCAGACCCTGCCCAGCCCCCCCCGCTGCCCAGCGCCCCCCGGTTCGCCCAGCGGGGCGCGGGACCCCCGGTGCCGGTGCCTCCGGAGCCCCCGGGCCCGCTCCCGCCGCTCACCGCTCTCTCCGCCTCCCGGTGCCCCTTGGTCTCTGCCGCTCTGTCCCCCGCTGGCCCCGGTCCCCCTCCCGCTCTGTTTTCCTGCCGACCCCCGATCCCGCTCCCGCCGCTCACCGCTCTCAGGCTCCCCCGGGGCCCAAGCCCCGGTGCCCCGGTACCCCGCTCACCCTCTCCAGCCCCGTTGCCTGCACTCCGCTACCCCGATGTCCCGATATCCGGGAGTTCTGCTCTCCGGCTTTCCCCGGTACCCGCTCTCCCGATATCCCGCTGTCTATCCCGGTGCCTATCCCGGTGCCTATCCCGGTATCTATCCCGGGGCCTGTCCCGATATTCCGGAGTGCATGGCGCTGTGTATCCCGGTCTCTATCCCGATATCCCGCTGTCCATCGCGGTCTCTATCGCGACATCCCGGTACTCCCTCACCTTTCTCCCGCTCCCTCCGTCTTCCCCCTCACGGTCCCGGCGCTCCCGCGGGCCGCGCCCACTTCCCGCTCCCGCCGCTCATTGGCGCCGCCCGGCCCTCGCTTCCCATTGGCCAGCGCGCCCCCGAGACCCACCCACCGGCGTCCCATTGGCCAGCGCGCCCCCGAGTCCCACTCCTTCTGCTCCCCATTGGTCGGCGCTGCCGTCAGTCCGGAGATCGCCCCGGCCCTGCCCCGTTCATTAAACTCGAGCCCGCCGAGAGGCGGGGCCTCGGGCAGGGGGCGGGGCCTAGCGGGATTGACATGTCATGGGCGAGGTTTGTTTGGAGGGGCGGGACATCCGTGATTGACAGGGGATGGGCGGGGCTTGTTCAGAGGGGCGGGAAAGCTGTGATTGACAGGAGAAGGGCGGGGCTGGGCAGGCTAAGGGCGTGGCTTTCACTCAGCCTCGTGCCCTGCACGAGGGCTCCTTTATTAACCTCTTAATTAAGCTAATGAGGCCCTCAATAAGCACTACTCAGTCCTCCGTGTCAATTAATGCACCTTCTTTCCTATCCCTGCACAATTAACAAGCTCCAGTTCAATTACCCCAGCTCATTAGCATATGCTAATATATGGCTGATGACAGCGATTAGCAGGGCTCGTGCTGCTCTTAATTATTCATTAGCTGGGATGGGCCTGCCTGTTAATTAACTTAAAGAGCCTCACGTCATAACCCACAGCTCATTAACCTTCCTCATTAATGCTCCCCCTTATTAAGACTCCTCCCTAAAGCTCACCCCACTGACACCTCCTTCATTAACACCCCTTATTAGCACCCTCCCTCATTAACTCCCCAATCATTGAAGCTCTGGCTCACTCCTGCCCCGCCTATCTTCATTAACGCCCCTAATTAGCAGCGCTGCTCATTAACACTCATCCCTTATCAAGCCCACTTACCACATTAGCTTGCCTTGCCCTCATTAACACCCCTCATTAACGCTCCTCATTGCTGCCCCTCACTACTACCCCTCATTAATGCTCCTAATTAATACCCCTCATTATCGTCTCTCATTAATACTCCTCATTAACGCTCCTTATTAATGCTCCTCATTACCACCCCTCATTAATGCCCTCTCATTAACACCCCTCATTATCATCCCTCATATGTACCCCTCATTACCGCCCCGCATTAACGCCTCTCATTAATGCCCCTCACCTAATACCCCTCATTTCTGCCCCTCATTAACACCCATCAGTAACACTCCTCATTACCGCCCCTCATTAACACCCCTCATTACCACCCACTCATTAACGCCCCTTATTAACACCCCTATTAATGCCCCTCATTAATGCCCCTCATTAACTCTCCGTTCATTAACACTCCTCATTACCGCCCCCTCATTAACACCCATTCATTAACACCTCTCAGTAACACCCCCGCATTAACGCCCCTCATTAACGCCCATTCATTAATGCCCCTCATTAACGCCCCTCGGTGCTGCAATCCCTGCAGTGGCCACGGGGGGCGGGAGTGGTGTAGGGGATGGGGGAGGGGTCCCCACAGTCCCGGCCATGACCCTGGGGGGAAGGGGTGGGGCAGGGAGGGGGAGGGGCGGTGACCACGAGGGGACAGTGGCAGTCCCCAGGTGGGGGAGGGGTCACTGCAGTCCTGGAGGCGACCGGGAGGGGGCGGTGCTGGGGTGGGGCATAGATGGGGGAGGGGTGGGGGATGGGGAGGGGTCCCTGCAGTTCCGGCCGTGACCAGGAGGGGGCAGTGATGGATGGGTGGGGGATGGGGAGGGGTCCCCGCAGTCCAGGCCATGACCCTGGGGGCAGGGGGCGGGGTGAGGGGGAGGGGCAGTCACCACGAGGGGACAGGGGCGGTCCCAGGGTGGGGGAGGGGTCGCTGCAGTCCCGGCCGTGACCAGGAGGGGGCAGTGATGGATTGGGTGGGGGATGGGGAGGGGTCCCCGCAGTCCTGGCGGTGACCAGGAGGGGGCAGCGATGAACGGATTCCGGGATGGGGAGGGGTCGCTGCAGTTCCGGTGATGACCAGGGGAGGGCGGTGTTGGGGTGGGGGTGGGTGGGGGTTGAGGAAGGGTCCCTGCAGTTCCGGCGGTGATTGGGAGGGGGTGGTGGTGGGGGGGGCCATAGATGGGGCATGGGTGATGGATGGCGTGGGGGATGGGGAGGGGTCGCTGCAGTTCCAGGGCTGGCCATGGGCGGCGCTGTCAGGGTGGGGGATGGGGAAGGGTTGGTGCAGTTCCAGCGATGACCTGGAGGGGGTGGTGTGGGGGTGGGGCATAGATGGGGGGATGGCTGGGGGATGGGGAGGGTCCCTACAGTCCTGGAGGTGACCAGGAGGGGGCAGGGCTTGGGTGAGATGGGGGATGGGGAGGGGTCTCTGCAGTTCCGGCAGTGACCAGGAGGGGCTCTCGGACTGGGAGGGGTCTCTGAAGTTCCGGCAGTGACCGGGAGGGGCGCTCGGATTGGGAGGGGTCTCTGCAGTTCCGGCGGTGACCGGGAGGGGCGCTCGGATTGGGAGGGGTCTCTGCAGTTCCGGCGGCTGCCGCAGGGGGCAGTGCTGGGTGGGGGAGGGATCTCTGCAGTTCCGGCGGCGGCCGCGGGCGGCGCTGCCGGGCCGGGAGGGGCGGGCGGGGGTCCCGCAGTTCCGGCGGCCGCCGTAGGGGGGAGCCCGCGGGCGCGGGGTGGTGCGGGGGGGGTCGCGCCGCGATCGCCGCATGGAGCTGAACCCGCAGGTACGGGGGGGGTCCGGGGGCGCCGTTTGGGTCTGGGGGAGCGGCCCCCGGGGCGGGGGGGGGATGGGGGGGCCGGGGGGAGCCGCCCCCGCAGGTGCGGAGGGGCCGGGGGGGCGCTGGGAAATGGGGAGGGGATGAGAAAGGAGTGTCGGTAAAATGGGGGGTTGGAATGGGGGGGATTGAATGGGGGGGGGTCGCGTGAATCTGGGGTGGGTCCCGCGAAAATGAGGGGGGGGGGTCTTGGGAACTGGGGGGTCCCGAGGCGCGGGGGAGGGGCCGTGAAAAGAGGGGGGCTGGGAAAACGGGGGGAGGGTGAGCGCTGTCCCGGGGGGCCGGGGGTGACATTTGGGGGGGGGGGAGCAGGGCGGGGGCCGCGGATAAAGGGGGGGGTGGGGAACAGGGCGGGGGCCGGGAATTGAGGGGGGTGGGCGCTGAAAAGGGGGGTGCGGCCCCTCCCGACCCCCCCTCATCTGGGACCCTCCTGGGGGGACGCGGTTCGTTCCCCCCCCCCCGGGGAACTGAGGCGGGGGGGGAGGGGGGTGGGGACCCCCCAAGTATTTTGGGGGAGGGGCTGGGGGGGGTCCGCCCCCGCCTCAGTTTCCCCAAGGGGGGGTGGAATTGGGGGGGGGGGGGTTGGGTGGGGGGGGGGGCCGATGTCGCGCGCGGAGCATTCTGGGATGGCGCTGCGCCCCCCCCCCCCCCCCATCATTCTGGGTGGGGGGGGTGTGATGGGGGGATTCTCCCACAATGCACGTCGGCGCCGTCGCCCCTGGCAACCCGGGACTGAGCTTCCCACAATGCACCGCGGCCGCATCGGCCCCTGCGCGGGGTGAGGGGGGGCCGGGGGGGTCCCGGGGGGGGGGTGTGCGGGGGCGGATGATGGATAATCGATAATCGATAATCGGCTCTGACCCCCCCCAGGGGGCCACGGATTGGGGCCGGGGGGAGGCTCTGATCCCGGCGGGATTTGGGGGGAGCAGATGGTCCGGGGAGGGGAGGGGGGACAGAACGTCAGGGCCCCCCCGGATCTGGGGGGAGCTGGACCTCCCTGGATGGGGGTGAGGGGCAGGCGCCCGGCTGGGGGGGGGGGGGTTGGTGCTGGGGGGGGGGGGGGGCGGAATTTGGGGGGGGCTCGGATCCCCTCAATTCGGGGGGGCACAGATGGGGGGGCGGACAGCGCGGTGCCCCCTCCCCCCCATTAACTCACCCCCTCATTAATTCACCCCCTCATTAATTCACCCCCTCATTAGTTCACGTCCACATTAATTCCCCCCCATTTATTCAGCCCCTCATTAATTCATCCCCTCAATAATTTCACCCCACTCATTAATTCACCCTCCAATTTATTTAACCCCCTCATTAATTTACCCCACAATTAATTTAACCCCCCCTCATTAATTGAACCGCCCCCCATTAGTTCCGGCCCCCTCATTAATTCACCCCCTCATAAATGACCCCCCCATTAATTTAACCCCTTATTATTCCCCCCCATTATTTCCCCACTCAATAATTACCCTCACATTAATTTAACCCCTCATTAATTTCACCCCCTCATTAATTCACCTGCCAATTTATTTAACCCCCTCATTAATTTACCCCACAGTTAATTTAACCCCCCTCATTAATTGAACTGCCCCCATTCGTTCATCTCCCCTCATTAATCCACCCCCGCATAAATGACCCCCCAATAATTTAACCCCTTATTAATTCACCCCATTGCTTATACCCCTCAATAATTACCCCTAAAATAATTTAACCCCTCATAAGTTACCCCAATAATTGATTGTCCCCCATTAATTCACCCCCTCATTAATTCACCCCCTCAATAATTTCACCGTCTCATTAATTCACCCCCCAATTTATTTAAGCCCCCGCAATAATTCCCCCCCCATTAATTTAACCCCTTATTAATTCACCCCATTTCTTACTCCCCTCAATAATTACCCCCACATTATTTTAACCCCCTCATTAATTTCCCCCCTCATTAATTACCCCCACATTAATTTAACCCCTTGTTAATTCACCCCCATTATTTTCCCACTCAGTAATTATCCTCACATTAATTTAACCCATCATTATTTCCCCCCTCATAATTTCCCCATTAATCAATTCCCCCCTCATTAATTCTCCCCCATTAATTGATCCCCCCCATTAATTCCCCCCATTAATAACTCCCCCTCCATTAATTCCCCCCATGAATCAATTCCCCACCCATGAATTAACTCCCTCCTCATTAATTACCCCCATTGATCCCCAGGGTCCTCCACCATTAATTCCCCCCATTAATAATTCCCCCTCATTAATTCCCCCATTAATTAACTCCCCCCTCATTAATTACCCCCATTAATCCCCCTGCCTTCCCCCCCCATTAATGAATTCCCCCCTCATTAATTCCCCCCTCTCCCGTTTTTCTCTCCCCAGCTCGGATCCCCCCGCTGAGGTTGGGGGGTCCCCGCGCCCCTCCCCCACCATGGCGCGCCCCTCCCCCACCCCCGGCCCGGTTCCATTCCCACTCCCGGTTCCGCTCCCGGTTCTGGTCCCGGTTCTGGTGCCGGTGCTGCTGCTGGGGCTGCTGCCCTCGGGCTGCCACGGTGAGGGGGGGGGACAGGGGAGGGGGCGGGGGGGGGGACACGGGAGGGGGGTGGGCGACACCCCAGGGACGTGAGGGGTGTGTAAGGGGCGTGTAAGGGGCGTGTAAGGGCAGTGAAATGCGTGTGCAATGCCCCAGGGATGTGAGGGGTGTGTGAGGGGTGTGTAAGGGGCGTGTAAGGGGCGTGTAAGGGCAGTGAAATGCGTGTGCAATGCCCCAGGGGTGTCGGGGTGTACAACACCCCCGGGTGCCCAGCTGTGTGTAAAGGGCTGCACAATACCCCAGGTGGGTACGGGGTGTGTAAGGGATTGTGTAAGGGATGGTGTAAGCGGTGTGTAAGGGGTGTGTAAGGTGTGTACAACACCCCAGAAGTGCCCAGGGGTGTGTAAGGGTTGTGCAAGGGCTCTACAATACCCCAGATGTGTAAAGAGTGTGTAAGGGCTGTGTAAGGGCTGTGCAAGGGCTGTACCATATCCCAGGTGTGTAAGGGGTGTGTAAGGGCTCTACACAATACCCCAGCTATGTAAGGGCTGTAGAACACCCCAGGTGTACAAGGGATGTGTAAGTGGGGTGTAAGGCGGGTGTAATGGGTGTACAACATCCCAGGGGTGTAATGGGTGTGTGAGGGGTGTAACAAGACCCCAGGGGTGTAAGGGCTGTGTGAGGGGTGTGTAAGGGCTGTACTACTCCACAGGTGTGTAAGGGCTGTGAAATGGGTGTACAATGCCCCAGGGGTGTTAAGGGGTGTGTAAGTGTTGTATAAGGGCTATACACAACACCCCAGATGTGTAAGGGGTGTGTAAGTGCTGTGTAAGGGCTGTACAGCACCCCAGGTGTACAAGGGTTGTGTAAGGACTGTATAAGGGGTGTGTAAGGGCTGTGTAAGGGCTGTACAGCACCCCAGGGGTGTGAGGGGTGTGTAAGGGGTGTGTAAGTGTTGTATAAGGGCTGTACACAACACCCCTGGTGTGTAAATGCTGTGAAAGGGCTGTACAATCCCCTAGGTGTACAAGGGGTGTGTAAGGGGTGTGTAAAGTGTGTACAGCACCCTAGGGGTGTGTAAGTGCTGTTAAAGGGCTGTACAACACCCCAGGTGTATATGGGGTGTGTAAAGGATTGTGTAAGGGATGTGTAAGGGGTGTGGGAGGTGTGTAAAACACCCCAGGGGTGCAAGGAGCATGTAAGGGCTGTACGACAGCCCAGGTGTGTAAGGGCTCTGAAATGGGTGTGCAATGCCCCAGGGGTGTAAGGAGTGTGTAAGGGATTGTGTAAAGGCTGTGCAAGGGCTGTGAAATGGGTGTACAACACCTCAGGGGTGCCCAGGCATGTGTAAAGGGTGTATAAGGGATGTGCAAGGGCTGTGAAATGGGGGTATAATACCCCTGGGGTGTGTAAGGGATGTGTAACACCCAGGCGTGTAAAGAGTGTGTAACACCCAGGTGTGTAGGGAGTGTGTAAGGAGTGTATAAAGGGTGTTAAGGGGAGTGTAAGTGCTGTGTAAGGGCTGTGTAATGGGTGTGCAACACCCCAGGGGTGCCCAGGGGGGTGTGAGGGGTGTGTAAGGGCTGTACAACACCCCAGGTGTGTAAGGGGTGTGAAAGGGCTGTGAAAGGGGAGCGTAAGGGCTGTGTAATGGGTGTACAATGCTCCAAGGGTGTAAGGCGTGTGTAAAGGGTGTGTAAGGTGTGTACAACACTCCAGGGATGCCCAGGGGTGTGTGAGAGCTTTACAACACTCTGCCCCCTGTGCAAGGGGTGTGTAAGTGTTGTATAAAGGCTGTATACAATACCTCAGGGGTGTAAGTGCTGTGAAAGGGCTGTACAACACCCCAGGTGTGTAAGGACTGTGTGAGGGTTGTGTAAGGGGTGTTTAATGGGTGTGCAATACCCCAGGGGTGTAAGGGGTGTGTAAGGCCTGTGTAAGGGCTGTGAAATGGGTGTACAATGCCCCAGGGGTATAAAGGGTGTGTAAGGGATTGTGTAAGGGGTGTGTAAGGTGTGTATAAGGTGTGTACAACACTCCAGGGGTGCACAGGGGTGTGAAAAGGCTGTACAATACCCCAGGGCTGTGTAAGAGGTGTGTAAGGTGTGTGTAAGCGCTGTCTAAGGGCTGCACAATAACCCAGGAGTGCAAGGGGTGTGTAAGGGCTGTGTTAGGGGTGTGTAAGGGCTGTACAACACTCTAGATGTGTAAGGGCTGTGACATAGGTATACAATACCCCAGGTGTACGAGAGGTGTGTAAGGTGTGTGTAATGGGTGTACAATACCCCAGGTGTGCCCCGGGGTGTGTAAAGGGTGTGTAAGTGCTGTGTAAGAGCTGTACAACACCCCAGGTTTGTAAGGGTTGTGTAAGGGGTGTGCAACACTCTGCCCCCTGTGTAAGGGTTTTTGTAAGGTGTGTACAACACTCCAGGGATGCCCAGGGGTGTGAAAAGGCTGTACAATACCCCAGGTGTGTAAGGAGTTTGTAAGGGGCGTGTAAGGGCTGTGTAAGGTGTGTACAACACTCCAGGGATGCCCAGGGGAGTGAAAGGGCTGTACAATACCCCAGGTGTGTAAGGAGTTTGTAAGGGGCGTGTAAGGGCTGTACAATCCCCCTGGTCTGTAAGGGGTGTGTAAGGGATTGTGTAAGGGATGTGTAAGTTGTGTACAACACTCCAGGGATGCCCAGGGGTGTGTAAGGGGTGTGTAAAGGCTGTACAATACCCGAGGTGTACAAGAGCTGTGTAAGGGGTGTGTAAGTGCTGTGACAGGGCTGCACAACACCCCAGGGGTGTAAGGAGTTTGTAAGGGGTGTGTAAGGGCTGTACAATACCTCTGGTCTGTAAGGGGTGTGTAAGGGATGTGTAAGGTGTGTACAACACTCTAGGGGTGTGTAAGAGCAGTACAGCAGCCCAGGGGTGTAAGGGGTGTGTAACGGCTGTGAAATGCGCGTACAACACCCCAGGTGTGTGAGTGGTGAGAGGAGTTTGCGAGAGGCGTGCAAGGGCTGTGTAAGGGCTGTGTAAGGGCTGCACAACACCCCAGGGGTGTAAGAGGCGTGTAGAGTGTGTGAAAGGGCTCTATGACACTCCAGATGTACAAGGTTTGTGTAACGCTTGTGCAAGCCTGGTGCAGAACCCCAGGTGTGCAAGGGTTGTGTAACAGGTGTGTAAGGGACGTGTAAGGGATGTGCAAGAGACGTGCAAGGGCTGTGTGATGGGTGTGCAAGGATTGTGTCTCTACAACACCCCAGTGGTGCCCAGGGGTGTGCAAGGTGTGCAAGGGCAGTACAACACACCAGGTGTGTAAGGAGTGTGTAAAGGCTGTGCAAGGGATTGTGTAAGAGCTGTGTAAGGCCTGTGCAACACCCCGAGTGTGTAAGGGGTGTGTCCAAACACTGCGGGGTGCTAGGGGTGTGCAATGGGGAATGTAAAAGGTGTGCAAGGAACGTGTGAGGTCTGCACACCGACCCAGGGGCGTATCTGTAAAGCACCTCAGGGATGCACAGGGGCGTGCAAGGAGCGTGTAAGGGCTGTGCAAGGCCTGCGTCACAGCCCAGAGGTGCCTGGGGGCGCAAGGGTTGTGAAATGTTTGGGCAAAGGGTGTGCAGGGATTGTGTAAGGGCTGTGTAAGTGTTGTGTGAGGGTTGTGTAAGGGCTGTGCAAGAGTTGTGTCTGTACAACACCACAGAGGGGCTCAGTGGTGTGCAAGGGGTGTGTAACGCTTGTGGAAGGGCTGAGCAGCATGACAGAGGTGGCCAGGATTGCGCAAGGGGTATGCAAGGAGTGTGTAAGGGGTGTGTGAGGAGTGTGTAAAGGGTGCATAAGGGTTGCGCAGTGACTGTGTGAGAGGTGTGTCAGGAGTGTGTAAAGGGTATGTAAGGCATGCGTAAGGAGTGTGTAAGAGGTGTGTAAGGAGTGTGCAAGGTGTGTGTAAGGAGTGTGCAGTGAGTGTGTGAGTGGTGTGTAAGAGGTGTGTAAGGAGTGTACAACACCCCAGGTGTGTAAGGGGAGTGTAAGGAGTGTGCAGTGACTGTGTAAGGGCTGTGCAATGGGTGTGTAAAGGATGTGTAAGGGGTGTGCAGTGAGTGTGTAAGAGGTGTGCAAGAAGTGTCAAGGGTTGTGTAAAGGGTATGTAAGGGGTGTGCAAGAAGTGTGTAAGGGCTGTGTAAAGGGTGTGTAAGGAGTGTACAACAGTCCAGATGTGTAAGGGAGGTGTAAAGAGTGTGGTGAGTGTGTAAGGGGTGTGCAAAGAGTGTGTAAATGGTGTTTAAAGGGTGTGCAAGGGCTGTGTAAGGGGTGCGTAAAGGTTCTGTAAGGGGTGTGTAAGAAGTGCGCGGTGGCTTTGTAAGGGATGTGTAAAGGGCGTGGAAGGGTTGTGTCAGGGCTGTGTAAAGGCTGTGCAAGGGGCGTGCAATGAGCGTGCAAGGCTGGCACAACAGCCCTGAGCTGGGCCTGGCTCTTGGGGTGCCCCAGGATCCGGGGATGGGAAATCCGGGATTGGGGGGTCCGGGGTCGGGGGCAGCCGGGTTTGGGGGGTCCCGGCAGTGTGGGATGGGGGGGTCCCAGACGTCCGAGATTGGGGTATCCGGGCGTTGGATTTGGGGTCCCGGGTTCCCAGCATGGGCGGAGCTCAGGTGTGCCAGATTTGGGGGATCCCAGGTGTTTGGGATTTGGGGATCCCAGGTGTTGGGATTTGGGGTCCCAGGTGTTTGGGATTTGTGGTCCCAGGTGTTTGGGATTTGGGGATCCCAGGTGTTGGGATTTGGGGATCCCAGGTGTTTGGATTGGGGGGATCCAGGTGTTGAGGCTTGGGGGGGCCTCTGCATTTTGGGGGACTCGAACATCCATCCGAGGTGTCAGGTACCATGGATTTGGGGTCCCAGGTGTTTGGGTTTTGGGGATCCCAGGTGTTGGGATTGGGGGGGTCCCAGGTGTTTGGGATTGGGGGGTCCCAGGTGTTTGTGATTGGGGGATCCCAGGTGTTTGGGACTGGGGATCCTGGTGTGGAGGCCTGGGGGGTGTCCGAATTTTTTGGGGACCCAAACATCCATCCAAGGTCTCAGGTACCACGGATTTGGGGTCCCAGGTGTTTGGGATTTGGGGATCCCAGGTGTTGGGATTTGGGGTCCGAGGTGTTTGGGATTTGGGGATCCCAGGTGTTGGGATTGGGGGGATCCCAGGTGTTTGGATTGGGGGGATCCCAGATGTTTGGGATTTGGGGATCCCAGGTGTTTGGGATTTGGGGATCCCAGGTGTTGGGTTTGGGGGGATCCCAGGTGTTTGGATTGGGAGGATCCAGGTGTTGAGGCTTGGGGGGGCCTCTGGATTTTGGGGGTGTCAGGTACCATGGATTTGGGGTCCCGGGTGTTTGGGATCTGGGCTCTCAGGTTCCCAGGGTTGGGGGAACTCAGGTGTGTCAGATTTGGGGTCCCAGGTGTTTGGGACTGGGGGATCCCAGGTGTTTGGGATTGTTCCCGATGTCAGGGAATGCGGACCCAGAATTTTGGGGAACTCCAAGCATCCATTGGGGTCCCCGGTTTCGGGGATTTGGGGTCCCCCAGTGTCCAGGTATGGGGGGACCTGGGTGTTCAGGATTGGGAATTCCCAGTGCCAGGGGGTGGGATCCCAGGTGTTTGGGATCGGGGGGACCCTGGAGTTTGGGGTCCCAGGTGTCAGGGACTGGGGGAACCCAGGGGAGTCAGGGATCCAGGTGTTTGGGATTGGGGATCCCAGGTGTTTGGGATTGGGGATCCCAGGTGTTTGGGTCTCAGGTGTTTGGGGTTGGAGTTTCCAGGTATTTGGGATTTGGGAGCTGGGGGCTGCAGGGCTAGGGGTGCCCAGGGCCCCTGATTTGGGGTTTGGGGTCCAGGTGGTCCCTGCACCCCAAGGGCTGAGCGGGGCACAGAGGTGGGAATGAGGGACCCCATTTGGGGTTCCCTGGCCCTAATTTGGGTTCACGGAACCCATCTGGGGTTCCCTGACCCCATTTGGTGTTCCAGGGCTGATCCAGGGGGTGCCGCCATTTGGGCTGGCACAGCAGGATTGGATGTTTGGGGTACCCCGGGTGTTTTGGGGTTACCCGGAGTGTTTTGGGGATCCCTGACCCTGTTTGGGGTTCCAGGGCTGATCCGGGGGGCGCTGCCGTTCGGGCTGGTGCGCCGGGAACTGGCGTGCGAGGGGTACCTGCTGGAGGTGTGGGGTTTTGGGGTACCCCGGGGGTTTTGGGGTTCCCTGACACCATTTTGGGGTTCCCTGACCCATTTTGGGGTTCCAGGGCTGATCCGGGGGGCGCTGCCGTTCGGGCTGGCGCGCCGGGAGCTGGCGTGCGAGGGGTACCCGCTGGAGCTGCGCTGCCCCGGCAGCGACGTCGTCCTGGTGGCCGACGCCAACTACGGCCGGACCGACGACAAAATCTGCGACGCCGACCCCGGGCAGATGGCGAACGTGCAGTGCTACCTGCCCCAGGCACAGCCCATCATGGCCCAGAGGTGACTCTGGGGGACCGGGGACACTGGGGACACTGGGGGCACTGGGGATGGTGGGGACACTGGGGACACTGGGGACACTGGGGACATGGGGACATCAGGGACCCAGGGCAGATGGCGAAAGTGCAGGGCTACCCGCCCCAGGCGCAGCCCATCATGGCCCAGAGGTGACACAGGGACACTGGGGGAATTGGGGACATTGGGGGGACATGGGGACACTGGGGACAGAGGGGGTATTGGACACATTGCAGGTATTGGGGGCGTTGGGGGTATTGGGGACATTGGGGCCGTTGGGGACATTGGGAGAATTGGGGACACTGGAGGGCATTGGGGACACTGGGGACACTGGGGGCATTGGGGGGACATGGGGACATCAGGGACCCCAGGCAGATGGCGAATGTGCAATGTCACCTGCCCCAGGCCCAGGCCATCATGGCCCAGAGGTGACACTGGGGGACCGGGGACACTGGAGGTATTGGGGGCATTGAGGACACTGGGGACACTGGGGACAGTGGGGACATTGGGGACATTGAGGGCACTGGAGACATTGGGGGTATTGGTGACACTGGGGATACTGGGGACGTTGGGGACATTGGGGACACTGGGGACATTGGGACATTTGGGACATTGAGGGCATTGGAGACATTGGGGGCATTCGTGGCACGCAGGGCAATGTGGTCACTGGGGACATTTGGGGACATTGGAGGAATTTGGGATACCGGGGATATTGGGGGGATTGGTGACATTGGGGACACTGGGGACATCGGGGACACTGGGGACATTGGGAAGGTGCAGGAGGTTGGGGACATGGGGACAGGCAGGTGACAGGAACACAGCAATGGGCTTGGGGACATGGGGACAGAGGGACAAGAGGGGACACAGGGACAGGGATGTGCAGGGGAATGGGGACACTGTGGGGACACAGGGACAGGGGTGGGACATGGGGACATTGCGGGGACACGGGGACAGGGTGGGACATGGGGACATTGTGCGGACACAGGGACCTGGCCCTGGCCCTGCACATGATGGCACAGAGGGGACATGGGGGTGACACGGGGGGACACGGGGATGTGCAGGGGACATGGGGACATGTGGAAGGCTGGGGACACTCTGGGGACACAGGGACAGGCACACAGGAGGGTGGGACATGGGGGAGCAGGAACATGCTGGGGACATGGCCCTGTGGTGCCGTGGGGACACCTGGGGACAGTTGGAGGCGTGGAGGTGGCACGGGGGGGGGCACAGGGACACTGAGGGACATGTGGGGCGGGTGGCCCTGGGGACAACACGGGGGTGGCACAGCTTGAGGATGTCCCTGTGTCCCCACGGCATCCCCCCCACCCCAGGGACGTTGGTGGTGGCACCTGAGTCCTGTGTCCCCAAGTGTCAGGGCCACACCTGTGCCCTGCCCCATGTTCCCACTATCCCCACTGTCCCTGTGTCCCTCATGTCCCTAGTCCCATGTCCTGTGTGTCTCCACTGTCCTGCTGTCCCTGTCCCCATGTCCCCGCTTGACATCCTCTGTGTCCCCATGTCCCCTCACTGTCCCCATGTCCCCTCAGGTCCCCTGTTCCCCTGTGTCCCTGCTGTCCCCCTGTGTCCCCCAATGTCTCTGTGTCCCTTTGTGTCCTGTGTCCTGCCCGTGTCTCCTCATGTTCTGTGTCCCCCTGTGTCCCCGTGTCCCTATGTCCCCCTGTGTCCCCCCATGCTGTCCCCTGCTGTTCTCTCATGTCCCCCTGTGACCCCCCACTGTCCTCCAGTGTCCCATGTCCCTGATGTGTCCCCTGTGTCTGTGACATGTCCCCGTGTCCCTGACATGTCCCTGACATGACCCCCCTGTCCCTGACATGTCCCCCCTGTCCCTGCCGTGTCCCCCCTGTCCCTGACATGTCCCCTGTCCCTGTCCGTGCTGTGTCCCCATGTCCCCTGTCCCTGATGTGTCCCCATGTCCCCTCGTGTCCCTGCCCTGGCCCTGCCGTGTCCCCCCATGTTCCCATGTCCCTGCCCTGTCTCTGCTCTGTCCCTGATGTGTCCCAATGTTCCGCCCCGTGTCCCTGACGTGTCCCTGTGTCCCCCTGTGTCCCCATGTCCCCTGTCCCTCACATGTCCCCACGTCCCTGTCCGTGACGTGTCCCCGTGTACTCCCTGTCCCTGCTGTGTCCTCGTGTCCCTGCTATGTCCTCCCATGTCCCCGTGTCCCCTGTCCCTGATGTGTCCCTTTGTGCCCCTGTGTCCCTGCCGTGTCCCTGTGTCCCCTGTCTCTACCATGTCCCCCATGTCGCTGCCGTGTCGCTGCCGTGTCGCTGCCGTGTCCCTGACGTGTCCCCGTGTCCCCAGGTGCAATAACCGCACTCAGTGCGTGGTGGTCGCCGGCTCTGACGCCTTCCCCGACCCCTGCCCGGGCACCTACAAATACCTGGAGGTGCAGTACGACTGCGTGCCCTACAGTGAGTGCTGCCCCACAGATCCTGCCCCATAGCCCTGCCCCATAGATCCCGTCCTGCCCCATAGATCCCATCCTGCCCCATAGATCCCATCCTGCCCCATAGATCCTGACCCACAGCTCCCCAGAGCCACCCCAGGCCCTACAAATACCTGGAGGTGCAGTCCGACTGCGTGCCCTACAGTGAGTGCTGCCCCATGGATCCCATAGATCCCATCCTGCCCCGTAGCTCTGCCCCACAGCTCTGCGCTGTCCTGCCCCACAGCACCCCCAGTCCTGGCACCTGTAAGTACCTGGAAGTGCCACTGGTCCCCCACAGGGATTGCTGCCCCACAGCTCTGCCCCATAGCCCTGGCCCATAACCGTGCCCCAATGGCTCTGCTCCATGGCTCTGCCCCACAGCTCTGCCCCATAACCCTGTTCAGTCCCACAGCTGTGCCCACAGCCCTGCCCTATAGACCCTGCCCCACAGCTCTGCCCCACAGTGCCCCCACAGCCCCACAGCACCCAGAGGTGCACCTGGGGAGTTCTGCCCCACAGCACCCAAGGGGCCTCACAGTGTCCCAGTGTCCCACCCCGCAGCACCCAAGGGACCCCACAGGGACCCCAGAGTGTCCCCATGTCCTGCCCCACAGCACCCATGGGGACCCCACAGGGATCTCACAATGCCCCCATGTCCTACCCCACAGCACCCATGGAGTCCCATGGAGCCCCACAGGGACCCCACAGCCCCCCAGGACCCCCAGTCCCCAACCCTGGGGGCACCTTTGGGGTGTGGGGTGGGACTGGAGGGGTCTCAGGAAGCCCCCAGGTATGTGGGGGGGTTTGTGCCCCCCTGGGTCCCCTCGTGTTGTGTTTGTCCCCCAGGCCGGGCTGTGACCCCCCAGTGCAGGTGCGGTGACCCCCAGCCCCGGCGGGCTCTGTGTGACCCGGGGGTCCCGGGGGGTTTTGGGGTGACCCCGTCTCTCCCCAGGCGCCGTCGCGGGACCCCCAGAACCCCCCTGGCCCCTCCCTCATTTTGCTTTGCAGCCGCCACCGGAGCCGCCGGAGGGAGCGGCCGGACAGGGCCGGACACGGCACCGGGACACGGCACGGGCACGGGGACACGGCATGGGCACGGCAGGGACGCGGCAAAAACACAACAAGAACACACCCAAAACATGGCCAGAACCATGCAAAAAACACAGCAAAAACACAGCAGGAACACGGCATAAACACACCAAAACCACAGCAAAATACATGCAAAAACACAGCAAAAACACGGCACGGACACAGCAGAAACACAACAAAACCATGGCAAAAAACACGGCAAAATCACACCAAAAACACACCAAAAACATGGCAAAAAACACAGCAAAACACGGCACGGACACAGCAAAAACACACCAAAAACACAGCAAAAAACACAGCAAAAACATGGCAAAAACATGCAAAAAATAGTGCAAAACCATGACAGGAACACAGCAAAAACACACCAAAAACACAGCAAAAACATGCAAAAAACACGGCAAAAACACACCCAAAGCATGGCAAAAAACATGCAAAAAACCTGGCAAAAACACAGCAGGAACATGGCAAAACTACAGCAAAACCACAGCAAGGACACAGCAGGGACACGGCAGGGACACGGCAGGGACACAGCCACAATCATGCAAAAAACATGACAAAAACAGGGGAGGAACACAGCAAGGACACGGCAGGGACACGGCAGAAACATGGCCAAAACCATGCAAAAAACATGACAAAAACATGGCAGGAACAGGGCAAAAACCATGACAGGAACAGGGCAAAAACATGGCCTAAATCATGCAAAAAACACGGCAAAAACAAGGCAGGAAAAGGGCAGGAATAAGTGAAAAACACAGCAAAAACATGGCAGGAACACAGCAGGAACACACGAAAAACATAGCAAAGACATACTAAAAACAAGGCCAAAACCATGCAAAAATCACGGTAAAAACATGGGAGGAACACAGCAGGAACAGGTGAAAAACACAGCAAAGACACGCAAAAAACACATGGAAACCATGGCAAAACCATAGCAGCAACAGGGCAGAAACATGGCCAAAAACATACAAAAATCGTGGCAGGAACATGTGAAAAACACAGCAAAAATCACTCAAAAACCACATAAAGACCATGGCAAAAACACAGGAAAAACATGGCAGGAACAGGACAGGAACACGCAAAAACCAATGAAAACAATGGCAAAAACATGGTGAAACCATGCAAAAACCATGGCAGGAACATGCAAAACCATGGCAAAACAACACCAAAACCATGGCCAAAACCATAGCAAAAACCATGGCAAAACCACGCAAAACCCACACCAAAAATGCACCAAAACCATGGTAAAATTACACCGAAATCATGGCAGGAACACGCAAAAACCACGGCAAAACAACACCCAAAACAAGCAAAACCATGCAAAAACCATGGCAAAAATCACACCAAAACTAGACTAAAACCATGCAAAAACCACACCATAACCGTGGCAAAAACATGCAAAAACACACCAAAACCAGACCAAAACCACGGCAAAACGACACCAAAAACATGGCTGAAACCACGGCAAAAACCATGGCATAAACACGCAAAATCCACAGCAAAACCACACCAAAACCACTCAAAATCCACACCAAAAACATGGCCAAAACCACACCTAAACCACCCAAAAACTGCGCTCAAAATGCCCCAAAACCACAGAGGGAGCACGTGCCAGCCCCAGGGCTGCAGGACCCCCGCCCTCACCTGGACAGGGAAACACACCTGGATAAATAAGCACAGCTGGACAGGGAAACACCCGTGGACAAATAAACATACCTGGGCAGGGAAACACATCTGGACAGGTAAATACACTTGGGATAGTTAAACACACCTGGGGTGGGTAAACACACCTGGACAGGTAACCACACATGGCCAGGTGAACACACCTGGACAGGTAAACACACCTGGGCCAGATAAACATGCCTGGATAAATCAACACAGCTGGGCAGGTAAATACACCTGGGGCAGATTATCAGACGTGGGACAGATAAATGCATCTGGATAAATAAACACAGCTGGTCAGGTAAACACATCTGGGTATGTAAATACGCCTGGGGTGGGTAAACACTGCTGGACAGGTAAACACACCTGGGGCAGATTATCACACCTGGGGCAGATAAACACACATGGCCAGGTGAAGACATCTGGACGGGTTTAACACACCTGGGCAGGTAAATGCACCTGGACACACTAAGGACATGGTGAACACCTGAACATGTGATGTGTGTGCTAAATGCACACCTGGCATGGGTAGAACACACCTGGGCACACTCAGGGCACACCCAGCATGGGTTAAACACACCCGGGCATACTCAGGACACACCCAGCTCACACCTGTACATGCCAATGCAGTCACACACCTGTATGTGCCAGTGCACACCTGGTGTGGGTCGAGGGTCCCTGAACACACTGAGGGTGTGCCAAGGACACAATCAACACCTGGACACACCTGTGCACGCTAAGCACACACTGAACACACCTGAGAGCGCTCTGTGCACACCTGAGCATGCTAAGGACGTGCTAAGTGCACACCTTGCACTCTCAAGGCACACCTGGTGTGCAGGACGGTGTGCGTTAAACTCACCTGGGCCAATGGTGAGGGTGGGGACACTCCAGGTGCACACCTGAGCATGTGAAACACACACCTGGCGTGAGAGCAAAGCGAGGGACACACCTGGGCACACCTGGGCACATTAACACACACTAATTACTCATTAAGTACAGGCTAATTACACACCAGGCACACATTGATCACACAGCAGGAGCACTCAGAGCACAGTCAGGGCACACTCACACTCAGTCTCACACACACACACTCACACACACACTCACACACTCACACACACATTCACACACACTCACACACTCACACTCACAGACACGCCCTCACACACACTCACACACACACTCGCACACACACACACTCACACTCAGTGCCTACTCACACTCACACACACATTCACACTCGCACTCACACACTCACACTCACACTCGCACACACTCACACTCACACTCACACACACTCACACACTCACACACTCACACTCAGTGCCCGCTCACACTCACACACACACTCACACAGTCTCACACTCACACACACTCACACTCAGTGCACACTCACACTCACACACACACTCACACTCACACTCACACAGTGCACACTCACACTCACACTCGCACTCACACTCAGTGCACACTCACACACACTCACACACTCAGTGCACACTCACACTCACACACACACACACTCAGCGCACACTCACACACACTCACACTCACACTCACACTCACACACTCACACACACTCACACTCACACTCACACACTCAGTGCACACTCACACTCACACTCACACACACTCACACTCACACACTCACACAGTGCACATTCACACTCACACACTCAGTGCACTCACACTCACACACACTCACACTCAGTGCACACTCACACTCACACACTCAGTGCACACTCACACTCGGTCCCTGCCGCTCGGGGGGCGTGTCCATCCGGGGGTGGGGGAGGGGCGGGGCCGCCTCTTTCCTTTGCAGGAGCTGCTGGAGCCCCGCCCCCCCCGCGCCCCTCCCCCATCGCCGTCTCTCTCTGCAGGGCGGGGGGAGGGGCGGGGGGGGCAGGAGAGCGGGTGAGGGGAGCCCTGCGACCCCTCGTGTGTCCGTCTGTCCATCTGTCCATTTGTCCCTGTGTCTGTCTCCGTGTCCCTCTGTCCCCATGTCTGTCTGTCCATCTGTCTGCCCCCGTGTCTATCCCTGTGTCCATCTCAGCCTGTGTCCATCTCTGCCTGTGTCCATCTGTCTGTCCCTGTGTCCGTCTGCCCATCCATCACCTCTGTCCATCTTCCCCAACCAGGCCGTCCCCATCCCCCCTTTCCGTGTCCGTCCGTCTGTCCCCTCCAAGGCTCCCTCTGTCCCTCCTCCCTTCCCACTGACTTTTCCCCATTTCTGTCCCTCTGTCCATCTGTCCCTCTGTCCAGCTCTTTGCCGTCCCTCTGTCCGTCCTCCTGCCCATCCTGATGTCCATCTGTCCATCCACCTCTCCGTCCGTCAGTCCCTCCTGCCGTGTGTCCATCCCTCCATCCCTCCACGTCCCCCTTGTTCCTCTGTCCATCCCCGTGTCCGTGTGTCCATCCCTGTGTCCGTGTGTCCATTCCCATGTCCATCTGTCCATCTGTCCATGTGTCCATCCCGTGTCCATCTGTCCATCCTGTGTCCGTGTGTCCATCCCCATGTCTATCCCGTGTCCACGTGTCCATCTTGTGTCTGTCCGTCCATCCCATGTCCATTTGTCCGTGTGTCCGTCCTGTGCCCATCTGTCCATCCCATGTCCATCCTTGTGTCCACGTGTCCATCCTGATGTCCATCCTATGTTCATGTGTCTGTCCCATGTCCATCTGTCCATCCCTGTGTCCATCCTTGTGTCTGTGTGTCCATCCTCATATCCACCCCCTTGTCCATCTCATATCCCTCTGTCCATCCCATGTCCATCTGTCCATGGGTCCATCTGTCCATGTGTCCATCCCATGTCCGTCCCGTGTCCATCCTGTGTCCGTGTGTCCATCTGTCTGTGTGTCCATCCCTGTGTCCGCGTGTCCATCCCGTGTCCGTCCCGTGTCCATCCTGTGTCCGTGTGTCCATCTGTCTGTGTGTCCATCCCGTGTCCGTGTGTCCGTCCCGTGTCCATCCTGTGTCCGTGTGTCCATCTGTCTGTGTGTCCGTCCCATGCCCGTGTGTCCGTCCCCTGTCTATCCCGTGTCCATGTGTCCATCTGTCCATCTATCCTTGTGTCCCTGTGTCCATCCCTGTGTCCATCCTCTGTCCATCTGTCCCCGTGTCCGTGTGTCCATCCCGTGTCCCTGTGTCCGTGTGTCCATCTGTCCCCGTGTCCGTGTGTCCATCCCAATGTCCATTGGTCCATCTGTCCATCCCCGTGTCCGTGTGTCCGTCCCGTGTCCGTGTGTCCATCCCAATGTCCATTGGTCCATCTGTCCATCCCCGTGTCTGTGTGTCCGTCCCGTGTCCCTGTGTCCGTGTGTCCATCTGTCCCCGTGTCCGTGTGTCCATCCCAATGTCCATTGGTCCATCTGTCCATCCCCGTGTCCGTGTGTCCGTCCCGTGTCCGTGTGTCCGTGTGTCCATCTGTCCCCGTGTCCGTGTGTCCAACCCTGTGTCCGTGTGTCCATCTGTCCCCGTGTCCGTGTGTCCGTGTGTGGGTCCTGCTCCCCCCGCAGGGTTTGGGGGTTCCCGGGGGGTTTCGGGGTCCCCCCGGGCTGGGGGGGCCGGAGCCGTTTAATCTCTCTTCTCTTTGTCTCCTCTCTCGCCCCCCCCCCCGCCCTCCCCCTCCCCTCCCCCCCCCCCCGCCCGTGTGACCCCGCACCCCTCCCCCCCCCCCCCGCACCCCGCCCCTCCTCCCCCCCGCTCTCTCCCGCCTTTTCTTCCGGTGCTAAAAATAGAAGTGGAACAAAAAGGTAACACGGGCCCCCCCGCTCCGGCCCCCCCGAACACCCCCAAACCCTCCTGACCCCCAAAACCCCATCCCGACCCCCCCAGAGACCGCCAACCCCTCCTGAGCCCTCCCGACCCCCCTCGACCCCCCAAAACCCTCTTGATCCCCCCCAGACCCCCCCAAAACTTCCCGCGCCCCCCAACCCATCCCAAACCCCGCCCCCAACCCCACCCCCCACCCCTGAACCCCCAAACCCCTCCCAGACCCCCCCAGGCCCCCCCTGCCCCTCCTTGTTCCTGCACCCCAAATACCCTCCCGAACCCCTCCCCCCCTCCAGAGTGACCCTAAATCCTCACCCCCCCTGCCCCCGCTGACCCCGCCCCCCAAATCCTGCCCATCCCCCAATCCCCTCCCCCACCCCAAATCCTGACCCCCCCCCACCCTGAAATCCCTCTGCCCCCCCCCAATTCCTCCCGCCCCCCCTCCCCCATCCCCTGAACCCCCAAATCCTCCCCCCCTTTCCCCTCCCCCCTCCCCCCCTTTCCCCCCCCCAGGTCGCCAACACAGGGGGGGGTCATTGCCCCCCCCGTAATTAACTCTCATTAATTTGGGGGCACCCCCAGAACCCCAAATCCCCTCGGGGGTCCCCGGGACCCCCCAAAGTGCCCCGAGCCCCCCCAGGACCCCCAAACCTTGGGGACCCCCCCCCGAGTTTGGGGGGGCCCCACCCCCCATCAGGTCACCCCCCAAAATGGGGGGAGAGGGGCAGCCCTGGGACACCCCCAGTCCCTCTGAACCCCCCCAAATCAAAGAGCTCCCCAAAAATAAACCCCAAAATTCAACCCAAAAATAAATAACTCCAAAAATAATCCTCCAAAATAATCCCGAGGGACAGCTCGGGGGGGCCGGGGCCGTGCTGGGGTCAGCAAAGGTCAGGCGGGGTCAGTTTGGGTCACTCAGGGTCACTCAGGGGTCAGTCAGGGTCAGGCGGGGTCAGTTTGGGTCAGTCAGGGTCACTCAGGGGTCACTCAGGGTCAGTCGGGGTCAGTTTGGGTCACTCAGGGTCACTCAGGGGTCACTCCGGGTCAGTCGGAGTCAGTTTGGGTCAGTTTGGGTCACTCAGGGGTCACTCAGGGGTCAGTCAGGGTCAGTCGGGGTCAGTTTGGGTCAGTTTGGGTCACTCAGGGGTCAGTCAGGGTCAGTCGGGGTCAGTTTGGGTCAGTTTGGGTCACTCAGGGGTCAGTCAGGGTCAGTCAGGGTCAGTTTGAGTCAGTTTGGGTCACTCAGGGGTCAGTCGGGGTCAGTTTGGGTCAGTCAGGGTCACTCAGGGGTCAGTCAGGGTCAGTTTGGGTCAGTCGGGGTCAGTTTGGGTCAGTCAGGGTCACTCAGGGGTCAGTCGGGGTCAATCAGGGTCAGTTTGGGGTCGGGGTGCAGCTGTGGATCAGGGAGGGCGAGTTTGGGTCAGTTTGGGTCTATCTCAAAAACTGTTTGAGATAGTTGGGGTCAGCTGGGGTCACTCAGGGGTCAGTTTGGGGCAGTCAGGGTCAGTTGGGGTCAGCCAAGGTCAGCTGAGGTCACTCAGGGTCCATTTGGGTCAGTTTGGGGTCAGTTTTGGGTTGGTGAGCAGCCGTGGGTCAGTGCGGGTCATTTGGGGTCAGTAAAGGTCAATTGGGGTCACTTGGGGTCAGTTTGGTCACTCAGGGTCACTTGGGGTGAGTTTGGGGCAGTTGAGGTCAGTTTGGGGCAGTTTGGGTCACTCAGGGTCAGTTTGGATCAGTTTGGATCATTTGGGATAATTTGGGTCAGTTGGGGTCACTCAGGGTCAGTTCAGGGTCACTCAGGGGTCACTCAGGGTCAGTTCAGGGTCACTCAGGGGTCACTCAGGGTAAGTTCAGGGTCACTCAGGGGTCACTCAGGGGTCACTCAGGGTCAGTTCAGGGTCACTCAGGCGTCACTCAGGGGTCACTCAGGGTCACTCAGGGGTCACTCAGAGGTCATTCCAGGGTCACTCCGGGGTCACAGCCAGGGCGTCGCCCCCGTGTCCGTCTGTCCGTCCGTGCGGGAAGGAGGGGGGGGCGGGGCGGGGCGGTGTCCGGGGAGGGCGTGGCAGGGGAGGGGCGGGGCCAGCGGGCAGGAGGGGGCGGGGGCGGGGCCGCGGCTTCTTCCCACAGGTGCCGGAGCGGGGGGCGGGGCCTAACGTGTCTCTCTCCTCCTCCTCCTCCCGCAGGGCCCGGCCACGCCCCCCCGGACCGCGGGGCCCCCCCGAGCCTGTGAGTCTCCCCTCCCCCACCCTCCCGGGGACCCCCGAACACCCCAAAAATCCCTGGGGAAAAAGGGGAGGCTGCGGCACGGCCGGGCGGCACACCTGGACACAGCTGGATCCATGTGCACACCTGGATGGGCACAGCTGGACACAGCTGGATCCGTGGGCACACCTGGATGGGCTCACCTGGATTTGTGTGCACACCTGGGCACAGCTGGATCCTGGGTGCACCTGGATGGGCACATCTTGATGGGCACAGCTGAATCCTGGGCACACCTGTGTCCTTGTGCACACCTGGGCTCACCTGGGCCGTGCACACCTGGGCACACCTGGATCCGTGTGCACACCTGGATGGGCTCACCTGGATGGGCTCACCTGGATCCTTGTGCACACCTGGATGGGCTCACCTAGATCCTGTGCACACCTGGATCCTGGGCTCACCTGGATGGGCTCACCTGGGCTCACCTGGATCCTTGTGCACACCTGGATCCTGGGCTCACCTGGATGGGCTCACCTGTATGGGCACACCTGTGAACACCTGTGCCTTGTGCACACCTGGATCCTTGTGCACACCTGGGATGTGCACACCTGGGCACACCTGGATGGGCTCACCTGGATCCTGGGTGCACTTGGATGGGCTCACCTGGGCTGTGCACACCTGGGCACACCTGGATCTGTGTGCACACCTGTGCACACCTGGCATGTGCTCGCCTGGATCCTTGTGCATACCCAGGCTGTGCACACCTGGGCACGCCTCTGAACACCTGTGCCTTGTGCACACCTGGATCCTTGTGCACACCTGGGATGTGCACACCTGGGGCCTGTGTGCTCCCAGTCCTCGTGCACACCTGAGCTGTGCACACCTGGGGCTGTGCACACCTGTGCACACCTGGGGCTGTGCGCTCACAGGTGCCTGTGCACACCTGGATCCATCTGCACGTCCAGGTGTGCCCCCTGCACACGCAGCCCCCGCGGCCCCCGCACACGTGTGTGCGATGGGGCACAGGTGGGGCAGCATACGCACCTGGGTAGGTGTGACAGGGACATGCACCTGGGCAGGTGTATCAATGACACACAGCTGGCCAGGTGTGAGAGGGACACACCTGTGTGAACACAAACACTCAGGAAGATGTGACAGGGACACAGTGACACAGCTGGCCAGGTGTGACAGGGACACACCTGGGCAGATTTAACAATGACACACACCTGGACAGGTGAGACAGTGACACACACCTGTGTGAGCACAAACACTCAGGAAGGTGTGACAGTGACACACACCTGGGCGGGTGTGACAGTGACACACACCTGTGTGAGCACAAACACTCAGGAAGGTGTGACAGTGACACACACCTGGGCGGGTGTGACAGTGACACACACCTGTGTGAGCACAAACACTCAGGAAGGTGTGACAGTGACACACACCTGGGCGGGTGTGACAGTGACACACACCTGTGTGAGCACAAACACTCAGGAAGGTGTGACAGTGACACACACCTGGGCGGGTGTGACAGTGACACATACCTGGGCAGGTGTGACAGTGACACACACCTGGGCAGGTGTAACAATGACACGCACCTGGGCAGGTGTGACAGTGACACGCACATGTGAGCTTGCACAGGTAACGGCCACAGGTGTGAACACAGAGTGACCCAGGTGTGGCAGCTCTTGCACATCTGAGTGTGCAAATGTGCTGCTGCCTGAGGACACCTGAGCACACTTGGGCACATACCTGTGCTCACACCTGAGCACACACCCTCACAACCCACTGTGCAAACACATGGCCAGGTGAACACGTGCCCACATGCGTGTGCAAATGGGCTCACACAGGTGTGTGTGTGGCTGCACAGGTGTGCACAGGTGTGTGCACCCCTAGAACGGAGGGAGGTGTGCTCACACCTGTTCACATGTGCACACGTGAACACACCTGTGCTCATCTGCGCACACCTGTGCACAGACCTGTTCTCACACCTGTGTGCACACCTGTGCTCAGCTTTTCACAGCTTTGTACACCTGGGCTCACACTTGTGCACACACCTGTGTCACACCTGTGCACACCTGTGTGCTTACACTTCTGTGCTCACACCTGTGTCACACCTATGTCACACCTGTGCTCACACTTCTGTGCTCACACCTGTGCTCACATATTTGCACACACCTGTGTCACACCTGTGCTCAGCTTTGCACACCTGTGCTCACATCTGTGCACACCTGTATGCTCACACCTGAGCTCACACCTGTACACACCAGCACACATATTTGCACACCTGTGCACACATATTTGCACACCTGCTCACACCTGTGCTCACCTGTGCCGCCCCGCACACGCGTGTCTGTCCCGGCCCCTCCCCCTCGTGCCGCGCCCCGGGCGGGGGGCGGGGCCAGGCTGAGGGGGCGTGGCCAGGCTGAGGGGGCGGGGCCAGGGTGGCACTGGGGGGGGTCCCAGCCTGGCCCCGTCCCCAGGGGAGCCCCAACCCCCCCCCCGCGCAGAGACCCCCGTGGGGGCGGGGCTTTGGGGGCGGGGTTTGGGTTTTTGGGGGCGGGGTCTCTGCTCCGGGGGTCCCCCCGTGTCCCCTCCCCGTGTCCCCCCCCGTGTCCCCGTTCTCTCCCGCAGCTCTAACCCCCCCGTTTCTCTCCCCCAGCCTCTCTGCAGCGCCAGCGGACACCGGGACCACGCGCGACCCCCGAACCCCCCCAGCCCCCCAAAACCGGGGGGGTCCCCCCAAAACCCCCCCAGCACCGGGGGGACCCCCCCGAGACCCCCCCCGCCAACCCTCCCCGTGTTTCGGTCGCGCTCGATCGTCCCTGGCTGTGGGCCCGGGGAGGGAGGGGAGGAGCCCCCCCATTTAGAGCGCCCCCATTTAGGGCCCCCCCCCGATTTGAGCCCCTCCCGTTTTAGGGCTCCTCCCCCAAGCAGAGCTGCCCCGCCCCCCTCAGGGTGACCCCCCCATTAAAGGGGTCCCGGGTTGGCGGGGGGGGCTCGGCGCCCCCTTGTCGCCATTGCCGGGGACAGTCGGGGTGTCCCCCTCTCCCAATACCCCCCCATTCTGTCCCGTCCCCTCTGTCCCCTCCCCCGATAAGGGACCCCCCCCCCCTCCCCCCCTCCCACTCCCCCCCGTCCCACTCCCTCCCCCGGGTCCCCAAAATCCCCCCGGGGTTGGGGTCCCCCCCCAGCCCCCCCCGTGGGACCCCCCAGTCTCTGATGGAACGCTTCTCTTTTCTCTCCTCTTCTCGCTGTGTCCCCATCCCCGTGTCCCCCCCCGTGTCCCCATCCCCCTCTGTCCCCCCATTGTCACCCCCTCTGTCCCCCATTGTCCCCCGTGTCCCCATGTCTGTCCCCTCCCCGTGTCCCCCGCCCGTGTCCCCATCCCCCTCTATCCCCTCACTGACACCCCCCCATTGCCACCCCTCCATTGTCCCCCCCCCATTGCCACCGCCTCATTGTCCCTCTGTCCCTCATTGCCCCCCGTGTCCCCTGGTCCGTCTGTCCCCTCCCCGTGTCCCCATCCTCCTTCTGTCCCCTCACTGCCACCTCCCTATTGCCACCACCTCCATTGCCAACCCCTCGCTGTCCCTCTGTCCCCCATGGCCCCCAATGTCCTCGTGTCTGTCCCCTCCCGTGTCCCTGTGTGCCTCCACGCCTGTCACCGTGTCCGTCTGTCCCCTGTCCCCTGTGTCCATCCCTGTCCCCGTGTCTGTTCCCTCTTCCATCCATCCATCCATCTGTCCCCCTGTGTCCCGGTCTGTCCCCGTGACCGCCATCCACCCGTGTCCCCCGTCTGTCCGTGTCTGTCGCTCCGTCCCTGTGTCTGTCCCCCGTCCACCCATCTCCGTGTCCGTGTGTCTGTCCCCATCCCCGTCCTCCTGTCCCCCCTCCCTCCCTGTGTCTGTCCCCGTGCCCATTCCCCTGTCCCTCCTCCATCCCTGTGTCCCCGTGTCCATCCATCCTCTGTCCCCTCCCGTGTCCCTCATCCCTCTCCATGGCCCGCTGCCTGTCCCACAAACCACCCGTGTCTCCCCGTCTGTCCCTTCCTGTGTCCCTCCCCGTGTCCCTCTGTCCCTCCTCGTATCTCCCTGTCTGTCCTTCCTCATGGCCCTCTTTCTGTCCCACCCTCCCCCTGTCCCCCTGTCTGTCCCACCCTCTCCGTGTCCCCATGTCCCTCCCTCCCTCCCTCCCTCCCCGTGTCTCCTCGTGTTCCCCGTCCCTCCCCCTGTCCCTCCCCGTGTCCTTTTGTGTCCCCATGTCCCTTCCCACGTCCCCCTGTCCCTCCCCGTTTCCCCCCGTCCGCCTGTCTGTCCGTCCCTCCCCCCCTCCCCGTGTCCCCCTGTGTCCCCATGTCCCTTACCATGTCCCTCCCCGTTTTCCCCCGTGTCCCCCTGTCCATCCCTCCCCGTCCCTCCCCGTGTCCCCCTGTCTGTCCCCTGTCCCCCCGTCCCTCCCCGTGTCCCTCCCGCAGTTTTCGTCTGCCCGGGCGTGCCCCAGCGCGTGGGTCCGGCGCTGTCCACGCACGAGTCGCCGCACCAGGCGGGCGGCTGGTGCCGGGACCCGCTGCAGTCGGGGGACCGGCTCTACGTGCTGCCGTGGGTGCCGTACCGCACGGACACGCTCACCGAGTACGCGTCCTGGGCCGACCTGGTGGGCGCCCGGCCCGCGGCCACGCACCGGCTCCCGCACCGCGCCGACGGCACCGGCTTCGTGGTGTACGACGGCGCCGTGTTCTACAACAAGGAGCGCACCCGCAGCATCGTCAAGTACGACCTGCGCACCCGCATCAAGAGCGGCGAGACCGTGGTGGGCGCCGCCAACTATCACGACACGTCGCCCTATCGCTGGGGCGGCAAGACCGACATCGACCTGGCCGTGGACGAGGAGGGGCTCTGGGTCATCTACGCCACCGAGGGCAACGGCGGGCGCCTGGTGGTGAGCCAGCTGAACCCCTACACGCTGCGCCTGGAGGGCACCTGGGAGACCGGCTACGCCAAGCGGGCGGCCTCGGACGCCTTCATGGCCTGCGGGGTGCTCTACGTGGTGCGCAGCGTTTACCTGGACGACGACACGGAGCACCTGGGCAACGCCCTGGTTTACGCCTTCGACACGCGGCGCGGGCGCGGCTCGGCGCTGGCGCTGCCCTTCCCCAACCCGTACCAGTTCGTGGCCTCGGTGGGCTACAACCCCCGCGACAACCAGCTGTACGTGTGGAACAACCACTTCCTGCTGCGCTACGGCCTCGACTTCGCACCCCTCGACGGCGACGGTCAGCGGGGAGGGGGGATTTGGGGTGGGGGACGCGGGGATTTGGGGTGAGGCCGGGGGGCTGGGGGAGAGGTGCAGAGATGCCTTGGGGAGAGTGCCCGGGGCCGGGAGGAGCCCTGGGGGTCCCGGTTTGCTGTGAGGGGTGGGCATTGGAGGTGCTGGTTTATTTTTGGGGGAGCCCTGGTGGTCCCGGTTTGCTGTAGGGAGAGCCCTGGGTGTCCTGGTTTGATTTGTGAGAGGAGCCCTGGGGGTCCCAATTTATTTTGGGAGAGAGAGAGCCCTGGGGGTCCTGGTTTAATTTGGGGAGAACCCTGGGGGTCCTGATTTATTTTTTGGGGAGCCTTGGGGGTCCCGGTTTAGTTTTGGGGGAGCCCTGGGGGTCCTGGTTTAATTTGGCAGGAACATTGAGGGTCCTGGTTTATTCTGAGGGGAGCCCTGGGATCCTGGTTTATTTTGGGGGTGCAGCCCCAAATATCTGAGGAGAGTCCTGGGAGTCCTGGTTTGATTTGTGGGGGGAGCCCTGGGGGTCCTGGTTTGATTTGGGGGAGCCCTGGGGGTCCTGGTTTAATTTGGCAGGAACATTGAGGGTCCTGGTTTATTCTGAGGGGAGCCCTGGGATCCTGGTTTATTTTGGGGGTGCAGCCCCAAATATCTGAGGAGAGTCCTGGGAGTCCTGGTTTGATTTGTGGGGGGAGCCCTGGGGGTCCTGGTTTGATTTGGGGGAGCCCTGGGGGTCCTGGTTTGATTTGTGGGGGGAGCCCTGGGGGTCCTGGTTTGATTTGGGGGAGCCCTAGGGGTCCTGGTTTGATTTGTGGGGGGAGCCCTGGGGGTCCTGGTTTGATTTGGGAGGGACACTGGAGGTCCCAGTTTATTTTGAGGGGAGCCCTGGGGGTCCCGGTTTGGTTTAGGGGAGCCCCAGGGGTCCCGGTTTATTTTGGGGATGCAGCTCAAAATATCTGAGGAGAGCTCTGGGGGTCCAGGTTTGATTTTGGGGTTCAGTCTCGGGTATTTAGGTCGAGGCCCAGACTTTTAGAGGGAGCCCTGGGGGTCCTGGTTTAATTTAGGGGTGCAGCTCCAAATATCCGAGGAGAGCCCTGGGGGTCCCGGTTTATGTTTGGGGGAGCCCTGGGGGTCTCAGTTCACTTTGGGGGCGCAGCCTCAGACCCCAGAGGGACCCCCAGGTGTTTTGGGGGAGCTCTGGTTTGTTCTGGGGGGCCCTCCTGGTGCTGTGGGGTTCCAGTTTAGTTTTTGGGGTGTCGCCCCCACCCAGCTGGGGGCAGCCCTGGGGGTCGGGGTTCGCATTGGGGGTGTCCCAGTTCGCTTTGGGGGTGTCCCAGTTCCCTTTGGGGGGTCCAGGTGAACTGTGGGATGCAGTCCAGGGCACTGCGGGGGAGCCCCGAGGGGCTGGGTTTAGGTTTTTGGGGTTTTTGAGGTTTTTGGGGTTTTTGGATTTTGGGGGTCCCTGAAGTGCGGGGGGGAGCCCTGGGAGTCCGCGTTCACTCTGGGGGTGCCCCAGTTCATTTTTGGGGGGACACCGCAGCCCTGGGGAGGTCCGGGGTCACTTTGGGGGGACCCCCAACACTCAGGGGCCCCTCCAGGTTGGTTTTGGGGGGTCCCGCTGTGCCCCAATTCCTGGGGGGGTCCGGGTTCACTTTGGGGGGTCCATCAGCCTCTCCCCCCCCATGGGGCCTCCTTGGGGGGTTCGGGGGGGTCCCCCAGACCCTGAACCCCTCCCCCATTTTTTTCCCCCCCCAGGTCCGGTGACCACGGAGCCGCCCAGCGCGGCCCCCCCGCGCCCCACGGCGCCCCCCAGCTCCGCCGCCCCCCCGTTCCCCTCCCCCACCGCCCGCCGGGGCCCCCCCCCTCACCCCCCGGCCCGGGCCCCCCCCGGGGCCTCCCCCGGGCCCCGCCCACAGCGCCGCCACCCCAGGGGGGTCCCCGGGACCCCCCAACAGCGGCCCCGGGGGGGCTCCCCCCGCCCCTCCCCCCTCCCGCCGCCCGCCGGGGGGGCCCGGGGGGGACTCGGGGGCGGGGCCCGGGGCAGGGGCGGGGCCGGGGGGAGCCGGGGGCGGGCCCGGGGGGGGTCCCGGGGCGGGGGGGCGGCTGTGCGAGGCGCGGGAGGTGCGCAGGGTGCAATGGCCCGCGGCACAACAGGGGGCGCTGGTGGAGAGACCCTGCCCCAAGGGGACCCGAGGTGAACTGGGAGAATGGGGGGAGTGGGGGGCACTGGGGGGAGTGGGAGAATGGGGGGGGACTGGGGGGGTTGGGGGGGAATGGGGGGATTGGGGGGCTTTGGCGGGATTGAGGGCAATGGGGGAATGGGGGCTGATTGGGGGGAATTGGGGGAGTGGGGGGGATTGGGGAGGAATAGGGGGAGTGGGGGATTGGGGAGACTGGGGGGATATGGGGGAAATGGGAGGATTGAGGGGGAATGGAGGGAATGGGGGGATTGGGAGGGAATTGGGGGCAACTGGAGGGAACTGAGGGGGTACTGGGGGGATTGGATGGGGTCTCAGGGGTTCTGGGGGGTCCCTGGAGTCCTGGGAGGTGCTGCAGGCTATGGGGGAACTGGGGGCTATAGGGGATTTTTGGGATTTTGAGGGGTTCTGGGTGTCTTGAGGGTGGGGACTCTGTGGGGTGGGGAAAGGGCCCTGGGGGGGATTCAGGAGCTGTGGGGTCCCCCTCACCCTCCTCACCCCCCTGACCCCCCCGTGCCTCCCAGGCATCGCCTCCTTCCAGTGCCTGCTGGGGCTGGGGGTGTGGAACCCCCGTGGGCCCGACCTGAGCAACTGCACCAGCCCCTGGGTCAACCAGGTGGCACAGAAGGTACCAGGGCACCCCAAAACGGGCCCAGACAAAGGGGGAACCCCTGAACAGGGATACCCTAAAATGGGACCCAGCCAAAGGGGGCACCCCTAAACAGGGATTCCCCAAAACGGAAACCTCCAGAAATAGGGACACCCCTAAACAGGAATCTCCTAAAATGAGACCCTCTAGAAAAGTGGACACCCCTAAAAAGGGAACCCTTAAAATGGGACCCAGCCAAAGGAGGCACCCCTGAAGAGAAATCCATCAAAACTGAGACACTCCAGAAATGGGAACCCCCCTAAACAGGATCCACCAAAGTGGGACCTGCCCAAAGAGGACACCCCAAAACAGGAATTCCCCCAAAATGGGACCCCCCAGAAATGGGGACACCCCTAAACAGGGATCCTCTAAAATGGGACCCAGCCAAAGGGGACACCCCTAAAGTGGAATCCCCCAAAACGGGAACATCCAGAAATAGGGACACCCCTAAACAGGAATCCCCTACAACTGAGACCCCCAAAAATGGGGACACCCCCAAACAAGGATACCCTAAAATGGGACCTGGCCAAAGGGGACACCCCTAAACAGGGATCCCCCAAAACGGGACCCAGCCAAAGGGGGCACCCATAAGCCGGAATCCCCTACAACAGGGACCCCCAGAAATGAGGACACCCCTAAACAGGAATCCTCCAAAATGGGACCCTCCAGAAATGGAGACACTCCTAAAAAGGAATCCCCCAAAACAGGACCCTCCCTAAAGGGGGCACCCCCAAACAGAAATCCCCCAAAACGATCCAGCCAAAAGGGGACACCCCTAAACAGGTATCTCAAAAACAGGGACCCCCCAGAAATGAGGACACCCCTAAACAGGAATCCCCCAAAATGGGACCTGCCCAAATGGGAAACCCCCAAACAGGAATCCCACAGAACAGGAACCCCCCAGAAAAGGGGATACCCCCAAACAGGAATCCCCCAAAATGGGACTTGTCCAAAGGAGACACCCCTAAACAGGAATGCCCCAAAATGGGACCCACCCAAAGGGGACACCCCTAAACAGGAATCCCCCAAAACAGGACATGCCCAAAGGGGATACCCCTAAACTGGAATCCCCCAAAATGGGACCTGGCCAAAGGGGAGACCCCTAAACAGAAATCACACAAAATGGAGACTCCCAACAGGGAGAAACAGGGACACTCCTAAGCAGAAATCCCCAAAACCTGGGACCCCCCAGAAACGGCAATCCCCTCTAACAATGTCCCGCAGGGGTTGGGGGGTGCACCCACGGGTCGGGGGGTCCCTGATGGCCCCCGGGGAGTTTGGGGGATCTGGAGTGGGTTGGGGGGGTTACAGAGGGTCTGGGGGTCTCCCTGATATCCCCCTGGAGGGTTTGGGGGTGCAGCCACGGGTCGGGGGGGCTCCCTAATATTCCCCAGGGAGTTACAGACGGTCTGGGGGTCCCCGATAGCCCCCAGGGGGTTACAGAGAGTCTGGGGGGCACACGCGGCTCAGGGGGGGCTCCCCGATAGCCGCCACCGAGTTTGGGGGACCTTGGGGCGGTACAGGGGGTCTGAGGGGCTCCCTGACCCGTGGGTGCCCCCCAAACGCCCCGGGGACCCCCTGACCCTGGGTCGCCGCAGATCAAGAGCGGGGAGAACGCGGCGTCCATCGCGGGGGAGCTGGCGCGGCACACGCGCGGCCCCGTGTTCGCGGGGGACGTCAGCTCGGCCGTGCGGCTGCTGGAGCAGCTCCTGGACATCCTGGATGCGCAGCTGCAGGCACTGAGACCCCTGGAGAGGGAGTCAGCCGGGAAAAATTATAACAAGGTGGGACCCCAAAACTCAAATGTGAGGTTTGGACCAAAGGGGATGGGCAGGGGACAGGCAGGGGACCGTGGGGACACAGCAGTGTCACATCCTGGATGTGTGTGCTGCAGGTGCTGAGACCCCTGGAGAGGGAGTCAGCTGGGAAAAATTATAACAAGGTGTGACCATAATTCCAAATTTGGGGTTCAGACTGCTGGGGGGGCAGGGGAATGGGTAGAGAGTGATGGGGACAGGGCACTGGTGTGTCCTGGATGTGCAGCTGCAGGCGCTGCGCCCGCTCGAGAGGGAGTCAGCCGGGTAAAATTATAACAAGGTGGGACCCCAAAACACAAATTTGGGGTTTGGACCAAAGGGGATGGGTAGGGGACAGGCAGGGGACCGTGGGGACACGGCGATGTCACATCCTGGACACACAGCTGCAGGCGCTGTGCCCACTGGAGAGGGAGTCTGCGAGGAAAAACTACAACAAGGTGTGACCCCAAAATACAAATTTGGGGTACAGCCTAAAAGGGGGCACGGGGGACAGGCAGGGGACACAGCAGTGTCACATCCTGGGTGTGCAGCTGCAGGCGCTGCGCCCGCTCAAGAGGGAGTCAGCAGGCAAAAATTATAACAAGGTGTGACCATAAATCCAAATTTGGGGTTCAGACTGCTGGGGGGGGCAGGGGACAGGCAGGGGACAGGCAGGGGATGAGCACAGAGCGATGGGGACACGGCAGTGTCACATCCTGGACGCGCAGCTGCAGGCGCTGCAACCCCTCAAGAGGGAGTCTGTGGGCAAAGTTATAACAAGGTGTGACCATAATTCCAAATTTGGGGTTCAGAGTGCTGGGGGGGGGGCAGGGGAATGGGTAGAGAGTGATGGGGACAGGGCACTGGTATGTCCTGGATGTGCAGCTGCAGGTGCTGCACCCGCTCGAGAGGGAATCAGTGGGCAAAAGCTACAACAAGGTGCAACCCCAAAGCAAAAGTTTGGGGTTTGGACCAAAGGGGTGTACAGAGGACAGGCAGGAGCGATGGGGATACGGTGATGGCACATCCTGGGTGTGCAGCTGCAGGTGCTGTGACCCCTCGAGAGGGAGTCTGCAGGCAAGAACTACAACAAGGTGTGACCCCAAAACTCACATTTGGGGTTTGGACAACTGAGGGGGCAGGGGACAGGCAGGGGACAGTGGGGACACGGCACTGGTGTGTCCTGGGTGTGCAGCTGCAGGTGCTGCGCCCGCTTGAGAGGGAGTCTGCGGGGAAACACTACAACGTGGTGGGACCTCAAAACTCTGATTTGGGGTTCAGAGTGCTGGGGGGACAGGGGATGGGCAGGGGACTGTGGGGACACAGCGGTGTCACGTCCTGGATGTACACCTGCAGGTGCTGTGCCCGCTTGAGAGGGAGTCTGGGGGAAAAACAACAAAATTCGACCCCAAAACTCGGATTTGAGGTTCAGGCCAATGGGAGGGCAGAGAATGGGTAGGGGACAGGCAGGAGCGATGGGGGCACGGTAGCACAGTCTGGGTGTGCAGCTGTAGGCGCTGCACCCGCTCGAGAGGCAGTCAGTGGGGAAAAACTGCAACAAGGTGTGACCCCAAAACACGAATTTGGGGTTCAGGCCAAAGGGAGGGCAGGGGAATGGGCAGGGGACACGGTGTTGGCATGTCCTGGATGTGCAGCTCAAGGGGAAAAATCTGCAGCAAGGTGGGACCCCAAACCCCGATTTGGGGTTCAGATCGCTGGGGGACTGAGGGGGAACACGTGGAACCCCAAAACCCTGACTTGGGGTTCAGCCCATAAGGGCACTGAGGGGGAACAGGTGGGACTGAGGGGGAGCAAAGAGGACTGAGGTCGAGGGGCTCCGAGCACAGAAAACCTGCAGCAAGGTGCGAGCCCATAGTGGTTTTGGGCTGTTAATTTCAGATTTTGGTAATTTTTAGGGGTTTTGGGTAATGTGTTAATGAGTGTGGTGGGTTTAGTGTTGGTTAATTGCTAGAATTTATTATTTAAATTATTAGTATTTAATTATTAGTATTAACTATTAGTTAATTGTTAGTATTTGTGTTATTATTTAATGTATATTTATTATTCAAGTTATATTTATATTATTATTTAATATGTGTTATATTATACAGAGTATATTAATATACACAACTATTATGTAATATATAATACAAAATATATTATATAAAATAGAAAATATATTATATAAATATACTACAGAATATAATATATAATATATAATATATAATATATAATATATAATATATAATATATAATATATAATATATAATATATAATATATAATATATAATATAATATTACATTATTATATATAACTTTTATAATGCATTGTATGTTGTTGTTGCTATTATTATTATTATTATTATTAACAACAACAGCAACAACAACAACAACAACTGTACTACTAGTTAATTATTAGTATTTATTTTTTGTTGTGAGGAAGTTTTAGGAGAAAGGTAAAGTAGGTTTAAAAATTTCAAAGGGTATAAAGAAAAAATTTTTAATAGTAATTAGAAAAAAGAGAAATAATGATTAGAAAAAAATTTTTCAATATTTAAAAATTTTCTCTTTTTTACTGATAATGTAAAGAAAGAAAATTTAAAGTTTTAGTTAGTTTATTATTTTTAAAAGGTTTTTCTTAGTTTATTTAGAGACAGAAATTTTTGTTTTGGTGATGTTATGGAAATTTTTTTATTTAAAAAAAATGTTTGGGAGCTTTCAGCACCAAATGAAGAAGAGTTACAGAAAGAATGAGGACAACGTGGGACCCCAAAATCCTGAATTTGAGGTCACCCCTGTTGAGGGGTGAGGTGGCCAAGGTGGAACTCGCACCTGTGCCCCAGTTTTGGGGTTCCTCTGCTCCAGAATCTGAACCCTATTTTTGAGGGTTTTGGCCGATTTTTGGGCTTCTGCCCTGAATTTCGGGGTTGTCCTGGCCCAAATGTTGAGGGGCTCCTTTTCTAGAGATCAAACACGTCCTGACCGGAATTTTGGGGTGCTCCTGCCCAGGTTTTTGGGCCACTGTGCCTGGCCCCTTCTGCCCCACATTTGGGAGTCCTGCCCCAAATGTTGGGGGTGTTCTGTCCCACACTTTGGGGTTGTTCCGCCCCAGATTTTGGGGTTGTTCTGCCCCAAATGTTGGGGTTGTTCTGCCCCAGATTTTGGGGTTGTTCTGCCCCAGATTTTGGGGTGGTTCTGCCCCAGATTTGGGGTTGTTCTGCCCAGATTTTGGGGTTGTTCTGCCCCAGATTTTGGGGTGGTTCTGCCCCAGATTTGGGGTTGTTCTGCCCCAGATTTTGAGGTTGTTCTGCCCCAAATTTTTGGGTTGTTTTGCTGCAGATTTTGGGGTTATTTGCCAGATTTTGGGAGGACCCTGTTGTGGATTCTGGGGTGCCCCCTGTGCAGGTTTTGGGGTCCCACCCCCTCACCTGGGTGTCCTCTCCCCCCTTTATTTCCCCTGCAGATGCACAAGCGGGAGCGAACCTGCAAGGATTACATCAAGGTGAGGGGCGTGGCCTGTGGGGGCCACGCACAATGGGAGGGGCTTGTGTGGGTGTGGTCGAGGTGTGATGGGCGGGGCTTGTGGGGCTGTGGGTGGGGCTTATGTGGGTGGCTGTGTCCAGGACAAGGCCATGAAATGGGTGGGGCCTGTGTTGGTGGGTGGGGCTTATTCAGGGGGTGGAGCCTTCATGGGCGTGGCTTAGGGGTGAGTTTAGGTGGGGGCTTTGGGAGATGGGCGTGGTCAGCATGGGTGGGGCTTGGAGAGGGTGGGTGGATCCTGGAAGGACATGGGTGTGGTCTGGCTGGGTGGGTGTGTCTCATGGGAGTGGCCCGATTGGGTGGGTGTGTCCCATGGGTGTGGTCTGCCTGGGGCAGTGTGTCTCATGGGTGTGGTCTATCTGTGGGGGTGTGTCCCATGGCTGTGGTCTGTGTGGGTGTGTCCCATGGGCAGGGTCTGACTGGGTGGGCATGTCCCATGGGTGTGGTCTGATTGTGTGGGTGTGTCACATGGTTGTGGTCTAGGTGGGTGAGTCCCATAGGCGGGGTCTGTCTGTGTGGATGTGTCCCACGGGTGTGGTCTGATTGGGTGGGTGTGTCCCATGGGCATGGTCTGATTGTGTGGGCATGTCCCATGGGTGTTGTCTGTCTGGGTGGGCGTGTCCCATGGGTGTGGTCGGACTGACCGGGTGGGCGCGTCCCTGGGGTTGGACATGACCACACCCAGGACAATGCTGGAGACCTGAGGGATGGGTGTTTAGGAGTGTCCATGTGGGTGTGTCATTTGGGTGTGGCCCCTGGGTGTGTCTCTATGGGCCTATCCCTTAGGTGTGTCCACATGTGTGTCCCAGCCCCACCCATCCCGCAGGCTGTGGGAGTTGGGTGTGACCCTGGGTGTGTCCCTGGGGCATGTGCCTTGGGCATGTCCCAACCCTGCCTCACCTTGTCTGTCCAGAAGGCTGTGGGAGTTGGGTGTGACCCTGGGCGTGTCCCTGGGTGTGGCCCTGGGTATGGCCCTGGGTGTGTCCCTTGGCTGTGTCCCTGGGCGTGTCCCATTCCCAGCCACCCTGCCCATCCCGCAGGCCGTGGAGGAGGCCGTGGTGGGTGGGCGTGTCCCTGGGGTTTCCCTGGGTGTGTCCCTGGGTGTGTCCCCGGGCGTGTCCCTGGGTGTGTCCCAGCCCCACCCACCCCATTCATCCCGCTGGCCATGGTGGAGGCTGTGAGGGGTGGGTGTGTCCCTGGGCGTGTCCCTGGGTGTGTCCCCGGCCATGTCCCTGGGTATGTCCCTGGGCGCATCCTTGGACATGTCCCTGGGCGTGTCCCTGGGTGTGTCCCAGCCCCACCCACCCCATTCATCCCGCAGGCCGTGGTGGAGGCCGTGGACAACCTGCTGCGCCCCGAGGCGCTGGAGTCGTGGCGGGACATGAACGGCTCGGAGCAGGCGCACACGGCCACCATGCTGCTGGACGTGCTCGAGGAGGGCGCCTTCCTGCTCGCCGACAACGTCAAGGAGCCCGCGCGCTTCCTGGCCGCCCGGCAGAACCTGGGTCAGCCGGCGGGTCCCCCAAACCACAAACCACAAACCCCAAACCCCAAACGCCAAACCCCAAACCCCTTCCTGAGATCCCCAAACCCCAAACCCCAAACCCCAAACCCCTTCCTGAAATCTCCAAACCACAAACCCCTTCCTGGCGTCCCCAAACCCCAAACCCCAAAACCCTAAGCCCAAACCCCTTCCTGGGGTCCCCAAACCCCAAACCCTTCCTGGGGTCCCCACGGGCTCCTCCTGCCCACCCTGTCCCCTCCTTGCAGTCCCTGGGGTTCGTAAGAGACCCCAATGTCCCCAGTCCCAATGTTCCCATATCCCAGTGTCCCAATGTCCCAATATCCCAATCTCCCAATGTCCCAATCTCAGTCCAATCCCAATCCCAATCCCAATTCCCAATCCCAAATCCCCAAGTGCAAGTCCAATCCCAAACCCAAATTCTCAAATGCCAAATTCCCATTTCCAAATCCCAAATTCCCAGTCCCAAATGCAAATTCCCAAATTCCCAAATTCCCAATCCCCAATCCCAAATTCCCAATTCCCATCCCCAGTCCCCAATCCCCAATCCCCAATCCTCAAACCCAAATCCCCAATCCCAATCCCCAAATCCCCAATCCCAATCCCCAATCCCAAATCCCCACTCTCCAATCCCCATCCCCAATCCCAATCCCAGTCCCAAATTCCTAATTCCCATTTCCCAGTCCCAAATCCCCAATCCCAAATCCCCAATCCCAATCCCAATCCCAAATCCCCAATCCCCAATTGCAATCCCCAATCCAAATCCCAAATTCCCAATCCCAAATCCCAATCCTGATCCCCATCCCAAATTCCCAATCCCAAATCCCTAATCCCCTATCCCAATCCCAATCCTAATCCCCACTCATCCCTGGGCCATCAGGGCTCTCCCCCAGCTCCTCCCGGGGCCTCCCGGGGTCTCTCCCACCCCCCGTTCCCTCCCTGGATCATCTCCCACCCCCATTCCCAGCCTGGGGACCCCCACCCCAATTCGCTGAGCACTGAGGGTCTCCCGTGGGTGACACACGTGTGTTCCCATGGGCTCTGTGGGATACATGGCATTTCCTGTGTCATTCCCATGGTTTTCCTATGTTATTACTGTGGTTTTCCATGTTTTTCCACGTTTTTCCATGTTTCCTGGCAGTTCTGGAGGTGTCGGTGCTGAGCACTGAGGAGCTGCTCCAGGAGCTCCTATTTTCCACGTTTTTCCATGTTTTCTCCATATTTTCCATGTTCTTTGCATATTTTCCATGGTTTTTCCCTGTTTTCCCCCAGTTCTGGAGATGTCGGTGCTCAACACCGAGGGGCTCCTCCAGGAGCTCGTGTTATCTGTGTTTTTCCATGTATTTTCCATATTTTCCATGGGGTTTTTTTCCATGTTTTTTTCCATGTTTTTTCCATATTTTCCATATTTTCCTTGTTCTTTGCATATTTTCCATGGGCTTTTTCCTGTTTTCCCCAGTACTGGAGGTGTTGGTGCTCAACACCAAGGGACCCCTCCAGGAGCTTGTGTTTTCTGTGTTTTTTCATGGTTTTTTTTCATATTTTCCATGTTCTTTCCATATTTTCCATGGGGTTTTTTTCCATATTTTCCATGGGATTTTTTCCATATTTTCCATGGGGATTTTTTCCATATTTTCCATGGGATTTTCCCTGTATTTTCCATGGGGTTTTCTTTCAGAATATCCATGTTTTTTCCATATTTTCCATGTTTTTCCCTGGTTTTGGCAGTTCTGGAGGTGTTGGTGCTCAACACCGAGGGGGCCCTCCAGGAGCTCATGTTATCTGTGTTTTTCCATGTTTTTTCCACATTTTCCATATTTTTCCTATGTTTTCCATGGTTTTTCCCTGTTTTCCCCCAGTTCTGGAGGTGTTGGTGCTCAACACCAAGGGGCCGCTCCAGGAGTTTGTGTTTTCTGTGTTTTTTCAGATTTTTTCCATATTTTCCATGTTCTTTCCATATTTTCCATGGGTTTTTTCCATATTTTCCATAGCCTTTTTCCATATTTTCTATGGGATTTTCCCCATATTTTCCATGTTTTTTCCCTGTTTTTTCCCCAGTTCTGGAGGTGTCGGTGCTCAGCACCGAGGGGCCGTTCCAGGAGCTCCTGTTATCTGTGTTTTTTCATGTTTTTTTCCATATTTTCCATGTGATTTTCCCCATATTTTCCATGTTTTTCCCTGTTTTTTCCCCAGTGCTGGAGGTGTCAGTGCTCAACACCGAGGGGCCGCTCCAGGAGCTCGTGTTCCCGCAGGAGCTGGGGGGTGACGGCTCCATCCAGCTCTCGGCCAGCACCCTCAAACAGAACAGCAGGAATGGTGAGGGAGGGGCAAATTTGGGGGTCCGGGGGGGTCCTGGGGGGTCCTGAGGGTCTGGGGGGCTTGGTGGGTTTGGGGGGCTTGAGGGGGCTTTAGGGCACCCAGAGCACCCTCAAAGAGAACAGCAGGAATGGTGAGGAGGGGGCAAATCTGGGGGTCCTGAGAGTCTGGGGGGCTTGATGGTTTGGTGGACTTGGTGGATTTTGGGGCACCCCAGAGCACCCCCAAACAGAACAGCAGGAACGGTGGTGGGGGCGGGCAGATCTGGGGGTCTGGGGGGGTCCTGGGGATCCTGGGGGGCTTGAGGGGCTTGGGGGGGTTTGGACACCCAGAGCACCCCCAAAAAACCAGCAGGAATGGTGAGGTGGGGGAAAATTTCGGGGTCCAGGGGGGTCCTGGGGGGTTTGGGGAGTTTGGGGGGTCTGGGGGGTTTGGGGCACCCAGAGCACCCTCAAACAGAACAGCAGGAACGATGAGGAGGGGGGAAGATTTGGGGGTCCAGGGGGGTCATGGGGGTCCAGGAAGCTTGGGGGCTTGGTAGGCTTGGGGGGCTTGGTGGGCTTGGTGGGGTTTGGGGGATTTTGGGGCACCCCAGAGCACCCCCAAACAGAGAAGCAGGAATGGTGAGGGGAGGGCAAATTTGGGGATCCAGGGGGGTCCTGGTGCGTTTGGGGGGAGTTTGGGGGATTTTGGGGCACACCAGAGCACTCTCAAACAGAACAGCAGAACAGTGAGGAGGGACAAATCTGGGGGTCCAGGGGGGTCCTGAGGGTCTGGTAGGCTTGGGGGATTTGGGGGTCTTGGGGGGTTTTAGGGCAGCCAGAGCACCCCCAAACAGAGCAGCAGGAGTAGGGGAGAACATGCTGGGGGGAGATCGTTTGGTCTGGGGAAGTTTGGGGGAATTGGGGGAATTTTGGGGGTCCCGGGGGGGCCGGGGGGGTTTGGGGCACCCAGAGCACCCCCAAACAGAGCAGCAGTAATGGGGGATGGACACACTGGCGGTCTCAGGGGGTTTGGGGGATTTTGGGGTGGTTTGGGGGGGTTTTGGGGGTCCTGGGGGAACGGGGGGCACCCTCAGAGCAGCTGGAATGGTCGGGGGGGGTCTCTGAGCTGCAGCTCCCTCGAGGGCAGTGAAGGGGGGTCTGGGTGGTTTTGAGGTGTCTTTGGGATCTCTTTGGGGTGGTTTGGGGGGTGTTTTTGGGGATGTTTTTTGGGTGTCCCTGGCCCAGTGTCTCCCCACGGGTGGTGAAGGGGGGTCTTGATGTCTTTGGGGTATTTTTAGGGTGTTTTTGTGGTGTTTTTTGGGGTGTCTTTGGGATGTCTTTGGGGTGTTTTGGCGGGTTTTTAGTGTGTTTTTTGGGGGTGTTTTTTGGGGTATTTTTGGGTTTTCTTGGGGTGTCTCTCACCCTCTGTCTCCCCAGGGGTGGTGAAGGAGGGCTCTGGGTGTTTTTGTGGTGTCTTTGGGGTGTCTTTGAGATGTCTTTGGGGTGTTTTTAGGGTGGTTTTGAGGTTGTTTTTCTGGTGATTTTGGGTGTTCTTGGGGTGTCTGTTACACTGTCTCCCCAGGAGTGGGGAAGGGGGCTCTGGATGTTTTTGGGGTGTTTTTGGGGCATCTGTTGGATGTCTTTGGGGTGTTTTTAGGGGTGGGTTTTGGGGTATTTTAGGGTGTTTTTTGGGTGACTCTCACCCTCTGTCTCCCCAGGGGTGGTGAAGGGGGACTCTGGGTGTTTTTTGGGGTGTTTTTGGGGTGTCTTTGAGGTGTCTTTGGGGTGTTTTGGAGGGTGTTTTTAAAGTGTTTTTGAGGGTGTATTTTGGGTGGTTTTGGATGTTTCTCAGGTGTCACTCACCCTCTGTCTCCCCAGGGGTGGTGAAGGGGGGGTCTGAGTATTTTAGGGTGTTTTTTGGGATGTTTTTTGGGGTGTTTTTGGGTGTTTTTGGGGTGTCTCTCACCCTCTGTCTCTCCCCAGGGGTGGTGAAGGTTGTCTTCATCCTGTACAACAACCTGGGGCTGTTCCTGCCCACTGAGAACGCCACCGTGCGCCTGGGGGGGGACGGGGGGCCCCGTGCCCCCCAGCTGGTGGTCAACTCCCAGGTCATCGCCGCCTCCATCAACAAAGAGTCCAGCAGGGTCTTCCTGCGGGACCCTGTGGTCTTCACCCTGCCCCACCTGGAGGTGCGACCCCAAAAACCCACCCAGAACACCAAAAACCCACCCAGATCCCTAAAAACCCATCCTGAACCCCAAAAACCCATCCAGAACACCAAAAACCCATCCAGAACCTCAAAAACCTACACAGAGCCCCAAAACCCCACCCAGAGCCCCAAAAACCCCACCCAAAACACCAAAACCACCATCCAGATCCCCCAAATCCCATCCTGAAACCCAAAACTCCCTGGGACCCTCAAAGCTATACTGGAGGTCTCTCCCTCTCTTTGGGAGCCCCTGTGACTCCCCTTTCCCACTCATTTCCCCCATTTTCCAGCCCAATTCCCCCCGACCCCCCATTTCCCACCCAGACCCCCAGACCAAGAACCACTTTGAGACCAACTTCTGCAATTACTGGGATTGGGCCCCTCTCCCTCTCCTTGGGACCCCCTGGGACCCTCATTTTCCCCCATTCCTCCCATTTTTCTCCATTTCTCTCTGTCCCAGACCAAGAATCACTTTGGGCCCAACTGCTCCTTCTGGAATTACCAAGATTGGGTCCTCCCTCTCTTTGGGACCCCCATTTCTCTGATTTTCCCAGCTCCCTCCATTTTCCCTGATTTCCCCCCATTTCCCAGACCAAGAACCATTGTGCTCCTTCTGGAATTACCAAGACTGGGGCTCCCCTCTCTTTGGGACCCCCATTTCTCCAATTTTCCCCCATTTCCCAGACCAATAACCACTTTGGGGCCAACTTCTCTTTCTGCAATTTCTGGGAGTGGGCCCCTCTCCCTGCCCTTGGGACCCCCTGGGACCCCCATTTTCTCCCCATTTCCCCCCATTCCTCCCATTTTTCTCCATTTCCCTCTGTCCCAGACCAAGAACCACTCTGGAATTACTGGGATTGGGGTTCCCCCCCTCTTTGGGACCCCCTGTGACTGCCTGGGACCCCCATTTTTCCCTCTGATCTCTGGGTTCCCCCATTTCCCAGACCAAGAACCACTTTGGGGCCAACTTCTCTTTCTGGAATTACTGAGATTGGGGCCCCCCTCTCTTTGGGACTCCCATTTCCCCCATATTCCCTGATTTTCCCCCATTTCCCAGACCAAGAACCACTTTGGGGCCAACTGCTCCTTCTGGAACTACCCAGATTGGGAAATCAGGGAAAATCAGGGAAAATCGGGGAAAATTGGGGAAAATCGGGGAAAATCAGGGAAAATCAGGGAAAATCGGGGAAAATCGGGGAAATGGGGCCCCCCTTCTCTTTGGGATCTCCATTTTCCTGATTTCCCCTGATTTTCCCCCATTTCCCAGACCAAGAACCACTTTGGGGCCAACTGCTCCTTCTGGAACTACTCGGAGCGCTCCATGGCCGGGCACTGGTCGAGCCAGGGCTGCCGCCTGCTGCGCTCCAACGGCACGCACAGCTCATGCGCCTGCAGCCACCTGACCAACTTCGCCCTGCTGATGGCACGGAGCCAGACCGTGAGTGCACACCTGGGCACACCTGGGCACACACCTGGGCACACACCTGGGCACACCTGGGAACAGATACACACACACACACACACACCCCCACAGCTCGTGCGCCTGCAGCCACCTGACCAACTTCGCCCTGCTGATGGCACGGAGCCAGAGCATGAGTGCACACCTGGGCACACACCTTGGCACATGAGGGCACACCTCTGGGAACACACCTGGGCACACGTCTGGGAACACACCTGGGCATAGCTGGCCATGGCTAGGTACTCCTGGGACATACCTGGGCACACCTGGGCATACCTGGGTACACCTGGGACACACACCTGGGCACACCCCTGGGCATGGCTGGATACACCTGGGCACACACCCTGGCACACCTGGGCATGACTGGGTACACCTGGGATACACACCTGGGCACACACCTGGGAACACCTGAGCACACCTGGGTACACCCCTGGGCACACACTTGGGAACACACCTGGGCACACACCTGGGCATGTCTGGGCACACCTGTGCACACCTGGGCCATGTGATGCACACCCGCGGTGACACCTTACCAAATTTCGCCCTGCTGATGGCCCAGACACAGCCCATGACACACCTGGGCACACACCTGGGCACACCTGAGACAGCTGCGACACACCTGGGATCACCTGGCTGGGGATCCTGGTGGCTCCTGTCCCCTCCTGGTGGCCCCTCCTGGTGGCCCCTGTCCCTGCCCATGGATCCCATAACCCCAAATCCCCCCAGAATTCCCATGGAATTCCCATTTTCCCGCAGTTCCCAGGGCGGCTGAACGAGGTGCTGCTGTCGGTGATCACCTGGGCAGGTATCCTGGTGGCCCTGCTGTGCCTGGGCCTGTCCATCTCAGCCTTCTGCTGCCTGCGGGGGCTGCCCTCGGAGCGCACCACCATCCACAAGAACCTCTGCATCAGCCTCTTCCTCGCCGAGCTCCTCTTCCTCGTGGGCATCGACAAGACGCAGTACCAGGTGGGGCTGGCACACCTGGGCACACCGTGCCACACCTGGGGGGGCACTATGGCACACCTGGGGGGCACCATGACACACCTGGGGCACCCCGTGCCACACCTGGGGCTCTGTAGGGATAGCCCATGGCACACCTGGGACCCCTGATGGCACACCTGGGGTACCCCTTGGCACACCTGGGGGGGCGCAACGGCACACCTGGGGCATCCTGTGCCACACCTGGGGCACACCCTGGCATACCTAGGGCTCTGGAGGGACACTCCATGGCACACCTGGGCACCGTGTGCCACACCTGGGGGGCCCCGTGGCACACCTGGGGGTGAAATGGCACACCTGGGGCTCTGGAGGGACACCTTGTGGCACACCTGGGGCCCCTCATGGCACACCTGGGGCACCCTGTGCTGCACCTCGGGCTTTGGGGGGACAGCCCATGGCACACCTGGGACCCCTCATGGCACACCTAGGACCCCTGAGGGACACCTTGCGGCACACCTGGGACCCCTCATGGCACATCTGGGACATCCCAGGGCACTTCTGACACCCCCAAGTGACCACCTGTGGCACCATGGGACCCTCACAGCACCCCTGGGACCGCCCATGGCACACCTAGGACATCCCATAGCACACCTGGGACATCCCACATCACACCTGGGGCTGCCCATTGCACACCTGGGACATCCCACATCATACCTGGGGCTGCCCATAGCACACCTGGGACTGCCTATGGCACACCTGGGACATCCCATGGCACACCTGGGACCCCTATGGCACACCTGGGGCTGCGCATAGCACACCTGGGACATCCCACATCATACCTGGGGCTGCCCATAGCACACCTGGGACTGCCTATGGCACACCTGGGACATCCCATAGCACACCTGGGACATCCCACATCACACCTGGGGCTGCCCATAGCACACCTGGGACTGCCTATGGCACACCTGGGACATCCCATGGCACACCTGGGACATCCCATGGCACACCTGGGACCCCTATGGCACACCTGGGGCTGCCCATAGCACACCTGGGACATCCCATGGCACACCTGGGGCTGCCCATAGCACACCTGGGGCTGCCCATAGCACACCTGGGACACCCCAGAACAGCCCTGAGACCCCTGGAATGTCCCACTGCCCCCCTGTGACATCTGGGATCCCCAAGGGAGCACCCATGACACAGTGAGGACATCCCAGGACACCCCGTGGCACATCTGGGACTCCTGAGGGACCACCCAGAGCACCCCTTGGGCTGTCCCTGTCCCCAACCCTGTTCTCATCCTCATCCTTGTCCTTGTCCCTGTCCCCATCCCTGTCTCTATCTCTGTCCCTGTCCCTGTCCCCATCTCCATTCCTGTTGATGTCCCTGTTCCTGTCCTTGTCCTTGTCCGTGTCCCTGTCCCCATCCTTGTCCATGTCCCTGTCCCACCTTTGGGCAGTCCCTGTCCCTGTCCCCATGCTGTCCCCACATGTCCCCATGCTGTGCCCACATGTCCTCACATGTCCCCATCCCTGCAGGTGTCCTGTCCCACCTTTGGGCAGTCCCTGTCCCTGTTTCTGTCCCCATATGTCCCCATCCCGGCAGCTGGCCTGTTCCACCTTTGGGCACTTCCTGTCCCTGTCCCTGTCCCCACATGTCCCCATCCCCGCAGGTGGCCTGTCCCACCTTTGGGCACTCCCTGTCCCCACACGTCCCCACACGTCCCCACACGTCCCCACGTGTCCCCACCGCGCAGGTGGCCTGTCCCATCTTCGCCGTGCTGCTGCACTATTTTTTCCTGGCGTCGTTCTCGTGGCTGTGCCTGGAGGGGGTTCACCTGTACCTGCTGCTGCTCGAGGTGTTCGACAGCGACCCCGCCCGCCGCAAGTACTACTACGCGGGCGGCTACTTCTTCCCCGCCGTCGTGGTGGCCGTGGCGGCCGCCGTGGATCACCGCAGCTACGGCACCGACCAGGCGTGAGCGGCCAGCGGGGCCGGGGTGGAGCTGGGTGGGGCTTGTGGGGTTTGGGTGAGGCTGGGTGGAGCTGGGGTGTGGCTAAGGTGTGGCCAGGGCGGGGCTGGGCAGGGTTGGGGTGTGGCCAGGGTGTTGTCAGGGTGTGACTGACATGGGGCTGGGTTGGGCCAGGACATGGCTGGGGTGTGACCGAGTTGTGGCCAGGGCAGGGCTGGTGCAGGCTCGGAGTGTGACCAGGGTGTGGCCCGGGTGGGGCCAGGACATAGCTTGGGTGTGGCCGAGGCGTGGCCAGGGCTGGGATGTGACTGAGGTGTGGCCAGGGCGGGGCTGGGATGTGACTGGGGTGGGGCCAGGCTGGGGCTGGGTGGGGCAGGGTGTGGCCAGGACATGGCTGGGATGTGACTATGGGATGGCCAGGGTGGGGTTTTGGCAGGGCTGGGTGGAGCTAGAACATGGCTTGGGTGTGGCTGAGGTGTGGCCAGGGCAGGGCTGGGGTGTGGCCAGGGTGGGGCTTGGGCAGGGCTGGGTGGAGCCAGGACATGGCTTGGGTGTGGAGAGGGCGGGGCTGGGTCAGGGCTGAGGTGTGGCCAGGGTGGGACTGGGGTGTGGCTGGGATGTGGTCGGGGTGGGGCTGGGTTGGGGCTGGGATGTGGCCGGGGTGGGGCTGGGTTGGGGCTGGGTGTGGCCAGGACATGGCTGGGGTGTGACCGAGGTGTGGCCAGAGTGGGGCTGGGGTGGGGTCAGGGCGGGGCTGAGGTTTGACCAGGGCAAGGGTGAGGTGGGGCCACACCCTAGTCACACCCCAGCCATGTCCTGGCTCCACCCAGCCCCACCCCAGCCATGTCCTTCCCCACCAACCCTGCTGGGTGGAGGCAGAACATGACCGGGGTGTGGCTCAGGTGTGGCCAGAGCAGGGCTGAGGTGGGGCTGAGTGGGGCCAAGACAAGGTAGGGATGGGACTGGGGTGTGGCCAGGGTATGAGCAGGGTGGAGCTGGGCTGTGGCTGGGGTGTGGTTTGGGTGTGGCTGGGATGTGGCCAGGGTGTGGCTGTGGTGTGGTCAAGGTGGACCTGGGGTATGGCTTGGTTGTGGTCGGGGTGAACATGGGGTGTGGCCAGGGCGTGGTTTGGGCATGGCTGGGGTGTGATCAGGGTGGGGCCAGGATGTGGCTGTGGTGTGGTTTGGGTGTGGCTGGGATGTGGCTTCCCCCATTGGGAGTAACCAGGTGTCAATGGAAGTGCTGGGGGCGTGGCTCGGGCTGGGGGCGGGGCTTCTCCATTGGGAGTGACAGGTATGGATAGATGGGCTGGGGGCGTGGCCTGAGTCAGGGGGCGTGGCTTGAAGCAGGGTGGGGCCACAGATGCTGCTGTGGGACTCACCAGGTGTGGGTGGGGGCTCTGAGGGAGGGGCTTTGTCAGTGGGGTGGGGTTTGATCCATGGGGGTGTGGTCTCACCAGTGGGGGGTGTGTCCTCTCGTGGTGGGCATGTCCCAATGACGCCCCGCCCCCGGCAGGTGCTGGCTGCGGGTGGACAATTATTTCATCTGGAGCTTCATTGGGCCCGTGGCCTTTGTCATCCTCGTAAGGGGGGGCTGGAGCACCAGGGATGGACCTTGGTCATGCTCAAATGTGGGGATGGGGGCTTGGGGAGGGTCTGGGGATTGACCTTCCTCATTCTCATAAGGGGGCCTGAGAGGGCTTGGGGGGCCTCAGAGGTCTGGGGATGGACCTTCCTCATCCTTGTCCTCATCTGTGGGCTGGGGCAACCCCAGGGATGTGAGGATCACACCATGGGTGAGCTGTGGGGTCCCACAATGGGTCTGGGGTTCCCCTGTGGCTCTGGGTGTCGCTGTGGGTCTGGGTTTCCCTGTGTGTCATCTGGGGTCCCACAATGGCTCTGGGGTCCCTCCCATGGCTCTGGGGTGTTGCCATGTCTCAGGGCAGGTCCCACAATGGGTCTGGGGTCCCCCCCACGTCTCTGTGTCCCCACCACGTCTCTGTGTCTCCCATGTCTCTGGGTCTCCCCCATGTGTCTGTGTCCCCCCCATGTCTCTGTGTCCCCCCCCCCCCCCCCCCCATGTCTCTGTGTCCCCGTTTCTCACCTGGGGTCCCCCCCATGTCTCTGTGTCCCCCCCCATGTCTCTGTGTCCTCCCCATGTCTCTGTGCCCCCGTGTCTCTGTGTCCCCCCATATCTGTGTGTCCCCCCCTATCTGTGTGTCCCCCCCATGTCTGTGTGTCCCCCCACTGGCTCTGTGTCCCCCCATGTCTCTGTGTCCCCCCCATATCTGTGTGTCCCCCCCATATCTGTGTGTCCCCCCCCTATCTGTGTGTCCCCCCACTGGCTGTGTGTCCCCCCCATGTCTCTGTGTCCCCCCCATGTCTGTGTGTCCCCTGTGTCCCCGTGTCTCACCCGGGCTCCCACAGGTGACGCTGGTGTTCCTGCTGGTCACCCTGCACAAGATGCTGCGCAGCTCAGCCGCCCTCAAACCCGACTCCAGCCGCCTGGACAGCATCAGGTGGGGACCCCAAACGAGACCCCAAAGGGGGGACCCCAAACAGGACCCCATAGGGAAACCCCAAATGGGACCCCAAAGAAAAACCCCAAATGGGACCCCCAAACTAGGGGAGACCCCAAACAGGGAGGGCTGGACCCTAAACAAGACCCCACAGGGAGAACCCAAAATGGGATCCCTGAATTTGGGAAGGCTCCAAATGGGGGATGATAGACCTCAAATAGGACCCTACAGGGGGAACCCCAAATGGGACTCCGAAGGGAAACCCCTGACAGGACCCAAAGGGAAACACCAAACAGGAGCCCCGAAATGGGGGGGACTCCAAACAGAGAGGGAGAGACCCCAAATGGGACTCCAAAGGGAAACCCCAAATGAGACCCCTGAACTAGGGGGGACTCCAAACAGGAGGAGGATGGACCCCAAACGGGACCCCATAGAGGGAACCACAAAGGGAACCCCACAGGGAGAACCCCAAGTGGGACCCCATAGGGAAACCCCAAACGGGACCCCTGAACAGGGGGGGGACTCCAAATGGGGGGACAATTGACCCCAAATGGGACCCTACAAAGGGAAACCTCAAACAGGACCCCACATGGGGGAACCTCAAGCAGGGCCCCACACAGGGAAACCCCAAGTGGGACCCCAAAGGGAAACCCCAAATGGGACCTCAAAGAGAAACCCCAAATAGGACCCCACAGGGGGAATCCCAAATGGGACCCCAAAGGGAAACCCCAAATAGGACCCCACGGGGGGAACCCCAAATGGGACCCCTGAACTGGGGCGACCTGCAAAGACGGGAGGGACCTCAGTTGGGACCCCCTTTGGGCACCCCCAAATGGGGGTACCCCAAATGACACCCTTGAGTTCCGGGGGGCCCAAATGAGATCCCAAACAGGAGGAACCCAAGTGGGACCCCTGAATGGGGGCATCCCAAACAGGACCCCAAACAGGGCAGGGAGGGACCCCAAAATGGGGCCCAACTCCCCTGGAGCTCCGTGGCTGGGGGTGCTGGTGGTCCCAGTGTCCTCCCAGTCCTTCCCAGTACCCTCCCAGTCCTTCCCAGTGCCCTTCAGTGCCCTGCCACTGCCCTCCAGTCCCTTCCAGTGCCCCCAGTGCCTCCCACTGCCTTCCAGTCCCTCCCAGTACCCTCCCAGTGTCCCCCCAGTGTCTCCCAGTACCCTTCAGTCTCTCCCAGTCCATCCCAGTCCCCTCAGTCAGGGTCTCTGGGGGTCCCACTGCTCCCCAATTCTCTCCCAGTGCTCCTCAGTCCCTTCCAGTCCTTCCCAGTGCCCCCAGTGCCTCTGACTGCCCTCCAACTCCTCCCAGTACCCTCCCCGTACCCTCCCGGTACCCTCCCAGTGCCCTCAGTGTTTCCCAGTACCCTCCAGTCCCTCCCAGTCCCCTCACTCAGGACCTCTAGGTGCCCCAGTGCTCCCCACTCCCCTCCCAGTGCTCCCCAGTCCATCCCAGTTCCCTCACTCAGGATGCCTGGGGTCCCACCTCTCCCCAGTCTCCTCCCAGTGCTCCCCATTTTCCTCCCAGTACTTCCCAGTCCATCCCAGTTCCCTCATTCATGTCTGGGTCCCACCACTCCCCAGTCCCTCCCAGTGCTCCCCAGTCCCTCCCAGTGCTCCCCAGTTCCTTCCAGTCCCTCCCAGTGCTCCCCAGTCCCTCCCAGTTCTCTCCAGTCCCTCCCAGTGCTCCCCAGTCCATCCCAGTGCTCCTCAATCCCCTCCCAGTGCTCCCTAGTCCATCCCAGTGCTCCCCAGTCCTTCCCAGTCCCTCCCAGTCTGTCCCAGTCCCTCCCAGTGACCAGGGTGCCCCGCAGGTCGTGGGCGCTGGGGGCCATCGCGCTGCTGCTGCTGCTGGGGCTCACCTGGGCCTTCGGCCTCCTCTTCGTCACCCGTGAGTCCGTGCTGACGGCGTCGCTGTTCACGGCCTGCAACGCCCTGCAGGGCACCTTCATCTTCCTCTTCCACTGCGCCCTCCAGAAGAAGGTGCGGGGACACTGGGAGGGACTGGGAGGCACTGGGAGGGCCCTGGGAGGGACTGGGATACACAGAGATCATGGGTAAGGGACAGTGGGAGGGGACAGAGGGGACATCAATTGAGTACCTTCATCTTCCTCTTCCAGCAGAAGAAGGTGCGGGGGGAACTGGGGGCACTGAGAGGCACTGGGAGGGAATGGGAGGGAGTGGGAGAAACTGGAAGGGACTGGGAGGCACTGGGATACAGAGATGAGGGGTAAGGGACAGTGGGAGGGAACAGGGGGGACAGTGGTCGAGTACTTTCATCTTCCTCTTCCACCAGAAGCAGGGGGCACTGGGAGGGACTGGGAGAAACTGAGAGGGACCGGGAGAAACTGGGATGGACTGGGAGGCACTGGGAGGGACTGGGATACACAGAGATCAGGGGTAAGGGACAGTGGAAGAGCACAGGGGGGACATCATTCAAGTACCTTCCTCTTCTACTGTGCCCTCCAGAATGTGTGGGGGACACTGGGAGAGACTGGGAGGCACTGGGAGAAACTGGGAGGCTCTGGGAGGGCACTGGGACACGTGGAGATTGTGGGTAAGGGACAGTGGGAGGGGTGCAGGGGGGACAGTGGTTGAGTACCTTCATCTTCCTCTTCTACTGTGCCCTCCAGAAGAATGCGTGGGAGGAACTATGGGCACTGGGAGGGACTGGGAGGCACTGGGAGGCACTGGGATGGACTGAGATACACAGAGATTGTGGGTAAGGGACAGTAGGAGGGCACAGGGGGGACAGTGGTCAAGTACCTTCATTTTCCTCTTCCACTGGGCCCTCCAGAAGAAGGAGGGAGAAACTGGGGGAGACTAGGGAGGAATTGGGAAGGCCTGGTAAAAACTGGGACAGACTGGGAGGCACTGGGAGGCACTGGGAGATAGTGGGACCCCCAGAGATCAGGAATGAAGGGACTGGGAGGACACTGTGTGGGCACCTTCATCTTCCTCTTCCACTGTGCCCTCCAGAAAAAGATTTGGGGGGCACTAGGAAGGACTGGGAGGGACTGGCATCCTCACAGAGCATTGGTGAAGGGCACTGGGATGGACTGGGGGGAAGTGGGAGGGACTGGGATCCTCACAGAGCATTGGTGAAGGGCACTGGGATGGACTGGGGGGAACTGGGACAGTAATGAGGGGCTACTGGGTTGTTACTGGTGGGCACCCAGTTGCACCAGGAGCTCAGGAAGGGTCTGGCACTGGGGGCACTGGGAGGCTACTGGGAGGTTACTGGGGTGAACTGGTGGGTTGTGACCCCCCCCAGGAGCTTCCCAGGTGCATGGGGAGCAGCACTGGGTGTTACAGGGGGGCACTGGTGTGTTACTGGTGTGTTACTGGGTGTTACTGGTGTGTTAGTGGTGTTACTGGGTATTACTGGTGTTACTGGTGTGTTATGGGATATTACTGGTATGTTATGGATGTTACTGGGGTGTTACTGGGTATTACTGGTGTATTACTGGTGTCACTGGTGTGTCACTGGTGCGTTACTGGGTGTTACTGGTGTGTTACTGGTGTGTTACTGGGGGTACTGGTGTGAACTGGTGCGTTACTGGTTGTTACTAGCGTTACTGGTAAGTTAATGGTGTATTATTGGGTATTACTGGTGTATTACTGATGTTACTAGTGTGTTACTGGTTGTGTTACTGGTGTGTTACTGGGTATTACTGGTGTTTCTGGGTACTACTGGTGTGTTACTCTGTTACTGGTGTCACTGGTGCGTTACTGGTGTATTACTGATGTGTTGCTGGGTGTTACTGGGTATTACTGGTGTGTTACTGGTGTATTACTGGTGTGTTACTGGTGTATTACTGGTGTCACTGGTGTGTTACTGATGTGTTCCTGGGTGTTATTGGTGTTACTGGGTATTAGTGGTATGTTAATGGGTGCTACTAGTGTGTTACTGTTGTCACTGGTGTGTCATTGGTGTGTTACTGGTGTCGCTGGGGTCCCTGGTGTGTTACTGGGTATTACTGGTGTTACTGAGTGTTACTGGTGTGTTACTGGCCATTACTGGTGTGTCACTGGTGTGTCACTGGTGTCACCGGTGTCCGTGTGTGCTTCCCAGGTGCACCGGGAGCTCAGCAAGTGCCTGCGGCACTCGGGGTGTTGCCTCAGGGGCCCTCCCGGGACTTCCCTGGGCGCCCTCAAACCCTCGGCCACCCGCGCCCACCCCCGGTACTACAGCGGCACCCAGGTGGGACCCCAAAAACACCTGAAGACACCCCAAACCAGCCCAAAACTACCCCAAAACCTTCCCCTAAACCCCACCCCTGGTACTACAACGGCACCCAGGCGGGACCCCAAAGACACCTCTGAAAACACCTGAAAACCACCTCAAACCAGCCCAAAACTACCCCAAAACCCTCCCCTAAACCCCACTGCCGGTACTAAAGTGGCACCCAGGTGGGGACCCCAAAACCACCTGAAAACAGCCCAAAACTACCCCAAAACAGCCCTAAAACTATCCCTAAACCCTCCCCTAAACCCCACTCGGTACTACAGTGGCACCCAGGTGGGGACCCCAAAACCACCCCAAAACACCCCAAAACCCTCCCTTAAACCCCAGCCCAGGTACTACAGCATCACCCAGGTGGAGACCCCCAAAAACTCGCTTGACCCACACAAGAAAAACCCCCAAACATCCCCCTGATACCACAGCAGCATCCAGGTGGGGACCCCCAAAAGCCTCAAAAATCCCCCCCAATAGGACAGGGGGTCTTTGAGGGATCTCTCACAGAGATAGGGGCCCATAGCTCTGAAAAACCCCAAATCCCACAGACAATCCTATAGACACCCACACAGAGTGGGTGTGGTCATATGGGGAAGGTCTCTGGGGAGGGTTTATGGGATTTCCAATCCCTATTTCTTTCATTTTTCTGCTTTTTTTATTCACATTTCCCACCCTTTCAGTTTTATTCTTTTCCTGTGCTTTTTCTTTGCTTTTCCACCCTTTTTTCTCTTCACATTTCCTGCTTTTTTTTTAATATTTTCTCTTTTGTTTATGACTCTTCTCACCTTTCCCACCCTTCTCTATTTCATTTTCCCGATGTCTTTCCCTCACAATTTCAGCTCTTTTTTATTTTCTTTTTTCCACCCTTTCCCCTCACATTTCCCACCTTTCTTTGTCTCACATTCCCCACACTTTTTCCCTTCATGTTTCCCTCCTGTTTCCCCCTCACATTTTCCACACTTTTTCCACTCACTTTTCCCTCCCTTTTCTCCCCTCACGTTTCCCTCCATTTCCCCCCTCACATTTTCCACACTTTTTCCACTCACTTTTCCCTCCCTTTTCTCCCCTCACGTTTCCCTCCATTTTCCCCCTTATCTTTCCCACTCTTTTTCCCCCTCAGGTTTGCCACCCTTTTCCCTTCACATTTTCCACACTTTCCCCCCCCACATTTCCCACTTGTTTTCCCTCATGTTTCTCACCTTTTCTCCTCACATTTCCCACCCATTTCCCTTCATATTTTCCACCCCTTTCCCCCTCATGTTTCCCTCCATTTTCCCCCTTACTTTTTTCCCTCCCTTTCCCCCTCATGTCTCTTGCCTTTCTCCCCTCACATTTCCCACTGTTTTCCCCTCACCTTTCCTGCCCTTTCCTCCCCTCACATTTCCCACCATTTTTCCCTTATCTTTCCCACCCTTTTCTCCCCTCAGATTTGCCACCTTTTCCCTTCACGTTTCCCACCCTTTGTCCCCTCATGTTTCCCTCCATTTTCCCCCTCACATTTCCCGCCTTTTCCCCCTCACATTTCCCACTGTTTTCCCTCACGTTTCCCACCCTTTTCACCTCACATTTCCTTCTCTTATTTCCTTCATATTTCCCACTCTTTCCCCCTCATATTTCCCACTTTTTTTACAATTAAGTTTCTCCCCTCTTTTCTCCCCTCACGTTTCCCGCTCTTTTCTCCCCTCACATTTCCCACCATTCTTTCCCTTATCTTTCCCACCCTTTTTCCCTCTCAGGTTTCCCACCCTTTTCCCTTCACATTTTCTACCCCTTGTCCCCTCATGTTTCCCTCCATTTTCCCTCTCACTTTTCCTGCCCTTTCCCCCTCATGTTTCCCATCCTTTTCACCTCACGTTTCCTGCTCTTATTCTCTTCACATTTCCTGCCATTTCCCCCTCACATTTCCTGCCCTTTTTCCCTCACATTTCCCACTGTTTTCCCCTCATATTTCCCACCCCTTTCCCCCTCACACTTCCTGCAGTTTCCCCCTCACCTTTCCTGCCCTTTTCTCCCCTCATGTTTCCTAACATTTTTTCTCTTATCTTTCCCACCCCTTTTCCCTTCATGTTTCCCTCCCTTTTCCTCTCACACTTACAGCCCTTTCCCCCTCACATTTCAAGCCCTTTTTCCCCTCACATTTCCCTCTGATTTCTCCACACATTTCCACCATTTTCACCTCACCTTTCCTACTCTTGTTCCCTTCGTATTTCCCGCCCTTTCCCCCTCATGTTTCCCTCCCTTTTCCCCCTTACTTTTCCTGCCCTTTTCCCCTCGTGTTTCCCGCTGTTTCCCCCTCATGTTTCTCACCCTTTTCCCCTCATATTTCCTGTGCTAATTCCCTTCACATTTCCCACCCTTTCCCCCTCACCTTTGCCTCCTTTTTCCCTCCTCATGTTTCCCACCATTTTTTCCCTTATCTTTCCAACCCTTTCCCCCCTTCATGTTTCCCTCCATTTCCCCCCTCATATTTCCCTCCCTTTTCCCCTCACATTTCCTGACCTTTCCCCCTCACATTTTCCATCCTTTTCCCACTCACTTTTCCCACCTTTTTCTCCCCTCATGTTTCCTGCCATTTTTTCTCTTACCTTTCCCACCCTTTTTTCCCCTCAGGTTTGCAACTCTTTCCCCCTCATGTTTTCCACCCTTTCCCCCTCACATTTCCTGCCACTTTTTCCTCTCACATTTCCCCCCGTTTTCCTCTCCCATTTCCCACCCTTTTCCCCCTCACAAATCCTGCCTTTTCCCCCCTCCCATTTCTTGCCCTTTCCCCCTCACATTTCCCACCCTTTTCACCTCACGTTTCCTTCTCTTATTCCCTTCACATTTCCCACCCTTTTCCTCCTCATATTTCCCACTTTTCTGCCTTTAGGTTTTCCACCCCTTTCCCCCTCATGTTTCCCCCCCTTTTCTACCCTCACCTTTCCCACCCTTTTCTCTCCTCACATTTCCCATCATTCTTTCCCACCCTTTTTTCCCCTCAGGTTTGCCACCCTTTTCTCTTCATGTTTTCCACCCCTTGTTCCCTCATGTTTCCCTCCATTTTCCCCCTCACATTTCCTGCCCTTTCCCCCTCATGTTTCCCATCATTTTTTCCCTTATCTTTACCACCATTTTCCTCCCTCAGATTTGCCACCCTTTTCCCTTCATATTTTCCACCCCTTTCCCCCTCATGTTTCCCTCCATTTTTCCCTCTCACTTTTCCTACCCTTTTCCCCCTCATGTTTCCTCCCTTTCCCCCTCACATTTCCCACCCTTTTTCTACCCTTTTCCCCTCAGGCTTTAAACACTTTTCCCACCATTTTTCCCTGCCCCTTTTCTCCTCAAATCCTGGGGCTGCCACGCTTCCCTCATCACTCTTGGGGCCTGTCAATCACTCTGAAGGACTGATCCTGTCTGTCAATCACTCTGAGGGGCTGATCCTGTCTGTCAATCACTTTTATTCCTGCCTGTCAATCACAGAGGCCAGCTGTCAATCACTCTAGTCCTGCTGTCAGTCCCACACACACCCCAGACACCTCAGAGCCCCCCAAATCACCCCCCAAACTCATGCTCAGCCCTACATCAGCACCCAGGTTGGGACCCCCAAACTCCCCAAAAGGCCCCTCATCCCAAAAAAGCCCAAAGCCCCCAAATCCACTCCACACCCAGGATCCTCCCCATGACACCCTCAAATCCCCCATGAGAGCATCCCCCAGATGCAGATGTGCCCCCTCCAGACCCCCCAAATCTCCCTGTGACACCCCAAGATCCCCCCATGTTACCCCAAAACCTCCTGGACCCAAAATCTCCCCCAAAACCTCCCTCAGACCCTGCCAGGCTGTGGGTGCTGCATGTGGGGACACCTCGGGGGTATTCTGGGGTGTCTGGGGGGGTTCTGGGGTGGTTTTGGGGAGTTCTGGGGTGGTTTTGAGGGGTTCTCAGGCAGTTTTGGGGGGTTCTGGGGTGGGTTGGGGGAGTTCTAGGGTGGTTTTTGGGGGTTCTGGGGTGATTTTGGGGGGTTCTGGGTGGGTTTGGGGGTGATTTTGGGGGACTCTGGGGTGGGTTTGGGGTGGTTTTGGGGGAGCTCTTGGGCGGTTTTGGGGATTCTGGGGGTCCCAGCCCCGCTGCGGTGCCCCCAGAGCCGGATCCGGAGGATGTGGAATGACACGGTCCGGAAACAGACGGAGTCCAGTTTTATGGGGGGAGACCTGAACAGCACCCCAACCTTGAACCGAGGTGAGAGACCCCCAAAAACACCTCAGTGCCCCCCCCTGCCCTGAATGGAGGTGAGACCCCACCCCAAAAAATCCCAGAGAGCCCCAGAGACCCCCAAAAACACCTCAGAGCCCCCCTGCCCTGAACGGAGGTGACACCCCTCCCCAAAAAAACCCAGAGACTCCCAAAAACTCAGAGCCCCCCCGCCCTGAACGGAGATGAGACCCCTCCCCAAAGACCCCAGAGACACCAGAGACCATCCTGAGACCCCCAGAGACCACCAGAGACCCCCCCAGAGATCCCCAGAGACCCCAGAGGCCAACCTCCACCCTGAATGGAGGTGAGACCCCTCCCCAAAACTTCCAGAGACCTTCAGAGACCCCCAGAGACCGCAGAGACCTTCCTCCACCATGAATGGAGTGAGACCCTTTCCCAGAGACCCCCAGAGACCCCCAGAAACCCCCAGAGACCCTTCCTCCACCTTGAACAGTGGTGAGACCCCTCCCCAAAAACCCCCCAGAACTCCCAGACACCCCCAGAGAACCCAGAGAGAACAAAGACATTACTCCACCCTGAACGGCAGTGAGACCCCTCCCCAAAAACCCCACAGGACCCCAAAGGTCCCTCTGGGCCCCCTGAGACCCCCTGAGATGCCTCAGATCCACCTCAGACCCCTGAGTCCCCCCCACCCCTCCCCTGGAACCCCAAAGACCCCTCATGCTCCCCAAAGACCCTCATGCTCCCCAAACTCCACTCACAGCACCCATGTGAGGACCCCAAAACACCCCAAGACCCCCCCCCAGAGCTTGGGCACCCCACCCCGGGGTCTAGGGATCCCCCCCCAGGGTATTGGGGCCCCCTCAAATTTCGGGATCACCCACCCCCCAGTATTTGGACTCCCCTTACTTTGGGGGCCCCTCTGTGTTTTGGGGACCCCCAGGGTATCGGGGAACCCCCCGAGTTTTGGGGACCCCCCAGACCCCCTCAGGTGTTTTGGGGCCACACGGGGGGGGGGGATCCAGTCCCTTCCCAAGTTTTGGGGACCCCCAGGGTATCAGGGAACCCACAGGTTTTGGGTACCCCCCCAGGGGTTTTGGGGGCACACGGGGGGCGGCCCAGCCCCTCTCCAGGTTTTGGGGACCCCCAGGGTATCAGCGAACCCCCCGAGTTTTGGGGACCCCCCCAGGGGTTTTGGGGGCACCCGGTGGAGAGTCCAGCCCATCCCCAGGTTTTGGGGAGCCCCCCAGACCCCCTCAGGGGTTTTGGGGACCCCCAGGGTGTCAGGGAACCCCCTGGGTTTTGGGGACCCCCTCAGGGGTTTTGGGGACCCCTCAGGGGTTTTGGGGACACACGGGGGGGGGGGAGGTCCAGCCCCTCCCCAGGTTTTGCGGACCCCCAGGGTATCAGGGAACTCCCCGGGTTTTGGGGACCCCCTCAGGGGTTTTGGGGGCACAAGGGGGGAGCGATCCAGACCCTCCCCAAGTTTTGGGGACCGCCCCAGCCCCCCGTGTGTGACCCCCCCCTCTCCGCAGGGTCGCACCTCCTGCCCAACCCGGTGCTGCCGCCGCGGGGGGGGTCGAGTCCCTACAACACCCTGCTGGCCGAGGGGGGGGGCTTCACCCCCGCCTCGCCCCCCGCCTTCACCGCCCCAGGTGGGTCTGGGGGGGCCCGACCCCCCCAAACTGCCCCCAAACCTTCGGGAGCCCCCCCAAAATCCTTCCATCCTCAGCTCCCCCCCATGTGTGGGTTCAGCAGGAGTTTGGGGTTCCTGGGTGCTCCCACCCCCCTGAACACCCCAATTTCAGCCCCTGGTCCCACAAAATCCCCCCACAGCCCCTGGATCCCCCCAAGACCCCCCCATGGCCCCTGGATCCCCCCAAAATTCCCCTCTAAAATCCCCTCACAGCCCCTGGATGCCCCCAAACGCCCCCCAAAATCCCCCCAAATCCCCCACAGACCCTGCCCCCAATGGGGGTTTTGGGGGGTCCTGGCTGCTGCATCCCCCCCAATTTCAGCCCCTGGGTGGGAATGGGGGGGATTTTCCTGCTCCCCAAACCTGCCCCCCCAACCTTCTGGGCCCCCCAAAACTCCCCCAGAGAGGGACAGAGAGGTCCTGACCCCACACAGCCCCAAATTCGCCCCAAAATGTCCCCAAATGTCCCAGCTGTGGGGTCATGGGGGAACTGGGGGCATTTGGGGGGGTCTGGGGGGGGGGGATTTGGGCGTGTCTGGGGTGGGATGTGACCCCCCCTAAATGCTGCCTCTGTCCCCAGGGAGCTTCCGTGACACCAGTAAGTGCTGCCCCACAACCTCCTCCCCGTGCCCCTCCTTGTGCCCCCCCAGCCCCACATTTGCCCCCTACATGCCCCCCGAACCCCCCCGACCCCCCAGAGCCCCCCAACCCCCCTCCAGACCCACTCAGCGACCCCCCCAACCCCCTTGAATCCCCAGACCCCTCAGTTGATGCCCCAAACCTGCCCCAATCCCCCAGATTCCACCACAGACTCCCCCAAACCCTGCCTGAACTCCCCAGATCCCACCACTGACCCCCCAAACCTGCCCCAGTAGCCCAGACCCCCCAAACCCTGCCCGAAGCACCCAGATCCCCCCAAACCTTTCACAGCACCCCCAACTGTATCTCCCCAGCCTTACAGAATGACCCTCCAGACCCCTCATTGACCATCCAATGACCACACAGACCCTCAACTGACCCTTCAAACACCCTCATCGACCCTCCAAGGCCCCCATGACCCCCCAAAACCCCTCACTGACCTTCCAAGCCCCCCAGTGACCCCCCAGACCCTGCCACTGACCGCCCCCAACCCCCCCACTGACCCCCCCCCATGACCCTCCAATGACCACACAGGTCCCCCAATGACCCCCCAAACCCCCTCATTGACCCTCCAAGACCCTCAATGGCCACCCCCAGACCCTCTGCTGACCCCCCCAATGACCACCCCCAGATCCCCACACTGACCCCCCCAAGCCCCCCAATGACCCCCTCCAGACCCCCCACTGACCCCCCCAATGACCACCTGGACTCCCCAACTGACCTACAAATGACCCCTCCCCAGACCCCCTCACTGACCCCCCCCAAGCCCTCCAGTGATCCCTCAGACACACCCAAGGACCCCCCAATGACCTACCAATGATGCCCCTCGACCCTCCACTGACTCTCCAAGGCCCTCAATGACCCCCCCAAATCCCCTCATTGACCCTCTGAGCCCCCCAATGACCACCCCCAGACCCCCACACTGACTCCCCAAAGCCCCCAATGACTCCCCAGAACCTCAGTGACCCCCAGTGACTGCCCAGACCCCCCCACTGACTCTCCAAGCCCCCCAATGACCCCCCAAAGCCCCCAAGGATCTCCCAGACACAACCAAGGACCCCCCACTGACCCCTCAATGACCCCCCAAGCCCCCCAACTGACCTACCGGTGACCCCCCAGACCCCCTCACTGACCCCTCCAAGCCCCCCAGTGATCCCTCATACCCTCCAAGCCCCCCATTGACGACTCCCAGTCCCCCCTACTGAGCCCCCAAGCACCCCAATGATCCCCCCAAACTCCCTCATGGACCCTCCAAAGCCCCCAATGACCCCCTCCAGACCATCCACTGACCCCCTCCAAGGCCCCCAAAGACCCCCTAAGTCCCTCAATGACCCCCCCAAGCCCCCCAATGACCACCCGGACCCCCCAACTGACCTATGAATGACCCCCCAGACCCCTAACTGACCCCCCAATGACCCCCCCAATGACCCCCCAAACCCCCTCACTGACCCCCCAAGTCCGCCAATCACTCCCCCAAACCCCCTCATTGACCCTCCAAAGCCCCCAATGACACCCCAGACCCCCTCGCTGACCCCCCCAAGCCCCCCAATGACCTGCCAAACCACTCACTGACCCACAATGACCCCCCCCTCCCCTCACTGACACCCCCTCCCCGCACTGACGCCCCCCATCCCGCAGAGCCCCCCCGGGAGCCCCCGGAGCCGCTGCCCCTCAATGGCAACTTCAACAACAGCTACAGCCTGCGGGGGGGCCCCGAGGGGGGGCCCGGGGGGGCGGTGCCGGGCCGGGGGGGGTGCCCAGGGGCCCCCCCAGACGCGGCGGCGCTGGAGAAGATGATCATCTCGGAGCTGGTGCACAACAATCTGCGGGGAGGGGGCTCCGCGCACGGGGCACCCCCCCCGCCCCCGCCGCCCCCCCCCGCCGCCCCCCCCCGCCCCCCGCCGAGCCCCCCCCCGGCGCCCCCGAGCTGGGGCTGCTCTACCAGGAGCTGGCACGGGGGAAGCCGGGCGGGCTGGGGCCCCCCCCCCGACCCCCCCCGCGACCCCCGGCACCCCCCCCCCACCGCGGGACTACCCCGACAGCAGCCCCGAGGGGCCCCCGCCCCCCGCGCCCCCCTACCTGGGGGGGCCCCCCCGCGCGCCCCCCCCCCAACCGCCGGCACAGCCCCGAGACCTTCGGGGGGCCCGAGGGGGGCGCGGGGGGCGCCGAGCCCGACGGGCAGATGCAGCTGGTGACCAGTCTGTGAGACCCCCGGGCGGGGGGGCGCGTGGGACCCTCCCTCACACCGGGGGCCGGGGGCACGCGGGGGGCACGGGGGCACCGCGGGACCCCCCCATTGCCGGGGGGTGCGGCCTCGCATGGGGATGCGGCCGGGGGGGACCTGGGGGGCTGGGCTCGCACGGGGACCCCCCTCAATCGAGGCTCCAGGGGCACATGGGGGTCTGGTCCCAAGCAAAGACCCCTCCTCACATGGGGGTCCAGCCTCACACAGGGGTCTGGCCCAAGCCACGGCCCCCTCGTGTGAGGTCTTGTCCTCATGGGGGGGTGGCCTCGCTCGAGAGTCTGGGGGCACTCAAGGACCCCCACCCCGCACGAGGAGCCGATCCCCAGCAAGGGGCCGGCCTTGCACAACAACATGGCCACCACCAGAGGGGACAGCGCGGTCCCAGGGGCTGTGGTGGCACCAGGGCACGGTGTCACACGAGGAGCTGTGGTCGTGCAAGGCCGTGGTGTCACACGAGGACCTTGCACGAGGATCCATCATCTGGCGCCACACGTGAGGACCTCGCCCAAGGATCCACCTGATGTCACCAAGGATCCAGGTGGCGCCACACATGGGGACCTCACCTGAGGATCCTCCTGGCGCCACATGTGGGGACATCATGCAAGGATCCCTCTGGCGCCACATGGGAGGACCTCAGCCAAGGATCCACCCGGTGTCACCCGAGCACCAGCTGGTGCCACGTGTGAGGACATTGCTCAAGGATTCCCCTGGGGCCACACGTGGGGACCTCGCCTGAGGATCCACCTGATGTCACCAAGGATCCAGGTGGCGCCACACGTGGGGACATTGCCCAAAGATCCATCATCTGGCGCCACATGTGGGGACCTCGCCCGAGCACCCACCTGGCGCCCCACGTAGGGACCGTGCTTGGAGACCGTGCCTGGGGACCTCGCTCAGCCGTGTCCCCCCTCGCGCCAGGACCTCACACCAGGACTTTGCGCCCGGACCTTGCAGGGCCCCCCCTCGTGCCCCTGCCCCGGCCTGGGGGCGTTTGGGGAGGATCCTTCAGCCACATCCTGGGGGCCCCCCCAAAAGCCATCCCAGGGGGGCCCCGATGGCCTCGGCAGCACCGAGCCAGGGGGGAGCACTGAGAGCCCCCCAAGCTGAGGGGTGCCCCCACAGCAGGGACTCCCCCGAAACGGGGACCCCCCCACAAAGAGACACATTTTCCTTGTAATATAGATGTAAATGGACCAGCCCTTTCCCCCCCCGCCCGGGAAACTGAGGCACGGGGGGGCTCCCCAAAACTGCCCCCCCTCTCCGGGGGTCCCCCTAATCCCAGCGGGGCCCCCCCGGAAGCACAACCCCCCCCAGCCGGGGGGGGCCTCGCCACGCTGTACATAGGGATGGGGGGGCCCCCAAAATCAGGGGGGGGGGAATGGGGACCCTTTAACAGTTCTGGGAACCCCACCAAAACTGAGGGGACGCCACAATCTGGGGACACCCTCTGGGGCTTGGGGATCCTTCCTGGGATTTTGGGGACCCCCCACCCCCCCAGGTACTGGGGACCCCCAAGTTCTTGGGGTCCCCAGTGAACCTGGGGACCCCTCAGGACTGAGGGTCTCCCATACTTTGGAGACCCACCAAGAGCTTGGGCACTCCTGCCTGGGGTCCAGGGATCCCCCCCAGGGTATTGGGACCCCCCAAATTTGGGGACCCCCCCCCCCAGTATTTGGAGTCCCCTTACTTTGGGGGTCCCTCTGTGTTTTGGGGACCCCCAGGGTATCAGGGCACTCCCCGGGTTTTGGGGACCCCCCCAGACCCCCTCAGGTGTTTTGGGGACACACGGGGGGGGGGGGTCCAGCCCCTGCCCAAGTTTTGGGGTTCCCCTCCCCCCTCCCTTAGCATGGGGGGACCCCAAAACTTCCTCAGGGACCCCAAATTTGGGGGTGCAGAGGGGAAAACCCCTTCCCCCCCACCCCCAGATCTTGGGGTCCTCCATCCCCCCCCGGGTTAGGGGGGTCCCTCCCCTTCCCCTCCCCCCCCCTAAATTCTGCCAAACCAACTTTGGGTCGAGTGCGTCAAACCAACGAAACCGGAGCCGGAGGGGACGCGGGGCCACCAAGGGCCACCAAGGGCCACCAAGGGCCTCCAAGGCTACTGGGGCCACTGTGGGGTCACCCAGGGCCACTGACGGGACCATCGAGGGGCCACCCAGGGCCACCACAGGGTCACAGTGGCCACCAAGCGGACGGCCAGGGCAATTAAGGGTCACCAAGGGCCACCGGACGGTCACCACAGGGTCACCAGGGCCACCATGGGCATGGCCAGAGGGCCACCACGAGGCCACCACAGGGCCACTGGGCCAGCACAGGAAGAGCCAGGAGGTGGCCGGGGCCACCAAGGGCCAGCACAGGGAGTCAGGGGATGGCCACCACTGCCAGGGCCACCACTGGGATGGACAGGGCCACCACAGGAAGAGCCAGGGGACAGCCACAGCCACCGAGGGGCCACCAGCACCATGGCGGCCACCACAGAGGTGACCAGGGCCACCAAAGGGACCAGAGGAGAGCCAGGGCCATGGAGGGGGTGGCCAGGGTCGCCATGGTGACAGCCGGTGTTGCCATGGTGACAGTTGGGGCCACCATGGGGTTGGTCAGGGCCACCACGGGTCAGGGCCACCGTGGGGACGGTCACGGACAGGAACCAATAAAGGTGACACCAGTTCTTGGAGGCACTGCCTGTGTCTGGGGGGGGACATGGGGACACTGGGAGGAGGGCACAGGGTCACTTAGGGAGGGACAGGGACACCGGGGAAGGGACAGGAACACCAGGGGGTACAGGGACATTGGAGAGGGACACAGGGACATCGCAGGGGGCGGGGCACAGGGACAACAGGGAGGGGACCGGGACACTGAGGGAGGACAGGGACACTTTGGGAGGGACACAGGGACCTTGTGGGAGAGGGCACTGGGACACCGGGGGGGGGGACAGGGACATTAGGGGAGGGACACAGGGACATCGTGGGGGAGACACAGGGACAACACGGGGGAGAGACAGGGACATTGGAGAGGGACAGGGACACCAGGGGGACACAGGGACACCGGTGGGGACAGGGACACCAGGGGGGACAGGGACACTTGGGGAGGGACACGGACAACGGGGTGGCACTGGGGACACTTGGGGAGGAACAGGGGCATTGGAGAGGGACACAGGGACATTGCAAGAGGGGGAGCACAGGGACATCGGACACCTGCGGGGGGGGGCCGGGACACCTGGGGAGGGGTACAAGGACATTGGAGAGGAACAGGGACACCGGGAGCGGGACAGGGACGTTGGAGAGGGACACTTGGGGAGGGACAGGGACACCGGGGGGCACAGGGCCATTGAGGGAGGGACACAGGGACACCACGGGGGCAGGACAAGGACAGTGGGGTGGCACAGGGACACCGGGGGAGGGACAGGGACACGGGAGAGGGACACAGGGACATCGCGGTGGAGGGGGGTGGCACAGGGACACCGGGAGGACACAGGAACACCAGGGCGGTACAGGGACATTGGGGGAGGGACAGGGACTCTTGGGGAGGGACAGGGACATCGGAGGGACACAGGGATATCGCGGGGGGGGGGCACAGGGACACCAGGGGAGGGACAGGGACATTGGGGGAGGGACAGGGACAGCGGTGGGGACAGAGACACCGAGGCGGGGAGCAGGGACATTGAGGGTGGCACTGGGGACACTTGGGGAGGGACAGGGACATTGGAGAGGGACACAGGGATACCAGGGGAGGGACAGGGACAGTGGGGGGGTACAGGGACACTTGGGGAGGGACAGGGACACTGAGGGCGGCACCGGGGACACTGGGGAGGGCACCAGGAACACCGGGGGGCTCTGGAGGTGTCATCCCCCGATCCCCGTCCCCCACTCCCCGTCAACCCAGCCCCACCCCCGATCGCAGTGACACTGGGGACACCCGCGACCCCCGCGCCCTGTACGGGACCCCCGGGCGGGGACACCCCCGGGACCCCCCTCGGGACCCCCGGACCCCAAACTCCGCCCCAACCCCGGGACCCTCTGACTGGGACCCCCGCACTGGGACCACCCAAACCCCCCCGGAACCCCCCGGGACGGCCCGTAACGCGGGACCCCCTGACAGAGACCCCTCCCTACAACAGGGACACCCCCCCACAACCGGGACCCCCTGACAGAGACCCCCCCTCATAACCGGAACCCATCCCCAGACAGAGACCCCCCCCCAAAACCGGGACACCTCCCCACAACCGAGACCCCTCCACAACCGGGACCCCCCCCACAACAGAGACCCCTCCCACAAAACCGGGACACCCCCAGTCCAACCGGGACCCCTCCCCAAACCGGGACCCCTCCCCCCACACACAACCGAGGACACCCCCCCGACAACTGGGACCCCCCCCCAAACCAGGGACTCCTCCCCAAACCGGGACCCCCCCCCAAACCAGGGACTCCTCCCCAAACCGGGACCCTCAATTCCCCCCCCCGTTCCCGGTGCCCCCCAATCACCGCCCCTCCCGCGCCCCCCGCCCCCACCCCGGGAGCGGCCCCGCGCCCCCCCCGCGGGTGAGTGACAGCAATGGGGGGGGGGGCACCGGGACCCCCGGGACTGGGGAGTTTGGGGGGTCCCGGAGCCCAGATTGTCCTTTTGGGGGGGTTTAGGGGGGGGTGGGGAGGAGACCCCGGGGTCTTTTTTTTTTGGGGGGGGGGGGGGGGCTCCCGAACTCCTGGGTCCCTTTTGGGGGGTTTGAGGGGGATTTTGGGGGGTCCCGAACTGCTCAGTCCCTTTCGGGGAAGGGGCTTTGGGGGGGGTCCCGGATCCCTGGGTCCTTCCTGGGGGAGTTTGGGGGGCCGGGGGCCGGGGGGGTCTTGGGGCTCTGGTTTCCCTTTTGGGGAGGGTCCCGAACTCCGGGGTCCCTTTGGGGGGCGTTAGAAGAGAATTTGGGGGGTCTCGGCCCCAGATTTGGGGAGTTTAGGGGGGAATTTGGGGGGCTTAGGGGGGAATTTTGGGGGTTCCAGCCCCAGATTTGGGGGGTTTAGGGGGGAATTTGGGGGTCCCGGCCCCCAGATTTGGGGGTCCCGATTTCGGGGCGCTGACGCTGCCCCCCAGCTTCCCCCGTTCCCCCCGGGGCCGTGGCCGCCGTTTCCTTCGGTGCCTTCGTGGTGGGGGCAGCGCTGGCGGGGGGGCTCTGGTTTGTGCACGGCCGGACAGGTGAGAGACCCCCCCAAAATCATCCCCGTGCCCCCGAAATCATCCCCGCAATGTAATCCCCCTTCCCAAATAACCCCCAACCCCCCCCAACAATCCCCCACGCCAAATAATCCCCCTCCCCAAAATATCCCCCTCCCTAAAATAACCCAATCCCCCCAAATATTCCCCAAATTGTCCCCATCCCAAAATAATCCCCATCCAAAAGAACTCTCCCAAAATAATCCCCCACCCCAAATAATCCTCCACAAAATATCCCCCTCCCTAAAATAACCCAATGCCCCCAAATACCATCCCAAAATAATCCTCACCCCCTCAATATAATCCCCCTCCTCAAAATAACCCCGCCAAACCCCCCAGGACCCCCCAAACTTCCCCCCGCCCCGAATTCCCCTTTAACCGGGACCTCCCCAGATCCTCCGAGACCCTCCCCCCCCCAGTTTGGGGTGAGATCCCCCCTCCCCTCCCCCCCTGATCTCTGCCCCTTCCCCCGCAGCCCCCCGGGCCCCCCCGGGCCCCCCCGGGCCCCCCCCGGCCCCAGCGCTGCCCCCCAGCCCGGGAGGGGCCAGGTCCTGGGAGCACTGGGAGCACTGGGAGCACTGGGAGCACTGGGGGCACTGGGAATGGTACTGGGAGCACTGGGAGCACTGGGAATGGGCACTGGGAGCACTGGGAGCACTGGGAATGGGCACTGGGAGCCCTGGGAACACTGGGAGCACTGGGAGCACTGGGAGCACTGGGAATGGGCACTGGGAGCACTGGGAGCACTGGGAATGGGCACTGGGAGCCCTGGGAACACTGGGAGCGCTGGGAATGGGTACTGGGAATGGTTACTGTGAGCACTGGGGGGGATCTTGGGGGAGCTGGGAGTACCTGGGGGAACTGGGAGGGATGTGGGGATATTGGGGGGTCACTGGGAATAGAGACTGGGAGCGCTGAGGGGACTGGTCATACTGGGGATACTGGGAGTGGCACAGGGGGTACTGGGAGCACTGGAGGGGTCACTGGGAGGGACTGAGGGGGACTGGGACTAATGGAAGGGGGGACTGGGAGCACTGTCCTCACTGTCGCTGTCCCTGTCACTGTCACTGTCACTGTCACTGTGTCACTGTCCCTGTGTCACTCTCACTGTCATTGCCACTGTCACTGTCACTGTGTCACTGTCACTGTGTCACTGTCACTGTCCCTGTCACTGTCACTCTCTCTCCTCAGGACACCCCAGCCAGGGCAGAGCTGCACCCCGGACTCATCGCATTGGAGGGGGAAGACAGGAGCAGCAAACTGGGAAATTCATTAATTAATCATTAATTAACCATTAATTAATCAGAAGTTCTGCCAATGTCTGTAACCAATGAGCGCTGTTAAAATGTCCCGATGGTGCAAAGCTTTGCTGGGGGAGAGAGGGGAGAGAACTTTGGGGAACTCCCCACATTTGGGGGACCCCCCCATCTTTGGGGATCCCCCACCTTTGGGGGAACCCCCGGCCCCTGCTGTGAGCATTGGGGGTCCGGCCTTTGGGGAAGCCCTCAGCTCTGGTGACCCTCCCACCTTTGGGGAACCCCCCACATTTGGGTGACACTCCCACCTTTGGGGAACCCCCCACATTTGGGTGACACCCCCACATTTGGGTGACACCCCCACCTTTGGGGAACCAGCAAACAGCGGCTGCCGAGGGTCCCCGTGCCCGGGAATGGGCAGGTCAGGGGGGTCCCGGTTCAGGATTACGGGGTACGGGGGGTCCCGGTTAAGGATAAGGGGTACAGGGGGTCCCGGTTCAGGTACAGGGCGTCCTGGTTCAGGTACAGGATAAGGGATCAGGATAAGGGGTTCAGGTATAAGGTCCCGGTTCAGGATTAGGGGTACAGGGAGTCCCGGTGGTGGAGAAGGGGTACAGGGGGTCCCGGTTCAGGATGAGGGGGTACAGGGGTCCCGGTTCAGGATTAGGGGTACAGGGGGTCCCGGTGCCGGAGAAGGGAGGGCAGGGGGGCTCCGAGCCCAGAGGGTCGGGAGGGTCCCCGTGCCCGGGAATGGGCAGTTCAGGGGGGTCCCGGTGCCAGGGGTCCCTCTGTGCCCTCGCTGCCCCCCTGGAGCCCCCGGAGCGCCCCCAGACCCAGCGCTGCAGCCTCGGCCCCGCCCCGCTCGTGATTGGCGCCGCCTCATGCACCGCAGCCAATGGCAGCTAGCGCTCTTCGTGACGTCACCAATCGCTGGGCAGATCCCAGAGGCGTTTGGGAGGCGCGAAAGTGACCGAGGGACGCGGTGGGGGCGGGGAATCCCTGGGAATTCCCCCGGGACCCCCTGGGATCGACCCCGGATCACCCGGGGCCCGTCCATCCATCCCGTTCCCGGGGTCCCTCATCCCCGGGTCCCTCATCCCCGGTGTGAAAAACGCCAATCATTTGTTTTTAAAATTTTAAAAGTAATAAAATTGTTATAAAAATAGTAATACAATTAGAGTAATAACAATGTATTAGGACAATATGAGACAATAGGGATAAAGAGTTACGGACGTCCGGGTGCCTTTTTCTGGGCAGCAGGAGCCCGAAAAAGGACACCCGTTTACAAAGGATTAACTCTTAAAAGCAACAGCATACACGTCATGCATGATGCATAAATTCCATTCAAATACAGGATTCTGTCTGGTCATCGTCAACTTTTTCCTCCGAATCCTTACAGTGCCTTTGAGGCAGGAAAAAGTTCGTTTCTTCTGATAAGGGAGGAATAAATTCTTTTTCTCTGAAAGATTCAGCTGTCCTGTGGCTGCTATCTTGCTGTGAGTACTTTCTTTTAAAAAAAGTACCCTCCATAGCAGAGTTTCTATATTAACATTTTTTATAACCTAAAACTATATTTAACACAGTACTTAAGAGAATTAATACAGCATAATTTCTAACACAACATATATAATATTCATTTTAATATTTGCAAAAAGCCAATCATAAAATACATGCATTTTTCACACCGGGGTCTCTCATTCCCAGGGTCCCTCATTCCTGGGGTCTCCTTTCCCAGCATGACACTGTTGAGTCAGGGATGGAAAGAAAGACTCCATTCTTCAGGTGAATCAGAAAGCAAAAGAATAATTCCTTTATTAGCAAGAAGTTGTGAGATTTATAGTCTTTATAGTCTCGCTTTATAGTCTCACTAAGCTGGCATCTGATTGGTGTCAAATTGAAAACATCTCACATTATTGGTGACTATGAATAGCACGCTCTAGAAAACCGTAACTATAAACAATGGTTACAGAAAGAGAGATAATAATTGTTTTCATTCTTTCCTCTAAGATTCCCAGGCTCAGCCTGGGAGAAATTATTTCCGTTCTTTCTTTGACTGAACTGAGAATATCCACACCAGTTGTCCTGGTTTAGGACAAATTAGGGGAAATCTCCAAAAGGGAGCCCCCCCAAAAAAAACCAAACCTCCAACCACCCCTCCCCCAATACCGGGTTCGGGAAGGAATTCCTCAGAGGAGCAAAGTGGAAAACAAAACCTATTTATTAACAAGTAACAAAAGAACACTCCCCAACACAAGAAAAGAAAAGAAACCAGGCAGTGTTGTGGAGGGCGCTGAGCTTCTCTCACAGACTCCGGGGGTCCTGGACGTCTCAGGTCAGGTCTGGAGCCGGTCCAGTATCTTCAGGGGAGGGTAAGAAAGAGGGAACGAAAGAAAAGAAAAAAAAACAGCGCAGAAAAGCAGAAAGCAGCAAAAAATCTATCAGCTAGGGGCAGAGGCAGAAGCAAGCAAGCAAGTAAGCAAGGCAAGCCAAGCAGCCCAAAAGTGAAAGTGCCCCGGTCACGCTCCCTCCTCTCTTCCCCGCCATGCCACGGCAAGGTGGCCGGGGTGGGGGGGGAAGAGAGAAAAGGCACAGCTGCCAGACACAACACACGATATTGGGATAAAGGCTGTCACCCCACGACACCAGTGCACCCTGAATCCCTCACCTGGACACGCACCTGTATCACCCCCACTACCTGTTCTCCCTCAGCTGTCCATCAGACCCTCCCTGCTAGGGGCACCCAGAAAAATGTGTCACGATCCGTCCTCATGAATGGGCTTCGTGATGGTTTGTGGGGGTGATCTCGGGGTGCAAAAAACTGACATGGCACAGGGGATTTGCAGTAACAATCAAGCAAGTGCAACTTTATTGAAATAACCACAGCAGGAATGCGTTGGGGAGGGAACCGGGGAAGAAAAGGAGAAAATGAGGGAAAAGAGGAAGGAAGAAGAATGGGTTATAGCTACCAAACGTGGTACTGCGTTGTCCTTTGGGGTCCAGCCGATGGAGTCTGCCAGGCCACGTCCGGGGAGATCTCGGAGGCAGAGTTCATCTGGACCCCGATTATACTCTTTTTCGTTGGGGGAAGGGGAAATAAATTTCTCAACCGAAACAAAGGTCTTCAGGGGGGAAGAATAGCATTTGAAAGGGGTGTACACAAAGTCCAAGCTAGGCAGCAGGCAAGAGCCATTGTTTTCGTGGTCCATTGCCTGTACCTGCAACATCCATCTTGCTTTGGGCAGCTTTCCTTCCCCCACTGCACAACTCCCCTGAGTTTGGGGGGGTTTCAGTCCCAGTCTCTGGAAAAAGGTGAGAGGGGGCCTTCTCACATAGGGATTTCATGTCTCTGTCTCTTGACGAAGAGGCTTCTTACATCTCTCCTTGTCTGTCACGGTGGTTATGAACGGGCGAGAGGGGTCTTCCTTTGGAGGGGGGACCACCCTAAAGCTTAGGAGAAATCCAGCTAGGCCGAGAGTTGGGGAGGATTCCAGAGCTATTGTGCAAAAGGACACGGTGCCCTGTGAACTCAGTGTAGCATACAGCAAACAACATCTGTGAACAATAGCTTAACACTGAGCTTTCAGCTCTCAGGGTCTTTGGTGTGTGAAACTTTCTCCTACAAAGCCAGAGATTCTAGACAGGGGGGTCGTCTCTTCAGTAGCCCCCAATGACGATCATGAGGCAGATGAGGGAAAATTCGGACAGACTCTCACTACCCCCTGGCCCCTCCCCACCTGCCCAGACAGGGAGGAGCTGGACTCGAGCAACTGGGACACGAGATGGGGTGTCCACTGCTCCCAGTGACCCCTCCCAGTGTTCCCAGCACCTCATCTCCATGCTCCCAGTTGAGTTCCCAGTAGGACCCCTGGTTTCCCTGAGTGCTCCCAGTTCCAGCCAGCACTCCCAGTAGGACTCCTTGGTTTCCCTGAGTGCTCCCAGTTCCAGCCAGCACTCCCAGTAGGACTCCTTGGTTTCCCTGAGTGCTCCCAGTTCCAACCAGTGCTCCCAGCTGACTCTCCATCCACTCCTGGACTCAGTGTTGCTCCCTGCAGCGCCATCCCAGTCTCAGCCCTTGTCTGCCCCACTGCTCCCAGTGCCATCCCCGTGTCACTCCCAGCCTGACCTCAGTGCTCCCAGTTCACTCCCAGTGCTCCCAGTGCTCCCAGCTCACTCCCAGTGCTCCCTGCTCACTCCCAGTGCTTCCAGTTTACTCCCAGTTCACTCCCAGTGCTCCCAGTTCAACCCCTGGTTCCTCATCATCTTTTCAATCTCTCTTCATTCTTGGGCTCATCCCAAACTGACTCCGGCTCTTGCAGATTCTTCGAGGGCAGAGCAAAGGGGAAATTTTGGGGAAGCAACAGAACCCCAGACAGCACCAGAACTCCCAGTGTTTCACCCACTGTTCCAAGGCAACACCTAAATCCGGCTCTTCCCACCTAAACCTGGCTTTTCCCACCTAAACCTGGCTCTTCCGACCTAAACCTGGCTTTTCCCACCTAAACCCAACTTTTCTCACCTAAACCCAGCTCTTCCCACCTAAACCCAGCTCTTCCCACCTAAACCTGGCTTTTCCCACCTAAATCTGGCTCTTCCCACCTAAATCCGGCTCTTCACACCTAAATCCAGCTCTTCCCACTTAAACCAGGCTATTTCACCTAAACTCGACCTTTCCCACCTAAACCTAGCTTTTCCCACCTAAACCCAGCTTTTCCCACCTAAACCTGGCTCTTCCCACCTAAACCCGGCTCTTCCCACCTAAACTCAGCTCTTCCCACTCAAACTCAGCCCTTCCCAGCTAAACCCGGCTCTTTTCACATAAACCTGGCTATTCCCACCTAAACCTGGCATGTCCCACCAAAACCCCTAGGGCTAGGATTTTTAATATCAGTAAGCCCAGACCTCCAGGCACACTGGAGCTGTGAAAGGCATACAAAAAGGAGTGCAAAAGTGGCACAACATGGCAGCTTTCACAGCTTTTTCCTTAGCAAGAACCCTCATACCCGGCTGATTTACCTTCCTAGGCTTACTGTTAGGCTTAGGCCTAGGACTTTGAAAACCAGGAAGCCCTGTGCTCCAGGCACACTGCAGCTGTCAAAGGCATCCCAAGGGGAGCGCAAAAGTGACACAACTTGGCTGCCTCCACTGCTATTTCCATGAGACCATCCCCAAACATAGGCTGATTTTCCTTCCTAGGCTTGAGGTTTGAGTTACGCCTGGGGTTAGTGTTCTTTGAACCAGAAAGCCCTGAGTTCCAAGAACACAGCAGCTGCCAAGGACTACCCAAGAAGAGCGCAAAAGCACCACACCATGCCTGCCTCCACAGCTTTTTCCTTGGGGAAATCCCTAATTCCGGGCTGATTTGCCTTTCTCCTCTTAGGCTTGGGGTTAGGCCTAGGGCTAGGATTTTTAAAATCAGGAAGCCCAGACCTCCAGGCACACTGGAGCTGTGAAAGGCATCCAAAAGGGAGTGCAAAAGTGCCACAACATGGCTGCTTTCACAGCTTTTTCCTTAGGAAGAACCCTCATACCCAGCTGATTTACATTCCTAGGCTTACTGTTAGGCTTAGGCCTAGGACTTTGAAAACCAGGAAGCCCTGTGCTCCAGGCACACTGCAGCTGTCAAAGGCATCCCAAGGGGAGCGCAAAAGTGACACAACTTGGCTGCCTCCACTGCTATTTCCATGAGACCATCCCCAACCATAGGCTGATTTTCCTTCCTAGGCTTAAGGTTTGAGTTACGCCTAGATTTAGTGTTCTTTGAACCAGAAAGCCCTGAGTTCCAAGAACACAGCAGCTGCCAAGGACTACCCAAGAAGAGCGCAAAAGCACCACAACATGCCTGCCTCCACAGCTATTTCCTTGGGGACATCCCTAATTCCGGGCTGATTTGCCTTTCTCCTCTTAGGCTTGGGGTTAGGCCTAGGGCTAGGATTTTTAAAATCAGGAAGCCCAGACCTCCAGGCACACTGGAGCTGTGAAAGGCATCCAAAAAGGAGTGCAAAAGTGCCACAACATGGCAGCTTTCACAGCTTTTTCCTTAGGAAGAACCCTCATACCCGGCTGATTTACCTTCCTAGGCTTACTGTTAGGCTTAGGCCTAGGACTTTGAAAACCAGGAAGCCCTGTGCTCCAGGCACACTGCAGCTGTCAAAGGCATCCCAAGGGGAGCGCAAAAGTGACACAACTTGGCTGCCTCCACTGCTATTTCCATGAGACCATCCCAAACCATAGGCTGATTTTCCTTCCTAGGCTTAAGGTTTGAGTTACGCCTAGGGTTAGTGTCCTTTGAACCAGAAAGCCCTGAGTTCCAAGAACACAGCAGCTGCCAAGGACTACCCAAGAAGAGCGCAAAAGCACCACAACATGCCTGCCTCCACAGCTATTTCCTTGGGGACATCCCTAATTCCGGGCTGATTTGCCTTTCTCCTCTTAGTCTTGGGGTTAGGCCTAGGGCTAGGATTTTTAAAATCAGGAAGCCCAGACCTCCAGGCACACTGGAGCTCTGAAAGGCATCCAAAAAGGAGTGCAAAAGTGCCACAACATGGCAGCTTTCACAGCTTTTTCCTTAGGAAGAACCCTAGGACATGGCTGATTTACCTTCCTAGGCTTACTGTTAGGCTTAGGCCTAGGACTTTGAAAACCAGGAAGCCCTGTGCTCCAGGCACACTGCAGCTGTCAAAGGCATCCCAAGGGGAGCGCAAAAGTGACACAACTTGGCTGCCTCCACTGCTATTTCCATGAGACCATCCCCAACCATAGGCTGATTTTCCTTCCTAGGCTTAAGGTTTGAGTTACGCCTAGGGTTAGTGTCCTTTGAACCAGAAAGCCCTGAGTTCCAAGAACACAGCAGCTGCCAAGGACTACCCAAGAAGAGCGCAAAAGCACCACAACATGCTTGCCTCCACAGCTATTTCCTTGGGGACATCCCTAATTCCGGGCTGATTTGCCTTTCTCCTCTTAGGCTTGGGGTTAGGCCTAGGGCTAGGATTTTTAAAATCAGGAAGCCCAGACCTCCAGGCACACTGGAGCTGTGAAAGGCATCCAAAAAGGAGTGCAAAAGTGCCACAACATGGCAGCTTTCACAGCTTTTTCCTTAGGAAGAACCCTCATACCCGGCTGATTTACCTTCCTAGGCTTACTGTTAGGCTTAGGCCTAGGACTTTGAAAACCAGGAAGCCCTGTGCTCCAGGCACACTGCAGCTGTCAAAGGCATCCCAAGGGGAGCGCAAAAGTGACACAACTTGGCTGCCTCCACTGCTATTTCCATGAGACCATCCCCAAGTATAGGCTGATTTTCCTTCCTAGGCTTAAGGTTTGAGTTACGCCTAGGGTTAGTGTTCTTTGAACCAGAAAGCCCTGAGTTCCAAGAACACAGCAGCTGCCAAGGACTACCCAAGAAGAGCGCAAAAGCACCACAACATGCCTGCCTCCACAGCTATTTCCTTGGGGACATCCCTAATTCCGGGCTGATTTGCCTTTCTCCTCTTAGGCTTGGGGTTAGGCCTAGGGCTAGGATTTTTAAAATCAGGAAGCCCAGACCTCCAGGCACACTGGAGCTGTGAAAGGCATCCAAAAAGGAGTGCAAAAGTGCCACAACATGGCAGCTTTCACAGCTTTTTCCTTAGGAAGAACCCTCATACCCGGCTGATTTACCTTCCTAGGCTTACTGTTAGGCTTAGGCCTAGGACTTTGAAAACCAGGAAGCCCTGTGCTCCAGGCACACTGCAGCTGTCAAAGGCATCCCAAGGGGAGCGCAAAAGTGACACAACTTGGCTGCCTCCACTGCTATTTCCATGAGACCATCCCCAACCATAGGCTGATTTTCCTTCCTAGGCTTAAGGTTTGAGTTACGCCTAGATTTAGTGTTCTTTGAACCAGAAAGCCCTGAGTTCCAAGAACACAGCAGCTGCCAAGGACTACCCAAGAAGAGCGCAAAAGCACCACAACATGCTGGCCTCCACAGCTATTTCCTTGGGGACATCCCTAATTCCGGGCTGATTTGCCTTTCTCCTCTTAGGCTTGGGGTTAGGCCTAGGGCTAGGATTTTTAAAATCAGGAAGCCCAGACCTCCAGGCACACTGGAGCTGTGAAAGGCATCCAAAAAGGAGTGCAAAAGTGCCACAACATGGCAGCTTTCACAGCTTTTTCCTTAGGAAGAACCCTCATACCCGGCTGATTTACCTTCCTAGGCTTACTGTTAGGCTTAGGCCTAGGACTTTGAAAACCAGGAAGCCCTGTGCTCCAGGCACACTGCAGCTGTCAAAGGCATCCCAAGGGGAGCGCAAAAGTGACACAACTTGGCTGCCTCCAATGCTATTTCCATGAGACCATCCCCAACCATAGGCTGATTTTCCTTCCTAGGCTTAAGGTTTGAGTTACGCCTAGGGTTAGTGTCCTTTGAACCAGAAAGCCCTGAGTTCCAAGAACACAGCAGCTGCCAAGGACTACCCAAGAAGAGCACAAAAGCACCACAACATGCTTGCCTCCACAGCTATTTCCTTGGGGACATCCCTAATTCCGGGCTGATTTGCCTTTCTCCTCTTAGGCTTGGGGTTAGGCCTAGGGCTAGGATTTTTAAAATCAGGAAGCCCAGACCTCCAGGCACACTGGAGCTGTGAAAGGCATCCAAAAAATAGTGCAAAAGTGCCACAACATGGCAGTTTACACAGCTTTTTCCTTAGGAAGAACCCTCATACCCGGCTGATTTACCTTCCTAGGCTTACTGTTAGGCTTAGGCCTAGGACTTTGAAAACTAGAAAGCCCTGTGCTCCAGGCACACTGCAGCTGTCAAAGGCATCCCAAGGGGAGCGCAAAAGTGACACAACTTGGCTGCCTCCACTGCTATTTCCATGAGACCATCCCCAACCATAGGCTGATTTTCCTTCCTAGGCTTAAGGTTTGAGTTACGCCTAGATTTAGTGTTCTTTGAACCAGAAAGCCCTGAGTTCCAAGAACACAGCAGCTGCCAAGGACTACCCAAGAAGAGCGCAAAAGCACCACAACATGCCTGCCTCCACAGCTATTTCCTTGGGGACATCCCTAATTCCGGGCTGATTTGCCTTTCTCCTCTTAGGCTTGGGGTTAGGCCTAGGGATAGGATTTTTAAAATCAGGAAGCCCAGACCTCCAGGCACCCTGGAGCTGTGAAAGGCATCCAAAAAGGAATGCAAAAGTGCCACAACATGGCAGCTTTCACAGCTTTTTCCTTAGGAAGAACCCTCATACCCGGCTGATTTACCTTCCTAGGCTTACTGTTAGGCTTAGGCCTAGGACTTTGAAAACCAGGAAGCCCTGTGCTCCAGGCACACTGCAGCTGTCAAAGGCATCCCAAGGGGAGCGCAAAAGTGACACAACTTGGCTGCCTCCACTGCTATTTCCATGAGACCATCCCCAACCATAGGCTGATTTTCCTTCCTAGGCTTAAGGTTTGAGTTACGCCTAGGGTTAGTGTTCTTTGAACCAGAAAGCCCTGAGTTCCAAGAACACAGCAGCTGCCAAGGACTACCCAAGAAGAGCGCAAAAGCACCACAACATGCCTGCCTCCACAGCTATTTCCTTGGGGACATCCCTAATTCCGGGCTGATTTGCCTTTCTCCTCTTAGGCTTGGGGTTAGGCCTAGGGCTAGGATTTTTAAAATCAGGAAGCCCAGACCTCCAGGCACACTGGAGCTGTGAAAGGCATCCAAAAAGGAGTGCAAAAGTGCCACAACATGGCAGCTTTCACAGCTTTTTCCTTAGGAAGAACCCTCATACCCGGCTGATTTACCTTCCTAGGCTTACTGTTAGGCTTAGGCCTAGGACTTTGAAAACCAGGAAGCCCTGTGCTCCAGGCACACTGCAGCTGTCAAAGGCATCCCAAGGGGAGCGCAAAAGTGACACAACTTGGCTGCCTCCACTGCTATTTCCATGAGACCATCCCCAACCATAGGCTGATTTTCCTTCCTAGGCTTAAGGTTTGAGTTACGCCTAGGGTTAGTGTTCTTTGAACCAGAAAGCCCTGAGTTCCAAGAACACAGCAGCTGCCAAGGACTACCCAAGAAGAGCGCAAAAGCACCACAACATGCCTGCCTCCACAGCTTTTTCCTTGGGGACATCCCTAATTCCGGGCTGATTTGCCTTTCTCCTCTTAGGCTTGGGGTTAGGCCTAGGGCTAGGATTTTTAAAATCAGGAAGCCCAGACCTCCAGGCACACTGGAGCTGTGAAAGGCATCCAAAAAGGAGTGCAAAAGTGCCACAACATGGCAGCTTTCACGGCTTTTTCCTTAGCAAGAACCCTCATACCTGGCTGATTTACCTTCCTAGGCTTACTGTTAGGCTTAGGCCTAGGACTTTGAAAACCAGGAAGCCCTGTGCTCCAGGCACACTGCAGCTGTCAAAGGCATCCCAAGGGGAGCGCAAAAGTGACACAACTTGGCTGCCTCCACTGCTATTTCCATGAGACCATCCCCAACCATAGGCTGGTTTTCCTTCCTAGGCTTAAGGTTTGAGTTACGCCTAGATTTAGTGTTCTTTGAACCAGAAAGCCCTGAGTTCCAAGAACACAGCAGCTGCCAAGGACTACCCAAGAAGAGCGCAAAAGCACCACACCATGCCTGCCTCCACAGCTTTTTCCTTGGGGACATCCCTAATTCCGGGCTGATTTGCCTTTCTCCTCTTAGGCTTGGGGTTAGGCCTAGGGCTAGGATTTTAAAATCAGGAAGCCCAAACCTCCAGGCACACTGGAGCTGTGAAAGGCATCCAAAAAGGAGTGCAAAAGTGCCACAACATGGCAGCTTTCACAGCTTTTTCCTTAGCAAGAACCCTCATACCCGGCTGATTTACCTTCCTAGGCTTACTGTTAGGCTTAGGCCTACGACTTTGAAAACCAGGAAGCCCTGTGCTCCAGGCACACTGCAGCTGTCAAAGGCATCCCAAGGGGAGCGCAAAAGTGACACAACTTGGCTGCCTCCACTGCTATTTCCATGAGACCATCCCAAACCATAGGCTGATTTTCCTTCCTAGGCTTAAGGTTTGAGTTACGCCTAGGGTTAGTGTTCTTTGAACCAGAAAGCCCTGAGTTCCAAGAACACAGCAGCTGCCAAGGACTACCCAAGAAGAGCGCAAAAGCACCACAACATGCCTGCCTCCACAGCTTTTTCCTTGGGGACATCCCTAATTCCGGGCTGATTTGCCTTTCTCCTCTTAGGCTTGGGGTTAGGCCTAGGGCTAGGATTTTTAAAATCAGGAAGCCCAGACCTCCAGGCACACTGGAGCTCTGAAAGGCATCCAAAAAGGAGTGCAAAAGTGCCACAACATGGCAGCTTTCCCAGCTTTTTCCTTAGGAAGAACCCTAATACGCGGCTGATTTACCTTCCTAGGGTTAATGTTAGGCTTAGGCCTAGGACTTTGAAAACCAGGAAGCTCTGTGCTCCAGGCACACTGCAGCTGTCAAAGGCATCCCAAGGGGAGCGCAAAAGTGACACAACTTGGCTGCCTCCACTGCTATTTCCATGAGACCATCCCCAACCATAGGCTGATTTTCCTTCCTAGGCTTAAGGTTTGAGTTACGCCTAGGGTTAGTGTTCTTTGAACCAGAAAGCCCTGAGTTCCAAGAACACAGCAGCTGCCAAGGGCTACCCAAGAAGAGCGCAAAAGCACCACAACATGCCTGCCTCCACAGCTTTTTCCTTGGGGACATCCCTAATTCCGGGCTGATTTGCCTTTCTCCTCTTAGGCTTGGGGTTAGGCCTAGGGCTAGGATTTTTAAAATCAGGAAGCCCAGACCTCCAGGCACACTGGAGCTGTGAAAGGCATCCAAAAAGGAGTGCAAAAGTGCCACAACATGGCAGCTTTCACAGCTTTTTCCTTAGGAAGAACCCTCATACCCGGCTGATTTACCTTCCTAGGCTTACTGTTAGGCTTAGGCCTAGGACTTTGAAAACCAGGAAGCCCTGTGCTCCAGGCACACTGCAGCTGTCAAAGGCATCCCAAGGGGAGCGCAAAAGTGACACAACTTGGCTGCCTCCACTGCTATTTCCATGAGACCATCCCCAACCATAGGCTGATTTTCCTTCCTAGGCTTAAGGTTTGAGTTACGCCTAGATTTAGTGTTCTTTGAACCAGAAAGCCCTGAGTTCCAAGAACACAGCAGCTGCCAAGGACTACCCAAGAAGAGCGCAAAAGCACCACAACATGCTGGCCTCCACAGCTATTTCCTTGGGGACATCCCTAATTCCGGGCTGATTTGCCTTTCTCCTCTTAGGCTTGGGGTTAGGCCTAGGGCTAGGATTTTTAAAATCAGGAAGCCCAGACCTCCAGGCACACTGGAGCTGTGAAAGGCATCCAAAAAGGAGTGCAAAAGTGCCACAACATGGCAGCTTTCACAGCTTTTTCCTTAGCAAGAACCCTCATACCCGGCTGATTTACCTTCCTAGGCTTACTGTTAGGCTTAGGCCTAGGACTTTGAAAACCAGGAAGCCCTGTGCTCCAGGCACACTGCAGCTGTCAAAGGCATCCCAAGGGGAGCGCAAAAGTGACACAACTTGGCTGCCTCCAATGCTATTTCCATGAGACCATCCCCAACCATAGGCTGATTTTCCTTCCTAGGCTTAAGGTTTGAGTTACGCCTAGGGTTAGTGTCCTTTGAACCAGAAAGCCCTGAGTTCCAAGAACACAGCAGCTGCCAAGGACTACCCAAGAAGAGCACAAAAGCACCACAACATGCTTGCCTCCACAGCTATTTCCTTGGGGACATCCCTAATTCCGGGCTGATTTGCCTTTCTCCTCTTAGGCTTGGGGTTAGGCCTAGGGCTAGGATTTTTAAAATCAGGAAGCCCAGACCTCCAGGCACACTGGAGCTGTGAAAGGCATCCAAAAAATAGTGCAAAAGTGCCACAACATGGCAGTTTACACAGCTTTTTCCTTAGGAAGAACCCTCATACCCGGCTGATTTACCTTCCTAGGCTTACTGTTAGGCTTAGGCCTAGGACTTTGAAAACTAGAAAGCCCTGTGCTCCAGGCACACTGCAGCTGTCAAAGGCATCCCAAGGGGAGCGCAAAAGTGACACAACTTGGCTGCCTCCACTGCTATTTCCATGAGACCATCCCCAACCATAGGCTGATTTTCCTTCCTAGGCTTAAGGTTTGAGTTACGCCTAGATTTAGTGTTCTTTGAACCAGAAAGCCCTGAGTTCCAAGAACACAGCAGCTGCCAAGGACTACCCAAGAAGAGCGCAAAAGCACCACAACATGCCTGCCTCCACAGCTATTTCCTTGGGGACATCCCTAATTCCGGGCTGATTTGCCTTTCTCCTCTTAGGCTTGGGGTTAGGCCTAGGGATAGGATTTTTAAAATCAGGAAGCCCAGACCTCCAGGCACCCTGGAGCTGTGAAAGGCATCCAAAAAGGAATGCAAAAGTGCCACAACATGGCAGCTTTCACAGCTTTTTCCTTAGGAAGAACCCTCATACCCGGCTGATTTACCTTCCTAGGCTTACTGTTAGGCTTAGGCCTAGGACTTTGAAAACCAGGAAGCCCTGTGCTCCAGGCACACTGCAGCTGTCAAAGGCATCCCAAGGGGAGCGCAAAAGTGACACAACTTGGCTGCCTCCACTGCTATTTCCATGAGACCATCCCCAACCATAGGCTGATTTTCCTTCCTAGGCTTAAGGTTTGAGTTACGCCTAGGGTTAGTGTTCTTTGAACCAGAAAGCCCTGAGTTCCAAGAACACAGCAGCTGCCAAGGACTACCCAAGAAGAGCGCAAAAGCACCACAACATGCCTGCCTCCACAGCTATTTCCTTGGGGACATCCCTAATTCCGGGCTGATTTGCCTTTCTCCTCTTAGGCTTGGGGTTAGGCCTAGGGCTAGGATTTTTAAAATCAGGAAGCCCAGACCTCCAGGCACACTGGAGCTGTGAAAGGCATCCAAAAAGGAGTGCAAAAGTGCCACAACATGGCAGCTTTCACGGCTTTTTCCTTAGCAAGAACCCTCATACCTGGCTGATTTACCTTCCTAGGCTTACTGTTAGGCTTAGGCCTAGGACTTTGAAAACCAGGAAGCCCTGTGCTCCAGGCACACTGCAGCTGTCAAAGGCATCCCAAGGGGAGCGCAAAAGTGACACAACTTGGCTGCCTCCACTGCTATTTCCATGAGACCATCCCCAACCATAGGCTGATTTTCCTTCCTAGGCTTAAGGTTTGAGTTACGCCTAGATTTAGTGTTCTTTGAACCAGAAAGCCCTGAGTTCCAAGAACACAGCAGCTGCCAAGGACTACCCAAGAAGAGCGCAAAAGCACCACACCATGCCTGCCTCCACAGCTTTTTCCTTGGGGACATCCCTAATTCCGGGCTGATTTGCCTTTCTCCTCTTAGGCTTGGGGTTAGGCCTAGGGCTAGGATTTTAAAATCAGGAAGCCCAAACCTCCAGGCACACTGGAGCTGTGAAAGGCATCCAAAAAGGAGTGCAAAAGTGCCACAACATGGCAGCTTTCACAGCTTTTTCCTTAGCAAGAACCCTCATACCCGGCTGATTTACCTTCCTAGGCTTACTGTTAGGCTTAGGCCTACGACTTTGAAAACCAGGAAGCCCTGTGCTCCAGGCACACTGCAGCTGTCAAAGGCATCCCAAGGGGAGCGCAAAAGTGACACAACTTGGCTGCCTCCACTGCTATTTCCATGAGACCATCCCAAACCATAGGCTGATTTTCCTTCCTAGGCTTAAGGTTTGAGTTACGCCTAGGGTTAGTGTTCTTTGAACCAGAAAGCCCTGAGTTCCAAGAACACAGCAGCTGCCAAGGACTACCCAAGAAGAGCGCAAAAGCACCACAACATGCCTGCCTCCACAGCTTTTTCCTTGGGGACATCCCTAATTCCGGGCTGATTTGCCTTTCTCCTCTTAGGCTTGGGGTTAGGCCTAGGGCTAGGATTTTTAAAATCAGGAAGCCCAGACCTCCAGGCACACTGGAGCTCTGAAAGGCATCCAAAAAGGAGTGCAAAAGTGCCACAACATGGCAGCTTTCCCAGCTTTTTCCTTAGGAAGAACCCTAATACGCGGCTGATTTACCTTCCTAGGGTTAATGTTAGGCTTAGGCCTAGGACTTTGAAAACCAGGAAGCTCTGTGCTCCAGGCACACTGCAGCTGTCAAAGGCATCCCAAGGGGAGCGCAAAAGTGACACAACTTGGCTGCCTCCACTGCTATTTCCATGAGACCATCCCCAACCATAGGCTGATTTTCCTTCCTAGGCTTAAGGTTTGAGTTACGCCTAGGGTTAGTGTTCTTTGAACCAGAAAGCCCTGAGTTCCAAGAACACAGCAGCTGCCAAGGGCTACCCAAGAAGAGCGCAAAAGCACCACAACATGCCTGCCTCCACAGCTTTTTCCTTGGGGACATCCCTAATTCCGGGCTGATTTGCCTTTCTCCTCTTAGGCTTGGGGTTAGGCCTAGGGCTAGGATTTTTAAAATCAGGAAGCCCAGACCTCCAGGCACACTGGAGCTGTGAAAGGCATCCAAAAAGGAGTGCAAAAGTGCCACAACATGGCAGCTTTCACAGCTTTTTCCTTAGGAAGAACCCTCATACCCGGCTGATTTACCTTCCTAGGCTTACTGTTAGGCTTAGGCCTAGGACTTTGAAAACCAGGAAGCCCTGTGCTCCAGGCACACTGCAGCTGTCAAAGGCATCCCAAGGGGAGCGCAAAAGTGACACAACTTGGCTGCCTCCACTGCTATTTCCATGAGACCATCCCAAACCATAGGCTGATTTTCCTTCCTAGGCTTAAGGTTTGAGTTACGCCTAGGGTTAGTGTCCTTTGAACCAGAAAGCCCTGAGTTCCAAGAACACAGCAGCTGCCAAGGACTACCCAAGAAGAGCGCAAAAGCACCACAACATGCCTGCCTCCACAGCTATTTCCTTGGGGACATCCCTAATTCCGGGCTGATTTGCCTTTCTCCTCTTAGTCTTGGGGTTAGGCCTAGGGCTAGGATTTTTAAAATCAGGAAGCCCAGACCTCCAGGCACACTGGAGCTCTGAAAGGCATCCAAAAAGGAGTGCAAAAGTGCCACAACATGGCAGCTTTCACAGCTTTTTCCTTAGGAAGAACCCTAGGACATGGCTGATTTACCTTCCTAGGCTTACTGTTAGGCTTAGGCCTAGGACTTTGAAAACCAGGAAGCCCTGTGCTCCAGGCACACTGCAGCTGTCAAAGGCATCCCAAGGGGAGCGCAAAAGTGACACAACTTGGCTGCCTCCACTGCTATTTCCATGAGACCATCCCCAAGTATAGGCTGATTTTCCTTCCTAGGCTTAAGGTTTGAGTTACGCCTAGGGTTAGTGTCCTTTGAACCAGAAAGCCCTGAGTTCCAAGAACACAGCAGCTGCCAAGGACTACCCAAGAAGAGCGCAAAAGCACCACAACATGCTTGCCTCCACAGCTATTTCCTTGGGGACATCCCTAATTCCGGGCTGATTTGCCTTTCTCCTCTTAGGCTTGGGGTTAGGCCTAGGGCTAGGATTTTTAAAATCAGGAAGCCCAGACCTCCAGGCACACTGGAGCTGTGAAAGGCATCCAAAAAGGAGTGCAAAAGTGCCACAACATGGCAGCTTTCACAGCTTTTTCCTTAGCAAGAACCCTCATACCCGGCTGATTTACCTTCCTAGGCTTACTGTTAGGCTTAGGCCTAGGACTTTGAAAACCAGGAAGCCCTGTGCTCCAGGCACACTGCAGCTGTCAAAGGCATCCCAAGGGGAGCGCAAAAGTGACACAACTTGGCTGCCTCCACTGCTATTTCCATGAGACCATCCCCAAGTATAGGCTGATTTTCCTTCCTAGGCTTAAGGTTTGAGTTACGCCTAGGGTTAGTGTTCTTTGAACCAGAAAGCCCTGAGTTCCAAGAACACAGCAGCTGCCAAGGACTACCCAAGAAGAGCGCAAAAGCACCACAACATGCCTGCCTCCACAGCTTTTTCCTTGGGGACATCCCTAATTCCGGGCTGATTTGCCTTTCTCCTCTTAGGCTTGGGGTTAGGCCTAGGGCTAGGATTTTTAAAATCAGGAAGCCCAGACCTCCAGGCACACTGGAGCTCTGAAAGCATCCAAAAAGGAGTGCAAAAGTGCCACAACATGGCAGCTTTCACAGCTTTTTCCTTAGGAAGAACCCTCATACCCGGCTGATTTACCTTCCTAGGCTTACTGTTAGGCTTAGGCCTAGGACTTTGAAAACCAGGAAGCCCTGTGCTCCAGGCACACTGCAGCTGTCAAAGGCATCCCAAGGGGAGCGCAAAAGTGACACAACTTGGCTGCCTCCAATGCTATTTCCATGAGACCATCCCCAACCATAGGCTGATTTTCCTTCCTAGGCTTAAGGTTTGAGTTACGCCTAGGGTTAGTGTCCTTTGAACCAGAAAGCCCTGAGTTCCAAGAACACAGCAGCTGCCAAGGACTACCCAAGAAGAGCACAAAAGCACCACAACATGCTTGCCTCCACAGCTATTTCCTTGGGGACATCCCTAATTCCGGGCTGATTTGCCTTTCTCCTCTTAGGGTTGGGGTTAGGCCTAGGGCTAGGATTTTTAAAATCAGGAAGCCCAGACCTCCAGGCACACTGGAGCTGTGAAAGGCATCCAAAAAATAGTGCAAAAGTGCCACAACATGGCAGTTTACACAGCTTTTTCCTTAGGAAGAACCCTCATACCCGACTGATTTACCTTCCTAGGCTTACTGTTAGGCTTAGGCCTAGGACTTTGAAAACTAGAAAGCCCTGTGCTCCAGGCACACTGCAGCTGTCAAAGGCATCCCAAGGGGAGCGCAAAAGTGACACAACTTGGCTGCCTCCACTGCTATTTCCATGAGACCATCCCCAACCATAGGCTGATTTTCCTTCCTAGGCTTAAGGTTTGAGTTACGCCTAGATTTAGTGTTCTTTGAACCAGAAAGCCCTGAGTTCCAAGAACACAGCAGCTGCCAAGGACTACCCAAGAAGAGCGCAAAAGCACCACAACATGCCTGCCTCCACAGCTATTTCCTTGGGGACATCCCTAATTCCGGGCTGATTTGCCTTTCTCCTCTTAGGCTTGGGGTTAGGCCTAGGGATAGGATTTTTAAAATCAGGAAGCCCAGACCTCCAGGCACCCTGGAGCTGTGAAAGGCATCCAAAAAGGAATGCAAAAGTGCCACAACATGGCAGCTTTCACAGCTTTTTCCTTAGGAAGAACCCTCATACCCGGCTGATTTACCTTCCTAGGCTTACTGTTAGGCTTAGGCCTAGGACTTTGAAAACCAGGAAGCCCTGTGCTCCAGGCACACTGCAGCTGTCAAAGGCATCCCAAGGGGAGCGCAAAAGTGACACAACTTGGCTGCCTCCACTGCTATTTCCATGAGACCATCCCCAACCATAGGCTGATTTTCCTTCCTAGGCTTAAGGTTTGAGTTACGCCTAGGGTTAGTGTTCTTTGAACCAGAAAGCCCTGAGTTCCAAGAACACAGCAGCTGCCAAGGACTACCCAAGAAGAGCGCAAAAGCACCACAACATGCCTGCCTCCACAGCTATTTCCTTGGGGACATCCCTAATTCCGGGCTGATTTGCCTTTCTCCTCTTAGGCTTGGGGTTAGGCCTAGGGCTAGGATTTTTAAAATCAGGAAGCCCAGACCTCCAGGCACACTGGAGCTGTGAAAGGCATCCAAAAAGGAGTGCAAAAGTGCCACAACATGGCAGCTTTCACAGCTTTTTCCTTAGGAAGAACCCTCATACCCGGCTGATTTACCTTCCTAGGCTTACTGTTAGGCTTAGGCCTAGGACTTTGAAAACCAGGAAGCCCTGTGCTCCAGGCACACTGCAGCTGTCAAAGGCATCCCAAGGGGAGCGCAAAAGTGACACAACTTGGCTGCCTCCACTGCTATTTCCATGAGACCATCCCCAACCATAGGCTGATTTTCCTTCCTAGGCTTAAGGTTTGAGTTACGCCTAGGGTTAGTGTTCTTTGAACCAGAAAGCCCTGAGTTCCAAGAACACAGCAGCTGCCAAGGACTACCCAAGAAGAGCGCAAAAGCACCACAACATGCCTGCCTCCACAGCTTTTTCCTTGGGGACATCCCTAATTCCGGGCTGATTTGCCTTTCTCCTCTTAGGCTTGGGGTTAGGCCTAGGGCTAGGATTTTTAAAATCAGGAAGCCCAGACCTCCAGGCACACTGGAGCTGTGAAAGGCATCCAAAAAGGAGTGCAAAAGTGCCACAACATGGCAGCTTTCACGGCTTTTTCCTTAGCAAGAACCCTCATACCTGGCTGATTTACCTTCCTAGGCTTACTGTTAGGCTTAGGCCTAGGACTTTGAAAACCAGGAAGCCCTGTGCTCCAGGCACACTGCAGCTGTCAAAGGCATCCCAAGGGGAGCGCAAAAGTGACACAACTTGGCTGCCTCCACTGCTATTTCCATGAGACCATCCCCAACCATAGGCTGATTTTCCTTCCTAGGCTTAAGGTTTGAGTTACGCCTAGATTTAGTGTTCTTTGAACCAGAAAGCCCTGAGTTCCAAGAACACAGCAGCTGCCAAGGACTACCCAAGAAGAGCGCAAAAGCACCACACCATGCCTGCCTCCACAGCTTTTTCCTTGGGGACATCCCTAATTCCGGGCTGATTTGCCTTTCTCCTCTTAGGCTTGGGGTTAGGCCTAGGGCTAGGATTTTAAAATCAGGAAGCCCAAACCTCCAGGCACACTGGAGCTGTGAAAGGCATCCAAAAAGGAGTGCAAAAGTGCCACAACATGGCAGCTTTCACAGCTTTTTCCTTAGGAAGAACCCTCATACCCGGCTGATTTACCTTCCTAGGCTTACTGTTAGGCTTAGGCCTACGACTTTGAAAACCAGGAAGCCCTGTGCTCCAGGCACACTGCAGCTGTCAAAGGCATCCCAAGGGGAGCGCAAAAGTGACACAACTTGGCTGCCTCCACTGCTATTTCCATGAGACCATCCCCAACCATAGGCTGATTTTCCTTCCTAGGCTTAAGGTTTGAGTTACGCCTAGGGTTAGTGTCCTTTGAACCAGAAAGCCCTGAGTTCCAAGAACACAGCAGCTGCCAAGGACTACCCAAGAAGAGCGCAAAAGCACCACAACATGCCTGCCTCCACAGCTTTTTCCTTGGGGACATCCCTAATTCCGGGCTGATTTGCCTTTCTCCTCTTAGGCTTGGGGTTAGGCCTAGGGCTAGGATTTTTAAAATCAGGAAGCCCAGACCTCCAGGCACACTGGAGCTCTGAAAGGCATCCAAAAAGGAGTGCAAAAGTGCCACAACATGGCAGCTTTCCCAGCTTTTTCCTTAGGAAGAACCCTAATACGCGGCTGATTTACCTTCCTAGGGTTAATGTTAGGCTTAGGCCTACGACTTTGAAAACCAGGAAGCTCTGTGCTCCAGGCACACTGCAGCTGTCAAAGGCATCCCAAGGGGAGCGCAAAAGTGACACAACTTGGCTGCCTCCACTGCTATTTCCATGAGACCATCCCCAACCATAGGCTGATTTTCCTTCCTAGGCTTAAGGTTTGAGTTACGCCTAGGGTTAGTGTTCTTTGAACCAGAAAGCCCTGAGTTCCAAGAACACAGCAGCTGCCAAGGGCTACCCAAGAAGAGCGCAAAAGCACCACAACATGCCTGCCTCCACAGCTTTTTCCTTGGGGACATCCCTAATTCCGGGCTGATTTGCCTTTCTCCTCTTAGGCTTGGGGTTAGGCCTAGGGCTAGGATTTTTAAAATCAGGAAGCCCAGACCTCCAGGCACACTGGAGTTGTGAAAGGCATCCAAAAAGGAGTGCAAAAGTGCCACAACATGGCAGCTTTCACAGCTTTTTCCTTAGCAAGAACCCTCATACCCGGCTGATTTACCTTCCTAGGCTTACTGTTAGGCTTAGGCCTAGGACTTTGAAAACCAGGAAGCCCTGTGCTCCAGGCACACTGCAGCTGTCAAAGGCATCCCAAGGGGAGCGCAAAAGTGAAACAACTTGGCTGCCTCCACTGCTATTTCCATGAGACCATCCCCAACCATAGGCTGATTTTCCTTCCTAGGCTTAAGGTTTGAGTTACGCCTAGGGTTAGTGTTCTTTGAACCAGAAAGCCCTGAGTTCCAAGAACACAGCAGCTGCCAAGGACTACCCAAGAAGAGCGCAAAAGCACCACAACATGCCTGCCTCCACAGCTTTTTCCTTGGGGACATCCCTAATTCCGGGCTGATTTGCCTTTCTCCTCTTAGGGTTGGGGTTAGGCCTAGGGATAGGATTTTTAAAATCAGGAAGCCCAGACCTCCAGGCACACTGGAGCTGTGAAAGGCATCCAAAAAGGAGTGCAAAAGTGCCACAACATGGCAGCTTTCACAGCTTTTTCCTTAGGAAGAACCCTAGGACATGGCTGATTTACCTTCCTAGGCTTACTGTTAGGCTTAGGCCTAGGACTTTGAAAACCAGGAAGCCCTGTGCTCCAGGCACACTGCAGCTGTCAAAGGCATCCCAAGGGGAGCGCAAAAGTGATACAACTTGGCTGCCTCCACTGCTATTTCCATGAGACCATCCCCAACCATAGGCTGATTTTCCTTCCTAGGCTTAAGGTTTGAGTTACGCCTAGATTTAGTGTTCTTTGAACCAGAAAGCCCTGAGTTCCAAGAACACAGCAGCTGCCAAGGACTACCCAAGAAGAGCGCAAAAGCAACACAACATGCTTGCCTCCACAGCTATTTCCTTGGGGACATCCCTAATTCCGGGCTGATTTACCTTTCTCCTCTTAGGGTTGGGGTTAGGCCTAGGGCTAGGATTTTTAAAATCAGGAAGCCCAGACCTCCAGGCACACTGGAGCTGTGAAAGGCATCCAAAAAGGAGTGCAAAAGTGCCACAACATGGCAGCTTTCCCAGCTTTTTCCTTAGGAAGCACCCTAAGACATGGCTGATTTACCTTCCTAGGCTTACTGTTAGGCTTAGGCCTAGGACTTTGAAAACCAGGAAGCCCTGTGCTCCACGCACACTGCAGCTGTCAAAGGCATCCCAAGGGGAGCACAAAAGTGACACAACTTGGCTGCCTCCACTGCTATTTCCATGAGACCATCCCAAACCATAGGCTGATTTTCCTTCCTAGGCTTAAGGTTTGAGTTACGCCTAGGGTTAGTGTTCTTTGAACCAGAAAGCCCTGAGTTCCAAGAACACAGCAGCTGCCAAGGACTACCCAAGAAGAGCGCAAAAGCACCACAACATGCCTGCCTCCACAGCTTTTTCCTTGGGGACATCCCTAATTCCGGGCTGATTTGCCTTTCTCCTCTTAGGGTTGGGGTTAGGCCTAGGGATAGGATTTTTAAAATCAGGAAGCCCAGACCTCCAGGCACACTGGAGCTGTGAAAGGCATCCAAAAAGGAGTGCAAAAGTGCCACAACATGGCAGCTTTCACAGCTTTTTCCTTAGGAAGAACCCTAGGACATGGCTGATTTACCTTCCTAGGCTTACTGTTAGGCTTAGGCCTAGGACTTTGAAAACCAGGAAGCCCTGTGCTCCAGGCACACTGCAGCTGTCAAAGGCATCCCAAGGGGAGCGCAAAAGTGACACAACCTGGCTGCCTCCACTGCTATTTCCATGAGACCATCCCCAACCATAGGCTGATTTTCCTTCCTAGGCTTAAGGTTTGAGTTACGCCTAGATTTAGTGTTCTTTGAACCAGAAAGCCCTGAGTTCCAAGAACACAGCAGCTGCCAAGGACTACCCAAGAAGAGCGCAAAAGCACCACAACATGCCTGCCTCCACAGCTATTTCCTTGGGGACATCCCTAATTCCGGGCTGATTTGCCTTTCTCCTCTTAGGCTTGGGGTTAGGCCTAGGGCTAGGATTTTTAAAATCAGGAAGCCCAGACCTCCAGGCACACTGGTGCTATGAAAGGCATCCAAAAAGGAATGCAAAAGTGCCACAAGATGGAAGCTTTCCCAGCTTTTTCCTTAGGAAGAACCCTCATACCCGGCTGATTTACCTTCCTAGGCTTACTTTTAGGCTTAGGACTAGGACTTTGTAAACCAGTTAGCCCTGTGCTCAAGGCACACTGCAGCTGTCAAAGGCATCCCAAGGGGAGCGCAAAAGTGACACAACTTGGCTGCCTCCACTGCTATTTCCATGAGACCATCCCCAACCATAGGCTGATTTTCCTTCCTAGGCTTAAGGTTTGAGTTACGCCTAGGGTTCGTGTTCTTTGAACCAGAAAGCCCTGAGTTCCAAGAACACAGCAGCTGCCAAGGACTACCCAAGAAGAGCGCAAAAGCACCACAACATGCCTGCCTCCACAGCTTTTTCCTTGGGGACATCCCTAATTCCGGGCTGATTTGCCTTTCTCCTCTTAGGCTTGGGGTTAGGCCTAGGGCTAGGATTTTTAAAATCAGGAAGCCCAGACCTCCAGGCACACTGGAGTTGTGAAAGGCATCCAAAAAGGAGTGCAAAAGTGCCACAACATGGCAGCTTTCACAGCTTTTTCCTTAGCAAGAACCCTCATACCCGGCTGATTTACCTTCCTAGGCTTACTGTTAGGCTTAGGCCTAGGACTTTGAAAACCAGGAAGCCCTGTGCTCCAGGCACACTGCAGCTGTCAAAGGCATCCCAAGGGGAGCGCAAAAGTGACACAACTTGGCTGCCTCCACTGCTATTTCCATGAGACCATCCCCAACCATAGGCTGATTTTCCTTCCTAGGCTTAAGGTTTGAGTTACGCCTAGGGTTAGTGTTCTTTGAACCAGAAAGCCCTGAGTTCCAAGAACACAGCAGCTGCCAAGGACTACCCAAGAAGAGCGCAAAAGCACCACAACATGCCTGCCTCCACAGCTATTTCCTTGGGGACATCCCTAATTCCGGGCTGATTTGCCTTTCTCCTCTTAGGCTTGGGGTTAGGCCTAGGGCTAGGATTTTTAAAATCAGGAAGCCCAGAGCTCCAGGCACACTGGAGCTCTGAAGGCATCAAAAAAGAGTGCAAAAGTGCCACAACATGGCAGCTTTCCCAGCTTTTTCCTTAGGAAGAACCCTAATACCCGGCTGATTTACCTTCCTAGGCTTACTGTTAGGCTTAGGCCTAGGACTTTGAAAACCAGGAAGCCCTGTGCTCCAGGCACACTGCAGCTGTCAAAGGCATCCCAAGGGGAGCGCAAAAGTGAAACAACTTGGCTGCCTCCACTGCTATTTCCATGAGACCATCCCCAACCATAGGCTGATTTTCCTTCCTAGGCTTAAGGTTTGAGTTACGCCTAGGGTTACTGTTCTTTGAACCAGAAAGCCCTGAGTTCCAAGAACACAGCAGCTGCCAAGGACTACCCAAGAAGAGCGCAAAAGCACCACAACATGCCTGCCTCCACAGCTATTTCCTTGGGGACATCCCGAATTCCGGGCTGATTTGCCTTTCTCCTCTTAGGCTTGGGGTTAGGCCTAGGGCTAGGATTTTTAAAATCAGGAAGCCCAGACCTCCAGGCACACTGGAGCTGTGAAAGGCATCCAAAAAGGAATGCAAAAGTGCCACAACATGGCAGCTTTCACAGCTTTTTCCTTAGGAAGAACCCTCATACCCGGCTGATTTACCTTCCTAGGCTTACTGTTAGGCTTAGGCCTAGGACTTTGAAAACCAGGAAGCCCTGTGCTCCAGGCACACTGCAGCTGTCAAAGGCATCCCAAGGGGAGCGCAAAAGTGACACAACTTGGCTGCCTCCACTGCTATTTCCATGAGACCATCCCCAACCATAGGCTGATTTTCCTTCCTAGGCTTAAGGTTTGAGTTAGGCCTAGGGTTAGTGTCCTTTGAACCAGAAAGCCCTGAGTTCCAAGAACACAGCAGCTGCCAAGGACTACCCAAGAAGAGCGCAAAAGCACCACAACATGCCTGCCTCCACAGCTATTTCCTTGGGGACATCCCTAATTCCGGGCTGATTTGCCTTTCTCCTCTTAGGCTTGGGGTTAGGCCTAGGGCTAGGATTTTTAAAATCAGGAAGCCCAGACCTCCAGGCACACTGGAGTTGTGAAAGGCATCCAAAAAGGAGTGCAAAAGTGCCACAACATGGCAGCTTTCACAGCTTTTTCCTTAGGAAGAACCCTCATACCCGGCTGATTTACCTTCCTATGCTTACTGTTAGGCTTAGGCCTAGGACTTTGAAAACCAGGAAGCTCTGTGCTCCAGGCACACTGCAGCTGTCAAAGGCATCCCAAGGGGAGCGCAAAAGTGACACAACTTGGCTGCCTCCACTGCTATTTCCATGAGACCATCCCCAACCATAGGCTGATTTTCCTTCCTAGGCTTAAGGTTTGAGTTACGCCTAGGGTTACTGTTCTTTGAACCAGAAAGCCCTGAGTTCCAAGAACACAGCAGCTGCCAAGGACTACCCAAGAAGAGCGCAAAAGCACCACAACATGCCTGCCTCCACAGCTTTTTCCTTGGGGACATCCCTAATTCCGGGCTGATTTGCCTTTCTCCTCTTAGGCTTGGGGTTAGGCCTAGGGCTAGGATTTTTAAAATCAGGAAGCCCAGACCTCCAGGCACACTGGAGTTGTGAAAGGCATCCAAAAAGGAGTGCAAAAGTGCCACAACATGGCAGCTTTCACAGCTTTTTCCTTAGGAAGAACCCTCATACCCGGCTGATTTACCTTCCTAGGCTTACTGTTAGGCTTAGGCCTAGGACTTTGAAAACCAGGAAGCCCTGTGCTCCAGGCACACTGCAGCTGTCAAAGGCATCCCAAGGGGAGCGCAAAAGTGACACAACTTGGCTGCCTCCAATGCTATTTCCATGAGACCATCCCCAACCATAGGCTGATTTTCCTTCCTAGGCTTAAGGTTTGAGTTACGCCTAGGGTTAGTGTTCTTTGAACCAGAAAGCCCTGAGTTCCAAGAACACAGCAGCTGCCAAGGACTACCCAAGAAGAGCGCAAAAGCACCACAACATGCCTGCCTCCACAGCTATTTCCTTGGGGACATCCCTAATTCCGGGCTGATTTGCCTTTCTCCTCTTAGGCTTGGGGTTAGGCCTAGGGCTAGGATTTTTAAAATCAGGAAGCCCAGACCTCCAGGCACACTGGAGCTGTGAAAGGCATCCAAAAAGGAGTGCAAAAGTGCCACAACATGGCAGCTTTCACAGCTTTTTCCTTAGGAAGAACCCTCATACCCGGCTGATTTACCTTCCTAGGCTTACTGTTAGGCTTAGGCCTAGGACTTTGAAAACCAGGAAGCCCTGTGCTCCAGGCACACTGCAGCTGTCAAAGGCATCCCAAGGGGAGCGCAAAAGTGACACAACTTGGCTGCCTCCACTGCTATTTCCATGAGACCATCCCCAACCATAGGCTGATTTTCCTTCCTAGGCTTAAGGTTTGAGTTACGCCTAGGGTTAGTGTCCTTTGAACCAGAAAGCCCTGAGTTCCAAGAACACAGCAGCTGCCAAGGACTACCCAAGAAGAGCGCAAAAGCACCACAACATGCCTGCCTCCACAGCTTTTTCCTTGGGGACATCCCTAATTCCGGGCTGATTTGCCTTTCTCCTCTTAGGCTTGGGGTTAGGCCTAGGGCTAGGATTTTTAAAATCAGGAAGCCCAGACCTCCAGGCACACTGGAGCTCTGAAAGGCATCCAAAAAGGAGTGCAAAAGTGCCACAACATGGCAGCTTTCACAGCTTTTTCCTTAGCAAGAACCCTCATACCCGGCTGATTTACCTTCCTAGGCTTACTGTTAGGCTTAGGCCTAGGACTTTGAAAACCAGGAAGCCCTGTGCTCCAGGCACACTGCAGCTGTCAAAGGCATCCCAAGGGGAGCGCAAAAGTGACACAACTTGGCTGCCTCCACTGCTATTTCCATGAGACCATCCCCAACCATAGGCTGATTTTCCTTCCTAGGCTTAAGGTTTGAGTTACGCCTAGGGTTAGTGTTCTTTGAACCAGAAAGCCCTGAGTTCCAAGAACACAGCAGCTGCCAAGGACTACCCAAGAAGAGCGCAAAAGCACCACAACATGCTGGCCTCCACAGCTATTTCCTTGGGGACATCCCTAATTCCGGGCTGATTTGCCTTTCTCCTCTTAGGCTTGGGGTTAGGCCTAGGGCTAGGATTTTTAAAATCAGGAAGCCCAGACCTCCAGGCACACTGGAGCTGTGAAAGGCATCCAAAAAGGAGTGCAAAAGTGCCACAACATGGCAGCTTTCACAGCTTTTTCCTTAGGAAGAACCCTCATACCCGGCTGATTTACCTTCCTAGGCTTACTGTTAGGCTTAGGCCTAGGACTTTGAAAACCAGGAAGCCCTGTGCTCCAGGCACACTGCAGCTGTCAAAGGCATCCCAAGGGGAGCGCAAAAGTGACACAACTTGGCTGCCTCCAATGCTATTTCCATGAGACCATCCCCAACCATAGGCTGATTTTCCTTCCTAGGCTTAAGGTTTGAGTTACGCCTAGGGTTAGTGTTCTTTGAACCAGAAAGCCCTGAGTTCCAAGAACACAGCAGCTGCCAAGGACTACCCAAGAAGAGCGCAAAAGCACCAGAACATGCTTGCCTCCACAGCTATTTCCTTGGGGACATCCCTAATTCCGGGCTGATTTGCCTTTCTCCTCTTAGGGTTGGGGTTAGGCCTAGGGCTAGGATTTTTAAAATCAGGAAGCCCAGACCTCCAGGCACACTGGAGCTGTGAAAGGCATCCAAAAAATAGTGCAAAAGTGCCACAACATGGCAGTTTACACAGCTTTTTCCTTAGGAAGAACCCTCATACCCGGCTGATTTACCTTCCTAGGCTTACTGTTAGGCTTAGGCCTAGGACTTTGAAAACTAGAAAGCCCTGTGCTCCAGGCACACTGCAGCTGTCAAAGGCATCCCAAGGGGAGCGCAAAAGTGACACAACTTGGCTGCCTCCACTGCTATTTCCATGAGACCATCCCCAACCATAGGCTGATTTTCCTTCCTAGGCTTAAGGTTTGAGTTACGCCTAGGGTTAGTGTCCTTTGAACCAGAAAGCCCTGAGTTCCAAGAACACAGCAGCTGCCAAGGACTACCCAAGAAGAGCACAAAAGCACCACAACATGCCTGCCTCCACAGCTATTTCCTTGGGGACATCCCTAATTCCGGGCTGATTTGCCTTTCTCCTCTTAGGCTTGGGGTTAGGCCTAGGGCTAGGATTTTTAAAATCAGGAAGCCCAGACCTCCAGGCACACTGGAGCTGTGAAAGGCATCCAAAAAAGAGTGCAAAAGTGCCACAACATGGCAGCTTTCACAGCTTTTTCCTTAGGAAGAACCCTCATACCCGGCTGATTTACCTTCCTAGGCTTACTGTTAGGCTTAGGCCTAGGACTTTGAAAACCAGGAAGCCCTGTGCTCCAGGCACACTGCAGCTGTCAAAGGCATCCCAAGGGGAGCGCAAAAGTGACACAACTTGGCTGCCTCCACTGCTATTTCCATGAGACCATCCCCAACCATAGGCTGATTTTCCTTCCTAGGCTTAAGGTATGAGTTACGCCTAGATTTAGTGTTCTTTGAACCAGAAAGCCCTGAGTTCCAAGAACACAGCAGCTGCCAAGGACTACCCAAGAAGAGCGCAAAAGCACCACAACATGCCTGCCTCCACAGCTATTTCCTTGGGGACATCCCTAATTCCGGGCTGATTTGCCTTTCTCCTCTTAGGCTTGGGGTTAGGCCTAGGGCTAGGATTTTTAAAATCAGGAAGCCCAGACCTCCAGGCACCCTGGAGCTGTGAAAGGCATCCAAAAAGGAATGCAAAAGTGCCACAACATGGCAGCTTTCACAGCTTTTTCCTTAGCAAGAACCCTCATACCCGGCTGATTTACCTTCCTAGGCTTACTGTTAGGCTTAGGCCTAGGACTTTGAAAACCAGGAAGCCCTGTGCTCCAGGCACACTGCAGCTGTCAAAGGCATCCCAAGGGGAGCGCAAAAGTGACACAACTTGGCTGCCTCCACTGCTATTTCCATGAGACCATCCCCAACCATAGGCTGATTTTCCTTCCTAGGCTTAAGGTTTGAGTTACGCCTAGGGTTAGTGTTCTTTGAACCAGAAAGCCCTGAGTTCCAAGAACACAGCAGCTGCCAAGGACTACCCAAGAAGAGCGCAAAAGCACCACAACATGCCTGCCTCCACAGCTATTTCCTTGGGGACATCCCTAATTCTGGGCTGATTTGCCTTTCTCCTCTTAGGCTTGGGGTTAGGCCTAGGGCTAGGATTTTTAAAATCAGGAAGCCCAGACCTCCAGGCACACTGGAGCTCTGAAAGGCATCCAAAAAGGAGTGCAAAAGTGCCACAACATGGCAGCTTTCACAGCTTTTTCCTTAGCAAGAACCCTCATACCCGGCTGATTTACCTTCCTAGGCTTACTGTTAGGCTTAGGCCTAGGACTTTGAAAACCAGGAAGCCCTGTGCTCCAGGCACACTGCAGCTGTCAAAGGCATCCCAAGGGGAGCGCAAAAGTGACACAACTTGGCTGCCTCCACTGCTATTTCCATGAGACCATCCCCAAGTATAGGCTGATTTTCCTTCCTAGGCTTAAGGTTTGAGTTACGCCTAGGGTTAGTGTTCTTTGAACCAGAAAGCCCTGAGTTCCAAGAACACAGCAGCTGCCAAGGACTACCCAAGAAGAGCGCAAAAGCACCACAACATGCCTGCCTCCACAGCTTTTTCCTTGGGGACATCCCTAATTCCGGGCTGATTTGCCTTTCTCCTCTTAGGCTTGGGGTTAGGCCTAGGGCTAGGATTTTTAAAATCAGGAAGCCCAGACCTCCAGGCACACTGGAGCTGTGAAAGGCATCCAAAAAGGAGTGCAAAAGTGCCACAACATGGCAGCTTTCACGGCTTTTTCCTTAGCAAGAACCCTCATACCTGGCTGATTTACCTTCCTAGGCTTACTGTTAGGCTTAGGCCTAGGACTTTGAAAACCAGGAAGCCCTGTGCTCCAGGCACACTGCAGCTGTCAAAGGCATCCCAAGGGGAGCGCAAAAGTGACACAACTTGGCTGCCTCCACTGCTATTTCCATGAGACCATCCCCAACCATAGGCTGATTTTCCTTCCTAGGCTTAAGGTTTGAGTTACGCCTAGGGTTAGTGTCCTTTGAACCAGAAAGCCCTGGGTTCCAAGAACACAGCAGCTGCCAAGGACTACTCAAGAAGAGCGCAAAAGCACCACAACATGCCTGCCTCCACAGCTATTTCCTTGGGGACATCCCTAATTCCGGGCTGATTTGCCATTCTCCTCTTAGGCTTGGGGTTAGGCCTAGGGCTAGGATTTTTAAAATCAGGAAGCCCAGACCTCCAGGCACACTGGAGCTGTGAAAGGCATCCAAAAAGGAGTGCAAAAGTGCCACAACATGGCAGCTTTCACAGCTTTTTCCTTAGGAAGAACCCTCATACCCGGCTGATTTACCTTCCTAGGCTTACTGTTAGGCTTAGGCCTAGGACTTTGAAAACCAGGAAGCCCTGTGCTCCAGGCACACTGCAGCTGTCAAAGGCATCCCAAGGGGAGCGCAAAAGTGACACAACTTGGCTGCCTCCACTGCTATTTCCATGAGACCATCCCCAACCATAGGCTGATTTTCCTTCCTAGGCTTAAGGTTTGAGTTACGCCTAGATTTAGTGTTCTTTGAACCAGAAAGCCCTGAGTTCCAAGAACACAGCAGCTGCCAAGGACTACCCAAGAAGAGCGCAAAAGCACCACACCATGCCTGCCTCCACAGCTTTTTCCTTGGGGACATCCCTAATTCCGGGCTGATTTGCCTTTCTCCTCTTAGGCTTGGGGTTAGGCCTAGGGCTAGGATTTTAAAATCAGGAAGCCCAAACCTCCAGGCACACTGGAGCTGTGAAAGGCATCCAAAAAGGAGTGCAAAAGTGCCACAACATGGCAGCTTTCACGGCTTTTTCCTTAGCAAGAACCCTCATACCCGGCTGATTTACCTTCCTAGGCTTACTGTTAGGCTTAGGCCTACGACTTTGAAAACCAGGAAGCCCTGTGCTCCAGGCACACTGCAGCTGTCAAAGGCATCCCAAGGGGAGCGCAAAAGTGACACAACTTGGCTGCCTCCACTGCTATTTCCATGAGACCATCCCAAACCATAGGCTGATTTTCCTTCCTAGGCTTAAGGTTTGAGTTACGCCTAGGGTTAGTGTTCTTTGAACCAGAAAGCCCTGAGTTCCAAGAACACAGCAGCTGCCAAGGACTACCCAAGAAGAGCGCAAAAGCACCACAACATGCCTGCCTCCACAGCTTTTTCCTTGGGGACATCCCTAATTCCGGGCTGATTTGCCTTTCTCCTCTTAGGCTTGGGGTTAGGCCTAGGGCTAGGATTTTTAAAATCAGGAAGCCCAGACCTCCAGGCACACTGGAGCTCTGAAAGGCATCCAAAAAGGAGTGCAAAAGTGCCACAACATGGCAGCTTTCCCAGCTTTTTCCTTAGGAAGAACCCTAATACGCGGCTGATTTACCTTCCTAGGGTTAATATTAGGCTTAGGCCTAGGACTTTGAAAACCAGGAAGCTCTGTGCTCCACGCACACTGCAGCTGTCAAAGGCATCCCAAGGGGAGCGCAAAAGTGACACAACTTGGCTGCCTCCACTGCTATTTCCATGAGACCATCCCAAACCATAGGCTGATTTTCCTTCCTAGGCTTAAGGTTTGAGTTACGCCTAGGGTTACTGTTCTTTGAACCAGAAAGCCCTGAGTTCCAAGAACACAGCAGCTGCCAAGGACTACCCAAGAAGAGCGCAAAAGCACCACAACATGCCTGCCTCCACAGCTTTTTCCTTGGGGACATCCCTAATTCCGGGCTGATTTGCCTTTCTCCTCTTAGGCTTGGGGTTAGGCCTAGGGCTAGGATTTTTAAAATCAGGAAGCCCAGACCTCCAGGCACACTGGAGTTGTGAAAGGCATCCAAAAAGGAGTGCAAAAGTGCCACAACATGGCAGCTTTCACAGCTTTTTCCTTAGCAAGAACCCTCATACCCGGCTGATTTACCTTCCTAGGCTTACTGTTAGGCTTAGGCCTAGGACTTTGAAAACCAGGAAGCCCTGTGCTCCAGGCACACTGCAGCTGTCAAAGGCATCCCAAGGGGAGCGCAAAAGTGACACAACTTGGCTGCCTCCACTGCTATTTCCATGAGACCATCCCCAACCATAGGCTGATTTTCCTTCCTAGGCTTAAGGTTTGAGTTACGCCTAGGGTTAGTGTTCTTTGAACCAGAAAGCCCTGAGTTCCAAGAACGCAGCAGCTGCCAAGGACTACCCAAGAAGAGCGCAAAAGCACCACAACATGCCTGCCTCCAGAGCTTTTTCCTTGAGGACATCCCTAATTCCGGGCTGATTTGCCTTTCTCCTCTTAGGCTTGGGGTTAGGCCTAGGGCTAGGATTTTTAAAATCAGGAAGCCCAGACCTCCAGGCACACTGGAGCTGTGAAAGGCATCCAAAAAGGAGTGCAAAAGTGCCACAACATGGCAGCTTTCCCAGCTTTTTCCTTAGGAAGAACCCTCATACCCGGCTGATTTACCTTCCTAGGCTTACTGTTAGGCTTAGGCCTAGGACTTTGAAAACCAGGAAGCCCTGTGCTCCAGGCACACTGCAGCTGTCAAAGGCATCCCAAGGGGAGCACAAAAGTGACACAACTTGGCTGCCTCCACTGCTATTTCCATGAGACCATCCCAAACCATAGGCTGATTTTCCTTCCTAGGCTTAAGGTTTGAGTTACGCCTAGGGTTCGTGTTCTTTGAACCAGAAAGCCCTGAGTTCCAAGAACACAGCAGCTGCCAAGGACTACCCAAGAAGAGCGCAAAAGCACCACAACATGCCTGCCTCCACAGCTTTTTCCTTGGGGACATCCCTAATTCCGGGCTGATTTGCCTTTCTCCTCTTAGGCTTGGGGTTAGGCCTAGGGCTAGGATTTTTAAAATCAGGAAGCCCAGACCTCCAGGCACACTGGAGTTGTGAAAGGCATCCAAAAAGGAGTGCAAAAGTGCCACAACATGGCAGCTTTCACAGCTTTTTCCTTAGCAAGAACCCTCATACCCGGCTGATTTACCTTCCTAGGCTTACTGTTAGGCTTAGGCCTAGGACTTTGAAAACCAGGAAGCCCTGTGCTCCAGGCACACTGCAGCTGTCAAAGGCATCCCAAGGGGAGCGCAAAAGTGACACAACTTGGCTGCCTCCACTGCTATTTCCATGAGACCATCCCCAACCATAGGCTGATTTTCCTTCCTAGGCTTAAGGTTTGAGTTACGCCTAGGGTTAGTGTTCTTTGAACCAGAAAGCCCTGAGTTCCAAGAACACAGCAGCTGCCAAGGACTACCCAAGAAGAGCGCAAAAGCACCACAACATGCCTGCCTCCACAGCTATTTCCTTGGGGACATCCCTAATTCCGGGCTGATTTGCCTTTCTCCTCTTAGGGTTGGGGTTAGGCCTAGGGATAGGATTTTTAAAATCAGGAAGCCCAGACCTCCAGGCACACTGGAGCTCTGAAAGGCATCCAAAAAGGAGTGCAAAAGTGCCACAACATGGCAGCTTTCACAGCTTTTTCCTTAGGAAGAACCCTAGGACATGGCTGATTTACCTTCCTAGGCTTACTGTTAGGCTTAGGCCTAGGACTTTGAAAACCAGGAAGCCCTGTGCTCCAGGCACACTGCAGCTGTCAAAGGCATCCCAAGGGGAGCGCAAAAGTGACACAACTTGGCTGCCTCCACTGCTATTTCCATGAGACCATCCCCAACCATAGGCTGATTTTCCTTCCTAGGCTTAAGGTTTGAGTTACGCCTAGGGTTAGTGTTCTTTGAACCAGAAAGCCCTGAGTTCCAAGAACACAGCAGCTGCCAAGGACTACCCAAGAAGAGCGCAAAAGCACCACAACATGCCTGCCTCCACAGCTATTTCCTTGGGGACATCCCTAATTCCGGGCTGATTTGCCTTTCTCCTCTTAGGCTTGGGGTTAGGCCTAGGGCTAGGATTTTTAAAATCAGGAAGCCCAGACCTCCAGGCACACTGGTGCTATGAAAGGCATCCAAAAAGGAATGCAAAAGTGCCACAAGATGGAAGCTTTCCCAGCTTTTTCCTTAGGAAGAACCCTCATACCCGGCTGATTTACCTTCCTAGGCTTACTTTTAGGCTTAGGACTAGGACTTTGTAAACCAGTTAGCCCTGTGCTCAAGGCACACTGCAGCTGTCAAAGGCATCCCAAGGGGAGCGCAAAAGTGACACAACTTGGCTGCCTCCACTGCTATTTCCATGAGACCATCCCAAACCATAGGCTGATTTTCCTTCCTAGGCTTAAGGTTTGAGTTACGCCTAGGGTTCGTGTTCTTTGAACCAGAAAGCCCTGAGTTCCAAGAACACAGCAGCTGCCAAGGACTACCCAAGAAGAGCGCAAAAGCACCACAACATGCCTGCCTCCACAGCTATTTCCTTGGGGACATCCCTAATTCCGGGCTGATTTGCCTTTCTCCTCTTAGGCTTGGGGTTAGGCCTAGGGCTAGGATTTTTAAAATCAGGAAGCCCAGACCTCCAGGCACACTGGAGCTGTGAAAGGCATCCAAAAAGGAGTGCAAAAGTGCCACAACATGGCAGCTTTCACAGCTTTTTCCTTAGCAAGAACCCTCATACCCGGCTGATTTACCTTCCTAGGCTTACTGTTAGGCTTAGGCCTAGGACTTTGAAAACCAGGAAGCCCTGTGCTCCAGGCACACTGCAGCTGTCAAAGGCATCCCAAGGGGAGCGCAAAAGTGACACAACTTGGCTGCCTCCACTGCTATTTCCATGAGACCATCCCCAACCATAGGCTGATTTTCCTTCCTAGGCTTAAGGTTTGAGTTACGCCTAGGGTTAGTGTCCTTTGAACCAGAAAGCCCTGAGTTCCAAGAACACAGCAGCTGCCAAGGACTACCCAAGAAGAGCGCAAAAGCACCACAACATGCCTGCCTCCACAGCTATTTCCTTGGGGACATCCCTAATTCCGGGCTGATTTGCCTTTCTCCTCTTAGGCTTGGGGTTAGGCCTAGGGCTAGGATTTTTAAAATCAGGAAGCCCAGACCTCCAGGCACACTGGAGCTGTGAAAGGCATCCAAAAAAGAGTGCAAAAGTGCCACAACATGGCAGCTTTCCCAGCTTTTTCCTTAGGAAGAACCCTCATACCCGGCTGATTTACCTTCCTAGGCTTACTGTTAGGCTTAGGCCTAGGACTTTGAAAACCAGGAAGCCCTGTGCTCCAGGCACACTGCAGCTGTCAAAGGCATCCCAAGGGGAGCGCAAAAGTGACACAACTTGGCTGCCTCCACTGCTATTTCCATGAGACCATCCCCAACCATAGGCTGATTTTCCTTCCTAGGCCTAAGGTTTGAGTTACGCCTAGGGTTAGTGTTCTTTGAACCAGAAAGCCCTGAGTTCCAAGAACACAGCAGCTGCCAAGGACTACCCAAGAAGAGCGCAAAAGCACCACAACATGCCTGCCTCCACAGCTATTTCCTTGGGGACATCCCTAATTCCGGGCTGATTTGCCTTTCTCCTCTTAGGCTTGGGGTTAGGCCTAGGGCTAGGATTTTTAAAATCAGGAAGCCCAGACCTCCAGGCACACTGGAGCTGTGAAAGGCATCCAAAAAGGAGTGCAAAAGTGCCACAACATGGCAGCTTTCACAGCTTTTTCCTTAGCAAGAACCCTCATACCCGGCTGATTTACCTTCCTAGGCTTACTGTTAGGCTTAGGCCTAGGACTTTGAAAACCAGGAAGCCCTGTGCTCCAGGCACACTGCAGCTGTCAAAGGCATCCCAAGGGGAGCGCAAAAGTGACACAACTTGGCTGCCTCCACTGCTATTTCCATGAGACCATCCCCAACCATAGGCTGATTTTCCTTCCTAGGCTTAAGGTTTGAGTTACGCCTAGGGTTAGTGTTCTTTGAACCAGAAAGCCCTGAGTTCCAAGAACACAGCAGCTGCCAAGGACTACCCAAGAAGAGCACAAAAGCACCACAACATGCTTGCCTCCACAGCTATTTCCTTGGGGACATCCCTAATTCCGGGCTGATTTGCCTTTCTCCTCTTAGGCTTGGGGTTAGGCCTAGGGCTAGGATTTTTAAAATCAGGAAGCCCAGACCTCCAGGCACACTGGAGCTGTGAAAGGCATCCAAAAAATAGTGCAAAAGTGCCACAACATGGCAGTTTACACAGCTTTTTCCTTAGGAAGAACCCTCATACCCGGCTGATTTACCTTCCTAGGCTTACTGTTAGGCTTAGGCCTAGGACTTTGAAAACTAGAAAGCCCTGTGCTCCAGGCACACTGCAGCTGTCAAAGGCATCCCAAGGGGAGCGCAAAAGTGACACAACTTGGCTGCACCACTGCTATTTCCATGAGACCATCCCCAACCATAGGCTGATTTTCCTTCCTAGGCTTAAGGTTTGAGTTACGCCTAGGGTTAGTGTCCTTTGAACCAGAAAGCCCTGAGTTCCAAGAACACAGCAGCTGCCAAGGACTACCCAAGAAGAGCACAAAAGCACCACAACATGCCTGCCTCCACAGCTATTTCCTTGGGGACATCCCTAATTCCGGGCTGATTTGCCTTTCTCCTCTTAGGCTTGGGGTTAGGCCTAGGGCTAGGATTTTTAAAATCAGGAAGCCCAGACCTCCAGGCACACTGGAGCTGTGAAAGGCATCCAAAAAAGAGTGCAAAAGTGCCACAACATGGCAGCTTTCCCAGCTTTTTCCTTAGGAAGAACCCTCATACCCGGCTGATTTACCTTCCTAGGCTTACTGTTAGGCTTAGGCCTAGGACTTTGAAAACCAGGAAGCCCTGTGCTCCAGGCACACTGCAGCTGTCAAAGGCATCCCAAGGGGAGCGCAAAAGTGACACAACTTGGCTGCCTCCACTGCTATTTCCATGAGACCATCCCCAACCATAGGCTGATTTTCCTTCCTAGGCTTAAGGTATGAGTTACGCCTAGATTTAGTGTTCTTTGAACCAGAAAGCCCTGAGTTCCAAGAACACAGCAGCTGCCAAGGACTACCCAAGAAGAGCGCAAAAGCACCACAACATGCCTGCCTCCACAGCTATTTCCTTGGGGACATCCCTAATTCCGGGCTGATTTGCCTTTCTCCTCTTAGGCTTGGGGTTAGGCCTAGGGATAGGATTTTTAAAATCAGGAAGCCCAGACCTCCAGGCACCCTGGAGCTGTGAAAGGCATCCAAAAAGGAATGCAAAAGTGCCACAACATGGCAGCTTTCACAGCTTTTTCCTTAGCAAGAACCCTCATACCCGGCTGATTTACCTTCCTAGGCTTACTGTTAGGCTTAGGCCTAGGACTTTGAAAACCAGGAAGCCCTGTGCTCCAGGCACACTGCAGCTGTCAAAGGCATCCCAAGGGGAGCGCAAAAGTGACACAACTTGGCTGCCTCCACTGCTATTTCCATGAGACCATCCCCAACCATAGGCTGATTTTCCTTCCTAGGCCTAAGGTTTGAGTTACGCCTAGGGTTACTGTTCTTTGAACCAGAAAGCCCTGAGTTCCAAGAACACAGCAGCTGCCAAGGACTACCCAAGAAGAGCGCAAAAGCACCACAACATGCCTGCCTCCACAGCTATTTCCTTGGGGACATCCCTAATTCCGGGCTGATTTGCCTTTCTCCTCTTAGGCTTGGGGTTAGGCCTAGGGCTAGGATTTTTAAAATCAGGAAGCCCAGACCTCCAGGCACACTGGAGCTGTGAAAGGCATCCAAAAAGGAGTGCAAAAGTGCCACAACATGGCAGCTTTCACAGCTTTTTCCTTAGCAAGAACCCTCATACCCGGCTGATTTACCTTCCTAGGCTTACTGTTAGGCTTAGGCCTAGGACTTTGAAAACCAGGAAGCCCTGTGCTCCAGGCACACTGCAGCTGTCAAAGGCATCCCAAGGGGAGCGCAAAAGTGACACAACTTGGCTGCCTCCAATGCTATTTCCATGAGACCATCCCCAACCATAGGCTGATTTTCCTTCCTAGGCTTAAGGTTTGAGTTACGCCTAGGGTTAGTGTTCTTTGAACCAGAAAGCCCTGAGTTCCAAGAACACAGCAGCTGCCAAGGACTACCCAAGAAGAGCGCAAAAGCACCACAACATGCCTGCCTCCACAGCTTTTTCCTTGGGGACATCCCTAATTCCGGGCTGATTTGCCTTTCTCCTCTTAGGCTTGGGGTTAGGCCTAGGGCTAGGATTTTTAAAATCAGGAAGCCCAGACCTCCAGGCACACTGGAGCTGTGAAAGGCATCCAAAAAATAGTGCAAAAGTGCCACAACATGGCAGCTTACACAGCTTTTTCCTTAGGAAGAACCCTCATACCCGGCTGATTTACCTTCCTAGGCTTACTGTTAGGCTTAGGCCTAGGACTTTGAAAACCAGGAAGCCCTGCGCTCCCGGCACACTGCAGCTGTCAAAGGCATCCCAAGGGGAGCGCAAAAGTGACACAACTTGGCTGCCTCCACTGCTATTTCCATGAGACCATCCCAAACCATAGGCTGATTTTCCTTCCTAGGCTTAAGGTTTGAGTTACGCCTAGGGTTAGTGTTCTTTGAACCAGAAAGCCCTGAGTTCCAAGAACACAGCAGCTGCCAAGGACTACCCAAGAAGAGCACAAAAGCACCACAACATGCTTGCCTCCACAGCTATTTCCTTGGGGACATCCCTAATTCCGGGCTGATTTGCCATTCTCCTCTTAGTCTTGGGGTTAGGCCTAGGGCTAGGATTTTTAAAGTCAGGAAGCCCAGACCTCCAGGCACACTGGAGCTGTGAAAGGCATCCAAAAAGGAGTGCAAAAGTGCCACAACATGGCAGCTTTCACAGCTTTTTCCTTAGCAAGAACCCTCATACCCGGCTGATTTACCTTCCTAGGCTTACTGTTAGGCTTAGGCCTAGGACTTTGAAAACCAGGAAGCCCTGTGCTCCAGGCACACTGCAGCTGTCAAAGGCATCCCAAGGGGAGCGCAAAAGTGACACAACTTGGCTGCCTCCACTGCTATTTCCATGAGACCATCCCCAACCATAGGCTGATTTTCCTTCCTAGGCTTAAGGTTTGAGTTACGCCTAGGGTTAGTGTCCTTTGAACCAGAAAGCCCTGAGTTCCAAGAACACAGCAGCTGCCAAGGACTACCCAAGAAGAGCGCAAAAGCACCACAACATGCCTGCCTCCACAGCTATTTCCTTGGGGACATCCCTAATTCCGGGCTGATTTGCCTTTCTCCTCTTAGGCTTGGGGTTAGGCCTAGGGCTAGGATTTTTAAAATCAGGAAGCCCAGACCTCCAGGCACACTGGAGCTGTGAAAGGCATCCAAAAAAGAGTGCAAAAGTGCCACAACATGGCAGCTTTCCCAGCTTTTTCCTTAGGAAGAACCCTCATACCCGGCTGATTTACCTTCCTAGGCTTACTGTTAGGCTTAGGCCTAGGACTTTGAAAACCAGGAAGCCCTGTGCTCCAGGCACACTGCAGCTGTCAAAGGCATCCCAAGGGGAGCGCAAAAGTGACACAACTTGGCTGCCTCCACTGCTATTTCCATGAGACCATCCCCAACCATAGGCTGATTTTCCTTCCTAGGCCTAAGGTTTGAGTTACGCCTAGGGTTACTGTTCTTTGAACCAGAAAGCCCTGAGTTCCAAGAACACAGCAGCTGCCAAGGACTACCCAAGAAGAGCGCAAAAGCACCACAACATGCCTGCCTCCACAGCTATTTCCTTGGGGACATCCCTAATTCCGGGCTGATTTGCCTTTCTCCTCTTAGGCTTGGGGTTAGGCCTAGGGCTAGGATTTTTAAAATCAGGAAGCCCAGACCTCCAGGCACACTGGAGCTGTGAAAGGCATCCAAAAAGGAGTGCAAAAGTGCCACAACATGGCAGCTTTCACAGCTTTTTCCTTAGCAAGAACCCTCATACCCGGCTGATTTACCTTCCTAGGCTTACTGTTAGGCTTAGGCCTAGGACTTTGAAAACCAGGAAGCCCTGTGCTCCAGGCACACTGCAGCTGTCAAAGGCATCCCAAGGGGAGCGCAAAAGTGACACAACTTGGCTGCCTCCAATGCTATTTCCATGAGACCATCCCCAACCATAGGCTGATTTTCCTTCCTAGGCTTAAGGTTTGAGTTACGCCTAGGGTTAGTGTTCTTTGAACCAGAAAGCCCTGAGTTCCAAGAACACAGCAGCTGCCAAGGACTACCCAAGAAGAGCACAAAAGCACCACAACATGCTTGCCTCCACAGCTATTTCCTTGGGGACATCCCTAATTCCGGGCTGATTTGCCTTTCTCCTCTTAGGGTTGGGGTTAGGCCTAGGGCTAGGATTTTTAAAATCAGGAAGCCCAGACCTCCAGGCACACTGGAGCTGTGAAAGGCATCCAAAAAATAGTGCAAAAGTGCCACAACATGGCAGTTTACACAGCTTTTTCCTTAGGAAGAACCCTCATACCCGGCTGATTTACCTTCCTAGGCTTACTGTTAGGCTTAGGCCTAGGACTTTGAAAACTAGAAAGCCCTGTGCTCCAGGCACACTGCAGCTGTCAAAGGCATCCCAAGGGGAGCGCAAAAGTGACACAACTTGGCTGCCTCCACTGCTATTTCCATGAGACCATCCCCAACCATAGGCTGATTTTCCTTCCTAGGCTTAAGGTTTGAGTTACGCCTAGGGTTAGTGTCCTTTGAACCAGAAAGCCCTGAGTTCCAAGAACACAGCAGCTGCCAAGGACTACCCAAGAAGAGCACAAAAGCACCACAACATGCCTGCCTCCACAGCTATTTCCTTGGGGACATCCCTAATTCCGGGCTGATTTGCCTTTCTCCTCTTAGGCTTGGGGTTAGGCCTAGGGCTAGGATTTTTAAAATCAGGAAGCCCAGACCTCCAGGCACACTGGAGCTGTGAAAGGCATCCAAAAAAGAGTGCAAAAGTGCCACAACATGGCAGCTTTCCCAGCTTTTTCCTTAGGAAGAACCCTCATACCCGGCTGATTTACCTTCCTAGGCTTACTGTTAGGCTTAGGCCTAGGACTTTGAAAACCAGGAAGCCCTGTGCTCCAGGCACACTGCAGCTGTCAAAGGCATCCCAAGGGGAGCGCAAAAGTGACACAACTTGGCTGCCTCCACTGCTATTTCCATGAGACCATCCCCAACCATAGGCTGATTTTCCTTCCTAGGCTTAAGGTATGAGTTACGCCTAGATTTAGTGTTCTTTGAACCAGAAAGCCCTGAGTTCCAAGAACACAGCAGCTGCCAAGGACTACCCAAGAAGAGCGCAAAAGCACCACAACATGCCTGCCTCCACAGCTATTTCCTTGGGGACATCCCTAATTCCGGGCTGATTTGCCTTTCTCCTCTTAGGCTTGGGGTTAGGCCTAGGGATAGGATTTTTAAAATCAGGAAGCCCAGACCTCCAGGCACCCTGGAGCTGTGAAAGGCATCCAAAAAGGAATGCAAAAGTGCCACAACATGGCAGCTTTCACAGCTTTTTCCTTAGGAAGAACCCTCATACCCGGCTGATTTACCTTCCTAGGCTTACTGTTAGGCTTAGGCCTAGGACTTTGAAAACCAGGAAGCCCTGTGCTCCAGGCACACTGCAGCTGTCAAAGGCATCCCAAGGGGAGCGCAAAAGTGACACAACTTGGCTGCCTCCACTGCTATTTCCATGAGACCATCCCCAACCATAGGCTGATTTTCCTTCCTAGGCTTAAGGTTTGAGTTACGCCTAGGGTTAGTGTTCTTTGAACCAGAAAGCCCTGAGTTCCAAGAACACAGCAGCTGCCAAGGACTACCCAAGAAGAGCGCAAAAGCACCACAACATGCCTGCCTCCACAGCTTTTTCCTTGGGGACATCCCTAATTCCGGGCTGATTTGCCTTTCTCCTCTTAGGCTTGGGGTTAGGCCTAGGGCTAGGATTTTTAAAATCAGGAAGCCCAGACCTCCAGGCACACTGGAGCTGTGAAAGGCATCCAAAAAGGAGTGCAAAAGTGCCACAACATGGCAGCTTTCACGGCTTTTTCCTTAGCAAGAACCCTCATACCCGGCTGATTTACCTTCCTAGGCTTACTGTTAGGCTTAGGCCTACGACTTTGAAAACCAGGAAGCCCTGTGCTCCAGGCACACTGCAGCTGTCAAAGGCATCCCAAGGGGAGCGCAAAAGTGACACAACTTGGCTGCCTCCAATGCTATTTCCATGAGACCATCCCCAACCATAGGCTGATTTTCCTTCCTAGGCTTAAGGTTTGAGTTACGCCTAGGGTTAGTGTTCTTTGAACCAGAAAGCCCTGAGTTCCAAGAACACAGCAGCTGCCAAGGACTACCCAAGAAGAGCACAAAAGCACCACAACATGCTTGCCTCCACAGCTATTTCCTTGGGGACATCCCTAATTCCGGGCTGATTTGCCTTTCTCCTCTTAGGGTTGGGGTTAGGCCTAGGGCTAGGATTTTTAAAATCAGGAAGCCCAGACCTCCAGGCACACTGGAGCTGTGAAAGGCATCCAAAAAATAGTGCAAAAGTGCCACAACATGGCAGTTTACACAGCTTTTTCCTTAGGAAGAACCCTCATACCCGGCTGATTTACCTTCCTAGGCTTACTGTTAGGCTTAGGCCTAGGACTTTGAAAACTAGAAAGCCCTGTGCTCCAGGCACACTGCAGCTGTCAAAGGCATCCCAAGGGGAGCGCAAAAGTGACACAACTTGGCTGCCTCCACTGCTATTTCCATGAGACCATCCCCAACCATAGGCTGATTTTCCTTCCTAGGCTTAAGGTTTGAGTTACGCCTAGGGTTAGTGTCCTTTGAACCAGAAAGCCCTGAGTTCCAAGAACACAGCAGCTGCCAAGGACTACCCAAGAAGAGCACAAAAGCACCACAACATGCCTGCCTCCACAGCTATTTCCTTGGGGACATCCCTAATTCCGGGCTGATTTGCCTTTCTCCTCTTAGGCTTGGGGTTAGGCCTAGGGCTAGGATTTTTAAAATCAGGAAGCCCAGACCTCCAGGCACACTGGAGCTGTGAAAGGCATCCAAAAAAGAGTGCAAAAGTGCCACAACATGGCAGCTTTCCCAGCTTTTTCCTTAGGAAGAACCCTCATACCCGGCTGATTTACCTTCCTAGGCTTACTGTTAGGCTTAGGCCTAGGACTTTGAAAACCAGGAAGCCCTGTGCTCCAGGCACACTGCAGCTGTCAAAGGCATCCCAAGGGGAGCGCAAAAGTGACACAACTTGGCTGCCTCCACTGCTATTTCCATGAGACCATCCCCAACCATAGGCTGATTTTCCTTCCTAGGCTTAAGGTTTGAGTTACGCCTAGGGTTAGTGTTCTTTGAACCAGAAAGCCCTGAGTTCCAAGAACACAGCAGCTGCCAAGGACTACCCAAGAAGAGCGCAAAAGCACCACAACATGCCTGCCTCCACAGCTATTTCCTTGGGGACATCCCTAATTCCGGGCTGATTTGCCTTTCTCCTCTTAGGCTTGGGGTTAGGCCTAGGGCTAGGATTTTTAAAATCAGGAAGCCCAGACCTCCAGGCACACTGGAGCTCTGAAAGGCATCCAAAAAGGAGTGCAAAAGTGCCACAACATGGCAGCTTTCACAGCTTTTTCCTTAGCAAGAACCCTCATACCCGGCTGATTTACCTTCCTAGGCTTACTGTTAGGCTTAGGCCTAGGACTTTGAAAACCAGGAAGCCCTGTGCTCCAGGCACACTGCAGCTGTCAAAGGCATCCCAAGGGGAGCGCAAAAGTGACACAACTTGGCTGCCTCCACTGCTATTTCCATGAGACCATCCCCAACCATAGGCTGATTTTCCTTCCTAGGCCTAAGGTTTGAGTTACGCCTAGGGTTAGTGTTCTTTGAACCAGAAAGCCCTGAGTTCCAAGAACACAGCAGCTGCCAAGGACTACCCAAGAAGAGCGCAAAAGCACCACAACATGCCTGCCTCCACAGCTTTTTCCTTGGGGACATCCCTAATTCCGGGCTGATTTGCCTTTCTCCTCTTAGGCTTGGGGTTAGGCCTAGGGCTAGGATTTTTAAAATCAGGAAGCCCAGACCTCCAGGCACACTGGAGCTGTGAAAGGCATCCAAAAAGGAGTGCAAAAGTGCCACAACATGGCAGCTTTCACGGCTTTTTCCTTAGCAAGAACCCTCATACCCGGCTGATTTACCTTCCTAGGCTTACTGTTAGGCTTAGGCCTAGGACTTTGAAAACCAGGAAGCCCTGTGCTCCAGGCACACTGCAGCTGTCAAAGGCATCCCAAGGGGAGCGCAAAAGTGACACAACTTGGCTGCCTCCAATGCTATTTCCATGAGACCATCCCCAACCATAGGCTGATTTTCCTTCCTAGGCTTAAGGTTTGAGTTACGCCTAGGGTTAGTGTTCTTTGAACCAGAAAGCCCTGAGTTCCAAGAACACAGCAGCTGCCAAGGACTACCCAAGAAGAGCACAAAAGCACCACAACATGCTTGCCTCCACAGCTATTTCCTTGGGGACATCCCTAATTCCGGGCTGATTTGCCTTTCTCCTCTTAGGCTTGGGGTTAGGCCTAGGGCTAGGATTTTTAAAATCAGGAAGCCCAGACCTCCAGGCACACTGGAGCTGTGAAAGGCATCCAAAAAATAGTGCAAAAGTGCCACAACATGGCAGTTTACACAGCTTTTTCCTTAGGAAGAACCCTCATACCCGGCTGATTTACCTTCCTAGGCTTACTGTTAGGCTTAGGCCTAGGACTTTGAAAACTAGAAAGCCCTGTGCTCCAGGCACACTGCAGCTGTCAAAGGCATCCCAAGGGGAGCGCAAAAGTGACACAACTTGGCTGCCTCCACTGCTATTTCCATGAGACCATCCCCAACCATAGGCTGATTTTCCTTCCTAGGCTTAAGGTTTGAGTTACGCCTAGGGTTAGTGTCCTTTGAACCAGAAAGCCCTGAGTTCCAAGAACACAGCAGCTGCCAAGGACTACCCAAGAAGAGCACAAAAGCACCACAACATGCCTGCCTCCACAGCTATTTCCTTGGGGACATCCCTAATTCCGGGCTGATTTGCCTTTCTCCTCTTAGGCTTGGGGTTAGGCCTAGGGCTAGGATTTTTAAAATCAGGAAGCCCAGACCTCCAGGCACACTGGAGCTGTGAAAGGCATCCAAAAAAGAGTGCAAAAGTGCCACAACATGGCAGCTTTCCCAGCTTTTTCCTTAGGAAGAACCCTCATACCCGGCTGATTTACCTTCCTAGGCTTACTGTTAGGCTTAGGCCTAGGACTTTGAAAACCAGGAAGCCCTGTGCTCCAGGCACACTGCAGCTGTCAAAGGCATCCCAAGGGGAGCGCAAAAGTGACACAACTTGGCTGCCTCCACTGCTATTTCCATGAGACCATCCCCAACCATAGGCTGATTTTCCTTCCTAGGCTTAAGGTATGAGTTACGCCTAGATTTAGTGTTCTTTGAACCAGAAAGCCCTGAGTTCCAAGAACACAGCAGCTGCCAAGGACTACCCAAGAAGAGCGCAAAAGCACCACAACATGCCTGCCTCCACAGCTATTTCCTTGGGGACATCCCTAATTCCGGGCTGATTTGCCTTTCTCCTCTTAGGCTTGGGGTTAGGCCTAGGGATAGGATTTTTAAAATCAGGAAGCCCAGACCTCCAGGCACCCTGGAGCTGTGAAAGGCATCCAAAAAGGAATGCAAAAGTGCCACAACATGGCAGCTTTCACAGCTTTTTCCTTAGGAAGAACCCTCATACCCGGCTGATTTACCTTCCTAGGCTTACTGTTAGGCTTAGGCCTAGGACTTTGAAAACCAGGAAGCCCTGTGCTCCAGGCACACTGCAGCTGTCAAAGGCATCCCAAGGGGAGCGCAAAAGTGACACAACTTGGCTGCCTCCACTGCTATTTCCATGAGACCATCCCCAACCATAGGCTGATTTTCCTTCCTAGGCTTAAGGTTTGAGTTACGCCTAGGGTTAGTGTTCTTTGAACCAGAAAGCCCTGAGTTCCAAGAACACAGCAGCTGCCAAGGACTACCCAAGAAGAGCGCAAAAGCACCACAACATGCCTGCCTCCACAGCTATTTCCTTGGGGACATCCCTAATTCCGGGCTGATTTGCCTTTCTCCTCTTAGGCTTGGGGTTAGGCCTAGGGCTAGGATTTTTAAAATCAGGAAGCCCAGACCTCCAGGCACACTGGAGCTCTGAAAGGCATCCAAAAAGGAGTGCAAAAGTGCCACAACATGGCAGCTTTCACAGCTTTTTCCTTAGCAAGAACCCTCATACCCGGCTGATTTACCTTCCTAGGCTTACTGTTAGGCTTAGGCCTAGGACTTTGAAAACCAGGAAGCCCTGTGCTCCAGGCACACTGCAGCTGTCAAAGGCATCCCAAGGGGAGCGCAAAAGTGACACAACTTGGCTGCCTCCACTGCTATTTCCATGAGACCATCCCCAAGTATAGGCTGATTTTCCTTCCTAGGCTTAAGGTTTGAGTTACGCCTAGGGTTAGTGTTCTTTGAACCAGAAAGCCCTGAGTTCCAAGAACACAGCAGCTGCCAAGGACTACCCAAGAAGAGCGCAAAAGCACCACAACATGCCTGCCTCCACAGCTTTTTCCTTGGGGACATCCCTAATTCCGGGCTGATTTGCCTTTCTCCTCTTAGGCTTGGGGTTAGGCCTAGGGCTAGGATTTTTAAAATCAGGAAGCCCAGACCTCCAGGCACACTGGAGCTGTGAAAGGCATCCAAAAAGGAGTGCAAAAGTGCCACAACATGGCAGCTTTCACGGCTTTTTCCTTAGCAAGAACCCTCATACCTGGCTGATTTACCTTCCTAGGCTTACTGTTAGGCTTAGGCCTAGGACTTTGAAAACCAGGAAGCCCTGTGCTCCAGGCACACTGCAGCTGTCAAAGGCATCCCAAGGGGAGCGCAAAAGTGACACAACTTGGCTGCCTCCACTGCTATTTCCATGAGACCATCCCCAACCATAGGCTGATTTTCCTTCCTAGGCTAAAGGTTTGAGTTACGCCTAGGGTTAGTGTCCTTTGAACCAGAAAGCCCTGAGTTCCAAGAACACAGCAGCTGCCAAGGACTACCCAAGAAGAGCGCAAAAGCACCACAACATGCCTGCCTCCACAGCTATTTCCTTGGGGACATCCCTAATTCCGGGCTGATTTGCCTTTCTCCTCTTAGGCTTGGGGTTAGGCCTAGGGCTAGGATTTTTAAAATCAGGAAGCCCAGACCTCCAGGCACACTGGAGCTGTGAAAGGCATCCAAAAAGGAGTGCAAAAGTGCCACAACATGGCAGCTTTCACGGCTTTTTCCTTAGCAAGAACCCTAATACGCGGCTGATTTACCTTCCTAGGGTTAATGTTAGGCTTAGGCCTAGGACTTTGAAAACCAGGAAGCTCTGTGCTCCACGCACACTGCAGCTGTCAAAGGCATCCCAAGGGGAGCGCAAAAGTGACACAACTTGGCTGCCTCCACTGCTATTTCCATGAGACCATCCCCAACCATAGGCTGATTTTCCTTCCTAGGCTTAAGGTTTGAGTTACGCCTAGGGTTACTGTTCTTTGAACCAGAAAGCCCTGAGTTCCAAGAACACAGCAGCTGCCAAGGACTACCCAAGAAGAGCGCAAAAGCACCACAACATGCCTGCCTCCACAGCTTTTTCCTTGGGGACATCCCTAATTCCGGGCTGATTTGCCTTTCTCCTCTTAGGCTTGGGGTTAGGCCTAGGGCTAGGATTTTTAAAATCAGGAAGCCCAGACCTCCAGGCACACTGGAGTTGTGAAAGGCATCCAAAAAGGAGTGCAAAAGTGCCACAACATGGCAGCTTTCACAGCTTTTTCCTTAGCAAGAACCCTCATACCCGGCTGATTTACCTTCCTAGGCTTACTGTTAGGCTTAGGCCTAGGACTTTGAAAACCAGGAAGCCCTGTGCTCCAGGCACACTGCAGCTGTCAAAGGCATCCCAAGGGGAGCGCAAAAGTGACACAACTTGGCTGCCTCCACTGCTATTTCCATGAGACCATCCCAAACCATAGGCTGATTTTCCTTCCTAGGCTTAAGGTTTGAGTTACGCCTAGGGTTAGTGTTCTTTGAACCAGAAAGCCCTGAGTTCCAAGAACGCAGCAGCTGCCAAGGACTACCCAAGAAGAGCGCAAAAGCACCACAACATGCCTGCCTCCAGAGCTTTTTCCTTGAGGACATCCCTAATTCCGGGCTGATTTGCCTTTCTCCTCTTAGGCTTGGGGTTAGGCCTAGGGCTAGGATTTTTAAAATCAGGAAGCCCAGACCTCCAGGCACACTGGAGCTGTGAAAGGCATCCAAAAAGGAGTGCAAAAGTGCCACAACATGGCAGCTTTCACAGCTTTTTCCTTAGGAAGAACCCTAGGACATGGCTGATTTACCTTCCTAGGCTTACTGTTAGGCTTAGGCCTAGGACTTTGAAAACCAGGAAGCCCTGTGCTCCAGGCACACTGCAGCTGTCAAAGGCATCCCAAGGGGAGCGCAAAAGTGACACAACCTGGCTGCCTCCACTGCTATTTCCATGAGACCATCCCCAACCATAGGCTGATTTTCCTTCCTAGGCTTAAGGTTTGAGTTACGCCTAGATTTAGTGTTCTTTGAACCAGAAAGCCCTGAGTTCCAAGAACACAGCAGCTGCCAAGGACTACCCAAGAAGAGCGCAAAAGCACCACAACATGCCTGCCTCCACAGCTATTTCCTTGGGGACATCCCTAATTCCGGGCTGATTTGCCTTTCTCCTCTTAGGCTTGGGGTTAGGCCTAGGGCTAGGATTTTTAAAATCAGGAAGCCCAGACCTCCAGGCACACTGGTGCTATGAAAGGCATCCAAAATGGAATGCAAAAGTGCCACAAGATGGAAGCTTTCCCAGCTTTTTCCTTAGGAAGAACCCTCATACCCGGCTGATTTACCTTCCTAGGCTTACTTTTAGGCTTAGGACTAGGACTTTGTAAACCAGTTAGCCCTGTGCTCAAGGCACACTGCAGCTGTCAAAGGCATCCCAAGGGGAGCGCAAAAGTGACACAACTTGGCTGCCTCCACTGCTATTTCCATGAGACCATCCCAAACCATAGGCTGATTTTCCTTCCTAGGCTTAAGGTTTGAGTTACGCCTAGGGTTCGTGTTCTTTGAACCAGAAAGCCCTGAGTTCCAAGAACACAGCAGCTGCCAAGGACTACCCAAGAAGAGCGCAAAAGCACCACAACATGCCTGCCTCCACAGCTATTTCCTTGGGGACATCCCTAATTCCGGGCTGATTTGCCTTTCTCCTCTTAGGCTTGGGGTTAGGCCTAGGGCTAGGATTTTTAAAATCAGGAAGCCCAGACCTCCAGGCACACTGGAGCTGTGAAAGGCATCCAAAAAGGAGTGCAAAAGTGCCACAACATGGCAGCTTTCACAGCTTTTTCCTTAGCAAGAACCCTCATACCCGGCTGATTTACCTTCCTAGGCTTACTGTTAGGCTTAGGCCTAGGACTTTGAAAACCAGGAAGCCCTGTGCTCCAGGCACACTGCAGCTGTCAAAGGCATCCCAAGGGGAGCGCAAAAGTGACACAACTTGGCTGCCTCCACTGCTATTTCCATGAGACCATCCCCAACCATAGGCTGATTTTCCTTCCTAGGCTTAAGGTTTGAGTTACGCCTAGGGTTAGTGTTCTTTGAACCAGAAAGCCCTGAGTTCCAAGAACACAGCAGCTGCCAAGGACTACCCAAGAAGAGCGCAAAAGCACCACAACATGCCTGCCTCCACAGCTATTTCCTTGGGGACATCCCTAATTCCGGGCTGATTTGCCTTTCACCTCTTAGGGTTGGGGTTAGGCCTAGGGCTAGGATTTTTAAAATCAGGAAGCCCAGACCTCCAGGCACACTGGAGCTCTGAAAGGCATCCAAAAAGGAGTGCAAAAGTGCCACAACATGGCAGCTTTCACAGCTTTTTCCTTAGGAAGAACCCTAATACCTGGCTGATTTACCTTCCTAGGGTTAATGTTAGGCTTAGGCCTAGGACTTTGAAAACCAGGAAGCTCTGTGCTCCACGCACACTGCAGCTGTCAAAGGCATCCCAAGGGGAGCGCAAAAGTGACACAACTTGGCTGCCTCCACTGCTATTTCCATGAGACCATCCCCAACCATAGGCTGATTTTCCTTCCTAGGCTTAAGGTTTGAGTTACGCCTAGGGTTAGTGTTCTTTGAACCAGAAAGCCCTGAGTTCCAAGAACGCAGCAGCTGCCAAGGACTACCCAAGAAGAGCGCAAAAGCACCACAACATGCCTGCCTCCACAGCTATTTCCTTGGGGACATCCCTAATTCCGGGCTGATTTGCCTTTCTCCTCTTAGGCTTGGGGTTAGGCCTAGGGCTAGGATTTTTAAAATCAGGAAGCCCAGACCTCCAGGCACACTGGAGCTCTGAAGGCATCAAAAAAGAGTGCAAAAGTGCCACAACATGGCAGCTTTCCCAGCTTTTTCCTTAGGAAGAACCCTAATACCCGGCTGATTTACCTTCCTAGGCTTACTGTTAGGCTTAGGCCTAGGACTTTGAAAACCAGGAAGCCCTGTGCTCCAGGCACACTGCAGCTGTCAAAGGCATCCCAAGGGGAGCGCAAAAGTGACACAACTTGGCTGCCTCCACTGCTATTTCCATGAGACCATCCCCAACCATAGGCTGATTTTCCTTCCTAGGCTTAAGGTTTGAGTTACGCCTAGGGTTAGTGTTCTTTGAACCAGAAAGCCCTGAGTTCCAAGAACACAGCAGCTGCCAAGGACTACCCAAGAAGAGCGCAAAAGCACCACAACATGCCTGCCTCCACAGCTTTTTCCTTGGGGCCATCCCTAATTCCGGGCTGATTTGCCTTTCTCCTCTTAGGCTTGGGGTTAGGCCTAGGGCTAGGATTTTTAAAATCAGGAAGCCCAGACCTCCAGGCACACTGGAGCTGTGAAAGGCATCCAAAAAGGAGTGCAAAAGTGCCACAACATGGCAGCTTTCACAGCTTTTTCCTTAGGAAGAACCCTCATACCCGGCTGATTTACCTTCCTAGGCTTACTGTTAGGCTTAGGCCTAGGACTTTGAAAACCAGGAAGCCCTGTGCTCCAGGCACACTGCAGCTGTCAAAGGCATCCCAAGGGGAGCGCAAAAGTGACACAACTTGGCTGCCTCCACTGCTATTTCCATGAGACCATCCCCAACCATAGGCTGATTTTCCTTCCTAGGCTTAAGGTTTGAGTTACGCCTAGATTTAGTGTTCTTTGAACCAGAAAGCCCTGAGTTCCAAGAACACAGCAGCTGCCAAGGACTACCCAAGAAGAGCGCAAAAGCACCACACCATGCCTGCCTCCACAGCTTTTTCCTTGGGGACATCCCTAATTCCGGGCTGATTTGCCTTTCTCCTCTTAGGCTTGGGGTTAGGCCTAGGGCTAGGATTTTTAAAATCAGGAAGCCCAGACCTCCAGGCACACTGGAGCTGTGAAAGGCATCCAAAAAGGAGTGCAAAAGTGCCACAACATGGCAGCTTTCACAGCTTTTTCCTTAGGAAGAACCCTCATACCCGGCTGATTTACCTTCCTAGGCTTACTGTTAGGCTTAGGCCTAGGACTTTGAAAACCAGGAAGCCCTGTGCTCCAGGCACACTGCAGCTGTCAAAGGCATCCCAAGGGGAGCGCAAAAGTGACACAACTTGGCTGCCTCCACTGCTATTTCCATGAGACCATCCCCAACCATAGGCTGATTTTCCTTCCTAGGCTTAAGGTTTGAGTTACGCCTAGGGTTAGTGTTCTTTGAACCAGAAAGCCCTGAGTTCCAAGAACACAGCAGCTGCCAAGGACTACCCAAGAAGAGCGCAAAAGCACCACAACATGCCTGCCTCCACAGCTTTTTCCTTGGGGACATCCCTAATTCCGGGCTGATTTGCCTTTCTCCTCTTAGGCTTGGGGTTAGGCCTAGGGCTAGGATTTTTAAAATCAGGAAGCCCAGACCTCCAGGCACACTGGAGCTGTGAAAGGCATCCAAAAAGGAGTGCAAAAGTGCCACAACATGGCAGCTTTCACGGCTTTTTCCTTAGCAAGAACCCTCATACCCGGCTGATTTACCTTCCTAGGCTTACTGTTAGGCTTAGGCCTAGGACTTTGAAAACCAGGAAGCCCTGTGCTCCAGGCACACTGCAGCTGTCAAAGGCATCCCAAGGGGAGCGCAAAAGTGACACAACTTGGCTGCCTCCAATGCTATTTCCATGAGACCATCCCCAACCATAGGCTGATTTTCCTTCCTAGGCTTAAGGTTTGAGTTACGCCTAGGGTTAGTGTTCTTTGAACCAGAAAGCCCTGAGTTCCAAGAACACAGCAGCTGCCAAGGACTACCCAAGAAGAGCACAAAAGCACCACAACATGCTTGCCTCCACAGCTATTTCCTTGGGGACATCCCTAATTCCGGGCTGATTTGCCTTTCTCCTCTTAGGCTTGGGGTTAGGCCTAGGGCTAGGATTTTTAAAATCAGGAAGCCCAGACCTCCAGGCACACTGGAGCTGTGAAAGGCATCCAAAAAATAGTGCAAAAGTGCCACAACATGGCAGTTTACACAGCTTTTTCCTTAGGAAGAACCCTCATACCCGGCTGATTTACCTTCCTAGGCTTACTGTTAGGCTTAGGCCTAGGACTTTGAAAACTAGAAAGCCCTGTGCTCCAGGCACACTGCAGCTGTCAAAGGCATCCCAAGGGGAGCGCAAAAGTGACACAACTTGGCTGCCTCCACTGCTATTTCCATGAGACCATCCCCAACCATAGGCTGATTTTCCTTCCTAGGCTTAAGGTTTGAGTTACGCCTAGGGTTAGTGTCCTTTGAACCAGAAAGCCCTGAGTTCCAAGAACACAGCAGCTGCCAAGGACTACCCAAGAAGAGCACAAAAGCACCACAACATGCCTGCCTCCACAGCTATTTCCTTGGGGACATCCCTAATTCCGGGCTGATTTGCCTTTCTCCTCTTAGGCTTGGGGTTAGGCCTAGGGCTAGGATTTTTAAAATCAGGAAGCCCAGACCTCCAGGCACACTGGAGCTGTGAAAGGCATCCAAAAAAGAGTGCAAAAGTGCCACAACATGGCAGCTTTCCCAGCTTTTTCCTTAGGAAGAACCCTCATACCCGGCTGATTTACCTTCCTAGGCTTACTGTTAGGCTTAGGCCTAGGACTTTGAAAACCAGGAAGCCCTGTGCTCCAGGCACACTGCAGCTGTCAAAGGCATCCCAAGGGGAGCGCAAAAGTGACACAACTTGGCTGCCTCCACTGCTATTTCCATGAGACCATCCCCAACCATAGGCTGATTTTCCTTCCTAGGCTTAAGGTATGAGTTACGCCTAGATTTAGTGTTCTTTGAACCAGAAAGCCCTGAGTTCCAAGAACACAGCAGCTGCCAAGGACTACCCAAGAAGAGCGCAAAAGCACCACAACATGCCTGCCTCCACAGCTATTTCCTTGGGGACATCCCTAATTCCGGGCTGATTTGCCTTTCTCCTCTTAGGCTTGGGGTTAGGCCTAGGGATAGGATTTTTAAAGTCAGGAAGCCCAGACCTCCAGGCACCCTGGAGCTGTGAAAGGCATCCAAAAAGGAATGCAAAAGTGCCACAACATGGCAGCTTTCACAGCTTTTTCCTTAGGAAGAACCCTCATACCCGGCTGATTTACCTTCCTAGGCTTACTGTTAGGCTTAGGCCTAGGACTTTGAAAACCAGGAAGCCCTGTGCTCCAGGCACACTGCAGCTGTCAAAGGCATCCCAAGGGGAGCGCAAAAGTGACACAACTTGGCTGCCTCCACTGCTATTTCCATGAGACCATCCCCAACCATAGGCTGATTTTCCTTCCTAGGCTTAAGGTTTGAGTTACGCCTAGGGTTAGTGTTCTTTGAACCAGAAAGCCCTGAGTTCCAAGAACACAGCAGCTGCCAAGGACTACCCAAGAAGAGCGCAAAAGCACCACAACATGCCTGCCTCCACAGCTATTTCCTTGGGGACATCCCTAATTCCGGGCTGATTTGCCTTTCTCCTCTTAGGCTTGGGGTTAGGCCTAGGGCTAGGATTTTTAAAATCAGGAAGCCCAGACCTCCAGGCACACTGGAGCTCTGAAAGGCATCCAAAAAGGAGTGCAAAAGTGCCACAACATGGCAGCTTTCACAGCTTTTTCCTTAGCAAGAACCCTCATACCCGGCTGATTTACCTTCCTAGGCTTACTGTTAGGCTTAGGCCTAGGACTTTGAAAACCAGGAAGCCCTGTGCTCCAGGCACACTGCAGCTGTCAAAGGCATCCCAAGGGGAGCGCAAAAGTGACACAACTTGGCTGCCTCCACTGCTATTTCCATGAGACCATCCCCAAGTATAGGCTGATTTTCCTTCCTAGGCTTAAGGTTTGAGTTACGCCTAGGGTTAGTGTTCTTTGAACCAGAAAGCCCTGAGTTCCAAGAACACAGCAGCTGCCAAGGACTACCCAAGAAGAGCGCAAAAGCACCACAACATGCCTGCCTCCACAGCTATTTCCTTGGGGACATCCCTAATTCCGGGCTGATTTGCCTTTCTCCTCTTAGGCTTGGGGTTAGGCCTAGGGCTAGGATTTTTAAAATCAGGAAGCCCAGACCTCCAGGCACACTGGAGCTGTGAAAGGCATCCAAAAAGGAGTGCAAAAGTGCCACAACATGGCAGCTTTCACGGCTTTTTCCTTAGCAAGAACCCTCATACCTGGCTGATTTACCTTCCTAGGCTTACTGTTAGGCTTAGGCCTAGGACTTTGAAAACCAGGAAGCCCTGTGCTCCAGGCACACTGCAGCTGTCAAAGGCATCCCAAGGGGAGCGCAAAAGTGACACAACTTGGCTGCCTCCACTGCTATTTCCATGAGACCATCCCCAACCATAGGCTGATTTTCCTTCCTAGGCTAAAGGTTTGAGTTACGCCTAGGGTTAGTGTCCTTTGAACCAGAAAGCCCTGAGTTCCAAGAACACAGCAGCTGCCAAGGACTACCCAAGAAGAGCGCAAAAGCACCACAACATGCCTGCCTCCACAGCTATTTCCTTGGGGACATCCCTAATTCCGGGCTGATTTGCCTTTCTCCTCTTAGGCTTGGGGTTAGGCCTAGGGCTAGGATTTTTAAAATCAGGAAGCCCAGACCTCCAGGCACACTGGAGCTGTGAAAGGCATCCAAAAAGGAGTGCAAAAGTGCCACAACATGGCAGCTTTCACGGCTTTTTCCTTAGCAAGAACCCTAATACGCGGCTGATTTACCTTCCTAGGGTTAATGTTAGGCTTAGGCCTAGGACTTTGAAAACCAGGAAGCTCTGTGCTCCACGCACACTGCAGCTGTCAAAGGCATCCCAAGGGGAGCGCAAAAGTGACACAACTTGGCTGCCTCCACTGCTATTTCCATGAGACCATCCCCAACCATAGGCTGATTTTCCTTCCTAGGCTTAAGGTTTGAGTTACGCCTAGGGTTACTGTTCTTTGAACCAGAAAGCCCTGAGTTCCAAGAACACAGCAGCTGCCAAGGACTACCCAAGAAGAGCGCAAAAGCACCACAACATGCCTGCCTCCACAGCTTTTTCCTTGGGGACATCCCTAATTCCGGGCTGATTTGCCTTTCTCCTCTTAGGCTTGGGGTTAGGCCTAGGGCTAGGATTTTTAAAATCAGGAAGCCCAGACCTCCAGGCACACTGGAGTTGTGAAAGGCATCCAAAAAGGAGTGCAAAAGTGCCACAACATGGCAGCTTTCACAGCTTTTTCCTTAGCAAGAACCCTCATACCCGGCTGATTTACCTTCCTAGGCTTACTGTTAGGCTTAGGCCTAGGACTTTGAAAACCAGGAAGCCCTGTGCTCCAGGCACACTGCAGCTGTCAAAGGCATCCCAAGGGGAGCGCAAAAGTGACACAACTTGGCTGCCTCCACTGCTATTTCCATGAGACCATCCCAAACCATAGGCTGATTTTCCTTCCTAGGCTTAAGGTTTGAGTTACGCCTAGGGTTAGTGTTCTTTGAACCAGAAAGCCCTGAGTTCCAAGAACGCAGCAGCTGCCAAGGACTACCCAAGAAGAGCGCAAAAGCACCACAACATGCCTGCCTCCAGAGCTTTTTCCTTGAGGACATCCCTAATTCCGGGCTGATTTGCCTTTCTCCTCTTAGGCTTGGGGTTAGGCCTAGGGCTAGGATTTTTAAAATCAGGAAGCCCAGACCTCCAGGCACACTGGAGCTGTGAAAGGCATCCAAAAAGGAGTGCAAAAGTGCCACAACATGGCAGCTTTCACAGCTTTTTCCTTAGGAAGAACCCTAGGACATGGCTGATTTACCTTCCTAGGCTTACTGTTAGGCTTAGGCCTAGGACTTTGAAAACCAGGAAGCCCTGTGCTCCAGGCACACTGCAGCTGTCAAAGGCATCCCAAGGGGAGCGCAAAAGTGACACAACCTGGCTGCCTCCACTGCTATTTCCATGAGACCATCCCCAACCATAGGCTGATTTTCCTTCCTAGGCTTAAGGTTTGAGTTACGCCTAGATTTAGTGTTCTTTGAACCAGAAAGCCCTGAGTTCCAAGAACACAGCAGCTGCCAAGGACTACCCAAGAAGAGCGCAAAAGCACCACAACATGCCTGCCTCCACAGCTATTTCCTTGGGGACATCCCTAATTCCGGGCTGATTTGCCTTTCTCCTCTTAGGCTTGGGGTTAGGCCTAGGGCTAGGATTTTTAAAATCAGGAAGCCCAGACCTCCAGGCACACTGGTGCTATGAAAGGCATCCAAAATGGAATGCAAAAGTGCCACAAGATGGAAGCTTTCCCAGCTTTTTCCTTAGGAAGAACCCTCATACCCGGCTGATTTACCTTCCTAGGCTTACTTTTAGGCTTAGGACTAGGACTTTGTAAACCAGTTAGCCCTGTGCTCAAGGCACACTGCAGCTGTCAAAGGCATCCCAAGGGGAGCGCAAAAGTGACACAACTTGGCTGCCTCCACTGCTATTTCCATGAGACCATCCCAAACCATAGGCTGATTTTCCTTCCTAGGCTTAAGGTTTGAGTTACGCCTAGGGTTCGTGTTCTTTGAACCAGAAAGCCCTGAGTTCCAAGAACACAGCAGCTGCCAAGGACTACCCAAGAAGAGCGCAAAAGCACCACAACATGCCTGCCTCCACAGCTATTTCCTTGGGGACATCCCTAATTCCGGGCTGATTTGCCTTTCTCCTCTTAGGCTTGGGGTTAGGCCTAGGGCTAGGATTTTTAAAATCAGGAAGCCCAGACCTCCAGGCACACTGGAGCTGTGAAAGGCATCCAAAAAGGAGTGCAAAAGTGCCACAACATGGCAGCTTTCACAGCTTTTTCCTTAGCAAGAACCCTCATACCCGGCTGATTTACCTTCCTAGGCTTACTGTTAGGCTTAGGCCTAGGACTTTGAAAACCAGGAAGCCCTGTGCTCCAGGCACACTGCAGCTGTCAAAGGCATCCCAAGGGGAGCGCAAAAGTGACACAACTTGGCTGCCTCCACTGCTATTTCCATGAGACCATCCCCAACCATAGGCTGATTTTCCTTCCTAGGCTTAAGGTTTGAGTTACGCCTAGGGTTAGTGTTCTTTGAACCAGAAAGCCCTGAGTTCCAAGAACACAGCAGCTGCCAAGGACTACCCAAGAAGAGCGCAAAAGCACCACAACATGCCTGCCTCCACAGCTATTTCCTTGGGGACATCCCTAATTCCGGGCTGATTTGCCTTTCACCTCTTAGGGTTGGGGTTAGGCCTAGGGCTAGGATTTTTAAAATCAGGAAGCCCAGACCTCCAGGCACACTGGAGCTCTGAAAGGCATCCAAAAAGGAGTGCAAAAGTGCCACAACATGGCAGCTTTCACAGCTTTTTCCTTAGGAAGAACCCTAATACCTGGCTGATTTACCTTCCTAGGGTTAATGTTAGGCTTAGGCCTAGGACTTTGAAAACCAGGAAGCTCTGTGCTCCACGCACACTGCAGCTGTCAAAGGCATCCCAAGGGGAGCGCAAAAGTGACACAACTTGGCTGCCTCCACTGCTATTTCCATGAGACCATCCCCAACCATAGGCTGATTTTCCTTCCTAGGCTTAAGGTTTGAGTTACGCCTAGGGTTAGTGTTCTTTGAACCAGAAAGCCCTGAGTTCCAAGAACGCAGCAGCTGCCAAGGACTACCCAAGAAGAGCGCAAAAGCACCACAACATGCCTGCCTCCACAGCTATTTCCTTGGGGACATCCCTAATTCCGGGCTGATTTGCCTTTCTCCTCTTAGGCTTGGGGTTAGGCCTAGGGCTAGGATTTTTAAAATCAGGAAGCCCAGACCTCCAGGCACACTGGAGCTCTGAAGGCATCAAAAAAGAGTGAAAAAGTGCCACAACATGGCAGCTTTCCCAGCTTTTTCCTTAGGAAGAACCCTAATACCCGGCTGATTTACCTTCCTAGGCTTACTGTTAGGCTTAGGCCTAGGACTTTGAAAACCAGGAAGCCCTGTGCTCCAGGCACACTGCAGCTGTCAAAGGCATCCCAAGGGGAGCGCAAAAGTGACACAACTTGGCTGCCTCCACTGCTATTTCCATGAGACCATCCCCAACCATAGGCTGATTTTCCTTCCTAGGCTTAAGGTTTGAGTTACGCCTAGGGTTAGTGTTCTTTGAACCAGAAAGCCCTGAGTTCCAAGAACACAGCAGCTGCCAAGGACTACCCAAGAAGAGCGCAAAAGCACCACAACATGCCTGCCTCCACAGCTTTTTCCTTGGGGCCATCCCTAATTCCGGGCTGATTTGCCTTTCTCCTCTTAGGCTTGGGGTTAGGCCTAGGGCTAGGATTTTTAAAATCAGGAAGCCCAGACCTCCAGGCACACTGGAGCTGTGAAAGGCATCCAAAAAGGAGTGCAAAAGTGCCACAACATGGCAGCTTTCACAGCTTTTTCCTTAGGAAGAACCCTCATACCCGGCTGATTTACCTTCCTAGGCTTACTGTTAGGCTTAGGCCTAGGACTTTGAAAACCAGGAAGCCCTGTGCTCCAGGCACACTGCAGCTGTCAAAGGCATCCCAAGGGGAGCGCAAAAGTGACACAACTTGGCTGCCTCCACTGCTATTTCCATGAGACCATCCCCAACCATAGGCTGATTTTCCTTCCTAGGCTTAAGGTTTGAGTTACGCCTAGATTTAGTGTTCTTTGAACCAGAAAGCCCTGAGTTCCAAGAACACAGCAGCTGCCAAGGACTACCCAAGAAGAGCGCAAAAGCACCACACCATGCCTGCCTCCACAGCTTTTTCCTTGGGGACATCCCTAATTCCGGGCTGATTTGCCTTTCTCCTCTTAGGCTTGGGGTTAGGCCTAGGGCTAGGATTTTTAAAATCAGGAAGCCCAGACCTCCAGGCACACTGGAGCTGTGAAAGGCATCCAAAAAGGAGTGCAAAAGTGCCACAACATGGCAGCTTTCACAGCTTTTTCCTTAGGAAGAACCCTCATACCCGGCTGATTTACCTTCCTAGGCTTACTGTTAGGCTTAGGCCTAGGACTTTGAAAACCAGGAAGCCCTGTGCTCCAGGCACACTGCAGCTGTCAAAGGCATCCCAAGGGGAGCGCAAAAGTGACACAACTTGGCTGCCTCCACTGCTATTTCCATGAGACCATCCCCAACCATAGGCTGATTTTCCTTCCTAGGCTTAAGGTTTGAGTTACGCCTAGATTTAGTGTTCTTTGAACCAGAAAGCCCTGAGTTCCAAGAACACAGCAGCTGCCAAGGACTACCCAAGAAGAGCACAAAAGCACCACAACATGCTTGCCTCCACAGCTATTTCCTTGGGGACATCCCTAATTCTGGGCTGATTTGCCATTCTCCTCTTAGTCTTGGGGTTAGGCCTAGGGCTAGGATTTTTAAAGTCAGGAAGCCCAGACCTCCAGGCACACTGGAGCTCTGAAAGGCATCCAAAAAGGAGTGCAAAAGTGCCACAACATGGCAGCTTTCACAGCTTTTTCCTTAGCAAGAACCCTCATACCCGGCTGATTTACCTTCCTAGGCTTACTGTTAGGCTTAGGCCTAGGACTTTGAAAACCAGGAAGCCCTGTGCTCCAGGCACACTGCAGCTGTCAAAGGCATCCCAAGGGGAGCGCAAAAGTGACACAACTTGGCTGCCTCCACTGCTATTTCCATGAGACCATCCCCAACCATAGGCTGATTTTCCTTCCTAGGCCTAAGGTTTGAGTTACGCCTAGGGTTAGTGTTCTTTGAACCAGAAAGCCCTGAGTTCCAAGAACACAGCAGCTGCCAAGGACTACCCAAGAAGAGCGCAAAAGCACCACAACATGCCTGCCTCCACAGCTATTTCCTTGGGGACATCCCTAATTCCGGGCTGATTTGCCTTTCTCCTCTTAGGCTTGGGGTTAGGCCTAGGGCTAGGATTTTTAAAATCAGGAAGCCCAGACCTCCAGGCACACTGGAGCTGTGAAAGGCATCCAAAAAGGAGTGCAAAAGTGCCACAACATGGCAGCTTTCACAGCTTTTTCCTTAGCAAGAACCCTCATACCCGGCTGATTTACCTTCCTAGGCTTACTGTTAGGCTTAGGCCTAGGACTTTGAAAACCAGGAAGCCCTGTGCTCCAGGCACACTGCAGCTGTCAAAGGCATCCCAAGGGGAGCGCAAAAGTGACACAACTTGGCTGCCTCCACTGCTATTTCCATGAGACCATCCCCAACCATAGGCTGATTTTCCTTCCTAGGCTTAAGGTTTGAGTTACGCCTAGATTTAGTGTTCTTTGAACCAGAAAGCCCTGAGTTCCAAGAACACAGCAGCTGCCAAGGACTACCCAAGAAGAGCGCAAAAGCACCACAACATGCTTGCGTCCACAGCTATTTCCTTGGGGACATCCCTAATTCCGGGCTGATTTGCCATTCTCCTCTTAGTCTTGGGGTTAGGCCTAGGGCTAGGATTTTTAAAATCAGGAAGCCCAGACCTCCAGGCACACTGGAGCTCTGAAAGGCATCCAAAAAGGAGTGCAAAAGTGCCACAACATGGCAGCTTTCCCAGCTTTTTCCTTAGGAAGAACCCTCATACCCGGCTGATTTACCTTCCTAGGCTTACTGTTAGGCTTAGGCCTAGGACTTTGAAAACCAGGAAGCCCTGTGCTCCAGGCACACTGCAGCTGTCAAAGGCATCCCAAGGGGAGCGCAAAAGTGACACAACTTGGCTGCCTCCACTGCTATTTCCATGAGACCATCCCCAACCATAGGCTGATTTTCCTTCCTAGGCTTAAGGTTTGAGTTACGCCTAGATTTAGTGTTCTTTGAACCAGAAAGCCCTGAGTTCCAAGAACACAGCAGCTGCCAAGGACTACCCAAGAAGAGCGCAAAAGCACCACAACATGCTTGCCTCCACAGCTATTTCCTTGGGGACATCCCTAATTCCGGGCTGATTTGCCTTTCTCCTCTTAGGCTTGGGGTTAGGCCTAGGGCTAGGATTTTTAAAATCAGGAAGCCCAGACCTCCAGGCACACTGGAGCTGTGAAAGGCATCCAAAAAGGAGTGCAAAAGTGCCACAACATGGCAGCTTTCACAGCTTTTTCCTTAGGAAGAACCCTCATACCCGGCTGATTTACCTTCCTAGGCTTACTGTTAGGCTTAGGCCTAGGACTTTGAAAACCAGGAAGCCCTGTGCTCCAGGCACACTGCAGCTGTCAAAGGCATCCCAAGGGGAGCGCAAAAGTGACACAACTTGGCTGCCTCCACTGCTATTTCCATGAGACCATCCCCAACCATAGGCTGATTTTCCTTCCTAGGCTTAAGGTTTGAGTTACGCCTAGGGTTAGTGTCCTTTGAACCAGAAAGCCCTGAGTTCCAAGAACACAGCAGCTGCCAAGGACTACCCAAGAAGAGCGCAAAAGCACCACAACATGCCTGCCTCCACAGCTTTTTCCTTGGGGACATCCCTAATTCCGGGCTGATTTGCCTTTCTCCTCTTAGGCTTGGGGTTAGGCCTAGGGCTAGGATTTTTAAAATCAGGAAGCCCAGACCTCCAGGCACACTGGAGCTGTGAAAGGCATCCAAAAAGGAGTGCAAAAGTGCCACAACATGGCAGCTTTCACAGCTTTTTCCTTAGGAAGAACCCTCATACCCGGCTGATTTACCTTCCTAGGCTTACTGTTAGGCTTAGGCCTACGACTTTGAAAACCAGGAAGCCCTGTGCTCCAGGCACACTGCAGCTGTCAAAGGCATCCCAAGGGGAGCGCAAAAGTGACACAACTTGGCTGCCTCCACTGCTATTTCCATGAGACCATCCCCAACCATAGGCTGATTTTCCTTCCTAGGCTTAAGGTTTGAGTTACGCCTAGGGTTAGTGTTCTTTGAACCAGAAAGCCCTGAGTTCCAAGAACACAGCAGCTGCCAAGGACTACCCAAGAAGAGCGCAAAAGCACCACAACATGCTTGCCTCCACCGCTATTTCCTTGGGGACATCCCTAATTCCGGGCTGATTTTCCATTCTCCACTTAGGGTTGGGGTTAGGCCTAGGGCTAGGATTTTTAAAATCAGGAAGCCCAGACCTCCAGGCACCCTGGAGCTGTGAAAGGCATCCAAAAAGGAATGCAAAAGTGCCACAACATGGCAGCTTTCCTAGCTTTTTCCTTAGGAAGAACCCTAGGACATGGCTGATTTACCTTCCTAGGCTTACTGTTAGGCTTAGGCCTAGGACTTTGAAAACCAGGAAGCCCTGTGCTCCAGGCACACTGCAGCTGTCAAAGGCATCCCAAGGGGAGCGCAAAAGTGACACAACTTGGCTGCCTCCACTGCTATTTCCATGAGACCATCCCCAACCATAGGCTGATTTTCCTTCCTAGGCTTAAGGTTTGAGTTACGCCTAGGGTTAGTGTCCTTTGAACCAGAAAGCCCTGGGTTCCAAGAACACAGCAGCTGCCAAGGACTACTCAAGAAGAGCGCAAAAGCACCACAACATGCCTGCCTCCACAGCTATTTCCTTGGGGACATCCCTAATTCCGGGCTGATTTGCCTTTCTCCTCTTAGGCTTGGGGTTAGGCCTAGGGCTAGGATTTTTAAAATCAGGAAGCCCAGACCTCCAGGCACACTGGAGCTGTGAAAGGCATCCAAAAAGGAGTGCAAAAGTGCCACAACATGGCAGCTTTCACAGCTTTTTCCTTAGCAAGAACCCTCATACCCGGCTGATTTACCTTCCTAGGCTTACTGTTAGGCTTAGGCCTAGGACTTTGAAAACCAGGAAGCCCTGTGCTCCAGGCACACTGCAGCTGTCAAAGGCATCCCAAGGGGAGCGCAAAAGTGACACAACTTGGCTGCCTCCACTGCTATTTCCATGAGACCATCCCCAACCATAGGCTGATTTTCCTTCCTAGGCTTAAGGTTTGAGTTACGCCTAGATTTAGTGTTCTTTGAACCAGAAAGCCCTGAGTTCCAAGAACACAGCAGCTGCCAAGGACTACCCAAGAAGAGCGCAAAAGCACCACAACATGCCTGCCTCCACAGCTTTTTCCTTGGGGACATCCCTAATTCCGGGCTGATTTGCCTTTCTCCTCTTAGGCTTGGGGTTAGGCCTAGGGCTAGGATTTTTAAAATCAGGAAGCCCAGACCTCCAGGCACACTGGAGCTGTGAAAGGCATCCAAAAAGGAGTGCAAAAGTGCCACAACATGGCAGCTTTCACAGCTTTTTCCTTAGGAAGAACCCTCATACCCGGCTGATTTACCTTCCTAGGCTTACTGTTAGGCTTAGGCCTACGACTTTGAAAACCAGGAAGCCCTGTGCTCCAGGCACACTGCAGCTGTCAAAGGCATCCCAAGGGGAGCGCAAAAGTGACACAACTTGGCTGCCTCCACTGCTATTTCCATGAGACCATCCCCAACCATAGGCTGATTTTCCTTCCTAGGCTTAAGGTTTGAGTTACGCCTAGGGTTAGTGTTCTTTGAACCAGAAAGCCCTGAGTTCCAAGAACACAGCAGCTGCCAAGGACTACCCAAGAAGAGCGCAAAAGCACCACAACATGCTTGCCTCCACCGCTATTTCCTTGGGGACATCCCTAATTCCGGGCTGATTTTCCATTCTCCACTTAGGGTTGGGGTTAGGCCTAGGGCTAGGATTTTTAAAATCAGGAAGCCCAGACCTCCAGGCACACTGGAGCTGTGAAAGGCATCCAAAAAGGAGTGCAAAAGTGCCACAACATGGCAGCTTTCCCAGCTTTTTCCTTAGGAAGAACCCTCATACCCGGCTGATTTACCTTCCTAGGCTTACTGTTAGGCTTAGGCCTAGGACTTTGAAAACCAGGAAGCCCTGTGCTCCAGGCACACTGCAGCTGTCAAAGGCATCCCAAGGGGAGCGCAAAAGTGACACAACTTGGCTGCCTCCACTGCTATTTCCATGAGACCATCCCCAACCATAGGCTGATTTTCCTTCCTAGGCTTAAGGTTTGAGTTACGCCTAGATTTAGTGTTCTTTGAACCAGAAAGCCCTGAGTTCCAAGAACACAGCAGCTGCCAAGGACTACCCAAGAAGAGCGCAAAAGCACCACAACATGCCTGCCTCCACAGCTTTTTCCTTGGGGACATCCCTAATTCTGGGCTGATTTGCCTTTCTCCTCTTAGGGTTGGGGTTATAGTTGGGGTTAGCTTTTCCCACCTAAACTCAGCTTTTCCCATCACCGACTCTGGAAAATCCCATGTGCCAACGACCCGATATCTCAGACACGTCACCGAAGCAGAGACACAAAACTTCCTGCAGAGTCCAAGCCCAGAATCCTCATGCTGCTTTGGTCGTTCCCAGCCTGGAGAACACCCTAAGATCACCCCAAGCACAGAGATGGGGGATGAGAACACCCTGATCTCATCAGGATGGAGGTGGGGGCTGAGGACACCAAAGCCTCAAGGCCTAGGGGTTTGAGGAGGTGCTGTAGCAACCCCCAGCCCCACTGGGATCCCCCCAATTTCTAGCCCCCACATGACTCCCCCTGAGATTTCTTGACCAGTGGCCGTTGATTGGGTTTTTCCTGGTTTTCCTTTGTTTCCAGGAAAAGTTTCTGTCCATTTTTGGGTGTAGCCCCTAGGGGGGCTTCATCTGCCCAAGATGTACCTGAAAGCATTTCAAAATACAACCACTTTTTATTTCCTTTATTCTACTTATAGGTAGCCCCCAATAAGGCATCAGGCTAATGCAATGCTTATTTTTAAAAATCCATTGGCCTGTGGATCCGCACAAGGCTTTTTCTGGAAAAAAAACTGGAAAGCAACCAGCCCAGCTGTCCAACTTTTACGAGTTCAGGTGTGACTTTGGGGTTGCCAACTGCCAGGGACCACCAAAGAGACCCCGAGGACTGAAGAATGTGTGTGGAAAGGGAGGAGAAAATATGTTAATTATTTTGGGGAAACGATTATTATATGTATGTTTATTCTAGGAAAATCAGTGAATATCTATATAAAATAGAGTATAGAAACAGAAGTATTTCCTATAATTGCTGCGTGAGTTTGATGGAGTTGCACCCTGCACATCCAGCCAAATCAAGAGCACCTGCTTTCTACAGGAAAGCACATGAAACATTTCCTAAAGCAGAGAACTGAAATGCACAAGAAAGGAAATGCTCACAAAATGTCACCAAACTATTTCTAAACCACAAAAATCTGTGAAATGTACTCAGACAATTAATTTAAACAGCAGAATGTGAAGGTTGTCCATCCAGTCTGCAGTCTTTTTCTCCATTTTGATCTCCTTCACTAAATCTTCAAGCTTCCTGATGTTAGATTGGATGGACTGGCTGTGGGATTTAAATTAAAACAACAAAGTTCCTCAAAGTCCTCTCATCCATGGCCATGGGCTAGCAGGAGGAAGTCAGTGGCTGCCCCATTTTGAAGGGCTGCATGCCTGGTGATCTCTTTGTCTTTTAGCAGATTGCTCAAAGCAGCAGATGTCATGCTGGCCTGCTTGCTAAGCCTGCACCCCAGGTGAGAAATATCACTGAGGGCCTTAGCTGCAGCTACCCAAGGTAATAATACTGAAGCCACAACCCTCCTGGATTTCTCTCCGTCATAAATTTTTGAATCACAATTTTATTGAATTCTGTATATTCGCTCTTTTGACATGCCAATTGATTCTGTTTCCTCCAATCTTTAATTACGGTGAAATTTGGGGTGAGGGAAGCAAGCCGGCCAAGGGAGCATGGCCCTCCTAGGAGGCAGGAAGGAATGGCCGTGCCAAGCTTGATCTCTGCAGATAAGGAACTCTCCTTGGGGAAGCACCACAGGTTGGAATGAGGACCAAGATGGTGTTTTGGCAGCATAGTTGCACCAATTTCTCTCATAAACCTTGTTGATAGGTGTCACTCTGTGACTGTGGTCATAGGGGTTTTCAGGATGAGGCAAGAGACAAGAATGTTGACTCCATCTTCAGAAGGCTTGATTTATTATTTTATGACATATATGTTACATTACAACTATACTGAAAAGAAATAGAAGGAAAAAGTTTCCTCAGAAGCTAGCTAAGCTAAGAATAGAATAGAAAAGAATAATAACAAAGCCAGCTCTCTTGGACTCGGTCCAAGATAGCTCAGTCCTTGATTGGCCATTAATTATAAACATTCAAGATGGCCCAATCAAAAATACACCTGTTGCATTCCACAGCAGCAGATAATCATTGTTTACATTCTTTTTCTGGGGCCTCAGCTTCCCAGAAGGGAAAATCCTAAAGAAAGGATTTTTAGTGAAAAAGATGTCTGTGACATCACTCTGTTTAGATAGCTGTAAGAGCTTCCTGCCAATCTTCTCTAATCAAAATGGACACATTGTGAAGTTAGGGAGGACCCCAACAGGTCCAATTCTCGGGGTTTCTCTGGTGCATGTGGTAGAGTCCTCATCCACCTGTCCCAGGTGTCCCCCGAGATGAGTTCCCTACCTGTGAGCAGGCCCTCATCTGCTCCAGTAGTAATTCCCACCAGGCACTTGGACAGAGGATCCTCCACACTGCCCATGGCCATGCAAGAACTGTCCTGTTGAAGGAACTTTGCAAGAGTGACCCAAATGTTTTGTTTGGGTTGTTGGATGACCCACACAGTAGTGGTCGTAGCGAGGATCACCCAAAACAGCCAAACATTGAGGTTTAGGGTTAGGGGCATTCTGATGCCTCTTCAGGTGGTGGGGCTGCGACCTTGAAGGGATAATCAGTAAATTTGCTGATGACACTAAACTGGGAGGAGCTCTCAACTGTCTGGAGGGCAGAGAGGCTCTGCAGAGACCTCCCAAATAGAGATGGGCAATCACCAATGGTGTGAGGTTTAGCAAGGGAAGGGTCAGATTCTGTCCTTGGGATGGGCACCCCTGGCTTGGTGTATGGACTGGGGAAGGAGAGGCTGGAGAGCAGCTGCACAGAGGGACCTGAGAGTCCTAGCCAAGGTCAAGTTGAACATGAATCAGCCATTCCCTGGCAGTCTAAAGTGCCACCGTGTCTTGGGGGCAGCAGCCCAGCATCAGCAGCTGGGCCAGGGAAGGGATTGTCACGCTCTGCAATGGGGTGTGGAGGCCCTAGAGCCTAGTGGGGAGAGGGCAACAGTGATCCCCGGGAGAGATGCACCTTGGGCTCTGGGCAATCCTCACAGCTCAGGGTGAGGAAAGAAACTTCCCCCACGGTGCTCTGCAGCACTATGCTAGTTTGTCCCAGTTCTGTCCTCCCCATTGGCCCATTGGCCTTCCCTTCCCCTTTTACCCTTATATGTTCATGTTCTAGGGAGTTCTCCCTTCCCTGTCTTCCCATTGGTTTGTGCAACCCTGCCCATCCACCCTGGAATTTCCTATTGGTCCCTTCTCAGTGTATCACCCCTGAGCCCTCAGACCACTGGATCCCTGATGCGCTTCTCCACCCCCTCTTTCCTTCTATTTATATCCTGGACCCTCCTTTGTCTTAGTCTTTGGTGCCTTTGGTGCCTGGACTCCTTCAGAGTTGGACCCTAATAAACCCTTGTTGGAACTCTGTGTGTTGGGAAGGATGAAAGTTTGACAAGAAAGTCTCACAGATACGTATGCTTAGCAGAAATATTTTTAAATGTGAAGTCTGATGAAGGAATAGAGTTGGAAGCAAGTTTTGATATAGAAGAAAAGAATTGTGAGCCAGTCTTACTGGATAACCAAGGAGGCAAAGGGTGTGTTGGTTGGAAGGGGTTTTTATGACTTAGAGCAAAGGATAAACAAGAAGATGATTTTACCAAGCAGAAAGATAGCACAGACAAACAAGTTAGCAAATGTTGCAAGTAGAAAAAAGGTCTCAGAATTTTCCAATACAAGAAAACTGAAAAACAACTTCTAGCTTAAACTGTAATGTACTAACTTTTAGTGATTGGAGAATAGTAATATGAATATGGTAATTATAGTAGTTATGATAGGCTATAGATAATATTTAAGGCATAGATTGGTTCTACTCTATTAAGATGCTAAACAAAGAAAAGTATATAATGCATTGTAACCAAAACCAAAGGGTCTCCAGGCCTGCCTGCAGCTGGAGCTGACAGCTGTAGGCACAGGCTCTGTTGCCCACGACCCTGGACTGCTGTAACCTCTTGGATGGAATAAACTGCATTTTGGAGAGCCGCCTGGAGTCCTGTATCCCTCATTTTGGCTCTTACACCGTGCCTGGACCCTCCCGTGTCTTCACTGCCGAGCTGCTCTGTCTGTGTGTGTTTGTGTTTCTGGGTGTGTGCTGGTGCCCTCGTGACTCCTGCCCATCAGTGCAGGATGGTCTTGGGGAATGTTGCATCCACCACCACCATGGACTCCAAGAAGTGGCGCCCGAACAGGGACCTTCATCTCATACCCCTGAAGAGCGTCTCCAATGTCACTGCACCTTATGTCACCTTCAGGTCAGCCACTACCCCAAAGCAAGCTCTGAGTTTTATCGGGGCGCACTGAAGGGAGAGAGCAGCAACCCTCCCAGAATGACGGACTACAGGATGCTCTCCGTGACAGACCCCCACAAGATCCTTTGCTGACCCACCATTGTTTGAATATGTTATGGTCGGGGTCACCTGTGACGGTGTTCACAGGGGTCCGAGGAAGAGGGAAGAGACAAGAATCTGACTCCATGTTTCAGAAGGCTTGATTTATTATTTTATGATATATACTAATTAAAACTATACTAAATAGAAGAAAGGATTTCATCAGAAGGCTAGCTAAGAATAGAAAAGGAATGATAACAAGAGCTTGTGTCTCAGAGAGCCCGAGCCAGCTGACTGTGATTGGCCATTAATTAGAAACAACCACATGAGGCCAATCACAGATCCACCTGTAGCATTCCACAGCAGCAGATAATCATTGTTTACATTTTGTTTCTGAGGCCTTTCAGCTTCTCAGGAGGAAAAATCCTAAGGAAAGGATTTTTCATAAAATGTGCCTGTGACAGTCACCCTTTTATTTTGTTTTCTCATTTTAAATCTTGTAGGTGGGAAGACTGCAGAATGGGCACAAGATTCACCATTCTGCAGCGGGAGATTTATATCCCAAGTTAAATTAACCCTTGTTGCTTGGGGAATTAGTTGTTCAAAGGGGAATTTAAAAGCTTTTGTTCATTTTCTTTTCAAATATTTTGTGAATGTTATGAGGGAATCAGTTTTATCACTCGAATTTGGGATAATGTTGGGGTAAAGATAACTGTTGCACAAATGGAGGAAAATTTTGAGGTTGGGAACTTTTATCTTCTTTTTTGTTTTATTTATGATTCAGTTTAAAAATCAGGGGGAAGTTTGGAGAAGTTACACGTTTGGATCTCCAGTTGTCTCCCCATTTGCTGTGTTCCTCCCCTCACATCCCTGCTCCCTCATCCCCTAAGGAAACGTCGAATGATGGAACCTGCCAAGAGGCGTGGGAATGCCACAGCTTTCTGCCATCTCTCGACCTCTCCTGTCCTTCCCTCAGGATGGTGCTGGCCATGCCATCCTGAGCCCTAACCTAACCCTCCTTCCCATGCCATCTTACCCACTTCCCCTGCCCAGTTTTATTAGCCAGGATGGTGTTGGACTTGTGAGGAGACCCACCATCTTAGGCCAAGTGGCGCCAAATTTCGCCTTACCACTGCAAAATGGTGCCCAGGACCCTCCTTCTCCTTTTCCTGTTCCTGCTCCTACATCATTGGACTCCTCCCCTGTGATGCATTCCCCTCCACCCATCCTATCGATGGTCTTCCCTGCGTTGGGATGTAACACTGTGACAATTCCATGCCCTTCCTTCCTGGCTGCTTGTAAGGGGGACCTCAGGTGACTTCCCCAGCCATGGGAGGGGACAGAACAGGGTGTGGATGCCTCCCGTGCCCCTGTCACCCATGGGGGGAGTGGCAGTGATGGGGGACAGGGGGACAGGTGGCCTGGTCATGCCACCAGGGGTGCCAGGATGGGGCACAGGTGGCAATGGAGTTGCCACAAAGGGTGTGGTGACACAAGGGTACAGGTGGCTATGGAGATGCCACCATGGGTGTCATGACACGAGGGGACAGGAAGCCATGGAGGTGCCACCATGGGTGTGGTGACGCCAGGGCACACGTGGTTATGGACATGCCACCATTGGTATGGTGACACCAAGGGACAGGACGCCATGGATGTGCCACTATGGGTGTGGTGACACTAAGGGGCACATGGCCATGGAGGTGCCACCATGACCGTGAGAGTGCCATGGGGTGGCAATGCCGGTGGGTGTGGCAGTGTGACAGTGACAGGCCATGCACAGGGCCAGCCCTGCAGCTGTGCCCAGCGCTGGCTCCCCAGGACCCCCCACCCCTTTTGGGGTCCCCTCTGGGGGTGACAGCAGTCCCAGTGCGCCACTTGTAGGTCTTCAGTCGGGCGGGGGGCTCAGGGGGAAGCCAGGGGGGCTTCCACCTCCATCAGCTGGGGAGGGGCAGGAGTAGAGTTTGGGGATTCAGGGGGTGAATTTGAGGGTGGTGAGATGGGGAGAGTAATTTTATGGGGTCCCGGGGCTGGATTTGGGGATGGTGGGATGGAGAGAGTAATTTTGGGGCTGGATTTGGGGTTGTGGGATGGAGGGTAGGGATGGGGGTAGTCGCTTTGGGGACTCCAGGGGCTGGATTTGGGCATGGTGGGGTGGGCATCCCCGCCTTGGGGGTCCCCAGTATTTGGGGTTCCAAATCTAACCATCCAGGTGTCCCAATTTTTGGGGTGCCCAATCCAAGGGTCCCAATTTTTTGGGTTCTCCTACCTGTCTAGGGGGTCCCCACCCAGTGGGGACCTGTGCCAGCCCCTCGCAGTCCCCACCCATGCCAGGGACAGGGTGACACGGTGACAGGCTGACAGGGGTACAGGCGCCCTGCTGTTAGCGTTCAAAACCACATAATCACGGAGCGATTATATGTGGTGCTTTTTATTAAAGAGCTCTGGGAATCAGGGTATTACCCAAATCTGATTCCGACCATACATCCGAGATGATCATGTTTTTATACTCTATTGTTATATAACTTTCATGTTAATTATTAAACTTATATCGTTCTATTGTATACATAGATTTCAGCTAAGCATAGCCCCCCTTTAAATTTCCAACATAGTTTCTCATGATTCTTCTTATGGTTATATAAAAATTATATTTAATTACTAAACAATCATCACATCTAACAATTATATCATTTATCATACTGCTTATGCAGGTGCAGTTGATCTGGAAAAACACAAAGCTTAACATTTTAGATTCTATCTTTAACTTTTTCCAGGGCTCCACTATCACTCCCACCCCGTGTGGGACCGGAGTTGTTTCTTTTGCGCGCCCGTCACACTTCCCCTCCCTCCCCCACACCCTGGAGACCCCTCTGATTCTCCCTTTGTCATCCCCTCTGCGGGGAGGGTATTCGTGGCACCACAGGACTCCCTTTCTGGTACATCCCAGAAGTGGCACTTGCTCTTTTTGTCACCACCATCCGCCAGTTTGCCACCAGTGCCCCAAAGAGAGAGGGGTGACCCACATCCTACAGGAGGGGGGTTGACCACATTTTGGCGTCTCCCTCACCACTTCCACCCCCCCGAGGATGCTGTGCGACCCTGCACTCCCCCACCCTCACCTCCTCCTCCTCCCCCTTTACCTGTGCCCCAGGAAGTGATGCCGCTGCTCCCACTGGGGACACACCGGTGACACCGAGGGGACACTGTGGGTCACCTCTCAAAGGGACTGCAGGGTCATAGTGGCTCCTCGAGTCCCCCTGATGTGACGCCTGGGGGGACTTGGATGCTGTGGTGACAATTTGAGGGGTGGGTGCTCATTCTGGGGTCTCCAGGGTGGGTCCCAAATCCCCTCCGATCACCACAAAGTTATCCCCCAGCCCGTGCCTCAGTTTCCCCCTTGCTCTGCAGGGGCCATGTAGAGCTGATGTTCTGGAATTGGGTTTATTTTGGGAGATTTTGGGTTGGGGGCTACTGGGATGGGCTGGTGGGACAGTGGTGTGGGACAGTAGTGTGGGCCAGGGTATGGCCAGGCTGGGGGGCTGCAGGGCCAGGGGCTGTTCAGACCAGTGTCCAGCTGGGATCCATGGTTCTGGTGTCCATCTGGACCAGGGTCCATCCAGAGTGGGATCCATGGTCTCGTGTCCATCTGGACCAGGGTCCAACCTCTCCTGCTCCCATCCATCCCATACTCTCCAGCCACTCCTTACTGCAGAGTGCACAAGACCCTCGGTCAGTGCCAAGATGACCCCAAACCCCGTCCCAGCAACCCCACCAGGCCACCCACCCCGAGCCCCAGTGCCACTGGTGTCCCCTGGAAGCCAGGCCAGCTCTGGAACTCCTGGAAAAGGAGATCCACAGTCCTGGACTGGGGACTCAAGGGCATCCAGGATGGTGAGCACTGAGTCCATGTGGTGTGGAGCGGCGGCTGGGGACACAACTGAGGACACACCTGAGGGGAAGGGGGTGAGGGGTTAAGTGGTAGGGAGAGGGTTGGAGGGTGGGATGCACCCAAAAATTTGCCAAAGTCAAAGGGGAGGATGCCCATAATTGGGAGGAAGGATGGAAATAGGGAAAGGATCCAAAATAGGGGGGAACAGACCCTAAATAGGGGGGAAGTGACCCAAAAAAGCGAAAGGACCCAAAGGACAGAGAAAGGATCCAAAATAGGGAGAAGGGACGCAAAAGAGGGGGAAAGGATCCAAAACAGAGGGAAACATATCAAAGTGGGAGGAAAGGACCCAAAATCAGAAGACAAAGGGTGTCACGGGCACGAAGCTCTTCCCGCACACGGGGCGCTCACAAGGCTGCCCTTAGTGGTGGCTCTGTTGGTGTCTGGTCAAGGCAGACCTCCCTGAGAAGCTCTTCCCACACTCAGAACACTTGTAGGGCCTCTCCCCAGTGTGGACGTGCCGGTGGGTGACGAGATTGCAGTTGCGGGTGAAGCCCTTCCCGCAGTCAAGGCAGCGGAAAGGCCTCTCATCTGTGTGAAGCTGCTGGTGCAGAATGAGACTGGAGCTGATTGGAAACGTCTTCTTGCATTTATCGCACTCGAAGGGCCTCTCCCCAGTGTGGATCCTCTGGTGGCCAACCAGGTGGGACTTTGACATGAAGCTCTTCCCGCACTCCCCACACTCGAAGGGCCTCTCCCCGGTGTGGCTCCGCTGGTGGACAATCAGTTCAGACCTCGACCTCAAGCTCTTCCCACACTGCCCACACTTACACTCCCCACACTTGTATGGCCGTTCCAGCCCTGTGTGGATTCGCATGTGCCGGGTCAGGTGGCAGCTCTTGTGGAAGCTCTGCCCACACTCCTCACACTCATAGGGATGTTCCCCGGTGTGGCTTCTCTGGTGGATGGTCAGTTCAGAGTTCGTCCTGAAGCCCTTCCCACACTCTGCACACTCGTAGGGCCGTTCCCCTGTGTGGGTCCTCAGGTGGGCAGTCAGGGTGGAGTGCTGGGCGAAGCTCTTTCCACACTCAGGACACTCGTAGGGCCTCTCCCCACTGTGGATGCGCAGGTGGGTGACAAGGACAAACTTGTCCTTGAAGCTCTTTGCACAATGGGGGCAGCAAAAGGGCCTCTCATCTCTGTGACTCCGCTGATGCCTGACGAGACAGGAACTCGTCTGAAACCTCTTCCTGCATTTATCACACTCGTAGGGCTGTTCCCCGGTGTGGTTTCTCTGGTGGATGGTCAGTTCAGAGTTCATCCTGAAGCTCTTCCCACACTCCCCACATATGTAGGGCCCTTCCCCAACGTGGATTCTCATGTGGCGGATCAGCTTGGATCTGAACTTGAAGCTCTTCCCACATTCTGAACACTTGTGGGGATTCTCCTCATCCTGGAGCTGCTCATGGACCCCCAGCTCCGAGCTCCGGCCGCCTCCCCAGCCCAGGGTGGGTCTTTCCTCCTTGGATCCCCGTGATCTGCATTTGCAGCCCCTCCTCAGGAGGGATCTCTGGGGCTTTTCCTCCCCATTGGATTCCTGTACTGTGGAGCCGCTCAAAATGGCCTCTTCCACGAGGCACTGCTGTGGGGATTTGCCCTCCCTGGTCTCCATCCTCAGCTCCTGGTCTGGGGGAGGAAGGACAAGGAGAGGATGGGATTTGCCTCTGTGCCACAGGGAAGGGCAAGGAGATCCCCCCAGTGCAACCCCAGCAGGACAGCTTTGGCCACAGGGTTGTCCTGCAGCCAGGGGCCGTGCTGGGCTGGGAGATGGAGCAGGACAGAGGGGGAAAGGGGCACTGACTTCCTCCTCACCTGCCTGGGGCTCCCGGGACATCTTCCTCTTCCTCACGGCCTCCTGCATTGGGCCAAGTTTGGGAATGGGAAATCCTGGTGTGGAGGTGTAATATGTAATGTAAAGTAATTCATGTGTAGGGGGAAAATGTATAAAGTAAATTACAAAATAAATTATAAAATTGTAAAATAAATTAAACATCACAGGAGCCTCTGACCATGGACAACCTAGAGACAGCTTACCTCACTGAAGTTGTGAAACTCCTGGTGGCAGCAGGAAAAGAATGCGTCTTTATCAAATAAAAGAACGTGGCTGGTGCAGAGATGAGCTTCCCCTGGAACCACCCGGGAACACCCCAGGACCATCAATACTTGATAAGTATCATCAATAAAGATAATCAAAGTTGTCAAATGTGGGAATCCATAAAAATCAGAAGGTTTTAGGAAGGTGGTTAAATACAGGCCTCAGACAGCAAATTTGTGAACAGTGCTAAGGCAGCAGAAAAGTTTTCTAAGCTGTAGGGAAGACATGGGAAATAGAACAATAAGAGCTGTGTAGATGGGCCTTCTAAGTTGCAACAAGTTTATTTAGTGTATATTTTAGAAGGTTAATTATGAATAGAGCTCTGTGCATTGTCTCTTATAAACGAGCCATTGTGATGGAGAAAGGCCGCTATTGTTTTAACCAGAATTACGTGTGCTTCAGATTATTGGATAGAACTACTGTCAATATGCTTTTGCTCTATGTGATTGGCTGAGACTGAGATTGAGACTGTTTTAGGGTATCTTGTAACACTAAGTTTCTTTGGCTTTCTGCCTGCTGGACCAGCAAGCTGTAGCATCTTTCCTCTCCATTGTCATAACAATGTAATGAGATTGATGCTGGAAACATAAAAGCTCAAGACACTGTTTCCAGTAGCCCCCTCCTGTTCGTGTCTGTATATAAACTGCCAGCGTAACAGTCAAAAAAATACATCTGAATACATGAGTTCTCCTGACATGATCAGCACCCGCCACCGCCCAAGAAATAGGAATTGTCCAGCCCTGCACAGTAAAAAGAAACTTCATACTTATGCGGGGTGACAAGAAATCGGGACACCTCTGACTCGGGCAGAAAAAACTGTAAAAAACAGCCCCATCGGAGACGGCATTTGTGAACAGAGGGAGATCCGATGCGATAGAGGTCGGGTCCAGGTTCACCCAGAGCCGACCCCGGGCTTGACGCTCTCTTTGACTGTGGCTTTTAGAGGACCGTATTTCTGGTCGCAAAAATAAAATCTTTCCCATTTATAAATTTGGCTTTCTCGTTGATCATTTATAACAGGGGGAAAACAAGGTTGAGTATGTTGGGTTTGATGGTCCCGCTGCCCAAGTGCAGCTGGAGAAGTCAGCGCCCCTTTCAGCCTCAGGGGGCCCAGAGCCCGCTCATCCCCAGCCTCCCGCACCCCTCCAGGCAGCCGGTTTGTCCCCCGGCTCCGGGATCGTCCCTCTGCGCTCTCCCTGCTCCGGGCTGTGGTAAATAGGTGTGATTCATGCTGACAAAATTGAAACAGTAATCAATATTGATACAGTAATTAATATTTCGAAATAATAATAAAACAGTTAAAAGTTGTAATGCCAAGAAAGAAAGGGAGAGGAGGGGTTCCACATCCCCCCCCTTCCCTGCAGATGTTCAAGGACAGGAAAAAGTAAGAGATAACAGTTACTAAAAATTAACAGAAAGAAGGGAAAATCTGGTTGGGTCTCAGGAAAAAGCCAGCTATAAGAGATTTATTGCTTTGATACTTAAATGTAATAATATGTTACTTTTGGCTTACATCGTATGGCTTGGGGCACATGTGTAACCCAGGGGTGAGTTGAAGGACATCGAAGAAGAGGAGAGGTCTTCATCAAAAATGACCCCCAAAGACTTGTGCAACCACCAAAACGAGTGGTGGAGCATGCACGGTAAAGGTGATGAGGGCGGAGGTAGAAGCGTGATGAATCGAAAATGGGAAGAGATGGCATTGACACATGGCATATAAGGGGGGAATCTTCACTTGGCAAGTTTGTACGTGAGGTGGCAAGGGTGCAGAACCCTGCACTCTGTACCCTGCGGTTATCTTTTACTTATGCGCTATTATTGGAACCAAATTATCCCTTCTTTTAATCAAATTATATTGTCAATATTTCAAGTGTATCCAATTTTATATATTTTCTAAACTATTCAATTAAAATTGCTCCTACCTCGAATATTGTTTGGGTTTTTTGATGATGGGATAATTGGGCAAACATAACAGGGGCTCCCACGTTCCCCCCGGCTCTCCCGGGGATCCCCAAACCCGACATCCCCTCCTCCCTGCCGGTCCGGGGCGATCGCAAAGTGGGACCCCCCCCCAAGATCCCTGCAGGGGCATTTCCGGCCCAGCTTTGGGGTCCTGCAAGACCCAAACATCCCCTGTCCCACAAAAAAATCCTCCCGGAGCGCCCCCCCCCCCCGCCCCCGCCGATGGATTTGGGGCTCCCCCTCCCCGCTCACCTGCGGGTTCCGGGGGGGCGATGCAGCCGGAGCCGGGGGAGCTGCGGCCGGAGCGTGCGGGCGGGGGAGTCCCGTGGTGTTGGGGATGCTCATCTTCCTTCTCTTGTTCCGGTCTCCCTCCTCTTCCTCCCGCTCCTCCTCCGTCCCAGCCCGGCCCGGGCAGTGCCGACACCCAGAAGCAGCCGCGCTCTGCCCTGGGCGGGTTCCGAAACAACTGCCCCAGGCGCGGCACTGGGAGCGATCCTGGGAGCACCGGGAGCGATCCTGAGAGCAGGGGGATGGAACTGGGAGCGCTTTCCCTGCCAGTGCCGCTCTTACTGGGAGCACTGGGAGGGAACTGGAAGCAAACAGCGCCCGGAGGCGGCTGCAGCCGGCGCTGGGCGGAACCACGATGGAATGCGTGGTTATGCAAATACAGGAGCGGTCGCGCGCTGGGATTGGTGGGTGGGAGCAGCGCGGGGTTTGCTCGGTTATGTGAGGGCCGGGAGAGGCTGGAGCGATGGCGGCGGCGTCCGGTGAGAGAGGACCGGCAGCGGGAATGGGGACAGGGAGCGGGAATGGGGACCGGGAATGGAAATGGGAACAGGGAGCGTGAATAGGACTGGAAATGCGGACAGGGAGCGGGAATGGGGACAGGGAGCAGGACTGGGGAAGGAGATAGGGACCAGGAATGGGAGCAGAGATGGGGACAGAGTCCACAAACGGAGACAAGGACCAAGGGGGAGAATATGGGAACGGGACGGGGAACATGGAAACAGCAACCGCAGGGAGAATATGGGCTGGAGATTGGTGCTCCAAAGTGTCCCAGTGAATCCCAGCAGGGGCTGTGAGCTCTGCAGCTGGGCCTCCCCTGCGCTGCTGCGGCCCAGGGCCCAAAGGCGGGAGCTGCAGCCTCGCTCCTGTCTCAAGAACAGGAGCCTCCTCCAGGCCCATGGCCCCTGCATGGCCCCAGCGTGAGGGAGGGCTCTGAGGCACAGCGGCTGCTGGCACGAGGGGCTGCTCCGGCCACCTGGGGGCCTCTGAGAAATGCCCAAAGCCTTGTGCTCTCTGCAGCTGGCCAAGGACAGCAGCAGGGCTGAACGGTTCGTGTGGCACAGCCAGCCCGAGCTCTGCAGCCCTCAGGGCCCCATGGGAGAGGCGGCCCTTAGGAATGGGACCGGGAATACGGGACTGGGACCAATACTGGTATCGGGCATGGATACAGGGACAGGAAATATGGGACTGGGGACAAGGACATGAATATGGACAGGGACCAGGACTAGGACCAGGAATATGGGAGAGGGACCTGGAATGGCACCAGGAATGGGAATATGGGAACGGGACAGGGAATACAGGAATGGAAATCTCAGAGGAGCATTGGGACCAGGAGTAGGAACAGGACAGGGAATGTGGGACAGAAACAGAAATTGAGACCGGGAGTGGGATTCACACTGGGATGGGAACACAACGTGTCCCAGAGCAGGGTGACATGGGAACGGGAGGGAGAGAGGGATCCTGCACAGGGGACACCGGGAACTGAGACAGGGGGACATGGGGACAGTCCTGGGCCAGGGGCTCCTTGATCAGTTGCCCCAGAACCTCCACCGGGGTCTCCCAGTGCAGCTGGAGCTGCTCGGCCTGGGGTGCCCAAAGGCCTGTGCAACCCCCAAGTCCCTCCCAGGAACCCTCAGCTCCCTCAAACCCAGCATCCCCCACATCCCCTGCAAGATTCCCCCATGTCCCCATCCTTGCCTTAGTTCAACATCTTTATTTTTACCCAGTTTTTGGGTTTTTTGAAAGGACAAAGAGAAATTAAAAGACAATCAAGGGTACAGGGAGCCAGGATGAGTTGGAGCCCCCCAGGCAGTTGTCTTCCCAAAATGGATCACCAGCACCAAAGATCACCGGGGCTCTGCCCACCTCGGGTCACTGGGGATCATCCAGCGTGGACTGTCCCATGGGGGATGGAGCTGGAGCAGTGCACGGAGCTCTTCCCGCACTCAGGGCACTCACAGGGCTGCCCTTAGTGGTGCCTCCATTGGTGTTGGGTCAAGGCTGAGCTCTGGCAGAAGCTCTTCCCACACTTGGGACACTCATGGGCCTGTGACATCACAGGGAGCGGAGATGGATGTCAGGCACCCACCAAAGCTGCTCTCTCACTCCCCTCCAGAGATGGAGAGGAGAGAGAAAATAGAATGAAATCTTCATGGGTTGAGTTAAGGACTGGGACAGATCACTCAGCAAATGCTATCGTGGGCAAAACAGTTCAAAATTAGAGACATTAATTGAATTTATTGCTATCAATCAGAGCAGGATAGTGAGAAGTAAAATAAAGCTTTAGAAACACCTTCTGCCCATCCTTCCCTCCCTGCTCTGCCTCCTCCCCCAGTGGGTGCAGGCAGACAGGTATGGGGGTTCTGCTCAGTTCATTCCTGTTGTTTCTCCTGCTGCTCAAGGAGAGGAGTCGTTCCCCTGCTGCACCATGGGGTCCCTCCTGGAGACACTTCTCCATGAACTTCTCCAAGGTGAGTTCATCTCAGGGGCAGCAGCTCTTCACAAACTGCTGCAGCGTGCCTCACTCTCCCATGGGCTCACATGGAAGGACCCTGCTCCATCATGGGCTCCTCTCTCCATGGGTTTGCAGGCCCCTGCCTGGTCCCTGCTCCAGCACAGGTTTGTCATGGGGTCACAGCCCCTGCTCAGGCACCCCCTGCTCCAGCACGGGCTCCTCCAGGTGCTGCAGGTTGTCCTGGGCTGACTATATGATGCTTTTATCCCCAGTCATCTCATTCTGTTCATGTTGAATAATAATAAGTTTTGTACCTTTAAGAGTGTTACAGAGAGTGAAGGGGGGAAGAGAAGAAGCGCGCAGTTTGTTTTCAGACACTGCACTCACTCCTCCACATTCCTGCTCTTGGACTGTGTTGTCTGTGGACGGACAGACAGCAGGACAGAGCTCTTCTTTTGCTTTTTAGTTAGTGTTAGCTAGCTGAGGCAAAGAAGTTCCCTGGACTTTTTTTCCCCTTTTTTCTTTGGACCTCTTGAAACTGCTCTGGACTGAACACCCAGGAGAGCACCAGCAGCTGCAGCTGTGGCCCACCGGGCCTGGCCTGGCCTGCAACAATTCCAGCACCAGAGGGACTGATCAGAGACTGAGTGAGCTGCTGCTTGAACCCGGGGTTTTCTCAGTTTGTCATCTCTTTTAGAGTGGCAAGGGGTCTCATTGTTTTGATACTGTTTTGGTCTTATTGTTTAATAAACAGTTTTTTTCCACCTTTCTCCAAGGAGGTATTTTTTCCTCCCAGACCAGTTGGGGGGGAGGGGCCGATTGGATCTGCTTTTCCCACCGGAGCTCCTTTGGGGGATTCTTCCCCAAATTTGCTCTAAACCTGGACACAGGTGCATCTCTGCTCTCCGTGCCCTCCATGGGCTGCAGGGGCCCAGCTGCCTCCCCAGGGGCTGCCCCAGGGAATCTCAGGGCAATCAGCTCCAGCCCCTGGAGCAGCTCCTGCCCCTTGTCCTGCCCTGCCCTGGGGTGTGCAGAGTTGTTCCTCTCTCACATGTTCTCACCCTGGTCACAGCTACAACTACATGATAACTGATTTTCATAAATCTCTTATCCAAAGGTGTTACCACCATTTCTAACGGGCCCAACCTTGGCCAGCGGCTGGTCTGTCCTGGAGCTGCCTGGAATTGCCTTTTTGGGACATGGAGAAGCAGCTGCTTCCATCATCCTCTCACAGAAGGTGCTCCTAGAGCCACCTCTTACCAAACCTGGCCATGCAAACCTAGTATAAGTGTGATAGGATTTTATTATCATTATTCATTCTTATTATTGCTATTTTGGCTACTTTTGCTCTTAATTTTACAGTTATTACTAGTATTTTTTAATCTTTTTGACTCTATATTAAGAGTGTCTATAGTAGAATTTGAAACAAGAGTTCTTAATTGCAAGTAGAAGTTATCATTTTTCCAGCCTCTTGCCCTGCCCTGTTCTGTGTCATTGCTGTGTGTGAAGCTGCTGCTGCCAGAGCTCCCCATTTCCCTGGTTTGGGAAATTCGATGGCATTGCTCACATGTCAGAAAGAGAGGGCTCATTCCAATCAAATGCATTGCCAGAACTCTTCTAGTCCCAGTATTGAAACCTTGTTTTGTAATGTTGCTGACTTTCTCAGCACCTGTTAATATTTGTGATTTTATGACAAAATGTTCTGGTATGGGATTTTGCAAGATTCTGTAATCAGTGTTCAGTTCTGCTCTTGGATTTCTTAATGGTGTGTCAGAACTGAATGCAGCATTTTGGGTGGGAAGCCTTCAGTCGGAGCTAGGATTGTCTCAGCAGCAGCTGGTTTTGCACATGTAAGCAGAGATAACAAAGATTCCATGAACTGAATATTCAGCCTTGCGGCAGAATCCACAGTGCCTGGGTGGCACCGGAGCTGGGGGAGCCTCTGCAGCCTGCGGGGTCGGACATCCCGATAAGGGGGGACCCCGGGAGCCTGGAATGTGGAGCCTGGATTGGGGGGACCCTCTGCAGCCTGGAGATGTTGGGACCATGGACAAGAGAGACCCATGGGTACCCTGGGGCCCTGAAACGGGGACCCCGCACAGCTGGTACCCCTCGAGCCCCTCCGACACCCACCTGGGACCCAGGGAAGGGAACCTCTGGGATTGCCAGGAGCCCCTGCAGCCCAGAGAGAGGGGACGCAAATACACACTGGAGCTGTAGAAGGCCAGGCAGGAGGGACCCCTGAACCCCAAAGTGGAGAGACCAGAGTGGGGGGAACTCCTGGGTGAATGGTTGTTTCGTGAATCCTGGTGGTTTGGGTTTTTATGAGGGTGGCTGAACCTTGGTGGTCTGGAGGTTTTTATGGACACCAGATACCTGGTGACTTCTGGAGATGGAATTGGGCAGGAGGAACACCCAAGGCAACACACTCACACCTTGTTTTTTCCCCAGAAAAGGAATTTCAGTTCCCAGTTTGACCTGATGGAGGAGGAGACCATGAGGAAGATGAAGATGCCCTGGCAGCCCCAGGCAGGTGAGGAAGAAGTTAGTGCCCCTTTCCCCCTCTCTCCTGCTCCATCTCCCAGCCCAGCAGGGCAACCCTGCTGCCAACGCTGTCCTGCCAGAACTGGATTGGAGAAATCCCTTTCTCTTTCCCTGTAATAAATTTCCTTCCTTCCTTCCTTCCTTCCTTCCTTCCTTCCTTCCTTCCTTCCTTCCTTCCTTCCTTCCTTCCTTCCTTCCTTCCTTCCTTCCTTCCTTCCTTCCTTCCTTCCTTCCTTCCTTCCTTCCTTCCTTCCTTCCTTCCTTCCTTCCTTCCTTCCTTCCTTCCTTCCTTCCTTCCGCCACTTCCTTCCGCCACTTCCTTCCGCCACTTCCTTCCGCCACTTCCTTCCTTCCGCCACTTCCTTCCTTCCTTCCTTCCGCCACTTCCTTCCTTCCTTCCGCCACTTCCTTCCTTCCTTCCTTCCTTCCTTCCGCCACTTCCTTCCTTCCTTCCTTCCTTCCTTCCTTCCTTCCGCCACTTCCTTCCTTCCTTCCTTCCTTCCTTCCGCCACTTCCTTCCGCCACTTCCTTCCGCCACTTCCTTCCGCCACTTCCTTCCGCCACTTCCTTCCTTCCTTCCGCCACTTCCTTCCTTCCGCCACTTCCTTCCTTCCTTCCGCCACTTCCTTCCGCCACTTCCTTCCGCCACTTCCTTCCGCCACTTCCTTCCTTCCGCCACTTCCTTCTGCCACTTCCTTCCTTCCTTCCTTCCTTCCTTCCTTCCTTCCTTCCTTCCTTCCTTCCTTCCTTCCTTCCTTCCTTCCTTCCTTCCTTCCTTCCTTCCTTCCTTCCTTCCTTCCTTCCGCCACTTCCTTCCGCCACTTCCTTCCGCCACTTCCTTCCGCCACTTCCTTCCTTCCTTCCGCCACTTCCTTCCGCCACTTTCCTTCCTTCCTTCCGCCACTTCCTTCCGCCACTTCCTTCCGCCACTTCCTTCCTTCCTTCCTTCCTTCCTTCCTTCCTTCCTTCCTTCCTTCCTTCCTTCCTTCCTTCCTTCCTTCCTTCCTTCCTTCCTTCCTTCCTTCCTTCCTTCCTTCCTTCCTTCCTTCCTTCCTTCCTTCCTTCCTTCCTTCCTTCCGCCACTTCCTTCCTTCCGCCACTTCCTTCCTTCCTTCCGCCACTTCCTTCCTTCCTTCCTTCCTTCCTTCCTTCCTTCCTTCCTTCCTTCCTTCCTTCCTTCCTTCCTTCCTTCCTTCCTTCCTTCCTTCCGCCACTTCCGCCACTTCCGCCACTTCCGCCACTTCCGCCACTTCCTTCCGCCACTTCCTTCCGCCACTTCCGCCACTTCCGCCACTTCCGCCACTTCCTTCCGCCACTTCCTTCCGCCACTTCCTTCCGCCACTTCCTTCCTTCCTTCCTTCCTTCCTTCCTTCCTTCCTTCCTTCCTTCCTTCCTTCCTTCCTTCCTTCCTTCCTTCCTTCCTTCCTTCCTTCCTTCCTTCCTTCCTTCCTTCCTTCCTTCCTTCCTTCCTTCCTTCCGCCACTTCCTTCCTTCCGCCACTTCCTTCCTTCCGCCACTTCCTTCCTTCCGCCACTTCCTTCCGCCACTTCCTTCCTTCCGCCACTTCCTTCCGCCACTTCCTTCCGCCACTTCCTTCCGCCACTTCCTTCCTTCCTTCCGCCACTTCCTTCCTTCCGCCACTTCCTTCCTTCCGCCACTTCCTTCCTTCCTTCCGCCACTTCCTTCCGCCACTTCCTTCCTTCCGCCACTTCCTTCCTTCCTTCCGCCACTTCCTTCCGCCACTTCCTTCCTTCCTTCCTTCCTTCCTTCCTTCCTTCCTTCCTTCCTTCCTTCCTTCCGCCACTTCCGCCACTTCCGCCACTTCCGCCACTTCCTTCCGCCACTTCCTTCCGCCACTTCCTTCCGCCACTTCCGCCACTTCCGCCACTTCCTTCCGCCACTTCCTTCCTTCCTTCCTTCCTTCCTTCCTTCCTTCCTTCCTTCCTTCCTTCCTTCCTTCCTTCCTTCCTTCCTTCCTTCCTTCCTTCCTTCCTTCCTTCCTTCCTTCCTTCCTTCCTTCCTTCCTTCCTTCCGCCACTTCCTTCCGCCACTTCCTTCCGCCACTTCCTTCCGCCACTTCCTTCCTTCCTTCCTTCCGCCACTTCCTTCCTTCCTTCCGCCACTTCCTTCCGCCACTTCCTTCCTTCCTTCCTTCCTTCCGCCACTTCCTTCCTTCCGCCACTTCCTTCCTTCCGCCACTTCCTTCCTTCCGCCACTTCCTTCCGCCACTTCCTTCCTTCCTTCCGCCACTTCCTTCCTTCCGCCACTTCCTTCCTTCCGCCACTTCCTTCCGCCACTTCCTTCCGCCACTTCCTTCCTTCCGCCACTTCCTTCCTTCCTTCCTTCCTTCCTTCCTTCCTTCCTTCCTTCCTTCCTTCCTTCCTTCCTTCCTTCCTTCCTTCCTTCCTTCCTTCCTTCCTTCCTTCCTTCCTTCCTTCCTTCCTTCCTTCCTTCCTTCCGCCACTTCCTTCCGCCACTTCCTTCCTTCCGCCACTTCCTTCCTTCCTTCCGCCACTTCCTTCCTTCCTTCCGCCACTTCCTTCCTTCCTTCCGCCACTTCCTTCCTTCCTTCCGCCTCTTCCTTCCTTCCTTCCGCCACTTCCTTCCTTCCTTCCTTCCTTCCTTCCGCCACTTCCTTCCGCCACTTCCTTCCTTCCTTCCTTCCTTCCTTCCTTCCTTCCTTCCTTCCTTCCTTCCTTCCTTCCTTCCTTCCTTCCTTCCTTCCTTCCTTCCTTCCTTCCTTCCTTCCTTCCTTCCTTCCTTCCTTCCTTCCTTCCTTCCTTCCTTCCTTCCTTCCTTCCTTCCGCCACTTCCTTCCGCCACTTCCTTCCGCCACTTCCTTCCTTCCTTCCGCCACTTCCTTCCTTCCTTCCGCCACTTCCTTCCTTCCGCCACTTCCTTCCGCCACTTCCTTCCTTCCGCCACTTCCTTCCTTCCTTCCTTCCTTCCTTCCTTCCTTCCTTCCTTCCTTCCTTCCTTCCTTCCTTCCTTCCTTCCTTCCTTCCTTCCTTCCTTCCTTCCTTCCTTCCTTCCTTCCTTCCGCCACTTCCTTCCTTCCGCCACTTCCTTCCTTCCGCCACTTCCTTCCTTCCGCCACTTCCTTCCTTCCGCCACTTCCTTCCTTCCTTCCTTCCTTCCTTCCTTCCTTCCTTCCTTCCTTCCTTCCTTCCTTCCTTCCTTCCTTCCTTCCTTCCTTCCTTCCTTCCTTCCTTCCTTCCTTCCTTCCTTCCTTCCTTCCTTCCTTCCTTCCTTCCTTCCTTCCTTCCTTCCTTCCTTCCTTCCTTCCTTCCGCCACTTCCTTCCTTCCTTCCGCCACTTCCTTCCTTCCTTCCGCCACTTCCTTCCTTCCTTCCGCCACTTCCTTCCGCCACTTCCTTCCGCCACTTCCTTCCGCCACTTCCTTCCTTCCTTCCGCCACTTCCTTCCGCCACTTCCTTCCGCCACTTCCTTCCTTCCTTCCTTCCTTCCTTCCTTCCTTCCTTCCTTCCTTCCTTCCTTCCTTCCTTCCTTCCTTCCTTCCTTCCTTCCTTCCTTCCTTCCTTCCTTCCGCCACTTCCTTCCTTCCGCCACTTCCTTCCTTCCGCCACTTCCTTCCTTCCTTCCGCCACTTCCTTCCTTCCTTCCGCCTCTTCCTTCCTTCCTTCCTTCCTTCCTTCCTTCCTTCCTTCCTTCCTTCCTTCCTTCCTTCCTTCCTTCCTTCCTTCCTTCCTTCCTTCCTTCCGCCACTTCCTTCCGCCACTTCCTTCCTTCCGCCACTTCCTTCCTTCCTTCCGCCACTTCCTTCCTTCCTTCCTTCCGCCACTTCCTTCCTTCCTTCCTTCCTTCCTTCCTTCCTTCCTTCCTTCCTTCCTTCCTTCCTTCCTTCCTTCCTTCCTTCCTTCCTTCCTTCCTTCCTTCCTTCCTTCCTTCCTTCCTTCCTTCCTTCCTTCCTTCCTTCCTTCCTTCCTTCCTTCCTTCCTTCCTTCCTTCCGCCACTTCCTTCCGCCACTTCCTTCCTTCCTTCCTTCCTTCCTTCCTTCCTTCCTTCCTTCCTTCCTTCCTTCCTTCCTTCCTTCCTTCCTTCCTTCCTTCCTTCCTTCCTTCCTTCCTTCCTTCCTTCCTTCCTTCCTTCCTTCCTTCCTTCCTTCCTTCCGCCACTTCCTTCCGCCACCGCCACTTCCTTCCGCCACTTCCTTCCGCCACTTCCTTCCTTCCTTCCTTCCGCCACTTCCTTCCGCCACTTCCTTCCGCCACTTCCTTCCTTCCTTCCGCCACTTCCTTCCGCCACTTCCTTCCGCCACTTCCTTCCTTCCTTCCGCCACTTCCTTCCGCCACTTCCTTCCTTCCTTCCTTCCTTCCTTCCTTCCTTCCTTCCTTCCTTCCTTCCTTCCTTCCTTCCTTCCTTCCTTCCTTCCTTCCTTCCTTCCTTCCTTCCTTCCTTCCTTCCTTCCTTCCTTCCTTCCTTCCTTCCTTCCTTCCTTCCTTCCTTCCTTCCGCCACTTCCTTCCTTCCTTCCGCCACTTCCTTCCTTCCGCCACTTCCTTCCTTCCGCCACTTCCTTCCTTCCTTCCGCCACTTCCTTCCGCCACTTCCTTCCTTCCGCCACTTCCTTCCTTCCTTCCGCCACTTCCTTCCTTCCGCCACTTCCTTCCTTCCGCCACTTCCTTCCGCCACTTCCTTCCTTCCGCCACTTCCTTCCTTCCTTCCGCCACTTACTTCCTTCCTTCCTTCCTTCCTTCCTTCCTTCCTTCCTTCCTTCCTTCCTTCCTTCCTTCCTTCCTTCCTTCCGCCACTTCCTTCCGCCACTTCCTTCCTTCCTTCCTTCCTTCCTTCCTTCCTTCCTTCCTTCCTTCCTTCCTTCCTTCCTTCCTTCCTTCCTTCCTTCCTTCCTTCCTTCCTTCCTTCCTTCCTTCCTTCCTTCCTTCCTTCCTTCCTTCCTTCCTTCCTTCCTTCCTTCCGCCACTTCCTTCCTTCCTTCCGCCACTTCCTTCCTTCCTTCCGCCACTTCCTTCCTTCCTTCCTTCCTTCCGCCACTTCCTTCCTTCCGCCACTTCCTTCCTTCCTTCCGCCACTTCCTTCCGCCACTTCCTTCCTTCCGCCACTTCCTTCCTTCCGCCACTTCCTTCCTTCCTTCCTTCCGCCACTTCCTTCCTTCCGCCACTTCCTTCCTTCCGCCACTTCCTTCCGCCACTTCCTTCCGCCACTTCCTTCCTTCCTTCCTTCCTTCCTTCCTTCCTTCCTTCCTTCCTTCCTTCCTTCCTTCCTTCCTTCCTTCCTTCCTTCCTTCCTTCCTTCCTTCCTTCCTTCCTTCCTTCCTTCCTTCCTTCCTTCCTTCCTTCCTTCCTTCCTTCCGCCACTTCCTTCCGCCACTTCCTTCCGCCACTTCCTTCCGCCACTTCCTTCCGCCACTTCCTTCCGCCACTTCCTTCCGCCACTTCCTTCCTTCCTTCCTTCCTTCCGCCACTTCCTTCCTTCCTTCCTTCCTTCCTTCCTTCCTTCCTTCCTTCCTTCCTTCCTTCCTTCCTTCCTTCCTTCCTTCCTTCCTTCCTTCCTTCCTTCCTTCCTTCCTTCCTTCCTTCCTTCCTTCCTTCCGCCACTTCCTTCCGCCACTTCCTTCCGCCACTTCCTTCCGCCACTTCCTTCCGCCACTTCCTTCCTTCCGCCACTTCCTTCCTTCCGCCACTTCCTTCCTTCCTTCCTTCCGCCACTTCCTTCCTTCCTTCCGCCACTTCCTTCCGCCACTTCCTTCCTTCCGCCACTTCCTTCCTTCCGCCACTTCCTTCCTTCCTTCCTTCCTTCCGCCACTTCCTTCCTTCCTTCCTTCCTTCCTTCCTTCCTTCCTTCCTTCCTTCCTTCCTTCCTTCCTTCCTTCCTTCCTTCCTTCCTTCCTTCCTTCCTTCCTTCCTTCCTTCCTTCCTTCCTTCCTTCCTTCCTTCCTTCCTTCCTTCCTTCCTTCCGCCACTTCCTTCCGCCACTTCCTTCCGCCACTTCCTTCCGCCACTTCCTTCCGCCACTTCCTTCCTTCCTTCCTTCCTTCCTTCCTTCCTTCCTTCCTTCCTTCCTTCCTTCCTTCCTTCCTTCCTTCCTTCCTTCCTTCCTTCCTTCCTTCCTTCCTTCCTTCCTTCCTTCCGCCACTTCCTTCCTTCCGCCACTTCCTTCCTTCCGCCACTTCCTTCCTTCCGCCACTTCCTTCCTTCCTTCCTTCCGCCACTTCCTTCCTTCCGCCACTTCCTTCCTTCCGCCACTTCCTTCCTTCCTTCCTTCCGCCACTTCCTTCCTTCCTTCCTTCCGCCACTTCCTTCCTTCCTTCCGCCACTTCCTTCCTTCCTTCCTTCCGCCACTTCCTTCCTTCCTTCCGCCACTTCCTTCCTTCCTTCCGCCACTTCCTTCCGCCACTTCCTTCCGCCACTTCCTTCCTTCCTTCCTTCCTTCCTTCCTTCCTTCCTTCCTTCCTTCCGCCACTTCCTTCCGCCACTTCCTTCCGCCACTTCCTTCCTTCCTTCCGCCACTTCCTTCCTTCCTTCCGCCACTTCCTTCCTTCCTTCCGCCACTTCCTTCCTTCCGCCACTTCCTTCCGCCACTTCCTTCCTTCCGCCACTTCCTTCCTTCCGCCACTTCCTTCCTTCCTTCCTTCCGCCACTTCCTTCCTTCCTTCCTTCCTTCCGCCACTTCCTTCCTTCCGCCACTTCCTTCCTTCCGCCACTTCCTTCCGCCACTTCCTTCCTTCCTTCCGCCACTTCCTTCCTTCCTTCCTTCCTTCCTTCCTTCCTTCCTTCCTTCCTTCCTTCCTTCCTTCCTTCCTTCCTTCCTTCCTTCCTTCCTTCCTTCCTTCCTTCCTTCCGCCACTTCCTTCCTTCCTTCCGCCACTTCCTTCCTTCCTTCCTTCCGCCACTTCCTTCCTTCCGCCACTTCCTTCCTTCCGCCACTTCCTTCCGCCACTTCCTTCCGCCCCTTCCTTCCTTCCTTTCTTCCTTCCGCCACTTCCTTCCTTCCTTCCTTCCTTCCTTCCTTCCTTCCTTCCTTCCTTCCTTCCTTCCTTCCTTCCTTCCTTCCTTCCTTCCTTCCTTCCTTCCTTCCTTCCTTCCTTCCTTCCTTCCTTCCTTCCGCCACTTCCTTCCGCCACTTCCTTCCGCCACTTCCTTCCGCCACTTCCTTCCGCCACTTCCTTCCGCCACTTCCTTCCTTCCGCCACTTCCTTCCTTCCTTCCGCCACTTCCTTCCGCCACTTCCTTCCTTCCGCCACTTCCTTCCTTCCTTCCTTCCTTCCTTCCTTCCTTCCTTCCTTCCTTCCTTCCTTCCTTCCTTCCTTCCTTCCTTCCTTCCTTCCTTCCTTCCTTCCTTCCTTCCTTCCTTCCTTCCTTCCTTCCTTCCTTCCTTCCTTCCTTCCTTCCGCCACTTCCTTCCGCCACTTCCTTCCTTCCGCCACTTCCTTCCTTCCGCCACTTCCTTCCTTCCGCCACTTCCTTCCTTCCTTCCTTCCTTCCTTCCTTCCGCCACTTCCTTCCGCCACTTCCTTCCGCCACTTCCTTCCGCCACTTCCTTCCGCCACTTCCTTCCTTCCTTCCTTCCTTCCTTCCTTCCTTCCTTCCTTCCTTCCTTCCTTCCTTCCTTCCTTCCTTCCTTCCTTCCTTCCTTCCTTCCTTCCTTCCTTCCTTCCTTCCTTCCTTCCTTCCTTCCGCCACTTCCTTCCGCCACTTCCTTCCGCCACTTCCTTCCTTCCTTCCGCCACTTCCTTCCTTCCGCCACTTCCTTCCTTCCGCCACTTCCTTCCTTCCTTCCTTCCGCCACTTCCTTCCTTCCGCCACTTCCTTCCTTCCGCCACTTCCTTCCTTCCTTCCTTCCGCCACTTCCTTCCTTCCTTCCTTCCGCCACTTCCTTCCTTCCTTCCGCCACTTCCTTCCGCCACTTCCTTCCGCCACTTCCTTCCTTCCTTCCTTCCTTCCTTCCGCCACTTCCTTCCGCCACTTCCTTCCGCCACTTCCTTCCTTCCTTCCGCCACTTCCTTCCTTCCTTCCGCCACTTCCTTCCTTCCGCCACTTCCTTCCTTCCTTCCTTCCTTCCTTCCTTCCTTCCTTCCTTCCTTCCTTCCTTCCTTCCTTCCTTCCTTCCTTCCTTCCTTCCTTCCTTCCTTCCTTCCTTCCTTCCTTCCTTCCTTCCTTCCTTCCTTCCTTCCGCCACTTCCTTCCGCCACTTCCTTCCGCCACTTCCTTCCGCCACTTCCTTCCTTCCGCCACTTCCTTCCTTCCTTCCGCCACTTCCTTCCGCCACTTCCTTCCGCCACTTCCTTCCGCCACTTCCTTCCGCCACTTCCTTCCTTCCGCCACTTCCTTCCTTCCGCCACTTCCTTCCTTCCTTCCTTCCTTCCGCCACTTCTTCCTTCCTTCCTTCCTTCCTTCCTTCCTTCCTTCCTTCCTTCCTTCCTTCCTTCCTTCCTTCCTTCCTTCCTTCCTTCCTTCCTTCCTTCCTTCCTTCCTTCCTTCCTTCCTTCCTTCCTTCCTTCCTTCCTTCCTTCCTTCCTTCCTTCCTTCCGCCACTTCCTTCCTTCCGCCACTTCCTTCCTTCCGCCACTTCCTTCCTTCCGCCACTTCCTTCCTTCCGCCACTTCCTTCCTTCCTTCCTTCCGCCACTTCCTTCCTTCCGCCACTTCCTTCCTTCCGCCACTTCCTTCCTTCCTTCCTTCCTTCCGCCACTTCCTTCCTTCCTTCCTTCCTTCCTTCCGCCACTTCCTTCCTTCCTTCCTTCCTTCCTTCCTTCCTTCCTTCCTTCCTTCCTTCCTTCCTTCCTTCCTTCCTTCCTTCCTTCCTTCCTTCCTTCCTTCCTTCCTTCCTTCCTTCCTTCCTTCCTTCCTTCCGCCACTTCCTTCCTTCCTTCCTTCCTTCCTTCCTTCCTTCCTTCCTTCCTTCCTTCCTTCCTTCCTTCCTTCCTTCCTTCCTTCCTTCCTTCCTTCCTTCCTTCCTTCCTTCCTTCCTTCCGCCACTTCCTTCCTTCCTTCCTTCCTTCCTTCCGCCACTTCCTTCCTTCCTTCCTTCCGCCACTTCCTTCCTTCCTTCCTTCCTTCCGCCACTTCCTTCCTTCCTTCCTTCCTTCCTTCCTTCCTTCCTTCCTTCCTTCCTTCCTTCCTTCCTTCCTTCCTTCCTTCCTTCCTTCCTTCCTTCCTTCCTTCCTTCCTTCCTTCCTTCCTTCCTTCCTTCCTTCCTTCCTTCCTTCCTTCCTTCCTTCCGCCACTTCCTTCCTTCCGCCACTTCCTTCCTTCCGCCACTTCCTTCCGCCACTTCCTTCCGCCACTTCCTTCCGCCACTTCCTTCCGCCACTTCCTTCCTTCCGCCACTTCCTTCCTTCCGCCACTTCCTTCCGCCACTTCCTTCCTTCCGCCACTTCCTTCCTTCCTTCCTTCCTTCCTTCCTTCCTTCCTTCCTTCCTTCCTTCCTTCCTTCCTTCCTTCCTTCCTTCCTTCCTTCCTTCCTTCCTTCCTTCCTTCCTTCCTTCCTTCCTTCCTTCCTTCCTTCCTTCCGCCACTTCCTTCCGCCACTTCCTTCCGCCACTTCCTTCCGCCACTTCCTTCCGCCACTTCCTTCCGCCACTTCCTTCCTTCCTTCCGCCACTTCCTTCCGCCACTTCCTTCCGCCACTTCCTTCCTTCCGCCACTTCCTTCCTTCCGCCACTTCCTTCCGCCACTTCCTTCCTTCCGCCACTTCCTTCCGCCACTTCCTTCCGCCACTTCCTTCCTTCCGCCACTTCCTTCCTTCCGCCACTTCCTTCCTCCACTTCCTTCCGCCACTTCCTTCCTTCCGCCACTTCCTTCCTTCCGCCACTTCCTTCCCTCCGCCACTTCCTTCCTTCCTTCCTTCCTTCCTTCCTTCCTTCCTTCCTTCCTTCCGCCACTTCCGCCACTTCCGCCACTTCCGCCACTTCCGCCACTTCCGCCACTTCCGCCACTTCCTTCCGCCACTTCCGCCACTTCCTTCCTTCCGCCACTTCCTTCCGCCACTTCCTTCCTTCCTTCCGCCACTTCATTCCGCCACTTCCTTCCTTCCGCCACTTCCTTCCTTCCGCCACTTCCTTCCGCCACTTCCTTCCTTCCGCCACTTCCTTCCTTCCTTCCTTCCTTCCTTCCTTCCTTCCTTCCTTCCTTCCTTCCTTCCTTCCTTCCTTCCTTCCTTCCTTCCTTCCTTCCTTCCTTCCTTCCTTCCGCCACTTCCTTCCTTCCGCCACTTCCTTCCTTCCGCCACTTCCTTCCTTCCTTCCTTCCTTCCGCCACTTCCTTCCGCCACTTCCTTCCGCCACTTCCTTCCGCCACTTCCTTCCGCCACTTCCTTCCGCCACTTCCTTCCGCCACTTCCTTCCGCCACTTCCGCCACTTCCTTCCGCCACTTCCTTCCGCCACTTCCTTCCTTCCGCCACTTCCTTCCTTCCTTCCTTCCTTCCTTCCTTCCTTCCTTCCTTCCTTCCTTCCTTCCTTCCTTCCTTCCTTCCTTCCTTCCTTCCTTCCTTCCTTCCTTCCTTCCTTCCTTCCTTCCGCCACTTCCTTCCTTCCTTCCGCCACTTCCTTCCTTCCTTCCGCCACTTCCTTCCTTCCTTCCGCCACTTCCTTCCGCCACTTCCTTCCTTCCGCCACTTCCTTCCGCCACTTCCTTCCTTCCTTCCGCCACTTCCTTCCTTCCTTCCTTCCTTCCGCCACTTCCTTCCTTCCTTCCGCCACTTCCGCCACTTCCTTCCTTCCGCCACTTCCTTCCTTCCGCCACTTCCTTCCTTCCTTCCGCCACTTCCTTCCGCCACTTCCTTCCGCCACTTCCTTCCTTCCACCACTTCCTTCCCTCCGCCACTTCCTTCCTTCCTTCCGCCACTTCCTTCCTTCCTTCTGCCAGTTCCTTCCGCCACTTCCTTCCTTCCGCCACTTCCTTCCTTCCTTCTGCCACTTCCTTCCGCCACTTCCTTCCTTCCTTCTGCCACTTCCTTCCGTCACTTCCTTCCGCCACTTCCCTCCTTTTTCTTGTTCCTTTCTCTCCTTGTCCTTCCTCCCCCATACAAGGAGCTGAGGATGGAGACCAGGGAGGACAAATCCCCACAGCAGAACCTCATGGAAGAGGCTGTTCTGAGAGGCTTGACAGTGCAGGAATTCAATGGGGACAAAAAGCCCTGGAGATTCCACATGAAGAGGGGCTGCAAACCAGCCCAGGAAGCCGTGAGGAGGAAAGACCCACCCTGTGCTGGGAAAGCAGCCGGAGATCCAGATGCAGCTTGGAGCTGGTGGTTCCTGAGCACCTTCATGGCAGGGAGAAGCCCTACAAGTGCTTGGAATGTGGGAAGAGCTTCAGGCAGTGCTCCAGCCTCCTCACCCACCTTTGCATGCACCTGGCTGGGACCCCCTTTGAGCAGGGGCAGATTTGAGCCAGAATATTGGGAGTCCCAGAGCCAGCCTGGTGAGTGCACCCAGCACATCCCCCACTGACCCGGAGCTGCTGCAAGTCCAGAACAGCCAGAGCAAGGCTGAGCTGGGGGAGCCAGGGGCTGGGGGGATCCACAGCAATAGGGGTTATCTGTGGGGCTGGGATGGGAGCTGTCCTCCTGCTCCTCACCATCCTGTGCTTCCCAGAGCCCAGTCACTCCCAGTATGATCCCTGTTGCCCTCAGCATGGCTCCAACTGCTCCCTGTTGCTCCCAGGGTGATACCAGTGGCCTCCAGTATAGTCCCAGTCACTCCCTGTATGATCCCAGTCTCTTCCACCAGGGTCCCAGTCATGCCCAGTTGCCCTCAGTGTAGACCCAGTCACTCCCACTTGCTCCCAGTTGCCTCCAGCATGGTCCCTGTTGTCTCCAGCATGGTCCCTGTTGTTCCCAGTGTGGTCTCTGTCACTCCCAATAGGGTTACAGACACTCCCAGTATATCCCAGTTGCCTTCAGCATGCTCGGAGTCATTCCCAGTCACTCCCAGTATGATCTCCGTATGATCCCAGGAGAGCCCAGTCACTTCCAGTAGGAGCTCATGGAGCAAAGCTCATGGAACACCTGGAGGACCCAGCCAGAGGAGGGTCCCTCCAAGTTCTCTGGCTGCAGGAAGAGCCCCAAGAAGCAGAGGTCCCCCCAGAGCCACCACCCCAAGTAGGAGGTGGTGACAGCTCTGCAGCCTGGGGCCCGGGACCACCAGGGGGGCCTCCAGATGGACCCCCGAGCAAGTGGCTCACACAGCCCCTCCTCCTGTGCCCAAAACCCCACCCTTGGCATCCCTCATCCCTCCCTGCAGTCCCCTCTCCAACATCTGCAGGCCTCTGGGAAGAGCCCAAAGGGATGGAAGTGCCTAATACGGTGATGAAGTGCCTGAGCTGCTCCCAGCTGTGGATGTTGCTGTGCACAGACCTCCCCTGGTCAGTGCCATGGGGGGCAGGGAAAAGATTTAGGTGATCCTGAGGGGATTGGAAGGGGCTTTTGGTGGCTCTTGGGGGCATTTCTGGTGCTGGGAGGGTGTAGGGGGCTTTTGAGGGGCCTGTGGGGGAGTTTTGGGAGTTCTGGAAGGGCTGTGCAGCTTGGAAAGAATTTGAGTGGGTCTTTGGAGGGGTGGAAAAGAGTTTTGATGATCTTGGGGCCATTTCTGTTGCATGGAGTGGTTTGGGGAGTGAGCAGAGATCTGTGGGGTGGTTTGAGGGGGCTGGGAGGGGGTTTTAGGCAGTCATGACCCCCCAGGCCCCCAGAGCTGCCACCAGACCCTGCCCACAAGGTGCTGCTGGGGGACAGGGGCTCCATGTAGGGGTTTGTCTTCCTGGCACCCTGGGAGTGAGGGGGGATCCCCCTGGGCCGTGTGTGACCCTCCCATCCTGGTGTCACCCCCTTGTCCCTCCCCACAGGGCTCCTGCCCCAGCTCCTGCTCCCCCAGGAGGGAATTTGGGGAGGGGGCACAGGGAGTGCACAGCCTCCACCAGGGGATGACCCCGGCCCAGCCCCTTTGTTCAGCACCAAGCTGGGCTGGGGCTGCAGGAGGAAGAGGCTGATGGGAAGCAGATCCTGCAGCTGGGACAGTGCTTGGGGTCAGGGCAAGGTCCTGCCCTGCACACCTGGCTCACGTGTGACTCTGCCCCGGGACATTCCCATCCCCACGGATCCCATCCCCAAAATCTCACTCCTGGGATCCCTCATCCATCTCTGCAGCCCCTGGTCCAACACCTCCAGGCCTTTGGGAAGGGCCCTGATGCTGACAGAACTTAGATCAAAGTTACAAAGTGATGATGTTGCTTGAGTTCTATCAGTATAACCTGATAGATCTGTATAACCTGGTATCAATAGAACCTAAATCATGACTTTTTATATATCTAGATAAATATACCTAGATAACCTGAATCATACATTTTTTGTGCCTATATAACCTGATATAAATAGCTTTCTACAATGCAATAGCTTGTATATGGTTAACTAGTTGCTTAATGCTCAATAGACAGAAAAAAGAAGAAAAAATCCTCACCAGGTGGAGAGCTTCAGAGATAGATAGGGATAGTACTAATGAGAAATTGTGCAAAGCCAATGAGCCTCAAAACAAAGAATTTAGGCTGGTTAGGACCAGACACACCAAGGAACACCATAGCTGCACATGCTCCAAAGACAAAGTTGAAACTTTCAGATGCAAAGAAGGCCTTGGATGCCTTTCCTAAAATGCCCCCCCTGCAAAACCAGGACAATCACAGACTCCTGACAGAACCCAAATTAGGAAAGTGCAAGTGCAGTGCAGAAGAACTGTCTAATAACCATGAGATCATACGATGTAAATGAGTTCTGGCAGGTAGGTGATGATGTTGTAGTGACACAGTGACACTGAGCAACACCTACTGTATGAATATACCACAGCACGTGACATCTAAAAACACTGCTTCATGGGGATTTATTTCCAGCTTATATTTCGGGCATCAGCCCCAAGGGATGGAATTTCCTACCCAGGGTCCCCACCAAGCCCAAGTGTGGATTTGCAGCCCACAATTTTCACAGTTTGCCTCTCCTTTTCCCCACATTGGATTTCCCCCATCCCCATCAGATGGGAGCAGCTGAGAGCCCCACACTGCCCATCCCGGCCTCTCCCAGCTCAATCCCTGCTCCTGTGACTTCTAGAGATGAGCTTGGGCAGGAGGAATCCCCAGCTCTCACACCTTGTTTTCATCCCCAAACCAGGATTTGCCATTCCCAAACTTGGCCCAATGCAGGAGGCCGTGAGGAAGAGGAAGATGTCCCGGGAGCCCCAGGCAGGTGAGGAGGAAGTCAGTGCCCCTTTCCCCCTCTGTCCTGCTCCATCTCCCAGCCCAGCACGGCCCCTGGCTGCAGGACAACCCTGCTGCCAAAGCTGTCCTGCTGGGGATGCACTGGGGGGATCTCCTTGCCCTTCCCTGTGGCACGGAGGCAAATCCCATCCTCTCCTTGTCCTTCCTTCCCCAGACCAGGAGCTGAGGATGGAGACCAGGGAGGACAAATCCCCACAGCAGAACCTTGTGGAAGAGCCTGTTTTGAGCGGCTCCACAGCACAGGAATCCAATGGGGAGGAAAAGCCCCGGACATCAGGCACAAGGAGAGGCTGCAGACACAGATCACAGGGATCTGAGGGGGAAAGACCCACCCGAGGCTTGGGAGGCGGCCGGAGCTCAGAGCTGGGAGCAACTTCAAGATGAGGAGAAGCCCCACAAGTGCTTGGAATGTGGGAAGAGCTTCAGCCAGGGCTTCAATCTCCTCACCCACCTTTGGGTGCACACGGGGGAGCGGCACTGGGAGTGTAGGGAATATGGCAAGAGGTACAGGCACAGCTCCCACCTCTACCACCAGCAGGTGCACACCACAGAACAGCCCTACACGTGCTTGGAATGTGGGAAGAGCTTCAGTGTTCGATCCACTCTGACCTCCCACCAGAAGGTCCACACTGGGGAACAGCCCCACGAGTGTTCCGAGTGTGGGAAAAAGGCTCGGAGCAGTTTGGATCTCCTCAAGCACAGCACACCAGTGTCCCGAGTGTGGGAATACCTTCAGGCACAGCTGTAGCTCGACCCAACACAAACAGAGCCACCACTAAGAGAAGCCCTGAGAGTGCCCTGAGTGCGGGAAGAGCTTCCTGTGCTGCTCCAGCTCCAAGCCCCATGGGAGGATCCACGCTGGATGGTCCCCAGTGACCCCCGGTGGGCAGAGCCCGGTGATCCATGTTGGGAAGGCACCTGCCTGCGGGCTCCACATCCTCCTGGGTCCCCATGGCCTGGGTTTTCTTTTCATTTCTCTTTGTCCCTTCAAAACACCCAAAACTGGAGTAAAAAAATAAAGACATTGAACGGAGACATTGATGGGAACATGGGGGGATCTTCCAGGAGATGTGGGGAATGCTGGGTCCAAGGGATTTGAGGGTTCCTGGGAGGGATTTGGGGGTTGCTCAGGGCTTTGGGCACCCCAGGCTGAGTGGCTCCAGCTGTGCTGGGAGGCCCTGGTCGCGGTTCTGGGGCAGCTGATCAAGGCCCCCCTGCCCTGGGACTGTTCCCATCTCCCCCATCCTGGTTCCCGAAGTTCCCTGTGCAGGATGCCTCTCTCCCTGCTGTCACCCTCCTTTCCTCTGGCCCATTCCCATGTCACCCCACTCTTAGGCCCATTCTGCTTCCATCCCAGTCTGCATCCCATCCCCAGTCTCATTCCCTGTCCCTGTCCTGTACTGTCTGGTTGTATTGCACTAAGTTGTTTCTTTAGTTATTGTTCTGCACTGGCTGGTCTTGTTATTTTGCAGGGAATAGTTGATGTTGTATCACATGGTTTGTCCCGCACACAGCCCTCTCCCCCAAAGCCCCGGTGCTGCTCTTGCCCTGGGTTACTCCTCCCCTCAGCCCTCCCATTAGTTGTATCCCATTGGCCGTGGCCTCTCTCCTCCGCCCCCCTTTCCCTGGGTTTAAAATCACCCGCGATCAGACACTTGATCTCTTTTCCCCTCTTGGACCTGCCTGGAGTGATTCCACAGTTAAGGTGGGATTTTTGGTCCTGAGGAGAAGAGCACCTCCCGTCCTTTACTTTGGTCCTTGTGAGATAGTGAGGCCTGGGGTCCAGAGATGCCGAACCAGACCCCACAAAGGCCCTGGGTCAACCTTACATTGCCGTTCCCATATTCCAAATCCCATAATCCCCCGTCCTGTTCCCGTATTCCCGATCCTACTCCTGGTCCCGCATTTCCATTTCAGTATTCCCTGTCTCACTCCCATATTCCCATTCCCACTCTCACTCCTCTATTCCTGTTCCCAATCCCAATTTTTCCTAATCCCTGTCCCATATTCTCTGTCTGGTTCCTGTTTCCATATTCCCTGTCCCATGCGAATATTCTCGTTCCCAGTCCCATTCCAGGTCCCTCTCCCATTTTCTCATTCCCATTCCCAGTCCCTGTCCCCATTCCTGTCCCTGATCCCATTTCCGGTTGCAGTCCCAATATCTTGGTCCTTGTTCTGGTCCTTGTCCCTGTCTCCTATTTCCAGTCTCATTCCTGCTTCTATTCCCAGTCCCTGTCCCCATTCCTGGCCCTGTTCCCAATCCCGGTCCTGTCCTGGTCCCATTCCTGAGGGCTGCAGAGCTCGGGCTGGCTGTGCCACACGAACCGTTCAGCCCTGCTGCTGTCCTTGGCCAGCTGCAGAGAGCACAAGGCTTTGGGCATTTCTCAGAGGCCCCCAGGTGGCCGGAGCAGCCCCTCGTGCCAGCAGCCGCTGTGCCTCAGAGCCCTCCCTCACGCTGGGGCCATGCAGGGGCCATGGGCCTGGAGGAGGCTCCTGTTCTTGAGACAGGAGCGAGGCTGCAGCTCCCGCCTTTGGGCCCTGGGCCGCAGCAGCGCAGGGGAGGCCCAGCTGCAGAGCTCACAGCCCCTGCTGGGATTCACTGGGACACTTTGGAGCACCAATCTCCAGCCCATATTCTCCCTGCGGTTGCTGTTTCCATGTTCCCCGTCCCGTTCCCTCCTTGGTCCTTGTCTCCATTTGCGGACCCTGTCCCCATCTCTGCTCCCATTCCTGGTCCCTATTTCCCTTCCCCGGTCCCATTCCCGGCCCCCATTCTCGGCTCCTGTCCCCATTCCCGGTGCCATTTCTGGTCCCTGCCCGCATTCCCGGTGCTATTCCCGGTCGCCATTCCCAGTCTCTGTCCCTAGTCCCGGTGCCCTTCCCCGGTCCCATTCTCGGTCCCTATCTCCATTCTTGGTCCCATTCCCGCTCCCTGTCCCCATTCCCGCCGCCGCCATCGCTCCGGCTCCCTCGGCCCTCACACAACCGAGCAAACCCCGCGCTGCTCCCGCCCACCAATCCCAGCGCGCGATCGCTCTCGTATTTGCATAACCACCCCATGCGCTTTGGCCCCGCCCAGCGCCGGCTGCAGCCGCCTCCGGGCGCTGTTTGCTCCCAGTTCCCTCCCAGTGTTTCCAGTAAGAGCGGCACTGGCAGGGAAAGCGCTCCCAGTTCCATCCCCCTGCTCTCAGGATCGCTCCCGGTGCTCCCAGGATCACTCCCAGTGCCGCGCGGGGCGGTGTTATTTCGGAACGCGCGCCCAGGACAGAGCGCGGCTGCTTTTGGGTGTCGGCACTGCCCGGGCCGGGGTGGGAGCCGAGGAGGAGCGGGAGGAAAAGGAGGGACAGAGGACGAGGAGGAAGAGGAGGAGCGGAAGGAAGAGGAGCGGCAGAACCACGTTGGTTACCCCGCCGCCTTCCCCCGCCGCTCAGGCCGAAGCTCCCCCGGCTTCTGCTGCATCGCCCCCTCCAGCAGCCGTAGGTGAGCGGGATGGGGGAGCTCGCACCAGATCCATCGGGGGGGGGTCTCCGGGGGTGGGGGTTTCGTGAGGCAGGGGATGTTTGACTCTTGCAGGACCCCAAACCCGAACCGTAAATTTCCCGTGGAGAGAGCTTGGGCGGTGTCACGTTCGCCTGGTACCGGCGGGCACGGGGGCGGTCTCGGGCTGGGAGATGCCCGGGAGAGCCGGGGAGAGCTCGGGAGCTCCGGAGCGGGGAGAGCGCAGAGGGGCGATCCCGGAGCCGGGGGACAAACCGGCTGCCTGGAGGGGTGCGGGAGGCTGGGGATGAGCGGGCTCCGGGCCTCCTGAGGCTGAAAGGGGCGCTGACTTCTCCAGCTACACTTGGGCAGCGGGACCATGAAACCCAACGCGCTTAGCCATGGTTTTCCCCCAAACCAGGATTTCCCATTCCCAAAACTTGGCCCGATGCAGGTGGAGGAGGCTGTGAGGAAGAGGAAGATGTCCCGAGAGCTTAATGGAGGTGAGGAGGAAGTCAGTGCCCCTTTCCCCCTCTGTCCTGCTCCATCTCCCAGCCCAGCATGGCCCCCGGCTGCAGGACAACCCTGTGGCCAAAGCTGTCCTGCTGGGGACGCACTGGGGGGATCTCCTTGCCCTTCCCTGTGGCACGGAGGCAAATCCCATCCTCTCCTTGTCATTCCTCCCCCAGACCAGGAGCTGAGGATGGAGACCAGGGAGGACAAATCCCCACAGGAGAACCTCGTGGAAGAGCCTGTTTTGAGCGGCTCCACAGTACAGGAATCCAATGGAGAGGAAAAGTCATGGAGAACCCACACGAGGAGGGGCTGCAAACGCAGATCTCGGGGATCTGAGGAGGAAAGTCCCACCCAGGGCAGGGGAGGCAGCCGGAGCTCGGAGCTGGGGGTCAATGAAGAGCTTCAGGATGGGGAGAAGCCCCACAAGTGCTCGGAATGTGGGAAGAGCTTCAGCAAGAGATCCAACCTGGTCCGCCACTGGAGAATCCACACAGAGGTGCGGCCATATGAGTGTCCCGAGTGTGGGAAGAAGTTCAGGACGAGCTCCCACCTGACTGTCCACCAGAGGAGCCACACCGGGGAGAAGCCCTTCAACTGTGGAGAGTGTGGGAAGAACTTCAGCAAGCGCTGCAACCTGAACTACCACCAGCGGATCCACACTGGAGAGAGACCCTACGAGTGTGATAAATGCAGGAAGAGGTTTCAGAGCAGTTCTCATCTCCTCCAGCACCAGCCGATTCACTCAGATGAGAGGCCCTTCCGCTGCCCTGACTGCAAGAAGGGCTTCAATGACAATTCCACCCTCATCAGGCACCGCCGCATCCACACCGGAGAGAGGCCTGGGGCGAGGCCGTACGAGTGTGATCAATGCTCGAAGGCGTTTAAGACCAGCTCCCATCTCCTGCTGCACCTGCGCACTCACACAGATGAGAGGCCCTTCCGCTGCCCCGACTGCGGGAAGGGCTTCCAGCGCAACACCCACCTCACCAGCCACCGGCGCATCCACACCGGGGAGACGCCCTATGAGTGTCCCGAGTGTGGGAAGAGATTCCGGCAAAGCTCAGCTGTGACCTACCATCAACGGAGGCACCACTAAGGGCAGCCCTGTGAGTGCCCTGAGTGCAGGAAGAGCTTCCTGTGCTGCTCCAGCTCCATCCCCTATGGAAGATCCACCCTGGATGATCCCCAGTGATCCCCAGTGATCCGTGGTGCCAGTGATCCCTGTTGGGAAGACACCTGGCTGGAGGGCTCCACATTCTCCTGGCTCCCTGTGGGTACCTGCACACATCCATGGACCAACATCCAAAATCCATTTTGTAGAGCTGATTTGTCCACTCCTGACCCCAGAAAAAAAAAACTTTTTGCCTCTTCTGGTGGCCTTAACAACACTGGATAGCCTTGGAGGTCTTCTCCAACATAAATCCATCGTTTTAATTCTCTCTGGCCCATAGATATCTTCCACAGCCCAATTTGGAGGGACTGGGGCAAAACCCTAATTTTCCAATTTTCAAAACAGTTGGGTGGCAACCCCTCCAAAAAAGGTTCTTCCCACCCACCAAGCACATGGATGTTCTGCCAGCAGGAATATATAAATAGTTTTGTTTTTTTTTTTTTGCCTTAAAACGAAAAGGTTTCTGTTCATTCCTTTCAAAGCCCTGAAACTGGGGTAGAAATAAAGGCGTTGAACTAAGGCGTGCATGGGGACATGTGGGGGACAGTGGCATGTGTAGGGCCATGGGGGGACATGGACATAGACAGGACCATGTGGGACATGGCGGAACACAGACATGGATGGGAACATGGCAAACATGCATGGGGACATGAACTGGGACAGCGTCAATTCCGCCACCACAGTGCCACCAGCACCTTCATCTGGGCCATGGCAAAGCGCTGCCTGATGCAGTTCCTGCCACCACATCCCCACTGTCACCACCACGGTGTCCCAGCTGAATGTCACCACCCATCAGGGCAGGGTGGGGACATTGTTCACCTGGTGACAAGTGTCACGGAAGCAAGTGACGGTGTCCCAGGGCCACCGCACTCAGGGGACCTCAACTGCCCATGGGGACAGGGGAAAAGGTCAGTGTCACCTGGCAGGTCGGGTTGCCCTGCACTGGGTGTCACCAGAGGCATCCTGGTGGCAGCATCCACACAGATGTGGCAACATTGTCCCCTGATGTTTGTCATGGTTGCATCGTGTCCCCTCCCCTCTGTATGTCCCTATCCCCCACCATGGCTCGCTGTCACCCCTCTGTGTGTCCCCGTCCTGTGCCATGTGTTCCTGTCACCCCTCTGTGTGTCCTCGTCCTGTCCCGTGTGTCCCTGTCTCCCCTCTTTGTGTACCCATCCTGTCCTGTGTGTCCCTGTCCCCTTCTGTGTGTCCCTGTCCCTCCCCCTATGTCCCTGTCCCCACCCCTGGTGGGGCTGAAGTCCCCGAGGTCTTGAGGTTGTGTCCTGCAGGGTCTCTTTGTGTCTTGCGGGGTGTCCCCATGTCCCTCGGGATGTTCCCATGGCTGCTCCTGGCACTGAGTGTCTGCACCCACCCTGGCACTGGCAGAGTCATGCCACGGCACCTGTGACACCCCACGACATCCCATGACACCCTTTGATTTTGAGTCCTTCCCCCTCCATTTTGGGTCCATTCCCCGTGCTATGGGTCACACTTTAAACCACCCCAGAACCCCCCAAAATTCCTCACCCATGATGTCCACGCATCCCCCTGGAAGTCCCCCCAGGCTCTCGGCCACAGAACTGTTACTGGTGACACTGAGCCACAGGATCCACAGGCTGTCCCCAAGGGTGGCCCCTCCAGTGGCCCCTGCTGCAACAGGGCCCTCATGGTGGCCAGGACTGCAACCCCAAACATCAGTCAGTGACCCTGAAAATTCATCAGGGATCCCAAAACTTCACCAGGGATTCCAAAACCCCATTAGAGAGCCCTGGCCCCATCGTGACAGGTTCTGCATGCTGACTGGTACTGCGACCCCAAAAATCCATCACAGATCCCAAAACCTCCCAAAATTCATCAGGGATCTCAAAAATCCATCAGGGATCCCAAAATCCCCTGCTGGGGACAATCCTGATGTGTCCCTTAAGGAGTTGAGGACACCTCCAGGATGTCCACCTGTTGTAGTGTGCTTTCTTTATTTGGCAGGTTCTCTGTGTAATTTGTGGTTTTGCAACCCCTCTGTATTGTCCTCCCTGTTATTCAGTTTAGTTCTGTTTGTTACCCAGCTACTCCCTGCCAAGTTTCAAACCTCCACCCCTTCCCAGCTGTTAACCCCTCCTGCCCCTACCTTTGCCCCAGACCCTTCCTTACTCCTCCTTCCATTAAATGTCAATCCCTGCCTGAACCTGCCCTCCCCTTTAGAAACTTCCCTGTCAGTTTGATATCCTTCGAAACCCCATTGGTTTACTCAAGCTGTTCTCCTCCCTTGAAGTCCTTTATTGATTTACACATTGTATTCCCTGCCTTGTGTTCCACCCCCAGTTCCCCTGATTAGCTAGAGATTTTATCCTCCCCGACACCCCCCCGTTTATAAGTTGTTGTCTGCCCTCTGTTCAGGGTCCTGGGATCCTGGACTTGCATTGCTTCTCAGCCCACAGGGCAGGTTTTGCCCCCGAGCAAGGCAGCACAGGCCGGATAGCTCAGTCCCTGCTGGGGACAGAGAGCCCAAATACCCAGGCTGCTCGAAGCCATGGCTACCTTAAGCAAGCTTAGTTGATATCAGCTCTTTAGTGATTATCAGCTCTCTTGGAATTCCAGCTCCTTGCTTGCTAAGGTGCCTGGCAGGCTATTGGGGGAAGCAGACGAGAGAGGAGAAGAAAGGTCCTGGCGTTCCACAGCGATGGTTTTATTGGGGGGTGTGTGAAGGGTTCCAGCGAGGCTCTTCTTCTGCCAAATGGGCTAAACCAGCCCCTTTTTATAGGGTACAAAGGGATCCAAAAGGGAATCAAAATGGTAATTGGGGACATTCCGAATAATCTGCTAGGGATGGATGTCCTCGCAGGAAGGCAGTGGGAAGACACTGAGGGTTTTCTGTGGTCTTTTGGCACTCCACCACTTAACATTAGGCTGATTCAGACTGCACCCGCACTGCCTTACAGTAAAACAATCAATGTGAAACAATATCCTTTGCCTTCTGGAGCTAGGGAAGGCATCAAACCGGTTATTCAAGATTTGCGTGACCAAGGAATAATAATTAACACACACTCCCCTTATAATTCACCCGTGTGGCCAGTCCAAAAGCCCAACGGGACGTGGAGGCTCACGATTGATTATCGTAGGCTCAATGCCAACACTGACCCCTGACTGCAGCAGTGCCAAATTTAGCTGAATTAATAACATCAGTACAAGAAAAAGCTCACACAATCATGGCAACGATAGATGTCAAAGACGTTCTTCATGATACCTATACAGCTAGAGGACATGGACCACATTGCATTCACATGGGAGGGACAACAGTACACATTCACTAGACTCCCTCAGGGATACAAACACTCTCCAACTCTAGCACACAATGCTTTAGCTAAGGAATTAGAAAAAATACCTAAAACTGACACTGTAGCTATTTACCAATACATTGATGACATTTTGGTAGGAGGAGAGGAAATTAAGGAGGTGGGGGATCTCCAGCAGAATATAATCTCTCATCTGGAGAACCTAGATTCAAAGATTCCCCCAGAGAAAATCCAAAAGCCTTCTCAGGAAGTAAAATTTCTGGGAATTTGGTGGCGATCCGGAAGCACATGTATCCCACCTGACACTTTAACTTCTTTAGAGCAGATGAAAATGCCTGAAAACAAAAAGGATCTCCAGCAAGCTTTAGGACTGTTAGTATTCTGGAGGAAACATATCCCAGATTTCTCAATCATTGCTAGGCCCCTTTACAATTTACTAAGGAAAGAAGTCAAATGGGATTGGACTCCTTCTCAGGAGGAAGCATTACAATTACTGATTTTTGAAGGCACTGCACATCAGGCATTGGGGCCCATTCATCCTAAAGACCCTTTATCCAAGTGGATTGGGGATTTGCCTCCTCAGGGCTATCAATACACATTTGGCAGCAAGGTCCTGAGGGTCCAACAGGGCCTGGCAGCTTCTTTTCTTGTGGTTTTAAAGATGCTGAAAAAAGATACACTGTTTGGGAAAAGGGATCGTTTGTTGTTAGCTTAGCTCTTATTGAAGTAGAAAAAATCACACGGCAGCAAGCGATCATATTGAGAGGTCCCTTCAAGGTAATTAAAGCTGTCACAAATGGGACCCCTCCACCTGATGGCACAGCCCAAAAGTCATCAGTCAGGAAACGGTATGCTCAAATAGAGTACTATTCCAATAGCTTTCCTGTCACAGAAGGTGCTGCAAAATTCTTGGCAATACAAGACACTGAGAGCCCGGACACCAGCCAAGACAAACCTGCTTCTGTAATAAAAGTAGCACCACCCTTCTCGTCTGAGTTAGCAGCAACCTGTTGGCTTACAGATGCTTCTTCAAAGTGGGAAGGAAAGACTTGGAAATATAAGGTGGCTGCCTTACATATTTCATCTGGTGAAAAAATTATCACAGAAGGGGAGGGCAGCGCCCAGGTTGGAGAACTCGTAGCTCTCTGGAGTGTTTTCCAACGTGAGGCACAGAACACTTCTCCTGTTTACATCTACACTGATTCATATGCAGTATACAAAGGCTGCACTGAGTGGCTCCCTTTCTGGCAACAGAACGGCTGGGAAGTTAACAGAATCCCAGTGTGGCAGAAAGAGAAATGGCAAGAAATCCTAGAAATCACCAGTAAAGGAAACTTTCTGGTTGGTTGGGTAGCTTCTCACCAAAGAGATGGGAATCAAGCAGGAGAATGGAACAACAGAGTTGATGAACTAGCAAGGCTTAGCCCCCTGAAAAAGGAAACTATCTCAGAGGATTGGAATCAACTGTTAGAATGGTTACATGTAAAAAGACAGAACACAGATGCAAAAGATCTGTACCAGGAAGCACACACCCACGGCTGGCCAGTTACCTGTGAAATGTGTAAAAAACATGCATGCGAACAGTGCCACAAGTGACTGGAAAGGCATCCTTTAGAGGATGACCCTCTGCATTTGAGGAAAGGTAAAGGCTTGTGGGAAGCGTGGCAGGTAGATTATATTGGTTCTTTTAAGAAGTCAGGAGGTAAGCATTTTGTGTTAGTAGGAGTGGAAATTGTATCTGGGTTGGTACAAGCTGATGCTTTTAAAAGGGCCACAGGAGATAATACAGTTAAAGCTTTGCAGAGGTGGTTTGGAACTTTTCCAAAGCCGCAAGAAATTCAGTCTGACAACGGGTCTCACTTTACTGCTAAAGTGGTACAGGATTGGGCCAGAACTGAAGGCATAAAGTGGACCTTTCATACTCCTTACTACCCTCAGGCTAATGGGATCGTGGAAAGGACAAATGGCCTTTTGAAGTGGTTCCTTAAGCCACAGAAAGCAAACTGGGACTGTTGACTGTGGGAGGCTGCTAAGGGGGTAAATGGCAGGTGGGGGGTGAACGACTGCCCCAAAGTCACTGCTTTTTACCGTACACCTCCAAGCATCGTCCCTTCGCTGGAGGGTCCTGACGATCCAAATAATCCATCACATTACCCTGGACAACCTGTCTTAGTGACCTCCCCACCATGGGCGAGGTACCACTTGTGCTGAAAACCCCTCTGAACAAACATGCATGGGTAGCCTCTGATGCTCTTGGAAAAGAGCACCGCATACATACACGCTGGATAATCCCTTCATTTTAAACTCCTTTCTGCCTCTCAGTGGCAGGACTTTTTGTTGTTTTTGCTTTTACAGGAGAATCCCGAGGGATGTGAGAATCATCCGAAACATGATAGCCTTGCTAATACTTTTCTGCATATTACCACAATTTCATGGACAACCCCCTGGTGAGCAGCTGTGGCCCAAAGCCACCATTCAGCACACCAATGTTCTTGGATCCTATCCCAAGGGTCATTACCCGAGCCTGGCAACCCTAGTACTGCATGACTCCAAGGTATACCGCCCGAATGAGTGGAGATGGGACCAGAACGAATTGATCAGAACCCTGATGGGAACGGTTGGTGAGTCAATTGTGGTAACATGCAGAAAGGTGGAAGGAACTCTCCATGAAAAGGCCACCTCTATCATAATTGTTGGAAATTTTATGGAAACAGGTGGAAGGAATCATCTGGACATCCCTTCAGCAAAATTATGTCCCACGAAGAAATGGGGAAGTTCCAAAATAAAAAGTCCCCTCGCTCTGCGTTGTCACCAGGAACATATTGGTAGTTATGCTTTAGGTCCCAAAACTAACAATGTTGCAATTACAAGAGGTTGTAATGATGAATCACTTGATTGCTGGTACAGTTTTACTTTGGTCAAACCTACTTACGTGACATGTTGTTGGCAGAATGACACAGCTAGTCCATTCGGATTAAGAGGCTTGATTTACACATTTAAGATAAACACTGTACCAAAACCCACACCAAGTGCTGTAATTACGCTCTCTCAGATGCAAGGTGTGAAGCCCTTTTCTAATACATCTCAAAGGGCAGACACTGCAAGGCCTGCACTGAGCACGGTAAACACGACAATCACACCCCAATTGGCAGAGGCAACAAAAAGCCCCTTTACATGGCCCTGGTCTCAAGCCTTCCTGCAATTTACCGGATCTATGGGATATGTCACGGGTCTAAACTTATTGAAAGTAGTTACACATGAAGACAAGTTGTATACTACATGAGAATGGGAGAAACAGAAAACCTGGCAGCTTCAAGGAGTAGTGGGAGAACAAATTAGCATTGGGTGTTGAACGGTTAATGGGTCTGACTATAGCAAAGCAATTGGAATCAGTGTTTCCACAGATCAGGAAAACAAACAGGAGCAAGTCTGTACGCACCCAAGCATTTGAGACTGCTGGCACAGTTTTACATTAACTCACACTGCGGAGGTAGTTTGCCTCTGGTCCAAGGATACTCAAGACCTTTCTTTTAAATTTGTAATAAATGCTGAAACCTACTTTACCACTGTCACCACTTCACCCGTACCACCGGTCATACTCATCCCAAGAATTTTCAAGATTGGACCTTATATAATCAGGAAAACTGGCCAACAACAAATATTGTTCAATCCAGCATGGTCTCCCAAACAGGTCAAATTGCTAATGCAGAGCAATGTTTCAGATATTCAGCCAGCTTGTTCTCTGTTTCTGCAAACTTCTTTTGAAGGTTGGACCACTTGACTTCGGAAATGAAGCTCTTTTAAAATTAGAACACCAAGGGACGTGACCAGCATTGTGGGTACAGGATTGGGAATTCTGAATAGCATTGATTCTGAAGTACTAATGAACAAATTGGCTGCTACAACTAGAGATCTGACCAAATTACAGCAACCACTGAGGTCATCTCTGTTACCCTTGGGAACACACCAGTGGCTGCTGTCAAACATTTTGCCAAATTGGGAAAGAGTGAACGTGAATGATCACAAATTGGTGATTAATTCACTTGGTGCTACACAAAACAGTGTTTCTTTAGCCCTCAGCTGTGTCCAGGCACAATTATGGATGCAGTCAGTCTCTGCTTCAATTATAAGAGAAGGTGAGGAAGGCACTTTCCCCACAGAAATTCAGAAAATAATCTGGGACAGTGCCACTGAGTTTGAAAGAGAATTCCAATCCTGGTGGAATCTGGTGAACTTTACTTATGATCCCATTTCAAACACAGCCACTGCTTTTGTTAAAACCATACGCAATGCTTCTGTACATTTGGTCTTCCCTGTTCTTGCATTAGGATTAAACCATGACGGAGCTGTTCTCTATCCCACAGAACATAGGGGATGGGCCCGTCAGGTCAATGACAAATGGCAAACTGTTAATCTGGAATCTTGTATTGTCCGAGAACAACAAGGGTTCACCTGTGAAAGCAATGTAATCGTAGCTCAGGATATCTGTTTAGACACAGAGCAAAACATCTGTCATTTTGAGATTTGTCCTAATGAGACTACTGAAACAGTTCTTATATACATAGGCAATGGATGTGCATGCTTTAGAACCATTTGTGATTTTGTGTTTGTAAGAAGATGTTGTGGTAGACACAAAGAACCACTCAAACTTTTGTGCTTGTAACTTTACTAAGATTATAGGATGTGATTTCTCTTATGAAGCTCCAGTTACCTCTCACTACCTATTGCAATCCAACTACACACTGATTCACAAGCTGATGTCCACTCCTATCGGAATGAACCTTACCCTGGTGAGACAACTGCTGCTCCATCAGGAGCTGGTTGAAATTCTTGAGAACAAATACACCAGGTTATGGAGAGGGTAAAGCAAGATGCTGAGCATAGGTGGTGGGATACTGTCTTTGGGTGGTCACCTACAGCCACAGATGTCCTGAACAGTGTGTGCCACCCAATTGTTGTTCTTTTGATTCTAATTACACTTGGTTATAAATTGTCAGCAGCCCTATTCGTTATGAAATGGAACACGATGAAAAGGCTGAGATTGATGTCTGTAGCCAATGAACACCGCTTAGCCGATGTCCTCTACACTATAGATGCCCCCAAAACATTTGACACAAAACAATTACGAATTGAGCATATGTGCTTTAGAGCAATTTTTGATTCTCAAGTATGATTTACAGAAGGTTATTTTGATCTTTAGTAGATTATTTTAGAAAATAATTTTTAAAAGACAATGCTTATATTATGATTTGTTTCTTGTTTTTGTTTTGAAAATTTGTGATTTGTTTCAACCATTTTTTGAAATTGTTATACAAATGATATTGCTTTAATTAATTAGCCTTTTTTTGAAATTATTATAATTAGCCATTTTTGAAATTGTTATTAAAGAATAACACGTGTGAAAATTGCTATGATAATCAATATTAATTATGTTTGCTTACTGCTTCACTTTCCCCTATCTTTTTCTTTTCTTTTCCCTCTCTCTTCTTTTTATCCTCCTCTTTTCTGTCATCCCTATTTTTTCCGGGTTATGCTACCAACATGCAATGAGTTCCGAAGATTCATCAACGACACTCCAGAGTTCTGCTGATGAAGATCCCTCAAGACAATCGTGAGTCACGGGGTCGTGTGAGATTCTGTCTGAAATGTCCTTCATTTTTGCCTCACAATTGTCATGAAGAAAAGACAACCGAAAAGTTAAAAACTGTTGAGCCAGTGGGAAGGGGAGGTCAGGTGCTTCTCAGCTCACTGTTTCCACAGGTGTTGTTTGCAGAACATGCCATGCTGAACTTTGTGGAGAGCTTTGTCAAAGAGTGGCTTGAGGAGAGAGGACACAGCCGAATTAATTTGGTAAAGATGTCCTAACTAGGGCAGAGGCCTTTTTGCAGGCAGGGTGTCTGTTGAGAAGGTAGCTGAATAGAGAATGGAAAAGTACAAGACCGTGGCTAATTCCAAATCTTGCAGGTGCAAGACAATGTGTCCTTGGGCCTAATGGAGTATGATAAAGAAATGGACAGTGAGGCGTGAGAAGTAGAGAACGTAGGCCCAAAGGAATGTGGATGAGTTAATGGTATAGTTTAACCAATAGATTGCTTGGCTTACAGAATATTCATAAGCTTATTATTTGCTGTATAAGTGTTTGATGCTTTCTTTAATAAACTGAACCTGAGATGAACCATCTGGTGTCCTGGTCTCCTTCCTACAACAAATGGTGACCTCGAACGTTGACACTCTAGTCTCGCACTAAAGAAAAAGAGGGAGGATGCGCCACGGTCGAGGAAGTTGGATTTGGGTCCTGAGCAGCCAGGACGGTGCCAGAATTTTGAGGAGCACCCTCGGGGTTCACATCGGTGACCTGAGCCATACGTGCTGCTGGAAGCCTGGAGAGCTGCAAAGAGCACGCTTACGAATAGGTATGGATAGGCAAGGAGCATACGAACTGTTCGCCGCATATTTAGAAGGGCGAGGGGTGAAGGGGATAGATTTAAAAAAGGAGCTGCCAGGGTTGCTAGCCTACGGTTATGTTAGGGGGGTTTTCCTTAATCCACATACGGTTCATGAATTTGCTGAAAGGAGAAAGTTTGGGGATATACTGTGGGAGGCGGTGTTAGAAGATGATAAAACAGCAAAGAAATTGGGCAAGCTATGGCGGGTGGTACACAACGCACTGCTTCAACATGTTTCTGAGTGTAAGGTGGCAGAAAGGGTGACAGAAGCTCATAAGAGAAATATAGGGTATGGTCGTGAGGATGATCCTCTCGCGCCTTCAGTAAACAAGGTGTTAATACCGATAGGTTCACAACAGTGTGGTATGGAGGATCCTGTTACAGGCGCGGGGGGGCTGTCTGCACCTCCTCTGTCGGAGGAGGAGGACGAGCTGGAGGATAGAGGGGGACGTGAGTTGAGCCCGCTGCCCCCCGTGGAGAGCGCGAGCCGAGCCTGCCACATCCCCGCAGAGAGAGCGAGCTAAGCCTGCCGCCCCCCCGCAGGGAACGCGGGCTAAGCCTGCTGCCCTCCCACAGGGAACACGAGCCGAGCCTGCCGCCTCCCTGCAGAGAGCGCGAGCTGAGCCTGCCGCCTCCCCGCAGAGAGCGCGAGCCGAGCCTGCCACCTCCCCCACCCGAACGGCCTGCGTGTAGGCACCAACAGCGCAAAACTCTCGGAGAGTCAGATCCTATCCCAGGGGCACTCAGTGACCTATGGAGGGAGATGACCAAACAAAGGAGAGAGGCTTGGACTGCTCTGGCAAAAGAGGCAATGCAAATGGGGGATGATGAGGCAATGGAGGCCGCTTCTGCTCTTGCCTGTCCGGTTACATACACGCCACAGTATGATGCTCAGGGGAACCACACACAGAATCTGGCGGAGTACACTCCTTTAGACTGGAAGTTGTCATCCCAATTGTGGTCCACGGTTAGTCAGTTCGGGGTGAAAAGCGAACCTGTTAGGCAGATGCTGGATTATCTCTTTAATACGCAAATTTTGTGCCCGAATGATTTGAGGGGAAGAGTGCAGCTAATATTTACTCAGCATCAGCAATTGTTGTTTAATGCGCGTTGGCAAGCTTTGGTTAATGAGTCAGTTGCGACACAGCGAGCTCAAGGGGACCCGTTGCATGGAGTGACGGTGGATGAGCTCATGGGCTTAGAGGCATATTTGCGCACAGAGGCACAGTTGATATCAGGAGCAGATAAGCTTAGAGAAGCCATGTGGTTAGTACATGTGGCCATAGAAAGGGTTAAAGAGCCAGGAGGGCTGCCAGCGTACATGGGCATAAAACAAGGTAGAGAGGAATCATTTGGGAGTTTTATTGACAAAGCAGCTGTGGCTATAGACCGGGCTGGAGTTGCAGAGTATATGAAGGGGGCACTATTGAAGCAGTGTGCCTTACAGAATTGCAATCCGGCCACGCAAAGGGTGCTAGCCACTCTGGGAGCAAGTTGGACCATTGAGGAAGCGCTAGAGCGAATGGCATTACAGCCAACAGCCTCACAAGCATTCTTAGTGGATGCAATAAAGGAATTAGGAGTATGGCTGCAAAAGCAAGCAGAATCCACTCAAAATCAGGTGTTAGCCACTCTTGCTCCTCTCCGAAACGGCTCAATGGCAGTCACACAGGGAGGCTCCGGATTACATCTTAAGTGCTACCGATGCGGTGATAGGGGACACACGTGCCGAGGATGCAGAGTGCCCGGTGTATGGTGCCAAAGCTGCCAATCCAGCTCCCACAACACTACGGCTTGCCGGCGCCGATCGGGAAACGGTCGGCGGAGCGTGACTGCCAGCCGCGCCCAGACACAAGTGTCCGCCGTGACTCTCAATGAGCCCGTGGAACACGCCCATTTTTGTGATCAAGAATAAGTCAGGGAAATACCGCCTGGTACACGATCTACGAGCAGTGAATGACCAGATGGAACCGATGGGGGCCTTGCAACCTGGTCTTCTGAACCCAGCCATGATCCCTTAAGATTGGCCACTTCTAATCATCGATTAAAGGATTGTTTTTTCACTATTGGGCTGCATCCCGATGATATGAAGAGGTTTGCCTTTACCCTACTGGCAATAAATTGTGGGGAACCAGACAAAAGATTTGAGTGGACGACACTTCCACAGGGGATGCGCAACTCCCCCAACTTGTGCCAGCTTTATGTTGACGCTGCATTACAGCCATTATGTCAGCAGTGGCCAGCTACCATAATATATCATTACATGGATGATATTTTGTTTGCGCAGCAACAGCCATTTTCCCCTTTGCAGGTTGACAGCATCAGAGACACTCTTGCAGCATCTTCACTTGTTATTGCCACAGAGAAAATTCAGACCACGAAACCATGGAAGTATTTGGGATGGACTCTAATGGACCAAACAGTGGTACCCCAAAAATTAGAACTGCACTTGGACATTAAGGCTTTACATGATGCTCAAAAGTTGCTAGGAGACTTACAGTGGCTAAAACCCATTGCGGGAATACCAAATCACTTGTTGGAAACCCTACGACCCTTGCTAAAGGGCACTGACCCCACTACCCCTGTGTGCCTCAGTAAGGAACACCATATCGCCCTACAGCAAATCAGTAATTGTGTACAACAAGGATATGTGTCTCGTCGACAACTAGATTGCCCTATTGACCTCACCATTTGGAATAGTCCTTGTCACCTACTTGGCGCTGTCTCCCAATATGAGAACAAAACGGGGGAGATACGGGTATTGGAATGGCTGTCACCACCATTACAACATAAAAGAACAATATTTTCAAAAATTGAACAATTGGCTGCATTGATTAAAAAAGGCCGTCTCAGAATTACTGAAGTGGACGGTCGAGAACCTGCCACCATTAGGCTACCCATGGAAAAAGAGACACTGGACTGGTACCTGGTTAATTCAGTGGACTTACAGGAAGCATTATTGACATCATCTGCAAAGGTGGAGACAAGCAAGTTAGTGCCCAGGGTCCTGCAATGGATGACAGAATGGGACTGGATCACTCGGCCGCTGAGAAGAGAGCAACCCATAGAAGGAGCCACCACAGCCTTCACAGACGCAGGGAAGAAATCGAGACGTGCTGCTGTCACTTGGCAAGAAGAAGGACAATGGAAGCATCAACTTCTTACAGCAGACCCTGCAGACAGCCTACAAACCTTAGAATTGTTAGCAGTAGTATGGGCAATGTCCAACCTGCATGAGCCCTTGAATGTGGTCACAGACTCCATGTATGTCGCTGGAGTAGCCAGACGTATAGAAGGAGCAGCAATTAAGGAAGTGAATAACAAACGGCTGTACGAGTTACTGGTTCAATTAAGGAAAGCTCTCGGGAAAGAAGTGCAGTGTACTCTGTAATCCATATCAGGAGCCATAAGTGGTCCGAGGGCCCAGGAGAAGGAAATGAGCATGCAGATAAATCGGTTACCTTACCCATTGATAACTCTTGTCCTGTTGATAAGCATACATTGGCAAGAGAAGCCCAAAGTAGATATCATCAAAATGCAAAAGGGTTGGCGAGGAACTTTGATCTGGGCTTATCAGAAGCCAAGCCATTGTCAGGGCTTGTCCAATATGCAGTTATCATAATGGGGGAATAGGTCTGGGCTGCAGAGTTAACCCTCGAGGTTTAGAAATTAATGAGAAATGGCAAATGGATGTCACGCATGTAGCTAGGTTTGGTAGGCTCAAATATGTGCATGTTACTATCGATACATATAGCCACTACATATGGGCTACAGCTCAGGGAGGAGAGAAAGCGATACATGTGATCAGGCACCTACTGAGCTGCTTTGCTGTCATGGGAGTCCCAAAAGGTATCAAAACGGATAATGGTCCAGCTTACACAAGTGCTAGGATCCGAAAGTTTTTGGACCAATGGTCTGTCAAGCATGTGACAGGTATTCCACATTCCCCCACAGGACAGGCGATAGTAGAAAGAGCAAATGGTACCCTCAAACAATATATCGACAAACACCAGGATGTAAAGGACCCACAAGCATGCCTGACTAAAGTTTTGTATGTGATCAATCATTTATGTGTTTTTGGGGAGGATGATGCCCCCCCTGCAGTTAAACATCACCCTAGATCAAGTCAGGAAACTATTAAGGAAACAGAGGTCTGGGTGAAGTATAAGAACCCAAGCCCCGGGGTAATGGGAAAAGCCCGCAAAAGTGCTATACTGGGGTCGGGGATATCTTTGTGTTTCCTCACCAACAGGGTCTTTGTGGGTGCCTGCCAAGTCGACTAAACCTGTCTTTAATGCAGCATCTGGTGGACAATCTTACGGAGGGGGACAAGGAGCGTCTGAAGAAGAATCTGCCGCTGATCTTACAACCCTTATTGCTGCAACTGAGAGGACACTCGAAAGCAGTGGACAGAGCAGCGACACGCCGCTGCCGGACGGCCAGGGAGCTGATTGACACTGTTGAAGCGCTATCAACCTTCCACATAAAAGGACCAGCGAGGGAGCGCTGCCTTGAGTGTTGCAGCCCCTATTGTGCTGCGTGGGTGGCTCTATATTGTGGGTGTTGTGGTAGAACCTTTTGGTTAGAACAGTCCAGGATCTGGGGTCTATGGTGTAACACCTGTAAGCATGACTACACATGGGGGGAAGACTGGCAAAGGGAACTAAGGAGACAGACAGGGCTAGGTACTGAGACAGAGTAAAGATCCATTCTGAATTAGGTGAAATGTCTAAGAGAGGTGAAAAGTCTGTGAGGCCAAAGCTGAAGGAAGAACTCGCATGCCGAGACAGCAAGGAGACAGAGAAAGAAAAACAGAAAAGACCACAAGGTCGATTTGCCCCCGACTTAGAAATTCCTTTGATAAAGAAGAACTAGTGCTAAATGTCACACAGAATGAATATGTATGAACTTATTGTGAAACTGTATGCATATGCATTTGGAAGGGGGATAAAAGAAGACCCGAGGTCTTCAGAAGTACGCATGCCTTGTTGGGGGACTTGCGTCCGGTGCGCATCGTAAATAAACATACCGGGCTTTACAACTTTTATAAAGTTGTGAGGTTTCTTCTTTTCTCCGCAAAACAGGTAGGAGTTCTCTGTCCCTGCAGGGGCAGGGGGGATAGACGGACCTCCAAGACACGCCCTAGGATTTTTTCCTGGTGGGGCTCCGCTTGTCTCAACTTGCCACCTGCGAGGACAGACAAGGACCTGCTGGCCTGCGGAGGAAGATACAGTATGTACTGAGGGGCCCCGGGGGAGGGAAAGGAGAGCAAGGGAGTAAACCACCCAGAGACGTCTGGGTTCAGCTGACAGAGCAGCTGTATTAGAGATGGGGTTCATCGTTCTGATAGAGCAGACCGCAAGCGGTTCTGGGGGTGAGCCGGGTGAACCCGTGTATGTGTATTGGGGGTTCATAGTTCTGATAGAGCAGAACCGCTAGTGGCTCTAGGGGTGAGCCGGGTGAACCCGTGTATGTGTGTTGGGGGTCCATAGTTCTGATAGAGCATAACTGTTGAGCCCGTGTGTGTTTTGTTTGTATGTGTGTGATGTCCGGACACTGTGTTGCTGTATGGTTAATGTGTGCATTGTGTGGTCGGTGCACTGTGTTTCTAATCGTGCAAGTATATAAGTGTATGGTGTATAAAAGAGAATAAATCTACAGTGCGGGGGGGTCAGTACTACCCGTGTTTGAAGCAGCCGAGTGAGGCCTGAGGCGCCGGCTGCAGCAGGCTGCGGGGGCAGGGACAGAAGTGCCCCGCAGAGAAGCAAGTGGAAGAATGTCAGTGATGGTATTTATCGTGTTTAAATGTAGTGATTTGTGTAGATCTGGTACATTTTACCTGTGAGTATGAGCTCAGAGAGTTCCTTTGCCTTGGATGTTTGATTTTGATCTCTAGACTGTATGCTGTTATTTGATTGTGTCCAAGAAAATTGATGTGAGTAAATGCTGAATTATGGTATGCTATGTTGTGTTGAGAAAAGCGAGCACTTTGAGAGATATGCCCTTTCCCAGTGGTTTTGTGTGGTGATTTTCTTCCGCTGCATTGTGGTAATTTGATTCTCAGATTGTATAGTAGTGTTTGTGAAGATTTTAAGATTTTGTTGCAACAAGAGTGGCATTTTACATAGGAGAACTATAGTATGGTGATTTATGCTTAACTACGATAGAGTTAAAGGAATTCTAAGAATTCCCCCCCTCACAGCAATTCAAGCCTTGGCTCTAGTGAATTTGAGATAAAGGGGGGGTGCGGGTGCAAGTGTTTGTGTCTGTGGGCATATCAGAGTTTCGGCTGTGACTAGCACAGTCTTTTTGCAAAGCAGTAAAACAAGTGTAAGTAGACACAGAGCTTAATTAGATTGTGCAAGAAGAGAACTAGAAAAGACTGATATTTTGTTTGATCAGAACATAGTGTCTATGTCACGTTTTTGATTAGCATGCTGTGTGAGGCGACAGTGGCTGTCCCCTGGGCACAGGGACAGCTCTGGCTGCCCCGTCTCCCCAGGGAACATGAGAATGGCCTGTGAGCAAAAGCTGGATGTGCAGGTATTATTGCAGTGCGGTGTTTATGAGAAACACTGGTTTTGCTGTTTTGCTGTTCTAATAAGTGTCGGGGCACATGTAAATTAGAGGTTTCTGGTCAAGCGGATTCAGAACCTAAGGTCTTAGAGCTTGTGTGTGGGAATCACATCTGATACCTGCCACCTGGAGCTGTGTGTATAGCAGGAAAGTTGAGAAACTACTGTGAAGGTCTATAAAAAGGTTTGAGTGGAAGCGAGATAGGGCAAGGAGAAATAAATAATGAGAACTGACCAGAGCAAAGAGGTTCCTAAATTAGCCCCTTTTAGGAGGGGCTCACTGGGAGAAGGCTGCCAGTAGGAGCAGCTCAGAAAATAAAAAGATTTATAATACTTCATTGCTGTTAGTACTGTTTTAAAATAGGAGGATAAATGGGATAGAGTTTTGTATGCTGAAATGTCTTTGTGTTTTAAGAAATCACCCAGAATGGCAAAGAGACTGTAAGATCAGACCGCCCTCTGGTCTTGGCCCTTGAAAAAAGAAAACAAGGCAAAGAGAAAGCAAATCAAACATGTTGTTCAGCATGCAGCATAAGATAGCAACGTATGAAATCAGGCAAGGATTATCATGCTGAAATGCAAAGCAATCACAGTTCACAAAATGAGTACATATGATTTGCTAAAGGCTCCTCCCAAGGTAAGGGAGGAAGGGTAAAGATGACCTCCCCAAAAGGGAAGAATTTTTGTTGACACAAGGGCCATATATTCAGTTTTAAATAAAGCTTTAGTACCTGTGGAGAATGTTTATGTTGCAGTGTGGGGAACAACTGAACAACTGGCCAGTCTGAGAAGGCATACTTGTGCAAACCTTTAAAGTAATATGTGTACTATGTGTACCTAAAAGCTTTTGTACAATTCGCTCAATTTGCTAAACATTCTCAAATGAGAAAGGTTACTCTGGAGGCAAATGATATAAAGATGTTAGGTTTAACATTAACAGACACTGAAATTAAGAAAGACATTAGTAAGGAGATATTAGAATAAGTAAATAAATGTTTTCAAGGGTATGGGCCTCTGCTGTACCAGGGAGACTGAAAGATGCTCCCCCATGAGCATCAAGCTCATGGAAAGAACATTAAGGAAAGAACACAACTAGTGAGAACTGAGTAGTACCCTCAAAAGGAAGATAAGGAAGGAATCAGCCCAATAACTGATAGTACTGGATTAAGGGCTGTCAATAAGATAACACAGAATTTATACCCTGTGGTAGCAAATCCATATACCTTACTAACATGTTTAACACCTGAGCTAACCTGGTTCACTGTTTTAGGCCTAAGAGATGCCTTCTTTTGCCTCCCTATCCACGAAGCCAGCCAGAAAATTTTTGCATTCAAACACAAGCTCACATAGTCCATGTGCCTGAAGGCTTCAAGATTCCCCACTCCGATTGGAGAACAGCTTGCAAAGACCCAGAGTCCCGGGAAGCTCCACAAGAGGAAAGGAGGCTGTTGCAGTACGTGGACAATCTTCTAGTAGCCACTCGGATGAGGGAAGCGAGAGAAGCCTGGACGGTAAGCCTTTTGAATTTCCTAGGACTCCAAGGACGCAGAGTCTCAAAGAAAAGGCACAGGTAGTGAAACAGAAGGTAATCTACCTGGAGTAAGAAGTGAGTGCGGAGTAGCAGACTTTAAAGCAAAGAGGTCGTACGCCAAACCCTGAAACCCCAGACAACGAAAGAACTCCGAACCCTCTTAGGCATGGTAGGGTAGTGCCAGCTGTGGGTTTATAATTATGGACTGCTCGCCAGACCCCTCTATGCTCTTATTGCCAATGGAAACAGAGATCTCCAGTGAACACAAGACACCACATGGGCCTTTCGCCAGCTAGAGAGAGTGCCCTCATGTTGGCTACAGCTTTGAAACTTCCAGATGTAAGTAAACCATTCTTTCTATTTTTCCCACGCAAGGAATTGCCCAGGGAATATTGGCTCAGGACTTGGACCCTTACTGAAGGGCAGTTGCTTACTTCTCTAAGCAACTAGATGCAACAGCCAAAGGATGGCCAGGTTGCCTCAGAGCTGTAGCAGTGTTGGAAAAGAAATGAAATTTAGCAAAATATTTAATTATAGTGAGTTGTGTGTGAACTGGTTTGTTAAAAAGTAGTTTTGTAGCCGTTGAAAGTGTGTGTTGGGTTTTGTGTGTTACTTAGCAGGTAGTCTTAGAGATTTAATAAATAATTAAACTAGTGCAAGAAAGTAAGAATGCTAACCTGTCTAGAGGCAGCATACAATGCTCTTAGAATAAGATAAGCAGAGGATTAATGATCTTGTTTGTGAACCAAGGAATGTATCACAAGGGGTGTGTGACCAGGCAAGGGGAATGGAGGACTGTTTCTTGGAGGCTAGGCAAGGGGAACGGGGAAACTGTTTCTTGGAGACTTTGTTGTGAATCTCATGTATAAGGGGGAAGCACCCATACGTGAATTTGGGGGCTCGGACTTTAGGGACGTGAGTCCCCCAGTTCCCCGGGCCCTTAATAAAGCACCCACAAAACTTATCCGAGTTTTGTGTCATCTATCAATCGGGCAACAGTTTTCTGGCGACCGCGGCAGGACTCCGAGGGCTGCTGGGGCGGTTCGCGTCCCGATCCACTCCAAGCCGGCACCGAGCACTTCTCGGGGAGTCATCGGTCGTGCCCGACCCCCCGCGTCTGTCGGACAAACTGCATTAAGGTAAGCCCGAAGGTGCTTTATATTGGAAAAAGGTGATAATTGGATTTGGATTTGGTGGTTGGTAAAAAAAGCCTAGGCTCCGGCCATAATACGTCTAAGGACGCAGGACCGGAACTCGCCTCCTGTTTTGTTTTAGGGAAGGACGGCGAGAAGGTATATTGGTTTAAGGTATATTGGTTTATTTGGATTAATAGTGGAATTAAAGGTTGTACTATGATTTCTTTTAAAACTTTTAAAACCTTAGTGCAAGCCAATGGCAAAATACCTGGAAATACACCATTAGGTTGTATATTGAAATGGTGGAAAAGTGAAGGGTATTATCAAGAATTGGATAAAAGTAAAATGATAGATTATTGTAATCATTGGTGGCCTGAATATGAGATTGGGGAAGCGGGATGGCCAGTGAATGGTACACTGGAATTGGGGATAATGGAATCTTTGATGCAATTTTTAAGGAGAAATGAGAAATGGGATGAAATACCATATTTGGATTTGTTTTTCGTTTTATATTGGAAAGAGGAGTGGCAAAAGGAATGTGGTATTTTGGTTTTAGAAGTGAATGATGAAAGGGAGTGTGTGGGATGTAAAGAAAGAAAGGAGCGTAATTTGTATCCTTCAATCGAGGAAGATTTGTCTTATTGTATAGCACTTCCAAGGGTTCCGGTTGCTCCTAATGTTCCCACCTGCTCCCCCTGCGGATATAGCTATAAAAACGGGATCTAGTGAGAGTGATAGTGATGGTGGTGATGGTGAAAAGAATGAGAGTGTTAAAAGAACTCCGTTAGCAGGGCGAACTCGCAAGGGAAGGAAGGGGCAGAAGGGGCCACATTTAATTGCTCCGTTGAGGGAAGCTGTGGGACCACAGGGAGAAAGGATACTTATAAAGGTGCCTTTCTCCCCCGGGGATTTGGTAATATGGAAGCAATCAGCGGGGAGTTATCGGGAGGATCCTGAAAGGGTGGCAAGGGTGGTTAAAATGGTAATAAAGACTCAGAATCCGGACTGGAATGATTTACAGGTATTATTAGATACTATAATGGATTCCACAGAAAAGGAAATGGTTATTAGAGCCACTAGAGAAAAGGCTCGTGAGGAAATTCGGTTGAGACAACTAAATGAGACAGTTGATGAATTGGTACCAAGTGAGGAACCTAAGTGGGACCCAAACTCTACGGGAGGAATAAGGGCTGTAAAACGATATCAGGAATTGTTGGTGGAAGGAATTAGGACAGGAATACCTAAGACTATGAACTGGTCTAAGTTGTATTCGGTCAAGCAGGACAAGAATGAGTCTCCCTCTGCCTTTTTAGAACGATTAAAAGACATGGCTCGGAAGTTTACTAATTTGGATGTAGAGGATCAATCAGGAAAACTTCAATTGGCATTGTTGTTTATGGGGCAATCACAAGAGGATATTAGGAAAAAGTTACAAAAGCTGGAAGGAGAGGATACTAGAAGTTTGGATAAAATGCTGGAGGTAGCGTGGAAGGTATACAACAACAGGGAAAAAGAAACTGCAAAAAGACAATAAGCTAGTATTCTGGCTGTAATGCAACAGGCAGGGGCAGGAGGAAGACCCATTAGGGGTCGAGGTCGGGGAGGAGCTAATCACGGACAGAGAGGGTTGGCAAGAGGTCAGGGAGGATTTGGGTTTGCACCTAACATGGGGAGGTTGGATCCAAACCAGTGTGCCTTTTGCTGACAATTGGGACACTGGAAAAATGAATGCCCGGTTAGAGGAGGTATGGGCATGGGAAACATGGGATTAAGGACAGCCCCAATGGGAAATGCCCCTGTGGGAGGATTCACGGGAGGACCAGCAGAAGTCGCTCAAGCACTAGTTTTGGGAAACTATCAGAATCAAAGCTGACTAGAAAAGGATTTAAGGGTAGTTTTAGAAATAGATGGAAAGGATCAAGAATTTATGGTAGACACTGGAGCTACTTATTCTGTACTCAATAGACGATTGGGACCTTTGAGTGACACAACGGTACAGGTGGTGGGGGCAACAGGGAAGCTAGAGGAACAACCATTTTTACAACCTTTAAATCTTAGGTTTGGGGGGAAGGAATTAGATCACCAATTTTTGTATATGCCAAACTGCCCCACACCCCTTCTTGGCAGAGATCTGTTGTCCCGACTTAATGTGAAAATAATATTTGAAGGGGGAAGGGTGAAATTGGAAATACCTGAGGAACAAATAGCAGGCATTTTTGTGATCAAGGAAGTGGATGCCTCTCCTATTCCAGAAGAAATTGAACAGGCTGTAGTACCCTGGGTATGGGAGTCAGGGGTCCCTGGAAAATCTAAAGCTGCGCAGCCAGTAAATGTGGAACTAAAGGAAGGGGCCTGACCAGTGAGGATAAAGCAATACCCTTTGAAGCTTGAGGCAAGGAGGGGAGTAGCCCCGTTAATTAAACAATTTTTGGCTCAAGGAATATTACAGGAATGTGAATCGGAGTATAATACTCCAATTTTTCCAGTAAAGAAACCTAATGGTAAGTACTGTTTGGTACAGGACTTAAGGGCTATTAATGAAATAGTGAAAGACATACATCCAGTTGTTGCTAATCCTTATACTTTGTTAACATCTGTATCAGAGGAGTTTAAATGGTTCTCAGTGATTGACCTTAAAGATGCCTTCTTCTGCATCCCACTGGCAATAGAGAGTAGGAAATATTTTGCCTTCGAGTGGGAGAGTCCTGATTTTGGGAGAAAGAAGCAGCTTATGTGGACGAGACTCCCACAGGGATTTAAATGCTCCCCTACTATTTTTGGAAACCAACTGGCCAAGGAGCTGGAGGAATGGAAGATAACCCAGGTAACAATATCCCCATCCTTGTATGTAGTCCTGCAGTAGGTGGACGACATTTTTCTGGCTACTAAGGAAAGGGAAATGTGCGTGGAATTAACAATTAAATTACTCAACATGCTTGGCCAAGCAGGGTATCGGGTTTCTAAGGAAAAAGCTCAATTAGTCAAAAATAGCGTTATTTACCTCGGTTGTGAGATCACACAACGGCAGAGACGTTTGGGAGTAAACCGAATAGAGGCAATATGTGCTATTCCTTTGCCTCGTAACCATCAGGAATTGAGATCTTTTCTAGGAATGGTGGGATGGTGTCGACTGTGGATCATGAATTTCGGTCTCCTAGCCAAGCCACTTTATGAGGCCTTGAAGCAGCATCGGTTGGAGTGGACAACACAGCAAAAGAAGGCCTTCCAGGAATTGAAGCAGGCACTAAAGGAGGCCCCAGCCCTAGGACTCCCTGACGTGACCAAGGAATTCCAGTTGTACGTGAATGAGAGGCAAAAACTGGCATTGGGGGTCCTCACCCAGAAGGTGGGATCCTGGAAGAGGCCAGTGGGATACTTCTCTAAACAACTGGATTCGGTAACTTCCGGGTGGCCCTCGTGTTTACGAGCCGTGGCGGCAACAATAATTCTTATTCAAGAGGCCCGGAAATTGACTTTGGGGGCAAAAATGAAAGTGTTTGTTCCCCATATGGTCATGGCCTTTTTGGAGCAAAAGGGGGGTCGCTGGCTATCATCCAGTCGAATGTTGCAATACCAGGCCATCCTGAGAGAACAGGATGATATTGAAATAAGGAATACTAATCATGTTAATCCAGCAGACTTTTTACGCAGTGACCAGGAAGCTGGGGGACTGGTGCATGATTGCGTAGAGGTAATTGAACAAGTATATGCCAGCAGACCCGACCTAAAGGATGAACCATTGGAAGAACCTGAATGGGAACTATACACTGATGGATCCAGTTTTGTCGAGAATGGGACTCGCTATGCCGGGTATGCAGTGGTAACATTGGATTGGGTAATAGAGGCAAAGGCTTTGTTACCTGGAACTTTGGCCCAGAAGGCAGAGGTGATTGGACTCACCAGAGCCCTGTATTTGAGCAAGGACAAAAGGGTTAATATCTGGACTGATTCTAAATATGCCTTTGGTGTGGTTCATGTACATGGGGCGTTATGGAAGGAAAGGGGGCTTTTGAATTCACAGGGAACCAACATCAAGCACCGGGAAGAAGTGCTACAGCTACTGGATGCGGTACACAGTCCCAAAGCAGTTGCAGTAATGCATGTTAGAGGACATCAGACTGCAGAAGGAGACGTTTACAGAGGAAATCGATTTGCTGATGTTACAGCTCGGCAAGTGGCACGGGAAGTATGGACTCAAATGGCATTGGTACCGGTAAGAACAAATCCGGCTACCCCATACCTGAATCAGGAGCCCAAATATTCAATAGAAGATGGAAAACTAATAAACTTGCTAGGGGCACAGAAGAATCAACTTGGGTGGTACGTTACACCAATGGGACAAATAGTGGTACCTACCCGCATAATGAAATTTATTTTGGAATCAGAACATAATAAATGTCATTGGGGGGCAGAAGTATTGGTAAAATTTTTGAAGAATGAGATAATCTCTAATCAGATGTTAACAATGGCAAAAAGAGTTAATGCAATGTGCCCAGTATGTTTGAAAAATAATCCAGTAGTTAGGAGACAAATACAAATGGGAAAGTTGCAAGTCGGGCCACAACCAGGAGATTACTGGCAAGTTGATTTTTCTGAATTGCCTAGGGCACAGGGATACAGATACTTGTTAGTGTACGTATGTACATTCTCAGGGTGGCCGGAAGCTTTCCCATGTAGAACTAATCAGGCTAAGGAGGTGGTAAAAACCTTGTTAAAAGAAATAATACCAAGATTTGGAGTACCTTTAGGATTGTCATCAGATAGGGGTCCGCATTTTATAGCCGAGGTAGTGCAGGAATTAGCACGAATGTTAGATATAACCTGGAATTTGCATACCCCCTGGAGACCTCAGTCTAGTGGGCAGGTGGAAAGGATGAATCAAACCCTGAAAGGACAAATCAAAAAGATTTGCCAGGAAGCTAAACTGCACTGGCCTCAAGCTTTGCCTTTGGCCCTACTCAGGATTCGAATTAAACCAAGGGAAAAGGTAGGCGTAAGTCCATATGAGATATTATATGGCAAACCATATCATGCAACTGTATTAAAAGGGGAGGTACATGTGAGTGGGGACCAGGCGATTGCAGAGTATGTTATGTCACTTAATAAGATCTTGAATTCTTTAAGAAATACGTTACAGTGGAATAGACCGCTCACGCTGGAGAATTCTGTCCACGACATCCAGCCTGGGGACCAGGTGTACATCAAGAAGTGGATCACGGATCCGCTACGGGAATCATGGAGTGGACCCCACCAGGTGATGATGACGACCTACACGGCGGTGAAGGTCCAGGGGATGGATGCTTGGATCCATTACACGAGGGTAAAGAAGGCACCGTTCCAGTGGGAAACCCAGATAGTGTCTCCAACCCGGATGATCTTCCGTGCAAAGCCGCCTTCTTAATTATATTACTTCTAGTGATCATGAGACTATTACCCGTTCAAGGGTCTACTCTAGTACAGGTTGAAGAAACAAAGGTTACAGTCATGGAAGGGATAGATGTTCAATTAACTTGTGTTATCTTTGACAGCCAGAAAGTTGAGGCCGGTGAAGTTATTGCAGTATGGCAACGGGGGGCTGAAAGAAGCCGAGGCAAGATAGGAGTCGGTTGGGATCAGGATAAACAACAAGGAAACACGATACTGAATCTTACCAAGGTAACCACAAACGATATGGGAGAATATACATGTTTGGTCAAAATACGGGATAGTTTTGATTACAAAGAGTGAGTATGAGGGTTTTGCCATGGACAGGGGATCGTGCTGAAAACATAAAGGTTAATCCAGTATCAATGGCAGTGGACATGTGGGATGGGCCACCTCTCAGAATAAATTGTTCCTTCCTAGTAAGATCAAGATATCAAAGGAACCTTTGGGTCAAATGGTGGAAGCAAAATAGGGAACTGACCTGGGACAGAATAGAGGACAGGACCAATTGGTGGGGGAAGGAAGGCAAAGGTTGTGGGTGGTCGAGTGTCACTAATCCTAGAATAGGAAATGCATGGTGGAGGCATGACAGAATGATGTTATCCTTACAGAGACACGGTAGGAGTAGACAGGAGGCTAATGATACAATAGAACGAAATACTGAGCAGGAAAATTTAGTGGTAGGATTAATCAGAGATTTTGGGATCATGCAGAATGTGACTAAAATAACAGCTTGCCTGCCGTTACCACAGGCTGCAGGTGAACCAATTCCCTCGGGAATAATACCAGTAACCAAAATGCCTGAAACATTCAAGAATGTTTCATGGTCCTGCCAGTCAGTTCCCAAACCAGTAGATGTATGGAGGGATTTGTGTATGACCACTCGGGCTATGACTAGAGAGGAGTGTGAAAAGAAATCCAATCATTATGGTTGGATTCAAAATACCAGGAGGTGTTTAATTGCAACCCCAATAGATGAGCCATGCAATACAGTACGAATAAGAACGAAATCCCAACAAAATGAGATGAGTTGTCAGAATGTCACACAGAATTTTGACACCTGGAATAGTTGGAAGACATTATGGGGACCTAGTGTTTTGGAACACTATAATTACCTTGGGGAAGTACAATGGTGCATCCAATGGTCAGGAGTAAAGAATCAGTCACATTATAGGGCCCTTATCACGTCTACATCTTCCCGAGAGTTCAGACCGCAGAAAGAGGATTGGAATTGTACTGAGGTTTTTACATGTGATACCCCGGAAGACCGTATCGGATTGGTACCGGTGAAAATGGCATTAAAGTGGGGATGCGAGTGTAGGGGGTATGATCACACGGTTAGCAGAGAGTCCATGGATGGGCCTATAGATTGCAGATATACTACTGTGCATAGCCCTGGAAATCTAGTCTGGGTGTTGGGATACGGACAGTGGACCACACATTTACCTCTAGATGGATCAGTAACACAAATCACCCTAGGGGTTCCCACATTGTGTCCATACTGGAAACAGAATAGATTGATCCAAAGGAAAGGACTCAGAAAGAGGGAAGAATCCCTAGAGGAGCAGTGGCATGAACCTGGCTCAGGAGTGCAATTTGGATGGATATTAGAGTCATTATTCCCTCCGGTAGCGACATATTGAAACAGGGAAATGCTCAACAATTTGTTAGGACAGACAGAAAGGTTGGCAGCAGCTACTAAGAAGGGATTTAAAGATCTAAATTTGCAATTGCAAGCTACATCAAGAATGACCCTACAAAACAGAATGCCATTGGATTTGCTGCTGTTAAAGGAACATGGAGTTTGTGGTAACCTCAGTAGGAGAATAGATCATTGCTGTGTACACATTCCAAATGTTACACTTGAAGTTGAGAAAGATATTTCTCAACTGGCAGAAGTGGAAACAAAAACCAAGGAAATTGAAAGGGAAGCACAGCATAGTTGGATAGGAGCAGTATTTGATTCTTTGGGGCTTCACCTGTCTGGCTGGATTACGTCTGCTATACAGTATGTACTAATGTTTTTAGTATTTTTAGTGACTATATGGATTGTATATAGATGCCTCTTAGGTGTGATCGAAAAGGAAAAGAGGCGATCTCTCCAGTTGCTGAAGGCGATGACCCGCGGGCGGCAGAATGAGGAACACTCCCCACCTCGTTATGAAGATGTTACTGTCAATACTGTTGATTGAGCATCCTTGCAGCAGGACTGAAGGATGATCAAAAGGGGGGAAATGTTGGAAAAGAAATGAAATTTAGCAAAATATTTAATTATAGTGAGTTGTGTGTGAACTGGTTTGTTAAAAAGTAGTTTTGTAGCCGTTGAAAGTGTGTGTTGGGTTTTGTGTGTTACTTAGCAGGTAGTCTTAGAGATTTAATAAATAATTAAACTAGTGCAAGAAAGTGAGAATGCTAACCTGTCTAGAGGCAGCATACAATGCTCTTAGAATAAGATAAGCAGAGGATTAATGATCTTGTTTGTGAACCAAGGAATGTATCACAAGGGGTGTGTGACCAGGCAAGGGGAACGGAGGACTGTTTCTTGGAGGCTAGGCAAGGGGAACGGGGAAACTGTTTCTTGGAGACTTTGTTGTGAATCTCATGTATAAGATGGAAGCACCCATACGTGAATTTGGGGGCTCGGACTTTAGGGACGTGAGTCCCCCAGTTCCCCGGGCCCTTAATAAAGCACCCACAAAACTTATCCGAGTTTTGTGTCATCTATCAATCGGGCAACAGCAGCAGTCGTGCTGAATATTCAAGAGGCATGCAAGTTTACCCTGGGACAAAAATGACTGTGCTAGTGTCCCACACAGTGTCCGCAGCACTGGAAGTAAAGGGTGGCCACTGGCTCTCACCACAGAGGTTTCTGAAATGCCAGGCCATCATGGTAGAGCAAGACAATGTAGAGATAGTGGTGACTAATATTGTCAACCCAGCTTCTTTCCTCAGTGGAATCAAGGAGAAGCAGTACACCATAGTTGCCTAGAGACCACCGAAGCTACCTACTCCAGCCGCCCAGACTTAAGGGACACTCCTCCGGACGATGCAGAGACCTGGTTCACTGACAGGGCAAAGTTCACAGTGACTACCTGCAGAGAGGTAATCGAGTCTGGACCCTTACCAACAGGTACCTCTGCGCAGAAGGCTGAGATAATTGCCCTGACCCGTGCCCTGGAAAGGGCAAAAGGGAGGAGAATAACCATCTACACAGACCCAAGGAATGCATTTGGAGTCATACATGCACATGGAGCCATCTGGAAAGAGAGGGGACTGCTGACCTCACAGGGAAAGAAGAGACAATCCAGCTGCTGGAAGCAGTTCAGCTACCTGAAAAGGCATATTAAGGCACACTAGAGAGTGAGCTTAAAATTGGAGGAAAGAAATGAGCTGGCGGATGGAGAGGCAAAGAAAGCAGCAAAGGGTGAGGTACAAATTTTCCTCGAAGGTAAGCCATAATACAATAATACTAACCAAAAGAGACGTACAACTGCAAGGGGTGGGCTACCATTGAAAGAGAGCTAGTAATCCCTTCCCATTTTCGTGGTTACTAGTGAAGGAAGGGCACTAGAAAACACACTAGGGCCTAACTACTTAAAAGCCTTTTATAGAGTGTGGCTCCTTTCTCAAAATGACCAAGGCTGCGAGTGATATAGAGTGCATTGAAATGAAGTGTTGACTTTGAAGCAGTAATTTCCACAGGCTTTCTAGAACACACATCTGATTGAAACAATCGTTGTATCGTTGTCAGGAATTTATATGCCACTATCACTCAGGTAAGCCGACAATGAGATCCTTGCCTCCAGACTAACCCCAAAATACCCCCTGGCCAAAACTCAGTCAGACCGGGAGAGGCCATGGGCCTGTACAGCAGTCGCAAATTAACTTTTCAGAACTCCCAAGGAAAGGGGGGGGTATCAGTATTTATTGGTATTGATAGATATATTTCCAGGGTGGCCAGAAACATTCCCCACCAGAACTGTCAAAGCTCAAGAGGTGACCAGATTATTTTTACAAGAAATAATACCACGCTTCAGAGTTCCAGCCACGATATCCTCAGATAAAGAATCACATTTCATTTCCAAAATAGTGCAACAGATTAGTAGCCATCTGGGCACAGATTAGGAACTTCACACCCCATACCACCCCCAATCAAGCGGCCAGGTGGAGAGAATGAATAAGACTGGGGCAAGAAGTTAATCTACCCTAGCCCAAGCTCTTCCACTAGCAATATTGCAAATTCAAACTAAACCTTGAGCTAAAGGAATGCTGAGTCCTTTTGGAATGCCTTATAGAAGACCATATAGAATACAAAGGGAATGTCCAGAATGTCCACCTACATGGTGGCATTAAGCAAACAGCTCAGAGTAATTGAGAAACATGTGGCTGGAACTCGGAGCAGGGAGTTAGCCTGGCGATGATGTATATGTTAAGTCTCTTACAGAGAAGACTTCGGAACCACAGTGGGAGAGACCACTGCGAGTACTTCTCACCACCTTCACTGCAATCAAAATCAAGGAGCAGAATGCCTGGATCTATCACTCTCGGGTGAAGAAGGCCCAGAAACCCCTTAAGGAGTGACGCCAGGAGACAATGAACTGAGATTAAAACTTACTCGGGCAAGCTGAGTATATTGCGGTCGGGAGTAGCTCATATTTTAGTTTGTAGAATTGTATTGTGTGTAATCATAACTGAAGTTTCAGAACTTGAGAGTACCTCTGTTCAAAGTAATGCTAAATGGCCTTGGTCCCTGGCATTTAATCAGTATACTGGATCCATAGGAAAACCTTCTGAGATAAAAGATTTAAACATATCTACTGTAGTAATCCACGAGAATCAGGTATGTGAGGAGCAAGAATGGCAAGAACAGGAACTGTGGACTCTTCAAGGAATCAGAGGAGAGGAAATCAAAGTAGGGTGCCAGGTCATCAATAGGGTAGCTTATGAGAGACCAGATGTAATTAGTGTCTGAACCTCCCCTGGTGTATATGAACACCAGGAAGTCTGTGATAACCTAAGTGAATCAGACTGTTGGTGTAATTTCACCTTGATACAGCTTGTAGAAGTGACCTGCCTTTGAGCTTGAATTACTATCAGACTTTCATTTGAATTCAAAGTGGACACTTTTTACCACAGCAGGGCCTTATACACCCCATACTAGTTCAGACTCTACCCAAACTCCAAACTTGAACCTAATGTAGTAAAGAATGTGACTGAACAACAGCTCCTTAGGTCATTTTCCAAGCCGGTTGGCTGAACACTCAGGCAATGACTGGTAAAGGGTGCTGAACTGCAGGTGGTAAATTAACCCAAGCAAGAAAGGTGATTTTCTTTATTTATAGCTATCCCTTTTCCTACTGAGGTTTGGATCAGTGATTGTCCCAGTCTGAGGCAGTTGGATTCTGCTTAAAAGAGGTAGAGAGAGACTCCCCCTCAGAGCTCAGCAGCAGGCTGTAGGATTTTGAGCATCACTTTTGTGCTGAGTGTTTCAAGTAGCAGAAACCTGATCCCAGTTTCTTCTGAGGCACTGCAATGAATTTAGGCTCTTCTCTTAGACTTCCCCTTCATTATTTACTTGAGGCTTGGACCTGAAGCTAGGGGCGAGGTGGGTGAGGTTTCGTAGACCAGGAGAGACATTCCTGCTTGCCACACATCTGGGAAATCAGGTGCTCTGGAGGGGGAAGGAGATTCCTGAGGTCTCTACATTTCAGAACAAACATCTGCCTCAAATATGACCTAAACCTCTGTCAGATACACTTGTGAAGTGTGTCTGAATTTGCAGTGTGAGCCCAGTACATCCCTCTGGCAGGGAGGGATGGTCATAAACAGAAAGCAGTTCCTGTTCCCCATAACAAACATCTAACTGGCATATTAGGGACAAGATTAGGAGTTTTAAATGGAATTGATTCAGAAATACTGGTGAATAAACTGGCCACTGCAGCAGGTAGCCTAACAAAATTGAAGCAGCCTTTATAGTAATCTCTATTGGCATTAGGAACTAGCCAGTGACAGATTTCAAAAGTACTGCCAAAGTAAGGAAGTATGAAAAGGCCGGGGACCAAGACCACAAGTTGATAGTAGAAGCACTTAGTATAGTACAAGATAATGTGTCTTTAGCTTTCAGTTTTATACAAGCACAGTTATGGATACAAGCAACAGCAGCTCTGATCATATGGGAAAGGGGTGAAGGTAATTTTCCAGCTGAAATTTAAGAAATTGTGTGGGATAATGCAATTGATGTTGAAAGGAAGCTTCAAACCTGGCGGACTATGGTGAATTTCACCTATGATCCTGTTTCTAATGTGGCAACTGCCTTTGTGCTTACCATACATAATGCCACTGTTTATGTTATCCATCCCATCGTTGCTCTAGGATCAAACCATGAAAAAACAATACTCTATCCTTCAGAACATGGAGTGTGGGCATGAAAGATGAATGAGAAGTGGCAGACAGTAAACTTAGAATCCTGCATTACTAGAGAACAGATGGGATTCATTTGTGAAAGCAATACTATTAATGCTCAGGATGTATGTTTGGACACTGAGCAGAGTATTTGTCACTTCGAAATTCATCCAGTCACTGACCAGAAAACTGTGCTCGTATATACTGGAAAAGGGGGTATGCTTGAGAACTGCTTGTGCTGCTGTACAAATTGATAGCAATGATGTTATTCTGTCTAGTGGAAACCATTCTAATCTCTGTATATGTAATTTTGTTAAGATTATTGGATGTGATCTTTGGGTGGTCACCAACTGCAAATGGAATCTTTAATAAGTTGTGCCACCCCATTGTAGTTTTACTACTATTAGTTGGGGTAAGCTTAGGATTATCTATTATATTGTTAATTTGGAACTGGAGAATGCTACAACAAATAGCTGTACTAACATCTTTGTCAAAAGCACATGGTGAAGCATTAAAAGACACTTACTGTTGTGAAGGTTTTCATTAAGTAAAGAATTTACTTATTTCCTAGGAAAGGTGAGAATGAGACAGAGTAAAGATCCATTCTGAATTAGGTGAAGTGTCTAAGAGAGGTGAAAAGTCTGTGAGGCCAAAGCTGAAGGAAGAACTCGCATGCCGAGACAGCAAGGAGACAGAGAAAGAAAAACAGAAAAGACCACAAGGTCGATTTGCCCCCAACTTAGAAATTCCTTTGATAAAGAAGAACTGGTGCTAAATGTCACACAGAATGAATATGTATGAACTTATTGTGAAACTGTATGCATATGCATTTGGAAGGGGGATAAAAGAAGACCCGAGGTCTTCAGAATTATGCATGCCTTGTTGGGGGACTTGCGTCCCGGCGCGCGTCGTAAATAAACATATCGGGCTTTACAACTTTTATAAAGTTGTGAGGTTTCTTCTTTTCTCTGCAAAACAGTACGGCTCTAGCTTTAAATCTTTACAAGTCTCCTGAGCAGAAAATCTTGGCCTACTACCGGTGGGAGGTACAGTGTATTGTGAAAAGAGTTAAAGCTCAAAGTAAGTCATACATAGCTTCTGCTAGGTGTAGAAAATTGGTGCCTTTAACACAGCATTCTGTAGTAGGACCCATTAAAGGAGATCCCGATGAGGCATTGGACTCCTGCACTGAGATTCTACAGAGATTTAGATTGCAAAAGTTAGTGAGGTTAAAGACAGATAAGAAAAGGAAAGCAAGAAAGAAAACAGAAAAATGAGGCTTATTTTTGTTATACTGCTCGGTGCTGTGGCGGATGGGGCAGTAGGAGTAATGCACTTTAATCAGCCAAGAGATAACATATGGATAACACTTGCTAATCAAACTAACCAATCATTGCTTTGTCTTAGCCTTGGGGGGGTTACTAATCCATTTCGAACATGCTTGGTGGGTCTTCCAGTGTGGTCTCCTCGGGAATTTTGCAGTCTGATCAATAATCAAACTCTATGCATGCGCAATTTGACAAACATTAAACCATCCACGCCAGGTTACACCGCAGGTCAAAGTGACAGCTACCGCCAATGCTTAATAATCTTATAGCTTAATACTACCCTGCATTCTCCTCCAGAGGAGCTAGATCTCTTTGGAAGTGCAAATGCCAGTATAACTAACACCTCAAATGGCGGATGGTTCAGTTTCGAGCCCTTAGATCCACAGAATTTACATCGGCCTAGAGACACATAGGCTACCCTGGATTCATCCCTCAGTTTGGATACAGTATCTAAACAGGTTTACAGCCAATGTAAAGGCACTAACATTAAGGCACCGATGAAATTACCCACAGGGATATTTCTAATTTGTGGAGACAGAGCTTGGAATGGCATAACAGTCAGGCCGCAGGGTGGACCTTGGTATTTGGGGAAATTGTCATTGTTTCACCCCAATGTGTCTTCATTATGTGTCTTCATTAATGCAACTCAGTCAAAATTCAAACAGGAGGAGACACAGCCTGCATGACTTAGACTGCAGCCGGATAGGAGACCCACGGTTTTGGAGTGAGTTTAAACAAGTGGCAGTCTCAACTATCTTGCCAGGAGGAGCTGCAAATAAAGCTATGAAATTAGCAAAGCAATTGGGATGCTGGGCCAAGGATGAGCTAGACAAGACATCACAAATTTTAGATATGCTAACTGCAGATATGCAAAGTGTTAATCATGCTGTTTTGCAAAATAGAGCTGCTATAGATTTTTTGCTTTTAGCACAAGGTCATGGATGTGAAGAGTTTGAGGGAATGTGTTGCATGAATTTGTCTGATCACTCTGTATCTATTCATGCGAAGATAAAAGAATTACAGCAGGGACTTCACAATCTTAAAGAAGAAGAGGGTTTAGGAATTGATGAATGGCTTAAAAGCTTAGGACTTGGACCGTGGCTGAGAAACCTTGTGATATATGCTATAGGGTTACTGGGTGTGATTTTGCTGCTTTTGCTTATTTTGCCTTGTATTTTTAATTGTATTCAAAATATGGTTAGCCGAATTATAGAAAGAACCTGGCAGACTAGCCTCCTTGCCCAAGAACAAAACAGGGGAAGTGTGGAGAGTTTTGTCAAAGAGTGGCTTGAGGAGAGAGGACACAGCCGAATTAATTTGGTAAAGATGTCCTAACTAGGGCAGAGGCCTTTTTGCAGGCAGGGTGTCTGTTGAGAAGGTAGCTGAATAGAGAATGGAAAAGTACAAGACCGTGGCTAATTCCAAATCTTGCAGGTGCAAGATAATGTGTCCTTGGGCCTAACGGAGTATGATAAAGAAATACACAGCGAGGCGTGAGAAGTAGAGAACGTAGGCCCAAAGGAATGTGGATGAGTTAATGGTATAGTTTAACCAATAGATTGCTTGGCTTACAGAATATTCATAAGCTTATTATTTGCTGTATAAGTGTTTGATGCTTTCTTTAATAAACTGGACCTGTGATGAACCATCTGGTGTCCTGGTCTCCTTCCTACGACAGAACTTGAAGGGGGCATTCTGCCCTTTCTGAACAATGGATCTGGACTTTCTCCCTGCCTCCTGGCCTGGCTGGTCTGAGCTCCAGGGCGATGCCCCCCTCCAAGAGAAGACCCCTCTTGTCTGCCTTCAAACACCGTGACAGACAAGCAGAGATGTGAGCCTCTTCATCAAGGAACCAAGACAAGAAATCCCTGTGCAAGAAAACCCCCCTCTCACCTTCTTCCAGAGACTGGGACTGAACACCCCCCCGAGCTCGGGAGAGGTGTGCACGAAGGGGGAAAAACTGCCCAGAATAAACACACCTGTGAGCATTGGGCCATGAAAACAATGATTTTGCCCGTTGCTTGGCTAGGACTCTGTGTACCCCCCTTTTTCTGTTCTTTCCCCCTCCTCGGAGACCTTGGGTTTGGCTCCCCTTCCCCCTAACAAAAAAATCGTATAATTGGAGCCCTGGTTAGCCGTGCTTTTTGAGATCTCCCCAGACGTGACCCACTGAGCTTCGACGGCTGGACCCCGAAGGACAAAAGTGGCACCACATCTCAGCAGCTATAACTCCTCTACCCTCCTGTCCTCCCTCTTTCCTTATTTTCTCCCTTTCTTCCCCAGTTCCCCTCACCAACGCTTTTCAGTTGTGGTTATTTCAATAAAAACTGCATTTTGTTGATTTGTTACTGCAAATCCCCTGTGCCTTGTTGGTTATTTTTGCACCAAAAAATCATCACGTTACCCGTTAACCGGAATGGACCGTGACAGTAATGAACAGAACAAACACCTGGGAAGTCCAACATTGCATACTGCAAATCATCAGAATTTTGCATTGCCGAATAAAGATAATATTTTTTCAATGGTAAATAGATAACTGCAAATTCTTGACCTGCTAAATGTAACAATCTGGTCCTGGCCTTAATTACAATTTTTGGTCTCATCTCTAAAACTGTGAAAATAGTCTTTGGAAACCTGTAGGGAAGAAAAATCTGCTCTATTATCAACAAAGGATCTCTCTCAGAAGGGTCCCACTGAAAAATGAGACCACAAAGTTGCATTTTTTCTCCTAAAATTGCAAAAAAGAAAGGCTTTTCTGGAAGACAGCGATGAGCTTGCTGTCTTTGGAGAGCTTCCATGACCTTGTCAAGGGCTGAACAAGCTTCAGGTGTTAAGGTTCTTGGAGAGTTGATGTTGTAGCTTCCTCTCAGTAAATCGAAAAGTGGACCCAGTTCATCATTGGTGATTCCCAAAACAGGTCTGACCCAACTCATTTCTCCCAAAAGCTGCTGTAAGCCTTGCAGCTTGCTGACACTGCTCCGGAGCTGTATCTTCTGTGGTGTTATTGTTTTCTCAGTTATCTCCCATCCAAGATACTTCCACAGTGGAACTTCTTGGATTTTTGTAGCAGAAATTGCAAGTCCAGCATTTTGGATTTCAGTAACAATACTAGCACGGGTTTTCTCCATCTCTGCCTGCGTTGGAGCAGCGATGAGCAAATAAACCATGTAGTGCAGAATCAAGGATCTGGGAAACTTACGTCGAACTGGAGACAAAGCTTGGGTAACAAAATACTGGCAAATTAAAGGCGAGTTCTTCATTTTTTGGGGCAATGATTTCCAGTGATAGCTCTGCATGGGTTCTCTTCGATTGATGATCAGAACTGAAAAAGCAAATCTTGGAGCATCATCAGCATGAAGTGGAATGTGGAAAAAAAAGTCCTTTAAATCAATGACAATGAGAGGCCAGTGTTATGGGATCATTGATAAAGAAGGGAGTCCAGGTTGAAGAGGTCCCATGTCTTCAATCACTTGATCTTCTTCAGGTCATGAAGCAACATCTAGGAGTCTGATGTCTTCTTGTGGATGATGAACACTGGTGAATTCAGGGGATTATTTGTGGGAGTGACGTGACCTTGTTGCAATTGCTCTTTACCAACTTTTTAAGGATATTTAATTTTTTTCTCTGTTAAAGGCCATTGATCAATCCATATAGGATGATCAGTTTTCCAGGTCAGCTTTCAAGTGGCAGGTTTTGACGTGGTTTCCATCACAGGCCCACTTCCTACTTCCAGTTTGGCTCCCCATTGGAACAGGACGTCTCTCCCCTAGATGGTGAGAGGCTTCTGAACAAGAAAAGGACGCACCGTTGCTGTCTTTCCTTCAGGACCTGTAATGTTAATCAATGGATGCACTTTGCAAACACACGGCAGCACCTCCAATCCCTATGAGGGAACCTGAAGGAGCCACCAAATCCCAATCAATGGGCCAGAACATGTGAGAAATTACAGTGACATCTGTGCCAATATGCGGCATGCCTGTAACATAAATTGTTTTACCACAGTGAGTCAGGCAGCAAGTCAATTTTGCTTGGTTACTGTCCAAACATTGCACCCAAAAGACCTCTGGACCTGAGGTACTAGATGGCACAGACACAACTGAATTCTTTGGAAAGTTGTTTTGCTTGGGTATATTCATTGGTAACAGAAATACAAGAGCAATATGTTGGGAGAGCAGCTTGGAATTGGAGAAGTACAAGGCCGTGGCTAATTCCAAGTCCTGCACCTGCAAGATAGCATGTCCTTGAGCCTAGCTGGGTTACCATAACAAAGTGCTATGGTTGAGAGAAAAGAGAGATGTAACCCCTAAAGAATGAGAAAGAGCTGATGTTGTAGTGTGGCCAATAGACGGTGTAAATTACAGAATATTCATGAGCTTATTACTTGCTGTATAAGTGTCTGATGCTCTCTTCAACAAACGGAGCTTGCTGAACATTCATATTGTGGGTCTCGAGCCTTCCCTGCACCAAGACAAATGGGCAGCTGCAACAGCAATAGGTGTTTTTGGTGGAATTACCATAGGAACATCAAGTGCAAGAGCTAAAATCACTAGTTCTTCATTACAATTCACTGAAAAAACAGAAGGAAGGATTGAGAGTTTAAAACTTTTGTTGTTGGCTTTGCCTAGAATCAAAAAATCTTGTCTTTGTTGAAAAAGATTGACAATTCCAGTACGAAGGCTTACACAACACAAATTATTTAATAAGTGAATCAATTTTGAGGAGGCTAATTCAAACCTTGCAATTGAGGGTATTGAGCTGGAACCATCTGAGGATTGGTTGATTGAGGGATAAATGACTCAGGTACTAACACCACTTGACTGGGTAACTGGTTGCCAGGGGGTACCACTACTTGTGTCGAGGCGCGGTGGTAATCCGTGCTCTTTTTTACGTTTAACGACAAAGGCCTGCCATCGATGTCAAACTGAGAGTGACAGTACTTAGCAAGATGCTTCCCTTTTCGACATTGAGGGCAAATAGAAAGTTGTTTAGGTTGGGTTGTTTTCATAGGACAATGCTTTTTAATGTGACCTGGTTTACCACAAATCTTTTTATCAGAGTCCAACTGTAAAGTAGCAACAGATTTTTCCCAAATTTTTTCTTGTTTTACTAGGAGCTTTTCAAATTTATCTATTCATTGTGTCAGATTATCTCCCAATGTTTTTCTAATGCATTGACCTGTATGTTAGCGAGACGTTGTGGAGAAGTAAACCTACTGCAAGCTGTTAGCATCTGTGTAATAGTTGGAGGCTGATCCAGCAAAGTTAAAATAATTTTTCTACATTCCTCATTAGCATTTACAAAAGCAAGGTTTTGAACAATATAGGAGTGTGCTTGTTCATCTGGACATTGCTTTTCGACTGCTTGGGTTAATCTGGCCAGAAAAGAACCATAGGATTCTGTTCCACCTTGTCTCTGTTCCACCTTGCCTGATAGTAGTATAAGCATTTACATGGGTACCAGCTGGCTCAACTGAAAACAAAGCTTTTCTAGCAGTATCTTTAATATCTGTTAATACAGGCCGAGGCAATTCTGCCACTTGATTTTCTCATCTATGGTAAATTGGATCACCTGCTAGTTGGGTAACATCTATATTCTCATAAGGAGTATTTTTATATCTTTCAACCACTTTATTAAGAAGTTTTTTCCATTGCAATTCCCATAAAAGATACTATGAATTGGTTAAAATTAGGGAAGCCACATTTCGACAATCAGCAGGGACTAGGTCGTAAGAATAAAAATTACTTTTCAACACATTATTAAAATAAGGAGAAGAGAACCCACTTTCTCCCAAAGATTGGCAGAGTTCTTTTGTATCATGGTGAGAAAGACTTTCAAATCGTGGATTTACATCATCACGACCATATCTTACAGGTAAGGCAAAGAATTGTTTCTTTGAATCCAAATATTTTTCTAAATTTTGAATAATATTAGATCAATTAGGTGATTGCAATGGAGGGTTCATCTCTGATTTAGACTGTGCTTTATTTTTCCCTCTCAGTACTCTTGTGTCTGATTCAGAAGAACAGATAGGATTGTCACTGACATAGCTGTTCCGGGAACTCTGCCTATCTCACGGCTGCTGCTTAGCTCTAATCACAGTTCTGCTGTCTCTGGGGCCTGCATTTTGTAGCCTCCCCAAAACCCTCTAATTTTGTGGATTCTCACAGTAAACCATTGCAGTTTCTTATTCACTTCACAGAAACTGTGAGAAAACACACTATAAGTATCAAGGAATGCAGTGCAGGGATGATGGGCATCCCTCAGTTATCCAGACAGACTGATGTCACTGGAAAAATTCCCTCTTTTCTACTGGGTTTTCCTTTGCTTTGGCTGCTCTTTGTATGGCTTCAGGTCATATTTCCCTTGATTTAAGGAAATATCTTGGCCGTTCTTGAAGAATTTCCCTTGGAGGAATTATTCAGTTCTGCAGTCCTCATTATACACTCTTTTTAAAAAGACTTTTATGCTATTTTTTTTCTCTCTGTGCCTTCACACTTGTTGACCAAGGTTTTCTCTCTAAGAATATTAATCACAATATTTCAAAGGATTAAAAAATGCTACGGTATTTTTTCCCTAAATATTACAAAAGAACAATTTAAAAAAATCTGTATACATGCTGGATGGAAAATGCAAACAGAAATAAATTTGAGAGTTCTCCCAAAAACCTTAAGAAAAAACCTCATGTATTCAACCACAGAATACAAAAATGGGCACGTTCTAGAAGTGAAAGTTTGTGCACCGGTTCTGCACAGAATTCTATGCTTTCGAGCTTTTTGCCCTCCAGGGGCAGTGCCATTCCCTGAACTGTAATGCTCTGAGCATGTTCTGCTCACCATGGCAGCTTTCTGCTCTGCCCTGGTACAGATCATCCTCCCAGCAAAGGGGGAGTGCAGCCACCACAACCCTCAGCACCTTCCCACAGAGCAAGAACCTGAAGGAGAGAGATGGCTTTCACCAGCTGCTGCGGGTTCTAACACTGCCACCTCTCAGCTGCTGAAAGCCTGAATTTCTGTGTTGCAGAGTGTTAGTTTATTGAGCCAAATGTTCTGTTAGCTTGTGGTACATTCCACTGTTTCCCGAGTTATTACAGTTAATTTCTCCCCTGTGTTATGCTCTCTTCCCCACGTGTCCCTCAAGGAATCCCCTCCCTCCTCACCAGATTTTTCCCAGTCTGTCAAGACAAGCCGGCCCCTTTGGCCCATCCATCAGCCCAAACCCTACCCTTTGTTCCAGAAAGTTCCCTGTCTCTTACCCCAAGATCCAACCTCTATCCCAACCCTCTCTCCTCCCCTTGTTCTGATTTGTTGTGGCCCTCAAAACCACATCCCAACAGTCGCTTATTGGTTACTGTATGGTGTCCACCCTCCGTTTTGAAAGATTTTAAAAACCTGTGCACAGGGGTGCTGGGGGGTTTTTTAAACTTTTGCTTCCCTTTGGGGATTTTGTGCTAAGTGCTTTCTTTCAGCCGCTCCTAATAAATTCATTGCACTTTACACCACAGAAGAGCTTCTGCTGCCTGCTCCACTTGGTCCTCCAGGGGTCTCTACTGCTAGGCAGCTGACCTAGAGGTTCTGGCTCAGGCAAACCCTAGTCTAATCAGTTCTCCACTCTTGGCATTGTCCCTGGAACATCCCAGAGCTAGCCAGGGCTGCAGAGGGCAGTGATAGTGACCCACGCCCTGGCATGTCACAGCCCCCAGCGCCACACCTGCCAGGCTACAAGCCCCAGCCCTGGTCCCCACTGCCAGCCTCAGGGGCTCCTGGGCATCCTCACCCTGAGTGCAAAGGCAGCCTCAGGAGCCGCCCAGGGCACTCTGGATCCAGGCTGCAGACACACTAAAGCCGGCACTGAAAGGGACATGGATGGGGACTGCAGCTGGATCTTGCAGTGCTCACCACCCCTGACTGCCCTGTACGTGAGCCCAAACCTCACCTGCAGCACCTTGAGCACATTTACCCTGCTTGCCCATCCTGGAACGTGGTGTTCTCACATCATACACCAGCCCTTTGCAGGGAGTGACCAGCTCCCAGCTGCTCTGCTACCCTGGCCTTACTTTCTGTTTGCCAGTAATGAACTTAATGGATACACTCTGAGAAACCTAGCGCAATATTTGCTTCTCAGGAGCTCTTAGGCAAAAAACCTGCTCTGCTCACTAGTTTTTGCACAGAAAAAGTAGGTCCTGACGAAGCATAATGCACAGGCAGGGCTCTGGCATACGAATTCCTGAGCCAGAGGATACCATCCATTGTTGTTCTTAGCTGCTTTGCTGATATTTTAGAGCCAGTTCTGGACAAGGGCTGCTGCTGACAGGGTAACAAAATTTAGAGAAATCAAGGTGCAGGAGACAAACAAAAAAAAACAAGGGGGAAACCACTTAGAAATACAGAGCGCAACAGAAGTCCTTGGAGATGGTTTAATAGAAAATGGCAGCAGCAGTGAGCAGAGCCCGAGGCTGCTCACTGCCACCAGAGGGGCTCCTCAGTTCCCTGCTGGTTTGTGCGTAATTCTTGCTGAGCTCCCTGTGCCCTTTCAGCAGATGCAGCCCTGCCTGGAAAGGGCTCCATGCTCTGGTGTTCCCAGCTTGCTCCAGCCTACATTCTTAGCAGCACTGAAAGAAGAGGGGAAACAAAGAGGCGTTTTCTGCGCTGCCTGCAAACTCTTCTCCTTCAGTGCCACTGCCAGAGATCATCCCTCTGTCAGCTTGGCACTGTGCCTGCTGCATCCTCCTCCCTGTCCCTTGCATCAGGTCCTGCACATCATCAGCACTCGCTGTCCCACACCACGAACAGAGAGAGCTGTGTCAGAAGAGCAAGGATTGCATTTTCTTGGCCTTTCTAACAGAGACAAGAAGCATGAGTCCAAATAACTTTGTTGTTTGTTCCTGCTCTACTTTTTGACAACTCTGTTTTGCTTTAACGCAAAAGTCTCTTTTCCCACATGGATGGAATGATCTGTAATTGGCAGTTGCTTCAGGCTGTCAGGCACCATGGGAGTTGTCTCTGATGAGGATTTGGTGAATTTTCCATTGGTCACTTGGTGGTGTCATCTTGGGCGGAGCTCAGCGGCCGACCCTGCTGTTCCCAGGGGATGCATTGGGACGCCAAGCCCCTCAGGGCTGGGATTCGGGGGAGGGCGGGCTCGGAGCGCCCAGAGCCTGGGCCCATGAGGAGCTGCTGCTGGCGCTGGCTGTGCTCAGCCCGCTGTGCCGAGCAGCCGCGGCCACGGAGACACAGGCGGGAGCTGTGGCCGAGGCCGGCAGGCGGCCCGGGCCGGCTCGCAGCTGCGAGGATGGCGGCAGCCTGTGCCCTGAGGCAGAGGCCGTGGCGCTTTGCGAGCAGGGTTTTTCTGAGCCGGCCGCAATGTGCTGCCTCCCGTGTGGGCCCGGCTGCGGCAGAGGCCGGCGGGAGCGCGGCGGGGCTGGCAGCAGCGGGCAGAGGCCGCAGAGAGCAGCAGCCCGGCCGGGCCCGCTGCGGAGTGGCAGGGAGCTGCAGGGCAGCCCTCGGCCGTGTCTGTGCGCACAGGGCAGGAGCAGAGGCCGGAGCAGAGTCAGGAGCCACGGCAGAAGCCAGCCATAGCAGCTGCTCGCCGTGCCCAGGGCCGCAGCCGCAGCTCTCCCCTGCCGGTCACAATAGCTGCCGCTCGCCTCCGACGCTCCGGCGCTTCCTGGAGATGAGGGGCCCCATCCCCAGCACGCCCTGGAGCTCTGCAGCGAGAGGAGCCGCCGGCGCCGCAAAGGGCAGCGCAGAGGGCGCAGGTTGAGGAGGAGGACATGAGGCTCTCTCTGGGCCGCGCTGTGGCAGCTCTGCCCTCTCGGCCTTTGCCTTGAGCCCTTTGCTTCTTTTCCATGAGCCCTGATCCCCGTCCTTGGCCAAGTGCCCCCGCAGCCCTTTCCAGGGCTGCAGGAAAAGCTGCCTCAGTCACAGAATCACAGAATCCCTGACTTGGAAGACAGATACTTTCAAGATCATCGAGTCCAACCCATGGCCTAACACGTAAACTAAAGCACGGCACTGAGTGCCACATCCAGTCTTCTTGTAAAGGCTTGCAGGGATGGTGAGTCCACCATCTCCCCAGAGGGGTCTGTCCCAGGAAGAACCAAGATAACACTGGGGCCTTCTACCCGCCGGCGCTTGGAGCTCTGGAAGTTTGTCTTTCTGCTTAGGCAAAGGCCATGGAAAAGGACTGGGAAAAGTAGTCACAAATAGAGTAGCCTACAGAGCTCTAAATTGATGTGCAAGGAATACAGAAATGATAGAAAAGAAAAAAAGGCCAAACCCAAATGGCATCAGCAAAGTCTTGTGCATGAACACATAGCTGCAGAGGGTCTTCTCAGCCCTATCTCTTTGTATTTCTGGGAACCAGAGGAATCCTGCTTGAGCCTCTGGGTTTGGGAGGTAAAAGTTCATTTCTTTTTTCTCCTTGGGGCAGCTCCTGTTGCTAGCATCAGCTGAGCCTCTCTCCAGCCTGTTGCCTGTTCTGATTGTTGCAGCAAAACAACTGATGGCAGACAGAAGACACTGACGCTTGCAGAGACGTGACTTTTTCCAGTGCCAGCTGTGAGTGGGAGTCAGAAGAAAAACTCCCGAAAGCACAACTCCATTGGAAAATTGCCTTCCTTTTCATTCCGATGCTCTAGATCCACTTCTGAATTGTCAGTTGTTTGTTAAGGATGGGAAGTTCTGTTTCATTATTTTTTTCATGTGGTTTGGCAGTGGATGAGGCTCTCATTCAGTCACAAACTCCAGAACAAAGTGCTTTTGGAAGATGGCCCACGTGGCAGTTTTGCCCAGCCAGGGTCCTTGTGGATATAAGACAGCAAGGGCAATGGTATCTGCAGCCAAAACCCAGCAAAGCTTGGCTCAGCCAAAACATCCTAGGGAGATTGAGGCCTCCAGCTGTCCCTAGAAATCAGCAGAGTTCCAGACAAATGGTTGTGTAGCACTAAGTGCAATCGCTTTGCCTGGATCAGAGCCTTGCACAGCTGAAGAAGCAGAAAGATCAGCAAGGAGCTCCCAAAGGCCCCTCACATCATTTTCATTTTGCTCATCTTGTGTAAGTTTGCAACTAAACGTGTGTTTGCAGTTGACCTAATGAGAGAAAAAAAAAGTGAAAAGAGGCTTTCTGGCAGGGCCAGGACATTGCAGAAGAGGAATCACTGGTGTGCATTTCATTGGACCTCTCTCAAGCCTCTAAAAGTATTATAGCCTGATTTAAAACATGCCAGTATCAACCAACTTGGAGAGACAGAGACTAAAATTACTTACAGGGTTTTTTTTTTAAGTGTGAGAAAAACTACCCAAAGGGTGTTGTTGTGTGACATTTTAAAATATACAACGTCAAAATTATCAACTGCAATAAATCAAGAGTTTAAAAAGGAGTGTTTTGGTATATGAATAATTAAAACCACAAAAATGTGCAGATATGAATGCATGTTTTCATAAAAATCATGAAATTCTAGACAAAAAAATACATGCCTTGAATTACAACACAAAGGCATATAGAACTGTACTTGAATTAGTTCGTTTTACATTGCTGGAGTTTTTTCCTTGTGAAGAGGAGCTAGGGTATTGTTGAAGAAAAGTGGCACAAGCAGGGTGGGGCAGCGTGCCGTGCTCCGTGCAGAGGCTGCCAGGGGCTGTCCGAAGAGCGCCCTGCTGCAGCCAGAGCCCTCCCGGCCTGGGGCCCGGGAGCAAAGGGCCAGGGCAGGCACCTCCTCCTGGTCCTGACCCTGCCACCGCTCCCTGCTGCTGCTGCTGCTGCTGCTGCTGAGGGAAAGAGACTCTCCTAAGGCCCCATGAACGAATGCACTTACACAGCCCTGGGGATGCCAGTGAAGGAAACCATGTGTCATGTAATGCATGTATGACCAGAGTCACCAAACACCACCTAAACATGGAATTGTTGCACCTCTCTAGGACAGGCAGAAATTGAAAGAATTAACTGGAGACATCAGGGCAGAAGAGGCCAGAGGAGGGAAACAGCTCTAAAGGGAAAACCATCCTATCTGGAGGCAGAAACATCTCTGCCTGCTCAGAATCGGTCGAGGGAATATGTGTCTAATCCTAGCCAGAAAGGGATGCTTTAGGTGAGCTTTGCACCTCCAACTGCCTTGGACCAGAGCCAGGAAGATTCAATTATGCAAATGTTACATAGATAGATAGATAGATTGATTGATAGATAGAGAGAGAGAGAGAGAGAGATTGACAGATTTCGTTACTGAAATCTCTCTTTACTGTCCCCTCTGTGTTGCTACAGACAACAGAACTAGGTAGTCAGTGTCCCGCTCAACTACAATCCTGAGATTGCTCCCCTGTTGCTTCAAAAAAGCACACGCCTGCGGAATCTGGAGCGTGTAGGTCCTTACGGAAAGGGATCAGACCCAGAGCATTGCACTGGGAATTGCACTCTTTGTGCATCTGTGCTCGGGCAAGTTCTTCTCTTGGACTCAACCACACTGGTGGTGCTAAAGTGGCTGGAATGAGAAATCCAGCCCAGCTCCCTCCAGCTCCTGTGATCTCTGAGGAGCAGCTGGAATGCAAGGGCATTGACCTGCTGCTCAATTCCCAAACAACACACACTGATTCCCTGGGCTGCAAAAAGGCACGGTCACTACTAAGCTCAAAGTGATGTGTGAGGCCATACTGGCTGGCCTGGGACCACAACAGCTCCTTCTGCACCAAGGTCCCTGCACAGAATGATGTGTTCTCATGCAAAACTACTGCATTCTCCAGAAGTGATACATTGGAAATCAAAATTCTAGCAGACTCAGTCCCAGTGCTATAAAAGGGCAGAAAAAAATTATGAAAACAACTTTAGTTGGGAGAAAAAGAAAATGAAAAAGCCTCTTCCTCCAAGCAAACAAACAAAAAAAAAACTAAGGAAAAAGGGGAGAAGTCGCTTCCAAAAGCAGCTCAAATATTTGGATGCACTGAGGACATGCTGAAGGTCCCTCATGAGGCTCCTCATGTCCAAGCAGAAGCTTCCTCAGTGCCTCCTCACTGGCCTTGTGCTCCCCCCCCTTGCCCAGCTCCCCTGTCCTTCTGTGCACACGCTGCAGCCCCTCAATGACTCTCTGCTTCCCAGGGGCCCACAAGTGCACACAGCACTCCAGCTGTGGCCGCGGCGCTGCCCAGCACAGGACCATGCTCACTGCCCTGCACCTGCTGCCCCACTGCTGCTGACACAGGCCACCATGCCCTTGGCCTTCTTGGCCACCTGGCCACACGCTGCCTCAACTGCAGCTGCTCAAGACTGGCAGCAACCCTGGCTTGTTTTGGCCTATGCAGCTCCCCAGCCACAAAATTGCCCATTTCACTTCAGATACAGCAGGCACCATTTCAAGATGGCCTTCCTTTTCTGAGCAACACAAGACAGCAGTCAAGGACTTGCAGCTTCACCCCCACTCATGGCTCCAAGGCACTTGCCAAAGTTGCAGACTTCAGTGCAAAATGGATCAGCAGAAACTTTCCCCGTCTGCTGTTTGCAGCTTCTCAAAAGCCAAAAGTCAATTGAGTCAACAGTGACTCTACAAGTGAAGAACGACTCAAGAAAACTGCAGAACACTTGCACAAGCCAAAGACACCTTTCCAAAAAGGGAAAAGAAACAAACAAAGCCTTTTGACCTCCAGCATTACCACGTGTGCCCTTGGCCATGACATCGCAGAAGCCCAGAGATGGAGCTTCCCTGAACCCAGCAGCCAGAAGCACAGCTGGAGCCCCCAGCTCTGCACTGCCCCAACAGGACAGGTCAAAGGCCAAGTTCTGCGGTCACTGCCTAGAGGAAATCCCTAGCACCTGGCAGGACTCCAGCACCCAGCATCCTCAGCCTGCAACAGCAAAGTACTGGCTGCTCCAAAACTTGCAGCTCTGCCTTGCACTAAAGACAGCACCACACACAACTGGCACTTATAGGTCTGGAATAGGGCGGTGAGAACAAGGTTGGAGGGTTGTTGTCATCCACCTCATTTTGCTCCTCTTTGGCTTCTTCTGCAATAACAGAGAGAGCCAGGGGAAAAACGGCTCTTGCTCTTCTTATCTTGTCTCTATTATGTGCAAAAAGAGTCAAATAGTAGATTGAAGAGGAAACACCATATACAGCAAAAAGCGCAGGAGCAAGATGGTGAATCATTATAGCACTGCTCTACAAGTTTGCAGGCTTTGCTGCAACACCAGAATAAACAAGGCGTTTGAATGTGCAAGTGCCCACCGAAAAATGACTCATACACGAGGTTTCTCCTGCACTGGGCAAGGCCTAGGGCTGCTCTGACACTCAGGCCTTCCATGCACCAAGGCAACCTTCTGATGTCACTACGACGAGGTGGCAACCATGCCCCGGCAAGACAAAGCAAACACTCTGTATTGGTCTGTGACTTTATATCAAGCAATAAACAATCTTCCCTACAGCAAATGCAAAAGAGCCTGGGAAGTTCTCCTGCATCACAAAGCAGCACAAATTCTCCTTGTGGGCCAAAGCCTGTTGTTCACGGGATCCAAGAGGAACTCCAAGAATGACCTCAGCTGTGGCCGTGGCGCTGCCCAGCACAGGGCCACACTCACTGCCCTGCTCCTGCTGCCCCACTGCTGCTGACACAGGCCACCATGCCCTTGGCCTTCTTGGCTTCCTGGCCACACGCGGCCTCATCTTCAGCTGCTCAAGGCCACCAGCCCTGCGTCCTTTTGGCCCACGCAGCTCTCCAGGCAAAAAGTTGCCTGTTTGACTTCAAATACAGCATCCACCTTTTCAAGGTGGCCTTCTTGTTCCACAACTGCATCTTCTAAGGAGATGTCACTAAATTGACAGGAATAGAATTCTCAGTCTCTCTGACTAAATTGAACTGGGCTAATTCTACTCTCTGGGATGTTGCTCTTAGTTCAGTGTTCTCCTCTGGTTGCTGTCAGCAAGTGACATTTTCTCTGCAAAACTGAGTTTGTAGTTCTTCAGGACTCTGAGAGGGAAGCTAGGAACTATCCACTTATGCCTTTGTTACCTTTGTTGAAGGCATCAAAATGGATTTTCTTTCGGTCTCCCTAGCCAGTCCTCTACTGCTACTGGCCAAGGTGACAGCTAGCTCTAGAATTCTTAAACACCAGGAACATAAAATGTCCCTTTCTCACTCAGCTCAGGATCAGCACCGCTAAATACATGCCTGAGGTGACCTGTAGTGGGCACGGGAAATGAGTCAGATGCTGTGAGAAAACTGCCTGGGCTGCTGAATCCCACAGAACAAGTAAACCCAAACAGAGCTGATTTCCTGTTTGCCAACTTCCCTCCAGGAGACACCTTTCATTCACACAGCCAGCAAGAGATCAGGGCAATGTTCTTGGTTGTGCCTACAATTTGGCCTGTTTTGCCAGTAAATGACTAAAAACATAACCAAGAAAATGCAGGTTCTTCTTTAACACTCAATGCTACTGTTCTACCAAAGACATAAAAATGCTTCTAAAATCCTCTCCTTCAGGTACTTTTTAAAAAAAATCAGTTGCATGCACCAATTCTTCTAAACTTGCTGGAAACTGTTGCCCAGAAAATCTTCCCCAAAATCCCTCTGAGCTCTGGCATTTCTGTTGTGAAACAGCACAGCAGCATCTCCATGGTTCTTGAGCAGACACTCACTGCTTTGGAGTTTGCATTTCATTGCAATGGGAAGATCACTATTTTAGCACTCAGTCAAGGGTCAAGGTAGACAGTCAGATTATTTCAGGAGAAACTGTAGAAGGAAAGAATCTTCCCCTGAATTCTGGGAACAACTACCTACTATTCTTTCAATCATCATACTCATCCTAATCATTGCCAACAACCTGTTTGTCCTGTTCATTTCCTGAGAAGGAGTTGGAATCATAACCTTCCTACTAATCAGCTGATGACACGGCCGAGCAGAGGCCGACACCGCCGCCCTCCAAGCCGTACTTTACAACTGAATCAGAGACATCAGGCTTATCCTTTGCATAGCACGACTAGGCTCCACCACAAACACCTGAGAAATCCAACAACTTCCTACCCCATCCCAATCTCCTACACTACCCCTACTAGGTCTCATCCTAGCTGCAACCAGAAAATCTGCTTAATTCGGCCTCCAGCCATGACTCCCAGCTGCAATAGAAGGGCCAACGCCCGCATCCGCCCTACTCCACTCCAGCACAATAGTAGTTGCCGGAATTTTCCTACTTATCCGAACCCACCCTCTATTCAATAATAACCAAACCGCCCAAACCCTGTGCCTCTGCCTAGGAGCTTTATCCTCACTATTTGCAGCCACGTGTGCCCTCACCCAAAACGACATTAAAAAAATCATTGCCTTCTCCACTTCAAGCCAGTTAGGACTAATAATAGTCACAATCGAACTAAACCTACCCGAACTAGCCTTCCTCCACATCTCAACTCACACATTCTTCAAAGCCATGCTCTTCCTATGCTCAGGCTCCATCATTCACAGCTTAAATGGAGAACAGGACATCTGAAAAATAGGAGGACTCCAAAAAATACTCTCCACAACCACTGCATGCCTTACCATCGGCAACCTCGCCCTAATAGGAACACCATTCCTAGCAGGATTCTACTCAAAAGACCAAATCATTGAAAGCCTAAACACATCCTACTCAAACACTTGAGCCCTACTCCTAACCCTTCTAGCCACATCATTCACCACAGTACACACAATCCGCATAACCGTACTAGTACAGTTTGAATTCCGCCCTTGACCCCAGTAAGTGAAAACAACCCCACAGTAACTTCCCCTGTCACTCGCCTTGTGCTGGGAAGCATCCTGGCAGGATTCCTCATCACCTCATTCATCATCCCCACAAAAACCCTTCCAATAACCATGCCACCCTCTATTAAATAACTTCCCTAATCCTAACAGCCCTAGGCATCGCTTTAGTTCTAGAAATTTCAAAAATAGACCAAACACTCATCCTCACAAAACAAGCTCCCTTCTAAAACTTCTCAACATCCCTAGGATACTTTAACCCCTTAACCCACTGCCTAAGTATAACCAACTTCCTCAAAGGAGGAGAAAACATCGCATCCCACCTAATTGACCTCTCCTGATACAAAATACTAGGTCCAGAGGGGCTAGTCAGCCTACAACTAATAGCAACCAAAACTGCCACCACCCTCCACTCAGGCCTAATCAAAGCTTACTTAGGATCATTCACCTTATCCATTCTCATCATCCTCATATCCACATACAGAAATAACCAATGGCCCTCAACCTTTGTAAAAACCACCAAATCCTCAAAATCATCAACAACACCCTAATCGACCTCCCAGCACCATCAAACATCTCAACATGATGAAACTTTGGGTATCTAGTAGGCGTTTGCTTAATTACTCAAATCGTCACAGGTCTTCTAGCTATGCACTACACAGCAGATACAAATCTAGCCTTCTCCTCTGTCACTCACATATGCCAAGACGTACAATTCGGGTGACTCATCCGCAACCTCCACACAAACGGAGCTTCCTTCTTCTTCATCTGCATCTACTTACGCATCGGTCGAGGACTCTACTACGGCTCATGCCTGTGGAGGATACTATTAATAGTTGGTTAGCTGAGAAAGGCCATGCTGACATAATGCCGCTGGTTAAACTGAGAGAGGGAAGTCAGAAGTCAGTAAGCTGAAAGGAAAAATCAGCAGTCGGTGACCAATGACAGGCAAGGACAGAATGCCCTTGCCGCAACATGAGGATAGGGAAGAGAAATTCTTCCTGAGAATATGTAGAAAGTATCAAAAGTATAACCATAAGAATGCAGAAGTAGGCGTAGTTGCTGATATGTAACTAACCAATCCTGAGCTCAACTTTTGCAATATGTATGAAGCTCATTATGAACTGTATTTAACCTGCTGTACTAATCAATAAAATTGAGCCTGTGATGATCTAATTGATGTCCTGGTCTCCTTCCGTCGACAAATGGTGGAGAATGCGGGCAACGCCAAATCTCTGTCCTTTTTTCTCGGATTAAAAGAAAAAGGGGATTACGCCACGGTCGAGGAAGTTGGGTTTGGGTCCTTGCAGCCGGGACGGTGCCGGAATTTGAAGCACCCTTGAGGATCACAACAGTGAATCAAGCAAATACATGTCGCAGGAGCCTGGAGAGCTGCAACAGCCCGCGCTGACTAATAGGTATGGATAGGCAAGCGGCATACGATTTATTCGCGGCGTATTTAGAACGTCGATGAATAAAAGGGATAGATTTAAAAAAGGAATTACCAGGGTTATTAGCTTACGGCCATGCTAAAGGTATCTTTGCTAATCCACATACAGTTCATGAGCTAGCAGAGTGGAACAAATTTGGGGAAATCCTGTGGGATACAGTGTTAGACGATGATAAGTCAGCAAAGAAATTAGGGAAGTTATGGCGGGTGGTGTATAACACGTTACTTCAGCAGGTCTGTGAGACAAAGGCAGCAGAAAGGGCGACAGAAGCTCATAAGAGGAATATAGGGTATGGTCGTGAGGATGATCCCCTGGCATCTTCTGTAACTAAGATACTTATGCCTAAGAGTCCCCAGCAAAGTGGTGTGGAGGATTTTCCTATAGGCACAGTGGAACCGTCTGCACCCTTCCTGTCAGAGAGGGAGGGCTAGTTGGATGGTGGGGGTAAGAGCAAGCCAGCTTTGCCTCCGCCGTCAGCTTCAGGCGGGTTGGATGGTGGGGGTGGGAGCAAGCCAGCTTCGCCTCCGCCGCCAGCTTTGCCTCCGCCGCTTCCCTCGAGTGAGCCGGCTCCAGTTACAGCTTCGGCGGGGGGGCCACTTCCTCCGCACGAGCCGGCTCCAGCGGGGGGGCCGCTTCCTCCACGCGAGCCGGCTCCACTCGAGTTGGCTCCGGTTTCACTGTCGGCTCCAGCGGGGGGGCTGCTTCCCCCGCGCGAGCCAGCCTCTGCTCCACTGCCTTCCCCGTGCGAAAACTCGGTGTCTGTACCGAAGCGCCAGCAACATAGCACCCTTAAAGAGTCAGATCCCATCCCAGGGGCACACCGTGATCTATGGGGGGAGATGGCTAAACACAGGAGGGAAGCTTGGGCTGTTTTGGCAAAAGAAGTAATGCAAATGGGGGATGACGAGGCGGTGGAAGTAGCTTCTAGTCTTGCATGTCCGGTCACATACACACCACAGTATGATGCACAGGGGAACCTTACGCATAATAAAGCGGAATATACTCCCTTATATTGGAAGTTGTTAGCTCAGCTACGTTCTACGGTTAGTCAGTTTGGAGTAAAAAGTGAACCTGTTAGGCAAATGCTAGATTATCTTTTTAATACTCAGGTTTTATGTCCTAATGATTTAAGAGGAATAATTCGGTTGATATTCACTCAGCATCAGCAGTTATTGTTTAATGCACATTGGCAAGCAAGTTATTGTTTAATGCACATTGGTAAATGAGTCGGTTGCTGTACAACGAGCCCAGGGAGACCCATTACATGGAGTAACAGTAGAGGAGCTGATGGGCTTAGGGGCATTTTTACGTACAGAGGCACAGATGATATCGGGAGCAGATAAATTAGAGAGTCTATGCGGTTGGTGCGTGCTGCAATAGATATGGTTAAAGAGCCAGGAGGGTTACCAGCTTATATGGGCATTAAACAAGGTAGAGAAGAATCATTTGGAAATTTTATCAATAGAGAAGCTACTGCTATAGATCGGGCCGGGGTTGCAGACTACATGAAGGGGGCACTATTGAAGCAGTGGGCCTTGCAAAATAGCAATCCAGCAACACAAAGAGTGTTAGCTACTTTAGAGGCAAATTGGAGTATTGAGGAGGCATTAGAGAGAATGGCATTAATGCCAACAGCTTCACAGGCCTTTATAGCAGAAGCCTTAAAGGAATTAGGATTAGGGTTACAAAAGCAAGCAGAGTCTACTCAGAATCAGGTGCTAGCTGCTCTTGCTCCTCTCTGAAGCGGCTCACTGGCAGTCACGCAAGGAGGTTCGAAACCATTCATCAAGTGCTACCGATGCGGCAATGAAGGACACACGCCGAACATGCCGAGCGACTGGCATATGGTGTCAACACTGCCAATCCAGCTCCCAAGATTCTACGGCTTGTAGGCTCCGGTCGGTAAACCATCAGCGGAGCGCGCATCACGGGGGCCGCGCCCAGACACAAGCTGCTGCCGTGACATCGCTGCCACCTCCTGTCTGCAACCCGCAACAACAGGGAGCCTTGGCTTGGACTTATCAGCAGCAGTAGACGTCACACTAATGACGAACCGGCCTGAGAGGATACCCACTGGAGTAAAGGGTCCTCTTATATTAAATGGACAAACATGTGGAGCATTATTGCTGGGACGTTCTTCTACAACTATGTTGGGATTATGTGTTTTGACTGGTGTTATTGATGCGGATTATACAGGGGAAATACAAATCATGGGTTACACCCTTTATCCTCCGATTAAAATTACTAAAGGACAACGCATCGCACAATTGGTACCACTATCTCAAATGACATTGGGAATACAATCATTTACTGGGCAAACACGGAATGAAAAAGGTTTTGGCTCTACTGGTGTTACACTTCTGACTGTGGATTTACAAAATAGACCAAAGCAAAAGGCTGAAATTACTTATGGGCATCAAAGCATAACCCTTTATGGATTATTGGATACAGGAGCAGATACCAGCATCATTTCTCCAGAAGTGTGGCCACAACATTGGCCCCTATTTCCATCATCAAACATGCTCACAGGAGTAGGAGGATTTACATTGGAAGCAGATCGCTGCTTTTGTCTATGTGCATTGAGAATCAACAAGTATCTGCTGTGTTTTCAATTGTTCAACTGCCTCCTACAGTTTCCTGTTTAATTGGAAGGGACATTTTAACACAATTGGGAGTAGTGTTAACTAATCAGCACCCTTTGGGGTAATTACCATTGCTTGGACTTTCCCCATTCCACTCACCTGGAAAACGGATACACCGGTGATGGTTAAGCAATGGCCATTAAAAGGGGAGAGTCTTATGCATGCCCATGAATTGGTACAGGAACAATATACAAAGGGACACCTACGACTATCCACGAGCCCTTGGAATACACTTATTTTTGTAATCAAGAAGAAATCAGGGAAATATCATTTGATACATGATTTGAGGGCTGTAAATGACCAAATGGAACCAATGGGGCCTTACAGCCTGGTCTTCCAAATCCAGCTATGATACCAGAACACTGGCCACTTTTAATTATTGACCTAAAGGATTGTTTTTTCACTATTGGGCTGCATCCTGATGATATGAAGAGATTTGCTTTTACTTTACCAGCAATAAATCGTGGAGAACTGGATAAAAGATTTGAATGGACGTCTCTTCCGCAAGGCATGCGCAACTCCCCCACTTTATGTCAGCTTTATGTTGAAGCTGCATTACAGCCACTATGTCGCAAATGGCCAGTAACTATAATATATCATTACATGGATGATATTTTGTTTGCACAGCAACAGCCATTCTCCTCTTTACAGATTAACAGCATTAAAAATACACTTGCTGCATATTCACTTGTTATTGCTACAGAGAAAATTCAAACTACAAGGTCCTGGAAATATTTGGGATGGACTTTGACCGACCAAATAGTAATACCTCAAAAATTGGAATTACAATTGGACATTAAGACTCTACATGATGCACAGAAGTTGCTGGGAGACTTACAGTGGCTGAAGCCCATTGTGGGAATACCAAATAATTTATTAGAAATCCTACGGCCTTTGTTAAGGGCGTTGACCCTACTACTCCTGTACACCTGACAAAGGAGTATCATCTTGCTTTGCAGCAAATTAGTAATTGTGTACAGCAAGGGTATGTGTCTCGTCGACAACTCAATCACCCCATTGATCTTACTATTTGGAATAGCCCTTGCCCCTTGCTTGGTGCTCTCTCTCAATTACAAAAGAAAACGGGGGAGATACGGGTGTTGGAATTGTTGTCACCACCACTACAGCATAAGAAAACAATATCTTCAAAAATTGAACAATTAGCTGCATTAATTAAAAAGGGGCATCTCAGAATTCTTGAAGTGGATGGTAGAGAACCTGCTACCATTAGATTGCCTATGGAAAAAGAAACCTTGGACTGGTACTTGATTAATTCGAAGGATTTACAGGAAGCATTATTGATGTCACCTGCTAAAGTAGAGACTAGCAAATTAGTGCCTAGAGTTTTGCAATGGATGACAGAATGGAACTGGATCACTCAACCTTTGAGAGAAGAATACCCCATAGAAGGAGCTATTACAGTTTTTACAGATGCAGGAAAGAAATCAAGGCGTGCTGCTGTCACCTGACAAGAAAAAGGACAATGGAAGCATCAACTCCTCACAGCAGACCCTGCAGATAGCTTACAAACTCTGGAATTGTTAGCAGTAGTATGGACAGTGTCCAACTTACAGGAAGCTTTAAATGTGGTCACAGACTCTATGTATGTTGCAGGAGTAGTCAGACGGATAGAGGAAGCAGCAATTAAGGAAGTGAATAATAAACGATTTTATGATTTACTGATACAGTTAAGGAAGGCTTTACGGGAGAGAAAAGCAGCGTATTCTGTGATTCATATTAGGAGTCATAAATGGTCTGAAGGTTTAGGAGAAGGGAATGAATGTGCAAATAAATTGGTTACCCTACCCATTGATAATTCTTGTCCTATTGATAAGCATACATTGGCCAGAGAAGCACATAGTAGATATCATCAAAATGCAAAAGGATTAGCAAAACACTTTGAGCTGAGTTTGTCAGAAGCCAAGGCCATTGTTAGAGCATGTCCAACATGTAGTTATCATAACTCTAGGCATCGGGGTTAATCCTCGAGGTTTAGAAATAAATGAGAAATGGCAAGTGGATGTTACACACATAGCTAGATTTGGTAAAGTCAAGCATGTGCACGTCACTATAGCTACGTATAGTCATTACATATGGGCTATGGCTCAGGCAGGAGAGAAAGCTATACATGTTATCAGACACCTGATAATTTGTTTCACTGTTATGGGAGTTCCAAAGAGTATCAAAACGGATAATGGTCGAGCTTATGTAAGTGCTAGAGTCCAGAAATTTTTGAATCAGTGGTCTGTTAAGCATGTGACAGGTATTCCACACTCCCCTACTGGACAGGCAATAGTGGAAAGAGCAAACTGTACCCTTAAGCAGTATTTGGAAAAACATCAAGATTTGAGAGATCCACAAGCATGTTTGGCTAAGATTCTGTATGTGATTAACCATTTATGTATTTTTGGGGAAGACGATACCCCTCCTGCAATTAAACATCATCCAAGGTTAAGTCAGGAAAATACTAAGGAAACAGAGGTCTGGGTTAAGTATAAGAACCCGAGTGCAGGATTATGGGAAAAAGCTGCAAAAGTATTATATTGGGGTCGGGGGTATCTTTGTGTTTCCTCACCTACAGGGCCTTTGTGGGTGCCTGCTAAGTGGACTAAACCTGTTTTTGATGCAGCCTCTGGTGGATCGCCTTACGGAGGATGACAGGGAGCGACTGGGGAAGAAACTGCTTCTAGTCCTACGACCACTACTGTTACAATTGAAGGGGTACTCGAAAGCGGTGGACAGAGCACTGACACGTCACTACCGGACAGCCCAGGAGTTGATTGGTTTTATTGACTCATTATCAACTTTTCGCTTAACAAATCTAGCGAAAGAACATTGCCTTGACTGTCACAATCCACATTGTGCTGCCTGGATAGCCCTACGTTGTGAGGGTTGTGATAGAACTTTTTGGATAGAACAATCATTATTGTGGGATTTGTGGTGTCACACTTGTGAACATGAGCACACGTGGGGTAAAAGCTGGCAAGATGAATTAAGGAGACAAACAGGGCAAAATGCATATATAGCTTTAAACCTTTATGAGTCTCCTGAACAGAAAATTCTTGCTTATTATCGATGGGAGGTACAATGTATTGTGAATACAATTAAGGTTCAAAGTAAATCACGCATAGTTTCTATAAGGTGTAGGAAATTAGTACCTTTAACACAGCATTCAATTGTAAGACCCTTCAAGGGGAATCCTGATAGAGCACTAGATTGCTGCATTGAAAAGTTGCAAAAATTGAGTTTGCAAGTGGCAGGACCAGTAAAATTAGGAGCAGCAAGATTTAAGATAGATAAGAAAAGGAAGGCAAAAAAGGGAACGATCTCATCTGAGTAAGGATATCAGTGAGCCTTCAAACTTACCTCATGCTATACCTGTAAGCAAGGATGCTGATTTAGAGTTAGATCAGTATATTCAAAAACTGACTTAGCCTTACAATAGACAATCTAGCAAACCAGGGAAAAGACAACGAAGAAAGGAAAAACAAAGCAAGCAGAAAGAAAAATGAGGTTTGTTCTTGTTATACTGCTCAATGCTGTAGCAAGTGAAGCAGTAGGAATAACACACTTTAGTCAACCAAGAGAAAATTTATGGGTGACACTTGCTAATCAAAGTAACCAATCATCACTTTGTCTTAGTCTTGGAGGAGTCACTAACCCATTTCGAACATGCCTGGTAGGACTTCCGGTGTGGTCTCCTGGAGAATTTTGCAATTTGATAAACAATCAAACCTTATGTATGTCTAACATGTCAAACATCACACTGCCAGTACAGCAAGGGTATACTGCAAGTCAGAGTGATGGCTATCGTCAATGCTTACTAATCCAATCACTTAACACCTCTTTGCATTCTCCTCCTGAGGAATTGGATCTTTTTGGAAGTACAAACGCCAGTATGTCTAACACTACAGCTGGCGGATGGTTAAGCTTCAAATTTTCGGATGCTCAGAATTTAAACCAACCTAAAGAAACATGGGCCACCCTAGATTCATCCCTGAATGTGAGTAAATTCTCTCAGCAGTATTACAGTCAATGTAACGGCACAAATATCACAGCACCAATGAAATTACCCACAGGAATATTTTTGATTTGTGGAGACAGGGCGTGGAATGGTATACCAGCCAAACCACAGGGTGGACCCTGTTATTTGGGGAAATTGTCATTATTTCACCCTAATGTGTCCTTGCTAATGCAGCTGAGTCAAAATTCAAACAGGAAAAGACATAGCATACATGACTTAGACTGCAGCCAGATAGGAGATCCACAGTTTTGGGGTACATTCAAACAAGTGGTGGTTTCAACTATCTTGCCAGGAGGATCTCCCAATAAAGCCATGAATTTAGCAAAACAATTAGGATGCTGGGCAAAGGATGAGCTGAACAAGACATCACAAATTTTAGATATGCTAACCGCAGATGTGCAAAGTGTTAACCATGCTGTTTTGCAAAATAGAGCTGCTGTAGATTTTTTGCTCTTAGCACAAGGGCATGGATGTGAAGAGTTTGAGGGAATGTGTTGCATGAATCTGTCTGATCACTCAGTGTCCATTAACACTAAGATAAAAGAACTGCAACAGGGACTTCACAATCTCAAGGAAGAAGAAGGTTTAGGAATTGATGAATGGCTTAAAAGCTTAGGACTTGGGCCATGGCTGAGGAACCTTGTGATCTATGCTATAGGACTACTGGGTGTAATTTTACTGTTTTTGCTTATTTTGCCTTGTATCTTTAACTGTATTCAAAACATGGTCAGCTGTACAATAGCAAAAACCTGCCAAACTAATCTCCTTGCTCAAGAAGAAAACGGGGGAAATGTGGAGGATATTATCAATAGTTGGTTGGCTGAGAAAGGCCATGCTGACATAATGCCGCTGGTTAAGCTGAGAGAGGGAAGTCAGCAGTCAGTAAGCTGAAATGAGAAGTCAGCAGTCAGTGACCAATGACAGGCAAGGACAGAATGCCCTTGCCGCAACATGAGGATAGGGAAGAGAGATTCTTCCTGAGAATATGTAGAAAGTATCAAAAGTATAACCATAAGAATGCAGAAGTAGGCGTAGTTGCTGATATGTAAATAACCAATCCTGATCTCAACTTTTGCAATATGTATGAAGCTCATTATGAACTGGATTTAACCTGCTGTACTAATCAATAAAATCAAGCCTGTGATGATCTAATTGATGTCCTGGTCTCCTTCCGTGGACACATACCTAAACAAAGAAACCTGAAACATTGGAGTCATCCTCCTCCTAACCCTCATAGCAACTGCATGGTAGGATACGTCCTACCATGAGGCCAAATATCATTCTGAGGAGGTACAGTAATCACAAACCTATTCTCTGCCATCCCTTACATTGGGCAAACACTAGTCAAGTGAGCCTGAGGCGGGTTCTCTGTCGACAACCCCGCACTGACCTGATTCTTTCTCTCCACTTCCTCCTTGCCTTCGTCATCGTAGGCCTTACTCTCGTCCATCTCACCTTCCTCCACGAAACAGGCTCAAACAACCTGCTAGGCTTTCCCTCAGTCTGTGACAAGATCCCCTTCCACCCATACTACACCATCAAAGACATCCTAGGATTCGTACTAATGCTCTCCCTACTTGTCTCACTAGCCCTATTCTCCCTCAGCCTCCTAGGTGACCCAGAATACTTCACCCCAGCCAACGTCCTCATCCTAACCTGAGTAGGCAGCCAGCCAGTAGAACACCCCTTCATCATCATCAGCCAACTAGCCTCATTCACATACTTCACAATCATTCTAGTTCTGTTCCCCCTTGCAGCCGCCCTAGAAAACAAGCTACTTAAACTTTAATTAACTCTAATAGTTTATAAAAAACATTGGTCTTGTAAGCCAAAGATTGAAGACTAAACCCCTTCTTAGAGTTACCCCACCACCCACCTCAGGAAGAAAGGACTCAAACCCTCTGCTCCAATTCCCAAACCTGGCATTTTTAACTAAACTACTTCCTGACCCTACCGCTAAAGAGCTCGAATTGCCCTCCCGAGACAACCCCCGCACAAGCTCCAACACCATAAACAAAGTCAACAACAACCTTCACCCCCGAATCAAAAGCAATCCCACCCCCTCTGAATACAACACAGCCACGCCACTGAAATCCAACCGGACCGACAACAAATCCCCACTATTCACCATTCCCTCGTCCGTCAACAACACCAACACACCCCCTATAACAAGCTCCACCATGACAACCAACCCCGTCCCAAAACCATAACCAACAACACCCCAGCTACCCCAAGTCTCCGGATAAGGATCCGCTGCCAGCAACACTGAATACACAAACACTACCAACATTCCCCCTAAATAAACCATAACAAGTACCAAAGAAACAAAAGGAACCCCCAAACTCACTAGTCAGCTGCACCCCGCAACCACTGCTACGACCAGCCCCAACACCCCATAGTAAGGAGACAGGTTAGATGCAACCGCCAACGCCCTAGAACAAAACACAGCCCGAAAAACAAAACAGATTCTATCATAAATTCCCGCTTGGCCTCCCTCTGAGATTTACGGCCTGAAAAGCCGTCGTTACAAAGTTTAACTATAAGAACACCTAAATACGTCCTTCATTCCCTCCCCTATCCCCTTACCCCCCCCCCCCCCCCCCCAGCACGTTTTCTTCTTGCTTTCAGGGTATGTATAATAATGCATCGCACTCTCTGCCCCATCAGACAGCTCATGAAATGTAGGATAATCCACATTACATGTCAAGCTCTTCCACCAAAAACCCAAACGGAGGTATTCGGCCAGCCTACCTACCAGGCACATTCTTGCTTCAGGTACCATACAACCTAAGTATTTCTACCCAAGGCCAAGCCGCAAGTGTCACCCAAAGACCCAGGATCTTAACTAATGTACACAATATCCAACCTAGAGAACGAGGAATGTCCCAGTACACATTTGAATTCCCCTAGTCTACAGGATTTGCCCACCTCCTAGGTAAAATTCTCAGCCAACAGCCTTCAAGCACTCCCAAGCCAGACATGGTTATCTTTTGATCGCGCTTCTCACGAGAACTGAGCTACTCAACATCATATGTACTTTAGTTTATTGCCCTCAAGCACATACCTCTCCTATACTTGCTCTTTTGCACTATTGGTTGTAACTTCAGGATCATAACTTGCTTCATTCCTTCCTCCTTGCCCTTCACAGATACAAGTGGTCGGTTGAATACTCCTCCCTAACTTCATTACCTCGGCATACCGACCTCTTGCACTTGTTTTCTTTTAGCGTCTCTTCAATAAGCCCCTCAAGTGCAGAGCAGGTGTTATCTTCCTCTTGACATGTCCATCACATGACCGTCAAGCATATGAATCCCCAAAAACCCAGAATGTCATGATCTAACGGATAAGGTTGTCGCAAACTTGGCACTGATGCACTTTGACCCCATTCATGGAGGGCGCTCTACCTACCTCTAGACAACAGATAGTGTAATGGTTGCCAGACATATTAATTATTTTATCATTCACTAGGAATTAACATTTTATCTAGACATCTTTTTAAAAAAAAACTAAGCCACATATCCCTACATTGTCCAAACTACTTACCATTAATACACTTTCAATTAACTTTAACTCTAAATATAGAGATATTCCCTACTGTCAAAAATAATAACCAGCCACCATCATCACTCCCCTAACCACCCCCAAACAAACATAATATTAATCCCAAAGCTAGTCCCTCTCCAAAAACCAAACAAAACCACAAGCCATGATGACAAACCATCAACCAACTATCCACCAAATTTCATGTCCTTGTAGCTTATAGAAAGCATGACACTGAAGATGTCAAGATGGCTGCCACACACACCCAAGGACAAAAGACTTAGTCCTAACCTTACTGTTAGTTTTTGCTAGGTATATACATGCAAGTATCCGTGCTCCAGTGTAGATGCCCTGAACACCTCAATCAGGGAGATAGGAGCGGACATCAGGCTCACCACAACCGTAGCCCAAGATACCTTGCAATTGCCCCACCCCCACGGATAATCAGCAGTAGTTAATATTAGGCAATGAGTGTAAACTTGACTTAGCCATAGCAAATCCAGGGTTGGCAAATCCTGTGCCAGCCACCACAGTCATACAGGAGACCCAAATTAACTTTAAAATGGCATAAAGAGTGGTCACATGCTATCCAAGTAGCTAAGATTAAAAAGCAACTGAGTTGTCACAAGCCCAAGATGCCAAAAAGGCCTCCCCATCAAAGAAGATCTTAGAACAATGATTAATTGAACTCCACGAAAGCCAGGGCCCAAACTGGGATTAGATACCCCACTATGCCTGGCCCTAAATCTTGATGCTTACACCTACTACTAAAGCATCCGCCTGATGCTTTAAGCACCAACGCGTAAAACTCTAAGGACTTGGCGGTGCCCCAAAGCCACCTAGAGGAGCCTCTTCTGTAATCGATGATCCACGATATGTCTGACCATTCCTTGCCAAAACAGCCTACATACTGCTGTCACCAGCCCGCCTCCCCTGAAAGCTCAATAGTGAGTTCAATAGCCCCACCACGCTAATGAGACAGGTCAAGGTATAGCCTATGGAATGGTAGCAATGGGCTACATTTTCTAAGTTAGAACATAGCGGCAAAGGGGTATGAAATAACCCCTGGAAGGTGGATTTAGCAGTAGAGTGGGACAATGGAGCCCTCTTCAAGCTGGCCCTGGGGCACATACATACCGCCCGTCACCCTCCTCGCAGGCGCCCCCCCCCCCCCCCCCTCAATGAACTAATAAGCTATTTAGCCAAAGATGATGTAAGTTGTAACAAGGTCAGTGTACCAGAAGGTGCACTTAGGCTACCAAGACGTAGCTTAAGCAAAAGCATTGAACTTACACCTGAAAAATGTCTGCTAACACCAGATTGTCTTGATGCCAAACTCTAGCCCAATCGACATGATCTGGAATAACAAAGCTACTCCCCCACACCCAACTAAAGCATTCACTGTTCCCAGTATAGGCAATAGAAAAGACACCACTGGCGCGATAGAGACCACGTACCGTAAGGGAAACATGAAATAATAATGAAAACTAAGCTATAAACAGCAAAGATCAACCCTTGTACCTTTTGCATCATGGTCTAGCAAGAAAAATAATGCAAAATGAATTTAAGTTTGCTACCCCGAAACCCAAGCGAGCTACTTACGAGCAGCTATTATTGAGTGAACCCGTCTCTGTGGCAAAAGAGTGGGATGACTTGTCAGTGGAGGTGAAAAGCCAATTGAGCTGGGTGATAGCTAGTTGCCTGTGAAACGAATCTAAGTTCACTCTTAATTCTTCTCCAAGGAAAACCTACAAACCCTAATGAATCGAATTAAGGGCCATTTAAAGGAGGTACAGCTCCTTTAAAAAAGACTACAATCTCTACGAGCAGATAAATACTGGTTTTTCCAACTGCATTGTGGGCCCTCAAGCAGCCATCAACAAAGAGTGCGTTAAAGCTCTACATTACAAAAATATAAGAACTTTATGACTCCCTCCCCATTAACAGGCTGACCTTTATTCAAATAGGAGAAATAATGCTAGAATGAGTAACTAGGGTCCTCCCTCTACGATGCAAGCTTACATCTGTACATTATGAACAAGTCGCCAATATATGACAAATCAAACAAACACAGTAATAAGTATCTTGTTAACCTGACAGAGGAGAAAGATTAAGAAAGATTAAAACCTGTAAAAGGAATTAGGCAAACCCGTCAAGGCCCGACTGTTTACCAAAAGCATAGCCTTCAGCAAATGCAAAACAAGTTTTGAAGGTGATGCCTGCCCGGTGACTCACGTTCAACGGCCGCGGTATCCTAACCGTGCGAAGGCAGTGGAATCAATTGTCCCACAAATCGAGACTAGTATGAATGGCTAAACGAGGTCCTAATTGTCTCTTACCAGCAATCAGTGAAATTGATCTCCCTGTACAAAAGCAGGGATAAACCTGTAAGACAAGAAGACCCTGTGGAACTTCAAAACCAGCAACCACCTTAAAATACATACTCACCTACTGGCTTCACTGACACATAAGCTTCTGGTCTGTGTTTTTTCGTTTGGGGCGACCTTGGAGCAAAACAAAACCTCCAAAAATTAGACCACACCTCTGGACTAAGAGCAACCCCTCAACGTGCTAATAGCATCCAGACCCAATACAATTGATCGATGGACCAAGCTACCCCAGGGATAACAGCGCAATGTCCTCTGAGAGTCCGTATCAACGAGGAGGTTTACGACCTCGATGTTGGATCAGGACATCGTAGTGGTGCAGCTGCTACTAAGGGTTCGTTTGTTCAACGATTAACAGTCCTACGTGATCTGAGTTCTGGCACAATCCAGGTCGGTTTCTATCTATGATGAACTCTTCCCAGTATGAAAGGATAGGAAAAGGGAGGCCAATACCAGAAGCAAGCCTTCACCTTAAGTAATGAAAACAATTAAATTACAAAAGGCTATTACACCCCACCACGTCCAAGAAAAGCACCAGCTAGCGTGGCAGAGCTCGGAAAATGCAAAAGACTTCAGTCCTTTAACTCAGAGGTTCCAATCCTCTCCCTAGCTTAACCAAAACCACCCTCATTATTAACCTCATCATAGCCTGCTCCTATGCCCTCCCAAACTTAATCACAGTAGCCTTCCTTACACTAGCAGAGCGCAAAATCCTAAGCTACATTACAACAGTAGTCCTAGTCCAACTATTCAGCCTTCCCTGAAGGTCTGCCAGTCTGCATTTTCAAAGATGTCTTGCTTGTCCCAGCAAACTGAGGAAATGACAGACTCTGCTGCCACAGACTCTCCCATGGAGCCATCGGAAGCCCTGCAGGTTCCCCTGCAAATGCTGCCCCTGTGGCTGCAGACACCCATTTTTAAGATGAACGCCTTGACAGGAGCTTTACCAAAACAGTGGTATCCTAATGCTCTTTCTGTTTCAAAACCAGAAACTCAGTTACTAAGAAAGAGAAGGAAGACATACAAAAGCCAGGTTAGGATACACCCTAACCTAAGAAGAGAGGAAACATCTACTTACGTGTGAAATGTGCTACAAAATAGGCACCATAGGTAATTCCATAGGCAGCGAAAAGCAAAGGAGCAATTCCCTCAATCATTTTAACACTGTCCTGCAAGTTTGCAGGCTGTGCTCACACACTGGAAAAAGCAAGGCTCCTGTTGGTGTGCAACAGCCCACTGACAATTTCCTCAATCAGGAGGATTCTCCTGAACTGAGCAAGTGCTAGGACTGCTCTGACACTCAGGCCTTCCATGCACCAGGGTAACCTTCTGATGTCACTACGACAAGGTGGCAAACATGCCCTGACATCACAAAGCAAACGTTCCATGTTGGTCTGTAAATTTATGCCAAGCAATAACCAACCTTCCCTACAGGAAACACAAAAGAGCCTGGGAAGTTCTCCTCTGTCACAAAGCAGCACAAATTCCCCTTGCGGGCCAAACCCTGTCTTTCAAGGGATCCAACAGGAACTCCAGGAGTGCACAAAGCACCTACAGCCTGTACCCCAACTGAGCACTCAGATGGCACCCAAGCAAAGGAAACAAGACCAAGAAAATGGCCCAAAGCATTGCCCATCTGAGAAATTATCTTTCTTTTAACTTTTTAAAGGTTTATTAAACCTTAAGAAAAGGCTGTATAAGGAAAGATTGGAGCACTGGAAAGTCTCCATGATTAGCAGCCACATGCTCATCTACAAAAGGGATGCTCTGCTTTTCATACCCTTAGCCCCTCCCAATGTTTTTTCAGTCAACTCTTTCTCTGCCGTCCAGTGGTGGAGATTAATTTCTTGCATCTTGATTGGAGGTCAGGTGTTGTTACACCCCGCCTGCTGGTCACAAGCCAGCCCTCCCAAATGCCCTGACTACCAAGGCTATTACAAGGGGGAAAAGAAAGAGGACTATGAGAGGACATATTACAATAACAGCACTTTACATTTGAACAGAATATCTATCCACATAATATCTATATCTTAATTGTGAGAGCCAACTATTACATTACTCACCTATAATGCACAGAAGCAAGAAAGAAGGCACTGGGTTGGCATAACAGCTGAAATCATTGCTAACAAATCTCCCCACGTATTTCCACCTTTTTTGGACATGGCCAGGACTCCTGTGGATGTACATCTCTACCTTTCTTGCCCTTTGGAAGCAGTAAAACTGGCAACTTGTGGGGAAACCAAGGGCTTTGTGGGGGCTGCATTGCTCTGCACACACCCAGGCCCCCCGTGGCACAGAGCTTTGGTGCCTAAAAAGATCAACCAGAGGAAAACAGCTGGAGAAGGTTTCATTTGGACCTTTCTTCCCTGCTAACAGAAGTTGTCAAAATGAAAGTGACCAAGCAGGGCCTGATCCCTGCTGCCAGCTCAGGGTTAGAAAGGAGGCATTACTTGATTTCATTGCTGGGTGCACAGGGAGTAACTTCCCTAAGTCATGCACACCCAGCAATCTCACCTAGTAGTTTGTATCCATGGAACTAAGACATATTCAATACTTTGCTGAAACTCACAGGCTAAACATTACCTCCAATTTATTGACATATTTCAGTCACTTCTCAGAATTTATTGACATCAGAGTAGGAGTGCCCTGTAGATCCCTGCTGGTCATTGTCACAGGTTCAGGTGACCCATGCACAAAATAACCCAGGACAAAACTGGGCTTGCAAAGCAAATTCATTCCATTACTTGCAGTAGCATATAATACATACTGACCTCTGGATTCCCAAAAATCAACTGAACAGGAGAAGGAGCTGGAGCTTGGTGCTCAGCAGCAGGGGCAGGTAGGCAGCGCACTTGCAGGACATCCCCTTGATCAAAAGGGTACGCACCTCGTCCTTCTCAAATCTCCAGCCCAGAACTAGGTCTTGTATCTCCTGCTCAGGAGTGGAATTTCCCCATGCCTGGCATGTGAGATGATGGCTCAGGATGACTCCATGACTCCCTGCCACCAGGGGCTCTACTGTGCATTGCTCTCCTTCCAAAGCTTGACTGCCCACCCATTGACCGATCCATTGTTTCTCTTTCAAGGCTCAAGGTCCCACCTCTTAAACAAGACACTTTTCTTCATTGTCTTGTCAACCTGCTCAAACATGGATCAAAAATGGCAGGGTCTGGGACACAACTCCAGTTCCTGACACAGTCATTTGGGAAATATTCCCATTCCTCAAATTCTCCTTTGGAGGTCAAGAGCCTCCTAAAAACACTTTCTTCCCCTTGAATGCATTCCAGCTACCTTCTTAGCAGGACCACTCTCCTTATTCTCAAGGCCAAGACAGCCACTTGCACACAGTAAGTACTGCAGTGGGGGAATACATGGTTCAGCACTCCTGTTAAAGCTAAAGGAATTGAAAAGACTATGCCCTGTTTGTTGGACTTAATGCCTCTCCATCCTATTCTGGGAATCAAACACAAGTGTTTCATCAATACACCCTGCAAGTGCTCTTGCTGAGTGAAGCCACATTGCTGTGTCAATAAAGCAGCTGGGACTCAGTTTCTTCATGCAGGGAAAGCCAATTCTTTATTCACATAACTCATTTTTATATGGTTTTCACAGACCTCGTGTTCAACTCCAACTGGCTGGTAGTTTCCTTGCCACACAATTTATTGCTTAGAAGGTGTTAGTGTGTACATGCTAAGACTCACACTTTCTAAGACTCACTCTTACTCAGGTGATTACATTTTTTTTCTTGGACGCTCATGGACAGGTTTCTTGTTTATTACAGATGCAAACAGTTTTCTTAGCACAATAGCTTGTTTTGCTAACTGCACTCATGACTATTCCCATGGGAAGTTAGCTGGCTGGCTGCATGTAGAAGATGCAACAGGACAGCTGGGAATTTACCATAGTGTGGTAAATAGGTATGATTCGTGCTGATAAAAATTGAAACAAGAATCAATTTTGATACGGTAATTAATATTTGGAAATATTAAAACAGTTAAAAGTTGTAATGCCAAAAAAAAAGGGAGAGGAGGGGCTCTACCTCCTCCTGCCCCTCTTGGCAGATGTTCAGGAACAGGAGGAAAGCATGAGATCATGGTTGCTAAAAATTAGCAAAGAAGGGACTCTCTGCTTGTGTCCCAGGAAAATGCTAATTATAAGGGATTTTTTTCCTTGATGCCTAAATGCAGTAATTTTATTAGTTTTGGCTTACATTGTATTGGCTTGGTGGGGATGTGTAATGCAAAGGTGAATTAAAGGACAAAGAGGAAGACTACAAAATCTTCCTCAGATGACCCCCAAAGACCTGTGCGACCACCAAACTGAGTGGTGGCACATACGTGGTAAAGATGATGAGGGCGGAGGTAGAAGTGTGCTGAATCGAAAATGGGAGGAGATGGCATTGACAGATGGCATATAAGGAAGAATCTTCACTTGGCAAGCTCGTACGTGATTTGGCAAGGGTCCCAGAGACCTGCACTCCACACCCCGTGGTTATCTTTTGCTTATGTGCTATTATTGGAACCAAATTCTCCCTTATTTTAATCAAATGATATTGTAACCAATTTTATATTTTTTTTTAAATAATAAATTAAAATTGCTACTACTTTTAATATTGTTTGGGTTTTTTATGATGGGATAACTGGGCAAACATACCAATAGGAAGGCCTGATTTTATAAGGCCTTTCTTTTCTAATAACTCTACCTGTGTGCAACACATTATGACTTTTTTTCAGAAATTAATGAAGAAAACACAAATTGCCTACTGAAACCCTTCTGCCCCCTGCCAAATCAGTTCACTCCTCAAGCACAAGCCTCAGGCAAATCCCTGATGTGCCTCTCTCCCACCAGCTCAGAGCTGCATTGCACAGCCCTTGCTGTGCACCAGAGAGCACAAAGCAGGCTGGCCTGGTGGGCCTGCATATTTCTGCCAAACACTCCGCATGTCACACCTTTGCTCTGGCTCAGTGCAGAACTGCAGGGTTGCAGGCGCTTCCTCCCAGAGCTGCGTGAGGCGCTGGCTCCTGCAGATTGGCCCTGCCAAGCTGTCCCTGCCTCACGCTGGCCTCGCATCCCCTGGCACAAGTGCTGGGCCTGAAGGAGGCTGCCCTGTGCTCCAGCCTGTCGAGCAGCCCGGCTCCCTGCCCTGGTGCCCAGAGTGCTGCACACACTGCTGGCCTTTGCTGCTGGCCCTCGGCTGCCCTTGGCCTTTCTCTGCTCCTGGGTACACTGCAGACGGCAAATACCTCCAGGCTGGGTTGTGCCCAGCACGGCTGCATTTCCCCTTGGCAGCAGCCAGCTGCCACCTGGGCTCTGAGGGCGGAGGATTCGCCCGCTCCCAGGAAGAGCCACCCAGGGCCCGGCTGCTGCCTCTTGCAGCTCCAAGGGCCTCCTTCCACCCTGCCTCTGCCGGGGCTCAGCTGGGGCTCCAGCCCAGGCAAGGCCGGGCTCGCTCTCACCTCACAGGTGCTGACAGCTCTGTACGACAGGAGACCTTCCCAAGCACCCTCTCTGATCTTTCTGCTTTCTCACTTGAGCAAGGCTTTCCTCCAGCCAAAGAGATTATTGCATTTAGGGATCCAAGTCCAAGTGGCAGGAACCCCAATGCTCTCTAGTCCCAGCTGAAGGCCTGCATCTGCATAAGATGTTTGGGCTGCCCCATTCTTCCTTTGCTTTTGCCTGCAAATGCCATTGTCCTTTCTGCCTCAAATAGAAGTACCAAAGATGGCCAAAAACAGACCAGTGGGCCATATTCCAAAGGCAGTCTGGTCTGGAGAGCATGAATGAAGAAGATCCTTCCCCACTTTGACACCATACCAAAGATACCGTTTCACTTTCCTCCTTTAAGAAACAACAGACAATTCAGAAGGAATTCTGGAGTTCATTTGCAGAGTGAGAAGGAAGGGGATCCTCAAGGTGAGTTGTGGTTTCAGAAACTTTATTGATTTTCAATCCTGTTCTGCAGTCCTATTAGACAATCCTACTCTAACCCTAACCCTTACCTTAACCCTAATCCTTATCCTTATCCTTATGTTTATCCTTATGCCTATGCTTATCCTTGTCCTTATCCTTATCCTTATCCTTATCCTTATCCTTATCCTTATCCTTATCCTTATCCTTATCCTTATCCTTACGCTTATCCTTATCCTTATCCTTATCCTTATCCTTATCCTTATCCTTATCCTTATCCTTATCCTTATCCTTATGCCTATGCTTATCCTTATCCTTATCCGTATCCTTATCCGTATCCTTATCCTCATCCTCATCCTTATCCTTATCCTTATCCTTATCCTTATCCTTATCCGTATCCTTATCCTTATCCTTATCCTTATCCTTATCCTTATCCTTATCCTTATCCTTATCCTTATCCTTATCCTTATCCTTATCCTCATCCTTATCCTTATCCTTAATCTAATCCTAATCCTAGTCCTAACCTACAATCCTACTCTAAACCTGTTAAGGAATAAATAAATGGTCCTGATGTGATTGTCACATTTTTGTCTCCTTCCTCTTCACTGAAACAATCAGTGGCACCAGGCTGGACGCAGGCTCAGCACATCTTACAAATGGATGCTGCCCAAAGGGAAAAAAACCAAATCAACAAAATACAATGAACCATGACTTTCCAAGCTCAGTGCTTCACAGGATTCCTCCTGCCCCTAGAAGGATGCAGGAAGAGGAACAATGGGACTGTCTACACCTCCATCTTTATGTGCAGGATTTTGCCATCACAGGCAAACCTGGCCCAGAATCTCACTCACCCATTTATACAGGTGTCTTCATCTTGCTGAGATTTTAGCCCTGCCAGTGCTCTAGAAATGGTGCTTTCTGTCCTTGGAGTTTCTTCTTTTCAGGAAACTCCAAAGCCTCTCATTGGTCCCTCTCTTTGTAAGACAGGCACTGTGCTGATTTCCGCAGGGAGACAGAGCAGTGTCTACCTTTCCATGCCCTGCCCCTCGTGTGCTGGTTGGCACCTTCCTTCCCAGCAGGGCCAGCCCACGGGCACTGGGTCCTGCAGCTCCCACTCTGCCACACAACCTGGCAGCAACCCTGGCACAGTTCCCGTCTGCTTGAGGGTGCCAGGCAGCAGATGGGGCTGGGACAAGTCCCTCCTGGCTGTCTCTGTGTGGCAGAAACCTCTGAGGGTGGGCTGGGGGGCACAAACCAGGGCCCCTCAGAGGCTCAGAGTGAACCCCCACAGCCCCTCCTGCCCACAGCCAAATCTCTGACTGCTCAGCTGGGACTGGCTTCCTTGGGTTCCTCCACCACCATTTCATGTCTCTGTACCCTGCATTGCTCTACTTCAATTCTTTTGACATTAGGTAAAACTGAACACAGCACCAAATTAAAAAACTAAGAGGGTGACAGAAACAGAAAACAGAGCACCTCTCCTCTCAGGAAATGTAGAGAGAGGTGGAGTTATTCAGCTTTGTGAAGAACAGGCCCCTGGGAGACTTTATTGCCACTTTCCAAGACTTCAGAGTGGCTTTGAAGAACGTGGGGGACATCTTTTTTAACTAGGCCAATTACAATAGGATGTGGGTGAATATTTTTAAACAAAATGGGGATCAAGTCAGAGTAGGTCTAAGGAAGAACTTGTTTACTTGGAGCATGGTGCCATCCTGGCACAGGTTGCCCCAAGAGCTTGTAGGTGCCCCGTCCCTGCAACCATTTCAAGTCAGGTGGGAAAGGGCTCTGAGCAACCTGATCTCTTTGAAGATGTCCCTGCTCATTGCAGGACACTTGCACCAGAGGACCTTTACAGGGCCCTGCCAGCCCAGCCCAGTCTAGGATTCCTCACCATTTTCATTTGAAGAGCCCCAAGAGTGGAAGTGAGGAAGAAGAGGGCTCATATGATGCCTTGGACTTGAGTGGAGGAAGAGCCCATCCCTCAGAGCCTGTTTCACCTGCAGCCCCTTCACATTTTACCTGCAGGAGCTCCTTGGCAGACCAGCGCTCCTCCTCATCTCTCTGCAGGCAGCAGCTCAGGAAGTCACGCAGCAAAGGTGAGAGGAGCTTGGGATGCTGAAGTTTTGGGGTCCCTACTTTGGCTATCAGGCGTCGAGCCTGGAGAAAAAAAAACCACGAGGCTCCACCTGCTGCTTTCACATCTCTAAGGCTCTCCCAGATCCCATTGTTTAGCCTCTGTTCCTCAGTGGCAGTTATTGCCCTGACAGAGACCCAGAGATTACTTTCCTTTTCCAACCAAAAACCCAAACCCTGATGCAGCCACAGCTTTTCCACCATCCCGCAGATCTTGCCTTGGCAGCTGATTTCATTCACTGACCTAGTTAGTGGGAATTACATCAGCAAAAGCATGTTTGCTTCTCTGAGGATTCATACCAGTTTTAGAGGCTTTATGGAAGAGGGACTGTGCTATACTAACTAAATTGAAGGGTCACTTCATGAAAGGCATCTCTGCACTGCTTGTTGGTCCTTTAAGCACACGTGCCTTAGAACAAAACTCATCAAGCTTTTTGTGCTGTTCTTGAAAACAATGGGAATTGGAAGAAAAGAAAGAAAATCCATCAGGTAATCCCCAGGTAAGGAAATAAAGATTTACAAACTCATCTTCAACACAGCCACATTAAGATGCCTGCAGTGGTGTATTGGGATGGAAACGCCTGCTTGGGCACACAGGACCCACCTGCAGCTCTGTCTCTCAGCAGTCTGAAAATTGCAGCTTCCCATTTTGCAGCAAAAGAAAAATTGTCATGGTCAGAAAAAGGAGAGGTGCCATCCCTATGGTCACCCTCTGCTCATTTGGCTACTCAAGTCAATGCATTAGTGGTAGGCCCATCTCAGAAAGTGCCAGGAAACAAACGGGAGGTTTTGGCAGGCTCTCCACATCACCAGGCTCTGGCTTGGTGACACAGAGAACATGTCTTGGGCTGTGAAAAAACATGGTCACTAAATGCAGTACAGCAGCACTGCACAAGAAGCAGAAGAGACTCAGTGGCCTTTACATACTCACGCCCATGTTGCAGGCATGTTTCCCAGTGAGAAGAAACTGCACACTGGGTTAGGTTCCTCTCTAAAGACTACAGTTTTAGAAACTTTGTTGGGTTTGGGTTTCCTTCCTTCATTTATGGAAAGGTAACAGAAGTTCTAAGATGCTTGTTTCCTTTTTCTGGGGCCATCTCCACAGACAAAAGAACTGGAACCACTTATAACCCAAAGGAAAGTGTTTCCTGAGAATGGAGTTTGTTTGCATGTGGTAAGGCTTGAGTTCGACCACTGATGTATCCAAATCTACAGCAGATGCTGATGTGTTGCAGGGACATTTTTAGAGGGGACCTTGGTGGAAGTAGTTCCAGCAGATGGCAATGGGATTTTGCCCAATGGCATGCAGGGCATGGGACAGGTGAGAAAGACAGTGGGATCGGTGAGTATTTGCTGCTTACCGAGGCATGACTTTGGTCCCAGTAAGGAGGTTCTTTTTCTAACATTTCAATCCCCACAATTCCAAAAGACCATATGTCCACTTTGGGGCCATATGGTTGACCTGTCGCCACTTCAGGCGCCATCCACCAAGGAGTCCCGGCTACCAAGCACGGTCTGCTCTGCTCAGAGTTGAGCTGAGTAGAGAGGCCAAAATCAGCTGAGGAGAAAGCAAAATACTGGTTTTATTTGAATTCTCTGCAATTAGGAAAGCAAGCAAAAGAATTCCCCAGTAGAGGTTTGAAAATGTGCTGTTGAATCTCCTGGCAATGGCAACTTAAAAAATCCCCCGATTTTTTACACTGCCTCCAGCAGTGGCTTTTGTTCTTTGGAAACTTTAGACTTGTAGCTCCCTCCCTCTTCCTGGACACACACAGGATAACACTACTCTTGACTTCTTGTTCCTTGTCCTATCTCTGTGCACGTGGCAACTGCGCCCTCAGCTCACAGTGGGTGTCCCTGCGCTGCCACCAGCACCATTTTTGGGGAGCTGGCTGTCACTCCAAGCAGCCCCACACCCACATCCCTGGAACGCTGCACCTGACCAAGAATCTACTGACTCAGCTTGACGGAGCCATCGGTTCTGAGAAGGATGTTGTCACTCTTCACATCTCGATGGATCACATTGTTTGAATGAAGAAAATCCAGTCCTTGCAGGCACTGAGAGAGGAAAGAGAAAGAGGAGGGCAAAAATGAGTGATGTGATTTCATCACACGAGAAAGAAACAATCTAAAAGATTCCCGCTCCAGGGGAATGGGGAGTAATGGCAGAACACAGTGCCACTGAGAGGAAGAGCTTGCTGCTCCAACACTTGCAGAGCAGGACCTTTCTGAGGAAAGGCATGTCAGCTTTGGAAAGAGCAACAGCACCTGCTCTTTTAGACTTTCCCCTGCAAACCAGCCAGGATGACTCCTGCTGCAGTGGATGTGCTCAGAAGCAAAGAGCATTTTGGCTGCACTTCTATCCTTCTTAGCTAAGGACTGAGAGAATCGAGTCTATCTTTTTTCTTTGCTGTTTGTTTCAAATCCTGCCACCAGCACCTTTGCTTTTACAGGCAAGGAATGCAGTGAAGACAGAAAAAAGTTTAACGAGGCAAGATGGGGAACAGCAAATACAAGAGGCGGAGCGAGAGTACAACAGTAGGAGATAAGAGTACTGGCACTGAGTACAGTGAGTGCAGGGCCACTGGCAGGCCTTTCACTTGAGATGCTTTTACTTGCCCATAGCATACCAGCCACTCAGGAACAAAGCTTGGCACATGAAATCACTCCTGTTCTGAGCCCCTGTTCCCAGACAATCCTGCCCAAGGCCTCAGAAGCACAGATGGGATTGCTGACCTCCCGACTGATGGCTGCAATGTGGTCTTCAGACAGGAAGGTCTTGCGGATGACATCACTCAGGGCGCCTCCATCCATGTACTCCATCACCAGCCAGAGTTCCTCACCCAGAAGGTAGCTGAAAGAAGGAAACAAGGCCGGGGAGATAAACATGCATGGCTACCTTGATGTTTTGCTTCCGAGTTTCTTGTTTCCAGGTGCCTTTGTGACTAGGACAGAATCAAAGGAATAGCCAATCTGCAGTCTGTGCAGTCTGGAGGAGAAAGGCACAGCAGTGAAAAAGGAGATGTCTTAGAGATGTCTTAGATGGCCAGCAGGTGAAAAATGCAGTTTAGTAACAGCCCAGGTAAAAACCTGTCAGGCATGGTGTTTCTGGAAATAAGCACCAAGTCTTCCTGGTATGCCCAGCAATCACAAAGAGGGGCAAATATTTAAGGGAAATCCACTTTAGGATGGCTCATCAGCATTTAGGAATCTTTAAAAAAATCAATCCCAAAAAAATGTGGAGGCAGTGTACTTTGAGGGTGTTGACTTAGTAAGATACAGCTGAGCCAGGTTTGAATAATTTTGGAATAATTTTCAAACGACAAGTGGCAGGTAAAACTCATGCAGACAAGATGCACTCTCCTCACATCCATTGGAGATGAGTAAAGAAATATGAATAAATAAAAATTAACAGCTCTACTTTCTGCCACTGACCAAAGTGGGTTTTTAACCTCTCATGTTTGCTGTATGTAAATGCCCATTGATGGGATAAGACCATGACCTCTCACCTGTCTAAATAATTCACAACACTGGGACTCCTACACTTCTTCATGATCATGATTTCATTAACAGTTAGTTCCTTCGTTCTCAGTCCTTCAAGATGTATTTTCTTTATGGCCACCTAAAATGACATTAAAAATCAGTAACTTGAGAAGTTGGTGGCATGAGACGACAACGCACATTGAGCAAGTGATTTTGCAATGACACAACTGAGCTGTGCCAAACTGCCTTGTGATTAGGCACTGCAGTAATTAGGAACTGACATTCCAACAGCCCATTTCTCTGCTCCCTTGGGGGACAGTTACAGGACACGTGGGGCCACTGACGTTTTGCCTTGTCCACTTGGTAACAGTGGTGTCTCAGCTATCACCCACAAACCTCTGACCACACTCTCTGCTGCTTTGTTTGGGATTCAGAAGAAGTAATCCATGCCTTAATACTCTGTGCATACATCTTAGGCTATCAGCATGGCTTAGGGCTTTTAGGGACACCTTGCAGATCTCTCCCTACGTGCAGTTCCCAAGTGCAGCACTGCAGGTGGCTAAGGAAATAACAGTAGCTTTCAGATGGATTTGTTGGCAGCCAGAAATGAGAATTCAGGACTCTGAAGCTGTAGCCCCAAGGCGCAGTGAGGTGCTCTAAGGCACCACCTTTGTTTTAGCAATGGAGAGTGAGTGAGCACGTCCTTCTCTGAACGGAACCGCTGCCTCCCTGCCTTCCTTCTGGCAGCTGAGGAGGACAAAGTCTCAAATGTATTGTGCAGGCTAGCACCAGTCTGTGCTTCTTGTCCCTTTTCAGCACAGCTCTGCCCAGTGCTCCAGCCACAGCTCACACCAGAGGGGAAAGCCCTCATGTGCAGCAGAGTCTGCGGGGCTTGTTGACATTTACCTCTCCTCCTGTGGCATTGTTGAGTGCTCTGACCACTTGTCCAAAACCCCTAGAAACAAAACAGAAGCAGAGAAAGGAGAAGCTGTTTAGCTCCTAGAGTGAAAGCCAGCCCACACAGGAGGTGTCTGCTGGAAGTGTCAAAAACCTGCGGGAGGCAGGAGGGCTCTGCCAGAAGGCAGATGATGCATTTTCCTCTCAAGTGCATGGGCACTGGGCCTGTTCCTGAAGCACTGGGGTTCAACTTCTAAAGGGAGTTTAGTCATTCCTCTTGGGTTTCACTTTCTAAACTGTGTGGTTCCTATCCTGACCACAGAGTATTTCCTTCTGCAAACCAGGGGAAAGAAATGTTCTTGGGAACTGTTGTCTCACACAGCTTTGATAGAGGCTAGGTTGCTCTTTCAGGCAAGCAAGTTTCTTCTTTTCTCATTAATGGGGCAGTATGATTTTGAGACATAGAAAAACTGCTAAGGAAATTAACACAGAGCTGTCCCAAACTTGAGACACAAGGAGATCTTCCAGGTCCTGTTCCTTGATGCAGGCAAGACCTTGGCAGCATGGAGATGTCACTGATAATGCCATCTGAGCAGCACTGAGAGATGGAGTCATCTATCCCCAGTGTGTGAACATGTTTGCAGCTGGCCCGACTTCACACTGGATAGACATTCCACCAGAAAAACACCTGGGCCATGGCTGTGCAGGAGTAACTGCAGTTGGACTCACCCGCTGCCAATGTGTTCCATTTCGGTGTATATCCTAAAGGGATTTTCCTGGTTCACCATTCTCTCTGAGGGAAACAAAATGCAGGATGGTGACTTTAAAGCAGAGATCCCAGCTTCCAGGAGATACAAAAGGCAGCCCCACTGTCTGGGGCTCGGAGCCCTTTGTGGTCAGCTGGGTAACAACAACCACAACCACAACAGCAACAGGACAGGCAGCCCTGCAGTGCAGATGGCTGGCACAGAGACTGATTTTGTACAGTCCTTTGAAGAGTTCTCTTGACAGGAAACAAAGCATGGGGAGATGCACTCCCAGGAGAGAAGGATATCTTCCCCACCCTTTCAGCAGTTGGCCAAAGGAATTTATTTCCATTTGTAAACCAGAGCAGCTCATGCTATAACTGATCCCAAAGGGGCTTTCAGCATCAGGAGCCTGACCTGTTTATGAGCAGGCTGAGCTCAAAGATGCCCCTCTCCCAGCTAAGGAAGGCTCCAGCCTCTGCGGCCCTTCCAGCCCTCAGGGGCAGGGCAGCTAGCACATCAAGGCTGGCAAAGCCCAAGCATGAGCACTGGCAGGCAGTGGGAAGAAGCCATAGCCAGCCTGAGCCTCTTACAAGCTGTTGCCCCCATTGATGACACGACAGGATGGGCTTTGAGATTAGCCACACCGAGGGGTGGATCAGTGCCCTTTTTGTCCCAACAGGTGATGGCAGACACAGAATCCACTGGGCTCTGGTCACAGCCCAACCAGGTCTTATCTGAGAGCACAGCACTGGCAGCTGTTACAGGCAAGAAGCAGATTCATTGGGTTGTGCTGCAGAATCACCAAGGACTTGATGTGTTTTCCTGGAGACTGATCTGAGCAGGGCTTGGGCCAATGGGTAGGAGTCTAACAGTCATGGGAAAGAGTGGGAATCGGGTATGGAAAAGTGCCATGGATCTGAGGAATATACCATGGCTGGGCTGGAGGCTCTCTCCTGAGAAATGCCTGTAGTACAGGTTTATCTGATCATGCCACTTGGATGCGTCTCTTGGACTCATCTTGATAAGCATAAAACTAGAAGATTAAATAAAGGTTGCTACAAAAGTATTGCTTTTTTCTTTGGGGGCACATGGAAAACATCTCTTGCTCTCTATTTGTCCTGTAACCTGTTATCCTTCCAAAGTAGTTCTTATTGACAAAAAGATAGCATTCTTGTCAAAATAAACTGCAGATGTAGTAGTGGTAACAGTAGCAGTCATAAAAATGCCATCAGTAAGACATGGGGCAGAAGGGCCCTTTCAGGATGGAGAAAAACCAACTCCATTAAAAAAGCCCCACAAACAATAAACCAAAAAAACCCAAAACACAAAAAAAACCTGCCACAGAAAAAAAAAAAGGCCTCCACAAAAAATAAACAATACAAAAACATGGCCCCTCTCCCAAAAAAAAAAGTCCCCAACCAAAAAGACGAAACTCCAAAACCAGTCCATTTCTCTGAAGTTTTTTGCTCTGATTACTGGTTCGAAGTCAGGAGTCTAAGGAGAATTTAGGAAAGTAAAAATTCTGTTCAGTTTGGCACTAGCACACGAGACTTGTCTAGATCATTTGCAAGGTCACAGCCTTCTGCTGATCCCAGAACATCCCCTGCTTCAACCTTTAGCAGAGAGAGAAGCTCAGGCAAACCCAAGCCAGTCCCAGGTGCACTCAGAGGCAGCAGGAACACCCAGAGCGCTCTCTCGCTGCCTCGGAGCACAGCACTGCCTCTGGGGAGTCCTAAATGGCCCTGTGACACCAAACTCAGGAGGAGCATTTGGTACAGCTCTGCTGACACCTGCCCACAACACACTGTCCCTCAGACAAGAAACACCCCAGACGTACCCAGCATCTCCAGGTGCTTCTCCTCAGTCTCCTCTTTCAGGGAGATGAAGTAACTGCCCGAGCTTGAGCTCCGAGCTTCGACAGAAAGGCTTCCTTGGGATGATGCTGCTGCGGCAGCAGGATCAGAGCCCATGATGTGCTGGACCTGGAGCACTTCTGGTGGGCACTGTTCCTGTGCCTCACTCCAAACTTGGGGTCCTTCATTGCCAGACATTGGCTGGAATTCTTCGCAGGCTGCCCGGTGAGATGTCAACACTCGCACCTCAAGTCAAACAGAACAAAGCAGTCAGACACTACAGCTTGTCCCTGTCAGCCAGGAGTCGTCAACTGTGAGGAAAGGCAAAGAAGAGATTGACAAGGGATACAGACAGCTTGTTTCAGTCCTCCATCTGGGTCACCATGTTCCACTGTACAAACACTTGAAGGAACAAGGAGAGCAGGAATAGGCCAGAAGAACAGAGCAGCAGTGGAGATTGAGCACACCAGGAAATGTCCTTCAGAGTGACTGTGATACACACTAGAGCAGGATGGCACTCAGAGGCATGGCCCCACTCCCTGCTGTTCTGAGTGGAAAGGCAAGAAGGACAGAAACCACCAGTTTGGTGACTGCAGGGACTGCATCCCACTTTCACTCATTCTAGAGCCTGAGGGAGGCGATTAAGTTTCTCTCTGACAATTTTCATTTCTTCCTCCAGCCTCTTCTCCCTTGCCCTGTTACTAGCCTCAGAGTCCTGCAGCTCTGCCTGCACATGTCCCTTGATAGACTGTAAAGGAGAAGGGAAAGGATATTTCATGAGTGGAGTGGCTGCAACTCTTTCACTCACCTGGTTTTGTTGATGGCTCCTGTGCTGATGGAGATTCTCCTCTTGAATTCTTCCCATGTCTTCCCTGTTCTTTCTCTTCACGACCATGATGGCACTCTGAGCTTCGGGCAGCTCTGCTTGTGGCTCTGCCTTGATCTTCTGTGCACACAAATGCAGAGCAAGTGACTGGGAGCTGCCATCAAGCTCAGCTTTTTCCACTTGCAGCCTCAAAATCACATTTATTCAGCCCCTTCTTTCTGCTTCCCTCCCCACATCTGCTTCCATTGCAAACCTCCTGTCCCAGGGCTGATCTCTGCAAATTCCAAGACCCTGTGCTTTCAGTGCCTGTGGGACTTCCTGGCCTCCTCAGTCCCAAGAGCTCTGGTTTATTCCCCTCTTCCTGCCCTTCCCTCTGTCTCCTGGCCAGTCAGGCTCACCTGGCCATTCTCCTGTGGCTCTTCCACCTGCTGCCTGAGCTGCTCTTCCTGCTCTCGGGCTGGGAACAGCTCTCCCTGAGTCTGGCATGGCATCTCTGATGAAGCACTCTGCTCCTGCTCTTTCTCTAGAAGCACCTGAACAGAAAGCAAGAGAAGATGGGTTTCAACTTCCCACATGACCTTTGTAGGTCAAGACTCAAAGACTGCTGGGCTCACACGTTCCCAAAGCACTGTGCTGCTGCTCTGCTGGGTCATTCTCTGCCCGAGAGGAGGCACAGATTCCAAAGTGACCCTGGCCTTATAATCAGGGACCATCTGGAATTGAAGCTTCAACAGCCTCTCAAGCACCTGTCAGGGAAGGTGTGGCATTTCTCAAGGGTCTGGTGAGGGCCTCCCTCTGCTTCTGCCATGTCCTGTTTGTCTTTCAGTAGTGACTGACACCCCACCATGTCCCACAGCTCCATCCTGGCTCTGCAGGTGCCATCCTGGGTGAGCTCAGCCCTTGTGAGAGACACTCCTGGAGTTCATGTTCTCTTCAGGCCTGCACCAGCATTTCTTCCTTTCTGACATCCACTCTCTTGCTAGAAAACCTGGTCATTCAGGAGATGAGGATGCATGCAAAGATCTCTGATGGAGGTCACAGAGCCTCTATGGCCACCTCAGTACATGGAGGAAGACCAAAGTGTTTCTTCTCCCTCTTTTGTCAACTGAGAATTCTGACCAGCAGAAAAAGACACTCTCCTAAGGTCCTGTGAACGAATGCACTTACACAGCCCTGAGGAAGCCAGTGAAGGAAACCATGTGTCATGTAATGCATGGCATGTATGACCAGAGTCACCAAACACCACCTAAACATGGAATTGTTCCACCTCTCTAGGACAGGAAGAAATTGAAAGAATTAACTGGAGACATCAGGACACAAAAAGCCTGAGGAGGAAAACAATTCTGAATGGAAAAAACATCATATCTGGAGGGGGAAACATCTCTGCCTGCTCAGAATTGGTCGAGGGAACATGTCTCTAATCCTCTCCAGAAGGGATGCTTTTGGTGATCTTTGCATCTCCAACTGCCTTGGACCAGAGCCAGGAAGATTCAGTTAAGTAAATGTTACATAGATAGATAGGTAGGAAGATAGACAGATAGATCTCACTTCTACAATCTCCAGTTACTGCCCTCTCTGTTGCTGCACACATCAAACCTGGTAGCCAGTGTGCCGATCAGCATCAATCCTGAAATTGTTCTCCTGTTCCTCAAAAAAGCACACTCTTGGAGAATGTGGAGATTGTAGGTCCTTATGGAAAGGAATCAGACCCAGAGCATTGCAGTGGGAACTGCACTCTTCGTCCATCTGTGCTCGGGGAAGTTCTCTTGGACTCAACCACAATGACAGTGCGAAAGTGGCTGGAATAGAAATGCAGCCCAGCCCCTTCCAGTTTCTGTGATCTCTGAGGAGCAGCTGGAATGCAAGGACATTGACCTCCTGCTAAATTTCCAAACACATCACACAGTGATTCTCAGGGCTGTTGAAAAACAGACACAGTGTTAAACCCAAAGTGATCTTTAAGGCCATGCATGAAGGCTTGGAAACACAAATGCTCCATCTGCATCAAGGTAAAAAAAGGGTGCGAAATGCCTTCCAGAGCTTGATAAGGGCAGAAAAGATGGCGCAGCAGCATCCTTGCTTGATGGAAAAAGAGAAAATGAACAGGGCTTTTCCTCCTAGGAAAACCACAAACCACAAGATGGAAGTGTCAACCACTCCAGTGTCTAAAGCGCTTGGATGCAGTGATGGCATGTTTGGCACTGAAACAGCCCTTGTGCTGTGCACTATCCTGCAGGGATTGATGGAGGTCTGCCTGGAGGTGCCTCAAGAGCCTCCCATTGTCCAGGCTAAAGCTCCCTCAGCACCTCCTCACTGGCCTTGTGCTCCACCCCCTTGCCCAGCTCCCCTGTCCTTCTGTGCACACGCTGCAGCCCCTCCATGACTCTCTGCTTCCCAGGGGCCCACAGTGCACACAGCACTCCAGCTGTGGCCGCGGTGCTGCCCAGCACAGGTCCACGCTCACTGCCCTGCTCCTGCTGCCCCACTGCTGCTGACACAGGCCACCATGCCCTTGGCCTTCTTGGCCCCATGGCCACACGCTGACTCATCTGCAGCTACTCAAGGCCAGCAGCAACCCTGCGTCTTTTAGGCCCATGCAGCTCCGCAGCAACAAAGGTGCCCATTTCACCTCAGATACAGCAGGAACAACTGCAGGTTGGCCTTCCTGTTCTGAGCAACACAAGACAGCAGTCAAGGACTTGCAGCATCACCCCCACTCTTGGCTCCAATGCACTTGCCAAAGCTTCATTCTTCACCACTAAACAGATCAGCTGAAAGTTTCCCCATCTGGTGTTTGAACCTTCCCAAAAGCCAAAACACAGCTGGGCCAACAGTTTCTCTACAATTGAAGAATGACTCAAGAAAACTGCAGAACACTTCCACAAGCCAAAGACACCTTTCCAAATAGGGAAAAGAAGCAAACAAACCTTTTTACCTCCAGCACTACCATGTGTGCCCTTGGCCATGACATCACAGAAGCCCAGAGATGGAGCTTCCCTGAACCAAGCAGCCAGAAGCTCAGCTGAAGCCCCCAACTCTGCACTGCCCCAACAGGATAGGTCAAAGGCCAATTTCTCACTCTCACTGCCTGCAGGAAATGGCTACGTCCTGCAGGACTCCGGTACTCAGCATTCTCGGCCAGACACAGCAAGCGCTGGCTGCTCAGAAACTTGAATCTCTGCCCTGCACTAAAGACAGCGCCTGCCACAACGGGCACTTACTCTCTTGAAATGATGAGCAGGCCGTGGTCTGACCATGGCTGGACAAAGGCAGTGGTCATCTTTCTCATTATCCTCCTCTCTGACTTCTTCTTCAATAGCAGAGAGAGCCAGGGGTAAGATGGCTCTTGCTTTTCTCACCTGTGGCAAGAGAGAATCATAAGGACACGACGTTACCTGGTGTCTATAACCTTGTTTCTCCTCATACCCACCGCCACCTCTTCTAAGGAGAACTCATCAACTTTGTTAGCAATGGCATTCTAAGTCACTCCAACCAGATTGAAATGGGCACATTCAAAAAAACAGTACATGGCTATGACTTCGATATTCCTCCCTGGCTGCTATTTGCAAGAAAACTTATCTCTGCAAAAGGCAGCTTTTGGTTCTTGAAAGCTCTGAAATGGAAAAGTAGGAAAGAGCCAGCAAGGTCTTTGCAACTGCTGAGCAGACATGAAAAAGTAAAAAGGGCTCAGAATCCCTTACAGTGCCTATAAGGACAGGAAAGTTTTCGCGGAAGCATCCCTACTTGCTGGAAAAAGAGAAAATGAACAGGGCTTCTCCTCCTAGGAAACCCACAAACCGCAAGATGGAAGTGTCACCCACTCCAGTGTCTAAAGCCGTTGGATGCAGTGATGGCATGTTTGGCACTGAAACAGCCCTTGTGCTGAGCACTGTCATGCAGGGATTGATGGAAGTCTGCCTGGTGGTGCCTCAAGAGCCTCCCATTGTCCAGGCTGAAGCTCCCTCCGCACCTCCTCACTGGCTTTGTGCTCCACACTCCTGCCCAGAACCCCTGTCTTTCTGTGCACACGCTGCAGCCCCTCCACGACTCTCTGCTTCCCAGGGGCCCACAGTGCACACAGCACTCCAGCTGTGGCCGCGGCACTGCCCAGCACAGGGCCACGCTCACTGCCCTGCTCCTGCTGCCCCACTGCTGCTGACACAGGCCACCATGCCCTTGGCCTTCTTGGCCACCTGGCCACACGCTGCCTCATCTTCAGCTACTCAAGGCCACCAGCCCTGCGTCCTTTTGGGCCACGCAGCTCCCCAGACACAATGGCGCCCATTTCACTTCAAATAGAGCAGGCACCATTGCAAGATGGTCTACCTCTTCCGAGAAAGACAAAACAGCAGGCAAGGACTTGCAGCTTAACCCGCACTCATGGCTCCAAGGCACTTGCCAAAGCTGCAGACTACACCAAAATATGCCCCAAAAGAAACTGGCGGCTTCTGCTTTTGGCCTCACAAGGAGGCTTCGCAACTCCGCACTTTGTTCCTTTTCCACATGGGACAAGAACAGCCCCCCACAGCTGCATGGACAACACAATCCTCCCTTTGCAGCTTATCAAAAGCCAAAAGACAGTGTGCCCAAATTAGACTCTACCGGTGAAGAACTGCTCAAGGAAAGTGCAGACCACTTTCACAAGCCAATCACACCTTGCCAAAAAGGGAAAACAAACAAACCAAGCCCTGGCACCTCCAGCACCTCCTCCTTTGCTCTTGGCCATAGCACTGCAGGAGCCAAGAGATAGAGCTTCCCTGAGCCAAGCAGCCAGATGCTCTCCCAGAGGCACCAGCCCTTTGCGGCCTCAACATGACAGGTGAAAGGCCAAGTTGTGCGGTGGCTGCCTGGAGGAAATCCCTAGCTCCTGGCAGGACTCCAGCACCCAGCATCCTCAGCCTGCAACAGCAAAGTGCTGGCTGCTCCAAAACTTGCAGCTCTGCCTTGCACTAAAGACAGCACCACACATAACTGGCACTTACAGGTCTGGAATAGGGCGGTGAGAACAACGTTGGAGGGTTGTTGTCATCCACCTCATTTTGCTCCTCTTTGGCTTCTTCTCCAGGAGCAGCGGGAGCCAGGGGAGAGACAGCTCTTGCTTCTGTCATCTGTGGCAAGAGAGAAGCATGAGGGACAGCCCGGTACCTATCATGTAGAACCTCATTTCTTTTAACAGCTACCACCACATCTTCTAAGGAAAAAGTCGTAACATTTCATAGCGACAGAGGGGTTCTAAGTCACAGCCACCAAATTAAAAAGGGACAATTCAACAGCACTCTAGATGGTTATGAAGTTGATTCTCCTGCCTGGCTGCTATCAGCAAGCAAGGTTATCTCAGAAAAACGGAGCTTTTAGTTCTTGAAAGCACTGAAATGGTAAACAAGGAAAGCGACAGCAATGCCTTTGCTACTGCTGCTGCAGATGTGGAAACCTAAAACTGGATCAGAATCCCATCCAGGGCAGGAAAAAAAAAGAAAACGCTGTGCAGAAGCATCTTTGCTTGCTGGATAAACAGGAAAATGAACAGCCCATCTCGTGCTTGCAAACCAAGGAGCCAACAAACCACAAGATGGAAGTGTCACCCACTCCAGTGTCTAAAGCCCTTGGATGCAGTGATGGCATGTTTGGCACTGAAACAGCCCTTGTGCTGAGCACTGTCATGCAGGGATTGATGGAAGTCTGCCTGGTGGTGCCTCAAGAGCCTCCCATTGTCCAGGCTGAAGCTCCCTCAGCACCTCCTCACTGGTCTTGTGCTCCACCCCCTTGCCCAGCTCCCCTGTCCTTCTGTGCACACAATGCAGCACTTCCATGACTCTCTGCTTCCCAGGGGCCCACAGTGCACACAGCACTCCAGCTGTGGCCGCGGCACTGCCCAGCACAGGGCCACGCTCACTGCCCTGCTCCTGCTGCCCCACTGCTGCTGACACAGGCCACCATGCCCTTGGCCTTCTTGGCCACCTGGCCACACGCTGCCTCATCTTCAGCTGCTCAAGGCCACCAGCCCTGCGTCCTTTTGGGCCACGCAGCTCCCCAGACACAATGGCGCCCATTTCACTTCAAATAGAGCAGGCACCATTGCAAGATGGTCTACCTCTTCCGAGAAACACAAGACAGCAGGCAAGGACTTGCAGCTTAACCCGCACTTATGCCTCCAAGGCACTTGCCAAAGCTGCGGACTACACGAAAATATGCCTCAACAGAAACTGGCCACTTCTGCTTTTGGCCTCACAAGGAGGCTTCGCAACTCCGCACTTTGTTCCTTTTCCACATGGGACAAGAATGGCCCCCCACAGCTGCATGGACAACACAATCCTCCCTTTGCAGCTTATCAAAAGCCAAAAGACAGTGTGCCCAAATTAGACTCTACCAGTGAAGAACTGCTCAAGGAAAGTGCAGACCACTTTCACAAGCCAATCACACCTTGCCAAAAAGGGAAAACAAACAAACCAAGCCCTGGCACCTCCAGCACCTCCTCCTTTGCTCTTGGCCATAGCACTGCAGGAGCCAAGAGATAGAGCTTCCCTGAGCCAAGCAGCCAGATGCTCTCCCAGAGGCACCAGCCCTTTGCGGCCTCAACATGACAGGTGAAAGGCCAAGTTGTGCGGTGGCTGCCTGGAGGAAATCCCTAGCTCCTGGCAGGACTCCAGCACCCAGCATCCTCAGCCTGCAACAGCAAAGTGCTGGCTGCTCCAAAACTTGCAGCTCTGCCTTGCACTGAAGACAGCACCACACATAACTGGCACTTACAGGTCTGGAATAGGGCGGTGAGAACAACGTTGGAGGGTTGTTGTCATCCACCTCATTTTGCTCCTCTTTGGCTTCTTCTCCAGGAGCAGCGGGAGCCAGGGGAGAGACAGCTCTTGCTTCTGTCATCTGTGGCAAGAGAGAAGCATGAGGGACAGCCCGGTACCTATCATGTAGAACCTCATTTCTTTTAACAGCTACCACCACATCTTCTAAGGAAAAAGTCGTAACATTTCATAGCGACAGAGGGGTTCTAAGTCACAGCCACCAAATTAAAAAGGGACAATTCAACAGCACTCTAGATGGTTATGAAGTTGATTCTCCTGCCTGGCTGCTATCAGCAAGCAAGGTTATCTCAGAAAAACGGAGCTTTTAGTTCTTGAAAGCACTGAAATGGTAAACAAGGAAAGCGACAGCAATGCCTTTGCTACTGCTGCTGCAGATGTGGAAACCTAAAACTGGATCAGAATCCCATCCAGGGCAGGAAAAAAAAGAAAACGCTGTGCAGAAGCATCTTTGCTTGCTGGATAAACAGGAAAATGAACAGCCCATCTCGTGCTTGCAAACCAAGGAGCCAACAAACCTCAAGATGGAAGTGTCACCCACTCCAGTGTCTAAAGCCCTTGGATGCAGTGATGGCATGTTTGGCACTGAAACAGCCCTTGTGCTGAGCACTGTCATGCAGGGATTGATGGAAGTCTGCCTGGTGGTGCCTCAAGAGCCTCCCATTGTCCAGGCTGAAGCTCCCTCAGCACCTCTTCACTGGCTTTGTGCTCCACACTCCTGCCCAGCATCCCTGTCTTTCTGTGCACACGCTGCAGCCCCTCCATGACTCTCTGCTTCCCAGGGGCCCACAGTGCACACAGCACTCCAGCTGTGGCCGCGGCACTGCCCAGCACAGGGCCACGCTCACTGCCCTGCTCCTGCTGCCCCACTGCTGCTGACACAGGCCACCATGCCCTTGGCCTTCTTGGCCCCCTGGCCACACGCTGCCTCATCTTCAGCTGCTCAAGGCCACCAGCCCTGCGTCCTTTTGGGACACGCAGCTCCCCAGACACAATTGTGCCCATTTCACTTCAGATACAGCAGGCACCATTGCAAGGTGTCCTTCCTTTTCTACAACGACATCTTCTAAGTAGGTATCATAAAGTTTGATATGAATAGAATTGTAAGGCACTCTGACTAAATCAAAATTGTCTAATCCCACTGTACAGGAAATTTCTCTTAAGTAAATATTCCACTCTATCTGCCGTCAGCAAGCAAGGTTCTCTCTGCAAAACTGGATTTGTAGTTCTTCAAAGCTCTGAGATTGAAATTTTAAAATATCCTCACATGCCTTTTTTATTTTTGTTGCAGGCATTAATATGTATTTTCTTTCGGCCTTCCCAGCTGGCCCTCTACACTCTACTTCTACTGGCCAATCTCACATCTTCCTCTACAATTCTTAAACACCAGCAACATGAAATGTTCCTTTCTCACTCACCTCAGGATCTTCAGCACTGCTGAATACACGCTTCAGATGTCCTGTATTTGGAAGGGAAAATGAACCAGATGCTCTCATAAAACTGCCTGGGCTGCTGAATTCCACAGAGCAAGGCAACCCAAACACAGATGATTTCCCGTTTCACAACATCCCTCCAGGAGACACATTTCCTTCACACAGCCAGCAAGAGATCAGGACAATCTTCTTGCTTGTGCCTACACTGCAGCCAGTTTAGCCAGTAAATGAATACAAATTTGATCTAGAAAATGCAAATTGGTCTTTAATACTCAATGGTCCTGTTCTACCAAACACATAAGACAGCTTCTGAAATCCTCTCTTTCAGGTACTCCTTCTTTTTTCAATCAGTGTCATGCACTAATTCTGATTAACTTTCAGGAAACAGTGTCCCAGAAAAGGTTCCCCAAAATCCCCCTGAGCTATGTCAGTTCTATTGTGGAAGAGCACAGCAGCACCTCTGAGGTTCAGGAGCAGACATTCACTGCTTTAGAGTTTGCACTTGCTTTCCAAGGGAACAACTATTTTAGCACTCAGTAAAAGGTCAAGTTAGTCAAATCCTTTCATGACAAAATTTAAAAAGAAAGAAGCTTTCTCTGAATTCTGGGAACAACTGCAGAGATTTTAAAAGGCATTCCAAGAAGGTCTGCCAGTCTACATTTTCCAAGGTGTCTTGCTTGTCCCAGCAAACTGAGGAAATGACAGACTCTGCTGCCACAGACTCTCCTGTGGAGGGAATGGAAGCCCTGCAGGTTCCCTTGCAAATGCTGCCCCTGTGGCTACAAACACTCCCTTTATAGATGAATGCCTTGACAGGAGCTTTACCAAAGCAGTGGCACCCTAATGCTCTTTCTGTTTCAAAATCAGACACTCAGTCACTAAGTAAGAGAAGGAAGACAGAGAAAACCCAGGTTAGGTTACACCATAACCTAAGCGGAAGGGAAACCTCTACTTACGTGCAAAATTCGTAAAATAATAAATGGAATAAGCAATGCCATATGCAGCAAAAGCTGCAGTGGCGAGATGGTTCATTATTGGCATTTCTGCAACTTTTCTAAAAGCTAAATAAACAAGCCTCTTGTCAGTAGGCAGCTGCCTACTGACACATGCTTTGACCAGGAAGGTTCTCCTGAGCAGGCCTAGGGCTGCTCTGACACTCAGGCCTTCCATGCACCAAGGCAACCTTCTGATGTCACTATGATGACGTGGCAACCATGCCCTGACATCACAAAGGAACAGCTCTGTGTTGGTCTGTGAGTTCATGCAAAGCAATACCCCACCTTCCCTACAGCAAACACAAAAGAGCCTGGGAAGTTCTCTTCTGTCACAAAGCAGCACAAATTCCCCTCATGGGCCAAACCCTGTCTTTCAAGGGATCCAAGAGGAACTCCAGGAGTGCCCCAAACATGTACAGTCTGTACCCCAACTGAGCACTCAGATGGCACCCAAGCAAAGGAAATCAGACCAAGACAATGGCCCACAGCATTGCAAGTGTGAAAAATGACTCTCATTTTAACATTTTAAAGGTATATTAAACATTAACAAAGGAATGAATAAGGAATGATTGCAGCATTGAGAGCCTCCATGACTAGCAGACGTGCTCATCTACAAAGAGGATGCTCTGCCTTTTATACCCTTAGCCCCTCCAAAAGGTTTGTCAGTCAACTTTTTCTCTGCTGTCCATTGGTGGAGATTACTTTCTTGCACCTCGACTGGAGGACAGATGTTGTTTCCCCCTGCCTGCAGGTCACAAGCCAGTCCTCCCCAAATGCCCTGACTACCAAGGCTATTACAAAGGGGAGGAGAAAGAGGACTATGGGAGGATATATAACAATATCATCACTACACATTTGAACATCCACATAACATCTGCTTCTTAATTGTCAGAGCCAACCATTGCATTACTTGTCTAGAACACACAGAACCAGGAGAGAAGGCACTGTTGGCATCACAGCTGAAATCCTTCCTAACAAATCTCTCCACATATTTGCACCTTTCTTGGACATGCCCAGAGCTCTGGTGCATATACATCTCTGCCTTTCTTGCCCTTTGGCAGCAGTCGAAATGGCAGCATCTGCCCGCCAGCAGCAGCTGCTCCAAGCTGGGAATGCTGCTGGCGGTGTTGATTTCCAGAGGCTTCTGTGTGCCAGGGGAAGCCAAGGCAGGAGCGGGTTGAATGGTGCTGGCGCTGCTGCTGCTCTGTGCCAGAGAGCCCCGGCTGGGCAGGGCACGGTGCCCACTGCGCTGCAGGCTCCTCCTCCTGCCACAGCTGGGCACACCTGGCAACAAGGTATGACAACCTGTGGGCAAGCCAAGGGGTTTCTGGGGCTGCTCTGCTCTGCACACACCCAGGACACCTGCAGCACAGAATTTTAACCCTCAAACGGGTGAACCAAAGGGAAACAGCTGGAAAAGGTTTAATTTGGACCATTCTTACCTGCTCAACAGAAGTCTTCAAAATGAATGTTACCAAGCAGGGCCTGATCCCTGCTGCCAGCTCAGGGTTAGAAGAGAGGCAATCCTTGATCTCAGCACTGGGTGTGTGGGGAATCACTTCCCTGATACGTGCACACCCAGCAATCTCACTTACTTGTTTGTACCCATGGATCTAAGACATTTTCAATACTTTGCTAAAACTCACAGGCTTAATATTCCCCCAAATTATTTGATTTACTGATTGATACCTTTTGATTTATTGATACTTAAAGCACTTCTCAGAATTTCCTGACATGAGTATAGGAGTGTCCTGTAGGTCCCTGCTGGTCTTTGTCACAGGTTCAGGAGGAGCCCCATGCACAAAAGAGCCCAGGACAAAACAGGGCTTGCAAAGCAAATTCATTCTATTAGTTGCAATAGCAAATAATACACAGCAACCCCTGGATTCCTAAAAATCTGTGGAGCAGGAGAAGGAGGTGGAGCATGGTGCTCGGCTGCAGGGGAAGGTAGGCAGTGCACTTTCAGGACATCCCCTGGATGAAAATGGTGTGCATCTCATCCTTCTCACCCTTCCAGCTCAGAACTGGGCCCTATATCTCCTGCTCAGGAGTGGAATTTCCCAGTTACGTCATTGGCTCACAGAAGGCTGGTGTGTGAGATGAGGCCAATGAATCAAGGATTTAAAAGAACTGGAAGAGTTAAAATTTCAGCAAGATTTAGTTAGGGGGAAGGAGTATAGCAAGAAGAGTAGAAGTAATAAGGGATAGTTAATGTTTTGCAGGTAAGGTAGTTAAGGCTAGGGTAATATATCCCTTGCCTGTCTTTGCTATGTTTAAAGAAGCAGGATGGGATGCGGATTTCTTTGTGACAAAGAAGAGGACCAGAGCCTGCACCTGGGCCCCGAAACTTCAGCTATAGCCAAGAAGTGCAAAAGCCTGCCAACAGGTCATAAGGAAAGAGGTCAAATTGAGGAAGACGTCTTGGCCTTCATCAGAAGGACACCATTCCCCACTTTAAAACCCACCAACCCATTTGAAGTGAAAGACTGCAGAAATGTGAAGGAACTTTGGACTCGATTATAATGAATTTTAATACAAAGGACGGTAGGCAGTGTTACCTAATGAATATGTGTTAGGTTTTTTGGGAATTATATGAATGTGTAAGATATTTTAGATGAGTAGAGAGCCAGTGATTCTTCACACATGTCTTTAGGAGACAACTCCTGTGCCTGGCGCTGTAATAAACACACCGCCTTCTAACTTCAGCTGTGGTGAGTTCTATTCCACACCTCATTTGGTGACCGCGCCAGGAACGCTTCTCTGCTCCAGCGAGAACAGCCGCGCTGTGGACGTCTCTGGGCACTGCCAGGACATTCCTTTCCTGGAGGCACCTCCGCTCTCGGCTGTTCCTCGTGGAGGACAGACAAGACTGCTGGGACTGTGGAGAAAGGGAATGTTTAACTGTGTATAAAGTAACCCGTACGGCGAACGCAGGGGAAGGGCTCTTCCTAAGTCACACTGAGATGTCCTGCGCACAACGTGCACCTGTACAGTTTGGGTTTGGGCCTGGCCGCCAGCAGAAAGGATTTGCTGTGTCAATAACGACCTGCTAGCAATTCTGGGGGTGAATTGAGCAAATCCTGTTTTATTGCTGCAATTTTTCCTGTGTGTTGTAATTGTGGTTGTGTTTTCAGTGTGTGAATGTTTGAGGAAGATGATGTGGGTGGATGCTGTTGTGATTTATGGTGTGTGTTGTGTTGAGAAAAGCAAGCACTCTGTCCCCTCATAAAGAGATACTCCTTTCCCGGTGAGCTTGTGTGTATGGACTTTGTAGTTGCAGGGGTTGGTACTCCCTGTGACACCGGGTGCCTGGGTATACAGGGGGGTTGAGTGGTTTTTCTCCCTCATTGTGAGCATTTGGGACTGAATGGTTGTATTTGGGGAGATTTTAGGATTTTGTTTGCAACAAGTGCAGCAATTTATGCAGAAAACTACAGTGTGGTGATTTACGTATGTTGACCTATGGTAGTTCCTTTCTACCACCCCCCCTCCTCCAGGGTTAAAAATCTCCTGCCACGAGGTGGACGCTCTCTTTCCTCTCCTGGACATCCTCTTTCCTCTCCTAGATGCTTCCTTTCTCCCCTTTCTCTCCTGGAGTTGTTCTCCATTAAAGCTGTGGGACTTTGGTCCGGAGAAGAAAGAGCGCCTCTTGTCTTTTGCTTTTGTCCTTGTCAGTGTCACTGGAGTCCAGAGCTCGCCAAACTGATCCCCCACGAGGCAAAAACCGACAAATGGCCCCACATGCAGAGCTCAAAAATTGGCGACATTTCTGATGGACTGGAGTGTTTGCCACACTTTTGGAATTCCCTATTCCCACACAGGTCAGGCAATTGTTGAAAGGACGCACCAGACTCTAAAACCCATTCTAGGTCAACAAAAGGGGGATCCAAGCAACACCTCTGATAAGGTGTTGAGCATAGCTTTAGATGTCTTTATGCTTTGAATAGCTCATTTGCAGGACATAATCCTCCAATTTTTAGGCACTTTTCAATCAGCAGACAGGCAAAATTGTAAGAAAATCCTCCGGTTTTGATCAGAAACCTTGAGTTAGGACAAATTGAAGGACCATTTGCACTAATCACTTGGGGCAAAGGGTATGCTTGTATTTATTTGCACAGGTGCCAGACCTAAGTGGGTCCCTGCGAAGGACATGAAACCATCTCATACACAAGAGCGCACCGACAATTCCACCAGCAGGGAACTGAGCACGCAGACGTGAGCCACACCAAGAAACTACGGTTCATGCCAGACGTTCCCTGTTCAACCTTTGAAAGCTACAAATCTTGAGTTTGATTGTTGATTTTTGGACTGTGAAAATTGTTTGTATCATAGAGCTCTTTCAGCAAAAGCATGGTGCCCATTTTGTTCAAAAGAATTCTAAGATATCCACATTTGTAAAAATTGAAGGTCAGAGGGACAGTTTAGTGCCCTATAGTTGGCCAGTCCCTGAACAAGTGCTAAAAGATTTGCTTGAGAACTGAAAGAGATGGGGAAGCTTTTGCCAAAAAGCAGCTGCACAGGAACATGGAGCTTGATCAAATGATATACTGGCATTCGTTGGTTTTGCTTGCTTGCTTTTGCAGTGCATATATGCCTGTAGATCAACCAAAAATGAATGTTTACCTTGCTTTAGCCAAGTCACCAGGCTCAGACACCATATGTTTGACCAATTTGAGCCCAGACAAACCCTTTGTGACCTGTTTGGTCGGTGTGCCAGTGCCAGCCAAGGAATGGCCAATACCCAATCGTGACAAATATTGGTGTGAGGCTGCCAACGAGACCAATCCCATAAGCAGCTGGCATCATTGGACCCCTGATCTTCTTAGAGCCCCTTCTGAACGTCAAGAATTGGAATTCTTGGTTCATTTCTAATGGAATTCTGTGCTGCCTTTCAGTACCAGGGAGATCCACAGTTAAATGTTACTCCCCATCATCCTGTGGACAGATACTCAAGTTTGTGGTGCAATTGTACTACCCCAGTGTCCCCTAAGGGTGAAACTGCTGACAAGCAGATGACCTAGATGAGTCCCCACAACAATCAGTAACAGAATATTGGCTCATTTGTGGAGGTAGAGCCTGACAGGGAATTCCTCAAAAATTAAAGATGGTCCATGCAGCATCAGACAACTCACTGTGATAGCACCTATCATTAAAAAAGCCATCAAGAGAAAACACAGAGAAAAAAGATTTGTCCATCATTACAAAGAAAAGTGTCATAGCAATTTCAGACCCTAGGGCCATGCAAAATGAGTTACATCAAATTTATTTCTGCATCCACTTGCCTCGGGTGAGGCACTGAAACCATTATAGCGATTGGGGTGTTGGCTGAAGAAAGAAGACAGTGCTACTTGCATTGCAATTAGTGACATGATGACTGATGTTAGTGTTGTCAGACATGCAACCTTATGGAACAGAGCAGCAATTGATTTTCTTTTACTGGCACAAGGACATGGTTGAGAGGAATTTGAAGGACTGTGTTGCATGAACCTGTCTGATCACTCTGAATCCATCCTCAAAAGCATACAAAAGCTGAAAGATTTGACAGCTCCAATTAAAGAAGATGGTGGGTCATGGTTAGATGATTTGTTCCAAGGATGGAGCTTTGCATCTTGGCTAAGGGGACCTTATAGCATAGGTCTCTATGGAATGGGTGTTTTGGTAGTGGTACTAGTAGTAATACCTTGCATACATTGGTGTGTGTGACAAATGATGGGCAAAACTATCAAAGAAGTTTCTCTCACACAAGAGAGAGAGGTAGGAAATGGTTTCACAGGGAGTTCTTGAAATCTCACACAGATGGTGAAGGAAGGTATAGACATGGAGGAAGGTTTTGAATAAGACCTTGGAACAGATGAGACTTTTTTGGAACAATGACTTGTAATTGTTATCAGACATGACTTTTGCCCTTTGAACTAACTGGATTTTCACAGCATTAAAATTTCTGTGTTGGAATATAGCAAGGCTTTATGCAAGCAAAAAGGATGCTTTAAGCAAGTAATAAGCAGGTATACTATAGTAAAGCTACGAAATGCAAGGTAGTTAATAAACTACACGGATACAAAGGTTTCTTTCTAGTTGTACCGTGAGGGGGAATTGTGGGAATCCTTCAAATCAGAGAGTTTTGGGAAAGCTGCAAAAGGCAGACCTCAGAAACAGCAGACCTGCAATTAGAGCTAAGCAGCAGCCATAAGACTTGTCAGCAGAAAAGTTATAGAAGAAGTAGAAAAATAAGGACAAAAAGAACAATGGTCTGTGTATTAATGCTTGGTTAGGACAACTCCCTAACCTTCAAAAAAGTATCTCTAGCAAGATAGTAGGAACTTCTCAGCTTAATAATGGAGCTCAGTGCATTGTGTTTTAAGGCTTACAAGCAGGTATTTTATTCAAAAGAAGCAAGCACTGTTTTAACAAAAGGTATATGTGCGTATAGTGCTTGGATAGAACTACTGTCAATATGCTTCTGCTTTGTGTGATTGGTCAAAAAACTTTTCAAGGAAGCTGTACCATTAAGTTCTTTGCCTGCTGCCACAGATGTGAGCTGCTGGCATCTTCCCATAGTCATACCCAAGTCATGAGACTGATGCTGGAAAACAAACAGCTCGAGGCGCGTTCCTCAGCAGTCCCGTCCTGTTCGTGATTCATACAGAGACCCCCAGCCGGCAATAGTATATAGATGTTAAATTACATCTATGAGAAATTAATAGGTATTATTTCATTCATTTTAATATTTTTTCATTTCATATAGATTTATATATTTTCATTTCATATAGATTTGGTTTCTTCCTCCAGCTTGGGAGAGTGAAGAATTACAACAGTGCAAAACCTTCTGCCCGCAAAGCAGTCAGCCCCCGGGCATGTGCATGCACACCCACCCACTGTGCTTGCTCTTCTCAGCATCTCAGGGCTGCTATTTGCACAGAATTGGGATGAATTTAACTCAACAGAGGCACGACTGGGGTGTCCAGCTTGTCATGAACACTCATGGGGCAACAAACAACACAGAGCTCTCAAATCACATGATCACAGGTAATTTCATTCCTGCTGGGAACTGAGGAAGTCTCAAAAGAACCAAAGACACAGACAACGGGGTGGAAAACATTGGCACCATGGTACTGCTTGTATCCTCATGGAGGAAAATCTCTTGGATTTCTTAAGTTGGGAGCTTTCCAAAAACTAGGAAAATTGCCCAGCACTGGCTGCCCAATTGTGAATGGTTTTCTTGACTTGGCAAAGCTGGGGTGTTAACAATGGACTCCGTCCTTGGTTCAAATCTCCTGCCCTCACCTGCAGGCAAAAGCACCACCAGCAGCAGCAGAAGCTACTTCAGTCAATTTTCTCAAAAATCTCTGGTAAAGTTGGGAGAGGAAAAGAAAACACATCAGACACTGTGGATTATTGACAAGACTCTGAGGAACAGTTCCAAAGCAAAGGGCAGCAGCTTCTCTCTGGGCCACTCCTTGTGCCCCAAGGCAGCCGGGCTGCCCTGGCTGCCCAGGACCCTGCGCCCCGCAGGCTCTGCAGAGCTGCACAGCGTGGAGGCAGCTTCGGGCACCTCAGCCCCTGGGCAGGAGTGGCTGCTTACTCTGCAGGGCTGCTGTGGGCAAAAGCAGGGTGCTGGACTTCTGCTCTTGGCCCTAGCCTGGCCTTGAAGGGCTAATCCTGTTCCCTGTCTCAAATGTGCTAAATACAGACTTGTTTGTTTCCAGCTCTGCACAGCATTGATTGGCACCACAAAATACAAAAGGACTAAGGCCTGAACAACAGACCCTGACTGAAGCCTCAACAACAGGACCTGAGCCAAAGCTGCCCTCTAGATGATCTTTCCAACCCAATGTTCTATGTATCTGCTCCTTAACCAAGTATTACTGTCAAAAATATTGTTGCATCGATTCACTGGTGAAATACGTCTGCATCTTTCTGCATGAGGAAAACAGACACGGCCACACCTGGCCTTGGTTCCTCCTCGAGCCCTGGGCAGGCTCAAGGAGAAAACCAAGAGGAGAATGAAACCAGCTGTGCCCCCAGCAGAAGCTCTGGCATGTTGCTCGTCCAGCACTATCAGAGCCGGGCTACTCTCACAGCGCACTCGGGAGCCTCATGGCCAGCAAAGGTGGAGGCACCACAGGAATTCCTGGTTCCTGGCCGTGGCTCTGCAGGGCTTGGCTGGGACAGCTTCCCCCAGCTGATGTGCAGCACTGGATGAAGGGAAAAGCATTGGGGTACCTGGTGATCTATCTTCCTTAATAACCAGAGGCACCCTTTTGTAATAATGCTGAGGTTCATTGCTTAGCTTATCCTCTTCTGAATCTTTTTTGCACTTTTGCATTACAGTAAATTACACTGTTCCTTCAGCTGGTGTCTGTGTCTGCATCTCTGACCCTCCCCACCATCAAAACAAACACACAGCCAGTTTAGCAGGAGACCTGCCTCTCTGCCAGCCCATCTCTTGGCAAACACCCCTGGTGGCCATCTCCACAAATGAAATTCCCACTTTGCAACTTCCTTTTCTGCAGGCAGGTGAGAAAAGGAGCCACTCCCAATTCTGGACACCTCTGAAAACCAGCTGCTTTCAGCAGTCACAACCCTGAGATATCAACCTCCTTCCTTAAGCTGCCACAGGGAGCTCCCACCAAGAGGCCTTTTGTCCAACGATACCCACAGAAGAGCTCGAGAAGGGAGCAGTTCGAAACACAACTGCTTCAGAGTTTAAACCTGCCTTTATCAAATGAGCACACACCAACCTGTCCCAAGGGGAAAGCAGGCAGGCACGAGAAGCTCCTCTCCCACAACAGCAAACTCTGTGCTTTCTTTCTGTTCTGGCTGGAGAGTGGAGGCCACAGGCTACACCTCACTTTGGGAAGGAGCCCTGGGAATTGGGCTGATCTGGGAGGGCAGAAAAAGGAATTCTCCAAAAAGTAGGAAGAGATTCTCTGGAAGGAATAGATGATCACAATATTTCTGCAGAAAAGTGAAAAAAAGGATAATTGAAGCATTTCAAGAAGTGCCCAGACTGAAACTGGTTTGCCAATATGACAACCCCAAAGTCTCTGTGGTGTGTCAAGAAGCTCAGGAATGAACAGCAAGGCTTGGATAAACATCGTTGGTGTCCGTCCCCCAGAGCACAAGCAGCTCCCCAACACGACTTCAAGACTAAGGGACAAAGTTTCCCCCTTCAGCTCCCCACAGCAGCTCTACGGAGTCTCTCTCCATTGCAAGATCTCCTTTGTCAGTCTACAGTGACAGGAGTTGGCTGCAGGAGGCATTTGCATTGGAGATCTCCCCAGATGGGGGGAAGAAAAGGAAAAGGTGATTCCTGAGGAAAGAAAACAGCAACGCTCTTTGGGAAGACACCAGTGTGAGTTCACTACAATTTTAGGCCAGAAATGCTTTGAAGAAAGCAACATCCATCCACAGGGCAGCACTTTGGCTTTGATATCCATGCTGACAAAATTGCTGCCCCTTCCTGCTGCTGTAGCTGACTCCAAATCACGAGAAATGCGCCAACTCTGCCAAAGACAGGAGGACATGCTGAGATAAAACCAGCTAATCCGCTAAAAAAGAGTCCACATTAATGTTTTCCAAGTCCCGCTTTTCATCCTTTCCCCAGCCAAGCCAGAGCAATGTCCTTCCTCTCTGTCCCCGATGGTTACCCAGGCATGGGATGCAGCGTGGGGACAGAGCCTGTCACTGCTCCCAGTGCCCTGCCCTGCCCTGCCCTTCCCTGCTCGCCTTGCCCTTCCCTGTCCTGCTGGAACCTGCTGTGCTGTGCCGTGCCAAGCCGAGCCCGGCCAGCGGTCATGCATTTCGGGAATGACCCTCCCCTGTGCCAGCCGTCAGCGTAATGAACATACCACTTTCTAACTTTGACTAGTTAGAGAGTCTTTGTCCGTGATTTTCAGTTTTAACAATTCAGGGAGCTTTTGTTTTCCCTGACAGAAGTACAGTTGCCGCCAAGGGAAGCACACCCAAAGACCAATAGTGACCCAGCCTTCCCTTTGCTTCCCTTTTACTTCCCTCACTGCTACACAGCGCTCTCATACCAGGACCTCAGTGCTGCCTCACCTGAGCATTTAGAGCTGCCTCCATGCCATTCCAGGCAAAGTGCAGGTGCTCAGGATTCGGAGGTTTTCCTAGCTTCTTGGGAGAAGGTGTTTGCTTCATCTGGACTTCTTGGCGTTTCACCAGAGGAGCCAAGAACAGGCAAATTTCACCTCCACTGTGAGCTCTTCATTCTGCTTGTTCCTGTGGAGCTTAAATGCCAACCTGAGCTCATCGTTCCTCTGGTACCCATAAACCATCACAACCCTTCCATGGCCTCTCCAGAGAGGAGCAGCTGCACATCTTCAGAGCAGCAGTTGCCAGCCCGCAGCCCATTAGGGAGGGAAAGAGCTTCCACCCTTGCTTTCCAAGCAGCTCCTGGTTAATGACCCTTTTCAAGAGTTTTCCGGCAGTGCTCTATCATGGGTAGATCTCAAGTGAGAAGCAGGTAGAAAGTGTCAAGTCACCTAGGAAGGGGGACCTTGAAAACAGAAAGATTCTCTGCCTCATTTTCCTGTCCTCGCTGCAGATTTGGAGGGTGTTCTGGGCATTTTGTAGACTGACTCTCTGTAGGGGTACAAGGGCACAGTGAAAGATATTGCCTAACAAGTGGCCAGTGTTAGGTGCACTCTCCTCTTTCTTTGAATGAAGCCAAACTGGGACTCTGATAGGACATTGCATATGTTTAAGACTGCCTGCCCTGCAAATCAAGCCATGCCATTGAAATGAGCTCCGTGTGCCCCACAACAGCTGCAGCTGAAGAATATGGCCTCACCCTCAAGGCTGTTTCTAGAATAAACTCACAGTACAAGTTTAGCATGCATGTCTACAGATCTGGGCTCTTCCTGGGTGAATCCATTTTCTGTGGTCTTTTGTGATGAGAAACCAAATATAGCCAAATCCCAAAGCTGCTGGGAAGATGCAAAAAACTGTGATTATAGGGTGTTTGTGTGTGTCTGTGTCTCTGTGTGTGTCTATATCAGATTTCCAGTCCATGCTTTAATCTATGTACATGTCAATTCGGATAAATATTTTTAAGAGGAAGAATTCACTCCTTCAATCCCCTTGGAAGTCTGAACACATTTCTGGAACGGAGGTTGCTGTGTGCTTCCTGTGATGTTTTGATCCAAGGCAGCACTAGAGCTCTGTGTCCCAAAGACACATTGTGGAGCCTGACCAATGTGTTTGGATTCTTGCAGCCAGGCCAGACACTTCAGCCCCCAGCACTCCAGCTGCCAGTGCAGGTTCTGCGGCATGGACAGCCACAGCTGGCTGTGGAATACTCCTGGGAAAGAGGAATTGCCACCGCCGGATTTGGACATGGTGCTTGAGACACTGGAGATGTTTTCTCCCTCTGCTTGGGCAACTGCATTGGACTGGGAAGAAAGGGGCTGGACTGAGAACTTGTGAATGCTGTTGCATGGCTGAGAAGGAAAGGCTTCTGGAGTTCAGCTGTGAATGGACAAGGCAGGTTTTGCCTGGTAAAGCATGACTTCCTAAAGAAGAGGGAATGAAAATGTCATCCCGGAGTAAGGATGAAAAGGTGTGAGCTTGTGTTGGCCAGGTTTGGGTGCTCCTTTTTCTGGGAAGAACCCCTGATGCAGGAGCATTTGTGGTGAGGAATTGGAAGCTTTGTAGGTTCTAAGAGGCTTTGTTTGATGGGAGAGAAGAGTGTTTGGAGAAGTGGCACTGAAGGCCAAGTGTCCCATGCGGGGAGGGGCATGCCAGAGGTGCCTCTGTTGCAGCTGCAGCAGATGTGGGCTGTGCCTCTTTTGGGTGGGAAGGCCAAGGCAAAGCAAGGGCTGGGCTGCAGCTGCAGCTTTCTTGTCCTCTCAGTAAGCTGCTGCCTGCAGTCCAGTTTCCATCTGGGAAATCCTCAGCTGGGCAAACTGGCCAGTCTTGCTGTCCATGTTGCAGAGCTCATTCCTGTTGTGCTTGGGCATCTCTGTGGGAAGAGATGTGTGTTCCCATGCTGTCCCTGCCAAGCTGCAGCCTGGACGAGACTGCTGTGCTCAGGGCTGTGGAGGAAGGAGCACATCCCTGTGCCAGGAGCTGGCAGGACTCCTCCTTAGCAGCCATTCCACGTGTTCAGTGTCAGCCCCATGTTCAACACTGTCAGCTCTGACAGCTTTTGGACTGTGTTTGAGAATTTTTCTGACTGTTGAATGGCTTTGGGGCCCCGAGTTGTTGTTAGGAAGAAGGGATTAAGTGTCTGAGCCATGGAGTTGGTGGACCAGGTGTTTTGTGTAGGTGGTGAGGAGGGTTTCTTCATTTCTGTTTCTCTTTCAAGGGGAATATTAATGTTGCCCCTGAGTCTTCAGGAGGGGAGCCTGTGGACAGAGCTGCAGCAGAGGGAGCTTTGCCTGGCACCGAGAGCTGCAGGAGCAATTCCCAGGAGCCCAAGGAGCTTGGTAAGGACAGAGGCCCCACTGGTTTAGAGAGGGGTGAGATGGCTGCTCTGAGCCTGCCTCTGGCAGGAAGGGAGATGAGAAGGGTTGAGTTCCTGTCTGCAGGCTTGGTGCTTCCTGCTGCCTTGAGTTCAAATCCTGCACGGGCACAACCTGCCTGAGCCCTTCCCTCCACGCTTCTCCAGAGGCTCTGACACTGAGTCCTGTGCTGGGGCAAGAGAGCAGGGAGAAACCTGACCTTGTGGCAGTTGTGTCACCAAGCCAGCTGTCCCAGTTTTGTGCTGATGTCCGTGGATAAGTTTGCTGCAGGATGTCAGTGCTCTGGAGGCAACGCTGAGTGACTCTTGAAGCAAGAGAGGAAAAGCCCAGAAAAAGGTCAGTGTAGAAATCTGAGCTTTTTGTCTCCAAGCATTAAATCAATGTAGTGCCACTCTGCTGATAGCTGTAGTGAGATACATTAAAAATACAAGCAGGAGAAGCTCTGAGGCCAAGGAAATCATTAGTCACAAATCCAGGAGCTCAAGGAAAAACTGAAATTACCCCTTTAAATTAGTGAGAACTAAAGTAGAGAGAGAGCACTTTGGGTCTGCATCCTTGAGCAAAGCTGGTGCTGCCTGCAGTCCTGTTAGGGAGCTCTTTCCTTCGCAGCTGTGAAAAACAGAACTCACTTCTTAGAATTTTTAAAAGTTTAATACTAATAGGATAAAAAAAGACAATATTTGCAGCACTGTGGTGCTCGGGGCTAACACCCAAACAACACCTGGTGTGTAGCCACAGTGTTATTTTATGGTGTTACCTTGCTGAGATGCAAGCATATTCATGTGTTTCATGAATTATTCAAGCATTCTTGGGAATTTTCCCATGTTTTGGCAACTCCTTTGTTTGACTTCTGCACACTCAGGTTTACTGCATGACATCCTGTTTGTCAGGTCAACATATTTTACTTCTTCTTGGTTCTCTTTCCTGCTGTTTCACATCCTCTGATAAGGTATTAGTATGTTCTCCCTAAATTTCACATGGTATTCTCTAATTGTCCTCTGGTGCTCTGGTTTGTGTCAGGGTTATTTTATCACTTGGACAGGTTGGTCAGTGGACAGCCTTACACTGTTTTTAGTTACACACAAGCCTTTTTTCCCCTTATGTTTTGCTACGCTCTGTAACACAATACATTCATCACACAATTGTTTCCATAAGTGATCCATAGATAATATATTCATTACACTAATGTTTCTATGAGCAACACAGTGCAAGCTTAAGCTGATGGATTCTGTTCTATTACAAGCAGCTAAAAGAGTTCTAACTGATGTTATTTCTAAATACTTATAATCACTAACAACATCCATAAGCTAATACCTAAATTCCAAATCAATATTACCTGGTCATTTGTCAAAGAGCTGTTCATCCCAGAGCTAGTGGTTGTTTTGGAGGAGCTGTGGCTCACTGCAGAGGGCAGGTTGCAGATGGCAGGGAACGGTGCTAGTTCATAACTCAGCTCCCAGCACCTTCAGCTTCAGCCATTTCAGGGATGACTGAGATCTCTCTGTCAGCACAGAGAAAGAACCAGGCTGGGCTTCTTTGTGGCAGCTGGCACTGTCTGTGTTTCAAGCTCTCATGGGGGCCTTTGCACTGCAAGGGCTTTCAGTGTATTGGGATACTTCAAAACTTCAGAAGTTATAAACTCTTGGAAGGAGTCTGGCTCTTTGAAAAGCAGGCTTCAAATTGCCAAGTGAGATTTTGCCTTTTGGCCCATCTTTTACAGACTTTGATAGAAGGACAGTTACTTCCAAAGGGACAAATGATGCACAAAGGCCAATATTGACCCAGTGTTCCCTTTGCTTCCCAGACTTCCAGCTGATCTGCCTTGCCAGGAGGGCTGCCCTGCATGGGAAGAAGGATCAGAAGGAGAGCCTGTGAGCATGAGACAGCTGGAATCCCTTCATGTACACATAGATTTATAGATTTCCACAATTCTAATTCTATATCCATATAGTTGTATTTATAGATTTACAGAGGTGTGTTTATATGTGCATATATATACATCTATATACAAAAATTGGTCTATATTGTTATAGATGGGATAGAATTAGTTACATTTCTAGATTTTGAGATTTACATTTATACATTAATAGAGTTACATTTAGACATCTACATTTAGATGCCTACATTTAGATTCCTAAATTTAGATCCTTAGATATAGATCTAGAAATATGCATAGTTATTTAGTTAGAGGTATGTGGAAGTTTAGATGCATAGATTGAGCTGTGTAAGGCTAGGCTGCATTTTTACCTCTTTCCCCCCTTGGCTGCCATTTTAACCTCTTGCTTTTCCCCTGATGCCCCCTGTGTCCCCTGTCCCTGTGCTGGGTCCGAGCTGGTGGCCGGGCCGGGTGGAGCAGCACTTCCAGTCCCGGCTGTCCCTGGAGCGGTGGGAGCTGCCGCTGGCCCCAGACACTGTCCCCTGAGGAACTGCTGAAGGATGGTGAGACTGAGGGGGCTGAGGGGGCTGAGGGGGCTGAGGGGGCGGTGGCGTCGAAGGGACAGCGACCCCGAGCTGCTGCTGGGGCTGAGGGCTGTGGGGCAGCCGAGGGCCATGGTGGCACTGAGGTTACAGGGAAGTGGCACAGGCTGATGGGGTGGCGGGTCTCAGGTGACGGGATGGCTCAGAAGGGACTGAGGGGGGTGAGAGGACTGTGAGGGGCTGAAGAAACTGAAGGAGGCTCGGGCTTCACCCAGAGCATGGCGGGGCTGAGCAGGTGGACGGGGCCAGCAGGGAGCGCAGAGGGCTCTGGGACTGCAGCTCTGCCAAGCCTTGGAAGCAATTCCAGAGCCTCCACTTTTGCCACGGCTGCAGAGGACAGCCAGGGACTGGCGGGAGGCAGCAGGGAGGAGCTGAAGGCCAGCAGCAAGAGCAGTGAACGGGGACCTGCTGCTGCCAGCCTGCAGAGAGCCCGACTGAGGCCACAGGCCCGGGGAGGCAGGCTGGGGCTGAGGCTGCCGTGGGCTGTGGCCGTGGGCACTGCCCGGCGGGGCAGCAGCGGGCCCTGCCCGTGCTGGGGCTGCTCAGCGCAGCTGCCCCGGCTGGCACAGGGGCTGTCCTTGGGCAAGGCAGCTGTGCCAGCAGGGCCCGGGAGCTGTGCCGGCTCTGCCGGGCTGCCGGGGCTGCGGGACAGTCCCGCCGCGGCTGCGCTCACCACAGCCCGGCCCGCTCGGCTGCTTTCTCTTTCCGACCCTCTTGGGGAGGCTCTAACATTTCCCCTTCCCTGATGGAAGTGCAGCGGCTGCCAAGAGAAACGTCCCCTTACTCACTCAGTGTTCCCTTTGCTTGCCGGATGCCCCATCGGCTGTCGCTGTCCAGGAGAGCTGCTCTGCACGGGAGGAGGAGCCCGAGGGAGAGGCTTTGAAGATGGGGCAGCTGGGATCCCTCTGCTTGGAGCTCTGTTTAAAGATACACGGACTTGCATGTGAACAGGGATCATTATATGGACTTGTACATATGTAGCCTGCTATTTGTACAGACCTATTTCTATACATATTATATTATAATATAGCTATTAATATATATTATATTTATGAATGTTATATGTATATATGGACGCATATACATACATAGAGGTTTGCAGTTACATATTTGTGTGTATATGTATCTAGTTCTTTATGTATGTTGTAATATCTGTGTTTAGATTTCCATAAGTATACAGTTGTATAGGTATCTATTTGTATTGATGTAGTTTTTGGTATATCTCTTTTTAAATAGGTATACTGGTATTTGTATCGGCATATATGTCTGGTTTTGTAGTTTTAGCTGTATATTGATTTATTTCTATATCTGCTATATTTACATATATATCCGGATGTATAGCTGTATATTTCTATTGATGCAGTTGTACAGTTATTTAGATTGGTAGTACTGTGTGTCTCTTTATAAATAAGGGGTTTTTTTTATCTGATTCTTGAATGTAATATGTAACATTTAATCTATATTCACATGTGTATATTGTGGTGGTTATATATGTATATAGTTCTACTTAAATTTGTTCGGGGTTGTATAGTGGAGGAATTCTATTTATCGAGTTCTTGGTATTACGTGGAGATACTGATAGTTTTGTATCTCTATATGGGCTGTACACTTGTCATATGCAATAAATTCAGTTGGTAATTTCTGTTGATCTTTGTGTGTGTAGTAGAGGTTTGCAGAGTAGTTTTTATTAAAAGAAGTTTATATTTGTATGTTTCTAAATAGTATGGTGAAACAATCAAAAAAATTACTTTTTTAAAATTTAACAAAGATCTCTATAGTTATATGCTGTCAGTGCTGGTGTAGCAATTTATAACAAATGCCATTTGTCAAGTGAGATGAATGTGTCGTAATTTGTGCTACCCAAAGCCATGGGCAGATGTAAATGCAGGAGGATTTTGGCCACACAAATCTCCAGCCATGCCCAGCACATTCCCCACCTGCACTCAGGCTGGGCAAGGGAAGCGAAGATTTGGGCTGGCAGCAGAGCCCCACGTTAGCTCAGAACTTGCTGGTAAGGCCTGCTGGCGGAGAAAAAGATCATACGTAACTGCAATCCTCTATGTGCCCCTGTGGATGTGCCCGCAGACAGGATGGAAGAGGGGCTGGGGCTGCCCCCGCTGGCAGTGCTCTGTCCCCTGGGCACCCGGGGGCTGTCCCTGCCTGGGCCATGCAGGGCTGGGCCATGTTCTCTGGCCTCTCCTGCAGCCCCTCAGATCTGGCTGCATTTGCTCTTTGCCAGATGCGGGCAAGGATGGGACACAAGAACAGGACTCCACTCGTGGCCGCTTCCACAGAGCAGCGCAGGCATCTGCAGCCATCCCCACCTGGTCTGGGCCTGCTGGCACTGCTTGGCCCAGCACCGCACTCGGAGCAGGCCACAGAATGTCCCTCTCTTCCCGCCCTTCCTTCTGTTGCAGATACTGTGGAGGTTCCTGGGCCTTGGGCGCAGAAACCCCAGCACCACAACAACCGAGGGTACGGCTGAGCTGCGGGCAGAGGCTGATGTCACCTTAGCCTCCCCGGAGCGTGCAGCAGACTCTGTCAGGGCAGTGGCTGAGGGAAGGCTGGAGGCTGTCACGGCCCTGCAGGGTGTGCACTTGACCAAGCACAGTGGCAGTGCCCTGTTGGTTGTGTTCAGGCACCTGCCGAGCGAGTGCAGGGACAGGCTGCACCCGGAGCTCAGAGGCCTCGTGGTGCTCAGCAAGGAGCACTTGCTGGTGAGAAGGGGCAGTGGCTGAAGACACGCTGAGAGTGTGGGGCTGGCCAACACAGACCTTTGGCCTTGGCTGGCCTTTGGCAGCAGAGGCAGCTGCTCCCAGCTCTCCTGCCTCTCCCTTCAGCTGCCCGAGTGCCCCAAGCACCTGTTGGTGCTGCGGCTGTCCTCAGCTTCACAGCATGGCCTGCCCTTGCACACAGGGTGGAGGAATACGCGGCCTCTGTCAACACTTGCTGGAGCAGCTGGCACATGCAGATGTAGCAATGGTCGCCATCATCCTCCCTGTGCTCACACACATGCTCCACATGGAAGACCTCAAGATACTCAACGCCACCGCCCTGAAGCTGGCTGAGCACCTCCTGCCATACCTGGAGAATGTAAGGCTCTGTGCCCCCAGCCATGGGCACTGGACGCTGCCCAGAAATGTTGTGCCTTGTGCACATTTGGGCCTCTGCCCCGATGGGCCTGGAGTAGTTGGTGCTAAGGTCTTTTCCTTTCCTCTAGGAGGACAGCCAGGTGCAGCTGCTCTCCATTTGGCTCTTCTGCAAAGTGATGGAGCTGGTAGAGGAAGAGGGGGAAAAGCATCGCATGAGAATTGTGAGCCAGAGCCTGATCCCTCTCTCCTTGCTCTGGCACGATGACAACCGGGGTGTGGCAAAGGTCAGGTTTTGTGTGACACTGCTGCATCCCTGGCAAGGAGCTGGGCTGCCTCCTGCCCTGGCACCTTGCAGGCTCCGGCCTTCCCTGGCTTAGGCACAGGCATGCGGGTTCTGTGCCCTGGGCTGTGGTGCCACCTGCGGCTCTCTGCTGCTCTCCAGGCCTCTTTCCAAGCCCTGCTTTGTGCAGCCCGCTTCCAGAAGAAGAGGGACCTGGAGAAGCTGCTGACGAAGCAGCAGCGGATGAAGTTCGCCAAGCGCCTGGTAAGAACAGCCCAGGAGGCCCAGACGAAGGCTGGAGAAGCCCCCTGCCCCCCGTGCTGAGGCTGGCAGCTGTGCCCCTGCCCGGCCCCGCAGCCTGGCCCGCCAGCCTGCGCCCCACACACCGCCTGGCCCGCCAGCCTGCGCCCCACATGCCACTCCCTGCACTGGCCCGTGCGGGCCGGCTCGGCCGTGGCTGGGCGAAGGGAGTGCCCGGCCGAGGGGCAGAGCTCGCGCCAAGCCTTCCCTGTCGGTGCTCCCCGCAGCTGCTGGAGGACAAGAGCCGAGCGGCCGAGCACCTGCGCTGGGCCATGCCCTTCCTGCAGAGCCCACAGAGGCGCCTGCGACAGGCGGCCGTCAGGTTGATTGGTGAGCCAGAAGCCCCGCGCCCCTCCCTGCCCCCAGCCCGGCTGCTGCCCCGGCAGCGGGAGCCGCGCCCTGGCCGCTGCAGCCCCGCCCGCCCTCGGCACTGCCGCCGCCCTCCCGCAGCCATGCCCTGGGGCGGCAGCGTGCGGCAGGGACCCGGCAGGAGCTCTGCCGGGGCAGGAGGGCGTGCGGCCGCAGGGCTGGCATTGCCAGTGTCGGGCAGCTGTGCCACCCGGGGCCGCCACGGGCTCTGTCTTGCCAGGGGTCACCGGAGTGCTCATGATGGGACAGAAGGAATAGCTCCAGATCCTCAGTCAGGGTGAGTGGGGGCAGCCGCACGGGTGCCAGCGGGGGCCGCCGGGGGCAGCTGCAAATCTCGGCTCCGGAGCTGCAATCCCTGCCCAGGCTGCCGAGGGCTCTGCTCCCTGTGCAGACAAGGGGCAGCGGGGGCAGAGCCCGGAGAGCTTTCAGGCACATGTGAGGGAGCCGAGGCCAGCACCTTTTGGCCCAAGCCCTTGTCTCCGCCTCCCTTCTGGCCATAGCAGGAGATGGCTGGAATGGCCCTGGCAGGAGTGTTTTCCTGGATTCCTGCAATCCGGCCTCTAACCGTGGCTCTGTGCTTCTTTTCTCTAGCTCTTCAAGCCCTGAGGGAATACGAGTGCCCCTCCTTCATCACCCAATTTATCCAGGTGAACTTCGAGGCAAGAGCCGCCAAACTTGGTCTGCAGGACCAGAAGAACCCGTGTCCTTCGGCAACCCCCAGTTCCCAATGAAGATGAGACCACCTGCAGAGCACAGGGTTCCAACTGGAACTCCAGGCACAGCTCTTGTTGGTCACAGCTGTGGGAAGCTCCAGTAGCTCCTGTCATCTCCCTCCCTGTTGGCAGCTCCCTCCCTCCCTCTCTTCAACCCCCAGGCCCTGCCCATCCCCTTTTTTGCCTCCCAGTTCACCCCTTTGCTTTGCCTTCCCTTAACAAACAGTTTGGCTTTGTCACTTTTTACACACCTGTGCTGAAGTTGCACAAATCCTGAGCCCGGGGACATGCAGGGCCCTGCTGCCGTTCTCTTCCACGCTGTGTTATGTGCACGGGCAGAGAGCAACAAGGGCTGCTCAGGCTGCAAAGGTCCCTCTCCTGCTGCTTCAGTTGCACAGCACCATAGAGTTCAAAGTCTTGCTGAGCATGCTGAAGGGAACAAGGACCCTGGGTTTTAGAAGAGCCAGCTTGAGGATGCTCTGAAGGCATCTGTCAGGGATTCCACAGCATGCATCTATGGAGGGCGCAGAGGAGCTTGCAATGCTGAAGTTTTTCCTAGAGAGCTTCCTGAAAGCACAGCAATGCTCCATCCCTACACAGGGACAGGAAGAGGGCAAAAGCAGAGACCATCGTGGCCTAACAGTGAGCTTTGCGTGTGCCTAAAAGCAGCAGCAGCAGCAGCAGGGAGTGGCTGAGCCTCAGAGGCGCGACCGTCCCAGTGGCTACAGCGCTGTCAGGCAGTGCCTGCAGGCTCAGTGTGGTTCTGGCAGTTCCGGTCTCCCCACAAGTGAGGAATGGCAGCCCCTGCCTCAGGCCCAGTCAGAAATGACGCCGGTCGGGGGTTTATTTACAGATGCGAACAGGACAGGGCTGCTGGGAAAGTGCCTTGAGCTACTTATTTTTTCAGTATCAATCTCATTACATGATTATGATAATGGGAAGCTGCTAGCAGCTCACAATCCAGGCATCAGGCCAAAAAATGTAAGGTTACAACATACTTTATAAGCTTCTTGACCAATCACACAAAGCAAAAGCATATTGACGGTAGTTCTATCCAATCACCAGAAGCACACGTAGCTTTGGTTAAAACAGTGCTTGCTTATTTTGAATACAGTACCTGTTTGTAAGACACAATGCAAAGAGCTCCATTTTTAAGCTTCAACCTTCCTAATATCTTCCTAGATAAAATTTCTGCAGCTTAAAGAGCTATTCAGACAAGCATTAATACACAGGCTTATTGTTCGATTTGCCCTTGTCTTTTCTACAGTTTAAATAATTTTTCTGCTGACCTATCTCATGACTGTTGCTTTAGCACTGTTCACAAATCTGATGTATCTGAGGCCTGCCTTCTGCAGCTTTTCTGAAACCCTCTAATTTTAAGGATTCCCAAAATTCCCCCTCTCTGTTCACTTAAAAAAATTTCACAATCATGTCGTTTATTACTTGCATTTTGTAGCCTTACTATAATATTTTCCTTATTCTCTGCTTAAAGCATGTTTTTGTTGGCACTAAGCATTGCTGTATTACAACACAGCAATTTAATGCTGTGAAGGTCCAGTCAGTGGAAAGGGCATAAATTATGCCTGACAATAGTTACAAGTCATTATTCAAAAATCTCTTGTCGATTCCAGGGTCTTAACTCAAAACCTTCCTCCACTTCTATTCCTTCATCCACCATCTCTGTGAGATTTTGAGCACTTTCTGTGAGTCTACTTCCTACTTCTCTCTCTTGTATGATGAAAGCTTATTGGACAGTTTTGTTCATCATTCGTCGCACACACTGAAGTGTTCAAGGTATTACTATTAATATCACTACCAAAACACCCAATACATGAGACCTATCTTGCAAAGTTCCCTTAGCCAAGGTGCAAAGCTCTATTCTTGGAACAAATCATCTAACCAGGACTCACTATCTTCTTTAATTTGGACGTTCAAATCTTTCAGTTTTTGTATGCTTTTGTGGGTGGATTCAGAATGATCAGACAGGTTCATACGAAACAATCCTTCAAATTCCTCACAACCATGTCCTTGCACCAGTAAAAGAAAATCAATTGCTGCTCTATTTGAAAGGGTAGCATGTCTAACACTATTAACATCGGTCAACAGGTCACTGATTGCAGTGGATGTGGCATTAGTTTGTTTACTCAGTCAACATCCAAACCAATCTAATTGTTTCAATGCCATTGCTGAAGCCAGTTGGGGTAAAAACAAACCTGCTGAAACCCTTTTCGCAGCCTTCTAAGGCATGAAATCACTTCTACAGTTTTCATGATAATGATGACCAGATCTTGTTCCCCTTTGCTTCTTCTTAATGACCACTTTGGCAGTAGGCGCAATTACAGTGAGCATCCCATTGCTACATGGGCCACCTTCAGGGCATGATGGGATGCCCTGCCAGGGCCTATCTACACAGATGAACCAACATCCCTTTGGTAATTGTCATGGATAATGGTCAGCCTTAGAAAGCACATCCCAACATTCTTAATAATTACACCAAAACCTTGAATTTCTATATGCACTATAATGGGGAGTAACATGGTACTTTAGAGGATCACTTTCTCACTATTCATTAGCTGTAAACGTAAGGCAAAAATCCATTGTTAAAGGACCAAGGATTTCCGATTCTTGGGGTTCAGGTACTGCTTTGGGAAGTTCTTTTTCCCAAATGTTACAAGCCTATACAGGGCTGCTCCCATTGTCAGTTTCACCAGGCTTACTATTGAATTGCTTTTTAATCAAGGGCAAATTCTTTACTGGCACACTGACTAGTCAGGTTGAGAAAGGCTTTTCTGTTCCGAATTAGACAAACACATGGTATCCGAGCCTGCTGTCTTGGCTAAGGTCACCCAGACATTTGGTTTTGGTTGTTCCACAGACAAATCTACACTACAAATCAACTAAAACTCCGCACTATAAGAAGCAATCAAAACTAGCACCATAGTAACATTTGATTTTGCAGCATCCTTTTTGTGAGCTAATTGTTGGCTAAAGCTCCTCCCATATCCTTCTCAATTCAAAAACATTACTTTTGACCTTTAATAAAAATTGACCAAACAAAACCTACGCTTCTCCAATAGAGCTCCACGAAACCAACAAGTGACACATTTATAAACCACATAAAATTAGTGTTTGTAGGTTCCACCGATGCACAAGGAACGTCAGGTGTGACCCGTGATCCCTCTGTTTGGCTCCCGTCTCTGTACTTGCTTCTATGGTCTTGAACTCGTCAACTGTCCTGGGGTGCGATATGGTTTGACGTTTTTTGCTGGGACCCACTTAATTCCTGCACCTGTAGAGACAGAAGCATACCCTTTGTCCCAAGGGATTAATCAGAAAGGACCTTCAATTGGTCCTGTCCCATGGTTTCTAATTAAAACAGGGGGATTTTCTTTCAGTTTTGCCTGTGTGTTATTGTAAAAATGCCTAGAAATTGGTGGATCAGGTTCTGCAACAGAATTGTTTAAGAAATTAAAACCATGCAAAGCTTTGTTTAACCTCATCTGTGGTGTGACTTCGACTCCCCCCTCTCTTGATCAAGAATGCATTTTAATGTCTGATGTGTCCTCTCAGCAACTGCTTGGCTTGTGGGAGAATGTGGAATACCAAGGATATGACGAACACCCCAATCTTTAAAAATGTGGCCAATTTTTGAGATATATATGTGGGATCATTGACAGTTTTTTCTTCTTGGGGCACACCCAGTGAAGCAAAAGCTCTGCGAAAAATGCTGACAGGCATGAATACCTGCTTCCCCTGTGCGAAGAGATGCAAAAACTGCACCAGACAACGTGTCCACTGAAACATGAGTATTGTTAAATTTACCAAAGGAAGGCTATTTAGTGATATCTATTTGCCATAACTGCAGGCTTTGCAAACCCCATGGGTTGAACAACTCTTTCTAGAAACAGGAGGCTGCACAAGCTGACAGTCAGGGCAAGTACTAATGATAGCTTTAGCTTGACTTTTGGAAATTTGAAACATTCGCACAAGTGCTTGTGCGTTTTGGTGAAAAAGGGCATGACTCAGTTTTGCTTGTTCCAAAATGTTTGGCAAAGTGTTTGAAATAACCACTGTCAGTTTGTCTGCTCTGGCGTTTCCTTCTACAAAAAATCCAGGAAGCAAAGAATGAGCCCTGATGTGAGAAACAATCTGTGGATTAGTTCGTTATTGCAAAGTTGTAAAAAGCCATGAAAGCCAATGATATCAAGTGTCATTACTAGGATTCTTTAGAACTGATCCTTCTAGTCTTTTAACCACATTGGCAACAAACGCAGAATGTGTGAATAACTTAAAAGGTTGTGGGAAGAACTGAGAAGCCTGAACCACAGCAGCAAGCTCAGCAATCAGAGGAGATCCCTCTACTATTTGAATAGCTGATTCCCAAGTTTTGGTTGGGAACTTGGTTTGGTTCAACCAAGTAATGACTGATTTGTGACTTCTGCCAGATCCCATCAGTCAAGAGAGTTATTGTGTTTAAAGGTTCTTTACTTAACAAAGGTTTCTCTCTAAAACTCAGTTTTGCCTGCAACAATTTGTGAGCTGGGTAATGAATAGAAGCAATATCTGCAACATTTAATAATTCTCGTTGCAAATCATCAGAATTTACAGAATTTTGCATTGCCCAATCAAGATAATTTTTTTCAGTGACAAATAGAGAACTGCAAATTCTTCACCTGCTAAACTTAACAACCTTGTTCTGGCCTTAATCAGAATTTGTGTTCTCCTCTCTAAGACTGTAAAAATAGTCTTTGGAAACCTTGAGGGAAGAAAACCCCATTCTATTTTCAACAAAAGATCTCTCTCAGAAGGGTCTCATTGAAAAATGACAGAACAAAGTTGCATCTTTCCTCCTAAAATTGCAGAAAAGAATGGCTTTTCTGGAATACAGCAATGAGCTTGTTATCTTTGGAGAGCCTCCATGACCTTGTCATGCGCTGCACAAGCTTCAGGTATTAGAGTTCAGGAGAGTCGATGGCGCAGCTTCCTCTCGACAAATTAAAAATTGGACCCAATTCCTCGTTGGTGATTCCCAAAACAGGTCTGACCCAATTGATTTCTTCTAGAAGCTGTTGTAAATCTTGCAGGGTGTTGCCACTGGTCTGGAGCTGTATCTTCTGCAGTGTAATTGTTTTTTCAGTCATCTTCCATCCCAGATAGTTCCAAGGTGGAACTTCTTGAATTTTGGGTATAGAAATTTTAAGTCCAGCATTTTGGATTTCAGTAACAACACTAGGACAAGCTTGCTCCATCTCTGGCTTCATTGGAGCTGCGATGAGCAAATCATTCCTGTAGTGTGAAATCACGGATCTTGGATACTTCTGTTGAACTGGAGACAAAACTTGTGCGACAAAATATTGTCAAATTATAGGCGAATTCTTAATTTCTAGAGGCAATGTTTTCCAGTGCTATCTCTGCATGGGTTCTCTTTGATTGATTACTGGAACTGAAAAGGTAAATCTTGGAGCATCATTGGGATGAAGTGGGATGTGGAAAAAACAATCCTTTAAATCAATGACAATGAGAGGCCAGTGTTTTGGGATCATTGATAAAAAAGGAAGTCCAGGTTGAAGAGGTCGCATGTCTTCAGTCATTACATTGATCTTCATGTCATGAAACAGCCTCCAGGAGTCCAATGTCTTCCTGTGGATGACGAATACTCGTGAATTCCAGGGACTATTTGTGGGAGTGATGTGACCTTGTTGTAATTGCTCCTTTACCAATGATTTAAGGATATTTAAATTTTTCTCTGTTAAAGGCCATTGATCAGTCCTTATAGGATGATCAGTCTTCCAGTTCAGCTTTCAAGTGGCAGGTTTTGACGTGGTTTCCATCACAGGCCCACCTCCCGTTCGGCTCCCCATTGGGACAGGATGTCTCTCCCCCAGACGGTGAGAAGCTTCTGAACAAGAAAAGGGCGCACTATTGCTGTCTTTCCTTCAGGACCTGTAATGTTAATCATGGATGCACTTTGCCAACATACAGTAGCACCTCCAATCCCTGTGAGGGAACCTGCAGGAGCTACTAAATCCGAATGGCTGGGACAAAACATGTGAGAGATTACAGTGACATCTGCACCAGTATCCAGCCTGCCTGTAATGTAAATTGTTTTACCACAGTGAGTCAGGCAGCAAGTCAATTTTGCTTGGTTGCGGTCCAAAAATTGCACCCAAAAGACCTCAGGACCTGAGCTTCCAAATGGCACAGACAGCACTGAATTCTCTGGAAAGTTGTTTTGCTTGGCTGTACTCATGGGTAGAAGAAATGCAATAGCTATAGGTGTTTTTGATGGAGTCACTATAGGAACATTAAAAGCAAGAGTTAAATATATTAGCTCTTTGTTACAATTTATTGAAACAACCACTGGAAGGACTGAAAGTCTGAAAATTTTGGTGCTAGCTCTGCCTAGAATCAAAAGCTCTTGTCTTTGCTGCAAAACCTGATAATTCCAGTAGAAATACTTTCATAACAGAAATTATTTAAAAGGTGTATCAATTTTTGAGGAGGCCAATTCAAACCTTGTACATGAGGGTATTGACCTGGGGCCATTTGAGGGATGGATGACTGAGGAATAAATGACTGAGGTACCAATGCCATTTGAATGGGTAATTGACTGTAAGGAGGTCACTACTTGTGTCGAGGTGCGGTGATAATCCAAGCTCTTTTTTGAGTTTAATGATAAAGCTTTGCCATCGATGTCAAATTGAGAATGAAAGTACTTGGCAAGATGCTTCCCTTTCCTACATTGAGGGCAAATAGAAAGAGGTTTAGGTTTGATTGTTGTTGTAGGACAATCTCTATTCATGTGTCCTGCTTTACCACAAGCAAAGCCACAAGCCTTTTTATCAGAGTCCAACTGTACTGTACCAGCAGATTTTTAGAAAATGTTTCTTTATGCTTCAAGGGTCTTTTCAAGCTTTTCCATTTTTTGTCCCAAATTTTCTCCCAAAGCCTTTCCCAAATTATCTCCCAATGGTTTCCTAACTTTTCTTAAGAATCTGCAATCTGCTTTCCAAAAGCATTGACTTGCACATTAGCAAGATGTTTTGGAGAGGTGAGCTTACTGCAAGCTGTTAGCATCTCTGTTACAGTTGGAGGCTGATCAGGTAAAGTTATAATAATTTTTTTTGCATTCTTCCTATAAGTTCTTTGATCTCATGGTGAGAAGGAATTTTGTATTGTGGATTTACATCATTATGACCATATCTTACAGGTAAGGCAAGGAAGTGTTTATTTGAATTCAAATTTTTTCTAAATTTTGAATAATATTAGACCAATTAGGTAGTTGCAATGGAAGGTCTACTGTCGATTTAGACCGTGTTTTTTTTCCTTTTCATCACTCCTGTATATGATCCATCAGAACAGGAAGTGTTTTCACAGCAATCAGCTATCCCATGAATCCTGCCAAAAAGCTCCAAGTTCTCATCATTATGATGAGAACTGTAGAAGTGATTTCAGGCCTTAGAAGGCTGCAAAAAGGGTATCAGCAGGTTTGTTTTTACCCCAACTGGCTTCAGCAATGGCATTGAAACAATTAGATCGGGTTGGATATTGGCTGAGTAAACAAACTAATGCCACATCCAATGCAATCAGTGACATGTTGACCGATGTTAATAGTGTTAGACATGCTACCCTTCCAAATAGAGCAGCAATTGATTTTCTTTTACTGGCACAAGGACATGGTTGTGAGGAATTTGAAGGATTGTGTTGTATGAACCTGTCTGATCACTCTGAATCCATCCTCAAAAGCATAGAAAAACTGAGAGATTTGAACGCCCAAATTAAAGAAGATGGGTCCTGGTTAGATGATTTGTTCCAAGAATAGAGCTTTGCACCTTGGCTAAGGGAACTTTGCAAGATAGGTCTCATGTATTGGGTGTTTTGGTAGTGATATTAATAGTAATACCTTGAACACTTCAGTGTGTGTGACGAATGATGAACAAAACTGTCCAAGAAGTTTTTATCACACAAAAGAGAGAGGTAGGAAATGGATTCACAGACAGGTGCTCAAAAGGTCATGGAGGTGGTGGATGAAGGAATAGAAGTGGAGGAAGGTTTTGAGTTAAGACCCTGGAATCGACAAGAGATTTTTGAATAATGACTTGTAACTATTGTCAGGCATAATTTATGCCCTTTCCACTGACTGGACCTTCACAGCATTAAATTGCTGTGTTGTAATACAGCAATGCTTAGTGCCAACAAAAACATGCTTTAAGCAGATAAGAAACAAACATATTATAGTAAGGCTACAAAAGGCAAGTAATAAATGACACGATTGGTAAGGTTTCTTTTTGGGTGAAGAGAGAGAGGGAATTGAGGGAATCCATAAAATTAGAGGGTTTTGGGAAAGCTGCAAAAGGCAGGCCTCAGATACAGCAGAATTGTGAGCAGAGCTAAAGCAACAGTCATGAGATAGGTCAGCAGAAAAAAATATTTAAACAGTAGAAAAAGCAAGGGCAAATTGAACAATAAGCCTGTGTATTAATGCTTGTCTGAATAGCTCTTTAAGCTGCAGAAAGTTTATCTAGGAAGATATTAGGAAGGTTGAAGTTTAATAATGGAGTTCTGTGCATGTGTTTTAAGGCTTACCAACAGGTATTGTATTCAAAATAAGCAAGCACTCTTTTAACCAAAGCTACGTGTGCTTCTGGTGATTGGATAGAACTACTGTCAATATGCTTTTGCTTTGTGTGATTGGTCAAGAAGCTTATAAAGTAAGTTGTAACCTTATATTTTTTGGCCTGCTGCCTGGATTGTGAGCTGCTAGCAGCTTCCCATTATCATAATCATGTAATGAGACTGATGCTGAAAAATAAACAGCTCTAGGCACCTTCCAAAGCAGCCCTGTCTTGTTTGTAGTCTGTAAATAACCCCCGGCTGGCGTCACTTGGCAGTAGTGTTGCTGCAGCAACTTTCCTGAGGTCCCTGCCAGGAAGCGCTGGGGAGGAGAGCTCCAAGTTCTTGGTGACAGGAAGGAAGCCAGAGCCTGCTATCTCACGTCTGGATTCACTAAATTGGATCTTTTTAGATTCATACAAATTGGGCTGCTCTCCAGCTGTAGACCCCAACTTTGTGATGCTTTCCAATGGACTATGAGAGGTTCCACACTGTATCCCTGCCCGCAGGGATTCAGCTGGAAAACTCTCAGGTCTGATCTGCAATCTCAGCATGCTTTCCACCCCAACTCCAGCAGCCAATGAGACAGGCTTCAAGGCTTCTGAATGAACTGTCTGTGCCTCCACAGCAACTTTCCTGAGCTCTTCCACCTCCATCCCATCCATCTCTCTGGGCAGAGCCATCCATGCCCTGCTCAAGCCCTGGCTGCCCCCCGCCACCTTTGTCCTCCCCCCTTCCCGCTCCCCTACAGGCAGAGCCAAATCCAAAGCCCCCCCACCTGCTGTAACCGGAGGCTGGGGAGCCAAAAGTGGTGAAGATCCCGGAAAGATTTGGTAGAGGAATCTATATGAAAAGAGTCCTCAGAGCTCCAAAGCAAACTGCCAGCCTGAGCCCAATCCCAGGGGGTGACTTCCTGGGAAGGGCAAACAGTGACAGGAGCGACCCTGCAGCCCCTCGGCCAGGCAGAGTGGATCCAGGATCCCCCTTGGCTGACCCCACCTGCACAACTTCAGAATAAAATCCAGCTGCATCTTTTTCAGAAGAGCAGCAGAGCACAGAAACAGCAGCTCCTGTTTTGCAAAGCTTCCCCAAACATTAGCCTCCTGGACCCGTTTGATTCCCAGCCTCCCTAGAACATGTCCCATGACCCCCCAAACTCTTGGAATGCAAGAAAAATCCCAAACACTTTTCTGGGAATTCTGGGGGTGGATGATTTCCTGGAGGAGTTGGGACGGTGCCTGATTGCAGCGTCAGTGACTCAGGGAATCCTGGAAAAAGCAGAGAGCACGACCAAAGCTGGAAGCTGATCTGATTCCCCTTTTCCGGGCTTCGGGGTGCTGTCCACACTGCCTGGAGAAACCCCGGACATGCCAGGACACCCTGAACAAAATCCAAGTTCTCCCCAGAGGAGGATGAAGGTCCAGCACCACTCAGAATTAAAGTCTCAGAGCCAGGTGTTCTGTTCCGATGTTTGAGAAAGTCTCTGTTACAATCATTCTGATCAAAGCTCTCCATTAAAGCTCTGGAGACAGGTGTAAGTTTGACCAAAGACTCTTCCTTTTTGAGACTAGATTGTGAATTTTCCACTTTATCTGGTCCCAGAAATCAAAGGTAAAATCAGACTTCAAGTCTGTATTTTGAGTATTCACTTTTACCCAGATTAGTAAGTCTTTTATTTCACATTTTGAGATGTTTGAATGTCCTTTACCCTGTAAAATTGCCTCTAGCTGGTTTAAAAGATGCCCCTTTCTGGTTTAGAGAGACGGTTTCCCATCTCATTGCCCCCGGAGTTGCTACTAATTACTGACAGGGGTATCAGCTACAGACGGCAAAGGGGACAATCCATTCCTCCTCTTAACAGCCTGGGCCTCTGGCAATGGCACTGTCCATGGTCTTCTTTTTATTTTTATATTCCTCTAGCCTAGAAATCCTCTTCACTGAGAAGCAGCTTTCCAAAACTCCTCTGATTTTAAGGATTTCTACAATACACTACATAATATATATTTTAGTATATGTACTGTAAGAAATAGAATATATAAAATGTTTCTCTGATCTTTTTCTCAGCCAGCAGGCCTTTGCAGTGAGTTCTGAGCCAACGTGGGGCTCTGCTGCCAGCCCAAATCTGCACTTCCCTTGCCCAGCCTGAGTGCAGGTGGGGCATGTGCTGGGCATGGTTGGAGATTTGCATGGCCATCTGCCCATGGCTTTGGGTAGCACAAATTACAACACATTCATCTCACTTGACAAATGGCATTTCTTACCAATTGCTACACCAGCGCTGACAAAACAGAACTATACAAATCTTTGTTAAATTTTAAAAAAGTAATTTATGTATTTGTTACACCACACTATTTAAAAACATACAAATAACAACTTCTGGTAACAAAAACTAATTTTTTGCAAACCTCTACAAACACTCACTATACACAGAGATAAAGGGAAAATCAACAACTTAATTTATTGCATATTATGGCAAACATACAGCCCATATACAAATACGAAATAACAAGTACTGTAATACCAAGTACTCTACAAATAGAATTCCACCACTATACCACTCCAGACACTTTTAAATAGAACTGAATACATAAATAACCACCACAATGTACAGATGTGAATACAGATTAAATGTTACCTATTGCATTCAAGAAAGAGATACATAAAACAAACCTATCTGTAAATAGACAAACAATAGTACCAATCTAAATATCTGTACAACTGCATCAATACAAATTTACAGCAATATATCTGGATATATATGTAAATATAATATATATAGAAATACATCAATACGCATCTAAAAAATTTAAAAATACATACATACCAAAACAAATACCAATATAGCTATTTAAAAAAACTACATCAATACATCAATAGAAATAGATACCTACACAACCGTATACATACGGAAATCTAAACACAGATATTACAATACACATAAAGAACTAGATACATATACACACAAAGATGTGACTGAAAACCTGTATGTATGCAGGTATCTATAAGTGCATATATACACAGTACATTCATAAATCTGATAGCATATGTAGAGAAATAGGCCTGTACAAATAGCAGGCTACATATGTACAAGTCCATATAATTATCCCTGTTCACATGCAAGTCCGTGTATCTTTAAACAGAGCTCCAAGCAGAGGGATCCCAGCTGCCCCATCTTCAAAGCCTCTCCCTCGGGCTCCTCCTCCCGTGCAGAGCAGCTCTCCTGGACAGCGACAGCAGATGGGGCATCCGGCAAGCAAAGGGAACACTGAGTGAGTAAGGGGACGTTTCTCTTGGCAGCAGCTGCACTTCCACCAGGGAAGAGGAAATGCCAGAGCCTCCCCAGGAGGGTCACAAGGAAAAGCAGCCAAGCGGGCCGAGCTGTGGTGAGCTGTTCACTTCTTTCAGGCATCCCAGTTGCTCCCTCATGTCACGTTATTGAACCACCTCTGCATTTACCAAGACTGTGGCCCCCAAATAAATCAGTATTTATGTCTCCAGCTGCTTGCACCAATGACAGTGCTGGGGCACAAAGTTACCTTCCACAGGTCCTCTGACAGGGCCTGTGCTGCCTGTTTTTCTCCTTACCTTCCACTTGGAAATCAAAGCCAGATCTCTCCTTCTACCAGCCTGTACCCAAACGGAAAGTAAACAGAGCAGGGTGAGAACGTCAGTGTTCAGTTCCTGAAGTGCCTTATTAAGGTGTTCTTCAAGTAATGGAGGTAAAATCTGGGTGGGCATTCCTAATTTCCAGAAGCCCATTGTCAATTTCATTGACCCTGAAAGCAGCAGAGATGTGCACATAATACCCGATCAATCCATTTGGGGAAGTTTTAAGTTCAGATTCTCTGAGGCTTTAGATTTTTACATCTCTAGACAATGCTTCCAGGAATCTAAATAGATTTCAGAAATTAAACTTTTCTCCTTTTTTCCTCAGTCTTTGCACTCCTGTGCACCAGAGATCTTCAGTGAATGGATTCCACTCTAATCCATCTCCAAGATGAATCTCTCAGCTATGTTCACACTGCTGGTTTGTGTGTCTCTTCTGCACGGTGCAATTTTAAAATCTTCGTTCCTTTTTATCTCTGCCCTTCTTTTTCTGTTTTAGCTTGCAAATGCATGCAGATGTATCAGAAATTATACACTTCATTTCTGACGCATCACTTCCTGTCTAGTAATTTCATTTTATCCTGTTCTGATGTTATGCTAACCATATAGGTTTTATTCTAAGTGGATTCCTGTTTTCTTGAATGTGGAAGTTCTATAATGCAATGCTCTCATTCACCTGCTTTCAAGAAACCCTTCATTAATACTAGCACAAGTAACTCTGTGGTTCCCTTCTGCTTTGTAAAAGATTGGGAAACTCAAGTCCTGCTCAGTTACAAAAGAACATACATGGTGCTTGGTAATTCCCCAAAGAGCTTAAATTAATGGTTAAACAACTACAGCTTATTCACTTCACAGAAATTGGGAGAAAAGACATTGCAAATATTGAGGAATGCAGTGCAAGGTTGATGGCCATCCCTCAATTATCCAGACAGACTCATGTCACTGGCAAATTTCTTCTTTTCCAAAGGTTTTTATTTGCTTTGGCTGTACTTCGTATGGCTGCAGGTCACATTTCCCTTGTTTTAAGGAAGTATCTTGGCAGGTATTCCTGGTGATATATCTTGATAATTCTGCCCCTGGAGGAATTCCTCAGTTCTGCAGTCCTTATTGCACACCCTGTACTAAAAGACTTTTATGCTATTTTCCCTCTCTCTGTGTTTTCACACTTGTTCAATAATGTTTTCTTTCTAAGGATATTAACCACAATATCCCAAAAGATTAAAAAATGCTTACTTATTTATTCCCTAAGTATTTACAAAAGAACAGTGAAAAAAAATCTGTATATGTCGACGGAAGGGAACCAGGACATCATTTTGATCATCACAGGCTCGATTTTATTGATCAGTACGGCGGGTTAAATACAGTTAGTAATGAGCTTCATACATATTGCAAAAGTTGAGCTCAGGATTGGTCAGCTTGCATATCAGCATCTACGCCTACTTCTACATTCCTATGGTTCTACTTTTGATACTTTTTACATATTCTTAGGATGTATTCAGGGCTAATCTCAACTCCCTATCCTCATGTTGCAGCAAGGTCGCTGCTGACTCTTCCTTTTAGCTTGCTGACTGCTGACTTTTCTCCTTCAGCTTAACCAGCGGCATTATGTCAGTGTGGCCTTTCTCAGCTAACCAATTATTAATAATGCTCTCCACATTTCCCCCGTTTTCTTCTTGTGCAAGGAGATTAGTTTGCCATGTTTTTGCTATTGTACGGCTGACCATGTTTTGGATACAGTTAAAGATACAAGGCAAAATAAACAAAAACAGTAAAATTACACCCAGCAGTCCTATAGCATAGATCACAAGGTTCCTCAGCCACGGTCCGAGTCCCAGGCCTTTAAGCCATTCGTCAATTCCTAAACCGTCTTCTTCCTTAAGTTTGTGAAGTCCCTGTTGTAACTCTTTTATCTTAGTGTGAATGGACACTGAATGATCAGACAGATTCATGCAACACATTCCCTCGAACTCTTCACATCCATGCCCTTGTGCTAAGAGCAAAAAATCTACAGCAGCTCTATTTTGCAAAACAGCATGGTTAACACTTTGCACATCTGCAGTTAACATGTCTAGAATTTGTGATGTCTTGTTCAGCTCATTCTTTGCCCAGCATCCTAATTGTTTTGCTAAATTCATGGCTTTATTGGCAGATCCTCCTGGTAAGATAGTTGAAACCACCACCTGTTTGAATGTGCCCCAAAACCGTGGATCTCCTATCTTGCTGCAGTCTAAGTCATGTATGCTACGTTTCCTCCTGTTTGAATTTTGACTCAGCTGCATTAGCAAGGACACATTAGGATGAAACAGTGACAATTTTCCCAAAAAACAGGGTCCACCTTGTGGTTTAGCTGGTATACCATTCCATGCCCTGTCTCCACAAATCAAAAATATTCCTGTGGGTAATTTCATTGGTGCTGTGATATTTGTGCCGTTACATTGACTGTAATGCTGTGGAGAGAATTCACTCACATTCAGGGATGAATCTAGGGTGGCCCATGTTTCTTTAGGTTGGTTTAAATTCTGAGCACCCAAAAGTTTGAAGCTAAACCATCCACCAGCTGTAGTGTTAGATATGCTGGCATTTGTACTTCCAAAAAGATCCAGTTCCTCAGGAGGAGAATGCAAAGAGGTGTTAAGTGATTGGATTAGTAAGCATTGACGATAGCCATCACTCTGACCTGCAGTATACCCCTGTTGCACTGGCAATGTGATGTTTGACATGTTAGACCTACATAAGGTTTGATCGTCTATCAAACTACAAAATTCTCCAGGAGACCACACCGGAAGTCCCACCAGGCATGTTCGAAATGGGTTAGTGACTCCTCCAAGACTAAGACAAAGTGATGATTGGTTAGTCTGATTAGCAAGTGTTACCCATAAATTTTCCCTTGGTTGACTAAAGTGTGTTACTCCTACTGCTTCACTTGCTACAGCATTGAGCAGTATTACAAAAACAAACCTCATTTTTCTTTCTGCTTACTTTGCTTCTCCTTTTCTTCCTTCTGCTTACGTTGTTTTTTCTTTCTTCGCTGTCTTTTCCCTGGTTTGCTAGATTGTCTATTGTAAGGCTGAGTCAATTCTTGAATATACTGATCTAATTCTAAATCAGCATCCTTGCTCACAAGTATAGCACGAGGTAAGTTTGAAGGCAAATCAGCTTTGCAGCGAGCTGCTATGATACGTGAGGCTCTAGTAATTTCAAATATTCTAAGGTTTTCCTGTAACTTCCACCTAAGATATGCTATAACCACTTGTTCTGCACTCTCAAAGAGCTGTAATCCTGTCCGTCCTGGCAGGCCAGTACTTTGTTCAAGAGCTCTAACCCAGATATGATTTCGAATCCACTTTCCAAAACAAGGGGCACACCATAAATATCCCAATGACTTCTGTGAATACCAATAAACCTGATTACAATCTGCACAATGCAAAGCTACCCATGCATAGCATTTATCTTTATCCTTTTTGCAAACATAACAAGGAAGCGAATGCAAGTAAGGACCAGTATAAAATTGTGTATCTTCAACCCAAAGCAACCAATTCAATGGTGGTGATCGCAAAGCCTCTTCAGCCTTTTTACTGTATGAGGCTAACAGCTCAAGGTCTTTCTTTAACACAAGGTGTATCTTATTTCGTAATCGTAGTTCTTGTTCGTTATCCTCCTCAACAACTATATCCTCCCGAGGGTCCCACAACAGTAAAATTGTTCTAATCATAGAAAATTAATTAGCAATCACTGATACCCCTATTCAAATGAGTTCCCTTTTTTGCCTTCTTTTTCTTATCTGTCTTCAATCTTGCTGCTCCTAATTTCACTGGTCCTGCCACTTTCAAACTTAATTTTTTCAACTTATCAATGCAGCAATCTAATGCTCTATCAGGATCCCCTTGGAAGGGTCCTACAACTGAATGCTGTGTTAAAGGCACTAATTTCCTACACCTTATAGAAACTATACGTGATTTACTTTGAACCTTAATTCTATTTACAATACATTGTATTTCCCATCGATAATAAGCAAGAACCTTCTGTTCAGGAGACTCATAAAGATTTAAAGCTATATGTGCGTTTTGCCCCGTTTGTCTCCTTAGTTCATCTTGCCAGCTTTTACCCCACGTGTGCTCGTGTTCACAAGTATGACACCACAAATCCCGTAATAATGATTGTTCTATCCAAAAAGTTCTTTTACAACCCCCACAACGTAGAGCTATCCAGGCAGCACAATGTGGATTGTGACAGTCAAGGCAATGTAGTTTCGCTGGATCTGTTAAATGAAAAGTTGATAATGAGTCAATGAAACGAATCAACTCCTGGGCTGTCCGATAGTGACGTGTCAGTGCTCTGTCCACCGCTTCCGAGTACCCCTTCAATTGAAACAGTAGTGGTTGTAGGACTAGAAGCAGTTTCTTCCCCAGTCGCTCCTTGTCCTCCTCCGTAAGGCGATCCACCAGAGGCTGCATCAAAAACAGGTTTAGTCCACTTAGCAGGCACCCACAAAGGCCCTGTAGGTGAGGAAACACAAAGATACCCCCGACCCCAATATAATACTTTTGCAGGTTTTTCCCATAATCCTGTGCTTGGGTTCTTATACTTAACCCAGACCTCTGTTTCCTTAGTATTTTCCTGACCTGACCTTGGATGATGTTTCATTGCAGGGGGGGTATCATCTTCCCCAAAAATGCATAAATGATTAATCACATACAAAACCTTAGCCAAACATGCTTGTGGATCTCTCAAATCTTGATGTTTTTCAATATACTGCTTAAGGGTACCGTTTGCTCTTTCCACTATTGCCTGTCCAGTAGAAGAGTGTGGAATACCTGTCACGTGTTTAACAGACCACTGATTCAAAAATTTCTGGACCCTAGCACTTACATAACCTCGACCATTATCTGTTTTGATACTCTTTGGAACTCCCATAACAGCAAAACAACTTAACAGATGTCTGATAACCTGCATAGCTTTCTGTCCTGCCTGAGCCGTAGCCCATATGTAATGACTGTATGTATCTATGGTGACGTGCACATGCTTGACTTTACCGAATCTAGCTACGTGTGTAACATCCATTTGCCATATCTCATTTATTTTTAAACCTCGAGGATTAACCCCGATGCCTAGACCTATCCCTCCATTATGATAACTACATGTTGGACATGCTCTGACAATGGCCTTGGCTTCTGACAAACTCAGCTCAAAGTGTTTTGCCAAACCTCTTGCATTTTGATGATATCTACTATGTGCTTCTCTGGCCAATGTGTGCTTGTCAATAGGACAAGAATTATCAATGGGTAGGGTAACCAATTTATCTGCACGTTCATTCCCTTCTCCTAAACCTTCAGACCACTTATGGCTCCTAATATGAATCACAGAATATGCTGCATTTCTTTCTCGTAAAGCCTTCCTTAACTGTATCAGTAACTCATACAATCGTTTATTATTCACTTCCTTAATTGCTGCTTCCTCTATTCGTTTGACTACTCCTGCAACATACATAGAGTCTGTGACCACATTTAAAGGCTCTTGTAAGTTGGACACCGCCCATACTACTGCTAACAATTCCAAAGTTTGTAAGCTATCTGCAGGGTCTGCGGTGAGGAGTTGATGCTTCCATTGTCCTTTTTCTTGCCAGGTGACAGCAGCACGCCTTGATTTCTTTCCTGCATCTGTAAAAACTGTAATAGCTCCTTCTATGGGGTTTTCTTCTCTCAAAGGTCGAGTAATCCAGTTCCATTCTGTCATCCATTGCAAAACTCTAGGCACTAATTTACTAGTCTCTACTTTAGCAGGTGACATCAATAATGCTTCTTGTAAATTCTTTGAATTTATCAAGTACCAGTCCAAGGTTTCTTTTTCCATAGGCAATCTAATAGTAGCAGGCTCTCTACCATCCACTTCAAGAATTCTGAGACGCCCCTTTTTGATTAATGCAGCCAATTGTTCAATTTTTGAAGATATTGTTTTCTTATGCTGTAGTGGTGGTGATAACCATTCCAACACCCGTATCTCCCCCGTTTTCTTTTGCAACTGAGAGAGAGCACCAAGCAAGTGGCAAGGGCTATTCCAAATAGTAAGGTCAATGGGGTGGTCGAGTTGTCGACGAGACACATACCCTTGCTGTACACAGTTACTAATTTGCTGCAAGGCAAGATGATGCTCCTTTGTCAGGTGTACAGGAGTAGTAGGGTCCACACCTTTTAACAAGGGCCGTAGGGCTTCTAATAAGTGATTTGGTATTCCCACAATAGGCTTCAGCCACTGTAAGTCTCCCAGCAACTTCTGTGCATCATGTAGTGTTTTAATGTCCAATTGTAATTCCAGTTTTTGTGGTATCACTATTTGATCCGTCAAAGTCCATCCCAAATATTTCCAGGGCTTTGTAGTCTGAATTTTCTCTGCAGCAATAACAAGTGAATATGCAGCAAGAGTACTTTTAATGGTGTTAATCTGTAAAGAGGAGAATGGCTGTTGCTGTGCAAACAAAATATCGTCCATATAATGATATATTATAGTTGCTGGCCATTTACGACGTAGTGGCTGTAATGCTGCATCAACATAAAGCTGACATAAAGTGGGGGAGTTGCGCATGCCCTGCGGAAGAGATGTCCATTCAGATCTTTTATCTGGTTCCCCACGATTTATTGCTGGTAAAGTAAAAGCAAATCTCTTCATGTCATCAGGATGCAGGCCAATAGTGAAAAAACAATCCTTTAGGTCAATAATTAAAAGTGGCCAGTGTTCTGGAATCATAGCTGGATTTGGAAGACCAGGCTGTAAGGCCCCCATTGGTTCCATTTGGTCATTTACAGCCCTCAAATCATGTATCAAACGATATTTCCCTGATTTCTTTTTGATTACAAAAATAGGTGTATTCCAAGGGCTTGTGGACAGTCGCAGGTGTCCCTTTGTATATTGTTCCTGTACCAATTCATGGGCATGCATAAGACTCTCCCCTTTTAATGGCCATTGCTTAACCATCACCGGTGTATCCGTTTTCCAGGTGAGTGGAATGGGGAAAGTCCAAGCAATGGCAATTACCCCAAAGGGTGCTGATTAGTTAACACCACTCCCAATTGTGTTAAAATGTCCCTTCCAATTAAACAGGAAACTGTAGGAGGCAGTTGAACAATTGAAAACACAGCAGATATTTGTTGATTCTCAATGCACACAGACAAGGATGGCGACCTGCTTGCCAATGTAAATCCTCCTACTCCTGTGAGCATGTTTGATGAAGGAAATAGAGGCCAATGTTGTGGCCAGGCTTCTGGAGAAATGATGCTAGTATCTGCTCCTGTATCCAATAATCCATAAAGGGTTATGCTTTGATGCCCATAGGTAATTTCAACCTTTTGTTTTGGTCAATTTATAAATCCACAGTTAAAAGTGTAACACCAGTAGAGCCAAAACCTTTTTCATCCCGTGCTTGTCCAGTAAATGGTTGTATTCCTGATGTCATTTGTGACAGTGGCACCAATTGTGCAATGCGTTGTCCTTTTGTAATTTTAATCGGAGGATAAAGGGTGTAAGCCATAATTTGTATTTCCCCTGTAAAGTCCGCATCGATAACACCAGGCAAAACAAACAATCCCAACATAGTTATAGAGGAACGTCCCAGCAATAATGCTCCACATGTTTGTCCATTTAGTATAAGAGGACCCTTTATTCCAGTGGGTATCCTCTCAGGCCGGTTTGTCATTAGTGTGACGTCTACTGCTGCTGATAAGTCCAAGCCGAGGCTCCCGGTTGTTGCGGGTTGCAGACAGGAGGTGGCGGCGATGTCACGGCAGCTGCTGGTGTCTCCGATGTCACGGCGGCAACTTGTGTCTGGGCGCGGCCCCCATGATTCGCGCTCTGCAAATGGTTTCCCGACCGGCGCCTACAAGCCGTAGTGTTGTGGGAGCTGGATCGGCAGTGTTGACACCATACGCCAGTTGCTCGGCACGTTCGACGTGTATGTCCTTCGTTGCCGCATCGGTAACACTTGAGGAATGGCTTTGAACCCCCTTGAGTGAATGCCAGAGAGCCATTTCGGAGAGGAGCAAGAGCAGCTAGCACCTGATTTTGAGTGGACTCTGCTTGCTTTTGCAACCCCAATCCTAATTCCTTTAAAGCTTCTGCTATAAATGCCTGTGAAGCTGTTGGCATTAATGCCATTCGCTCTAATGCTTCCTCAATAGTCCAATTTGCCCCTAAAGTAGCTAACACTCTCTGGGTTGCTGGATTGCTATTTTGCAAGGCACACTGCTTCAATAGCGCCCCCTTCATGTAATCTGCCACACCAGCCCGATCTATAGCAGTAGCTGCTCTATCTATAAAATTACCAAATGATTCCTCCCTTCCTTGCTTAATACCCATATAAGCCGGTAGCCCTCCTGGCTCTTTAACCATATCTATTGCAGCACGCACCAACCTCATAGACTCTCTAAGTTTATCAGCTCCCGATATCATCTGTGCCTCTGTATGCAAATATGCCCCTAAGCCCATCAGCTCCTCTACTGTCACCCCATGTAATGGGTCTCCCTGGGCTCGTTGTACAGCAACCGATTCATTTACCAACACGTGCCAATGGGCATTAAACAATAACTGCTGATGCTGAGTGAATATCAACCGAACTATTCCTCTTAAATCATTAGGACATAAAACCTGAGTATTAAAAAGATAATCTAACATTTGCTTAACAGGTTCACTTTTTACTCCAAACTGACTAACCGTAGAACGTAGCTGAGTTAACAGCTTCCAATCTAAGGGAGTATATTCTGCTATATTATGCGTAAGGTTCCCCTGTGCATCATACTGTGGTGTGTATGTAACTGGACATGCAAGACTAGAAGCTATTTCCACCGCCTCACCATCCCCCATTTGCATTACTTCTTTCGCCAAAGCAGCCCAAGCTTCCCTCCTCTGTTTAGCCATCTCCCCCCATGGATCACGGTGTGCCCCTGGGATGGGATCTGGCTCTTTAAGGGTGCTATGCTGCTGGCGCTTCGGTGCAGACACCGAGGTTTCGCGCGGGGGGGGGCAGTGAGGCAGAGGCTGGCTCGTGCGGGGGAAGCGGGAGCCCCCCCTCCCCCGCTGGAGCTGACAGTGAAACCGGAGCCGGCTCACGCGGAGCCAACCTGCGGGAGGGAACCAGCCCCCCCGCTGGAGCCGCCTCGGGCGGAGGAATGGGCCCTTCCCCCACCGAAGCTGTAACCGGAGCCGGCTCATTGAGGGGTAGCGGCGGAGGCAAGGCTGGCGGCGGAGGCGAAGCTGGCTTGCCCCTCCCCCCACCATCCGACTCGCCCTCCCCCTCTGACAGGAAAGGTGCAGACGGTTCCACTGCGCCTATAGAGAAATCCTCCACACCACTTTGCTGGGGACTCTTAGGCATAAGTACTTTAGTTACAGAGGGTGCCAGGGGATCATCTTCACGACCATACCCTATATTCCTCTTATGAGCTTCTGTTGCCCTTTCTGCTGCCTTTCTCTCAGAGACCTGCTGAAGTAACGTGTTATACACCACCCGCCATAACTTCCCAAATTTCTTTGCTGACTTATCATCGTCTAGCACTGTATCCCACAATATTTCCCCAAACTTTCTCCACTCTGATAACTCATGAACTGTATGAGGATTAGAAAAGATACCCTTAGAATGGCCATAAGCTAATAACCCTGGTAACTCCTTTTTTAAATCTATCCCTTTTATCCCACGCCGCTCTAAATAGGCGGTAAATAAATCATATGCCGCTTGCCTATCCATACCTATTAATCAGCGCGCGCTGTTGCAGCTCTCCAGGCTCCTGCGGACACGTATTGGCTTAAGTCACAGCTGTGAACCTTAAGGGTGCTTCAAATTCCGGCACTGTCCCGGCTGCAAGGACCCAAACCCAACTTCCGGACCGTGGCGTAATCCCTTTTTCTTTTAATCCGAGAAAAAAGGGCAGAGATTCGGTTATGCCTGCATTCTCCACCATTTGTCGACGGAAGGGAACCAGGACATCATTTTGATCATCACAGGCTCGATTTTATTGATCAGTACGGCGGGTTAAATACAGTTAGTAATGAGCTTCATACATATTGCAAAAGTTGAGCTCAGGATTGGTCAGCTTGCATATCAGCATCTACGCCTACTTCTACATTCCTATGGTTCTACTTTTGATACTTTTTACATATTCTTAGGATGTATTCAGGGCTAATCTCAACTCCCTATCCTCATGTTGCAGCAAGGTCGCTGCTGACTCTTCCTTTTAGCTTGCTGACTGCTGACTTTTCTCCTTCAGCTTAACCAGCGGCATTATGTCAGTGTGGCCTTTCTCAGCTAACCAATTATTAATAATGCTCTCCACATGTATACCTGCTGGATGTAAAATGCAACTAAAAAAAAACTTTTCTCCCAAAACCTTAAGAAAAAACCCACGTATTCTATAAAACCCAGAGTATTCACCTACAGTATACAAAAATGAGCACGTTCTAGAAGAGAAAATTTGTGACACGGTTCTGCACAGAATTCTATGCTTTCAAGCTTTTTGCCCTTCAGGGACAGTGCCATTCTCTGAACTGCAATGCTCTGAGCATGTTCTGCTCACCATGGCAGCTTTCTGCTCTGCCCTGGTACAGATCATCCTCCGAGCAAAGAGGGAGTGCAGCCACAACTCGCAGCACCTTCCCACACAGCAAGAACCTAAAGAAGAGAGATGGCTTTCACCAGCTGCTGCGGGTTCTAACACTGCCACCTCTCAGCTGCTGAAAGCCTGAATTTCTGTGTTGCAGTGTGTTAGTTTATTGAGCCAAATGTTCTGTTAGCTTGTGGTACGTTCCACTGTTTCCCGAGTTAATACAGTTAATTTCTCCCCTGTGTTATGCTCTCTTCCCTACCTGTCCCTCAAGGAATCCCCTCCCTCCTCACCAGACTTTTCTCTGTCTGTCAAGACAACCGGCCCCTTTGGCCCATCCATCAGCCCAAACCCTACCCTTTGTTCCAGAAAGTTCCCTGTCTCTTACCCCAAGATCCAATCCCTGTCCCAACCCTCTCTCCTCCCCTTGTTCTGATTTGTTATGGCCCTAGAAACCAGACCCCAAACGTCGCCTATTGGTTACTGTATGGTGTCCACCCTCCGTTTTGAAAGATTTTAAAAACCCGTGCACAGGGGTGCTGGGGGTTCTTTTAACTTTTTCTTCCCTTTGGGGATTTTGTGCTAAGTACTTTCTTTCAGCCACTCCTAATAAATTCATTGCACTTTACACCACAGAAGAGCTTCTGCTGCCTGCTCCCCTTGGTCCTCCAGGGGTCTCTACTGCTAGGCAGCTGACCTAGAGGTTCTGGCTCAGGCAAACCCTAGTCTAGCCAGTTCCCCACTCTTGGCATTGTCCCTGGAACATCCCAGAGCTAGCCAGGGCTCCGGAGGGCAGTGACAGTGACCCATGCCCTGGCATGTCCCAGCCCCCAGAGCCACACCTGCCAGGCCACAAGCCCCAGCCCTGGTCCCCACTGCCAGCCTCAGGGGCTCCTGGGCCTCCTCACCCTGAGTGCAAAGGCAGCCTCAGGAGCCGCCCAGGGCACTCTGGATCCAGGCTGCAGACACACTAAAGCCGGCACTGAAAGGGACGCGGATGGGGACTGCAGCTGGATGTTGCAGTGCTCACCACCCCTGACTGCCCTGTAAGTGAGCCCAAACCTCACCTGCAGCACCTTGAGCACATTTACCCTGCTTGCCCATCCTGGAACGCGGTGTTCTCACATCATACACCAGCCCTTTGCAGGGAGTGACCAGCTCCCAGCTGCTCTGCTACCCTGGCCTTACTTTCTGTTTGCCAGTAATGAACTTAACGGATGCACTCATGAGAAACCTAGCGCAATATTTGCTTCTCAGGAGCTCATAGGCAAAAAAACTGCACTGCACTGCTCACTAGTTTTTGCACAGAAAAGGTGGATCTGACAAAGCATAATGCACAGGCAGGGCTCTGGCATACGAATTCCTGAGCCACAGGATTCCACCCATTGTTGTTCCTAGCTGCTTTGCTGATATTTTAGAGCCAGTTCTGGACAGGGGCTGCTGCTGACAGGATAGGAAGATTTGGAGAAATCAAGGTGCAGGAGACAAACAAAAAAAAACCAACGGGGAAACCACTTAGAAATACAGAGCGCAACAGAAGTCCTTGGAGATGGTTTAATAGAAAATGGCAGCAGCAGTAAGCAGAGCCCGAGGCTGCTCACTGCCACCAGAGGGGCTCCTCAGTTCCCTGCTTGTTTGTGTGTGGTTCTTGCTGAGCTCCCTGTGCCCCTTCAGCAGATGCAGCCCTGCCTGGAAAGGGCTCCATGCTCTGGTGTTCCCAGCTTGCTCCAGCCTACATTCTTAGCAGCACTGAAAGAAGAGGTGAAACAAAGAGCCGTTTTCTGCGCTGCCTGCAAACTCTTCTCCTTCAGTGCCACTGCCAGAGATCATCCCTCTGTCAGCTTGGCACTGTGCCTGCTGCATCCTCCTCCCTGTCCCTTGCATCAGGTCCTGCACATCATCAGCACTCGCTGTCCCACACCACGAACAGAGAGAGCTGTGTCAGAAGAGCAAGGATTGCATTTTCTTGGCCTTTCTAACAGAGACAAGAAGCATGAGTCCAAATAACTTTGTTGTTTGTTCCTGCCCTCCTTTTTGACAACTCTGTTTTGCTTTAACACAAAAGTCTCTTTTCCCACATGGATGGAATGATCTGTAATTGGCAGTTGCTTCAGGCTGTCAGGCACCATGGGAGTTTTCTCTTGTCTCTGATAAGGATTTGGTGAATTTTCCATTGGTCACTTGGTGGTGTCACCATGGGCTGAGTTCAGCGGCCGACCCTGCTGTCCCCAGGGGATGCATTGGGACGCCAAGCCCCTCAGGGCTGGGATTCGGGGGAGGGCGGGCTCGGAGCGCCAAGAGCCTGGGCCCATGAGGAGCTGCAGCTGGCGCTGGCTGTGCTCAGCCCACTGTGCCGAGCAGCCGCGGCCACGGAGACACAGGCGGGAGCTGTGGCCGAGGCCGGCAGGTGGCCCGGGCCGGCTTGCAGCTGCGAGGACGCCGGCAGCCTGTGGCCTGAGGCCGAGGCCGTGGCGGGCGGTTTGCGGGCAGGGCTTTTTCCGAGCCGGCCACAATGTGCTGCCTCCTGTGTGGGCCCGGCTGCGGCAGAGGCATGCGGGAGCGCAGCAGGGCTGGCAGCGGCGGGCAGAAGCCGCAGAGAGCAGCAGCCCGGCCGGGCCCGCTGCGGAGTGGCAGGGAGCTGCGGGGCAGCCCTTGGCCGTGTCTGTGCGCACAGGGCAGGAGCAGAGGCCGGAGCAGAGTCAGGAGCCGCGGCAGGAGCCGGCCATAGCGGCAGCTTGCCGTGCCCAGGGCAGCAGCCGCAGCTCTCCCCTGCCGGTCACAGCCGCTGCCGCTCGCCTCCGAGGCTCCAACGCTTCCTGCAGACGAGGGGCCCGGTCCCCAGCACGCCCTGGAGCCCCGCAGCGAGAGGAGCCGCCAGCGCCGCAAAGGGCAGCGCAGAGGGCGCAGGTTGAGGAGGAGGACATGAGGCTCTCTCTGGGCCGCGCTGTGGCAGCTCTGCCCTCTTGGCCTTGAGCCCTTCGCTTCTTTTCCATGAGCCCTGATCCCCGTCCTTGGCCAAGTGCCCCCGCAGCCCTTTCCAGGGCTGCAGGAAAAGCTGCCTCAGTCACAGAATCACAGAATCCCTGGCTTGGAGGACAGATACTTTCAAGATCATCGAGTCCAACCCATGGCCTAACACGTAAACTAAAGCACGGACCTGAGTGCCACATCCAGTCTTCTTGTAAAGGCTTGCAGGGATGGTGAGTCCACCATCTCCCCAGAGGGGTCTGTCCCAGGAAGAACCAAGATAACACTGGGGCCTTCTACCCGCCGGCGCTTGGAGCTCCGGAAGTTTGTCTTTCTGCTTAGGCAAAGGCCATGGAAATGGACTGGGAAAAGTAGTCACATATAGAGTAGCCTACAGAGCTCTAAATTGATGTGCAAGGAATACAGAAAAGATAGAAAAGAAAAAAAGGCAAAACGCAAATGGCATCAGCATAGTCTTGTGCATGAACACATAGCTGCAGAGGGTCTTGTCAGCCCTATTTCTTTGTATTTCTGGGAACCAGAGGAATCCTGCTTGAGCCTCTGTGGAGATGGGTTTGGGAGGTAAAAGTTCATTTCTTTTTTCTCCTTGGGGCAGCTCCTGTTGCTAGCATCAGCTAAACCTCTCTCCAGCCTGATGCCTGTTCTGATTGTTGCAGCAAAACAACTGATGGCAGACAGAAGACGCTGACGCTTGCAGAGACGTGTCTTTTTCCAGTGCCAGCTGTGAGTGGGAGTCAGAAGAAAAACTCCCAAAAGCACAACTCCATTGGAAGATTGCCTTCCTTTTCTTTCCGATGCTCTAGATCCACTTTGAATTGTCAGTTGTTTGTTAAGGATGGGAAGTTCTGTTTCATGATTTTTTTCATGTGGTTTGGCAGTGGATGAGGCTCTCGTTCAGTCACAAACTCCAGACCAAAGTGCCTTTGGAAGATGGCCCACGTGGCAGTTTTGCCCAGCCAGGGTCCTTGTGGATATAAGACAGCAAGGGCAATGGTATCTGCAGCCAAAACCCAGCAAAGCTTGGCTCAGCCAAAACATCCTGGGGAGATTGAGGCCTCCAGCTGTCCCTAGAAATCAGCAGAGTTCCAGACAAATGGTTGTGTAGCACTAAGTGCAATCGCTTTGCCTGGATCAGAGCCTTGCACAGCTGAAGAAGCAGAAAGATCAGCAAGGAGCTCCCAAAGGCCCCTCACATCATTTTCATTTTGCTCATCTTGTGTAAGTTTGCAACTAAACGTGTGTTTGCAGTTGACCTAATGAGAGAAAAAAAAAAGTGAAAAGAGGCTTTCTGGCAGGGCCAGGACATTGCAGAAGAGGAATCACTGGTGTGAATTTCATTGGACCTCTCTCAAGCCTCTAAAAGTATTATAGCCCTGATTTAAAACAGGCCAGTATGAACCAACTTGGAGAGACAGAGACTAAAATTACTTACAGGGGTTTTTTTTTAAGTGTGAGTAAAACTACCCAAAGGGTGTTGTTGTGTGACATTTTAAAATATACAACGTCAAAATTATCAACTGCAATAAATCAAGAGTTTAAAAAGGAGTGTTTTGGTATATGAATAATTAAAACCACAAAAATGTGCAGATATGAATGCATGCTTTCATAAAAATAATGAAATTCAAGACAAAAAAATACATGCCCTGAACTACAATACAAAGGCAGATAGAACTGTACTTGAATTAGTTCTTTTTACATTGCTGGAGTTTTTTCCTTGTGAAGAGGAGCTAGGGTATTGTTGAAGAAAAGTGGCACAAGCAGGACGGGGCAGCATGCCGTGCTCCGTGCAGAGGCTGCCAGGGGCTGTCCGAAGAGCGCCCTGCTGCAGCCAGAGCCCTCCCGGCCTGGGGCCCGGGAGCAAAGGGCCAGGGCAGGCACCTCCTCCTGGTCCTGACCCTGCCACCGCTCCTTGCTGCTGCTGCTGCTGCTGAGGGAAAGAGACTCTCCTAAGGTCCCATGAACGAATGCACTTACACAGCCCTGGGGATGCCAGTGAAGGAAACCATGTGTCATGTAATGCATGTATGACCAGAGTCACCAAACACCACCTAAACATGGAATTGTTGCACCTCTCTAGGACAGGCAGAAATTGAAAGAATTAATTGGAGACTTCAGGGCAGAAGAGGCCAGAGGAGGGAAACAACTCTAAAAGGAAAACCATCCTATCTGGAGGCAGAAACATCTCTGCCTGCTCAGAATCAGTCGAGGGAATATGTGTCTAATCCTAGCCAGAAAGGGATGCTTTAGGTGAGCTTTGCACCTCCAACTGCCTTGGACCAGAGCCAGGAAGATTCAATTATGCAAATGTTACATAGATAGAGAGAGAGAGAGAGAGAGAGAGAGAGATTGACAGATTTCGTTACTGAAATCTCTCTTTACTGTCCCCTCTGTGTTGCTACAGACATCAGAACTTGGTAGTCAGTGCCCCGCTCAACTACAATCCTGAGATTGCTCCCCTGTTGCTTCAAAAAAGCACACGCCTGCGGAATCTGGAGCGTGTAGGTCCTTACGGAAAGGGATCAGACCCAGAGCATTGCACTGGGAATTGCACTCTTTGTGCATCTGTGCTCGGGCAAGTTCTTCTCTTGGACTCAACCACACTGGTGGTGCTAAAGTGGCTGGAATGAGAAATGCAGCCCAGCTCCCTCCAGCTCCTGTGATCTCTGAGGAGCAGCTGGAATGCAAGGGCATTGACCTGCTGCTCAGTTCCCAAACAACACACACTGATTCCCTGGGCTGCAAAAAGGCACGGTCACTACTAAGCTCAAAGTGATGTGTGAGGCCATACTGGCTGGCCTGGGACCACAACAGCTCCTTCTGCACCAAGGTCCCTGCACAGAATGATGTGTTCTCATGCAAAACTACTGCATTCTCCAGAAGTGATACACTGGAAATTAAAATTCTAGCAGACTCAGTCCCAGTGCTATAAAAAGGCAGGAAAAAATGATGAAGACAACTTTAGTTGGGAGAAAAAGAAAATGAAAAAGCCTCTTCCTCCAAGCAAACAAACAAAAAAAAAAAACCTAAGGAAAAAAGGGGGAGAAGTCGCTTCCAAAAGCAGCTCAAATATTTGGATGCACTGAGGAGAGGCTGAAGGTCCCTCATGAGGCTCCTCATGTCCAAGCAGAAGCTTCCTCAGCGCCTCCTCACTGGCCTTGTGCTCCCCACCTTGCCCAGCTCCCATGTCCTTCTGTGCACACGGTGCAGCCCCTCAATGACTCTCTGCTTCCCAGGGGCCCACAAGTGCACACAGCACTCCAGCTGTGGCCGCGGCGCTGCCCAGCACAGGGCCACGCTCACTGCCCTGCTCCTGCTGCCCCACTGCTGCTGACACAGGCCACCATGCCCTTGGCCACCTGGCCACACGCTGCCTCAACTGCAGCTGCTCAAGACCGACAGCAACCCTGGCTTGTTTTGGCCTATGCAGCTCCCCAGCCACAAAATTGCCCATTTCACGTCAGATACAGCAGGCACCATTTCAAGATGGCCTTCCTTTTCTGAGCAACACAAGACAGCAAAGACTTGCAGCTTCACCCCCACTCATGGCTCCAAGGCACTTGCCAAAGTTGCAGACTTCAGTGCAAAATGGATCAGCAGAAACTTTCCCCGTCTGCTGTTTGCAGCTTCTCAAAAGCCAAAAGTCAATTGAGTCAACAGTGACTCTACAAGTGAAGAACGACTCAAGAAAACTGCAGAACACTTGCACAAGCCAAAGACACCTTTCCAAAAAGGGAAAAGAAACAAACAAAGCCTTTTGACCTCCAGCATTACCACGTGTGCCCTTGGCCATGACATCACAGAAGCCCAGAGATGGAGCTTCCCTGAACCAAGCAGCCAGAAGCACAGCTGGAGCCCCCAGCTCTGCACTGCCCCAAGAGGACAGGTCAAAGGCCAAGTTCTGCGGTCACTGCCTAGAGGAAATCCCTAGCTCCTGGCAGGACTCCAGCACCCAGCATCCTCAGCCTGCAACAGCAAAGTACTGGCTGTTCCAAAACTTGCAGCTCTGCCTTGCACTAAAGACAGCACCACACACAACTGGCACTTATAGGTCTGGAATAGGGCGGTGAGAACAAGGTTGGAGGGTTGTTGTCATCCACCTCATTTTGCTCCTCTTTGGCTTCTTCTGCAATAACAGAGAGAGCCAGGGGAAAAACAGCTCTTGCTCTTCTTATCTTGTCTCTACCTATGTGCAAAAAGAGTCAAATAGTAGATTGAAAAGGAAACACCATATACAGCAAAAAGCACAGGAGCAAGATGGTGAATCATTATAGCACTGTTCTGCAAGTTTGCAGGCTGTGCTGCAACACCAGAAAAAACAAGGCGTTTGAAAGTGTGCAAGTGCCCACCGATAAATGACTCATACACGAGGTTCCTCCTGCAGTGGGCAAGGCCTAGGGCTGCTCTGACACTCAGGCCTTCCATGCACCAAGGCAACCTCCTGATGTCACTACGACGAGGTGGCAACCATGCCCCGACAAGACAAAGCAAACGCTCTGTATTGGTCTGTGACTTTATACCAAGCAATAAACAATCTTCCCTACAGCAAATGCAAAAGAGCCTGGGAAGTTCTCCTGCATCACAAAGCAGCACAAATTCTCCTTGTGGGCCGAAGCCTGTTGTTCACGGGATCCAAGAGGAACTCCAAGAATGACCTCAGCTGTGGCCGTGGCGCTGCCCAGCACAGGGCCACACTCACTGCCCTGCTCCTGCTGCCCCACTGCTGCTGACTCAGGCCACCATGCCCTTGGCCTTCTTGGCTTCCTGGCCACACACTGTCTCATCTTCAGCTACTCAAGGCCACCATCCCTGGCTCCTTTTGGCCCACGCAGCTCTCCAGGTAAAAAGTTGCCTGTTTGACTTCAAATACAGCATCCACCTTTTCAAGGTGGCCTTCTTGTTCCACAACTGCATCTTCTAAGGAGATGTCACTAAATTGACAGGAATGGAATTCTCAGTCTCTCTGACTAAATTGAACTGGGCTAATTCTACTCTCTGGGATGTTGCTCTTAGTTCAGTGTTCTCCTCTGGCTGCTGTCAGCAAGTGACATTTTCTCTGCAAAACTGAGTTTCTAGTTCTTCAGGACTCTGAGAGGGAAGCTAGGAACTATCCACTTATGCCTTTGTTACCTTTGTTGAAGGCATCAAAATGGATTTTCTTTCGGTCTCCCTAGCCAGTCCTCTACTGCTACTGGCCAAGGTGACAGCTAGCTCTAGAATTCTTAAACACCAGGAACATGAAATGTCCCTTTCTCACTCAGCTCAGGATCAGCACCGCTAAATACATGCCTGAGGTGACCTGTAGTGGGCACGGGAAATGAGTCAGATGCTGTGAGAAAACTGCCTGGGCTGCTGAATCCCACAGAACAAGTAAACCCAAACAGAGCTGATTTCTTGTTTGCCAACTTCCCTCCAGGAGACACCTTTCATTCACACAGCCAGCAAGAGATCAGGGCAATGTTCTTGGTTGTGCCTACAATTTGGCCTGTTTTGCCAGTAAATGACTAAAAACATAACCAAGAAAATGCAGGTTCTTCTTTAACACTCAATGCTACTGTTCTACCAAAGACATAAAAATGCTTCTAAAATCCTCTCCTTCAGGTACTTTTTAAAAAAAATCAGTTGCATGCACCAATTCTTCTAAACTTGCTGGAAACTGTTGCCCAGAAAATCTTCCCCAAAATCCCTCTGAGCTCTGGCATTTCTGTTGTGAAACAGCACAGCAGCATCTCCATGGTTCTTGAGCAGACACTCACTGCTTTGGAGTTTGCATTTCATTGCAATGGGAAGATCACTATTTTAGCACTCAGTCAAGGGTCAAGGTAGACAGTCAGATTATTTCAGGAGAAACTGTAGAAGGAAAGAATCTTCCCCTGAATTCTGGGAACAACTACCTACTATTCTTTCAATCACCATACTCATCCTAATCATTGCCAACAACCTGTTTGTCCTGTTCATTTCCTGAGAAGGAGTTGGAATCATAACCTTCCTACTAATCAGCTGATGACACGGCCGAGCAGAGGCCGACACCGCCGCCCTCCAAGCCGTACTTTACAACTGAATCAGAGACATCAGGCTTATCCTTTGCATAGCACGACTAGGCTCCACCACAAACACCTGAGAAATCCAACAACTTCCTACCCCATCCCAATCTCCTACACTACCCCTACTAGGTCTCATCCTAGCTGCAACCAGAAAATCTGCTTAATTCGGCCTCCAGCCATGACTCCCAGCTGCAATAGAAGGGCCAACGCCCGCATCCGCCCTACTCCACTCCAGCACAATAGTAGTTGCCGGAATTTTCCTACTTATCCGAACCCACCCTCTATTCAATAATAACCAAACCGCCCAAACCCTGTGCCTCTGCCTAGGAGCTTTATCCTCACTATTTGCAGCCACGTGTGCCCTCACCCAAAACGACATTAAAAAAATCATTGCCTTCTCCACTTCAAGCCAACTAGGACTAATAATAGTCACAATCGAACTAAACCTACCCGAACTAGCCTTCCTCCACATCTCAACTCACACATTCTTCAAAGCCATGCTCTTCCTATGCTCAGGCTCCATCATTCACAGCTTAAATGGAGAACAGGACATCTGAAAAATAGGAGGACTCCAAAAAATACTCTCCACAACCACTGCATGCCTTACCATCGGCAACCTCGCCCTAATAGGAACACCATTCCTAACAGGATTCTCTCAAAAGACCAAATCATTGAAAGCCTAAACACATCCTACTCAAACACTTGAGCCCTACTCCTAACCCTTCTAGCCACATCATTCACCACAGTACACACAATCCGCATAACCGTACTAGTACAGACCGGCTTCGTTTGAATTCCGCCCTTGACACCAGTAAGTGAAAACAACCCCACAGTAAATTCCCCTGTCACTCGCCTTGTGCTGGGAAGCATCCTGGCAGGATTCCTCATCACCTCATTCATCATCCCCACAAAAACCCCTCCAATAACCATGCCACCCTCTATTAAATAACCTCCCTAATCCTAACAGCCCTAGGCATCGCTTTAGTTCTAGAAATTTCAAAAATAGACCAAACACTCATCCTCACAAAACAAGCTCCCTTCTAAAACTTCTCAACATCCCTAGGATACTTTAACCCCTTAACCCACTGCCTAAGTATAACCAACTTCCTCAAAGGAGGAGAAAACATCGCATCCCACCTAACTGACCTCTCCTGATACAAAATACTAGGTCCAGAGGGGCTAGTCAGCCTACAACTAATAGCAACCAAAACTGCCACCACCCTCCACTCAGGCCTAATCAAAGCTTACTTAGGATCATTCACCTTATCCATTCTCATCATCCTCATATCCACATACAGAAATAACCAATGGCCCTCAACCTTTGTAAAAACCACCAAATCCTCAAAATCATCAACACCCTAATCGACCTCCCAGCACCATCAAACATCTCAACATGATGAAACTTTGGGTATCTAGTAGGCGTTTGCTTAATTACTCAAATCGTCACAGGTCTTCTAGCTATGCATTACACAGCAGATACCAATCTAGCCTTCTCCTCTGTCGCTCACATATGCCAAGACGTACAATTCGGCTGACTCATCCGCAACCTCCACACAAACGGAGCCTCCTTCTTCTTCATCTGCATCTACCTATGCATCGGTCGAGGACTCTACTACGGCTCATACCTGTGGAGGATATTATTAATAGTTGGTTAGCTGAGAAAGGCCATGCTGACATAATGCCGCTGGTTAAACTGAGAGAGGGAAGTCAGCAGTCAGTAAGCTGAAAGGAAAAGTCAGCAGTCGGTGACCAAGGACAGGCAAGGACAGAATGCCCTTGCCGCAACATGAGGATAGGGAAGAGAAATTCTTCCTGAGAATATGTAGAAAGTATCAAAAGTATAACCAAAAGAATGCAGAAGTAGGTGTAGTTGCTGATATATAAATAACCTATCCTGAGCTCAACTTTTGCAATATGTATGAAGCTCATTATGAACTGGATTTAATCTGCTGTACTAATCAATAAAATTGAGCCTATGATGATCTAATTGATGTCCTGGTCTCCTTCCGTCGACAAATGGTGGAGAATGCGGGCAACGCCGAATCTCTGTCCTTTTTTCTCGGATTAAAAGAAAAAGGGGATTACGCCACGGTCGAGGAAGTTGGGTTTGGGTCCTTGCAGCCGGGACGGTGCCGGAATTTGAAGCACCCTTGAGGATCACAACGGTGAATCAAGCAAATACATGTCGCAGGAGCCTGGAGAGCTGCAACAGCGTGTGCTGACTAATAGGTATGGATAGGCAAGCGGCATACGATTTATTCGCGGCGTATTTAGAACGGCGATGAATAAAAGGGATAAATTTAAAAAAGGAGTTACCAGGGTTATTAGCTTACGGCCATGCTAAAGGTATCTTTGCTAATCCACATACAGGAAATACTGTGGGATACAGTGTTAGATACAGATAAGTCAGCAAAGAAATTAGGGAAGTTATGGCGGGTGGTGTATAACACGTTGCTTCAGCAGGTCTGTGAGAGAAAGGCAGCAAAAAGGGCAACAGAAGCTCATAAGAGGAATATAGGGTATGGTCGTGAGGATGATCCCCTGGCACCTTTTGTAACTAAGATACTTATGCCTAAGAGTCCCCAGCAAAGTGGTGTGGAGGATTTTCCTATAGGCACAGTGGAACCATCTGCACCCTTCCTGTCAGAGGGGGAGGGCGAGTTGGATGGTGGGGGTAAGAGCAAGCCAGCTTTGCCGCCTCCGTCAGCTTCAGGCGGGTTGGATGGTGGGGGTGGGAGCAAGCCATCTTCGCCTCCGCCGCCAGCTTTGCCTCCGCCGCTTCCCCCAAGTGAGCTGGCTCCAGTTACAGTTTCGGCGGGGGGGCCACTTCCTCCACGCGAGCCGGCTCCAGTGGGGGGGCCGATTCTTCCGCGTGAGCCGGCTTCGCTCGAGCGGGCTCCGGTTACACTGTCGGCTCCAGCGGGGGGGCCACTTCCTCCGCGCGAGCCAGCTTCTGCTCCACTGCCTTCCCCGTGCGAAAACTCGGTGTCTGTACCGAAGCGCCAGCAACATAGCACCCTTAAAGAGTCAGATCCCATCCCAGGGGCACACCGTGATCTATGGGGGGAGATGGCTAAACAGAGGAGGGAAGCTTGGGCTGCTTTGGCAAGAGAAGTAAGGCAAATGGGGGATGGCGAGGCGGTGGAAGTAGCTTCTAGTCTTGCATGTCTAGTCACATACACACCACAGTATGATGCACAGGGGAACCTTACGCATAATATAGCGGAATATGCTCCCTTAGATTGGAAGTTGTTAGCTCAGCTCCGTTCTACGGTTAGTCAGTTTGGAGTAAAAAGTGAACCTGTTAGGAAAATGTTAGATTATCTTTTTAATACTCAGGTTTTATGTCCTAATGATTTAAGAGGAATAGTTCGGTTGATATTCACTCAGCATCAGCAGTTATTGTTTAATGCACATTGGAAAGCTCTGGTTAATGAGTCGGTTGCTGTACAACGAGCCCAGGGAGACCCATTACATGGAGTAACAGTAGAGGAGCTTATGGGCTTAGGGGCATTTTTACGTACAAAGGCACAGATGATATCGGGAGCAGATAAACTTAGAGAGTCTATGCGGTTGGTGCGTGCTGCAATAGATATGGTTAAAGAGCCAGGAGGGTTACCAGCTTATATGGGCATTAAACAAGGTAGAGAAGAATCATTTGGAAATTTTATCGATAGAGCAGCTACTGCTATAGATCGGGCCGGGGTTGCAGACTCCATGAAGGGGGCACTATTGAAGCAGTGGGCTTTGCAAAATAGCAATCCAGCAACACAAAGAGTGTTAGCTACTTTAGAGGCAAATTGGAGTATTGAGGAGGCATTAGAGAGAATGGCATTAATGCCAACAGCTTCACAGGCATTTATAGCAGAAGCCTTAAAGGAATTAGGATTAGGGTTACAAAAGCAAGCAGAGTCTACTCAGAATCAGGTGCTAGCTGCTCTTGCTCCTCTCCGAAGCGGCTCACTGGCATTCACGCAAGGAGGTTCGAAACCATTCATCAAGTGCTACCGATGCGGCAATGAAGGACACACGCCGAACATGCCGAGTGACTGGCATATGGTGTCAACACTGCCGATCCAGCTCCCACGATTCTACGGCTTGTAGGTGCCAGTTGGGAAGCCATCAGCGGAGCGCGCATCACGGGGGCCGCGCCCAGACACAAGCTGCTGCCGTGACATCGCTGCCACCTCCTGTCTGCAACTCGCAACAACAGGGAGCCTTGGCTTGGACTTATCAGCAGCAGTAGACGTCACACTAATGACGAACCGGCCTGAGAGGATACCCACTGGAGTAAAGGGTCCTCTTATACTAAATGGACAAACATGTGGAGCATTATTGCTGGGACGTTCTTCTACAACTATGTTGGGATTGTTTGTTTTGCCTGGTGTTATCGATGCGGACTTTACAGGGGAAATACAAATTATGGTTTACACCCTTTATCCTCTGATTAAAATTACAAAAGGACAACGCATCGCACAATTGGTACCACTATCTCAAATGACATCGGGAATACAATCATTTACTGGGCAAACACGGAATGAAAAAGGTTTTGGCTCTACTGGTGTTACACTTCTGACTGTGGATTTACAAAATAGACCAAAGCAAAAGGTTGAAATTACTTATGGGCATCAAAGCATAACCCTTTATGGATTATTGGATACAGGAGCAGATACAGCATCATTTCTCCAGAAGCGTGGCCACAACATTGGCCCCTATTTCCATCATCAAACATGCTCACAGGGGTAGGAGGATTTACATTGGCAAGCAGATCGCCGCTTTTGTCTATGTGCATTGAGAATCAACAAGTATCTGCTGTGTTTTCAATTGTTCAATTGCCTCCTACAGTTTCCTGTTTAATTGGAAGGGACATTTTAACACAATTGGGAGTAGTGTTAACTAATCAGCACCCTTTGGGGTAATTGCCATTGCTTGGACTTTCCCCATTCCACTCACCTGGAAAACGGATACACCGGTGATGGTTAAGCAATGGCCATTAAAAGGGGAGAGTCTTATGCATGCCCATGAATTGGTACAGGAACAATATACAAAGGGACACCTACGACTGTCCACAAGCCCTTGGAATACACCTATTTTTGTAATCAAAAAGAAATCAGGGAAATATCGTTTGATACATGATTTGAGGGCTGTAAATGACCAAATGGAACCAATGGGGGCCTTACAGCCTGGTCTTCCAAATCCAGCTATGATTCCAGAACACTGGCCACTTTTAATTATTGACCTAAAGGATTGTTTTTTCACTATTGGGCTGCATCCTGATGATATGAAGAGATTTGCTTTTACTTTACCAGCAATAAATCGTGGAGAACCAGATAAAAGATTTGAACGGATGTCTCTTCCGCAAGGCATGCGCAATTCCCCCACTTTATGTCAGCTTTATGTTGATGCAGCATTACAGCCACTACGTCGTAAATGGCCAGCAACTATAATATATCATTATATGGACGATATTTTGTTTGCACAGCAACAGCCATTCTCCTCTTTACAGATTAACAGCATTAAAAATACTCTTGCTGCATATTCACTTGTTATTGCTACAGAGAAAATTCAAACTACAAGGCCCTGGAAATATTTGGGATGGACTTTGACGGACCAAATAGTAATACCTCAAAAACTGGAATTACAATTGGACATTAAGACTCTACATGATGCACAGAAGTTGCTGGGAGACTTACAGTGGCTGAAGCCCATTGTGGGAATACCAAATAATTTATTAGAAATCTTACGGCCTTTGTTAAAGGGCGTTGACCCTACTACTCCTGTACACCTGACAAAGGAGTATCATCTTGCTTTGCAGCAAATTAGTAATTGTGTACAGCAAGGGTATGTGTCTCGTCGACAACTCGATCACCCCATTGATCTTACTATTTGGAATAGCCCTTGCCCCTTGCTTGGTGCTCTCTCTCAATTACAAAAGAAAACGGGGGAGATACGGGTGTTGGAATTGTTGTCACCACCACTACAGCATAAGAAAACAATATCTTCAAAAATTGAACAATTAGCTGCATTAATTAAAAAGGGGCGTCTCAGAATTCTTGAAGTGGATGGTAGAGAACCTGCTACCATTAGATGGCCTATGGAAAAAGAAACCTTGGACTGGTACTTGATTAATTCGAAGGATTTACAGGAAGCATTATTGATGTCACCTGCTAAAGTAGAGACTAGCAAATTAGTGCCTAGAGTTTTGCAATGGATGACAGAATGGAACTGGATCACTCAACCTTTGAGAGAAGAATACCCCATAGAAGGAGCTATTACAGCTTTTACAGATGCAGGAAAGAAATCAAGGCGTGCTGCTGTCACCTGGCAAGAAAAAGGACAATGGAAGCATCAACTCCTCACAGCAGACCCTGCAGATAGCTTGCAAACTCTGGAATTGTTAGCAGTAGTATGGACAGTGTCCAACTTACAGGAAGCTTTAAATGTGGTCACAGACTCTATGTATGTTGCAGGAGTAGTCAGACGGATAGAGGAAGCAGCAATTAAGGAAGTGAATAATAAACGATTTTATGAGTTACTGATACAGTTAAGGAAGGCTTTACAGGAGAGAAAAGCAGCGTATTCTGTGATTCATATTAGGAGTCATAAATGGTCTGAAGGTTTAGGAGAAGGGAATGAACATGCAGATAAATTGGTTACCCTACCCATTGATAATTCTTGTCCTATTGATAAGCATACATTGGCCAGAGAAGCACATAGTAGATATCATCAAAATGCAAAAGGATTAGCAAAACACTTTGAGCTGAGTTTGTCAGAAGCCAAAGCCATTGTTAGAGCATGTCCAACATATAGTTATCATAATGGTGGAATAGGTCTAGGCATCGGGGTTAATCCTCAAGGTTTAGAAATAAATGAGAAATGGCAAATGGATGTTACACACATAGCTAGATTTGGTAAAGTCAAGCATGTGCACGTCACTATAGATACATATAGTCATTACATATGGGCTATGGCTCAGGCAGGAGAGAAAGCTATACACGTTATCAGACACCTGATAATTTGTTTCGCTGTTACGGGAGTTCCAAAGAGTATCAAAACGGATAATGGTCCAGCTTATGTAAGTGCTAGGGTCCAGAAATTTTTGAATCAGTGGTCTGTTAAGCATGTGACAGGTATTCGACACTCCCCTACTGGACAGGCAATAGTGGAAAGAGCAAACTGTACCCTTAAGCAGTATATTGAAAAACATCAAGATTTGAGAGATCCACAAGCATGTTTGGCTAAGATTCTGTATGTGATTAACTATTTATGTATTTTTGGGGAAGACGATACCCCTCCTGCAATTAAACATCATCCAAGGTCAAGTCAGGAAAATACTAAGGAAACAGAGGTCTGGGTTAAGTATAAGAACCCGAGTGCAGGATTATGGGAAAAAGCTGCAAAAGTATTATATTGGGGTCGGGGGTATCTTTGTGTTTCCTCACCTACAGGGCCTTTGTGGGTGCCTGCTAAGTGGACTAAACCTGTTTTTGATGCAGCCTCGGGTGGATCGCCTTATGGAGGAGGACAGGGAGCGACTGGGGAAGAAACTGCTTCTAGTCCTACGACCACTACTGTTACAATTGAAGGGGTACTCGAAAGCGGTGGACAGAGCACTGACAGATCACTACTGGACAGCCCAGGAGTTGATTTGCTTTATTGACTCATTATCAACTTTTCGCTTAACAAATCTAGCGAAAGAACATTGCCTTGACTGTCACAATCCACATTGTGCTGCCTGGATAGCCCTACGTTGTGAGGGTTGTGATAGAACTTTTTGGATAGAACAATCATTATTGTGGGATTTGTGGTGTCACACTTGTGAACATGAGCACACGTGGGGTAAAAGCTGGCAAGATGAATTAAGGAGACAAACAGGGCAAAATGCATATATAGCTTTAAATCTTTATGAGTCTCCTGAACAGAAAATTCTTGCTTATTATCGATGGGAGGTACAATGTATTGTGAATACAATTAAGGTTCAAAGTAAATCACGCATAGTTTCTATAAGGTGTAGGAAATTAGTACCTTTAACACAGCATTCAATTGTAAGACCCTTCAAGGGGAATCCTGATAGAGCACTAGATTGCTGCATTGAAAAGTTGCAAAAATTGAGTTTGCAAGTGGCAGGACCAGTAAAATTAGGAGCAGCAAGATTGAAGATAGATAAGAAAAGGAAGGCAAAAAAGGGAACGATCTCATCTGAGTAAGGATATCAGTGAGCCTTCAAACTTACCTCATGCTATACCTGTAAGCAAGGATGCTGATTTAGAGTTAGATCAGTATATTCAAAAACTGACTCAGCCTTACAATAGACAATCTAGCAAACCAGGGAAAAGACAACGAAGAAAGGAAAAACAAAGCAAGCAGAAAGAAAAATGAGGTTTGTTCTTGTTATACTGCTCAATGCTGTAGCAAGTGAAGCAGTAGGAATAACACACTTTAGTCAACCAAGAGAAAATTTATGGGTGACACTTGCTAATCAAAGTAACCAATCATCACTTTGTCTTAGTCTTGGAGGAGTCACTAACCCATTTCGAACATGCCTGGTAGGACTTCCGGTGTGGTCTCCTGGAGAATTTTGCAATTTGATAAACAATCAAACCTTATGTATGTCTAACATGTCAAACATCACACTGCCAGTACAGCAAGGGTATACTGCAAGTCAGAGTGATGGCTATCGTCAATGCTTACTAATCCAATCACTTAACACCTCTTTGCATTCTGCCATCCCTTACATCGGGCAAACACTAGTCAAGTGAGCCTGAGGCGGGTTCTCTGTCAACAACCCTGCACTGACCCGATTCTTTCTCTCCACTTCCTCCTTGCCTTCGTCATCATAGGCCTTACTCTCATCCATCTCACCTTCCTCCACGAAACAGGCTCAAACAACCTGCTAGGCTTTCCCTCAGTCTGTGACAAGATCCCCTTCCACCCATACTATACCATCAAAGACATCCTAGGATTCGTACTAATGCTCTCCCTACTTGTCTCACTAGCCCTATTCTCCCTCAGCCTCCTAGGTGACCCAGAATACTTCACCCCAGCCAACGTCCTCATCCTAAACTGAGTAGGCAGCCAGTCAGTAGAACACCCCTTCATCATCATCAGCCAACTAGCCTCATTCACATACTTCACAATCATTCTAGTTCTGTTCCCCCTTGCGGCCGCCCTAGAAAACAAGCTACTTGAACTTTAATTAACTCTAATAGTTTATAAAAAACATTGGTCTTGTAAGCCAAAGATTGAAGACTATACCCCTTCTTAGAGTTACCCCACCACCCACCTCAGGAAGAAAGGACTCAAATCCTCTGCTCCAATTCCCAGACCTGGCATTTTTAATTAAAATACTTCCTGACCCTACCGCTAAAGAGCTCGAATTGCCCCCCGAGACAACCCCCGCACAAGCTCCAACACCATAAACAAAGTCAACAACAACCTTCACCCCCCAATCAAAAGCAATCCCACCCCCTCTGAATACAACACAGCCACGCCACTGAAAACCAACCGGACCGACAACAAATCCCCACTATTCACCATTCCCTCATCCATCAACAACCCCAACACACCCCCTATAACAAGCTCCACCATGAAAACCAACCCCATCCCAAAACCATAACCAACAACATCCCAGCTACCCCAAGCCTCCGGATAAGGATCCGCTGCCAGCGACCCTGAATACACAAACACTACCAACATTCCCCCTAAATAAACCATAACAAGTACCAAAGAAACAAAAGGGACCCCCAAACTCACTAGTCAGCTGCACCCCGCAACCACTGCTACGACCAGCCCCAAAACCCCATAGTAAGGAGACAGGTTAGATGCAACCGCCAACCCCCCTAGAATGAAACACAGCCCGAAAAACAAAACAGATTGTATCATAAATTCCCACTTGGCCTCCCTCTGAGATTTACGGCCTGAAAAGCCGTCGTTACAAAGTTTAACTATAAGAACATCTAAATACGTCCTTCATTCCCTCCCCCATCCCCTTACCCCCCCCCCCCACCCACCCACCCAGCACGTTTTCTTCTTGCTTTCAGGGTATGTATAATAACGCATCGCACTCTCTGCCCCATCAGACAGCTCATGAAATGTAGGATAATCCACATTACACGTCAAGCTCTTCCACCAAAAACCCAAACGGATGGTATTCGGCCAGCCTACCTACCAGGCACATTCTTGCTTCAGGTACCATACAACCTAAGTATTTCTACCCAAGGCCAAGCCGCATGTGTCACCCAAAGACCCAGGATCTTACCTAATGTACACAATATCCAACCTAGAGAACAAGGAGTGTCCCAGTACACCTTTGAATTCCCCTAGTCTACAGGATTCGCCCACCTCCTAGGTAAAATTCTCAGCCAACAGCCTTCAAGCACTCCCAAGCCAGACATGGTTATCTTTTGATCGCGCTTCTCACGAGAACTGAGCTACTCAACATCATATGTGCTTTAGTTTATTGCCCTCAAGCACATACCTCTCCTATACTTGCTCTTTTGCGCTATTGGTTGTAACTTCAGGATCATAACTTGCTTCATTCCTTCCTCCTTGCCCTTCACAGATACAAGTGGTCAGTTGAATACTCCTCCCTAACTTCATTACCTCGGCATACTGACCTCTTGCACTTGTTTTCTTTTAGCGTCTCTTCAATAAGCCCCTCAAGTGCAGAGCAGGTGTTATCTTCCTCTTGACATGTCCATCACATGACCGCCGAGCATATGAATCCCCTAACACCCAGAATGTCATGATCTAATGGATAAGGTTGTCGCAAACTTGGCACTGATGCACTTTGACCCCATTCATGGAGGGTGCGCTACCTACCTTTAGACAACAGATAGTGTAATGGTTGCCAGACATATTAATTATTTTATCATTCACTAGGAATTAACATTTAAATTCCATTTTATGCATCTATTTTTTTATCCAGACATTTTTTTTAAAAAAAACTAAGCCACATATCCCTACATTGTCCAAACTACTTACCGTCAATACACTTTCAATTAATTTTAACTCTAAATATAGAGATATTCCCTACTGTCAAAAATAATAACCGTCCACCATCATCACTCCCCTAACCACCCCCAAACAAACATAATATTAATCCCAAAGCTAGCCCCTCTCCAAAAACCAAACAAAACCACAAGCCATGATGACAAACCATCAACCAACTATCCACCAAATTTCATGTCCTTGTAGCTTACAGAAAGCATGACACTGAAGATGTCAAGATGGCTGCCACATGCACCCAAGGACAAAAGACTTAGTCCTAACCTTACTGTTAGTTTTTGCTAGGTATATACATGCAAGTATCCGCGCTCCAGTGTAGATGCCCTGAACACCTCAATCAGGGAGATAGGAGCGGACATCAGGCTCACCACAACCGTAGCCCAAGATACCTTGCAATTGCCCCACCCCCACGGGTAATCAGCAGTAGTTAATATTATGCAATGAGTGTAAACTTGACTTAGCCATAGCAAATCCAGGGTTGGCAAATCCTGTGCCAGCCACCGCAGTCATACAGGAGACCCAAATTAACTTTGAAACGGCATAAAGAGTGGTCACATGCTATCCAAGTATCTAAGATTAAAAAGCAACTGAGTTGTCACAAGTGCAAGATGCCAAAAAGGCCTCCCCATCAAAGAAGATCTTAGAACAATGATTAATTGAACTCCACGAAAGCCAGGGCCCAAACTGGGATTAGATACCCCACTATGCCTGGCCCTAAATCTTGATGCTTACACCTACTAAAGCATCTGCCTGATGCTTTAAGCACCAACGCGTAAAACTCTAAGGACTTGGCGGTGCCCCAAAGCCACCTAGAGGAGCCTCTTCTGTAATCATTGACCCATGATATGCCTGACCATTCCTTGCCAAAACAGCCTACATACTGCTGTCACCAGCCCACCTCCCCTGAAAGCTCAATAGTGAGTTCAATAGCCCTACCACGCTAATGAGACAGGTCAAGGTATAGCCTATGGAATGGTAGCAATGGGCTACATTTTCTAAGTTAGAACATAGCGGCAAAGGGGTATGAAATAACCCCTGGAAGGTGGATTTAGCAGTAGAGTGGGACAATGGAGCCCTCTTTAAGCTGGCCCTGGGGCACATACATACCGCCCGTCACCCTCCTCGCAGGCGCCCCCCCCCCCCCCCCCAATGAACTAATAAGCTATTTAGCCAAAGATGATGTAAGTTGTAACAAGGTCAGTGTACCAGAAGGTGCACTTAGGCTACCAAGACGTAGTTTAAGCAAAAGCATTGAACTTACACCTGAAAAATGTCTGCTAACACCAGATTGTCTTGATGCCAAACTCTAGCCCAATCGACATGATCTGGAATAACAAAGCTACTCCCCCACACCCAACTAAAGCATTCACTGTTCCCAGTATAGGCAATAGAAAAGACACCACTGGCACGATAGAGACCACGTACCATAAGGGAAAGATGAAATAATAATGAAAACTAAGCTATAAACAGCAAAGATCAACCCTTGTACCTTTTGCATCATGGTCTAGCAAGAAAAATAATGCAAAATGAATTTAAGTTTGCTACCCCAAAACCCAAGCGAGCTACTTACGAGCAGCTATTATTGAGTGAACCCGTCTCTGTGGCAAAAGAGTGGGATGACTTGTCAGTGGAGGTGAAAAGCCAATTGAGCTGGGTGATAGCTAGTTGCCTGTGAAACGAATCTAAGTTCACTCTTAATTCTTCTCCAAGGAAAACCTACAAACCCTAATGAAGCGAATTAAGGGCCATTTAAAAGAGGTACAGCTCCTTTAAAAAAGAATACAATCTCTACGAGCAGATAAATACTGGTTTTTCCAACTGCATTGTGGGCCCTCAAGCAGCCATCAACAAAGAGTGCGTTAAAGCTCTACATTACAAAAATATAAGAACTTTATGACTCCCTCCCCATTAACAGGCTGACCTTTATTCAAATAGGAGAAATAATGCTAGAATGAGTAACTAGGGTCCTCCCTCTACGATGCAAGCTTACATCTGTACATTATGAACAAGTCGCCAATATATGACAAATCAAACAAGCACAGTAATAAGTATCTTGTTAACCTGACAGAGGAGAAAGATTAAGAAAGTTAAAACCTGTAAAAGGAACTAGGCAAACCCGTCAAGGCCCGACTGTTTACCAAAAGCATAGCCTTCAGCAAATGCAAAACAAGTTTTGAAGGTGATGCCTGCCCGGTGACTCACGTTCAACGGCCGCGGTATCGTAACCGTGCGAAGGTAGTGGAATCAATTGCCCCACAAATCGAGACTAGTATGAATGGCTAAACGAGGTCTTAACTGTCTCTTACCGGCAATCGGTGAAATTGATCTCCCTGTACAAAAGCAGGGATAAACCTGTAAGACAAGAAGACCCTGTGGAACTTCAAAACCAGCAACCACCTTAAAACACATACTCACCTACTGGCTTCACTGACACACAAGCTTCTGGTATGCGTTTTTCGGTTGGGGCGACCTTGGAGCAAAACAAAACCTCCAAAAATTAGACCACACCTCTAGACTAAGAGAACCCCTCAACGTGCTAATAGCATCCAGACCCAATACAATTGATCGATGGACCAAGCTACCCCGGGGATAACAGCGCAATGTCCTCTGAGAGTCCGTATCAACGAGGAGGTTTACGACCTCGATGTTGGATCAGGACATCGTAGTGGTGCAGCTGCTACTAAGGGTTCGTTTGTTCAACGATTAACAGTCCTACGTGATCTGAGTTCTGGCGCAATCCAGGTCGGTTTCTATCTATGATGAACTCTTCCCAGTACGAAAGGATAGGAAAAGTGAGGCCAATACCAGAAGCAAGCCTTCGCCTTAAGTAATGAAAACAATTAAATTACAAAAGGCTATCACACCCCACCACGTCCAAGAAAAGGACCAGCTAGCGTGGCAGAGCTCGGAAAATGCAAAAGACTTCAGTCCTTTAACTCAGAGGTTCCAATCCTCTCCCTAGCTTAACCAAAACCACCCTCATTATTAACCTCATCATAGCCCGCTCCTATGCCCTCCCAAACTTAATCACAGTAGCCTTCCTTACACTAGCAGAGCGCAAAATCCTAAGCTACATTACAACAGTAGTCCTAGTCCAACTATTCAGCCTTCCCTGAAGGTCTGCCAGTCTGCATTTTCAAAGATGTCTTGCTTGTCCCAGCAAACTGAGGAAATGACAGACTCTGCTGCCACAGACTCTCCCATGGAGCCATCGGAAGCCCTGCAGGTTCCCCTGCAAATTCTGCCCCTGTGGCTGCAGACACCCATTTTTAAGATGAATGCCTTGACAGGAGCTTTACCAAAACAGTGGTATCCTAATGCTCTTTCTGTTTCAAAACCAGAAACTCAGTTACTAAGAAAGAGAAGGAAGACATACAAAAGCCAGGTTAGGATACACCCTAACCTAAGAAGAGAGGAAACATCTACTTACGTGTGAAATGTGCTACAAAATAGGCAGCACAGGTAATTCCATAGGCAGCGAAAAGCAAAGGAGCAATTCCCTCAATCATTTTAACAGTCCTGCAAGTTTGCAGGCTGTGCTCACACACTGGAAAAAGCAAGGCTCCTGTTGGTGTGCAACAGCCCACTGACAATTTCCTCAATCAGGAGGATTCTCCTGAACTGAGCAAGTGCTAGGACTGCTCTGACACTCAGGCCTTCCATGCACCAGGGTAACCTTCTGATGTCACTACGACAAGGTGGCAAACATGCCCTGACATCACAAAGCAAACGCTCCATGTTGGTCTGTAAATTTATGCCAAGCAATAACCAACCTTCCCTACAGGAAACACAAAAGAGCCTGGGAAGTTCTCCTCTGTCACAAAGCAGCACAAATTCCCCTTGCGGGCCAAACCCTGTCTTTCAAGGGATCCAACAGGAACTCCAGGAGTGCACAAAGCACCTACAGCCTGTACCCCAACTGAGCACTCAGAGGGCACCCAAGCAAAGGAAACGAGACCAAGAAAATGGCCCAAAGCATTGCCCATCTGACAAATTACCTTTCTTTTAACTTTTTAAAGGTTTATTAAACCTTAAGAAAAGACTGTATAAGGAAAGATTGGAGCACTGGAAAGTCTCCATGATTAGCAGCCACATGCTCATCTACAAAAGGGATGCTCTGCTTTTCATACCCTTAGCCCCTCCCAATGTTTTTTCAGTCAACTCTTTCTCTGCCGTCCAGTGGTGGAGATTACTTTCTTGCATCTTGATTGGAGGTCAGGGGTTGTTACATCCCGCCTGCTGGTCACAAGCCAGCCCTCCCAAATGCCCTGACTACCAAGGCTATTACAAGGGGGAAAAGAAAGAGGACTATGAGAGGACATATTACAATAACAGTACTTTACATTTGAACAGAATATCTATCCACATAATATCTATCTCTTAATTGTGAGAGCCAACTATTACATTACTCACCTATAATGCACAGAAGCAAGAAAGAAGGCACTGGGTTGGCATAACAGTTGAAATCATTGCTAACAAATCTCCCCACATATTTCCACCTTTTTTGGACATGGCCAGGACTCCTGTGGATGTACATCTCTGCCTTTCTTGCCCTTTGGAAGCAGTAAAACTGGCAACTTGTGGGGAAACCAAGGGCTTTGTGGGGGCTGCATTGCTCTGCACACACCCAGGCCCCCCGTGGCACAGAGCTTTGGTGCCTAAAAAGATCAACCAGAGGAAAACAGCTGGAGAAGGTTTCATTTGGACCTTTCTTCCCTGCTAATAGAAGTTGTCAAAATGAAAGTGACCAAGCAGGGCCTGATCCCTGCTGCCAGCTCAGGGTTAGAAAGGAGGCATTACTTGATTTCATTGCTGGGTGCACAGGGAGTAACTTCCCTAAGTCATGCACACCCAGCAATCTCACCTAGTAATTTGTATCCATGGAACTAAGACATATTCAATACTTTGCTGAAACTCACAGGCTAAACATTACCTCCAATTTATTGACATATTTCAATCACTTCTCAGAATTTATTGACATCAGAGTAGGAGTGCCCTGTAGATCCCTGCTGGTCATTGTCACAGGTTCAGGTGACCCATGCACAAAATAACCCAGGACAAAACTGGGCTTGCAAAGCAAATTCATTCCATTACTTGCAGGAGCATATAATACATACTGACCTCTGGATTCCCAAAAAATCAACTGAACAGGAGAAGGAGTTGGAGCTTGGTGCTCAGCAGCAGGGGCAGGTAGGCAGTGCAATTCCAGGACATCCCCTTGATCAAAACGCTACGCACCTCGTCCTTCTCAAATCTCTAGTGCAGAACTAGGTCTTGTATCTCCTGCTCAGGAGTGGAATTTCCCCATGCCTGGCATGTGAGATGATGGCTCAGGATGACTCCATCACTCCCTGCCACCAGGGGCTCTATTGTGCATTGCTCTCCTTTCAAAGCTTGACTGCCCACCCATTGACCAATCCATTGTTTCTCTTTCAAGGCTCAAGGTCCCACCTCTTAAACAAGACACTTTTCTTCATTGTCTTGTCAACCTGCTCAAACATGGATCAAATATGGCAGGGTCTGGGACACTACTCCAGTTCCTGACACAGTCATTTGGGAAATATTCCCATTCCTCAAATTCTCCTTTGGAGGTCAAGAGCCTCCTAAAAACACTTTCTTCCCCTTGAATGCATTCCAGCTACCTTCTTAGCAGGACCACTCTCCTTATTCTCAAGGCCAAGACAGCCACTTGCACACAGTAAGTACTGCAGTGGGGGAATACATGGTTCAGCACTCCTGTTAAAGCTAAAGGAATTGAAAAGACTATGCCCTGTTTGTTGGACTTAATGCCTCTCCATCCTATTCTGGGAATCAAACACAAATGTTTCATCAATACACCCTGCAAGTGCTCTTGCTGAGTGAAGCCACATTGCTGTGTCAATAAAGCAGCCGGGACTCAGTTTCTTCATGCAGGGAAAGCCAATTCTTTTTTCACATAACTCATTTTTATATGGTTTTCACAGACCTCGTGTTCAACTCCAACTGGCTGGTAGTTTCCTTGCCACACAATTTATTGCTTAGAAGGTGTTAGTGTGTACATGCTAAGACTCACACTTTCTAAGACTCACTCTTACTCAGGTGATTACATTTTTTTTCGTGGACGCTCATGGACAGGTTTCTTGTTTATTACAGATGCAAACAGTTTTCTTAGCACAATAGCTTGTTGTGCTAACTGCACTCATGACTATTCCCATGGGAAGTTAGCTGGCTGCATGTAGAAGATGCAACAGGACAGCTGGGAATTTACCATAGTGTGGTAAATAGGTATGATTCGTGCTGATAAAAATTGAAACAAGAATCAATTTTGATACAGTAATTAATATTTGGAAATATTAAAACAGTTAAAAGTTGTAATGCCAAAAAAAAAGGGAGAGGAGGGGCTCTGCCTCCCCCCGCCCCTCTTGGCAGATGTTCAGGAACAGGAGGAAAGCATGAGATAATGGTTGCTAAAAATTAGCAAAGAAGGGACTCTCTGCTTGTGTCCCAGGAAAATGCTAATTATAAGGGATTTTTTTCCTTGATGCCTAAATGCAGTAATTTTGTTAGTTTTGGCTTACCTTGTATTGGCTTGGTGGGCATGTGTAATGCAAAGGTGAATTAAAGGACAAAGAGGAAGACTACAAAATCTTCCTCAGATGACCCCCAAAGACTTGTGCGACCACCAAACTGAGTGGTGGCACATGTGTGGTAAAGATGATGAGGGCAGAGGTAGAAGTGTGCTGAATCGAAAAGAGGAGGAGATGGCATTGACAGATGGCATATAAGGAAGAATCTTCACTTGGCAAGCTCGTACGTGATTTGGCAAGGGTCCCAGAGACCTGCACTCCACACCCCGTGGTTATCTTTTGCTTATGTGCTATTATTGGAACCAAATTCTCCCTTAATTTAATCAAATGATATTGTAACGAATTTTATATATTTTTCTTAAATAATAAATTAAAATTGCTACTACTTTTAATATTGTTTGGGTTTTTTTATGATGGGATAACTGGGCAAACATACCAATAGGAAGGCCTGATTTTATAAGGCCTTTCTTTTCTAATAACCCTACCTGTGTGCAACACATTATAACTTTTTTTCAGAAATTAATGAAGAAAACACAAATTGCCTACTGAAACCCTTCTGCCCCCTGCCAAATCAGTTCACTCCTCAAGCACAAGCCTCAGGCAAATCCCTGATGTGCCTCTCTCCCACCAGCTCAGAGCTGCATTGCACAGCCCTTGCTGTGCACCAGAGAGCACAAAGCAGGCTGGCCTGGTGGGCCTGCATATTTCTGCCAAACACTCTGCATGTCACACCTTTGCTCTGGCTCACTGCAGAACTGCAGGGTTGCAGGCGCTTCCTCCCAGAGCTGCGTGAGGCGCTGGCTCCTGCAGATGGGCCCTGCCAAGCTGTCCCTGCCTCACGCTGGCCTCGCATCCCCTGGCACAAGTGCTGGGCCTGAAGGAGGCTGCCCTGTGCTCCAGCCTGTCGAGCAGCCCGGCTCCCTGCCCTGGTGCCCAGAGTGCTGCACACACTGCTGGCCTTTGCCAGGAGTTGCTGGGCAGCGGGCAGAAGAGGAGGAATCCTCCGCCAGCCCAGCGGCCCTCGGCTGCCCTTGGCCTTTCTCTGCTCCTGGGCACACTCCAGACGGCCAATGCCTCCAGGCTGGGCTGTGCCCAGCATGGCTGCGTTTCCCCTTGGCAGCAGCCAGCTGCCACCTGGGCTCTGAGGGCAGAGAATTCGCCTGCTCCCAGGAAGAGGCACCCAGGGCCCGGCTGCTGCCTCTTGCAGCTCCAAGGGCCTCCTCCCATCCTGCCACTGCTGGGGCTCAGCTGGGCTCCAGCCCAGGCAAGGCCGGGCCCGCTCTCACCTCACAGGCGCTGACAGCTCTGCACCACAGGAGACCTTCCCAAGCACCCTCTCTGATCTTTCTGCTTTCTCACTTGAGCAAGGCTTTCCTCCAGCCAAAGAGATTATTGCATTTAGGGATCCAAGTCCAAGTGGCAGGAGCCCCAATGCTCTCCAGTCCCAGCTGAAGGCCTGCATCTGCATAAGATGTTTGGGCTGCCCCATTCTTCCTTTGCTTTTGCCTGCAAATGCCATTGTCCTTTCTGCCTCAAATAGAAGTACCAAAGATGGCCAAAAACAGACCAGTGGGCCATATTCCAAAGGCAGTCTGGTCTGGAGAGCATGAATGAAGAAGATCCTTCCCCACTTTGACACCATACCAAAGATACCGTTTCACTTTCCTCCTTTAAGAAACAACAGACAATTCAGAAGGAATTCTGGAGTTCATTCACAGAGTGAGAAGGAAGGGGATCCTCAAGGTGAGTTGTGGTTTCAGAAACTTTATTGATTTTCAATCCTGTTCTGCAGTCCTATTAGACAATCCTACTCTAACCCTAACCCTTACCTTAACCCTAATCCTTACGCTTATCCTTACGCTTATCCTTATCCTTATCCTTATCCTTATCCTTATCCTTATCCTTATCCTTATCCTTACGCTTATCCTTATCCTTATCCTTATCCTTATCCTTATCCTTATCCTTATCCTTATCCTTATCCTTATCCTTATGCCTATGCTTATCCTTATCCTCATCCGTATCCTTATGCTTATCCTAATCCTTAATCTAATCCTAATCCTAATCCTAGTCCTAACCTACAATCCTACTCTAAACCTGTTAAGGAATAAATAAATGGTCGTGATGTGATTGTCACATTTTTGTCTCCTTCCTCTTCACTGAAACAATCAGTGGCACCAGGCTGGACGCAGGCTCAGCATATCTTATGAATGGATGCTGCCCAAAGGGAAAAAAACCAAATCAACAAAATACAATGAACCATGACTTTCCAAGCTCAGTGCTTCACAGGATTCCTCCTGCCCCTAGAAGGATGCAGGAAGAGGAACAATGGGACCGTCTACACCTCCATCTTTATGTGCAGGATTTTGCCATCACAGGCAAACCTGGCCCAGAATCTCACTCACCCATTTATACAGGTGTCTTCATCTTGCTGAGATTTTAGCCCTGCCAGTGCTCTAGAAATGGTGCTTTCTGTCCTTGGAGTTTCTTCTTTTCAGGAAACTCCAAAGCCTCTCATTGGTCCCTCTCTTTGTAAGACAGGCACTGTGCTGATTTCCGCAGGGAGACAGAGCAGTGTCTACCTTTCCATGCCCTGCCCCTCGTGTGCTGGTTGGCACCTTCCTTCCCAGCAGGGCCAGCCCCGGGGCACTGGGTCCTGCAGTTCCCACTCTGCCACACAACCTGGCAGCAACCCTGGCACAGTTCCCGTCTGCTTGAGGGTGCCAGGCAGCAGATGGGGCTGGGACAAGTCCCTCCTGGCTGTCTCTGTGGCAGAAACCTCTAAGGGTGGGCTGGGGGGCACAAACCAGGGCCCCTCAGAGGCTCAGAGTGAACCCCCACAGCCCCTCCTGCCCACAGCCAAATCTCTGACTGCTCAGCTGGGACTGGCTTCCTTGGGTTCCTGCACCTCCATTTCATGTCTCTGTACCCTGCATTGCTCTACTTCAATTCTTTTGACATTAGGTAAGACTGAACACAGCACCAAATTAAAAAACTAAGAGGGTGACAGAAACAGAAAACAGAGCACCTCTCCTCTCAGGAAATGTAGAGAGAGGTGGAGTTATTCAGCTTTGTGAAGAACAGGCCCCAGGGAGACTTTATTGCCACTTTCCAAGACTTCAGAGGGGCTTTGAAGAACGTGGGGGACATCTTTTTTTAACTAGGCCAATTACAATAGGATGTGGGTGAATATTTTTAAACAAAATGGGGATCAAGTCAGAGTAGGTCTAAGGAAGAACTTGTTTACTTGGAGCATGGTGCCATCCTGGCACAGGTTGCCCCAAGAGCTTGTAGGTGCCCCGTCCCTGCAACCATTTCAAGTCAGGTGGGAAAGGGCTCTGAGCAACCTGATCTCTTTGAAGATGTCCCTGCTCATTGCAGGACACTTGCACCAGAGGACCTTTACAGGGCCCTGCCAGCCCAGCCCAGTCTAGGATTCCTCACCATTTTCATTTGAAGAGCCCCAAGAGTGGAAGTGAGGAAGAAGAGGGCTCATATGATGTCTTGGACTTGAGTGGAGGAAGAGCCCATCCCTCAGAGCCTGTTTCACCTGCAGCCCCTTCACATTTTACCTGCAGGAGCTCCTTGGCAGACCAGCGCTCCTCCTCATCTCTCTGCAGGCAGCAGCTCAGGAAGTCACGCAGCAAAGGTGAGAGGAGCTTGGGATGCTGCAGTTTTGGGGTCCCTACTTTGGCTATCAAGCGTCGAGCCTGGAGAAAAAAAACCCACGAGGCTCTACCTGCTGCTTTCACATCTCTAAGGCTCTCCCAGATCCCATTGTTTAGCCTCTGTTCCTCAGTGGCAGTTACTGCCCTGACAGAGACCCAGAGATGACTTTCCTTTTCCAACCAAAAACCCAAACCCCGATGCGGCCACAGCTTTTCCACCATCCTGCAGATCTTGCCTTGGCAGCTGATTTCATTCACTGACCTAGTTAGTGGGAATTACATCAGCAAAAGCATGTTTGCTTCTCTGAGGATTCATACCAGTTTTAGAGGCTTTATGGAAGAGGGACTGTGCTATACTAACTAAATTGAAGGGTTACTTCATGAAAGGCATTTCTGCACTGCTTGTCGGTCCTTTAAGCACACGTGCCTTAGAACAAAACTCATCAAGCTTTTTGTGCTGTTCTTGAAAACAATGGGAATTGGAAGAAAAGAAAGAAAATCCATCAGGTAATCCCCAGGTAAGGAAATAAAGATTTACAAACTCATCTTCAACACAGCCACATTAAGATGCCTGCAGTGGTGTATTGGGATGGAAATGCCTGCTTGGGCACACAGGACCTGCAGCTCTGTCTCTCAGCAGTCTGAAAATTGCAGCTTCCCATTTTGCAGCAAAAGAAAAATTGTCATGGTCAGAAAAAGGAGAGGTGCCATCCCTATGGTCACCCTCTGCTCATTTGGCTACTCAAGTCAATGCATTAGTGGTAGGCCCATCTCAGAAAGTGCCAGGAAACAAACGGGAGGTTTTGGCAGGCTCTCCACATCACCAGGCTCTGGCTTGGTGACACAGAGAACATGCCTTGGGCTGTGAAAAAACATGGTCACTAAATGCAGTACAGCAGCACTGCACAAGAAGCAGAAGAGACTCAGTGGCCTTTACACACTCATGCCCAGGTTGCAGGCATGCTTCCCAGTGAGAAGAAACTGCACACTGGGTTAGGTTCCTCTCTAAAGACTACAGTTTTAGAAACTTTGTTGGGTTTGGGTTTCCTTCCTTCATTTATGGAAAGATAACAGAAGTTCTAAGATGCTTGTTTCCTTTTTCTGGGGCCATCTCCACAGACAAAAGAACTGGAACCACTTATAACCCAAAGAAAAGTGTTTCCTGAGAATGGAGTTTGTTTGCATGTGGTAAGGCTTGAGTTCGACCACTGATGTATCCAAATCTACAGCAGATGCTGATGTGTTGCAGGGACATTTTTAGAGGGGACCTTGGTGGAAGTAGTTCCAGCAGATGGCAATGGGATTTTGCCCAATGGCATGCAGGGCATGGGACAGGTGAGAAAGACAGTGGGATCGGTGAGTATTTGCTGCTTACCGAGGCATGACTTTGGTCCCAGTAAGGAGGTTCTTTTTCTAACATTTCAATCCCCACAATTTCAAAAGACCATATGTCCACTTTGGGGCCATATGGTTGACCTGTCGCCACTTCAGGCGCCATCCACCAAGGAGTCCCAGCTACCAAGCACGGTCTGCTCTGCTCAGAGTTGAGCTGAGTAGAGAGGCCAAAATCAGCTGAGGAGAAAGCAAAATACTGGTTTTATTTGAATTCTCTGCAATTAGGAAAGCAAGCAAAAGAATTCCCCAGTAGAGGTTTGAAAATGTGCTGTTGAATCTCCTGGCAATGGCAACTTAAAAAATCCCCCGATTTTTTACACTGCCTCCAGCAGTGGCTTTTGTTCTTTGGAAACTTTAGACTTGTAGCTCCCTCCCTCTTCCTGGACACACACAGGATAACACTACTCTTGACTTCTTGTTCCTTGTCCTATCTCTGTGCACGTGGCAACTGCGCCCTCAGCTCACAGTGGGTGTCCCTGCGCTGCCACCAGCACCATTTTTGGGGAGCTGGCTGTCACTCCAAGCAGCCCCACACCCACATCCCTGGAACGCTGCACCTGACCAAGAATCTACTGACTCAGCTTGACGGAGCCATCGGTTCTGAGAAGGATGTTGTCACTCTTCACATCTCGATGGATCACATTGTTTGAATGAAGAAAATCCAGTCCTTGCAGGCACTGAGAGAGGAAAGAGAAAGAGGAGGGCAAAAATGAGTGATGTGATTTCATCACACGAGAAAGAAACAATCTAAAAGATTCCCGCTCCAGGGGAATGGGGAGTAATGGCAGAACACAGTGCCACTGAGAGGAAGAGCTTGCTGCTCCAACACTTGCAGAGCAGGACCTTTCTGAGGAAAGGCATGTCAGCTTTGGAAAGAGCAACAGCACCTGCTCTTTTAGACTTTCCCCTGCAAACCAGCCAGGATGACTCCTGCTGCAGTGGATGTGCTCAGAAGCAAAGAGCATTTTGGCTGCACTTCTATCCTTCTTAGCTAAGGACTGAGAGAATCGAGTCTATCTTTTTTCTTTGCTGTTTGTTTCAAATCCTGCCACCAGCACCTTTGCTTTTACAGGCAAGGAATGCAGTGAAGACAGAAAAAAGTTTAGCGAGGCAAGATGGGGAACAGCAAATACAAGAGGCGGAGCGAGAGTACAACAGTAGGAGATAAGAGTACTGGCACTGAGTACAGTGAGTGCAGGGCCACTGGCAGGCCTTTCACTTGAGATGCTTTTACTTGCCCATAGCATACCAGCCACTCAGGAACAAAGCTTGGCACATGAAATCACTCCTGTTCTGAGCCCCTGTTCCCAGACAATCCTGCCCAAGGCCTCAGAAGCACAGATGGGATTGCTGACCTCCCGACTGATGGCTGCAATGTGGTCTTCAGACAGGAAGGTCTTGCGGATGACATCACTCAGGGCGCCTCCATCCATGTACTCCATTACCAGCCAGAGTTCCTCACCCAGAAGGTAGCTGAAAGAAGGAAACAAGGCCGGGGAGATAAACATGCATGGCTACCTTGATGTTTTGCTTCCGAGTTTCTTGTTTCCAGGTGCCTTTGTGACTAGGACAGAATCAAAGGAATAGCCAATCTGTAGTCTGTGCAGTCTGGAGGAGAAAGGCATAGCAGTGAAAAAGGAGATGTCTTAGAGATGTCTTAGATGGCCAGCAGGTGAAAAATGCAGTTTAGTAACAGCCCAGGTAAAAACCTGTCAGGCATGGTGTTTCTGGAAATAAGCACCAAGTCTTCCTGGTATGCCCAGCAATCACAAAGAGGGGCAAATATCTAAGGGAAATCCACTTTAGGATGGCTCATCAGCATTTAGGAATCTTTAAAAAAATCAATCCCAAAAAAATGTGGAGGCAGTGTACTTTGAGGGTGTTGACTTAGTAAGATACAGCTGAGCCAGGTTTGAATAATTTTGGAATAATTTTCAAACGACAAGTGGCAGGTAAAACTCATGCAGACAAGATGCACTCTCCTCACATCCATTGGAGATGAGTAAAGAAATATGAATAAATAAAAATTAACAGCTCTACTTTCTGCCACTGACCAAAGTGGGTTTTTAACCTCTCATGTTTGCTGTATGTAAATGCCCATTGATGGGATAAGACCATGACCTCTCACCTGTCTAAATAATTCACAACACTGGGACTCCTACACTATCATGATTTCATTAACAGTTAGTTCCTTCGTTCTCAGTCCTTCAAGATGTATTTTCTTTATGGCCACCTAAAATGACATTAAAAATCAGCAACTGGAGATGTTGGTGGCACGAGACGACAACACACATGGAGCAAGTGATTTTGCAATGACACAACTGAGCTGTGCCAAACTGCCTTGTGATTAGGCACTGCAGTAATTAGGAACTGACATTCCAACAGCCCATTTCTCTGCTCCCTTGGGGGACAGTTACAGGACACATGGGGCCACTGACATTTTGCCTTGTCCACTTGGTAACAGTGGTGTCTCAGCTATCACCCACAAACCTCTGACCACACTCTCTGCTGCTTTGTTTGGGATTCAGAAGAAGTAATCCATGCCTTAATACTCTGTGCATATATCTTGGGCTATGGGCATGGCTTAGGGCTTTTAGGGACACCTTGCAGATCTCTCCCTACGTGCAGTTCCCAGGTGCAGCACTGCAGGTGGCTAAGGAACTACCAGTAGCTTTCAGATGGATTTGCTGGCAGCCAGAAATGAGAATTCAGGACTCTGAAGCTGTAGCCCCAAAGAGCAGTGAGGTGCTCTAAGGCACCACCTTTGTTTTAGCAATGGAGAGTGAGTGAGCACGTCCTTCTCTGAACGGAACCACTGCCTCCCTGCCTTCCTTCTGGCAGCTGAGGAGGACAAAGTCCCAAATGTATTGTGCAGGCTGGCACCAGTCTGTGCTTCTTGTGCCTTTTCAGCACAGCTCTGCCCAGAGCTCCAGCCACAGCTCACACCAGAGGGGAAAGCCCTCATGTGCAGCAGAGTCTGCGGGGCTTGTTGACATTTACCTCTCCTCCTGTGGCATTGTTGAGTGCTCTGACCACTTGTCCAAAACCCCTAGAAACAAAACAGAAGCAGAGAAAGGAGAAGCTGTTTAGCTCCTAGAGTGAAAGCCAGCCCACACAGGAGATGTCTGCTGGAAGTGTCAAAAACCTGCGGGAGGCAGGAGGGCTCTGCCAGAAGGCAGATGATGCATTTTCCTCTCAAGTGCATGGGCACTGGGCCTGTTCCTGAAGCACTGGGGTTCAACTTCTAAAGGGAGTTTAGTCATTCCTCTTGGGTTTCACTTTCTAAACTGTGTGGTTCCTATCCTGACCACAGAGTATTTCCTTCTGCAAACCAGGGGAAAGAAATGTTCTTGGGAACTGTTGTCTCACACAGCTTTGATAGAGGCTAGGTTTCTCTTTCAGGCAAGCAAGTTTCTTCTTTTCTCATTAATGGGGCAGTATGATTTTGAGACATACAAAAATGCTAAGGAAATTAACACAGAGCTGTCCCACACTTGAGACACAAGGAGATCTTCCAGGTCCTGTTCCTTGATGCAGGACCTTGGCAGCATGGAGATGTCACTGACAATGCCTTCTAAGCACACTCACAAATTCTGAGCAGCACTGAGAGATGGAGTCATCTATCCCCAGTGTGTGAACATGTTTGCAGCTGGCCTGACTTCACACTGGACAGACATTCCACCAGAAAAACACCTGGGCCATGGCTGTGCAGGAGTAACTGCGGTTGGACTCACCCGCTGCCAATGTGTTCCATTTCGGTGTATATCCTAAAGGGATTTTCCTGGTTCACCATTCTCTCTGAGGGAAACAAAATGCAGGATGGTGACTTTAAAGCAGAGATCCCAGCTTCCAGGAGATACAAAAGGCAGCCCCACTGTCTGGGGCCTGAAGCCCTTTGTGGTCAGCTGGGTAACAACAACCACAACCACAACAGCAACAGGACAGGCAGCCCTGCAGTGCAGATGGCTGGCACAGAGACTGATTTTGTACAGTTCTTTGAAGAGTTCTCTTGACAGGAAACAAAGCATGGGGAGATGCATTCCCAGGAGAGAAGGATATCTTCCCCACCCTTTCAGCAGTTGGCCAAAGGAATTTATTTCCATTTGTAAACCAGAGCAGCTCATGCTATAACTGATCCCAAAGGGGCTTTCAGCATCAGGAGCCTGACCTGTTTATGAGCAGGCTGAGCTCAAAGATGCCCCTCTCCCAGCTAAGGAAGCTCCAGCCTCTGCAGTCCCTCCAGCCCTCAGGGGCAGGGCAGCTAGCACATCAAGGCTGGCAAAGCCCAAGCATGAGCACTGGCAGGCAGTGGGAAGAAGCCACAGCCAGCCTGAGCCTCTTACAAGCTGTTGCCCCCATTGAGGACACGACAGGATGGGCTTTGAGATCAGCCACACCGAGGGGTGGATCAGTGCCCTTTTTGTCCCAACAGGTGATGGCAGACACAGAATCCACTGGGCTCTGGTCCAGCCCCACCAGGTCTTGTCTGAGAGCACAGCACTGGCAGCTGTTACAGGCAAGAAGCAGATTCATTGGGTTGTGCTGCAGAATCACCAAGGACTTGATGTGTTTTCCTGGAGACTGATCTGAGCAGGGCTTGGGCCAATGGGTAGGATTCTAACAGTCATGGGAAAGAGTGGGAATCGGGTATGGATCTGAGGAATATACCATGGCTGGGCTGGAGGCTCTCTCCTGAGAAATGCCTGTAGTACAGGTTTATCTGATCATGCCACTTGGATGCGTCTCTTGGACTCATCTTGATAAGCATAAAACTAGAAGATTAAATAAAGGTTGCTACAAAAGTATCGCTTTTTTCTCTGGGGGCACATGGAAAACATCTCTTGCTCTCTATTTGTCCTGTAACCTGTTATCCTTCCAAAGTAGTTCTTATTGACAAAAAGATAGCATTCTTGTCAAAATAAACTGCAGATGTAGTAGTGGTAACAGTAGCAGTCATAAAAATGCCATCAGTAAGACATGGGGCAGAAGGGCTCTTTTAGGATGGAGAAAAACCAACTCCACTAAAAAAGCCCCACAAACCGTAAACCAAAAAAGCACAAAACACAAAAAACCTGGCACAGAAAAAAAAAAACAAAAGGCCTCCACAAAAAATAAACAATACAAAAACATGGCCCCACTCCCAGAGAAAAAAAGTCCCCAACCAAAAAGACAAAACTCCAAAACCAGTCCATTTCTCTGAAGTTTTTTGCTCTGATTACTGGTTCGAAGTCAGGAGTCTAAGGAGAATTTAGGAAAGTAAAAATTCTGTTCAGTTTGGCACTAGCACACGAGACTTGTCTAGATCATTTGCAAGGTCACAGCCTTCTGCTGATCCCAGAACATCCCCTGCTTCAACCTTTAGCAGAGAGAGAAGCTCAGGCAAACCCAAGCCAGTCCAAGGTGCCCTCAGAGGCAGCAGGAACACCCAGAGCGCTCTCTCGCTGCCTCGGAGCACAGCACTGCCTCTGGGGAGTCCTAAATGGCCCTGTGACACCAAACTCAGGAGGAGCATTTGGTACAGCTCTGCTGACACCTGCCCACAACACACTGTCCCTCAGACAAGAAACACCCCAGATGTACCCAGCATCTCCAGGTGCTTCTCCTCAGTCTCCTCTTTCAGGGAGATGAAGTAACTGCCAGAGCTTGAGCTCCGAGCTTCGACAGAAAGGCTTCCTTGGGATGATGCTGCTGCGGCAGCAGGATCAGAGCCCATGATGTGCTGGACCTGGAGCACTTCTGGTGGGCACTGTTCCTGTGCCTCACTCCAAACTTGGGGTCCTTCATTGCCAGACATTGGCTGGAATTCTTCGCAGGCTGCCCGGTGAGATGTCAACACTCGCACCTCAAGTCAAGCAGAACAAAGCAGTCAGACACTACAGCTTGTCCCTGTCAGCCAGGAGTCGTCGACTGTGAGGAAAGGCAAAGAGGAGACTGACAAGGGATACAGACAGCTTGTTTCAGTCCTCCATCTGGGTCACCACGTTCCACTGTACAAACACTTGAAGGAACAAGGAGAGCAGGAATAGGCCAGAAGAACAGAGCAGCAGTGGAGATTGAGCACACCAGGAAATGTTCTTCAGAGTGACTGTGATACACACTAGAGCAGGATGGCACTCAGAGGCATGGCCCCACTCCCTGCTGCTCTGAGTGGAAAGGCAAGAAGGACAGAAACCACCAGTTTGGTGACTGCAGGGACTGCATCCCACTTTCACTCATTCTAGAGCCTGAGGGAGGTGATTAAGTTTCTCTCTGACAATTTTCATTTCTTCCTCCAGCCTCTTCTCCCTTGCCCTGTTACTAGCCTCAGAGTCCTGCAGCTCTGCCTGCACGTGTCCTTTGATAGACTGTAAAGGAGAAGGGAAAGGACATTTCATGAGTGGAGTGGCTGTGACTCTTTCACTCACCTGGTTTTGTTGATGGCTCCTGTGCTGATGGAGATTCTCCTCTTGAATTCTTCCCATGTCTTCCCTGTTCTTTCTCTTCACGACCATGATGGCACTCTGAGCTTCGGGCAGCTCTGCTTGTGGCTCTGCCTTGATCTTCTGTGCACACAAATGCAGAGCAAGTGACTGGGAGCTGCCATCAAGCTCAGCTTTTCCCTCTTGCAGCCTCAAAATCACATTTATTCAGCCCCTTCTTTCTGCTTCCCTCCCCACATCTGCTTCCATTGCAAACCTCCTGTCCCAGGGCTGATCTCTGCAAATTCCAAGGCCCTGTGCTTCCAGTGCCTGTGGGACTCCTGGCCTCCTCAGTCCCAAGAGCTCTGGTTTATGCCCCTCTTCCTGCCCTTCCCTCTCTCTCCTGGCCAGTCAGGCTCACCTGGCCATTCTCCTGTGGCTCTTCCACCTGCTGCCTGAGCTGCTCTTCCTGCTCTCGGGCTGGGAACAGCTCTCCCTGAGTCTGGCATGGCATCTCTGATGAAGCACTCTGCTCCTGCTCTTTTTCTAGAAGCACCTGAACAGAAAGCAAGAGAAGATGGGTTTCAACTTCCCATATGACCTGTGTGGGTCAAGACTCAAAGACTGCTGGGCTCACACGTTCCCAAAGCACTGTGCTGCTGCTCTCCTGGGTCGTTCTCTGCCCGAGAGGAGGCACAGATTCCAAAGTGACCCTGGCCTTATAATCAGGGACCATCTGGAATTGAAGCTTCAACAGCCTCTCAAGCAGCTGACTGGGAAGGTGTGGCATTTCTCAAGGGTCTGGTGAGGGCCTCCCTCTGCTTCTGCCATGTCCTGTTTGTCTTTCAGTAGTGACTGACACCCCACCATGTCCCACAGCTCCATCCTGGCTCTGCAGGTGGCATCCTGGGTGAGCTCAGCCTTTGTGAGGGACACTCCTGGAGTTCATGTTCTCTTCAGGCTTGCACCAGCATTTCTGCCTTTCTGACATCCACTCTCTTGCTAGAAAACCTGGTCATTCAGGAGATGAGGATGCATGCAAAGATCTTGATGGAGGTCACAGAGCCTCTATGGCCACCTCAGTACATGGAGGAAGACCAAAGTGTTTCTTCTCCCTCTTTTGTCAACTGAGAATTCTGACCAGCAGAAAAAGACACTCTCCTAAGGTCCCATGAAGGAATGCACTTACACAGCCCTGAGGAAGCCAGTGAAGGAAAACATGTGTCGTGTAATGCATGGCATGTATGACCAGAGTCACCAAACACCACCTAACCATGGAATTGTTCCACCTCTCTAGGACAGGCAGAAATTGAAAGAATTAACAGGAGACATCAGGGCACAAGAGGCCAGAGGAGGAAAACAATTCTGAATGGAAAAACCATCATATCTGGAGGGGGAAACATCTCTGGCAGAATTGGTCAAGGGAACATGTCTCTAATCCTCTCCAGAAAGGGATGCTTTTGGTGATCTTTGCACCTCCAACTGCCTTGGACCAGAGCTAAGAAGATTCAGTTATGTAAATGTTACATAGATAGAGAGGTAGGAAGATAGACAGATAGATCTCACTACTATAATCTCCAGTTACTGCCCTCTCTGTTGCTTGCACACATCAAAACATGGTAGCCAGTGTGCCGATCAGCAGCAATCATGAAATTGTTCTCCTGTTCCTCAAAAAAGCACACTCTTGGGGAATGTGGAGATTGTAGGTCCTTATGGAAAGGGATCAGACCCAGAGCATTGCACTGGGAACTGCACTCTTTGTGCATCTGTGCTTGGGCAAGTTCTCTTGGACTCAACCACAGTGCTAAAGTGGCTGGAATCAGAAATGCAGCCCAGCCCCTTCCAGTTTCTGTGATCTCTGAGGAGCAGCTGGAATGCAAGGACATTGTCCTCCTGCTAAATTCCCAAACACATCAAACACTAATTCTCTGAGCTGTTTAAAGACAGAGAGAGACAGTGTTAAACTCAAAGTGATCTTTAAGGCCATGCATGAAGGCTTGGAAGCACAAATGCTCCATCTGCATCAAGGTAGAAAAATGGCACGAAATGCCTTTCAGAACTTGATAAGGCCAGAAAAGACAGTACAGCAGCATCCTTGCTTGCTGGAAAAAGAGAAAATGAACAGGGCTTTTCCTCCTAGGAAACCCACAAACCACAAGATGGAAGTGTCAACCACTCCAGTATCTTAAGCCCTTGTATGCAGTGATGGCAAGTTTGGCACTGAAACAGCCCTTGTGCTGTGCACTGTCATGCAGGGATTGATGGAAGTCTGCCTGGTGGTGCCTCAAGAGCCTCCCATTGTCCAGGCTGAAGCTCCCTCAGCACCTCCTCACTGGCCTTGTGCTCCATCCCCTTGCCCAGCTCCCCTGTCCTTCTGTGCACACGCTGCAGCCCCTCAATGACTCTCTGCTTCCCAGGGGCCCACAAGTGCACACAGCACTCCAGCTGTGGCCGCGGCACTGCCCAGCACAGGGCCACGCTCACTGCCCTGCTCCTGCTGCCCCACTGCTGCTGACACAGGCCACCATGCCCTGGCCACACGCTCACTCATCTGCAGCTGCTCAAGACCGGCAGCAACCCTGCGTCCTTTAGGCCCACGCAGCTCCGCAGCCACAAAGGTGCCCATTTAACTTCAGATACAGCAGGCACCAGTGCAAGTTGGCCTTCCTGTTCTGAGCAACACAAGACAGCAATCAAGGACTTGCAGCATCACCCCCACTCTTTGCTCCAATGCACTTTCCAAAGCTGTGGACTTCACCACTAAACGGATCAGCAGAAACTTCCCCCATCTGGTGTTTGAACCTTCCCAAAAGCCAAAATACAGCTGGGCCAACAGTGTCTCTACAAGTCAAGAACAACTCAAGAAAACTGCAGAACACTTCCACAAGCCAAAGACACCTTTCCAAAAAGGGAAAAGAAGCAAACAAAGCCTTTTGACCTCCAGCTCTACCACGTGTGCCCTTGGCAGTAACACCGCAGAAGTCCAGAGATGGAGCTTCCCTGAACCAAGCAGCCAGAAGATCAGACAGAGCCCCCAGTTGTGCACTGCCCCAACAGGATAGGTCAAAGGCCAATTTCTAGCTGTCAGTGCTTGCGGGAAATGGCTACGTCCTGCAGGACTCGAACCCTCGGCATTCTCGGCCAGACACAGCAAGCGCTGGCTGCTGAGAAACTTGCATCTCTGCCATGCACTTAAGACAAAGCTTCCCAAAATGGGCACTTACTCTCTTGAAATGATGAGCAAGCCGTGGTCTGACCATGGCTGGACAAAGGCGGTGGTCGTCTTTCTCATTTTCCTCCACTCTGGCTTCTTCTTCAATACCAGAGAGAGCCAGGGGAAAGATGGCTCTTGCTTTTCTCACCTGTGGCAAGAGAGAATCATAAGGACACGACGTTACCTGGTGCCTATAACCTTGTTTCTCCTCATACCCACCGCCACCTCTTCTAAGGAGAACTTATCAACTTTGTTAGCAAGGGCATTCTAAGTCACTCCAACCAGATTGAAATGGGCACATTCAAAAAAACAGTACATGGCTATGATTTCGATATTCCTCCCTGGCTGCTATTTGCAAGAAATTTTATCTCTGCAAAAGGCAGCTTTTGGTTCTTGAAAGCTCTGAAATGGAAAAGTAGGAAAGAGCCAGCAAGGTCTTTGCATCTGCTGAGCAGACATGGAAAAGTAAAAAGGGCTCAGAATCCCTTACAGTGCCTAGAAGGACAGGAAAGTTTTCGCGGAAGCATCCTTACTTGCTGGAAAAAGAGAAAATGAATAGGGCTTCTCCCCCTAGGAAACCCACAAACCACAAGATGGAAGTGTCACCCAGTCCAGTATCGAAAGGCCTTGGATGCAGTGATGGGATGTTTGGCACTGAAACAGCCCTTGTGCTGAGCACTGTCATGCGGGGATTGATGGAAGTCTGCCTGGTGGTGCCTCAAGAGCCTCCCATTGTCCAGGCTGAAGCTCCCTCAGCACCTCCTCACTGGCCTTGTGCTGCACCCCCTTGCCGAGCTCCCCTGTCCTTCTGTGCACATGCTGCAGCCCCTCAATGACTCTCTGCTTCCCAGGGGCCCCTGTTGTAGTGTGTTGCAATTTCCTGTTTTACTTGCCAGTGCCTTCCCAGATGTGGCAGTACCTCTCTTCCCCCTCACCCCCTGCTGGGCTGTCAATCAGATTTAACATTCCAGCAAGGCCTAGTGTGGTTGGTCAAGTTCAAAGGATGCCCTTTCGGGCTGGGGTCATTGGCTTGTCTTTGTGTCCCTCGTTCCCTGAGACCCTCCTACTCCCGCCTGGTTGGTGCCTCACCTGTCCTTTCCCCTCTCCCTGTCGCTGGGCTTAATTTGAGCGAGGACCATGTGCTCAGCATTCTGTTGGAGCTGTTACCAGATTCAGACATCTGTGGTCATGGAATAAAATTCTGGATATTAACCCTCCAGCAGAATCAATCTCCTTTTCCTCTTCATCCTAGCCTGAAGCCTTTCCACCAAAGGTAAACTGAGTTTGTACAAGCCTGGACTTGTTTCAGTGCCCAGCTGCAACATATACAGCCAGCCAAAAGTGTCTCTGAGGTGAAATACCACAGTTGCTGCCTTTGGCCCAGCATCAAGGGATAGATGAGCCAAGGCACAATCTATCTGGTAATATTGGGATCTATTCCAATATATTGGCATCCAACCGTGGGGCAGAGCGACTCTGCAGCCCCAAGAAGGAATCTCATCACCTCGGACAGGCTTTGGCAGCTGTGCACCCGCTGAAGAACTCTCACTGCATTGCTCTCAGCAGAGACTTTGGGACTGACCCACAAATGTTTCGTGGACTGTTCGGCGCCTTTGGAAAGTGAAGCTCCTTTCTGGTGAGCTGATTTTCCAGGGGAGAATAGGAGAGCCTTCCCTGGCCCAGGGGGTCCTATTCCGGTGAAGACACCAGCCTGCCTGGACCTGGCCAGCCACAGTTTCCATTTTGGGTAAGTATCTCTGCTCTTGGGTGGAGTAGAAGCTCAGAAAAACAGGCTCTGCCGTGAGTTCTGTTCCTTTTTCCTCTTGCTTTTAGGCTGCACAGCCCCAAAGATGGAAACCATTGTGTTCTAGGCTTCAGCTTTCTGCAGCATGTTTCACCATCTTTTGGAATTCGCGGCGCCGGTGGAGGAGCGGGGGTGTTCCCCCTGACCTTCCCCCCGGCTTGGCAGCGCAGCATGCTCAGCTCTCTCTGCGGGGGGAGCTCTCTCGGTGCAAGGGACGCTGCTCTCTCTCTTTGCACAGGAGGGGGGAGCTCTCTCGGTGCAGGGGACACTGCTCTCTCTCTGTGCGGGGGAGGGGCAGCTCTCTACACTTGGCGTGGGGCAGGGGGTGCTCTGTACACGCGGCACGGGCCGGCCCCGGTTTCGGCTTGCTGCATGGTGGGGGGGGAGGCTGCTCTCTTCCTCGGCTCCGAAGGATGTGTCCTGCTCCTGCTGCCTGGCAATTTTAAAAGCAGTATGTACAGCTGCATTGTAAAGCCTTTGTCTGCTCGTTATCGCTTTCCTATCTGTGGGGTTTTTTTTAGAAATCGGTAGCTGATTTTGGCTTTGTTTTTGGTCAGGCGGGATTTTGTACTTTGCCTTTTACATCTAACATGGGCTCGAAGTTGAGCATTGCACAAAAAGGAGTGTATTATCATATTGTTAGTATTTCAGTCAGTGGTAATGTGAAGTTCTCTAAAACAGTTTATAAGATGGCTCTTTCTAGACTTCCCACAAATCTCCCCATAAGAAATCCACAATATTCAATTTTGAGATAAAGTAGGGAATGAATTGATAACCTTAGGACAGTCTGGGAATACATCTTCAGCTATATTTGTGTTCTGGAGTTTACAAATTCAAACAGCCTTGCTCAAACAGAAGGAATTGGAGAAAAAGCCAATTGTCAAGCCATGTACCTCTGCTCTCCCTGTTTCTCCCTCTCCTACCTCTAAAACCCCTAAACCTCTTACCACAAAACTTGGTATTTTAAAGAGAGCACACTCATTGGGAAGTCGACTCCCAGAGTTCATTAAAATGCCTGAGTTGCCCTGTCCACAACGGCCTGGCCAGACTGCGTGGAACCTTTCCTAAAACCCTGTGCCCCCTGCTCTGAAACCCAGAGCACGTGTTAGCTTTTCAGAGAGCAGTGATGTCCAAAATGGCCCCCAGTCCCTAGGGGGTCCACAGGATGGAGGTTGCCACGTGGCATCATCCCAAACCTGGTCTTCTTCTTCCCAAGATGCTCTTAAGCATCCCAAAATTCCCCATCCTCCTCGCCTTCTGTTCCTTGTGATACCTTCCCCCCTCCCCCTCCCCCTCCCTTTCCTGCAGTACCCTCAGCTCCGCCTCTCTACTCCTCCCAGGGGGCTTCTGCTGAGTGATGTCACCAGACATCCCTGCCCTTTGCCAGACCCCTTTCCCCACCCCCTGTTCTCACGGTGTCCCTGCCCCCTGTTCCCACAGTATCCCCACCCCTTGCCAGCCCCCTGTCTCCACCCCCTGTGCCCATTGCATCCCTGCCCCCTCCCCGGGTTCCCACGGTGGGGGCACACCGACTGCGTGTCCCCAAACCTGTATCTGTTATCCCAATGCTTCCAATTCAAAGGATACAGGGCAGGGAACCTCAGACCTAATACAGGGTCTCATTTTGTCATTTGCTCCTGTTACGTTTCAGCCTGCAGCACAAGAGGGGGCGGCCCCAACTGCTAATTGGAACTCCTTTGGACGACAATTGATTAAAGAGGTCTGTAAATCTCATAAAGAATATGGTCCAAACAGTCAATATTTCCGTGGCCTTTTAAATTCTGAACTGAGTAGGACTGTAGTAGTCCCACATGATTTAAAACAGCTTTTTTCATGCCTCATGACCTCCACGGAATTCAAATTATGGGAATTAGCATGGAAACAACTGCTAAAAGATGCTCTCCCAGGCTTGCATGCTGATCCAAACACAGCGAAAGATACTAATGGCATGCCATTGAGCATGTCTCTGGCGAGGGCCAATGGTCTTCAACCTCAACCCAAGCTACTGCAATTCCTGTAGAAACACTCGAGAAAGTAAGGGAAGCAGCTGAAAAAGCATTCTTTTCCCTCCAACCTGAGGGCCCATTTGAGCCCCATAGTAAGATCAAGCTGCTACCATCAAAGCCTTTTCTGAAATTTGTAGAAAGGTTAACTATTGGTTAGCTATTGAAATACAAGTTAAAAAGAGATTGCAAGGGAAGAGGTTTTAGAGGAAATGGCATTTACAAATGCAGATAAACAGTGTCGAGTGGCAATTTTGAGTCTTCCTCTTGAACCCCCCCTACACTAAAAGATATGCTTCTAGTCAGTAACAGGAAAGTGCCTCTGATGAGTGTTGCTGAAGACCCCAGACCAAGGCTGCTGCCAAGACTCCCTCAGCGCATCACCGTGGCCAGCCCTGCACCTATTCCCTCAGCACAGCAGTACCCTGGGCAGCAGCAAAGACCAGCAATGGTTGACCCCACAAAGCCATGCCTGCTTTGCAACAACCTTGGGAACTGGAGTAACCAGTGCCCCCTGAAAAAGCAATTTGATGAATTTAGAAATGGCAGGGGAGGTGAACTACAAGCACTCCCAGGGGGTCAACAACAACAAAAAAACTGAATGGGGAGCGGCGGCCTGCCAGGCATGCAGACACAAAAAAAGCAGACCAAGGGAATAAGGGAAGCAAAATAAACCAAGCGCACGATAATATTAATATTTCCGTAAGTGAAGCAGATGCTTCAAAGACCACGTCTGCTGGTCCACTGTTGAAAGTTAAACAAAGTAACCCTTGTTATGATTTAGGTGAACCTATGTTAACCACGTCTTCTGTCAATGAGCCTTAGAGGTTGCAGCTGTCTTTCACTCCACCTGAAAGACACTGACTGGCATTTTGTCTCTGTTAATCCAGAACAGAGGGTACCTGGCACCGAATTCATTTGTAAGTACATCTTCATTGGGGACACCAAACACGTACCACAAGAGATTGAAATTGGTCCAGGAATGACAACATCAGATCCTGAGCAATTCGTTCTCGGGCTGCACTGCTTCCACCCACCCCTGTTTCTTCCCAAAGGAGAAATTGTTGCACAAGCTATCCCTGTGCCGTGTTTACCTGAAGGCACCAAAAAACAAGGGCTCACAGTCTCCCAGGTCCAAATTACTGGGAAAGACAAACCCAAATTATGGTGTAATATCAGTGGGGGTGGGGAGTGAAAATGCATTGAGATGCTTGTAGACATGGGTGCAGACTGCACAGTGATTCCAGTACAAGACTGGCCAGCACATTGGCCTTTGCAAAACGTTGCTGGTCACGTTCGAGGTGTAGGAGGCCTGCAATTGGTGAGACAATCCAAAAGCATCATCCAAATTGAGAGACCAAATGGACAATTGACAAATTTCTGTCCATTTGTGTTAGATTATTCGGAACCTTTGTTAGGGGGAGATTTAATGGCCCACTGGGGTGTCACAATTGATATTCCAGACTCTCCACAGCATTTTTGTACAGCAGTCATTTTGTACAGTGCCCCACCCAAAAACTGAAGTGGAAAACAGACAAACCAGTTCAGCTGAAACAGTGGCCGCTCAGTAAACAAAAAAAAAAAGGCACTGGAGAAGCTAGTCGAAAAGCAACTGGAAAAGGGTCACATTGTGGAGACCATGTTCCCGTGGAACTCGCCAGTGCTTGTCATCCAGAAGGCTAACAAAAAGAGATGGCGGCCCCTCCACGACCTCCGACGAATTAATAATGTCATTGAGGATATAGGCTCTCCCCAGCCTGGTATGCCATCCCCAATAATGCTTCCCCAGGATTGGAAATTAGCTGTTATTGATATAAAAGTATGTTTTTTCCAAATTTCCCTACACCCTGATGATGAACGATTCTCGGTCCCCACCATCAAAATGGAAGCCCCTATGAAAAGGTACCATTGGAAAGTTCTTCCTCAGGGACTACAGCGATCTGCCAGTGTGTAGAAGTCCATCCGAAAATCCTTCATTTTTTGCCTCACAATTGTCATGAGAAAAGACTACCGAAGAGTTAAAAGTGCTGAGCCGGTTGGGAAAGAAAGTCTCCTGCTTATCTAGTGTGTTCACAAGTGATGCTTGCAGAACACGCCATGCTGTACTCGAAGGGGGCATGCTGCCCTTTTCTGGACAATTGAACTGGACTTTCTTCCAAACTCCTGAGCTGGCTGGACTGAGCTCTGGGGTGGCTCCCCCCCGCTCCATGAGAAGACCCCTCTTGCCTGTCTTCAACCACCGTGACAGACCAACAGAGATGCGAATCCCCTCATCAAGGAACCAAGAACCCCTCTGGCACCCTATTGACACCCCCATGGCACCCCCCTGGCAACCTCCTCCCAGAGACTGGGAAGCATTCGGCCATGAAAACAATGGAATTTCAGTTACCTTCCCCCAACCAAGAACAGTATATATATTGGGGTTCGGCCCGACTGTCCTTTGAGATCTCCCCAAGACGTGTACCAGCGAGTTTCGGCGGCGGGACCCCGAAGACATCACGTCTTGGTAGCTATACCCCATTCCCTGACCTTCTTTCCTCCCTTTTTTTTTCCTTGTCTTACCCTTCTCTTCCCCGGATCCCTTAACCAAACGCATATTTAACTGTGGTTATAATCAATAAATTGCACCTTGTTGATTTGTTACTGCAAAGCCCCTGTGCCTCTTGTTGGTTATTTTTGCACCCAAAAATCATTCGTCACCCGTTTATTTCGGGCGGACCTTCACATAATTGGCGTCACGGACAGGATTCCAGCAGCCAGTGAGATTTTGCAGGTTTTGTGTAGTTTGTAACCTCTCGCAGACTACACATGCCAAAGCCAAATCTCATGCTCGATTGAGCACACAGGCTCCGGAATTGACACAAAAGATTTTTCGGTGCAAAAGCAGGGAAAATTGTTACTGTCATTTCTGATACTGATTTTACCGGCAGGAACACTGACACTGATACTTCTCCTGATCCTGATATTGATGCTGTTACTGATATCGATACTGATATTGATACTGTTGCTGTTGTTGTTGTATTTGAATTGAATCTGAACCTGTTACTGTTGTTTTTGAATTGAATCTGAACCTGTTACTGTTGTTTTTGAGCTGAATTTGAACCTGTTACTGTTTTTTACTGCTGTATTTTGTGTACCTGGACTGTCTAAAAGGGAAGGGGCAGACTTGAAGTAATTAAGCAGTGCCTTTTAGACAGATATTGTCCCTTCACCTACACAGGGAGCGAGGGGCGGCCCAGCGAAGGCTGAGTGGCTTTTTCCCTGTTCTAGGTTCTGGTCCCCTCACAAAGAAAACATTTCTGTGTGTGTGTGTTCATGTGAGTGCGTATCTGTACTGTCTGGGAAGGAAGAGACAAATTTGAAGCAACCTCACAGGGCCTCCCAGACTGATTCTGTCTCTTCAACTACCCAGGGAAGCAAGGGGACAGTGGAAAGGCTGTGTGATTTGTGTCCCTGGTGTAGCTTTGTTCCCCTCACAAAATGACTAAAAACTTCAGTGCAAAAGGTAAAGCTGAATTTTATGCTCTGCTTGCTAAATACAATGCCACACCTTCTCCGAGGGGAGAAGAATGGGCAAACTGCAATTGGTTTAACTTAGAAAATGTTATTGATAGAATATCTTCTTTGCAACATGAAACAAAATTTAAACTGGGCAAAAATAAAACCATCCTCTGCTCAGTCTTGGGTGCCTGTCTCACAGCAGCCATAGAAACTCGCTTTAAGCAAAAAAGTGAGGAAAATGCTATCATAGACTCCCTCCAAAACCTAGTTGAAGTTTTGCAAAAACAATTGGATGAAGAAAGAAATGTAAATAACTTGTTACGGACTGCCCTGAGAGAGGAACATGTTAAAAATTCACAGAACTCTGATTCCTCAAAAGAAACAGAGGAGAAAGAAACTCCTCACACTAGTCAAAATTGTTCTCAAACAGAATTAACCCTGATGAAAAATTGCGGGAAACACTGCTGTAACAACATAAAACCTCTAATTAAAACAGAATACAACTATATCAATAATGAAGATTTTAGCCCGCACAAAACCACTAAAGAAATCCCGTACACTGCTACTGAATTAACAAAACTTGCAAAGCAGTATGGGCTTCGCCCCCAAAAATCTGAAACAGAACACATTTGTCAAGTGTCTCTCACTGGGAGAGATCAGATTCTTTTGTCAGAACAAGAAGCCAGCGGGTGCTGGAGACATGGGGTGTTCCTAACAACAGCAGACAGACGCATCCCATGGTCCCCAAATCAGCACACAGCTCATTGGGCTGAGGGGCTTAACCCCTTGGAAAGGAGAGACCCTTTGGTTGGTATCCTTGACCAACTCCTGGAAAACATTCACAAATCTGGCTGCCTGCAATTGATTCATGAAAAGAAATTAATTCCTGGTTTTGAATCTCCAATCCAATCACCTGTAAAGCCTGAAATTATGACCTCTTTAACTCAAAGGCTTCCGGGAACACTTAAACCTACAGCAATTCTCCTTCAGAAAACCATAGTAGCTCTGTCTCCTATAGAAAGACCAGATAAACTTCTTAGTAACCAGAATGACCCTTTTGTTCCCCTTTATGACTTGCTGAGAAAAAGAATAAAATGGGATTGGACTTCTTCTCAGAAGGAAATATTGCAATTGCTGATTCTTGAAGTGACAGCTCACCAAGCACTGGACCCTATCTATCCTACAGACCCCTTTCAGGTGGAGTGGGGATTTGCCTCCTCACAACTTTCAGTAAACATTTGGCAGCAGGGTCCCGAGGGTCTGACAAAGCCTGTTGGGTTTTATTCCTATGGTTTCAAAGATGCTGAGAAAAGGTACACTACCTGGGAAGGGGTGTTTGTGGTTGGCTTGGCTCCCAGGGAGGTGAAGGAGAACTGGGCAATCCAAGAAATTGGGAGCTTGGGTAGCAGCCAAAATAAACCTGCCTCTGTGACTAAAGCAACCCCTCCTCTCTCCCCCACTTCTGCTAACAGAGAGGAACAGGACAATGCCCAGGTTGGGGAACTGTTAACTGTTGGGAGTATTTTCCAAAGTGAGGGACAGAATTACTTTCTTGTCTGTATTAACACCAAGTCCTATGCTATGTTTATATTTGGGTTGCTCCAGGCTGATGCTTTTAAAAGAGCTACAGGAGATAATACTGTAAAAGCAATGCAGGGATGGTTTGGGATTTTCCTAAACCCACAGGAAATTCAATCTGGTAATGTTTCTCACTTTACTGTCAAAAGTGTGCAGGATAGGGCAGAAGGTGAAAAGATTAAATGGACTTCTCACACCTCTTACTATAGATGGGGGGTAAATGAGTGTTTCAAAATCACTGCTTTTTGCCAGACAGCTCCAAGCACAATTCCTTCACTACAGGGAGCAGATGATTTCAAGAACCCAGGGCATTACCCTGGACAACCTGTTTTTGGTGGACCCCCTGCTGCTGTAGGGGAAGTACCACTGCTGTTCAAAACCTCTCTGGCAATTCCATTGTTCTAACCTTTTCTGCCTCTTCGTGGCAGAGTCTGTTGTGTTTACTTTTTCAGAAGAACTCCGAGGGACATGAAGACCTGACAAACCATGATAACACTAGTGATGAACAACAGAAATAATGTTTTTCCTTCCCCTTATGGTAACACCAGGTGATGATATTATACATAACATGTAAATTAATTGAACTTGAATAAATTGGCTGTCACAATTAGAGATTTGACCAAATTACAGCAACTACTGCAGTCATTCTTATTGGCTTTTGCGAACACACCAGAGACTGCTATCAAGCATATTACCAAATTGGGAAAGAGTGAATGTGGATGATCACAAATTGGTAATTGATGCACTTAGTGCTACACAGAACAATGTTTCCTTAGCCCTCAGCTGTGTCCAGGCACAATTGTGGATGCAATCTGTCTCTGCTGCAATCATAAGAGAGGGCGAGGAAGGCACCTTCCCCACAGAAATTCGGAAAATAATCTGGGACAGTGCCACTGAATTTGAAAGAGAATTCCAATCCTGGTGGAACCTGGTGAACTTTACCTATGATCCCATTTCAAACACGGCCACTGCTTTTGTCCTAACCATACGCAATGCCTCTGTACATTTGGTCTTCCCTGTTATTGCATTAGGATTAAACCATGATGGAGCTGTTCTCTATCCTACTGAACATAGGGGATGGGCCCGTCAGGTTGATGACAAATGGCAAACTGTTAACCTGGAAACTTGTGTTGTCCGAGAACAACAAGAGTTCATCTGTGAAAGCAATGCAATCATAGATCAAATATTTGTTTAGACGTAGAGCAAAATATCTGTCATTTCAAGATTCGTCCACATGAGGATACCCAGACAGCTCTTATATACATAGGCAATGGCTGTGCATGCTTTAGAACCACATGTGATTCTGTCTTTGTAGAAGATGTTGTAGTAGATGCAAAGAATCATTCAAATTTTTGTGCTTGTAACTTTACTAAGATAGTAGGATGCGATTTCTCTTATGAAGCTCCAGTTACTTCTCACCACCTACTGCAATCCAACTACACGCTGATCCAGAAGCTGATGCCCACTCCTATTAGAATGAACCTCACCCTCGTGAGACAACTATTGCTCCATCAAGACCTGATTGACATCCTCGAGAAAATCAAGGAGAGCGGACAGAAGACCCTGGTGACTGTTCATCACAACGTGAGACAAATACACCGGGTTATGGAGAGGGTAAAGCAAGATGCTGAGCATAGGTGGTGGGATACTCTCTTTGGGTGGTCACCTACTGCCACAGGTGTTCTGAACAGTGTGTGCCATCCAATTGTTGTTCTTTTGATCCTAGTTACGCTTGGTTTTATCTTGTCAGCAGCCCTATTCATTTTGAATTGGAGAATGATGAAAAAGCTTAAGAGACTGTCAGCTGTAGTCAATGCACACCGCTTAGCTGATGTACTCGATACAACAGATGTCCCCAATACACTTGATACAAAACGGTTATGAATCAAGCATATGTGCTTTAGAACAACTTCTTAAATATCAAGTATGACTTACAGAAAGTTACTTTAATTCTTAGAAAATAATTTTAAAAGACGATGATAATATTATGATTTGTTTGTTGTTTTGATTATTTGTGATTTGTTTTAATCATTTTGAAATTGTTAAACAAATGATATTGCTTTAACTGATGAATATTTTTTGAAATTGTTAAAATTAATCATAATTTTTTGAAATCGTTATAAAAAATAACCACGTGTGAAGTTGTTATGATGATCAATAATAATTATATGTTTGTTGGTTCCCCTTTTCCCTTTTTCTTTTCCTTCTCTTCCCCTTTTATCCCCTCTCTCCTGTCATCCCTACTTTTCCGGGGTTATGCTACCAACGTGCAACGAGTTTCGAAGACACTCTAGAGCTCTGCTGATGAAGATTCCTCAAGACAATCGTGAGTCACGGGGTCGTGTAGAAGTCCATCCGAAAATCCTTCATTTTTTGCCTCACAATTGTCATGAGAAAAGACTACCGAAGAGTTAAAAGTGCTGAGCCGGTTGGGAAAGAAAGTCTCCTGCTTATCTAGTGTGTTCACAAGTGATGCTTGCAGAACACGCCATGCTGTACTCGAAGGGGGCATGCTGCCCTTTTCTGGACAATTGAACTGGACTTTCTTCCAAACTCCTGAGCTGGCTGGACTGAGCTCTGGGGTGGCTCCCCCCCGCTCCATGAGAAGACCCCTCTTGCCTGTCTTCAACCACCGTGACAGACCAACAGAGATGCGAATCCCCTCATCAAGGAACCAAGAACCCCTCTGGCACCCTATTGACACCCCCATGGCACCCCCCTGGCAACCTCCTCCCAGAGACTGGGAAGCATTCGGCCATGAAAACAATGGAATTTCAGTTACCTTCCCCCAACCAAGAACAGTATATATATTGGGGTTCGGCCCGACTGTCCTTTGAGATCTCCCCAAGACGTGTACCAGCGAGTTTCGGCGGCGGGACCCCGAAGACATCACGTCTTGGTAGCTATACCCCATTCCCTGACCTTCTTTCCTCCCTTTTTTTTTCCTTGTCTTACCCTTCTCTTCCCCGGATCCCTTAACCAAACGCATATTTAACTGTGGTTATAATCAATAAATTGCACCTTGTTGATTTGTTACTGCAAAGCCCCTGTGCCTCTTGTTGGTTATTTTTGCACCCAAAAATCATTCGTCACCCGTTTATTTCGGGCGGACCTTCACATAATGGTATGTCTCTTCCCTCCTTTCCCCAGTGCGTGCAGCTGCAGAGAAGGCCATCATCTATCATTATATGGATGATATCCTCGTGTGTTCCCCCAATGATGATTTACTCACACATGCACTTGACCTAACGATCGATGCATTGATTGTTGCAGGGTTGAAGCTCCAGGGAAAGAAAACTCAAAAGATGCCACTTTGGAAATACTTGGGCTTAGAAATTGGAAATAAGACCATTGTTCCTCAAAAACTAGAAATCAATCCAAAGATCAAGACCCTTGCTGATGTCCACAAGTTTTGTGGGTCTTTAAATTGAGTAAGGCCATGACTGGGTTTGACCAATGACGACCTTGCCCCTCTTACCAATTTATTGAAAGGGGGAGAGTACCCAAGTGCTCCTAGGTCTATTACCCCAGAGGCATGGAAAGCTCTAGAAAAGGTCCAGATTGCAATGTCCACAAGACAGGCCAACTGATGTCGGCCTGACCTGCCATTCAAATTTATCATCTTAGTTAAGTTGCCACACCTCCATGGAATCATTTTCCAGTGGGAGGAAAAACAAACACCTAAGGCAAAGGATACACCTGAAAAGGGCCAGGACCAGAGGAACCCTCTCTTGATCATAGAATGGGTTTTCCTCAGTCAGAAAAGGTCCAAAAGAATGACAAAGCCTCAGGAGCTGGTAGCAGTCCTGATCCGGAAAGCAAGGACCCGGATCAGGGAGTTAGCAGGATGTGACTTTGAGTGCATTCACATTCCAATTGAGTTAAAATCGGGCCAAAATACTATGCAAATATTGGAACAGTTGTTTCGAGAAAATTAAGTGTTGCAGTTTGCTCTGGATTCCTACTCAGGACAAATTTCTGTAGAGTGCCTGCCCACAAAATGTTCAAACAAGATGTTCAATTTACTCTGAAATTGAGAAGTGCTCAGAGTAGGAGACCTTTAAAAAAGGCTCTGACTGTCTTTACAGATGCATCTGGGAGGTCCCACAAGTCCGTTCTGACTTGGAAGGATCCTCAAACCCAGCAGTGGGAGACGGACATTGCTGAGGTGGAAGGTTCACCTCAGGTTGCTGAGTTGGCTGCAGTTGTTAGGGCTTTTGAAAGGTTCTCAGAACCATTCAATCTGATTACAGACTCTGCATATATGGCAGGAGTAGTATCCAGGGTAGATCATGCAATACTGAAAGAAGTGTCTAATATCAGACTTTTGGAATTGCTCTCAAAACTGGTAAAGTTAGTCACTCACCGTGAGCAACCATTTTATATGATGCATGTCAGGTCACACACTGACTTGCCAGGGTTTATCGCTGAAGGCAACAGAAAGACAGATGGTCTTGCTGCACCTGCAGTGATGGCCGCTCTTCCAAATGTTTTTGAACAGGCAAAAATCAGCCACCAGCTTTTCCACCAAAATGCACCTGGCCTAGTTTGTCAGTTTCACATCACTCGAGAACAGGCCAAAGCGATTGTGGCCGCGCGCCCAAATTGCCAACAACATGCACTCCCTACAGTGAGTGCGGGAGCAAACCCAAGGGGGTTGAACAGTTGTGAACTGTGGCAAACAGATGTAACCCACATACAGTCATTTGGACGGCAGAAATACGTTCACATTAGTGTAGATACCTTTTCTGGTCTATGCTTCTGCCCACACAGGAGAATCATCTATCGATGCCATTAAGCAGCTCTTACAGGCTTTTTCTTGAATGGGCATCCCCAAGAAAATGAAAACTGATAATGGGCCTGCCTACAAATCCAAGGAATTCGGGAGCTTCCTGCAGCAATGGGGAGTAGAGCACAAAACTGGCATCCCCTACTCCCCTACAGGTCAAGCCATAGTAGAAAAGACTCACTGTGTTATCAAAAGAGTCCTGGACCAGAAACAACAGGTTCTGAAGGTGGAACCTCCCTACATCCAGTTGTCCAGGGCGCTGTTCACAGTCAATTTTCTGAAATGTTTCTTTGCCAGCCTGAACCCGCCCATCCTACACCACTTTGTGGGGAGCAGTCATACGTTGATGAAAGAAAAGCCTCTGGTCTTAGTAAAGGACCCTGAGACTTGGAAGACAGTGGGACCTAACAAATTAGTTACTTGGGGACGTTGATATGCCTGTGTGTCCACCACCTCTGGTTTTAAGTGGGTTCCTTCCAAATGGATAAAGCCCTGTGTTCTCAAGGTCTCAAAGATATCTACAGAAGTGCCCCACGTTGCTAACACTACCTGGAGAAGGAAACGCCGCACGTGTTCTCTGGAGGAAATTCCATTTAAGCCTCCTATCTGGAATAGTTTGTAATATATGTTTGTCTCAGGTTCCTTGTACCAGTTTAGATCCTGCTGTTCGTGTGCAGTCTCGAGACGCCATGAGACCGAGCCTGCTTCTCATCCTACTTGTGGTCATTTCTCTAGTGGTCTCCTGGATAGTCCCTCAGCCCAAAGCGAACGTATGGACCACCTTGGCCAGAGTCCTTGGACAAGATCACATTTGTCTCTCCACAGCGATGGCCTCTGACGCCCTGTCAACTTGCCTGGTGGGAGTTCCATTTAAATCCTCAGAGTTCCCAAATGAAATGTGGCATGCTTTAAATCAAGTTAACTTACTCGCACCTTCTCCTGGCCGCTATCCTGCTGACAATCCTTTACTGTTTTGGCAGGAGTGGATGAGAAAGTTACCAGTGCCAAAAAGGGAGCCAAAAGAGTTCCATCTCTTAGGCTCCATGAATGCAACCTTTTGCGCTCACTTTAAATTCAATTCCCACTGACCATATCATGAAGCTAAATGAAACACCTATCCTGACCCTAGCAACCCACACTACACAGACAAAAACTGGTGTGAAAATTCAGTCCTAGTCATGCACTCATCAAGTGGTGATTACAAGCCTCGTGAACTCCCAAAAGGTGTGTTTTTACTGTGTGGAGACAGAGCATGGGCAGGTCTCCCTCCTCATCTGCTCGGAGGTCCATGTACCTTTGGCAAGCTGAGCCTGTTAACCCCAAATCGTACAAACCTAATACACTGGCAAATAAAAAACAACACACATGCATTGGCTATCCAAAAAAGAGACCTAAGGCAATTAGACCCTGATTGTAATTCGGAAATTGTTCACTGGTCCAGACCTAAGGCCACCACAATTACAGTCCTTCTGCCATGGATCTTGGCAGCAAAAAGCATGGGAGAATTAGGCCAATTGGAATGTTGGGTTGCAAAACAGCCACACCTCACTTCTACTGCCCTGACTGACCTCTTATCAGATGAGGAAATTACCAGGCAAGCCACCATTCAAAATAGTGCAGCCATAGACTATCTGCTCCTTCTGCACAACCATCGCTGTGAAGAATTTGAAGGTCTCTGCTGCCTCAGCTTGTCATCAAAAGCAGAAAACGTCCATGCCACGATCAACAAGATGAAAACCATGGTGAGCAACATCAAGAGAGGAACTGACGACTGGCTGAGTGGACTGTTCAAAGGATGGGGACTCTTGGGCTGGTTGGGATCTATTCTGAAAATTGTGGTTTTAGTACTGTTTATTTTAGTTATTGGTATTGTAGTTGTTAGCATTGTTTTTGGACTAATCAAACACATGGTTCTCAAGTTGATTTCAAGCTCATCTCCCCCTTCGGAAGTTTACCATTTGGAAGCCCTTAGTGCTCCAATGGATGACATGGAAGCCTCAGTGGAGAACACTGACCCTCCTGTAGAAGAGGAACCGATTTACCAACCATGGTTTGGCAAGCACTCTGCACCACAAACCCAGTCCTCTTCTTTTAAAACAAAACTAGGGGGAGATGTTGCAGTGTGATGCCATTTCCTGTTTCAACTATCCCAACCCCTCAGGTGTGCCAACCTCTCCTTTCCCCTCCCCTTGCGCTCCTGCTGGGTGCTGTCCATCAGGCTTAACATTCCAGCATGGGCATCATGTGATTAACAGAGGTTCAAAAGATGCCCCTCAGACCTGGGGTCATTGGCCTAAGTGTCATTGTCCCCTGAGACTCGCCCCCTCCCACCTGGTTGGTGGCCCACCTATCCTTTCCCTCCCCACTCCCCCTGGGCTTAAAAGGACACTCAGAACATGTGGTCGGGATTCTGTTGGAGCCATTACCAAGATTCAGATATCTGTGACCCTGGTCACAGACCCTGGAATAAAACTCTGGATTTATCCTCCAGCAGAATCTGTCTCCTTTTCTTCTTCACCTCGCCTAGAGCCTTTTCATCAGAGGTAATAACTGAATTCCTACAAGCCTGCACTTGTTCCAAGCGCCAGCTGCAATTTCCAGCTATCCAAAGGTGTCTCTGAGGTGAAACACCACAGCTGCCGCCATTGGTCCAGCAGCAAGGGTCAGATGAGCCCAGGCACATTCCACCCAGTAATGTTGGGATCATGTTCCATACCACCCTAATTTTCCTTTCTCCCTGGCAACCCTTGATGTAAGACCAAAATTCCATACATTATTGTTTCAGTGGAACTCAAATATCTCAGATGCCCTGATAATAATTGAATGTGTTTTCAGAGCACACCAACCTACTAAAATGATTACAACCCTACCAAAAATTATTGTACAACTAATCAGAAAAGGTAGAGAGTGTCTGTGCTTCCATGCAGGAACAGACTTTGTGAATATATACTTACTTCTCACTCAAGAGCACCTCAATTGGCTACTTCAAACATCTGAACCACTGCAATATGCCTTTGATAGTTTTTACACAGGCTAGAATCAGACACCAATTCTACCATCAAAACATTCCTGTGCTGCTCAGGATGTTTAAAATTACCGGAGACCCAGCAAGATCCATTGTAGCCACCTGCCCAAACTGTCAGGAACATGCCCTTGCTTCTGTCAGAGCTGGAGTCAATCCAAGAGGATGAGAGAGTCTCCACATCTGGCCATCAGACATCACACACTAAGCCCCTTTTGGCAGACTAAAATACATCCACGTCTCAATCAACACCTTTTTCCATGCGGTTTTGCCTCTGCTCATGCTGGTGAAAAATCAAAAGATGCTACAAAACATTACTTTTTACTTTTTTGCACCTTAGCAGTTCCACAGGAAATTAAAACTGATAATGCTCCTGCTTATACCTTGCACTGATTCCAACAAGTTTCTGACCACTGGAGTATAAAACATATCACAGGCATACCACACTCCACCACAGGACAGTCCATAATCGAGAGGGCCCACTGATCCATCAAAAGGATCCTTGATCAACAGAGAGGGTGAGTGCAGATATTATCTCCCATTGAGAGACTGGCCAAGGCCCTTTAGGTGTTCAACATTTTGAAAAACTCATTTATGGAGCAAACTCCCCCAGTCATCAGGCATTTTACTAATTCAACTGCAGCTCAATTAAAAGAAAAGCCACCTGTGTTGATCAAAGACTGAATCTAAACAAATTATGGGCCCTTTCCTATTAATTACTTGGGGAAGAGAAGATGCCGTTGTCTCTACAGAAACAGACCCAAGATGGATCCCAGCAAAATCATAAAACTGTTATTGGGAACAGTGAGGCAAACACCCGAGCCACCATCAGAAGAAGAGAATGAAAGCCTAAGAGAGACAGCAGTAGCCTGGAAAAGAAGGACAGAAGAAGATCTCCTAAGCAGCGTTGAGCACTCCCACCAAGACCAAGATAGCTCAGACACCACTAACCACAAGTGCCAGGGTTTGATGCTGGCGCAATGCCAGTGCCCCCATGAAAATATGTGGAGAGCTTTGTGGACAGTTGGTTAGCTGAGAAAGGTCACGTCAACATAATGCCACTGGTTAAGCTAGAAGAGGACAAGTATAGGAGTCAGCAGTCAGTGTCCAATAACAGACAAGGACATTGTGCCCTTGGTGCAAGAACAGGATAGGGAAGAACATCTTTGGCAGAAATATGAAGCATAGTTTCAATAAAATATCCACAAGAATGCAGAAGTAGGTGTAGCTGGCTGATAAGTAACTAACCAGTAGTAAGCTCGCCTTTGCAATATGAGTGAGCTTCATTAACACCGATATAAATATGTGTACCTATCAATAAAGTTTGAGATTTGCTGATCACTCATATTGCGTGCTGCATTTCTTCCACCAATCCCAAAAAAAATACACTCTCTCTGGTGTCTGCTGTGAGATGTGACCAGGAATAAGCAAAGTAAGCCCCCACTTAGAAATAAAGAAAAGAAAACTTTATTAATGAAACTACAACTATATGTAAAAAGAAACACACAGGAAAAATGAAAACCTTCTGTCCTGGGGTGACGTTATGATGCTTGTATCCCCATTCATCTGTTCTGTGCCTTTAAGACCGGCTCTGAAGAGTGGAAGTTTTGTTTGGGTGTGTCTTATCAGGGACACAGAGATGGGCAGTACATAGGGCTGTTTTGGCTTCTTGCTTTCAGCTTGCTGCTTTGCTTGCTCTCTTTTCTGCTCTTGCTTCTGCTCTCACTTTTGCTTCTGCTTATTAGCTAGTTTAGCTAAACAGTCCAAATTCCTTCTTGGACTGTTTCTCCTCTCCTGTTTCCGTGACCATCTCGAACCTGCTCCGGACTGGGACCTGGGAACACCGAGGGTTTGCACCGTTTGGCTGCAGCAGCTGCCCCAGCACCAGAGGGACTGAGAACAGAGCAACCACCCCTGAAAGAGACTTTCTGATTTTGTCATCTTTCTCAGAGCGGTGTCATCTGGTATTGTTCATTTTGTGTGCTGGGGGGTGCTGTGTCTGGTAAATAAACAGGTTCTTTCCACTTCTCTCCAAGGAATTTTTTCCCAAACCAGTTGGGGGGAGGGGCCATGTGGGTTTGCTTTCTGGAGGGGCCCTCCTTTGCGGATTCTTTAACAAATTTGCCCTAAACCAGCACACCTTCCAAAAACATTTCCTCCTCCCCCCACCAAATTTCCAATGCATCCATCCCTCAGATCACCAACTCTCAGTCCATTACCACCCTTTAGATAATCAATTATTAGTTCACCAATAGGAGAGGAGTCGTTCTTGTGCCATAGGCTTCCCCAGGAAACATCGTTGAAACCTTGTGTGTTTCCATGTCACTCATGGCAGCGCCCGGAGAATATCTGCCATTGTGACCTTTTCCTTCCATGTCCAGTGCTCTCACCACTGCATATGGACCAGAGCTGCTTCTAAGGTTTTCCTTTTAAGGATGCTTTGTCCCGTTCCAAAAAGAGCGCAGTCTCTCACTTTCGGGACACTGGTGCCCCCCAGATTTCACCCCCTGGGGCTGAGGGGTCTCAACACTGAACCCTCTTGGCTCTGAGCCTCCCCCTGGATGCAGTCTCTGTGTCACAGGAAACATGGTTCTGTCCATGCCTATACAAGAAAAGTCCAGCTAAGGCCACTGCATCATTTCCTCCCACCTATGATTCTTCTCCACTCTTCTGACATCTTTCACTCACAGGGACTTTCTAGGAAGGTTAATGTTCTGCAAAGTTTTCATTATCCAAAATAAGGGTTAAAATCTCAGGCTCTGCTTGCCCAGAACTCCCACAGCGGCTGGAAACTTTGTTGCTGCACCCCACCCCTGCCCCTGCTGCGGGCACATGTTATCAAGTTTCAAGGTAGCGCAGTCACAGGCACAGGCTGGCCCGCTCTCTCTCTCTCTCTCTCAGTCCGGGGGGGGGGCTGTGTGTGCTGCCCGATGCCTCTCAGTGCTCTTCCACTCTTCCACCCTTCCATCCTTGGGGCCAGGCCTTCCTCACCTGGCTGCATGGCTTCCAGATGGCAGCTGGGCAGTGGAGGTCTGACCTGCTTCCCTTGCCAGAACCCAAGAGAGCTTCCCCTGGGAGTTCTCTGCTTTTAACCCCCTCTGTGTTCTCAGAGGCGTATCCATGTCCCCAGTGGCCACACCAGGTGCCAATATTCGAATCTGAGCACCCATTGGTGTAACCACAGCATCCCAAAAAACTCAATTCCTCTCAAACCGTGACAGTGGGTAATGCAGAAAGATGGAGAAAGCTGTTGTGTACCACAGTGAAACCTAGTTTTGAGTGAGAACTGTGTGTAAGGATTCATTGTGATGCACATGGAAATAGAATAAAGGATGGATAATGTTCCAGATTGCAAGGTAATGTGTGTATTCTATTTGCCATCTGTTAGAGGAAGGGCAGTTATCTTCTGTTAATTGGGCAGGTTTTTTTATCTCTTCTACAAACTAATCCTCCTTCTGGGAAATATCTTCTGTTCAATTTTAGCCATGGATACCTGGAGGAAAAGGACAGAAAGGAAAGCCCAGAGCCCCATTGCTCCAGGGGCAGAGAGCAGCAGCCCTCGACATGCCAAGGTCAGCTGGACTTGTCAGGCGGTCCCCAGGAGGCCAAACCATCCAGACCTGTTCCATGTCCCCTGGGTTCCATGGGGTCCCCACGATTCACAATGGTCTCTTTGATTCCATGAAGCACCTCAGTGTCACCAAGGCCCCTTGGTTCCAGGAGGTTCTGCGCTGTCAGCAATGGTCTCCTTGTTTCTGCAGTGTCACAATGGCTGCACGAAGGCCTGAGGGTTCAAAAGAACAGAGCATGAGCTCAGTCCATGGTCTGGACCCTCCTTCTCCTGGGGTTTGTGTCTCACCCACACTGGAACCCAAGCAGTTAGTAGCTGTATCTGTGTCTGTCTGTAAATGTGTCTTTCTGCCATTCTCTCTCTTTGTTTTTTCTTATTTTCTTCTTTACCTTGAACATTTTTGAGTAACTTAGCATCTTAAGGGTTAGAGGTATCCAGGATAAACAGGCAAGGTAATGAAGTTATTGCTGTATTGAGAGTTTTGTGTTGAATTGGATGTTCTGTTAAATTCTTTGCCAAAGTTCCTTGACTTTCTGTATTTTACCAGTAAAACTTTGTGTCATTTTGATCTCTTGAGAATATCTGGTTGGTATTTCTCTTGTGCACCAAACTCAAGTAAAGGAGCCTTTGGTCACCCCCAGCATTTGAGTGTTCTGGGGTGTCCCAGCCTCGCAGGCTCACAATGGCCTCTTGTTTCCATGAGGCCCCACTGTGTCACACTGGCCCTCGGCTCCCTGAGAATCTGGAGTGTCACACGGGTTTGTGGCATTTATCCTTGCTGCCCCTCACATCCCCCTGGCCCACCAAGAGCCCCGAGGCAGCCGTGAGGAACAGGCCCTGCTGGCCCAGGCTGGGCTCAGGGCTTGGCCTTTCTGCTTCCTGCAGCCAAGCCAGGCCTTGCTCAGCATTGCAGTTCCCTGCTCAGAGCCTTGGGCTCCCTGCAATCCTGGCCTCAAGGATCTGCTCTCACCAGGGCCTGGGCAGCCTTTGGCACTCCCTGCCCTCACTGGGGCCCAGACATGCTCCAAGGCACTTGGGGTTTTGCTGCTGACTCCTTGAGCAGCTTCTTCATCCTTCTCTCTGTGCCTGAGGCTCCTGGAGCCAGCCCCAAATCCACCATGGGTTTGATTAAAATACAGAAAGCCCTCAGGACCTCTTTGTCTCCCTTGCATTGTTTCCCAGTCTCCAGAGCTTGTGCAGTGATTGAAGTCAGTTTGGAGTTCTCTTCAGGAGGGAGATTCCAAAGTGCACCTCATGATTTTTGATTTAGGTCAAGGAAATATTTTTTTTACTTTTCATTCCAGAGAAGAGGGAATGGAAGGATTCCCCAAGAGATCTTAATGCTGAATTTCTCCTTAGGAGGTCTGGGCATGGAGAACGATGAGCCCCATGCAGGCTGACCCTATTTGGACAAGCTGTTCCTCACTCCCAGCCTCACCATGTCTGACATGGCCCACCTGGCACTGACATCCCTGTGACCTGCAGAAGAACCTTGTCCCCTGAGCTCTGCAGCTCCATGTCCCAGCCCATTGCACCATGTCCCACCTGCTCTCCTCAGGGCTCTGCCTGCACACAGGCCCAGGAGAAGTTTCCCTGTTGGGAAGGAAAGAATGGAAAAGCCTGAGCAGGTTTCCTAAACAACAAGCCCCACTCAGGAACCACCTGCTCACTACAGGCTGCCTGGAATGGTGTCACCTTTCTACAAGGAACAGTGTGAGCAGAAATGATATCTGGAAGCAGAATTCTCTGAGTCTTGCAGCTGAATTCTCTGTCCCTGTCTTTCCCTGGCTGTCTGTTGCAGATGGAAGCTGCTGGTGCCATCCTCACCTTTAGCCTCTCTTTTGAATGCAAACAGATGTTCCCAGGTGTGTTAAGCAGGATTTGCTCAATGTTTCCTCAAAACTTCTGTGTTCCTCATGGAACAAAGGGGCCATTTTGTCACTGAGGGGGTGACATGGAAGCAAGGAGTCCATTGTGACACTGGGGTGCCATGGAACCAAGGGACCATGGTGACACAGCAGGGCCTTGTGGATCCAGTGGTCCATTGTGACGCTGTGGATCCAAGGAGACCATGGAGACACCCCCAGAACCTCATGGAACCCAATGGTCCACGGTGACCCAGCAGGGCTGCATGGAGCCAATGGTCCATGGTGACACTGTCCATCCAAGGAATCTATTTTGACACTGTGGAAGTTCATGGAGCTAGAGAGGCCATTAAGACACTGAAGAAATTCATGGCACCAAATATCCATGGTGACACAGCAGGGCATCATAGGAACCAAGGAAATGCTGTTGGCAGTAGGGAAACTCATTAAACCAGGGGCCCTTGTGGCACTGAAGAACCAACAGAGCTGCTGGACCTTGTCCCCTGGCTCTGCACAGCTCCTTGGGAGGCATGGCAGGCGCAGCACCCTGGGAGCCTTGGAAATGCCCCTCTGGGATCAATGGCACACATTCCCCGGGGCTGGAATTCCAGTTCCCAGCCAGAAAAAGATGTTCCTGCCCTGGGAGTCAAAGCTCCTAAGAAGGAGCCAAAAGCCAAATGGAGCAAGATCTTACAGTGACATTTCACTGCCAGACTTCATAACTTCACCCATGGTTGTAGCTCCCAGATTGGGAATTAAATCAGGGCAGGGTCTTTGGTGGGAGCTCCCCTGGGTAAAGGGCGACGCTGAGAGAGAAACAGAGCAGACAAAGAGAGGCAGGAGAGAAAGGAGAACACAAACACAATCAGCTGAGAAGGTGGCACTCTGAAAAACAAACCAGAACTGACTGAAAATGAATGGAACAAAAAGAAATAATTTTGTAACTTGATTTCCTATCAAAATACAATTTCCTCCATTTCTCACAAACCTCCTCCCTGTGTCATTCAGCAGGGCTGTCAAAAAGGTTTTGTTCTGAGTGGATGTTCCAGGCTGCAGCCACAAGCAAAAAGGGAACGGGGATTTTCCTGCTCCTGGTGAGTTTGACATCTTCAGCTGAGGAGAGGAGGAGGCACCAGAGGAAAAGGGCAGCTGGGCTTCATCCTTCCACAGAAAAGAGTGAGGGGAAAATCTCCTATCCTGTTGACGAGAAGGAGGATGAGGAGGAGGATGTAAATTAGGAGGAGAATGAGGCCATGGACGAAGAGGACGATGATGACAAGAAGGAAGAGGACAAGGAGGAGTAATGTGACGAGGAGGATGAGAAAGAGGATAAGAAAGAGGAGGAGGACGAGGAGGAGGAGGACGAGGACAAAAATTGAGGAGACGTGGAGGAGGCAGATGAGGGAGGAGGCTGTGGACAAGGAGGACAAGGGGGAGGAGGAAGAGAAGGAGGAAAGGGACGAGGAGAAGGAGGAGGACGAGGACGACGAGTAGAAGGAGGAGGAGGATGAGGAGGAGGATGAGGAAAAAGAGGAGGAGGAGGAGAATGACGTAAAGGAGGAGGACAACACCATGGACAAGGAGGACAAGGATGAGGAGGAGGAGGAGGAAGACGACGACAACGAGAAGGAAGAGGAAGAGGAGGAAGAGAGAAGGAATGTGATGAGGAGGATGAGGAGGAGGACGATGAAGAGGAGAAGGATGAGGATGTGGAGGAGGTAGACAAGAAGGAGGACAAGAGAGAGGAGGAAAGGCAAGAGGAAAGGCAGGAGGAGGATGATGAGGACAAGGAGGAGGAGGACAAGGAGGAGGCAGAGGACGGACGAGGAGGTGGACATGGAGGACGTAGAGGAGGAGGAGGACAATGAGGACGAGGAGGAGGAGGAGGATGAGGGGGAGGAGGAGGAGGATGTCGAGGAGGGGAAGGAGGACGAGGAGGAGGAGGAGGAGGACAAGGAGAAAGAGGAGAAGGACGAGGAAGAGGAGGATGAGGAGGATGACGACAATAATGAAAAAGAGGACATGGAGGAGGAGGAGGATGATGAGGAGAAGCAGGAGGAGGAGGAGGATGGGGAGGAGGAGGATGAGGAGGAGCAGGAGGACGAGGAGGAGGCCGAGGATGAGGGGGATGATGAGGACAACAAGGAGGAGGAGGAAGAGGAGGAGGAGGGGAAAAAAGAGGGGTAGGAGGAGGAAGAGGAGAGAGAGGTTGAGGACAAGGAGGAGTCATAAGGATGAAGAGAAGGGCAGGGAGGAGGAGGGCAAGGAGGAGGAGGAAGAGAAGGAGGCAGAGGATGAGGAGGTGGACATGGAGGAGGTAGAGGAGGACGAGGAGGAGAAGGAGGACATTGAGGGGGACGAGGACGAGGATGAGGGGGATGATGAGGATGAAGACGAAGAGAAAGTTGGGTAAGAGGATGAGGATGAGGACGTGTAGGAGGAGGACAACGATGAGGACAAGGAGGAGAAGGAGGAGGAGGACAAAGATGAGGAGGACGAGGAGGAGGATGAGGATGAGGATGAGGAGGACGAGGAGGCGGACAATGAGGAGGATGAAGAGTACAAGGAGGTGGAGGAGGAGGAGGATGAGGACGATGATGAAGAAGAGGAGGAGGAAATGGACGAATGGGAGGAGAAGGACGAGCAGGAGGACTAGGGGGAGGATGAGGAGAATAAAGAGGACTAGGAAAACGAGGAGGAAGAGGATGAGGAGGATGAGGAGGAGAAGGACAAGGAGGAGGAGGAGGATGACGAGGAGGCGGATGATGAGGAGGACGAGGACAAAGAACAGGAGGAGGACGTGGACGAATGGGATGGGGAGGATGAGGAGGACAACTAGGGGGAGGGGGAGGACTTGGAGGAGGAGGACGAAGAGGAGGAGGACGAAGAGGAGGAGGAGGATGAGTGTTGGGAATTTAGCTGACTAGAGAATGGAAAAGTACAAAGCCGAGGCTAATTCCAAGTCCTACACCTGCAAGATAGTGTGTCCTTGGGCCTAGCTGGGTATGATAAAGAAATAGACAGCGAGACATGAGAAGTAGAGAACGTAGGCCCAAAGGAATTAGGAAGAGTTCATGGTATAGTTTAACCAATAGATTGGTTGGCTTACAGAATATTCATAAGCTTATTATTTGCTGTATAAGTGTTTGATGCTTTTTTCAATAAACTGGACCTGTGATGAACCATCTGGTGTCCTGGTCCCCTTCCTTCGACAAATGGTGACCTTGAACGTTGACCCCTCGTCTCGCACTAAAACAAAAAGGGGGAGAACACGCCACGGTCGAGGAAGTTGGAGTTGGGTCCTGTTTGCAGCCAGGACGGTGCCAGAATTTTGAAGCACCCTCGGGGTTCACATCGGTGACTCGAGCCATATGTGTCTGCCGGAGCCTGGAAAGCTGCAAAGAGCATGCTCACCAATAGATATGAATAGGCAAGCAGCACATAATTTATCCGCCGCATATCTAGAATGGCGAGGGGTAAAGGGGATAGATTTGTTATTAGCCTACAGATACGCTAAAGAAGTTTTCCTTAACCCTCATACAGTCCATGAACCCTCGGAATGGAGAAAATTTGGGGATATACTGTGCAAAGCAGTGTTAGAAGATGATAAGACAGCAAAGAAACTGAGCAAGCCATGGCGGGTGTTGCGCAATACACTGCTTCAGCATGTCTCTGAGCGCAAGGCAGCAGCCGCGGCTCAGGGCACTTGCGGGGCTGTGCCGCTCCGAACTCGGCATGGGCGCAGCGGCAGTAGCGGCGGCAGCCACAGTGGGAGCGGAGCCGCCGTGGGGGGAGCGACCTGCGCCGCCACAGCTGCAGCAGTGGCTGCGGCGCACGCAGTGATTCAGCCCGCCGGCGAGTCTTGTGAAAAAAAGAGCCCAGCGCGGGGGGGGGTCGCCCGCTCTGACACAAGCGGCGCGGGACCAGAGCGCTTTTCCAGCGCCAGCGTTTCTCCCTCCGCCCCGCGGCCGGCAAAAAGCTTCAGTTTTAAACCTAACAGCCGTAATAAATGTGACTCTTGTCAACAAAAGATCATTACTGCAATTAAGAAACTGGTGATTATAAGCAACACCAAAGAGCATTGCTGTCAAGACGTTTCTCCTCTAAGTTAAAAAGACTTTTTGTTCTTCCTGGCACAGACTGTGAAAGAGAAATCAGCGTAGTTTGAATACATGGGTCAAATTTTGGCCAATTTGGCTTAGCATCCGTTATGCTGTCTTAAAATCACCTGTATTATCATAGATTCTAAACATCAGAAGCATAAATAACTCAGTCGGTGGAACATCAAACCCTGAAATTGTATTTTGAAAAATTTATAATGTTAAAGATGTGTTAAAGTGATTGTATAAGTAAGATGTAATAAGTATGCTTTTTGTATTTTTTGAGCTTTGTTTAGACGTGGTAAAAGTAAAAGCAAGCACTGAATTTAAAAGAATTTTTCCACAGGTATACCTTGAACAAACTTTTTATGTTTAAGTGCATTCAAGTATAAAAATATTGCAGCAAACATGTGAAGAAAGTTGTTTTAGCTTAGTATTTTAGAAATCAGGCCTGTAAGTAAGTTATAGTACATGCTATATTCTATTTTTATAGTAGGTTTTATCCATTGCTAAGTAGTTTAAGTTAAATTATCTATTAAGTGCCATTAAATGTTAAATACTGTTAAGGTTAAGTTTTGTTAAGTTTATGTCCTGTTAGGTTTAAGTGCTGTTCAGTTTAATTTCTGTTAAGTTTAAGTGTTATTAAGTTTAAGTAAAGTTAGATTCTGTTAGGTTTAAATTATATTAGGTTTAAGTTATGTAGAATTTAAAGTCAGTTAAGTTTTGTTAAAGTTAAGTTTTGTTAGATTTAAGTGATTTTACATATAAGTTCTGTTGATTTAAAAATCTGTTAAGTTTAAGTTTTGTTAAGGTTAAGTTTTGTTAAGTTTAAGTAAAGATAAGTTTAAGTGATGTTAAGTTTTGTTAAGTTTAAATATTTTAAGTTTAAGAATTTTAAGTTTAAGTGCTATTAAGTTTAAGTAATGTTAGATAGACTTATGCTAGGCATTTATTTTATGACTTGCGTGCAAAGTGTTGTTGTGAACATCAGAGAAACTTTAGTTAAAAAGGACAATCAGAAGCATTTGTGAGTAGAGCCATTCCTGTTTGAAATATATCTGCTGTTTGAGAATGGAAAGCAAACTTACCAGACAATCAACGCAGGTGAAACCTGTGCACATTTTGTTCCTTTAGCTTATTTTTGTAGGTTGTATTAGCACACCTGAGTTTTGTTTGAGCCTTGTAGCACATAAAATCCTTTTTGTATCTGTCGTATCCTATAAATAGTGATAGCCTTTTTGGTTTGTTTCCCTGGCTTAGATCCCTTGTAAAAGAGAAACCTTGCTAGCTAAGAATACTGTTTGTAATATAATAGTTGTTAGAATTGCCTATTTTTGTGTTGCAAAGAGTGTGACACAGTTAGCCCATATGTGGTAGATAGGGAAAGGCGCTCTGGAAGATCTCGCGATGTCACGGAAAGGCAGGACCCCCTGTTCCTCTAAGATAAGAGATTACCCTAGGGGTGTGGCCCCACTAACAGTAGTGCTAGTAACTTTCCATTCTATACCCAGTACTTTTCCATTCCTTACTAACCATAGATAAGAAGGACAAACCCCCTTTTGACGTAGAGAACCCCTTAGACTATAAAACCCCACGAGAAGAAGTAATAAACGCCTTTAGACCGTCCACCATATTGGTGTCTGCGTGTGTCATTGGCCCGAGCGACCCTGCAGAGTGGGTCCCTGTGCTGATCCTCAGAACCAGGTCGCCTGCCTTGATCCAGAAGGCAACACCCATAGAACTTTGCTTTTTCCAAAAAAATAAAAACAGGGGAAATGTTGGGAATTTAGCTGACTGGAGAATGGAAAAGTACAAAGCTGTGGCTAATTCCAAGTCCTACACCTGCAAGATAGTGTGTCCTTGGGCCTAGCTGGGTATGATAAAGAAATAGACAGCGAGACATGAGAAGTAGAGAACGTAGGCCCAAAGGAATTAGGAAGAGTTCATGGTATAGTTTAACCAATAGATTGGTTGGCTTACAGAATATTCATAAGCTTATTATTTGCTGTATAAGTGTTTGATGCTTTTTTCAATAAACTGGACCTGTGATGAACCATCTGGTGTCCTGGTCCCCTTCCTTCGACAGATGAGTAGGAGGAGGATGAGAAAGAGGACAAGGAGAAGGAGGAGGACGACAATGAGGGGGACAAGAATGAGGAGGAGGAGGATGACGACTAGGATGAGGAGGAGGAGCAAGAGGAGGAGGAGGACGTGGAGGAGGAGGAAGAGTACGAGGAGGAGGAGGAGGATGAGGACGAAGAAGAGCAGGTGGACATGGACAAGGAGGAAGAGGACGAAGACGAGGGCGAGGGGAAGGGGAGGACTAGGAGGAGGAGGACGAGGAGAATCAGGAGAATGTGGAGGATGAGGAGGAGGACAATGAGGAGGATGAGGAGAAGGAGGAGGAGGAGGAAAAGGAGGAGGAGGAAGAGGATGAGGAGGAAAAGGACGAGGAGGACGAGGACAAGGAGGATGTGGAGGAGGATGAGGACGAGGAGGCGCATGATGATGAGGAGGAGGAGGAGTAGGAGGAAGACATGGATGAGGACAAGGAGGAGGATGGTTATGAGGAGGAGGAAGAGGAGGACGAGAAGAAGGAGGAGCATAAGGAGGATGCGCAATGTGGAAGTTCATGGACATCACACCATGAACAATATGATCCAGTGAAGGCAAATTTATTATCCCTAAAAAGACTATATTTATAATAAATCTCTACTGTCCATGCATCTCTAGCTAATACATAATTGGGTAATCCTAGCTGTTCATGCATCTAAAATGAATTCTAATTGGATCACCTAATTTTTCACGGGTCTCTCACACATCTGGCCCACCCATGGCTCACTTTTTTCTAACTTTCCCAAGCTTGCTGACAAACTTGCTGAGTCCTAATGACTCTTCTTTTTGTATCTTTTTCAAGGATATACAAATGCCATTTCTGAATATGTCCATTATTCTTGTTTGTGAACGTGTCCATTGTCCATTATTAAAAGCAGGCTGGATTATGCATCGTCTGAATATGGTCGTTGCCTAACAAAAACTCCTCAATCTGCAGAAAACTCTCAACAAACTGTGACAGATTGTGAGGGGCCGTGACGAGTCGTGAGGGGCCGTGACGAGTCATGAGGGGCCATGAAAGGCTGTTGGGGTCCTTGAGGGAGACAAGGGTCTCTGAGAGGCTGTGGGAGGCCAGGCACCTCATGGAACCAAGGGTCCATTATGACGCTGTGGAACCAAGGAGACTGATGTTTGCAGTATTGAAACTTATGGTGTCAAAAGTCCATCGTGACTTTCTGGGGCCTTATGGAGCCATGGAGACCATTATGACACTTCAGGACCCACTGGAACCAAGGGGCAATTGTGACACTGCAGGGCCTCATTTAACCAAGGGCTCATTGTAGCATGGCAGGGCCTCATGGAATCAAGGGTATTGTAGTGGGGCTCCATGAGACCACGGGGATATTTTGACTCTGGTGAACCAAGGAGACCATTGTGACATTTCAGGGCTACATGGAACTGAGAACTGATATGACAGTGAGAAGCCCATTGGAATCAAGAGGCCATTCCATACTTCAGGGCCTCATGGAACCGAGGAGCCCTTTTGACACTGCAGGGCCTCATGGAATCCTGGAGGCCATTATGGCATTTTGAGGCCTCATTGAATCAAGGGGCTCTGCAGGGCCTTGTGGAACCAAGGAGCTCCCTGTGACACTGCAGGGACTTGTGAAAGCAATGAGACCATTCTGGCACTCTGAGTCCCCATGGCACCAAGGGGCAAGTGTGATACAGCCAGGCCTTGTGGAACCAAGAGGCCATTGTGATTCTGGGGAGCCCAATGTAACCAAAGGGCCATTGTGCCATTGTGCATTTCCATGGAACCAAGGAAACTATTTTGACACTGCAAGACTTCATGGAAGCAAGGGGCCATTGTGCCACCGCAGATCCAAGGAGACCATTGTAGTATTGCTGGGCCTTATGGGAACAAAGATCTCTTGTGATACTATGGGGCCTCACGGAACCAAGGGGCAATTGTGATGCTGCAGGGCCCAAGGGATCCAAGAACATGGAAAATTTCTGTTTGGCTTGGTTTAACCGGTCCAGCTGACCTTGGCATGTTGAGGGTTGCTTCTCTCATTTAGTCCTGGAGTTCTCTGCTTTCCTTCCTGTGCGAAAAACTCTCAGTTTCCTCCAGGGATTCATGGCTGAAACTGGGATTCTATCTCCATATTTGATTAAATACACAGATTATCCCATATGAAACCTGCCAGAACAGAAAGCTCTGGATGGCCTTGGCATGCTGGGGCCACCTCTCATCTGTCTTCAGAACAATACAGGGGGAGGGTGGGTGTGTTTTCTTTCCATGGAAAAGAATATCTTTCAATTCAAGTGTCCATAACCAAAATTGGGAATCCGCCTCCAAAATTCCTTATATCCAAGGATTGCTCCCAGACAAAAGCTGCCAAGACAAACTGGTCTGGCCTTGGCCTCCTTGGGGCTGCCTCTAATCAGCCTTTGAAACACTGGGGCTTTGCCCTTTCCTTCCTGTGGAGAAGAACTGTCATTCTGGTCCAGGCACTCATGGCTGAAATGGAATTCCACCTCCAAAACTCCACAAATATCCAAGGATTGCTTTCAGACAAAAGCTGCAAGGACAGACAGGTCTGACTGGCCTTGGCCTCTGGTGACTGCCTCTGATCTGCCTTCAAAACCCTGGGGCTCTGCGGTTTCCTTCCTGTAGAAAAGAACCGTCCTTCTTGTCCAGGTGCCCATGGCCTCAAGCACGTGAGCACTGTGCAGGGACAGAGGAGCTCTGTGCTCAGTGAAGTGGAGACTGAGGAGAGCAGAGGAAAGCCCTGGGGGGAAAAACCTGGGAAGGGTGGTTTCAGAGATGGTGGATCCTTTTTACATAGTAGAGAACAGCTGGAAAAAAAAAAAAAATTAATGCCAAGGGCAGATGGGGAGGCCCAGACTAGAAACAAGGAGAAAGGAATTTCCCTCCCAGGGCAGAGTTGTGGTGGAACACATCTCCCAGAAGGAGTCTGGGTCAGGCCCAGGCTTTGTGTGGGCAGGCAGAGGCAGGCAGGAGGCAGAGCTGTCAGCAAAGGAAGCGCCCAGCCAGGTGGGGCAGCCAGGGGATGCTGACAGCCTGCAGGGACAGAGGAGCAGGGCAGGGACACCGTAGGACAGACTGGGCTGCACAGGGCACAGGGATGGGCAGCAGCTGCAAGACAGCCCTGCCAGAGCCAACTTGGGCAGCACTTTGACCATGGCTGCTGGCCCTGGGCCTGAGGCCACGAGGGGACAAGTGACCCTTGCAGGCCTGGGGCCTCATTGCCTCCTTGTCCCTGCTCAGCAGCCTGGCAGGGGCAGCCCCATGCTCCTGCCCTTGCCATTGCACATCCCCACTTGCCAGTTCCAATCCTGGGAAGAGCCCTGAGCAAGGAGGGAGGGACAGGATCTGCCCTGCCAGGGGCTGGGGCTCAGGCCTTGGCCTTTTGCATTCCTGTACCACATCCAGCTTTGCTCAGCACCAGAGACACCATTGCCTTGTTTGTCCCCAGCTGCCATCACTGCCTCCAGTGTTCTGCTCTAACTGGAACCTGGGGACACTTTCTCAGTTCTGTCCCTCAGTGGAACCCATTAAAACTTATATAACCTGCAGAGTTTAAATTGCATTTTGAGTTCTTGAGAAGTTTTTGAAGACCCTCTCAGGGACTGACTCTGATGTAAACAACACAAAACCCTGAGAGGGTCAATAAAGTTTTTTTAGTCCAGTTATGGACAGAGATTTCAAATGCCTTGTCAGAAATACACATTCCTATTTTAAATGATGTTGGTAATTTCTATTTCTCCTTAGAGCAGAGGTGATTGCAGCATTCTGTGTTTGATATTGACCCAGGGTCTCTCCTCAGTGAAATAAACAGGGCAGGAGACTTTTTCTCCTTTTAATGCCTTTATTAAAAGTGATCAGCTCAGGATTGGGCAGCTCGGTGGGGCTGCAGCTTCCCGCCGTCTCTCCCAGGGCAACGAGGAGGAGGAGGGTATGCGCAGCTTTGTCCACGTGGGCCAGAGCTGGGGGTCTGGTCCTCGTGGGAGCCTTTAGGGCGTGGTGACCCCTTTGGACGTGGTTGTTCGCAGCTTCGCCCTGTCTGCTCCCGGTGTCGGGACGACTCCCGTGCTCAGGGTGAGAGGGACTACGAAGGTGTTCAGCATCTCTGCAGGCTCCAGCACTCTGTTTCTGACGTCCAGACATCACTCCAATCTCTCAGCTCTATGTTGGCTCGTTGTTTTGGGAGTCTTGTTTAACAACCTAGAAGCAGTAGCTTCTCATGGCATGCTAGTCCTGGAGTTATTTTTCATATCTCCCCCCGCAATTCTCTTCTCGTCACTGTTTGGGGAGGTCTCCACCCTTCACTGTCCCAGAGAAGAGCCATTAACTCGGCCCAAGCTAGGCTTCTACAGTGTCCCATTGTCGGCTGTTTTTGATGGCCTGGAAAGGCTCGGGATGGCCTTGGGACAGCCCGCGCTCCAAAGGACGAAAAGAGTCTTCAGGTTTTTTCTCAGCCTTCAGTGTTTATTAGTTTTTATCTACAAGATTTTCTCTCTGCCCGACAGAGGTCCGCACAGCACATCGGCCATGAGCACACTGAGAACCCTCAGGGCGGTCACTTATCTTTATACGCAAAACTACGTATAAGATATTTACCTATTTTCCCCAATACCTTTCACCCTTATGTGCACTTTTAGTAAGAACCAATCTCAAAGTGCCACCACCACCACAGAAGATGGAGGCCAAGAAGAAGAAGAAGAAGAAGAAGAAAGACAGGACAAGCCCTAATTCCTCCATCTTGTTTCTCTAGACCCCCCTGTACTGCAATTCTAAAACCTGTGTTTCACACTATAATTAACCTATCCCTTCACCATTTATCCCCGTGTGATCCTCCCATGCTCATACAGGTGTCGTCTCCTGTGCAGGATCAAAGTCCAGCCACCAGAAACTTCTGGAAAAATTCCAGGACCTCCGAGCCCCCCAAGGGTTATCTTGGTAACTCTGCACATCAGGACTGATGTGCTGAGATCCAACACTACAGATACAAAAACAACTGATAACAACAACGACCCGTAATTACCATAACACACAAGCAGCACCACAGCAGCAACAGTAGTAAACTTTTGCTGACAAAACAAAATTGGCAGAATTTTTGTTCATAACAGGAGGGATCTCAGAAAGCTGCTGAGGGATCAGAAACTGCAGAAGTTCAGCAAGCCCCTGGTAAGGACGGCCTGGAATCCCCAACTCAGCCAGGAGAAGGCCCCTGAGGGCGGTGCTCAGTGTGCGAGCCGGGCAGCTGTGCCCCTGCGCGCTGCTGCAGCCAGAGGCCGCGCGGGCTCTTCTCCAGGCTCCCGTGGGCCCGAGCCAGGTGCCCATGGAGCCCCGGCCCGGCGGGGCTGCGGGGCAGGGGCGGCACTGCGGCTCCCCGGGCAGCAGCCGGCCCCTTCCCCCTCCCTTCAGGAGCCCGGCGCCAGCGGCTGCTGGCCGCGCCTCGGGGCTGTGCGGGCAGGGGAGCCCGGGGCGGGGCGCAGGCAGCGCCCGGCCCAGGGGCTGAGCCCGCGCCAACCCTTCCCTCCTGCCGCTCTCTGCAGCTGGCAGAGGACAGGAGCAGAGCGGCCGAGCACCTGCGCCGGGCCCTGTGCTACCTGGAGAGCACACAGGAGCCCCTGCGAGAGGCGGCCATCAGGTTCATGGGTGAGTTACGAGCCCGGGCTCCCTCCCCAGCCCGCCGCAGCTCGGCCCCAGCCCCGCCTGTTGCCCCGACAGCGGCAGCCGGGCCCGGCGCCGTGGAGCCCCGCCTGGCCTGGGCATTGCTGCTGCCGCCCTCTGACAGCCGTGCCCTGGGGCGACAGCGCGCTGCATGGGCTGAGCTGAGCGCTGCTGGGCCAGCAGCCCGTGTGGCCACAGCGCCTGGCAAGTCACTGGGGCCGTGACAGACTCTGTGTTCAAAGGCATGGCCGGGCGGCACCTGAGGGGGCAGCAGCAAGAGCTGCAGCGGATCTGCACTGGTGAGTGAGGGCAGCGGGCTGACAGCGGGGACTGCTGGGGGGAGCTGCAAGCCCTGCCCCGGCTGCGGAGGGCTCTGCTCCCGTGGGCAGAGCACACGGAGATTTCAGGGCCACGTGGCCAGCATCTTTGGGCTGATCCCCTTGCTCCCTTTGCTCCCTCCTGGCCATGGCAAGAGCCGGCTTGGGATGGCACTTGCAGGGGGATCTTCCTCGGCTCCCTGCAGCTCCAGCTTCTGACTGTGCCCCTGTTCCTCTCTCTCGCAGCCCTGGAAGACAAAACGAATGACGTCAGCCTCGCCGTCGGAAGCCTGGCAATTCAAACGCTGTGCATCCTCAGGTCAGGAGAGCGGGCTCCTATCTCCAGGTTCCAGTGGCTCCAAAATCACCTGCGCAGGGCGTGGAAGACATGGCCCTGTCTGTCACAGCTCGGCTGCCTGCCCTGCCAGAGCTCTGTGGAGAGCTGATCCCAGAAGCTCTTTTTGCTGGGGCCACCTGAGTCAGGTTTTATTTTGTTTTTCTTCAAGAATTTTCTTTTCATTGGTTTTTTTTTTTTCTTTAACCATGTAAATATAGACTATGTTAACATACACAGACTCCCAGCATTTTTCTTTTGCTGCCCAGGGTCCGTAGGGCATAGGGGAGAAGGGGGAAATGGGTGCTTGCGCTCAGCCAGCTGCCCAGGCGTGCAGTGGGCCAGGTGAAATGGCCAGAAGCCCCTTGGCCTTTGGTGGTTCTGCTGAAGCCTTTGTGCTGCCCAGAGAGCGGCTGGGCAGGGGCCGGAGCTGCGGGGATCCCTGCCAGAGCGGTGCCTGGAGATGGTCACAAGCCCTGTGCCAGGCAGGAAGCGCCAGCCGTGTCCTCCTGCCTGTGTGCTGCTGGCTGCCTTGCTGAGGGCTCCCAGGTGCCTCTGGAGGGGCTGCTCTGGAGCTGCTGTGGGGCTGCGGCGCTGCTGCCGGGCGGCTTGGCCGGGCTGGGGCAGCCCCTGAGGGGCTGGGGCGCTGGCAAGCCCCGGGTAATGGGTTGTCAGAGGCCACAAGCAGCCGCCTTGTTCCTGCCAGAGTTGACTTGCAAGACGCATCCTTGGCACTCTGCAACTAACAGCATCAGTGTTGTTGGAAACCCAAATGCAGAGAAATCTCAGACCTTTGGTCTTGTCAGCAAAGCTTAGTATTAAACACAGGATTTGATCTGAGACCTAGGAAAGGGCTCCAAAACTTAGGTGCTAGAAGCGAGAATGCGGATTTCTAGTCTATAGCAGCGACATGGGGAGAAAAGTTGAAGTGGAGGAAAGTTTAGAGTTTTCAAGTTCAAGATCTAGGAAGAAATCAAAGTAGTTACAATGCTAAACAAGAAGATTAGGATGCAGTGCTGTAGGTTTGTGTGTCATAGCATGATTGGCTAAGGAAGCTTACACTGTTAGCATGATGTGGGGACCCAGGAAATTCCTCTGGCTGCCCTGCAGGACTCGAGAGCCTGTCAGAGGGCTCAGAGACCTTGGCACAGAGCCCAAGACCCCCGTGCCTTTGATTTAGCACTTGGAAAAAACAATCACCAACCTTGTATGAAGAATGACCAGCCACAAAAAATGAAGTAGAATGATAGTGAATTTATCCCAGAGTGGAACAATAGATTTTGAGGGTTTTTAGAATGGGGCTTCAGGGGGCAAGATGGAGGAATCTGGGCATGTCCAGCCTTTCTCCTTCTTCTTCTTGGCCTCCATCTTCTGGTTGATGTTGGCACTTTGAGATTGGTCTAGAGTAGAAGCTCACTGTCTAACATAGATGATAGGGATTGGAAAGTAATTGTAAATATTGTACAGGTAGTTTTTAGTATAAAAAGATAACACCACCCCAGGGGAGGCAGAGTGCCTTAGACTGTCTTGCTGAGCTGTGGTAGATAGGGACAGGCGCTCCGGAAGATTACGCGATGTCACAGAAAGGCAGGACCCCCTCTTCCCCTAAGATAAGAGATTACCCTAGGAGTGTGGCCCCACTAACAGTACTGCTAGTAACTTTCCATTCCTTAACCAGTAATTTTCCATTCCTTACTAACCATAGATAGTAAGGACGGACCCCCTTTGGATGTAGAGAACCCCTTAGACTATAAAACTCTACGTGCAGAAGTAATAAATGCCTTTGACGTCCACCACATTTGTGTCCACGTCTTTCATTGGCCCGAGCGACTCTGGAGAGTTTTGGGTCGCCGTGTTGATCCTCAGAACCAGGTCGCCTTGCCTTGCACCAGAAGGCAACATCTGGTGCCGGAAACCCGGGAGCCGATCTGCGCCTGGGGAACGGGGATTCTCCTGGAAAGAGGACAGCGGCTGTGGCAGCAGGCCTGACCACAGCGGGAGGGACGCCTCCGGACCATCGTGGACCATGGAAGCCACAGCAAAGGTCGTAAGTCAGGCTCATGAGCGATGGGGAATTAAATGTGAGCTCAGGAACTCTAATCTTGCTATTGCAAGGCTCCTAGAGCTGGGGACGATCAACTGTCCGGTAAATATATTATATTCGGAAGCGCGGGAGAAGTGCACTGCCGCCTCAGCAGAGGACTCTAAGTCCACAGGCAGTGGTAAAAACCTCAAAGCGTGGGGGAAAGTAGAAGAGGCCCTACGCAAGACTTTAGAAGAACAGGAGACGCGGGAAGCCACGCATATACGTTTATTAGCTACACCAAAGCTGGGGGTGGGGGCCGCGACGCAGACCGCCTCTTAGAGCGATCGGATTGAAGGCGGGAATATGCGGGGGCTGCGCGCGTTCCACCCCTTCCTGAGCCTGAGCCCAGACCCCCCGAAGCCCCCAGGAGACCCCCCAGAAGCCCCAGGGGACCCCCTGACCTTCCCGCAGAGTTCACCGGGTCCTAGCCCCGCCGCGGAACCATCTGAAAAATCCGCGGTTTCTCTAGCTGTCTCATCCCCGCCGGTCGCTGATCCAGCGCAGGAGGCAGAGCAGCGCGCGCGATGCTTCTGGCGGGGGCTCGCGGAGGAGGCGCGGAATGCGGCCGGATTGTCGGACACCATAGGGATCGATAAAAACGCCCCCCCACCATATGCGTTTGAAAATGGCGCTGAACTGCATGGTCAGGGCGGAAAGGAGGAGGCGGGGGGCGGAAATGCAGTCAGGCTGCTTAACAACGCATGCGCGGGCGAGCAGGGAGATGGGGCGGCCCCCGCGGAGGTGCGCAAAACCAACCAGAGCGCTCTATCCAATTTAGGTCCTTATAGGGTAAGGACCTCCCCCGGCAGGAGGCGGGGTGATCCCAGGGAGAGGGAGCAGCACCACCCCCAAAGGGAGGAGCGAGGTCGAAGCTGAACAAGACGCCATGGAGCACCGGAAGTGCACCAGCAGTCAGCTTCCGGCTCAGAGTCAAGTAACAGCTGCTCAGACAGCTTGGAAGAGCCGACCGAGTCCGGCTGGGACTCGGAAACCGAGAGAGCAGAATTAATGCGGTTTCGAGCGAAACCGAATAAAGCTTTAAACAATATCGGGAAACAATCGCAACACAAACTCACCGATTGGGGAAAAATAAAAGCAGCCTGTGGGGACCAGGCACGGGCAGCCTCCATGCGCGCTTTCCCAGTGGGGGTTGCCGGAGCGCAGGGGAACCAACAAAGGGCATATACCCCAGTTAACCCAAAAGAAGCCAAAGCGATTTCAGAAATAGGGATCAACTCAGCTGTAGTACCCACTCTTGAGGACGACCTTTCTAGCAATAACCATCTGCTCACTTTTGATATTACGCAAATAAGCTGCATGCTTATTGATGGGGTGGGGCGGATTGTATTTAAGCAGGAATGGCAGGACGACCGCGTTAGCCCAGGCTTCCCAGGAAGGGCAGCAACTCAGCGAGCTGTCCCCAGCCGGCACCGCTTTCCCTGGCAGCACCCTCACTCCAAGCATCCCGGCCCCGGGGAAACGGGACGTCCTTTCCATGCTCGGATTTCGGATTAAAAATTTATCATGAGGGCCACTGCCGTACACCCCACGCTGCCAATCAAATTGACTTGGAAATCATCAGACCCTGTATGGGTTGAGCAGTGGCCCCTGACAGAGCCTCGAGCGGCAGCTTTGCTGGAAGTGGTCGACCACGAACTGCAAAAGGGTCACATAGAACCCTCCACCAGCCCATGGAACACCCCTGTGTTTGTGATCCCCAAAAGGTCCGGAGAAGGCTATCGTCTCGTCCACGACCTGAGAGAAGTGAACAAGACGATCCGACCCATGGGTCCAGTCCAGACACTGCTACCCATGAACTCAGCCGTCCACGCAGGGCAGCCGTGTGCAGTACTGGATATCAAGGACTGTTTCTTTTCAATACCCCTGCACCCTGAGGACAGAGAACGATTCGCCTTTTCCGTGGTGTTTCGAAACGGCGAGCAGCCCAACCTTCGCTTCCAATGGAGAGTGCTTCCACAAGGCCTTGTTGACAGCCCGACCATATGTCAAATCACCGTGAACAAAGCACTAATGCCGGTCCGAAACTCCTACCCCACCGCAACCATCATCCAGTACATGGACGACATCCTGGTCGCAGCACCATCGACAAGCCAAGTAGATGACCTGGTGTCCACAATCACGGAGACCCTTCAGGCCAACGGCTTCGAGATCGCGAGTGCAAAGATCAAGAGAGGACCCTGCGTGACCTTCCTGGGAGTAGGAATTACAAGCTCCTACGTGACACCCCCCGAGATGAAGATCAACCGAGACGTCAAGACGCTCCACGACGTGCAACGCCTGGTGGGATCGCTGCAGTGGCTTCGCAACATTGTCCTGATTCCTCCCGAGGTCATGGACTCTCTGTACGACCTCCTGAAAGGAAAGCACCCCTGGGAACCCAAGGACCTGACGCCGCAAGCAACGAGCTCCCTCGACTTCATCGAAAGCCAGATGTCCACTGGCACACTTGCCAGGTGGAACCCAGACGTGCCACTGGACCTGTACGTCCATTTCACACCGAAGGGGGGAGTGGGAGCACTGGCCCAAGGACTTGCTGAAAAGGCCCGGCCGATCCAATGGGTGGTCCTCAGAAGACTTGCACGTGCATTTTCCCCAGGAATCGAATTCATCGCCAGCCTCATCATGAAAGGCAGGAGACTCACCTTGAAACACCTAGGGACAGAGCCGACAAGCATCCACCTTCCGTTTCGCAAGCAGCCAACCACGGAGTCAGCCACAATATAGGAGTACCTAGCCCTTGCTCTCACCGGCTTCGGAGGAGAAATCTCCTACTCCTCCAGACCACCCTGGACTCAGCTGCTGACTGCAGTCGACATGGACATGCCTCTGAAGGTCAAGGACAGACCGCAGCCAGCACCAACGGTCTTCACAGACGCTTCCTCCACGACTTCAACCGCTACAGCAGTGTGGCAGGCAGGAGAGCAATGGCACTCCGTCAAAGCGTGTGACCCCACACTGCCAGTGCAACAACTGGAGCCAGAAGTGGTTTTGGCGTGTGGACTCTTCCAAGAAGAACACCTCAACATCGTAATGGACTCTATATTCGTGGCAAGGCTCTGCCTAGCCATGGCAGGACCAGGTGTGTCAATATCAGAAGCAGCCCTAATGCTGGAAGAAGCACTCTCCTAGCGACAGGGCACCGTGTCAGTCATCCACATCAACGGCCATGACCCAGTCAAAGGTTACTTCCAGATCAGCAACGACAAAGCGGACGCCACAGCAAAAGGCGTTTGGACCTTGCAAAGAGCTCGTCAACTGCACGAGTCGCTCCACATTGGAGCCAAAGCACTGGCGAAGAGATGCGAAATCTCGACAGCGGACGCAAACCATGTGGTAGCCACCTGCCCTCATTGCCAGAAGTCACCCCTTTGGACCTGCGGGGTTAACCCAAGAGGTCTCAAGAGCTCAGAAATCTGGCAGTCGGACTTCACCTTATGTCAACTGCTGAAGCCCCGAGCATGGCTTGCAGTGACAGTGGACACTTATAGTGGAACGATCATAGCCACACAGCACCCCAAAACTAACTCCAAAGCCACAATTCAGCACTGGCTGACAGCCATGGCTTGGCTTGGTATCCCCAAGCAGATCAAAACGGACAATGGCTCCAATTTCACCTCCAAACCAGTACAGGAATTCGCCTCAAAATGGGGCATCACATTAGTGCAAGGCATCCCATATAACAGTACCGGGCAGGCCATAGTTGAGAGAGCAAACCAGACCCTGAAAACCAAGCTAGAAGTGTTGGCAAAAGCAGAGGGCTTTGCCAATGCCATTCCCCCAGGAGATCAGGCACGTATGCTGGCAACCGCTTTGCTGGCACTGAATCAATTCCCTAGGGGAGATGAAAAAAACAGTCCCGTCCAAAAACACTGGGCCACTCGAACGCTAGAAGAGGGCCCACAGGTGGTAATTAGAAACGAGCTAGGCGAGTGGGAACGGGGTTGGAGGCTGATGCTGACGGGGCGAGGGTACGCAGCTGTCAAAAAGGATGGCAAAATCAGGTGGTGTCCACTTAAGTCGATTAAACCAGACCTTCATTGCGAGCAGAATGAGACTGACAAGAATTGCGAGTTTTTGTTTACAGGACATGCTCGTGGGATGTCCTCGTGACGCGTACATCCCGGTTCCAGACGAAAGTGACAGACCACCAAGCCGTCAGGCAGCGCCCGAGAGACCCGCACGGGTGAGACCCAAGCGCCAAGGGTGTTTCTGTGTGATTTTGCTGTTGGGGCTTGTCGCCAGAAGGCAAGCCAGCCCAGACCACTACCCCCATCGGCCCTTCAGGTGGGCCATGCGACATCTTAGTAGTGGCAAAGTGCTCAAAGAAATCACCACACCAAACACCCCATCCTTCGTTCTCCGCATCACCGACCTGTTTCCAGGACAGCCAAAGCTAAACCCCTATTCCCCACACGTCACACACTCGTATCTATCCTACTGGTGCCCAGCTTCAAACCCTGGGAAAAGCTACTGCAATCACCCAGGGTGGGGATATTGTGGGCACTGGGGCTGCGAAACCATAGTTACAGATGCCAGACTGTCGGGGCCTGGGTGGGATCCACAAGAGCCAGACAAATTCTTACAGTTCACCTGGGCACCCATCGGCTGCCAAACGCCCTTCTTCTTTCACGAAAACTTCCATCGAAACCAACATAAAATCCCTAGATTTCGGGCATGCACTGATTACAACATGACGGTCTTGCAGCCAGATCACCCTAGCTGGGCCATAGGCAAAACATGGACAGTAGTCCTTCAAGGGTCAAAAGAGAGGGTGAACGTGCAAATTTTCAGGCTCCAACCGTCGGCACCCCGGGCGGTCGGACCCAGCAAAGCGATTAAAAGCGTGCCGAAAGGGAGAAACGTAACCTACCCCAAAACCTTACCCACAGGGGTCAGCAATGTCCCGACCGGTCAAGCGGAAACCTTTCAGATGAGCCGCTTAACCGAGTCAGACTCAGACCCAATCCTTCGTATGTTAGAAGCTACCTTTGTATCCCTGAACGAATCCAACCCTAACCTAACTGAATCCTGCTGGCTTTGTTACGATGTCAAACCCCCCTTTTACGAAGGAGTCACTCTAACCACTCCCTTCAGTTATTCCTCAGCCGATGCCCCTCACCAGTGCAGATGGGATACCCCTCGCAAAGGAATCACACTGAGTCAAGTCACAGGCCAAGGCAGATGCTTTGGCAATGCAACCCTAGCTAAGCGGGGAGGCAACATCTGCACCAAAATTGTCAAGCCTAACAGGAAAAACAACAAGTGGGCAGTCCCATCCACATCTGGGATGTGGGTTTGCCAGCAATCTGGAGTGAGTCCTGGTGTGTTCCTTCCCAAATTCAATGACTCTAACGACTTCTGTGTCCAAGTTCTGATTGTTCCTAGGGTCCTGTACCACTCAGACGAAGAAGTGTACCATCTTCTTGAGGAACCCAGCCGGACCCACAAAAGAGAAATAATGACAGGTATAACTGTCGCAATGCTGCTTGGCCTGGGAGCAGCCGGAACGGCCACGGGTGTCTCAGCCCTAGCGACCCAGAACCAAGGACTGTCCCAGCTGCAACAGACCATTGATGAGGACCTGCAAAGGATCGAGAAATCCATCTCCTTTCTAGAGAAGTCGGTCTCCTCACTCTCAGAAGTGGTCTTGCAGAACAGGCAAGGCCTGGACCTCCTGTTCATGCAGCAAGGGGGCCTGTGTGCCGCCTTGAAAGAGGAGTGTTGTTTCTATGCAGACCACACGGGAGAAGTGAGAGACTCCGTGGCAGAACTCCGGAACCGACTGGCTCAGAGACAGAAAGACAGGGAAGCCCGACAGGGCTGGTACGAGTCCTGGTTCAATCAATCACCTTGGCTAACCACTCTGATTTCTGCCCTGATAGGTCCATTGGCGATGCTGCTTCTAACAGTTACCTTCGGACCATGCCTGCTTAACAAGCTGGTCTCGTTCGTTCAGAGCCGCCTGGAACAGACCAACATCCTGTTCATAGGCCGACGACAATTGCTGTGAATTCAACCAGGGAACACTGCCAGTCAAAAGATTTTCCGAACTTGTTCTGGCAAAAGCTTACTCAGGTTTTCCAAAACCCTTTCCCTTTTCAAGTTAGAACCTTATACCACATTTTAGTACCTATGTATACGACTACCTCATTCATTTGTGAAAAAGGGGGGCGGAGATGTGGTAGATAGGGACAGGCGCTCCGGAAGATTACGCAATGTCACAGAAAGGCAGGACCCCCTGTTCCTTTAAGACAAGAGATTACCCTAGGAGTGTGGCCCCACTAAGAGTACTGCTAGTAAATTTCCATTCCTTACCCAGTAATTTTCCATTCCTTACAAACCATAGATAATAAGGACAGACCCCCTTTGGATGTAGAGAACCCCTTAGACAATAAAACCCCAGGAGAAGAAGTAATAAACGCCTTTGAACATCCACCACATTGGTGTCCGCATCTTTCATTGGCCCGAGCAACCCTGGGGAGTTTTGGGTCGCCGTGCTTATCCTCAGAACCAGGTCACTTTGCCTTGCCCCTGAAGGCAACACTGAGCAGATCTCAGCAGGACAGGGGAAAGAATTTTATAGATAAGATACAATAAACAACCTTGAGACTGAGAAATTAAGAGCTCTGACTCCTTCTTCAACCACCGGGCTGGGACAAGAGACTTTTTAACTTATCTCAGGGTCACTCTGACCAGCTAGAGACCCCGAGAGCATGAGTCCGTAAGATGAAATCTTGAAGACTGGGTCCAAAACATAAATATCCTTGTTGGCCATGTCTTCTTGGCCAAGAAATCCTTCAAAGCTCTTGTAACTACAAGTCTTGCGGCCCTGTGAGCCATGCGGTGGAGATGTGAGCCCAACTCAACCTTCCTGCCTATGTAGAAGAGAAAAAAAAGCAATGGCATCATCTAAAAAACTCAGAGGTCCACTCTCTAGCTTGTTCCAAACCCCTTCCAATCCCTCAAAGTGTGATTTAGCTACAAATAGATGACAAGGACTCTTAGGGCTGCCTCTTTGACTCCAGAGTGGCTGCTTTAGAATCTTTCACATAACCCTGTGTAGTTAGGTGCCAGAAATGGATCATTTGAAGAAACTTTCCCAACTGACTTGCATGGAGGCTTGTTTGAAGGGTGTTTGAATGGAAAGCCTCCCAGCAGAGGTCTGGGCTTTGGCCTAGCTGTGTCCCCTGCTGATTGTGAAGTGTGTCATCAGCTGAAGTGCTATCTGGGCTAAAAATATCATCCAGTCAATTGGACTTGCTCTTTTTGGCCTATAAAAGCTGGACCCACTTTTGGGGCAAATTTGGAGACCTCATCTATGGGTGGATGGACCACCTAGGATTTTCCCAGTTGCTGGGAATGGTTCTCCAGGTCTCTGGAGTAAAACGGGGCTGCCCAGCAACTGCGCATCTGCAAGATGACAAACAATTGTCTTGGTTTGAAGAGAGAGGTGTCTGCTAAGGAAGGCAGAAGTCTTCTCTGAAATGTTAAATGTAAATCCCCTGCCTTCAAATGATTCTCATTTAGAAATTCAAATGCTCTCAGGGAAAGATATGGGGATAGGCCTGAGCCCGCAGAGCAGGGCGGCCTTTGCTTATGGTCTGAGCCCTTCCTAAAGATCCTGTCAGGCTGTCTTAGACACCTGGGGCCAGGGATTCCTTCCAAGCTGGGCCACTTTGGCTGGCCTGGGGCCAGCCCCAGGGCAGGAGGCAGTGTGTGCAAGGCCCCTGGGTGGCACGCTGCAGAACGGTCACCGTGCCATGGAACGGAACCCGGTCACCAAGGTCCCTTTGTGACACGTGGGAAATAGAAGCTTGCCCGGGTGCTGGGAACAGGCAACGGGGCACAACGGGACAGAGCAGTGCTGTGAGGAGCCCCCACACAGCGCACTCATTCCCGTCTGACCAGGAGCTTTTCTGCAGCCTTGTTCCTGCAGCTGAGCTTGAGGCCAGAGCACAGGACTCGGTGACCCGTGGCCTTCCGAGGCTTCTATTCTGCAGCTGCCCTCAAGGGCAGAGCGTGGGACTTGGTGCCCCGGAGCTTTCCTGAGGCGTCTCTCCTGCAAGTAGCTCCTGTCACAGACATGGAGCAGAGACCCCCGAGAGTGCCCAAGATGGCCTGGGTGGAGGAGGAGGAGGAAGAAGAAGGACCTGGAGCAGCCCCAGCACAGGAGACTGACGAGGTGGTGCCCTTCAATCCACCGCAGCAGGGTGAGTGGCAGAGCTGGGTTGCAGGGCTGGAGCCTGCAGCCAACTTGGCCCCATGCCATGCCATGCCATGCCATGCCATGCCATGCCATGCCATGCCATGCCATGCCATGCCATGCCATGCCATGCCATGCCATGCCATCCCCTGGGGAAATGCCCATGGACAGGTGGGAAGAGGGGCCGGGCAGACACCCCACAGCCCCCTCGCTCCATCCCCCTGGGGCATCCCAGGGCTCTGCCTGCCTGGGGAGCACAGGCCTGGGCTGTGTTCTCCGGCCTCTCCCGCAGCCCCTCAGCTCTGGCTGCACTCCCTCTTTGCCAGATGAAGCTGTGGAGCACACACAAGAGCAGGAATCCAGCCGTGGCCACTTCCACAGAACAGCGCAGGTACCTGCAGCCACCTCCACCTGGGCTGGGCCTGCTGTCCCTGCTCAGCCCAGCACCGTGTGTGCAGCACGCCATGCAACATCCCCGGCTTCTTGCCCTTCTCCTACAGCTCGTTTGCGACTTCATCCGGAGCATTCGGCAGGAGGAGACCCGCACCATGGGCACTGGGCTCAGAGCTCACTGCGAGCTCCTCAAGCATGAGACCAGTGCCGCCCTGCTGGATTTGCTCCTGGAGAAGGGTGTTGCCAGGCCAGAACAAGTAAGCAGCCTGGGGCCAGGCTTCAATTCCCCCATGAGTCACATGGCTTCCCCAGCCACGCCTGCTGGTCCCTCAGAGCCTTTGAGGCCATGGCAGTGCACTTCTCTGGGGAGCCTGGGGACATTGCTCTCTCTGGCAGCTTTCCAAGTCTCCCCGTGCCTCCTGCAGGTGCCTGCCATGGTGAGGTACACCGATGGCTCCTGGCCAACGATTCTGCCGAGCACAGGCTGGACAAGGCCCTGCTGAAACTCACCAAAGCACACCCGGCTGACGCAGTCTCGACGCTCCTGCGTGTGGCCCCGTTGTTTTGCGGAGAAAAGAAGAAACCTCACAACTTTTATAAAGTTGTAAAGCCCGGTATGCTTTTATTACAACGCGCACCGGACGCAAGTCCCCCAGCAAGGCATGCGTACCTCTGAAGACCTCAGGTCGTCTTTTATCCCCCTCCCAAATGCATATGCATACAGTTTCACAAGAAGTTCATACATATTCATTCCGCGTGACATTTAGCACTAGCTCTTCTTTATCAGAGGAATTCCTAGGTCTGGGGCAGATCGACCTTGCGGTAATTTCTGTTTTTCTTTCTCTGTTTCCTTGCTGTCTCTGGAATGCGGCCTTTCCTTCAGCTTTGGCCCTACAGACCTCTCACCTCTCCCAGGCACTTCACCTAATTCAGAATGGATCCCCACTCCGTCTCATTCCCCCCTTTCCTAGGAAATAAGTAAATTCTTTTCTTAATGAAAACCTTCACAACAGTAAGTGTCTTTTAGTGCTTCACCGTGTGCTTTTGACAAAGATGTTAGTAAAGCTATTTGTTGTAGCATTCTCCAGTACCAAATTAATAATATAATAGATAGTCCTAAACTCATCCCAACTAATATTAGTAAGACTACAATGGGGTGACACAACTTAGTAAAGATTCCATTCGCAGTTGGTGACCACCCAAAGAGCACATCCAATAATCTTAACAACATTTCATATACAGAGATTAGAATGGTTTCTACTAGACAGAATAACATCATTGCTATCAATTTGTACAGCAGCACAAGCAGTTCTCAAGCATACCCCCTTTTCTAGTATATACGAGCACAGTTTTCTGGTCAGTGACTGGATGGACTTCGAAGTGACAAATACTCTGTTCAGTGTCCAAACACACATCCTGAGCATTAATAGTATTGCTTTCGCAAACGAATCCCGTCTGTTCTCTAGTAATGCAGGATTCTAATTTTACTGTCTGCCACTTTCCATTCATCTTTCGTGCCCACACTCCATGTTCTGAAGGATAGAGTATTGTTTTTTCATGGTTTGATCCTAGAGCAATGATGGGATGGACAACATAAACAGTGGCATTATGTATGGTAAGCACAAAGGCAGTTGCCACATTAGAAACAGGATCATAGGTGAAATTCACCATAGTCTGCCAGGTTTGAAACTTCCTTTCAACATCAATTGCATTATCTCACATAATTTCTTGAATTTCAGCTGGAAAATTACCTTCACCCCTTTCCCATATGATCAGAACTGCTGTTGCTTGTATCCATAACTGTGCTTGTATACAACTGAAAGCTAAAGACACATTATCTTGAACTATACTGAGTGCTTCTACTATCAACTTGTGGTCTTGGTCCCTGGCCTTTTCATACTTCCTTACTTTGGCAGTACTTTTGAAATCTGTCACTGGCTAGTTCCCAATGCCAATAGAGATTACTATAAAGGCTGCTTCAATTTTGTTAGGCCACCTGCTGCAGTGGCCAGTTTATTCACCAGTATTTCTGAATCAATTCCATTTAAAACTCCTAATCTTGTCCCTAATATGCCAGTTAGATGTTTGTTATGGGGAACAGGAACTGCTTTCTGTTTATGACCATCCCTCCCTGCCAGAGGGATGTACTGGGCTCACACTGCAAATTCAGACACACTTCACAAGTGTATCTGACAGAGATTTAGGTCATATTTGAGGTAGATGTTTGTTCTGAAATGTAGAGACCTCAGGAATCTCCTTCCCCCTCCAGAGCACCTGATTTCCCAGATGTGTGGCAAGCAGGAATGTCTCTCCTGGTCTACGAATACTCACCCACCTTGCCCCTAGCTTCAGGTCCAAGCCTCAAGTAAATAATGAAGGGGAAGTCTAAGAGAAGAGCCTAAATTCATTGCAGTGCCTCAGAAGAAACTGGGATCAGGTTTCTGCTACTTGAAACACAGCACAAAAGTGATGCTCAAAATCCTACAGCCTGCTGCTGAGCTCTGAGGGGGAGTCTCTCTCTACCTCTTTTAAGCAGAATCCAACTGCCTCAGACTGGGACAATCACTGATCCAAACCTCAGTAGGAAAAGGGATAGCTATAAATAAAGAAAATCACCTTTCTTGCTTGGGTTAATTTACCACCTGCAGTTCAGCACCCTTTACCAGTCATTGCCTGAGTGTTCCTGCTCTTGCCATTCTTGCTCCTCACATACCTGATTCTCGTGGATTACTACAGTAGATATGTTTAAATCTTTTATCTCAGAAGGTTTTCCTATGGATCCAGTATACTGATTAAATGCCAGGGACCAAGGCCATTTAGCATTACTTTGAACAGAGGTACTCTCAAGTTCTGAAACTTCAGTTATGATTACACACAATACAATTCTACAAACTAAAATATGAGCTACTCCCGACCGCAATATATTCAGCTTGCCCGAGTAAGTTTTAATCTCAGTTCATTGTCTCCTGGCGTCACTCCTTAAGGGGTTTCTGGGCCTTCTTCACCCAAGAGTGATGGATCCAGGCATTCTGCTCCTTGATTTTGATTGCAGTGAAGGTGGTGAGAAGTACTCGCAGTGGTCTGTCCCACTGTGGTTCCGAAGTCTTCTCTGTAAGAGACTTAACATATACATCATCGCCAGGCTAACTCCCTGCTCCGAGTTCCAGCCACATGTTTCTCAATTACTCTGAGCTGTTTGCTTAATGCCACCATGTAGGTGGACATTCTGGACATTCCCTTTGTATTCTATATGGTCTTCTATAAGGCATTCCAAAAGGACTCAGCATTCCTTTAGCTCAAGGTTTAGTTTGAATTTGCAATAGTGCTAGTGGAAGAGCTTGGGCTAGGGTAGATTAACTTCTTGCCCCAGTCTTATGATTTGCTGCTTAATCAAATGATTCATTCTCTTCACCTGGCCACTTGATTGGGGGTGGTATGGGGTGTGAAGTTCCTGATCTATGCTTAGATGGCTACTAATCTGTTGCACTATTTTGGAAATGAAATGTGATTCTTTATCTGAGGATATCGTGGCTGGAACTCTGAAGCGTGGTATTATTCCTTATAAAAATAATCTGGTCACCTCTTGAGCTTTGACAGTTCTGGTGGGGAATGTTTCTGGCCACCCTGAAAATGTATCTATCAATACCAGTAAATACTGATACCCCCCTTTCCTTGGGAGTTCTGAAAAGTTAATTTGCCACTGCTGTACAGGCCCATGGCCTCTCCCAGTCTGACCGAGTTTTGGCCGGGGGTGTATTTTGGGGTTAGTCTGGAGGCAAGGATCTCATTGTCGGCTTACCTGAGTGATAGTGGCATATAAATTCCTGACAACGATACAACGATTGTTTCAATCAGATGTGTGTTCTAGAAAGCCTGTGGAAATTACTGCTTCAAAGTCAACACTTCATTTCAGTGCACTCTGTATCACTCGCAGCCTTGGTCATTTTGAGAAAGGAGCCACACTCTATAAAAGGCTTTTAAGTAGTTAGGCCCTAGTGTGTTTTCTAGTGCCCTTCCTTCACTAGTAACCACGAAAATGGGAAGGGATTCCTAGCTCTCTTTCAATGGTAGCCCACCCCTTGCAGTTGTACGTCTCTTTTGGTTAGTATTATTGTATTATGGCTTACCTTCAAGGAAAATCTGTACCTCACCCTTTGCTGCTTTCTTTGCCTCTCCATCCGCCAGCTCATTTTCCTCTAATTTTAAGCTCACTCTCTAGTGTGCCTTAATATGCCTTTTCAGGTAGCTGAACTGCTTCCAGCAGCTGGATTGTCTCTTCTTTCCCTGTGAGGTCAGCAGTCCCCTCTCTTTCCAGATGGCTCCATGTGCATGTATGACTCCAAATGCATTCCTTGGGTCTGTGTAGATGGTTATTCTCCTCCCTTTTGCCCTTTCCAGGGCACGGGTCAGGGCAATTATCTCAGCCTTCTGCGCAGAGGTACCTGTTGGTAAGGGTCCAGACTCGATTACCTCTCTGCAGGTAGTCACCGTGAACTTTGCAATGTCGCTTTCCTGTCAGTGAACCAGGTCTCTGCATCGTCCGGAGGAGTGTCCCTTAAGTCTGGGCGGCGGGAGTAGGTAGCTTCGGTGGTCTCTAGGCAACTATGGTGTCCACTGAGAAAAGAAGCTGAGTTGACAATATTAGTCACCACTATCTCTACATCGTCTTGCTCTACCATGATGGCCTGGTATTTCAGAAACCTCTGTGGTGAGAGCCAGTGGCCACCCTTTACTTCCAGTGCTGCGGACACTGTGTGGGACACTAGCACAGTCATTTTTGTCCCAGGGTAAACTTGCATGCCTCTTGAATATTCAGCACGACTGCTGCTACAGCTCTGAGGCAACCTGGCCATCCTTTGGCTGTTGCATCTAGTTGCTTAGAGAAGTAAGCAACTGCCCTTCAGTAAGGGTCCAAGTCTTGAGCCAATATTCCCTGGGCAATTCCTTGCGTGGGAAAAATAGAAAGAATGGTTTACTTACATCTGGAAGTTTCAAAGCTGTAGCCAACATGAGGGCACTCTCTCTAGCTGGCGAAAGGCCCATGTGGTGTCTTGTGTCCACTGGAGATCTCTGTTTCCATTGGCAATAAGAGCATAGAGGGGTCTGGCGAGCAGTTCATAATTATAAACCCACAGCTGGCACTACCCTGCGATGCCTAAGAGGGTTCGGAGTTCTTTCGTTGTCTGGGGTTTCGGGGTTTGGCATACGGCTTTCCTGCCTTAAAGTCTGCTGCTCAGCACTCACTTCTTACCCCAGGCAGATTACTTTCTGTTTCACTACCTGTACCTTTTTCTTTGAGACTCTGCATCCTTGGAGTTCTAGGAAATTCAAAAGGCTTACCGTCCAGGCTTCTCTCGCTTCCCTCATCCGAGTGGCTACTAGAAGATTGTCCACGTACTGCAACAGCCTCCTTTCCTCTTGTGGAGCTTCCTGGGACTCTGGGTCTTTGCAAGCTGTTCTCCAATCGGAGTGGGGAATCTTGAAGCCTTCAGGCACATGGACTATGTGAGCTTGAGTTTGAATGCAAAAATTTCCTGGCTGGCTTCGTGGATAGGGAGGCAAAAGAAGGCATCTCTTAGGCCTAAAACAGTGAACCAGGTTAGCTCAGGTGTTAAACAAGTCAGTAAGGCACATGGATTTGCTACCACAGGGTATAAATTCTGTGTTATCTTATTGACAGCCCTTAATCCAGTACTATCAGTTATTGGGCTGATTCCTTCCTTATTTTCCTTTTGAGGGTACTACTCAGTTCTCACTAGTTGTGTTCTTTCCTTAAACTTGATGCTCATGGGGGAGCATCTTTCACTCTCCCTGGTACAGCAGAGGCCCATACCCTTGAAAACACTTGTTTACTTATTCTAATATCTCCTTACTAATGTCTTTCTTAATTTCAGTGTCTGTTAATGTTAAGCCTAACATCTTTATATCATTTGCCTCCAGAGTAACCTTTCTCATTTGTGGTGGTTTGACCAGGAAGAAGTGGGAATTCTGGGATGTTGTGGTCAAACCAATGGGTGCTTGGATTTTGATATTGGCACCTGGGATAACCAGTGAGTTTTAGGACACACCTCCGAGAACACCCAGGGGTTAAAAGCAGAGCTTCGGCCCTGGGACGCTCTCTTGGGACTTCGAGGGACGCAGGTCGGAGCTCTCCCCTGTCCAGCCGCTGCTGCTGGGCGGGGGAGGGGCAGCCATGCGGTAGGCCTGGGCCTGGACAGAGATGGGAGTGAGGAGGCCCTGGAGGATGGAAGGGTGGAGAGCAACAAGAGACATCGGGCAGCCATTCCCCCCCCCCCACCCCCCTTTTTGGAGACAGACAGAGAGAGAGAGAGAGAGTGCTGCCTGTGTTACCTTGAAACTCAGTAAATATGTCCTGGCAGCAGGCAGCCCAGCTGAGGAGATGGGGGGGGTGCAGCCAGGAGTCCAGCCGCCTGGAGGAGTTTTTTAACCCTTTTTTGGACAATGAAGGCCTTACAGAACATTAACCCTTCCTAGACGAGTGATAAGAGAGGAGGAGGATGAAGGTAATGAACGAGTGATGGAGGTCTGGACCAGAGAGAGAGAGAGTGAGAGATGTTGAAAGAATGGAGAAGATGGAGTGGCATTTAATGCTGGACTCTTTTGTGTAGTCATGGACAGAGCTATGTTTCCGTGAGATACAGAGACTGAGTCCAGGGGGAGAAATGTCCCAGAGCCAAAGAAGAGTCAGTGTGTGGACCCCTCGGCCCCAGGGGGTATATAAAATATGGGGGGGACGGATGTCCCAGAGGATGAGAAGGTGAGATACTGTGCTTTTCTGGAACTGGACATAGCATCCTTAAAAAGACAACCCTGGAAGCAGCCCTGATCCCTGTTCGGTGGTGAGAGCACCGGAACAAGGACGGAAAAGGCCACCACGACACATGGAAGGACTCCCTCTCCTCTTGAGGAGTTGAAAGTTTGACCAATCTAAAGGGTGGTGCCAGACGGAGTGTGAATAATTTTGGGAGTGTGGATAATTTTGGGAGATGAATTGTACGGGGATTTGGAGGAGGAGGGGGAAGTGTTTCTGTGTAGTTTTCATTCTCCTTGTGATTTTTTTTTTTTTTTTTTCCCTTTGTGTATGTGTAGTTTAGTGTTTGTTTGTAGTTTAGTAATTGTTTGTATGTAGCTTAGTTAATAAACTTTTCTGTATGTTGAAGTGGAGCCTGCTTTGTTTATTCCTGGTCACATCTCACAGCAGACACCGGGGAGAAGGTGTCCTCATGGGGGCTCTGGCTTTGCCAGGCCCAAACGATAACATTATTTGGTTCCCTGACCGGGAAATCGAGTTTTAAGAGAGTGATGGGATGAAGCTGTGAGATGGGACCAAAAAGGAATAAGAACAAAGCATGTATTAAGTTGGTTTATTGTGTAGAAGTGTTTTGTAATTTTGTTGATAATTTTAGAAAGGGTGTTCTCGGAGGTGAAGGGTGGAATGTGGTGGTTTGACCAGGAAGAAGTGGGAATTCTGGGATGTTGTGGTCAAACCAATGGGTGCTTGGATTTTGATATTGGCACCTGGGATAACCAGTGAGTTTTAGGACACACCTCCGAGAACACCCAGGGGTTAAAAGCAGAGCTTCGGCCCTGGGACGCTCTCTTGGGACTTCGAGGGACGCAGGTCGGAGCTCTCCCCTGTCCAGCCGCTGCTGCTGGGCGGGGGAGGGGCAGCCATGCGGTAGGCCTGGGCCTGGACAGAGATGGGAGTGAGGAGGCCCTGGAGGATGGAAGGGTGGAGAGCAACAAGAGACATCGGGCAGCCATTCCCCCCCCCCCACCCCCCTTTTTGGAGACAGACAGAGAGAGAGAGAGAGAGTGCTGCCTGTGTTACCTTGAAACTCAGTAAATATGTCCTGGCAGCAGGCAGCCCAGCTGAGGAGATGGGGGGGGTGCAGCCAGGAGTCCAGCCGCCTGGAGGAGTTTTTTAACCCTTTTTTGGACAATGAAGGCCTTACAGAACATTAACCCTTCCTAGACGAGTGATAAGAGAGGAGGAGGATGAAGGTAATGAACGAGTGATGGAGGTCTGGACCAGAGAGAGAGAGAGTGAGAGATGTTGAAAGAATGGAGAAGATGGAGTGGCATTTAATGCTGGACTCTTTTGTGTAGTCATGGACAGAGCTATGTTTCCGTGAGATACAGAGACTGAGTCCAGGGGGAGAAATGTCCCAGAGCCAAAGAAGAGTCAGTGTGTGGACCCCTCGGCCCCAGGGGGTATATAAAATATGGGGGGGACGGATGTCCCAGAGGATGAGAAGGTGAGATACTGTGCTTTTCTGGAACTGGACATAGCATCCTTAAAAAGACAACCCTGGAAGCAGCCCTGATCCCTGTTCGGTGGTGAGAGCACCGGAACAAGGACGGAAAAGGCCACCACGACACATGGAAGGACTCCCTCTCCTCTTGAGGAGTTGAAAGTTTGACCAATCTAAAGGGTGGTGCCAGACGGAGTGTGAATAATTTTGGGAGTGTGGATAATTTTGGGAGATGAATTGTACGGGGATTTGGAGGAGGAGGGGGAAGTGTTTCTGTGTAGTTTTCATTCTCCTTGTGATTTTTTTTTTTTTTTTTTCCCTTTGTGTATGTGTAGTTTAGTGTTTGTTTGTAGTTTAGTAATTGTTTGTATGTAGCTTAGTTAATAAACTTTTCTGTATGTTGAAGTGGAGCCTGCTTTGTTTATTCCTGGTCACATCTCACAGCAGACACCGGGGAGAAGGTGTCCTCATGGGGGCTCTGGCTTTGCCAGGCCCAAACGATAACATTATTTGGTTCCCTGACCGGGAAATCGAGTTTTAAGAGAGTGATGGGATGAAGCTGTGAGATGGGACCAAAAAGGAATAAGAACAAAGCATGTATTAAGTTGGTTTATTGTGTAGAAGTGTTTTGTAATTTTGTTGATAATTTTAGAAAGGGTGTTCTCGGAGGTGAAGGGTGGAATGTGGTGGTTTGACCAGGAAGAAGTGGGAATTCTGGGATGTTGTGGTCAAACCAATGGGTGCTTGGATTTTGATATTGGCACCTGGGATAACCAGTGAGTTTTAGGACACACCTCCGAGAACACCCAGGGGTTAAAAGCAGAGCTTCGGCCCTGGGACGCTCTCTTGGGACTTCGAGGGACGCAGGTCGGAGCTCTCCCCTGTCCAGCCGCTGCTGCTGGGCGGGGGAGGGGCAGCCATGCGGTAGGCCTGGGCCTGGACAGAGATGGGAGTGAGGAGGCCCTGGAGGATGGAAGGGTGGAGAGCAACAAGAGACATCGGGCAGCCATTCCCCCCCCCCCACCCCCCTTTTTGGAGACAGACAGAGAGAGAGAGAGAGAGTGCTGCCTGTGTTACCTTGAAACTCAGTAAATATGTCCTGGCAGCAGGCAGCCCAGCTGAGGAGATGGGGGGGGTGCAGCCAGGAGTCCAGCCGCCTGGAGGAGTTTTTTAACCCTTTTTTGGACAATGAAGGCCTTACAGAACATTAACCCTTCCTAGACGAGTGATAAGAGAGGAGGAGGATGAAGGTAATGAACGAGTGATGGAGGTCTGGACCAGAGAGAGAGAGAGTGAGAGATGTTGAAAGAATGGAGAAGATGGAGTGGCATTTAATGCTGGACTCTTTTGTGTAGTCATGGACAGAGCTATGTTTCCGTGAGATACAGAGACTGAGTCCAGGGGGAGAAATGTCCCAGAGCCAAAGAAGAGTCAGTGTGTGGACCCCTCGGCCCCAGGGGGTATATAAAATATGGGGGGGACGGATGTCCCAGAGGATGAGAAGGTGAGATACTGTGCTTTTCTGGAACTGGACATAGCATCCTTAAAAAGACAACCCTGGAAGCAGCCCTGATCCCTGTTCGGTGGTGAGAGCACCGGAACAAGGACGGAAAAGGCCACCACGACACATGGAAGGACTCCCTCTCCTCTTGAGGAGTTGAAAGTTTGACCAATCTAAAGGGTGGTGCCAGACGGAGTGTGAATAATTTTGGGAGTGTGGATAATTTTGGGAGATGAATTGTACGGGGATTTGGAGGAGGAGGGGGAAGTGTTTCTGTGTAGTTTTCATTCTCCTTGTGATTTTTTTTTTTTTTTTTTCCCTTTGTGTATGTGTAGTTTAGTGTTTGTTTGTAGTTTAGTAATTGTTTGTATGTAGCTTAGTTAATAAACTTTTCTGTATGTTGAAGTGGAGCCTGCTTTGTTTATTCCTGGTCACATCTCACAGCAGACACCGGGGAGAAGGTGTCCTCATGGGGGCTCTGGCTTTGCCAGGCCCAAACGATAACATTATTTGGTTCCCTGACCGGGAAATCGAGTTTTAAGAGAGTGATGGGATGAAGCTGTGAGATGGGACCAAAAAGGAATAAGAACAAAGCATGTATTAAGTTGGTTTATTGTGTAGAAGTGTTTTGTAATTTTGTTGATAATTTTAGAAAGGGTGTTCTCGGAGGTGAAGGGTGGAATGTGGTGGTTTGACCAGGAAGAAGTGGGAATTCTGGGATGTTGTGGTCAAACCAATGGGTGCTTGGATTTTGATATTGGCACCTGGGATAACCAGTGAGTTTTAGGACACACCTCCGAGAACACCCAGGGGTTAAAAGCAGAGCTTCGGCCCTGGGACGCTCTCTTGGGACTTCGAGGGACGCAGGTCGGAGCTCTCCCCTGTCCAGCCGCTGCTGCTGGGCGGGGGAGGGGCAGCCATGCGGTAGGCCTGGGCCTGGACAGAGATGGGAGTGAGGAGGCCCTGGAGGATGGAAGGGTGGAGAGCAACAAGAGACATCGGGCAGCCATTCCCCCCCCCCCACCCCCCTTTTTGGAGACAGACAGAGAGAGAGAGAGAGAGTGCTGCCTGTGTTACCTTGAAACTCAGTAAATATGTCCTGGCAGCAGGCAGCCCAGCTGAGGAGATGGGGGGGGTGCAGCCAGGAGTCCAGCCGCCTGGAGGAGTTTTTTAACCCTTTTTTGGACAATGAAGGCCTTACAGAACATTAACCCTTCCTAGACGAGTGATAAGAGAGGAGGAGGATGAAGGTAATGAACGAGTGATGGAGGTCTGGACCAGAGAGAGAGAGAGTGAGAGATGTTGAAAGAATGGAGAAGATGGAGTGGCATTTAATGCTGGACTCTTTTGTGTAGTCATGGACAGAGCTATGTTTCCGTGAGATACAGAGACTGAGTCCAGGGGGAGAAATGTCCCAGAGCCAAAGAAGAGTCAGTGTGTGGACCCCTCGGCCCCAGGGGGTATATAAAATATGGGGGGGACGGATGTCCCAGAGGATGAGAAGGTGAGATACTGTGCTTTTCTGGAACTGGACATAGCATCCTTAAAAAGACAACCCTGGAAGCAGCCCTGATCCCTGTTCGGTGGTGAGTGCACCGGAACAAGGACGGAAAAGGCCACCACGACACATGGAAGGACTCCCTCTCCTCTTGAGGAGTTGAAAGTTTGACCAATCTAAAGGGTGGTGCCAGACGGAGTGTGAATAATTTTGGGAGTGTGGATAATTTTGGGAGATGAATTGTACAGGGATTTGGAGGAGGAGGGGGAAGTGTTTCTGTGTAGTTTTCATTCTCCTTGTGATTTTTTTTTTTTTTTTTTCCCTTTGTGTATGTGTAGTTTAGTGTTTGTTTGTAGTTTAGTAATTGTTTGTATGTAGCTTAGTTAATAAACTTTTCTGTATGTTGAAGTGGAGCCTGCTTTGTTTATTCCTGGTCACATCTCACAGCAGACACCGGGGAGAAGGTGTCCTCATGGGGGCTCTGGCTTTGCCAGGCCCAAACGATAACATCATTTGAGAATGTTTAGCAAATTGAGCGAATTGTACAAAAGCTTTTAGGTACACATAGTACACATATTACTTTAAAGGTTTGCACAAGGATGCCTTCTCAGACTGGCCAGTTGTTCAGTTGTTCCCCAAACTGCAACATAAACATTCTCCACAGGTACTAAAGTTTTATTTAAAACTGAATATATGGCTCTTGTGTCAACAAAAATTCTTCCCTTTTGGGGAGGTCATCTTTACCCTTCCTCCCTTACTTTGGGAGGAGCCTTTAGCAAATCATATGTACTCATTTTGTGAACTGTGATTGCTTTGCATTTCAGCATGATAATCCTTGCCTGATTTCATACGTTGCTATCTTATGCTGCATGCTGAACAACATGTTTGATTTGCTTTCTCTTTGCCTTGTTTTCCCTTTTCAAGAAATCTGGGTGATTTCTTAAAACACAAAGACATTTCAGCATACAAAACTCTATCCCATTTATCCTCCTATTTTAAAACAGTACTAACAGCAATGAAGTATTATAAATCTTTTTATTTTCTGAGCTGCTCCTACTGGCAGCCTTCTCCCAGTGAGCCCTTCCCAAAAGGGGCTGATTTAGGAACCTTTTTGCTCTGGTCAGTTCTCATTATTTATTTCTCCTTGCCCTTTCTCGCTTCCACTCAAACCTTTTTACAGACCTTCACAGTAGTTTCTCAACTTTCCTCCTATACACACAGCTCCAGGTGGCAGGTATCAGATGTGGTTCCCACACACAAGTTCTAAGACCTTAGGTTCTGAATCCGCTTGACCAGAAACCTCTAATTTACATGTGCCCTGACACTTATTAGAACAGCAAAACCAGTGTTTCTCATAAACACCGCACTGCAATAATAACTGCACATCCAGCTTTTGCTCACAGGCCATTCCCGTGTTCCCTGGGGAGACGGGGCAGCCAGAGCTGTCCCTGTGCCCAGGGGACAGCCACTGTCACCTCACACAGCATGCTAATCAAAAACGTGACATAGACACTATATTCTGATCGAACAAAATATCAATCTTTTCTAGTTCGCTTCTTGCACAATCTAATTAAGCCCTGTGTCTACTTACACTTGTTTTACTGCTTTGCAAAGAGGCTGTGCTAGTCACAGCCGAAATTCTGATATGCCCTCAGACACAAACACTCGAACCCACATACCCCCTTTATCTCAAATTCGCTAGAGCCAAGGCTTGAATTGCTGTGAGGGGGGGGAATTCTTGGAATTCCTTTAACTCTATCGTAATTAAGCATAAATCACCGTCTTGTTGCAACAAAATCTTAAAATCTCCACAAACACTACTATACAATCTGAGAATCAAATTACCACAATGCAGCGGAAGAAAATCACCACACAAAACCACTGGGAAAGGGCATATCTCTCAAAGTGCTCGCTTTTCTCAACACAACATAGCATACTATAATTCAGCATTTACTCACATCAATTTTCTTGGACACAATCAAAATCAAACATCCAAGGCAAAGGAACTCTCTGAGCTCATACTCATACTCACGGTTAAAATGTACCAGATCTACACAAATCACTACATTTAAACCCGATAAATACCATCACTGACATTCTTCCACTCGCTTCTCTGTGGGGCACTTCTGTCCCTGCCCCCGCAGCCTGCTGCAGCCGGCGCCTCAGGCCTCACTCGGCTGCTTCAAACACGGGTAGTACTGACCCCCCCGCACTGTAGATTTATTCCTTTTATACACCATACCCTTATACACTTGCACGATTAGAAACACAGCTCACCAACTACACAATGCACACATTAACCATACAGCAACACAATGTCCGGACATCACACACACACAAAGCACACACGGGCTCAACAGTTCTGCTCTATCAGAACTATGGACCCCCAACACACATACACAGGTTCACCTGGCTCACCCCCAGAGCCTCTAGCGGTTCTGCTCTATCAGAACTATGAACCCCCAACACACATACACGGGTTCACCCGGCTCACCCCCAGAGCCACTAGCGGTCTGCTCTATCAGAACGATGAACCCCATCTCTAATACAGCTGCTCCATCAGCTATACCCAGACGTCTCTGGGTGGTTTACTCCCTTGCTCTCCTTTACCTCCCCCGGGGGCCCCTCAGTACATACCGTATCTTCCTCCGCAGGCCAGCAGGTCCTTGTCTGTCCTTGCAGGTGGCAAGTTGAGACGAGCGGAGCCCCACCAGGAAAAAATCCTAGGGCGCGCCTTGGAGGTCCGTCTATCCCCCGTGCCCCTGCGGGGACAGAGAACTCCTGGCTTGGCTCGCCATAATGTTTTGCGGAGAAAAAAAGAAACCTCACAACTTTATAAAAGTTGTAAAGCCCGGTATGCTTTCATTACAACGCGCACTGGACGCAAGTCCTCCAACAAGGCATGGGTACCTCTGAAGACCTCAGGTCGTCTTTTATCCCCCTCCCAAATGCATATGCATACAGTTTCACAATAAGTTCATACATATTCATTCCGCGTGACATTTAGCACTAGCTCTTCTTTATCAGAGGAATTCCTAGGTCTGGGGCAGATCGACCTTGCGGTAATTTCTGTTTTTCTTTCTCTGTTTCCTTGCTGTCTCTGGAATGCGGCCTTTCCTTCAGCTTTGGCCCTACAGACCTCTCACATCTCCCAGGCACTTCACCTAATTCAGAATGGAACCCCACTCCATCTCACCGTCCTGTGACGGGTATGGGGCCCACCTGCCCAGAGGGCTCAGGCCTCCCAAGCCCATCACCCTGTACCGCCTGGCCCAGCTGTCTGAGCAACAGAGAGTTCCAGAACCCTCTGGCTGCTGCCTTTCCCAGCCCTGGCATGTCAGCCCCTGAGCCTGCTGCCATGCTGCCTTGCTGCCCCTCAGGGCCTGTCCTCACAGAGCTGGGCTGCTTGGCTGCTGCCAGCAAGGGCCAGTGGGCAGAGGCAGAGCCAGCGGTCAGCCCGGGCCCCTAGGGATGCCCAGGCCACGATGCTGTGTCTGAGACCCGCCATGAGACAGAGCTCTAACCCCGCAGAGCTGCCATCTCCATGTGGAAGACCATCATGTGCTCGTCCAGGACTGCCGAGCCAGTGCAGCTGATCCTCCTGGATGTGCTAGGGAGCTGGCCAGAGTACAGCACGTGCACCTCGGATGGGGACAAAACGGCTGTCTTTGCCCTGGCTGTGAGTTTCCGCAACTGGCCTTTGCTGGCCCCAAGGCCGCCTCTCCAGCAGCTCTCCATCCTCCTTCCCCCACTGCATCTGCCTGCCTCAGGCGCTGGCCGGAAACCTGGCCCAGGGGCAGCTTCAGGCCCACCAGGCCCCGCGCTCCCCCTGCCTCTCTCCGGGCCTCTCCCTGCCACGCTCAGGCCCTGCCACATGGACACCTCGGCACTGAGCGCTGTCTCGGGGGCCTTTGTCCTTTGCAGGCAACCGTGGTGATGTGGAAGATCCTCCAGGAGTCCCCTGTCCCACGTGTAGTGAGGCCATATTTCCCCCGCCTTTTTGTTCATCTGCTCTTCCAAGTGTTCTCCAGCACAGAAGAGATGCCACAGGAGGTCCAAACCTTCTGGAAGGATTGCCTGGAAGAGCACGGTCTTGCCACCAGCCCCAACAGGTGCTCCATCCCACTCCTCCTGTCCTTGACACGTGGCCTGCAAAGGAGCCAGTGCTGCCAGTATGACCCGGGCTTTGCTGTGCACACAGGTTTGCAGTGCAGACTCTGAAGTCCCTGCTCTGCCAAAAGCACTACAAGGATGTGGTGGTGTCAGTGGAAGGCAAGCGTGGCTGGGACACGCTGCTCTGTGCTGACACCCGCCACTATGCTGTGGGTCTGCTGGCCAGGTGAGACTCTCTTTCTCCCCATTGATCCTGCCATTTGTGCTCTGTGCCCGAGCTGTCCCACACATTCCCCAAGGCCCTGGGACACACTGAGGGACGGCTAACGACACACTGAGGGACGGCCAAGCAGACTGGAAAAGGCTGGGAAGGGAGAGAGCACAGGAGGAGACACCTTTTAAAGGTCCCCTTGCAGGGTGGTAGTAAAAGACCACCAGGCTCTGTAAGCCTGTCCTTGGAGAGATTTGCTCAGCTTCCTGCTCCCTTTTTTGCCCTCCTAGAGAGATGCGCCATGCTTGTCATCGCTTGTGTTCCAGTATTGCACTCCACCTCCTCTGGCTGCTCAGCACACAGGAGCCACACTGGGATCTGCCCGCCCTGGCATTCCTTGTGGAGGTGAGCCGGGTGTCCAGCGCTGCCTGGCTGAGCAGCCTCCCAGCTCTCTGCCCTCTCGTGGCAGCAGCCGCCTGGGACGGTGCCCGCACCCTGTGCTGCTGCTGCTGCTGCGTCCTGGGCCCAGCCCTGTGCGGCTGTGGCCTCCTGCCGGCCGGCTCCCCCGTCACTGGCCTGTGCCTTTCAGGTCCTCGTGTGCCTGGATTCTAATGAATGTGGCGACAGTGTTGTGAAGGTCTCTTCAAGGTACCTGCAGAGCGAGTGCAGGGAGAGGCGTCGCCTGGCGCTCAGGGCCCTTCTCGAGCTCATTGATGATCCCTCAATGGTGAGAAGGGGGCAGTGGCTGAAGCTGCGCTGGGAACTCAGTCACTTGGCCTGACCTGGGCTTTGGGCACTGGGGCAGCTGCTCCCAGCTCTCCTGCCTCCTGCTTCAGCTGCCCCAGTGCTTCAGGACAGTCCTTTGGCCTCTGGGCCCTGTGGCAGTAGGGTGGGACTTCACAGACTTGTGTTCCGCACAGGCCGAAAGAATGTGGAGCTTGACCAAAAGCCTCATGCACCTACTGGGCGACAATGATGCAGAGATAGCTGGGATGACACTCATCACACTCAGCTTTATACTCCTGCACAAACACATTCTGCTGTCAACCCCCATTGCCATGCAGCTGGCTGAGGCACTCCTGCCACTCTTTGACCACGTAAGGCTCCGTGCCCCCAGCTACAGCCACTGGCTGCTGCCTGGAAACTGTGTGCCCTGTGCATTTCCAGCCCTGTGCCCAGGGCGCCCTGGAGGAGCCAATGATCAAGTGTTTTTTCTTGTTTTTTTCATCTAGGATAATAGCCAGGTACAGCTGCTCTCCATAAAACTCTTCCGAGACACGATGGAGTATTTGGAAGAGAGAGAAAAACCTTTGGAAAGCCCTGTGCAACAGAGCCTGCTTCCACTCTTCTTCCACTGCAATGATGAGAATCAGCATGTGGCAGAGGTGAGGACTCCTGGGCTGCTGCTGTCCGCCTGGCAGGGGGCTCGGCTGCCTCCTGCCCTGCGCCTGCTGGACCGCAGCCTCCTCCAGGCCATGGCAGGGGGAGGCGGGACCCGTGCCCTGGGCTGCGGGGCCATCTCCGCGTCTCTGCTGCTCTCCAGGCTTCTCGGGAAACGCTGCTTTATGCGGTCAAGTTCATGAAGAGGAGCGATCTCAAAAAGCTGCTGAAGGAGCAGAAACTGTGGAAGTTCAGCAAGTGCCTGGTAAGGACGGCCCGGAATCCCCAACTCAGCCAGGAGAAGGCCCCTGAGGGCGGTGCTCAGCGTGCGGGCCGGGCAGCTGTGCCCATGCGCACTGCTGCAGCCAGAGGCCGCGCGGGCTCTTCTCCAGGCTCCCGTGGGCCCGAGCCGGGTGCCCATGAAACCCCGGCCCGGCGGGGCCGCGGGGCAGGGGCGGCACCGCGGCTCCCCGGGCAGCAGCCGGCCCCCTCCCCCTCCCCTCGGGAGTCCGGCGCCAGCGGCTGCTGGCCGCGCCTCGGGGCTGTGCGGGCAGGGGAGCCCGGGGCGGGGCGCAGGCAGCGCCCGGCCCAGGGGCTGAGCCCGCGCCAACCCTTCCCTCCTGCCGCTCTCTGCAGCTGGCAGAGGACAGGAGCAGAGCGGCCGAGCACCTGCGCCGGGCCCTGCGCTACCTGGAGAGCCCACAGGAGCCCCTGCGAGAGGCGGCCATCAGGTTCATGGGTGAGTTACGAGCCCGGGCTCCCTCCCCAGCCCGCCGCAGCTCGGCCCCAGCCCCGCCTGTTGCCCCGGCAGCGGCAGCCGGGCCCGGCGCCGTGGAGCCCCGCCTGGCCTGGGCATTGCTGCTGCCGCCCTCTGACAGCCGTGCCCTGGGGCGACAGCGCGCTGCATGGGCTGAGCTGAGCGCTGCCGGGCCAGCAGCCCGTGTGGCCACAGCGCCGGCAGCGCCGCTGGCAGGGAGCTGTGCCGCTGGGGCCGTGACAGACTCTGTGTTCACAGGCATGGCTGGGCGGCACCTGAGGGGGCAGCAGCAAGAGCTGCAGCGGATCTGCACTGGTGAGTGAGGGCAGCGGGCTGACAGCGGGGGCTGCCGGGGGGAGCTGCAAGCCCTGCCCCGGCTGCGGAGGGCTCTGCTCCCGTGGGCAGAGCACACGGAGATTTCAGGGCCACGTGGGCCATTCGGGGACAGCAGCTTCGGGCTGATCCCCTTGCTCCCTTTGCTCCCTCCTGGCCATGGCAAGAGCCGGCTTGTGATGGCACTTGCAGGGGGATCTTCCTCGGCTCCCTGCAGCTCCAGCTTCTGACTGTGCCCCTGTTCCTCTCTCTCGCAGCCCTGGAAGACAAAACGAATGACATCAGCCTCGCCGTCGGAAGCCTGGCAATTCAAACGCTGTGCATGCTCAGGTCAGGAGAGCGGGCTCCCATCTCCAGGTTCCAGTGGCTCCAAAATCACCTGCGCAGGGCGTGGAAGACATGGCCCCGTCTTTCACAGCTGGGCTGCCTGCCCTGCCAGAGCTCTGTGGAGAGCTGATCCCAGAAGCTCTTTTTGCTGGGGCCACCTGAGTCAGGTTTTATTTTGTTTTTCTTCAAGAATTTTCTTTTCATTGTTTTTTTTTTTTCTTTTACCATGTAAATATAGACTATGTTAACATACACAGACTCCCAGCATTTTTCTTTTGCTGCCCAGGGTCCGTAGGGCATAGGGGAGGAGGGGGAAATGGGTGCTTGCGCTCAGCCAGCTGCCCAGGCGTGCAGTGGGCCAGGTGAAATGGCCAGAAGCCCCTTGGCCTTTGGTGGTTCTGCTGAAGCCTTTGTGCTGCCCAGAGAGCGGCTGGGCAGGGGCCGGAGCTGCGGGGATCCCTGCCAGAGCGGTGCCTGGAGATGGTCACAAGCCCTGTGCCAGGCAGGAAGCGCCAGCCGTGTCCTCCTGCCTGTGTGCTGCTGGCTGCCTTGCTGAGGGCTCCCAGGTGCCTCTGGATGGGGCTGCTCTGGAGCTGCTGTGGGGCTGCAGCGCTGCTGGTCGGGCGGCTTGGCCGGGCTGGGGCAGCCCCTGAGGGGCTGGGGCGCTGGCAAGCCCCGGGCAATGGGCTGTCAGAGGCCACAAGCAGCCCCCGGCAGCCGCCTTGTTCCTGCCAGAGTTGACTTGCAAGACGCATCCTTGGCACTCTGCAACTAACAGCATCAGTGTTGTTGGAAACCCAAATGCAGAGAAATCTCAGACCTTTGGTCTTGTCAGCAAAGCTTAGAATTAAACACAGGATTTGATCTGAGACCTAGGAAAGGGCTCCAAAACTTAGCTGCTAGAAGCGAGAATGCGGATTTCTAGTCTATAGCAGCAACACAGGGAGAAAAGTTGAAGTGGAGGAAAGTTTAGAGTTTTCAAGTTCAAGATCTAGGAAGAAATCAAAGTAGTTACAATGCTAAACAAGAAGATTAGGATGCAGTGCTGTAGGTTTGTGTGTCATAGCATGATAGGCTAAGGAAGCTTACACTGTTAGCATGATGTGGGGACCCAGGAAATTCCTCTGGCTGCCCTGCAGGACTCGAGAGCCTGTCAGAGGGCTCAGAGACCTTGGCACAGAGCCCAAGACCCCCGTGCCTTTGATTTAGCACTTGGAAAAAACAATCACCAACCTTGTATGAAGAATGACCAGCCACAAAAAATGAAGTAGAATGATAGTGAATTTATCCCAGAGTGGAACAATAGATTTTGAGGGTTTTTAGAATGGGGCTTCAGGGGGCAAGATGGAGGAATCTGGGCATGTCCAGCCTTTCTCCTTCTTCTTCTTGGCCTCCATTGTCTGGTTGATGTTGGCACTTTGAGATTGGTCTAGAGTAGAAGCTCACTGTCTAACATAGATGATAGGGATTGGAAAGTAATTCTAAACATTGTACAGGTAGTTTTTAGTACAAAAAGATAACACCACCCCAGGGGAGGCAGAGTTCCTTAGACTGTCTTGCTGAGCAGACCTCGGCAGGACAGGAGAAAGAATTTTATAGATAAGATACAATAAACAACCTTGAGACTGAGAAATTAAGAGCTCTGACTCCTTCTTCAACCACCGGGCTGGGACAAGAGACTTTTTAACTTATCTCAGGGTCACTCTGACCAGCTAGAGACCCCGAGAGCATGACTCCGTAAGATGAAATCTTGAAGATTGGGTCCAAAACATAAATATCCTTGTTGGCCATGTCTTCTTGGCCAAGAAATCCTTCAAAGCTCTTGTAACTACAAGTCTTGCGGCCCTGTGAGCCATGAGGTGGAGATGTGAGCCCAACTCAACCTTCCTGCCTATGTAGAAGAGAAAAAAAAGCAATGGCATCATCTAAAAAACTCAGAGGTCCACTCTCTAGCTTGTTCCAAACCCCTTCCAATCCCTCAAAGTGTGATTTAGCTACAAATAGATGACAAGGACTCTTAGGGCTGCCTCTTTGACTCCAGAGCGGCTGCTTTAGAATCTTTCACATATCCCTGTGTAGTTAGGTGCCAGAAATGGATCATTTGAAGAAACTTTCCCAACTGACTTGCATGGAGGCTTGTTTGAAGGGTGTTTGAATGGAAAGCCTCCCAGCAGAGGTCTGGGCTTTGGCCTAGCTGTGTCCCCTGCTGATTGTGAAGTGTGTCATCAGCTGAAGTGCTATCTGGGCTAAAAATATCATCCAGTCAATTGGACTTGCTCTTTTTGGCCTATAAAAGCTGGACCCACTTTTGGGGCAAATTTGGAGACCTCATTTATGGGTGGATGGACCACCTAGGATTTTCCCAGTTGTTGGGAATGGTTCTCCAGGTCCCTGGAGTAAAACAGGGCTGCCAGCAACTGCGCATCTGCAAGATGACAAACAATTGTCTTGGTTTGAAGAGAGAGGTGTCTGCTAAGGAAGGCAGAAGTCTTCTCTGAAATGTTAAATGTAAATCCCCTGCCTTCAAATGATTCTCATTTAGAAATTCAAATGCTCTCAGGGAAAGATATGGGGATAGGCCTGAGCCCGCAGAGCAGGGCGGCCTTTGCTTATGGTCTGAGCCCTTCCTAAAGATCCTGTCAGGCTGTCTTAGACACCTGGGGCCAGGGATTCCTTCCAAGCTGGGCCACTTTGGCTGGCCCGGGGCCAGCCCCAGGGCAGGAGGCAGTGTGTGCAAGGCCCCTGGCTGGCACGCTGCAGCACGGTCACCGTGTCATGGAACGGAACCCGGTCACCAAGGTCCCTTTGTGACACGTGGGAAATAGAAGCTTGCCTGGGTGCTGGGAACAGGCAACGGGGCACAACGGGACAGAGCAGTGCTGTGAGGAGCCCCCACACAGCGCACTCATTCCCGTCTGACCAGGAGATTTTCTGCAGCCTTGTTCCTGCAGCTGAGCTCGAGGCCAGAGCACAGGACTCGGTGACCCGTGGCCTTCCCAGGCTTCTATTCTGCAGCTGCCCTCAAGGGCAGAGCGTGGGACTTGGTGCCCCAGAGCTTTCCCAAGGCGTCTCTCCTGCAAGTAGCTCCTGTCACAGACATGGAGCAGAGACCCCCGAGAGTGCCTAAGATGGCCTGGGTGGAGGAGGGGGAGGAAGAAGAATGACCTGGAGCAACCCCTGCACAGGAGACTGAAGAGGTGGTGCCCTTCCATCCGCCGCAGCAGGGTGAGTGGCAGAGCTGGGTTGCAGGGCTGGAGCCTGCAGCCAACTTGGCCCCATGCCATGCCATGCCAAGCCATGTCATACCATGCCATGCCATGCCATGCCATGCCATGCCATGCCATGCCATGCCATGCCATGCCATGCCATGCCATGCCATGCCATGCCATGCCATGCCATGCGATCCCCTGAATAAATGCTCACAGACAGGCGGGAAAAGGGGCTGGGCAGACACCCACAGCTCCCTCGCTCCATCCCCCTGGGGCATCCCAGGGCTCTCCCTGCCTGGGGAGCGCAGGGCTGGGCTGTGCTCTCCGGCCTCTCCCACAGCCCCTCAGCTCTGGCTGCGCTCCCTCTTTGCCAGATGAAGCTGTGGAGCGCACACAAGAGCAGGAATCCAGCCGTGGCCACTTCCACATAACAGCGCAGGTACCTGCAGCCACCTCCACCTGGGCTGGGCCTGCTGTCCCTGCTCAGCCCAGCACCGTGTGTGCAGCACGCCATGCAACATCCCCGGCTTCTTGCCCTTCTCCTACAGCTCGTTTGCGACTTCATCCAGAGCATTCGGCAGGAGGAGACCCGCACCATGGGCACTGGGCTCAGAGCTCACTGCGAGCTCCTCAAGCATGAGACCAGTGCCGCCCTGCTGGATTTGCTCCTGGAGAAGGGTGTTGCCAGGCCAGAACAAGTAAGCAGCCTGGGGCCAGGCTTCAATTCCCCCATGAGTCACGTGGCTTCCCCAGCCACGCCTGCTGGTCCCTCAGAGCCTTTGAGGCCATGGCAGGGCACTTCTCTGGGGAGCCTGGGGACATTGCTCTCTCTGGCAGCTTTCCAAGTCTCCCCGTGCCTCCTGCAGGTGCCTGCCATGGTAAGGTACATTCACCGATGGCTCCTGGCCAACGATTCTGCCGAGCACAGGCTGGACAAGGCCCTGCTGAAACTCACCAAAGCACACCCGGCTGACGCAGTCGTGACGCTCCTGCGTGTGGCCCCGTCCTGTGACAGGTATGGGGCCCACCTGCCCAGAGGGCTCAGGCCTCCCAAGCCCATCACCCTGTACCTCCTGGCCCAGCTGTCTGAGCAACAGAGAGTTCCAGAACCCTCTGGCTGCTGCCTTTCCCAGCCCTGGCATGTCAGCCCCTGAGCCTGCTGCCATGCTGCCTTGCTGCCCCTCAGGGCCTGTCCTCACAGAGCTGGGCTGCCTGGCTGCTGCCAGCAAGGGCCAGTGGGCAGAGGCAGAGCCAGCGGTCAGCCCGGGCCCCTAGGGATGCCCAGGCCACGATGCTGTGTCTGAGACCCGCCATGAGACAGAGCTCTAACCCCGCAGAGCTGCCATCTCCATGTGGAAGACCATCATGTGCTCGTCCAGGACTGCCGAGCCAGTGCAGCTGATCCTCCTGGATGTGCTAGGGAGCTGGCCAGAGTACAGCACGTGCACCTCGGATGGGGACAAAACGGCTGTCTTTGCCCTGGCTGTGAGTTTCCGCAACTGGCCTTTGCTGGCCCCAAGGCTGCCTCTCCAGCAGCTCTCCATCCTCCTTCCCCCACTGCATCTGCCTGCCCCAGGCGCTGGCCGGAAACCTGGCCCAGGGGCAGCTTCAGGCCCACCAGGCCCCGCGCTCCCCCTGCCTCTCTCCGGGCCTCTCCCTGCCACGCTCGGGCCCTGCCACACGGACACCTCGGCACTGAGCGCTGTCTCGGGGGCCTTTGTCCTTTGCAGGCAACCGTGTTGATGTGGAAGATCCTCCAGGAGTCCCCTGTCCCACGTGTAGTGAGGCCATATTTCCCCCGCCTTTTTGTTCATCTGCTCTTCCAAGTGTTCTCCAGCACAGAAGAGATGCCACAAGAGGTCCAAACCTTCTGGAAGGATTGCCTGGAAGAGCACGGTCTTGCCACCAGCCCCAACAGGTGCTCCATCCCACTCCTCCTGTCCTTGACACGTGGCCTGCAAAGGAGCCAGTGCTGCCAGTGTGACCCGGGCTTTGCTGTGCACACAGGTTTGCAGTGCAGACTCTGAAGTCCCTGCTCTGCCAAAAGCACTACAAGGATGTGGTGGTGTCAGTGGAACGCAAGCGTGGCTGGGACACGCTGCTCTGTGCTGACACCCGCCACTATGCTGTGGGTCTGCTGGCCAGGTGAGACTCTCTTTCTCCCCATTGATCCTGCCATTTGTGCTCTGTGCCCGAGCTGTCCCACACATTCCCCAAGGCCCTGGGACACACTGAGGGACGGCTAACGACACACTGAGGGACGGCCAAGCAGACTGGAAAAGGCTGGGAAGGGAGAGAGCACAGGAGGAGACACCTCCTAAAGGGCCCAGGTCCCCTTGCAGGGTGGTGGTAAAAGACCACCAGGCTCTGTAAGCCTGTCCTTGGAGAGATTTGCTCAGCTTCCTGCTCCCTTTTTTGCCCTCCTAGAGAGATGCGTCATGCTTGTCATCGCTTGTGTTCCAGTATTGCACTCCACCTCCTCTGGCTGCTCAGCACACAGGAGCCACACTGGGATCTGCCCGCCCTGGCATTCCTTGTGGAGGTGAGCCGGGTGTCCAGCGCTGCCTGGCTGAGCAGCCTCCCAGCTCTCTGCCCTCTCGTGGCAGCAGCCGCCTGGGACGGTGCCCGCACCCTGTGCTGCTGCTGCTGCGTCCTGAGCCCAGCCCTGTGCGGCTGCGGGCTCCTGCCGGCCGGCTCCCCCGTCACTGGCCTGTGCCTTTCAGGTCCTCGTGTGCCTGGATTCTAATGAATGTGGCGACAGTGTTGTGAAGGTCTCTTCAAGGTACCTGCAGAGCGAGTGCAGGGAGAGGCGTCGCCTGGCGCTCAGGGCCCTTCTCGAGCTCATTGATGATCCCTCAATGGTGAGAAGGGTGCGGTGGCTGAAGCTGCGCTGGGAACTCAGTCACTTGGCCTGACCTGGGCTTTGGGCACTGGGGCAGCTGCTCCCAGCTCTCCTGCCTCCTGCTTCAGCTGCCCCAGTGCTTCAGGACAGTCCTTTGGCCTCTGGGCCCTGTGGCAGTAGGGTGGGACTTCACAGACTTGTGTTCCGCACAGGCCGAAAGAATGTGGAGCTTGACCAAAAGCCTCATGCACCTACTGGGGGACAATGATGCAGAGATAGCTGGGATGACACTCATCACACTCAGCTTTATACTCCTGCACAAACACATTCTGCTGTCAACCCCCATTGCCATGCAGCTGGCTGAGGCACTCCTGCCACTCTTTGACCACGTAAGGCTCCGTGCCCCCAGCTACAGCCACTGGCTGCTGCCTGGAAACTGTGTGCCCTGTGCATTTCCAGCCCTGTGCCCAGGGCGCCCTGGAGGAGCCAATGCTCAAGTGTTTTTTCTTTTTTTTTTCATCTAGGATAATAGCCAGGTACAGCTGCTCTCCATAAAACTCTTCCGAGACATGATGGAGTATTTGGAAGAGAGAGAAAAACCTTTGGAAAGCCCTGTGCAACAGAGCCTGCTGCCACTCTTCTTCCACTGCAATGATGAGAATCAGCATGTGGCAGAGGTGAGGACTCCTGGGCTGCTGCTGTCCGCCTGGCAGGGGGCTCGGCTGCCTCCTGCCCTGCGCCTGCTGGACCGCAGCCTCCTCCAGGCCATGGCAGGGGGAGGCGGGACCCGTGCCCTGGGCTGCGGGGCCATCTCTGCGTCTCTGCTGCTCTCCAGGCTTCTCGGGAAACGCTGCTTTATGCGGTCAAGTTCATGAAGAGGAGGGATCTCAAAAAGCTGCTGAAGGAGCAGAAACTGTGGAAGTTCAGCAAGTGCCTGGTAAGGACGGCTCGGAATCCCCAACTCAGCCAGGAGAAGGCCCCTGAGAGCGGTGCTCAGTGTGCGGGCCGGGCAGCTGTGCCCCTGCGCGCTGCTGCAGCCAGAGGCCGCGCGGGCTCTTCTCCAGGCTCCCGTGGGCCCGAGCCGGGTGCCCATGAAACCCCGGCCCGGCGGGGCCGCGGGGCAGGGGCGGCACCGCGGCTCCCCGGGCAGCAGCCGGCCCCTTCCCCCTCCCTTCAGGAGCCCGGCGCCAGCGGCTGCTGGCCGCGCCTCGGGGCTGTGCGGGCAGGGGAGGCCGGGGCGGGGCGCAGGCAGCGCCCGGCCCAGGGGCTGAGCCCGCGCCAACCCTTCCCTCCTGCCGCTCTCTGCAGCTGGCAGAGGACAGGAGCAGAGCGGCCGAGCACCTGCGCCGGGCCCTGCGCTACCTGGAGAGCCCACAGGAGCCCCTGCGAGAGGCGGCCATCAGGTTCATGGGTGAGCTACGAGCCCGGGCTCCCTCCCCAGCCCGCCGCAGCTCGGCCCCAGCCCCGCCTGTTGCCCCGGCAGCGGCAGCCGTGCCCGGCGCCGTGGAGCCCCGCCTGGCCTGGGCATTGCTGCTGCCGCCCTCTGACAGCCGTGCCCTGGGGCGACAGCGCGCTGCAAGGGCTGAGCTGAGCGCTGCCGGGCCAGCAGCCCGTGTGGCCACAGCGCCGGCAGCGCTGCTGGCAGGGAGCTGTGCCGCTGGGGCCGTGACAGACTCTGTGTTCACAGGCATGGCCGGGCGGCACCTGAGGGGGCAGCAGCAAGAGCTGCAGCGGATCTGCACTGGTGAGTGAGGGCAGCGGGCTGACAGCGGGGGCTGCTGGGGGGAGCTGCAAGCCCTGCCCCGGCTGCGGAGGGCTCTGCTCCCGTGGCAGAGCACACGGAGATTTCAGGGCCACGTGGGCCATTCGTGGCCAGCAGCTTCGGGCTGATCCCCTTGCTCCCTTTGCTCCCTCCTGGCCATGGCAATAGCCGGCTTGGGATGGCACTTGCAGGGGGCTCTTCCTCGGCTCCCTGCAGCTCCAGCTTCTGACCGTGCCTCTGTTCCTCTCTCTCGCAGCCCTGGAAGACAAAACGAATGACGTCAGCCTCGCCGTCGGAAGCCTGGCAATTCAAACGCTGTGCCTCCTCAGGTCAGGAGAGCGGGCTCCCATCTCCAGGTTCCAGTGGCTCCAAAATCACCTGCGCAGGGCGTGGAAGACATGGCCCCATCTGTCACAGCTCGGCTGCCTGCCCTGCCAGAGCTCTGTGGAGAGGTGATCCCAGAAGCTCTTTTTGTTGGGGCCACCTGAATCAGGTTTTATTTTGTTTTTCTTCAAGAATTTTCTTTTCATTGGTTTTTTTTTTTTTTCTTTTACCATGTAAATATAGACTATGTTAACATACACAGACTCCCAGCATTTTTCTTTTGCTGCCCAGGGTCCGTAGGGCATAGGGGAGGAGGGGGAAATGGGTGCTTGCGCTCAGCCAGCTGCCCAGGCGTGCAGTGGGCCAGGTGAAATGGCCAGAAGCCCCTTGGCCTTTGGTGGTTCTGCTGAAGCCTTTGTGCTGCCCAGAGAGCGGCTGGGCAGGGGCCGGAGCTGCGGGGATCCCTGCCAGAGCGGTGCCTGGAGATGGTCACAAGCCCTGTGCCAGGCAGGAATTGCCAGCCGTGTCCTCCTGCCCGTGTGCTGCTGGCTGCCTTGCTGAGGGCTCCCAGGTGCCTCTGGATGGGGCTGCTCTTGAGCTGCTGTGGGGCTGCGGCGCTGCTGCCGGGCGGCTCGGCCAGGCTGGGGCAGCCCCTGAGGGGCTGGGGCGCTGGCAAGCCCCGGGCAATGGGCTGTCAGAGGCCACAAGCAGCCGCCTTGTTCCTGCCAGAGTTGACTTGCAAGACGCATCCTTGGCACTCTGCAACTAACAGCATCAGTGTTGTTGGAAACCCAAATGCAGAGAAATCTCAGACCTTTGGTCTTGTCAGCAAAGCTTAGAATTAAACACAGGATTTGATCTGAGACCTAGGAAAGGGCTCCCAAACTTAGGTGCTAGAAGCGAGAATGCGGATTTCTAGTCTATAGCAGCAACACGGGGAGAAAAGTTGAAGTGGAGGAAAGTTTAGAGTTTTCGAGTTCAAGATCTAGGAAGAAATCAAAGTAGTTACAATGCTAAACAAGAAGATTAGGATGCAGTGCTGTAGGTTTGTGTGTCATAGCATGATTGGCTAAGGAAGCTTACACTGTTAGCATGATGTGGGGACCCAGGAAATTCCTCTGGCTGCCCTGCAGGACTCGAGAGCCTGTCAGAGGGCTCAGAGACCTTGGCACAGAGCCCAAGACCCCCGTGCCTTTGATTTAGCACTTGGAAAAAACAATCACCAACCTTGTATGAAGAATGACCAGCCACAAAAAATGAAGTAGAATGATAGTGAATTTATCCCAGAGTGGAACAATAGATTTTGAGGGTTTTTAGAATGGGGCTTCAGGGGGCAAGATGGAGGAATCTGGGCATGTCCAGCCTTTCTCCTTCTTCTTCTTGGCCTCCATCTTCTGGTTGATGTTGGTACTTTGAGATTGGTCTAGAGTAGAAGCTCACTGTCTAACATAGATGATAGGGATTGGAAAGTAATTGTAAATATTGTACTGGTAGTTTTTAGTATAAAAAGATAACACCACCCCAGGGGAGGCAGAGTTCCTTAGACTGTCTTGCTGAGCAGACCTCGGCAGGACAGGAGAAAGAATTTTATAGATAAGATACAATAAACAACCTTGAGACTGAGAAATTAAGAGCTCTGACTCCTTCTTCAACCACCGGGCTGGGACAAGAGACTTTTTAACTTATCTCAGGGTCACTCTGACCAGCTAGAGACCCCGAGAGCATGAGTCCGTAAGATGAAATCTTGAAGACTGGGTCCAAAACATAAATACCCTTGTTGGCCATGTCTTCTTGGCCAAGAAATCCTTCAAAGCTCTTGTAACTACAAGTCTTGCGGCCCTGTGAGCCATGCGGTGGAGATGTGAGCCCAACTCAACCTTCCTGCCTATGTAGAAGAGAAAAAAAAGCAATGGCATCATCTAAAAAACTCAGAGGTCCACTCTCTAGCTTGTTCCAAACCCCTTCCAATCCCCCAAAGTGTGATTTAGCTACAAATAGATGACAAGGACTCTTAGGGCTGCCTCTTTGACTCCAGAGCGGCTGCTTTAGAATCTTTCACATATCCCTGTGTAGTTAGGTGCCAGAAATGGATCATTTGAAGAAACTTTCCCAGCTGACTTGCATGGAGGCTTGTTTGAAGGGTGTTTGAATGGAAAGCCTCCCAGCAGAGGTCTGGGCTTTGGCCTAGCTGTGTCCCCTGCTGATTGTGAAGTGTGTCATCAGCTGAAGTGCTATCTGGGCTAAAAATATCATCCAGTCAATTGGACTTGCTCTTTTTGGCCTATAAAAGCTGGACCCACTTTTGGGGCAAATTTGGAGACCTCATCTATGGGTGGATGGAACACCTAGGATTTTCCTAGTTGTTGGGAATGGTTCTCCAGGTCCCTGGAGTAAAACGGGGCTGCCCAGCAACTGCGCATCTGCAAGATGACAAACAATTGTCTTGGTTTGAAGAGAGAGGTGTCTGCTAAGGAAGGCAGAAGTCTTCTCTGAAATGTTAAATGTAAATCCCCTGCCTTCAAATGATTCTCATTTAGAAATTCAAATGCTCTCAGGGAAAGATATGGGGATAGGCCTGAGCCCGCAGAGCAGGGCGGCCTTTGCTTATGGTCTGAGCCCTTCCTAAAGATCCTGTCAGGCTGTCTTAGACACCTGGGGCCAGGGATTCCTTCCAAGCTGGGCCACTTTGGCTGGCCCGGGGCCAGCCCCAGGGCAGGAGGCAGTGTGTGCAAGGCCCCTGGCTGGCACGCTGCAGCACGGTCACCGTGCCATGGAACGGAACCCGGTCACCAAGGTCCCTTTGTGACACGTGGGAAATAGAAGCTTGCCCGGGTGCTGGGAACAGGCAACGGGGCACAACGGGACAGAGCAGTGCTGTGAGGAGCCCCCACACAGCGCACTCATTCCCGTCTGACCAGAAGCTTTTCTGCAGCCTTGTTCCTGCAGCTGAGCTCGAGGCCAGAGCACAGGACTCGGTGACCCGTGGCCTTCCGAGGCTTCTATTCTGCAGCTGCCCTCAAGGGCAGAGCGTGGGACTTGGTGCCCCAGAGCTTTCCCAAGGCGTCTCTCCTGCAAGTAGCTCCTGTCACAGACATGGAGCAGAGACCCCCGAGAGTGGCCAAGATGGCCTGGATGGAGGAGGAGGAGGAAGAAGAAGGACCTGGAGCAGCCCCAGCACAGGAGACTGAAGAGGTGGTGCCCTTCCATCCACCGCAGGAGGGTGAGTGGCAGAGCTGGGTTGCAGGGCTGGAGCCTGCAGCCAACTTGGCCCCATGCCATGCCATGCCATGCCATGCCATGCCATGCCATGCCATGCCATGCCATGCCATGCCATGCCATCCCCTGGGGAAATGGCCATGGACAGGTGGGAAGAGGGGCCGGGCAGACACCCCACAGCTCCCTTGCTCCATCCCCCTGGGGCATCCCAGGGCTCTCCCTGCCTGGGGAGCGCAGGGCTGGGCTGTGTTCTCCGGCCTCTCCCGCAGCCCCTCAGCTCTGGCTGCGCTCCCTCTTTGCCAGATGAAGCTGTGGAGCGCACACAAGAGCAGGAATCCAGCCGTGGCCGCTTCCACAGAACAGCGCAGGTACCTGCAGCCACCTCCACCTGGGCTGGGCCTGCTGTCCCTGCTCAGCCCAGCACCGTGTGTGCAGCACGCCATGCAACATCCCCGGCTTCTTGCCCTTCTCCTACAGCTCGTTTGCAACTTCATCCGGAGCATTCGGCAGGAGACCCGCACCATGGGCACTGGGCTCAGAGCTCACTGCGAGCTCCTCAAGCATGAGACCAGTGCCGCCCTGCTGGATTTGCTCCTGGAGAAGGGTGTTGCCAGGCCAGAACAAGTAAGCAGCCTGGGGCCAGGCTTCAATTCCCCCATGCGTCACGTGGCTTCCCCAGCCACGCCTGCTGGTCCCTCAGAGCCTTTGAGGCCATGGCAGTGCACTTCTCTGGGGAGCCTGGGGACATTGCTCTCTCTGGCAGCTTTCCAAGTCTCCCCGTGCCTCCTGCAGGTGCCTGCCTTGGTGAGGTACATTCACCGATGGCTCCTGGCCAACGATTCTGCCGAGCACAGGCTGGACAAGGCCCTGCTGAAACTCACCAAAGCACACCCGGCTGACGCAGTCGTGACGCTCCTGCGTGCGGCCCCGTCCTGTGACAGGTATGGGGCCCACCTGCCCAGAGGGCTCAGGCCTCCCAAGCCCATCACCCTGTACTGCCTGGCCCAGCTGTCTGAGCAACAGAGAGTTCCAGAACCCTCTGGCTGCTGCCTTTCCCAGCCCTGGCATGTCAGCCCCTGAGCCTGCTGCCATGCTGCCTTGCTGCCCCTCAGGGCCTGTCCTCACAGAGCTGGGCTGCTTGGCTGCTGCCAGCAAGGGCCACTGGGCAGAGGCAGAGCCGGCGGTCAGCCCGGGCCCCTAGGGATGCCCAGGCCACGATGCTGTGTCTGAGACCCCCCATGAGACAGAGCTCTAACCCTGCAGAGCTGCCATCTCCATGTGGAAGACCATCATGTGCTCGTCCAGGACTGCCGAGCCAGTGCAGCTGATCCTCCTGGATGTGCTAGGGAGCTGGCCAGAGTACAGCACGTGCACCTCAGATGGGGACAAAACGGCTGTCTTTGCCCTGGCTGTGAGTTTCCGCAACTGGCCTTTGCTGGCCCCAAGGCCACCTCTCCAGCAGCTCTCCATCCTCCTTCCCCCACTGCATCTGCCTGCCTCAGGCGCTGGCCAGAAACCTGGCCCAGGGGCAGCTTCAGGCCCACCAGGCCCCGCGCTCCCCCTGCCTCTCTCCGGGCCTCTCCCTGCCACGCTCGGGCCCTGCCACATGGACACCTCGGCACTGAGCGCTGTCTCGGGGGCCTTTGTCCTTTGCAGGCAACCGTGGTGATGTGGAAGATCCTCCAGGAGTCCTCTGTCCCACGTGTAGTGAGGCCATATTTCCCCCGCCTTTTTGTTCATCTGCTCTTCCAAGTGTTCTCCAGCACAGAAGAGATGCCACAGGAGGTCCAAACCTTCTGGAAGGATTGCCTGGAAGAGCACGGTCTTGCCACCAGCCCCAACAGGTGCTCCATCCCACTCCTCCTGTCCTTGACACGTGGCCTGCAAAGGAGCCAGTGCTGCCAGTGTGACCCGGGCTTTGCTGTGCACACAGGTTTGCAGTGCAGACTCTGAAGTCCCTGCTCTGCCAAAAGCACTACAAGGATGTGGTGGTGTCAGTGGAACGCAAGCGTGGCTGGGACACGCTGCTCTGTGCTGACACCCGCCACTATGCTGTGGGTCTGCTGGCCAGGTGAGACTCTCTTTCTCCCCATTGATCCTGCCATTTGTGCTCTGTGCCCGAGCTGTCCCACACATTCCCCAAGGCCCTGGGACACACTGAGGGACGGCTAACGACACACTGAGGGACGGCCAAGCAGACTGGAAAAGGCTGGGAAGGGAGAGAGCACAGGAGGAGACACCTCCTAAAGGGCCCAGGTCCCCTTGCAGGGTGGTGGTAAAAGACCACCAGGCTCTGTAAGCCTGTCCTTGGAGAGATTTGCTCAGCTTCCTGCTCCCTTTTTTGCCCTCCTAGAGAGATGCGCCATGCTTGTCATCGCTTGTGTTCCAGTATTGCACTCCACCTCCTCTGGCTGCTCAGCACACAGGAGCCACACTGGGATCTGCCTGCCCTGGCATTCCTTGTGGAGGTGAGCCGGGTGTCCAGCGCTGCCTGGCTGAGCAGCCTCCCAGCTCTCTGCCCTCTCGTGGCAGCAGCCGCCTGGGACGGTGCCCGCACCCTGTGCTGCTGCTGCTGCTGCTGCGTCCTGGGCCCAGCCCTGTGCGGCTGCGGGCTCCTGCCGGCCGGCTCCCCCGTCACTGGCCTGTGCCTTTCAGGTCCTCGTGTGCCTGGATTCTAATGAATGTGGCGACAGTGTTGTGAAGGTCTCTTCAAGGTACCTGCAGAGCGAGTGCAGGGAGAGGCGTCGCCTGGCGCTCAGGGCCCTTCTCGAGCTCATTGATGATCCCTCAATGGTGAGAAGGGGGCAGTGGCTGAAGCTGCGCTGGGAACTCAGTCACTTGGCCTGACCTGGGCTTTGGGCACTGGGGCAGCTGCTCCCAGCTCTCCTGCCTCCTGCTTCAGCTGCCCCAGTGCTTCAGGACAGTCCTTTGGCCTCTGGGCCCTGTGGCAGTAGGGTGGGACTTCACAGACTTGTGTTCCGCACAGGCCGAAAGAATGTGGAGCTTGACCAAAAGCCTCATGCACCTACTGGGGGACAATGATGCAGAGATAGCTGGGATGACACTCATCACACTCAGCTTTATACTCCTGCACAAACACATTCTGCTGTCAACCCCCATTGCCATGCAGCTGGCTGAGGCACTCCTGCCACTCTTTGACCACGTAAGGCTCCGTGCCCCCAGCTACAGCCACTGGCTGCTGCCTGGAAACTGTGTGCCCTGTGCATTTCCAGCCCTGTGCCCAGGGCGCCCTGGAGGAGCCAATGCTCAAGTGTTTTTTCTTTTTTTTTTCATCTAGGATAATAGCCAGGTACAGCTGCTCTCCATAAAACTCTTCCGAGACATGATGGAGTATTTGGAAGAGAGAGAAAAACCTTTGGAAAGCCCTGTGCAACAGAGCCTGCTTCCACTCTTCTTCCACTGCAATGATGAGAATCAGCATGTGGCAGAGGTGAGGACTCCTGGGCTGCTGCTGTCCGCCTGGCAGGGGGCTCGGCTGCCTCCTGCCCTGCGCCTGCTGGACCGCAGCCTCCTCCAGGCCATGGCAGGGGGAGGCGGGACCCGTGCCCTGGGCTGCGGGGCCATCTCTGCGTCTCTGCTGCTCTCCAGGCTTCTCGGGAAACGCTGCTTTATGCGGTCAAGTTCATGAAGAGGAGGGATCTCAAAAAGCTGCTGAAGGAGCAGAAACTGTGGAAGTTCAGCAAGTGCCTGGTAAGGACGGCCCGGAATCCCCAACTCAGCCAGGAGAAGGCCCCTGAGGGCGGTGCTCAGTGTGCGAGCCGGGCAGCTGTGCCCCTGCGCGCTGCTGCAGCCAGAGGCCGCGCGGGCTCTTCTCCAGGCTCCCGTGGGCCCGAGCCGGGTGCCCATGGAGCCCCGGCCCGGCGGGGCTGCGAGGCAGGGGCGGCACCGCGGCTCCCCGGGCAGCAGCCGGCCCTTTCCCCCTCCCTTCAGGAGCCCGGCGCCAGCGGCTGCTGGCCGCGCCTCGGGGCTGTGCGGGCAGGGGAGGCCGGGGCGGGGCGCAGGCAGCGCCCGGCCCAGGGGCTGAGCCCGCGCCAACCCTTCCCTCCTGCCGCTCTCTGCAGCTGGCAGAGGACAGGAGCAGAGCGGCCGAGCACCTGCGCCGGGCCCTGCGCTACCTGGAGAGCCCACAGGAGCCCCTGCGAGAGGCGGCCATCAGGTTCATGGGTGAGTTACAAGCCCGGGCTCCCTCCCCAGCCCGCCGCAGCTCGGCCCCAGCCCCGCCTGTTGCCCCGGCAGCGGCAGCCGGGCCCGGCGCCGTGGAGCCCCGCCTGGCCTGGGCATTGCTGCTGCCGCCCTCTGACAGCCGTGCCCTGGGGCGACAGCGCGCTGCATGGGCTGAGCTGAGCGCTGCCGGGCCAGCAGCCCGTGTGGCCACAGCGCCGGCAGCGCTGCTGGCAGGGAGCTGTGCCGCTGGGGCCGTGACAGACTCTGTGTTCACAGGCATGGCCGGGCGGCACCTGAGGGGGCAGCAGCAAGAGCTGCAGCGGATCTGCACTGGTGAGTGAGGGGAGCGGGCTGACAGCGGGGGCTGCTGGGGGGAGCTGCAAGCCCTGCCCCGGCTGCGGAGGGCTCTGCTCCCGTGGGCAGAGCACACGGAGATTTCAGGGCCACGTGGGCCATTCGTGGCCAGCAGCTTCGGGCTGATCCCCTTGCTCCCTTTGCTCCCTCCTGGCCATGGCAATAGCCGGCTTGGGATGGCACTTGCAGGGGGCTCTTCCTCGGCTCCCTGCAGCTCCAGCTTCTGACCGTGCCTCTGTTCCTCTCTCTCGCAGCCCTGGAAGACAAAACAAATGACGTCAGCCTCGCCGTCGGAAGCCTGGCAATTCAAACGCTGTGCCTCCTCAGGTCAGGAGAGCGGGCTCCCATCTCCAGGTTCCAGTGGCTCCAAAATCACCTGCGCAGGGCGTGGAAGACATGGCCCCGTCTGTCACAGCTCGGCTGCCTGCCCTGCCAGAGCTCTGTGGAGAGGTGATCCCAGAAGCTCTTTTTGTTGGGGCCACCTGAATCAGGTTTTATTTTGTTTTTCTTCAAGAATTTTCTTTTCATTGGTTTTTTTTTTTTCTTTTACCATGTAAATATAGACTATGTTAACATACACAGACTCCCAGCATTTTTCTTTTGCTGCCCAGGGTCCGTAGGGCATAGGGGAGGAGGGGGAAATGGGTGCTTGCGCTCAGCCAGCTGCCCAGGCGTGCAGTGGGCCAGGTGAAATGGCCAGAAGCCCCTTGGCCTTTGGTGGTTCTGCTGAAGCCTTTGTGCTGCCCAGAGAGCGGCTGGGCAGGGGCCGGAGCTGCGGGGATCCCTGCCAGAGCGGTGCCTGGAGATGGTCACAAGCCCTGTGCCAGGCAGGAAGCGCCAGCCGTGTCCTCCTGCCTGTGTGCTGCTGGCTGCCTTGCTGAGGGCTCCCAGGTGCCTCTGGATGGGGCTGCTCTGGAGCTGCTGTGGGGCTGCGGCGCTGCTGCCGGGCGGCTCGGCCAGGCTGGGGCAGCCCCTGAGGGGCTGGGGCGCTGGCAAGCCCCGGGCAATGGGCTGTCAGAGGCCACAAGCAGCCGCCTTGTTCCTGCCAGAGTTGACTTGCAAGACGCATCCTTGGCACTCTGCAACTAACAGCATCAGTGTTGTTGGAAACCCAAATGCAGAGAAATCTCAGACCTTTGGTCTTGTCAGCAAAGCTTAGAATTAAACACAGGATTTGATCTGAGACCTAGGAAAGGGCTCCCAAACTTAGGTGCTAGAAGCGAGAATGCGGATTTCTAGTCTATAGCAGCAACACGGGGAGAAAAGTTGAAGTGGAGGAAAGTTTAGAGTTTTCGAGTTCAAGATCTAGGAAGAAATCAAAGTAGTTCCAATGCTAAACAAGAAGATTAGGATGCAGTGCTGTAGGTTTGTGTGTCATAGCATGATTGGCTAAGGAAGCTTACACTGTTAGCATGATGTGGGGACCCAGGAAATTCCTCTGGCTGCCCTGCAGGACTCGAGAGCCTGTCAGAGGGCTCAGAGACCTTGGCACAGAGCCCAAGACCCCCGTGCCTTTGATTTAGCACTTGGAAAAAACAATCACCAACCTTGTATGAAGAATGACCAGCCACAAAAAATGAAGTAGAATGATAGTGAATTTATCCCAGAGTGGAACAATAGATTTTGAGGGTTTTTAGAATGGGGCTTCAGGGGGCAAGATGGAGGAATCTGGGCATGTCCAGCCTTTCTCCTTCTTCTTCTTGGCCTCCATCTTCTGGTTGATGTTGGTACTTTGAGATTGGTCTAGAGTAGAAGCTCACTGTCTAACATAGATGATAGGGATTGGAAAGTAATTGTAAATATTGTACTGGTAGTTTTTAGTATAAAAAGATAACACCACCCCAGGGGAGGCAGAGTTCCTTAGACTGTCTTGCTGAGCAGACCTCGGCAGGACAGGAGAAAGAATTTTATAGATAAGATACAATAAACAACCTTGAGACTGAGAAATTAAGAGCTCTGACTCCTTCTTCAACCACCGGGCTGGGACAAGAGACTTTTTAACTTATCTCAGGGTCACTCTGACCAGCTAGAGACCCCGAGAGCATGAGTCCGTAAGATGAAATCTTGAAGACTGGGTCCAAAACATAAATACCCTTGTTGGCCATGTCTTCTTGGCCAAGAAATCCTTCAAAGCTCTTGTAACTACAAGTCTTGCGGCCCTGTGAGCCATGCGGTGGAGATGTGAGCCCAACTCAACCTTCCTGCCTATGTAGAAGAGAAAAAAAAGCAATGGCATCATCTAAAAAACTCAGAGGTCCACTCTCTAGCTTGTTCCAAACCCCTTCCAATCCCCCAAAGTGTGATTTAGCTACAAATAGATGGCAAGGACTCTTAGGGCTGCCTCTTTGACTCCAGAGCGGCTGCTTTAGAATCTTTCACATATCCCTGTGTAGTTAGGTGCCAGAAATGGATCATTTGAAGAAACTTTCCCAGCTGACTTGCATGGAGGCTTGTTTGAAGGGTGTTTGAATGGAAAGCCTCCCAGCAGAGGTCTGGGCTTTGGCCTAGCTGTGTCCCCTGCTGATTGTGAAGTGTGTCATCAGCTGAAGTGCTATCTGGGCTAAAAATATCATCCAGTCAATTGGACTTGCTCTTTTTGGCCTATAAAAGCTGGACCCACTTTTGGGGCAAATTTGGAGACCTCATCTATGGGTGGATGGAACACCTAGGATTTTCCCAGTTGTTGGGAATGGTTCTCCAGGTCCCTGGAGTAAAACGGGGCTGCCCAGCAACTGCGCATCTGCAAGATGACAAACAATTGTCTTGGTTTGAAGAGAGAGGTGTCTGCTAAGGAAGGCAGAAGTCTTCTCTGAAATGTTAAATGTAAATCCCCTGCCTTCAAATGATTCTCATTTAGAAATTCAAATGCTCTCAGGGAAAGATATGGGGATAGGCCTGAGCCCGCAGAGCAGGGCGGCCTTTGCTTATGGTCTGAGCCCTTCCTAAAGATCCTGTCAGGCTGTCTTAGACACCTGGGGCCAGGGATTCCTTCCAAGCTGGGCCACTTTGGCTGGCCCGGGGCCAGCCCCAGGGCAGGAGGCAGTGTGTGCAAGGCCCCTGGCTGGCACGCTGCAGCACGGTCACCGTGCCATGGAACGGAACCCGGTCACCAAGGTCCCTTTGTGACACGTGGGAAATAGAAGCTTGCCCGGGTGCTGGGAACAGGCAACGGGGCACAACGGGACAGAGCAGTGCTGTGAGGAGCCCCCACACAGCGCACTCATTCCCGTCTGACCAGAAGCTTTTCTGCAGCCTTGTTCCTGCAGCTGAGCTCGAGGCCAGAGCACAGGACTCGGTGACCCGTGGCCTTCCGAGGCTTCTATTCTGCAGCTGCCCTCAAGGGCAGAGCGTGGGACTTGGTGCCCCAGAGCTTTCCCAAGGCGTCTCTCCTGCAAGTAGCTCCTGTCACAGACATGGAGCAGAGACCCCCGAGAGTGGCCAAGATGGCCTGGATGGAGGAGGAGGAGGAAGAAGAAGGACCTGGAGCAGCCCCAGCACAGGAGACTGAAGAGGTGGTGCCCTTCCATCCACCGCAGGAGGGTGAGTGGCAGAGCTGGGTTGCAGGGCTGGAGCCTGCAGCCAACTTGGCCCCATGCCATGCCATGCCATGCCATGCCATGCCATGCCATGCCATGCCATGCCATGCCATGCCATGCCATGCCATGCCATGCCATGCCATCCCCTGGGGAAATGGCCATGGACAGGTGGGAAGAGGGGCCGGGCAGACACCCCACAGCTCCCTTGCTCCATCCCCCTGGGGCATCCCAGGGCTCTCCCTGCCTGGGGAGCGCAGGGCTGGGCTGTGTTCTCCGGCCTCTCCCGCAGCCCCTCAGCTCTGGCTGCGCTCCCTCTTTGCCAGATGAAGCTGTGGAGCGCACACAAGAGCAGGAATCCAGCCGTGGCCGCTTCCACAGAACAGCGCAGGTACCTGCAGCCACCTCCACCTGGGCTGGGCCTGCTGTCCCTGCTCAGCCCAGCACCGTGTGTGCAGCACGCCATGCAACATCCCCGGCTTCTTGCCCTTCTCCTACAGCTCGTTTGCAACTTCATCCGGAGCATTCGGCAGGAGACCCGCACCATGGGCACTGGGCTCAGAGCTCACTGCGAGCTCCTCAAGCATGAGACCAGTGCCGCCCTGCTGGATTTGCTCCTGGAGAAGGGTGTTGCCAGGCCAGAACAAGTAAGCAGCCTGGGGCCAGGCTTCAATTCCCCCATGCGTCACGTGGCTTCCCCAGCCACGCCTGCTGGTCCCTCAGAGCCTTTGAGGCCATGGCAGTGCACTTCTCTGGGGAGCCTGGGGACATTGCTCTCTCTGGCAGCTTTCCAAGTCTCCCCGTGCCTCCTGCAGGTGCCTGCCTTGGTGAGGTACATTCACCGATGGCTCCTGGCCAACGATTCTGCCGAGCACAGGCTGGACAAGGCCCTGCTGAAACTCACCAAAGCACACCCGGCTGACGCAGTCGTGACGCTCCTGCGTGCGGCCCCGTCCTGTGACAGGTATGGGGCCCACCTGCCCAGAGGGCTCAGGCCTCCCAAGCCCATCACCCTGTACTGCCTGGCCCAGCTGTCTGAGCAACAGAGAGTTCCAGAACCCTCTGGCTGCTGCCTTTCCCAGCCCTGGCATGTCAGCCCCTGAGCCTGCTGCCATGCTGCCTTGCTGCCCCTCAGGGCCTGTCCTCACAGAGCTGGGCTGCTTGGCTGCTGCCAGCAAGGGCCACTGGGCAGAGGCAGAGCCGGCGGTCAGCCCGGGCCCCTAGGGATGCCCAGGCCACGATGCTGTGTCTGAGACCCCCCATGAGACAGAGCTCTAACCCTGCAGAGCTGCCATCTCCATGTGGAAGACCATCATGTGCTCGTCCAGGACTGCCGAGCCAGTGCAGCTGATCCTCCTGGATGTGCTAGGGAGCTGGCCAGAGTACAGCACGTGCACCTCAGATGGGGACAAAACGGCTGTCTTTGCCCTGGCTGTGAGTTTCCGCAACTGGCCTTTGCTGGCCCCAAGGCCACCTCTCCAGCAGCTCTCCATCCTCCTTCCCCCACTGCATCTGCCTGCCTCAGGCGCTGGCCAGAAACCTGGCCCAGGGGCAGCTTCAGGCCCACCAGGCCCCGCGCTCCCCCTGCCTCTCTCCGGGCCTCTCCCTGCCACGCTCGGGCCCTGCCACATGGACACCTCGGCACTGAGCGCTGTCTCGGGGGCCTTTGTCCTTTGCAGGCAACCGTGGTGATGTGGAAGATCCTCCAGGAGTCCTCTGTCCCACGTGTAGTGAGGCCATATTTCCCCCGCCTTTTTGTTCATCTGCTCTTCCAAGTGTTCTCCAGCACAGAAGAGATGCCACAGGAGGTCCAAACCTTCTGGAAGGATTGCCTGGAAGAGCACGGTCTTGCCACCAGCCCCAACAGGTGCTCCATCCCACTCCTCCTGTCCTTGACACGTGGCCTGCAAAGGAGCCAGTGCTGCCAGTGTGACCCGGGCTTTGCTGTGCACACAGGTTTGCAGTGCAGACTCTGAAGTCCCTGCTCTGCCAAAAGCACTACAAGGATGTGGTGGTGTCAGTGGAACGCAAGCGTGGCTGGGACACGCTGCTCTGTGCTGACACCCGCCACTATGCTGTGGGTCTGCTGGCCAGGTGAGACTCTCTTTCTCCCCATTGATCCTGCCATTTGTGCTCTGTGCCCGAGCTGTCCCACACATTCCCCAAGGCCCTGGGACACACTGAGGGACGGCTAACGACACACTGAGGGACGGCCAAGCAGACTGGAAAAGGCTGGGAAGGGAGAGAGCACAGGAGGAGACACCTCCTAAAGGGCCCAGGTCCCCTTGCAGGGTGGTGGTAAAAGACCACCAGGCTCTGTAAGCCTGTCCTTGGAGAGATTTGCTCAGCTTCCTGCTCCCTTTTTTGCCCTCCTAGAGAGATGCGCCATGCTTGTCATCGCTTGTGTTCCAGTATTGCACTCCACCTCCTCTGGCTGCTCAGCACACAGGAGCCACACTGGGATCTGCCTGCCCTGGCATTCCTTGTGGAGGTGAGCCGGGTGTCCAGCGCTGCCTGGCTGAGCAGCCTCCCAGCTCTCTGCCCTCTCGTGGCAGCAGCCGCCTGGGACGGTGCCCGCACCCTGTGCTGCTGCTGCTGCTGCTGCGTCCTGGGCCCAGCCCTGTGCGGCTGCGGGCTCCTGCCGGCCGGCTCCCCCGTCACTGGCCTGTGCCTTTCAGGTCCTCGTGTGCCTGGATTCTAATGAATGTGGCGACAGTGTTGTGAAGGTCTCTTCAAGGTACCTGCAGAGCGAGTGCAGGGAGAGGCGTCGCCTGGCGCTCAGGGCCCTTCTCGAGCTCATTGATGATCCCTCAATGGTGAGAAGGGGGCAGTGGCTGAAGCTGCGCTGGGAACTCAGTCACTTGGCCTGACCTGGGCTTTGGGCACTGGGGCAGCTGCTCCCAGCTCTCCTGCCTCCTGCTTCAGCTGCCCCAGTGCTTCAGGACAGTCCTTTGGCCTCTGGGCCCTGTGGCAGTAGGGTGGGACTTCACAGACTTGTGTTCCGCACAGGCCGAAAGAATGTGGAGCTTGACCAAAAGCCTCATGCACCTACTGGGGGACAATGATGCAGAGATAGCTGGGATGACACTCATCACACTCAGCTTTATACTCCTGCACAAACACATTCTGCTGTCAACCCCCATTGCCATGCAGCTGGCTGAGGCACTCCTGCCACTCTTTGACCACGTAAGGCTCCGTGCCCCCAGCTACAGCCACTGGCTGCTGCCTGGAAACTGTGTGCCCTGTGCATTTCCAGCCCTGTGCCCAGGGCGCCCTGGAGGAGCCAATGCTCAAGTGTTTTTTCTTGTTTTTTTCATCTAGGATAATAGCCAGGTACAGCTGCTCTCCATAAAACTCTTCCGAGACATGATGGAGTATTTGGAAGAGAGAGAAAAACCTTTGGAAAGCCCTGTGCAACAGAGCCTGCTTCCACTCTTCTTCCACTGCAATGATGAGAATCAGCATGTGGCAGAGGTGAGGACTCCTGGGCTGCTGCTGTCCGCCTGGCAGGGGGCTCGGCTGCCTCCTGCCCTGCGCCTGCTGGACCGCAGCCTCCTCCAGGCCATGGCAGGGGGAGGCGGGACCCGTGCCCTGGGCTGCGGGGCCATCTCTGCGTCTCTGCTGCTCTCCAGGCTTCTCGGGAAACGCTGCTTTATGCGGTCAAGTTCATGAAGAGGAGGGATCTCAAAAAGCTGCTGAAGGAGCAGAAACTGTGGAAGTTCAGCAAGTGCCTGGTAAGGACGGCCCGGAATCCCCAACTCAGCCAGGAGAAGGCCCCTGAGGGCGGTGCTCAGTGTGCGGGCCGAGCAGCTGTGCCCCTGCGCGCTGCTGCAGCCAGAGGCCGCGCGGGCTCTTCTCCAGGCTCCCGTGGGCCCGAGCCGGGTGCCCATGGAGCCCCGGCCCGGCGGGGCTGCGGGGCAGGGGCGGCACCGCGGCTCCCCGGGCAGCAGCCGGCCCCTTCCCCCTCCCTTCAGGAGCCCGGCGCCAGCGGCTGCTGGCCGCGCCTCGGGGCTGTGAGGGCAGGGGAGGCCGGGGCGGGGCGCAGGCAGCGCCCGGCCCAGGGGCTGAGCCCGCGCCAACCCTTCCCTCCTGCCGCTCTCTGCAGCTGGCAGAGGACAGGAGCAGAGCGGCCGAGCACCTGCGCCGGGCCCTGCGCTACCTGGAGAGCCCACAGGAGCCCCTGCGAGAGGCGGCCATCAGGTTCATGGGTGAGTTACAAGCCCGGGCTCCCTCCCCAGCCCGCCGCAGCTCGGCCCCAGCCCCGCCTGTTGCCCCGACAGCGGCAGCCGGGCCCGGCGCCGTGGAGCCCCGCCTGGCCTGGGCATTGCTGCTGCCGCCCTCTGACAGCCGTGCCCTGGGGCGACAGCGCGCTGCATGGGCTGAGCTGAGCGCTGCCGGGCCAGCAGCCCGTGTGGCCACAGCGCCGGCAGCGCTGCTGGCAGGGAGCTGTGCCGCTGGGGCGTGACAGACTCTGTGTTCACAGGCATGGCCGGGCGGCACCTGAGGGGGCAGCAGCAAGAGCTGCAGCGGATCTGCACTGGTGAGTGAGGGGAGCGGGCTGACAGCGGGGGCTGCTGGGGGGAGCTGCAAGCCCTGCCCCGGCTGCGGAGGGCTCTGCTCCCGTGGGCAGAGCACACGGAGATTTCAGGGCCACGTGGGCCATTCGTGGCCAGCAGCTTCGGGCTGATCCCCTTGCTCCCTTTGCTCCCTCCTGGCCATGGCAATAGCCGGCTTGGGATGGCACTTGCAGGGGGCTCTTCCTCGGCTCCCTGCAGCTCCAGCTTCTGACCGTGCCTCTGTTCCTCTCTCTCGCAGCCCTGGAAGACAAAACGAATGACGTCAGCCTCGCCGTCGGAAGCCTGGCAATTCAAACGCTGTGCCTCCTCAGGTCAGGAGAGCGGGCTCCCATCTCCAGGTTCCAGTGGCTCCAAAATCACCTGCGCAGGGCGTGGAAGACATGGCCCCGTCTGTCACAGCTCGGCTGCCTGCCCTGCCAGAGCTCTGTGGAGAGGTGATCCCAGAAGCTCTTTTTGTTGGGGCCACCTGAATCAGGTTTTATTTTGTTTTTCTTCAAGAATTTTCTTTTCATTGTTTTTTTTTTTTTCTTTTACCATGTAAATATAGACTATGTTAACATACACAGACTCCCAGCATTTTTCTTTTGCTGCCCAGGGTCCGTAGGGCATAGGGGAGGAGGGGGAAATGGGTGCTTGCGCTCAGCCAGCTGCCCAGGCGTGCAGTGGGCCAGGTGAAATGGCCAGAAGCCCCTTGGCCTTTGGTGGTTCTGCTGAAGCCTTTGTGCTGCCCAGAGAGCGGCTGGGCAGGGGCCGGAGCTGCGGGGATCCCTGCCAGAGCGGTGCCTGGAGATGGTCACAAGCCCTGTGCCAGGCAGGAAGCGCCAGCCGTGTCCTCCTGCCTGTGTGCTGCTGGCTGCCTTGCTGAGGGCTCCCAGGTGCCTCTGGATGGGGCTGCTCTGGAGCTGCTGTGGGGCTGCGGCGCTGCTGCCGGGCGGCTCGGCCAGGCTGGGGCAGCCCCTGAGGGGCTGGGGCGCTGGCAAGCCCCGGGCAATGGGCTGTCAGAGGCCACAAGCAGCCGCCTTGTTCCTGCCAGAGTTGACTTGCAAGACGCATCCTTGGCACTCTGCAACTAACAGCATCAGTGTTGTTGGAAACCCAAATGCAGAGAAATCTCAGACCTTTGGTCTTGTCAGCAAAGCTTAGAATTAAACACAGGATTTGATCTGAGACCTAGGAAAGGGCTCCCAAACTTAGGTGCTAGAAGCGAGAATGCGGATTTCTAGTCTATAGCAGCAACACGGGGAGAAAAGTTGAAGTGGAGGAAAGTTTAGAGTTTTCGAGTTCAAGATCTAGGAAGAAATCAAAGTAGTTACAATGCTAAACAAGAAGATTAGGATGCAGTGCTGTAGGTTTGTGTGTCATAGCATGATTGGCTAAGGAAGCTTACACTGTTAGCATGATGTGGGGACCCAGGAAATTCCTCTGGCTGCCCTGCAGGACTCGAGAGCCTGTCAGAGGGCTCAGAGACCTTGGCACAGAGCCCAAGACCCCCGTGCCTTTGATTTAGCACTTGGAAAAAACAATCACCAACCTTGTATGAAGAATGACCAGCCACAAAAAATGAAGTAGAATGATAGTGAATTTATCCCAGAGTGGAACAATAGATTTTGAGGGTTTTTAGAATGGGGCTTCAGGGGGCAAGATGGAGGAATCTGGGCATGTCCAGCCTTTCTCCTTCTTCTTCTTGGCCTCCATCTTCTGGTTGATGTTGGTACTTTGAGATTGGTCTAGAGTAGAAGCTCACTGTCTAACATAGATGATAGGGATTGGAAAGTAATTGTAAATATTGTACTGGTAGTTTTTAGTATAAAAAGATAACACCACCCCAGGGGAGGCAGAGTTCCTTAGACTGTCTTGCTGAGCAGACCTCGGCAGGACAGGAGAAAGAATTTTATAGATAAGATACAATAAACAACCTTGAGACTGAGAAATTAAGAGCTCTGACTCCTTCTTCAACCACCGGGCTGGGACAAGAGACTTTTTAACTTATCTCAGGGTCACTCTGACCAGCTAGAGACCCCGAGAGCATGAGTCCGTAAGATGAAATCTTGAAGACTGGGTCCAAAACATAAATACCCTTGTTGGCCATGTCTTCTTGGCCAAGAAATCCTTCAAAGCTCTTGTAAGTACAAGTCTTGCGGCCCTGTGAGCCATGCGGTGGAGATGTGAGCCCAACTCAACCTTCCTGCCTATGTAGAAGAGAAAAAAAAGCAATGGCATCATCTAAAAAACTCAGAGGTCCACTCTCTAGCTTGTTCCAAACCCCTTCCAATCCCCCAAAGTGTGATTTAGCTACAAATAGATGACAAGGACTCTTAGGGCTGCCTCTTTGACTCCAGAGCGGCTGCTTTAGAATCTTTCACATATCCCTGTGTAGTTAGGTGCCAGAAATGGATCATTTGAAGAAACTTTCCCAGCTGACTTGCATGGAGGCTTGTTTGAAGGGTGTTTGAATGGAAAGCCTCCCAGCAGAGGTCTGGGCTTTGGCCTAGCTGTGTCCCCTGCTGATTGTGAAGTGTGTCATCAGCTGAAGTGCTATCTGGGCTAAAAATATCATCCAGTCAATTGGACTTGCTCTTTTTGGCCTATAAAAGCTGGACCCACTTTTGGGGCAAATTTGGAGACCTCATCTATGGGTGGATGGAACACCTAGGATTTTCCCAGTTGTTGGGAATGGTTCTCCAGGTCCCTGGAGTAAAACGGGGCTGCCCAGCAACTGCGCATCTGCAAGATGACAAACAATTGTCTTGGTTTGAAGAGAGAGGTGTCTGCTAAGGAAGGCAGAAGTCTTCTCTGAAATGTTAAATGTAAATCCCCTGCCTTCAAATGATTCTCATTTAGAAATTCAAATGCTCTCAGGGAAAGATATGGGGATAGGCCTGAGCCCGCAGAGCAGGGCGGCCTTTGCTTATGGTCTGAGCCCTTCCTAAAGATCCTGTCAGGCTGTCTTAGACACCTGGGGCCAGGGATTCCTTCCAAGCTGGGCCACTTTGGCTGGCCCGGGGCCAGCCCCAGGGCAGGAGGCAGTGTGTGCAAGGCCCCTGGCTGGCACGCTGCAGCACGGTCACCGTGCCATGGAACGGAACCCGGTCACCAAGGTCCCTTTGTGACACGTGGGAAATAGAAGCTTGCCCGGGTGCTGGGAACAGGCAACGGGGCACAACGGGACAGAGCAGTGCTGTGAGGAGCCCCCACACAGCGCACTCATTCCCGTCTGACCAGAAGCTTTTCTGCAGCCTTGTTCCTGCAGCTGAGCTCGAGGCCAGAGCACAGGACTCGGTGACCCGTGGCCTTCCGAGGCTTCTATTCTGCAGCTGCCCTCAAGGGCAGAGCGTGGGACTTGGTGCCCCAGAGCTTTCCCAAGGCGTCTCTCCTGCAAGTAGCTCCTGTCACAGACATGGAGCAGAGACCCCCGAGAGTGGCCAAGATGGCCTGGATGGAGGAGGAGGAGGAAGAAGAAGGACCTGGAGCAGCCCCAGCACAGGAGACTGAAGAGGTGGTGCCCTTCCATCCACCGCAGGAGGGTGAGTGGCAGAGCTGGGTTGCAGGGCTGGAGCCTGCAGCCAACTTGGCCCCATGCCATGCCATGCCATGCCATGCCATGCCATGCCATGCCATGCCATGCCATGCCATGCCATGCCATGCCATGCCATGCCATGCCATGCCATGCCATCCCCTGGGGAAATGGCCATGGACAGGTGGGAAGAGGGGCCGGGCAGACACCCCACAGCTCCCTTGCTCCATCCCCCTGGGGCATCCCAGGGCTCTCCCTGCCTGGGGAGCGCAGGGCTGGGCTGTGTTCTCCGGCCTCTCCCGCAGCCCCTCAGCTCTGGCTGCGCTCCCTCTTTGCCAGATGAAGCTGTGGAGCGCACACAAGAGCAGGAATCCAGCCGTGGCCGCTTCCACAGAACAGCGCAGGTACCTGCAGCCACCTCCACCTGGGCTGGGCCTGCTGTCCCTGCTCAGCCCAGCACCGTGTGTGCAGCACGCCATGCAACATCCCCGGCTTCTTGCCCTTCTCCTACAGCTCGTTTGCAACTTCATCCGGAGCATTCGGCAGGAGACCCGCACCATGGGCACTGGGCTCAGAGCTCACTGCGAGCTCCTCAAGCATGAGACCAGTGCCGCCCTGCTGGATTTGCTCCTGGAGAAGGGTGTTGCCAGGCCAGAACAAGTAAGCAGCCTGGGGCCAGGCTTCAATTCCCCCATGCGTCACGTGGCTTCCCCAGCCACGCCTGCTGGTCCCTCAGAGCCTTTGAGGCCATGGCAGTGCACTTCTCTGGGGAGCCTGGGGACATTGCTCTCTCTGGCAGCTTTCCAAGTCTCCCCGTGCCTCCTGCAGGTGCCTGCCTTGGTGAGGTACATTCACCGATGGCTCCTGGCCAACGATTCTGCCGAGCACAGGCTGGACAAGGCCCTGCTGAAACTCACCAAAGCACACCCGGCTGACGCAGTCGTGACGCTCCTGCGTGCGGCCCCGTCCTGTGACAGGTATGGGGCCCACCTGCCCAGAGGGCTCAGGCCTCCCAAGCCCATCACCCTGTACTGCCTGGCCCAGCTGTCTGAGCAACAGAGAGTTCCAGAACCCTCTGGCTGCTGCCTTTCCCAGCCCTGGCATGTCAGCCCCTGAGCCTGCTGCCATGCTGCCTTGCTGCCCCTCAGGGCCTGTCCTCACAGAGCTGGGCTGCTTGGCTGCTGCCAGCAAGGGCCACTGGGCAGAGGCAGAGCCGGCGGTCAGCCCGGGCCCCTAGGGATGCCCAGGCCACGATGCTGTGTCTGAGACCCCCCATGAGACAGAGCTCTAACCCTGCAGAGCTGCCATCTCCATGTGGAAGACCATCATGTGCTCGTCCAGGACTGCCGAGCCAGTGCAGCTGATCCTCCTGGATGTGCTAGGGAGCTGGCCAGAGTACAGCACGTGCACCTCAGATGGGGACAAAACGGCTGTCTTTGCCCTGGCTGTGAGTTTCCGCAACTGGCCTTTGCTGGCCCCAAGGCCACCTCTCCAGCAGCTCTCCATCCTCCTTCCCCCACTGCATCTGCCTGCCTCAGGCGCTGGCCAGAAACCTGGCCCAGGGGCAGCTTCAGGCCCACCAGGCCCCGCGCTCCCCCTGCCTCTCTCCGGGCCTCTCCCTGCCACGCTCGGGCCCTGCCACATGGACACCTCGGCACTGAGCGCTGTCTCGGGGGCCTTTGTCCTTTGCAGGCAACCGTGGTGATGTGGAAGATCCTCCAGGAGTCCTCTGTCCCACGTGTAGTGAGGCCATATTTCCCCCGCCTTTTTGTTCATCTGCTCTTCCAAGTGTTCTCCAGCACAGAAGAGATGCCACAGGAGGTCCAAACCTTCTGGAAGGATTGCCTGGAAGAGCACGGTCTTGCCACCAGCCCCAACAGGTGCTCCATCCCACTCCTCCTGTCCTTGACACGTGGCCTGCAAAGGAGCCAGTGCTGCCAGTGTGACCCGGGCTTTGCTGTGCACACAGGTTTGCAGTGCAGACTCTGAAGTCCCTGCTCTGCCAAAAGCACTACAAGGATGTGGTGGTGTCAGTGGAACGCAAGCGTGGCTGGGACACGCTGCTCTGTGCTGACACCCGCCACTATGCTGTGGGTCTGCTGGCCAGGTGAGACTCTCTTTCTCCCCATTGATCCTGCCATTTGTGCTCTGTGCCCGAGCTGTCCCACACATTCCCCAAGGCCCTGGGACACACTGAGGGACGGCTAACGACACACTGAGGGACGGCCAAGCAGACTGGAAAAGGCTGGGAAGGGAGAGAGCACAGGAGGAGACACCTCCTAAAGGGCCCAGGTCCCCTTGCAGGGTGGTGGTAAAAGACCACCAGGCTCTGTAAGCCTGTCCTTGGAGAGATTTGCTCAGCTTCCTGCTCCCTTTTTTGCCCTCCTAGAGAGATGCGCCATGCTTGTCATCGCTTGTGTTCCAGTATTGCACTCCACCTCCTCTGGCTGCTCAGCACACAGGAGCCACACTGGGATCTGCCTGCCCTGGCATTCCTTGTGGAGGTGAGCCGGGTGTCCAGCGCTGCCTGGCTGAGCAGCCTCCCAGCTCTCTGCCCTCTCGTGGCAGCAGCCGCCTGGGACGGTGCCCGCACCCTGTGCTGCTGCTGCTGCTGCTGCGTCCTGGGCCCAGCCCTGTGCGGCTGCGGGCTCCTGCCGGCCGGCTCCCCCGTCACTGGCCTGTGCCTTTCAGGTCCTCGTGTGCCTGGATTCTAATGAATGTGGCGACAGTGTTGTGAAGGTCTCTTCAAGGTACCTGCAGAGCGAGTGCAGGGAGAGGCGTCGCCTGGCGCTCAGGGCCCTTCTCGAGCTCATTGATGATCCCTCAATGGTGAGAAGGGGGCAGTGGCTGAAGCTGCGCTGGGAACTCAGTCACTTGGCCTGACCTGGGCTTTGGGCACTGGGGCAGCTGCTCCCAGCTCTCCTGCCTCCTGCTTCAGCTGCCCCAGTGCTTCAGGACAGTCCTTTGGCCTCTGGGCCCTGTGGCAGTAGGGTGGGACTTCACAGACTTGTGTTCCGCACAGGCCGAAAGAATGTGGAGCTTGACCAAAAGCCTCATGCACCTACTGGGGGACAATGATGCAGAGATAGCTGGGATGACACTCATCACACTCAGCTTTATACTCCTGCACAAACACATTCTGCTGTCAACCCCCATTGCCATGCAGCTGGCTGAGGCACTCCTGCCACTCTTTGACCACGTAAGGCTCCGTGCCCCCAGCTACAGCCACTGGCTGCTGCCTGGAAACTGTGTGCCCTGTGCATTTCCAGCCCTGTGCCCAGGGCGCCCTGGAGGAGCCAATGCTCAAGTGTTTTTTCTTTTTTTTTTCATCTAGGATAATAGCCAGGTACAGCTGCTCTCCATAAAACTCTTCCGAGACATGATGGAGTATTTGGAAGAGAGAGAAAAACCTTTGGAAAGCCCTGTGCAACAGAGCCTGCTTCCACTCTTCTTCCACTGCAATGATGAGAATCAGCATGTGGCAGAGGTGAGGACTCCTGGGCTGCTGCTGTCCGCCTGGCAGGGGGCTCGGCTGCCTCCTGCCCTGCGCCTGCTGGACCGCAGCCTCCTCCAGGCCATGGCAGGGGGAGGCGGGACCCGTGCCCTGGGCTGCGGGGCCATCTCTGCGTCTCTGCTGCTCTCCAGGCTTCTCGGGAAACGCTGCTTTATGCGGTCAAGTTCATGAAGAGGAGGGATCTCAAAAAGCTGCTGAAGGAGCAGAAACTGTGGAAGTTCAGCAAGTGCCTGGTAAGGACGGCCCGGAATCCCCAACTCAGCCAGGAGAAGGCCCCTGAGGGCGGTGCTCAGTGTGCGAGCCGGGCAGCTGTGCCCCTGCGCGCTGCTGCAGCCAGAGGCCGCGCGGGCTCTTCTCCAGGCTCCCGTGGGCCCGAGCCGGGTGCCCATGGAGCCCCGGCCCGGCGGGGCTGCGTGGCAGGGGCGGCACCGCGGCTCCCCGGGCAGCAGCCGGCCCCTTCCCCCTCCCTTCAGGAGCCCGGCGCCAGCGGCTGCTGGCCGCGCCTCGGGGCTGTGCGGGCAGGGGAGGCCGGGGCGGGGCGCAGGCAGCGCCCGGCCCAGGGGCTGAGCCCGCGCCAACCCTTCCCTCCTGCCGCTCTCTGCAGCTGGCAGAGGACAGGAGCAGAGCGGCCGAGCACCTGCGCCGGGCCCTGCGCTACCTGGAGAGCCCACAGGAGCCCCTGCGAGAGGCGGCCATCAGGTTCATGGGTGAGTTACAAGCCCGGGCTCCCTCCCCAGCCCGCCGCAGCTCGGCCCCAGCCCCGCCTGTTGCCCCGACAGCGGCAGCCGGGCCCGGCGCCGTGGAGCCCCGCCTGGCCTGGGCATTGCTGCTGCCGCCCTCTGACAGCCGTGCCCTGGGGCGACAGCGCGCTGCATGGGCTGAGCTGAGCGCTGCCGGGCCAGCAGCCCGTGTGGCCACAGCGCCGGCAGCGCCGCTGGCAGGGAGCTGTGCCGCTGGGGCCGTGACAGACTCTGTGTTCACAGGCATGGCCGGGCGGCACCTGAGGGGGCAGCAGCAAGAGCTGCAGCGGATCTGCACTGGTGAGTGAGGGGAGCGGGCTGACAGCGGGGGCTGCTGGGGGGAGCTGCAAGCCCTGCCCCGGCTGCGGAGGGCTCTGCTCCCGTGGGCAGAGCACACGGAGATTTCAGGGCCACGTGGGCCATTCGTGGCCAGCAGCTTCGGGCTGATCCCCTTGCTCCCTTTGCTCCCTCCTGGCCATGGCAATAGCCGGCTTGGGATGGCACTTGCAGGGGGCTCTTCCTCGGCTCCCTGCAGCTCCAGCTTCTGACCGTGCCTCTGTTCCTCTCTCTCGCAGCCCTGGAAGACAAAACGAATGACGTCAGCCTCGCCGTCGGAAGCCTGGCAATTCAAACGCTGTGCCTCCTCAGGTCAGGAGAGCGGGCTCCCATCTCCAGGTTCCAGTGGCTCCAAAATCACCTGCGCAGGGCGTGGAAGACATGGCCCCGTCTGTCACAGCTCGGCTGCCTGCCCTGCCAGAGCTCTGTGGAGAGGTGATCCCAGAAGCTCTTTTTGTTGGGGCCACCTGAATCAGGTTTTATTTTGTTTTTCTTCAAGAATTTTCTTTTCATTGTTTTTTTTTTTTTCTTTTACCATGTAAATATAGACTATGTTAACATACACAGACTCCCAGCATTTTTCTTTTGCTGCCCAGGGTCCGTAGGGCATAGGGGAGGAGGGGGAAATGGGTGCTTGCGCTCAGCCAGCTGCCCAGGCGTGCAGTGGGCCAGGTGAAATGGCCAGAAGCCCCTTGGCCTTTGGTGGTTCTGCTGAAGCCTTTGTGCTGCCCAGAGAGCGGCTGGGCAGGGGCCGGAGCTGCGGGGATCCCTGCCAGAGCGGTGCCTGGAGATGGTCACAAGCCCTGTGCCAGGCAGGAAGCGCCAGCCGTGTCCTCCTGCCTGTGTGCTGCTGGCTGCCTTGCTGAGGGCTCCCAGGTGCCTCTGGATGGGGCTGCTCTGGAGCTGCTGTGGGGCTGCGGCGCTGCTGCCGGGCGGCTCGGCCAGGCTGGGGCAGCCCCTGAGGGGCTGGGGCGCTGGCAAGCCCCGGGCAATGGGCTGTCAGAGGCCACAAGCAGCCGCCTTGTTCCTGCCAGAGTTGACTTGCAAGACGCATCCTTGGCACTCTGCAACTAACAGCATCAGTGTTGTTGGAAACCCAAATGCAGAGAAATCTCAGACCTTTGGTCTTGTCAGCAAAGCTTAGAATTAAACACAGGATTTGATCTGAGACCTAGGAAAGGGCTCCCAAACTTAGGTGCTAGAAGCGAGAATGCGGATTTCTAGTCTATAGCAGCAACACGGGGAGAAAAGTTGAAGTGGAGGAAAGTTTAGAGTTTTCGAGTTCAAGATCTAGGAAGAAATCAAAGTAGTTACAATGCTAAACAAGAAGATTAGGATGCAGTGCTGTAGGTTTGTGTGTCATAGCATGATTGGCTAAGGAAGCTTACACTGTTAGCATGATGTGGGGACCCAGGAAATTCCTCTGGCTGCCCTGCAGGACTCGAGAGCCTGTCAGAGGGCTCAGAGACCTTGGCACAGAGCCCAAGACCCCCGTGCCTTTGATTTAGCACTTGGAAAAAACAATCACCAACCTTGTATGAAGAATGACCAGCCACAAAAAATGAAGTAGAATGATAGTGAATTTATCCCAGAGTGGAACAATAGATTTTGAGGGTTTTTAGAATGGGGCTTCAGGGGGCAAGATGGAGGAATCTGGGCATGTCCAGCCTTTCTCCTTCTTCTTCTTGGCCTCCATCTTCTGGTTGATGTTGGTACTTTGAGATTGGTCTAGAGTAGAAGCTCACTGTCTAACATAGATGATAGGGATTGGAAAGTAATTGTAAATATTGTACTGGTAGTTTTTAGTATAAAAAGATAACACCACCCCAGGGGAGGCAGAGTTCCTTAGACTGTCTTGCTGAGCAGACCTCGGCAGGACAGGAGAAAGAATTTTATAGATAAGATACAATAAACAACCTTGAGACTGAGAAATTAAGAGCTCTGACTCCTTCTTCAACCACCGGGCTGGGACAAGAGACTTTTTAACTTATCTCAGGGTCACTCTGACCAGCTAGAGACCCCGAGAGCATGAGTCCGTAAGATGAAATCTTGAAGACTGGGTCCAAAACATAAATACCCTTGTTGGCCATGTCTTCTTGGCCAAGAAATCCTTCAAAGCTCTTGTAAGTACAAGTCTTGCGGCCCTGTGAGCCATGCGGTGGAGATGTGAGCCCAACTCAACCTTCCTGCCTATGTAGAAGAGAAAAAAAAGCAATGGCATCATCTAAAAAACTCAGAGGTCCACTCTCTAGCTTGTTCCAAACCCCTTCCAATCCCCCAAAGTGTGATTTAGCTACAAATAGATGACAAGGACTCTTAGGGCTGCCTCTTTGACTCCAGAGCGGCTGCTTTAGAATCTTTCACATATCCCTGTGTAGTTAGGTGCCAGAAATGGATCATTTGAAGAAACTTTCCCAGCTGACTTGCATGGAGGCTTGTTTGAAGGGTGTTTGAATGGAAAGCCTCCCAGCAGAGGTCTGGGCTTTGGCCTAGCTGTGTCCCCTGCTGATTGTGAAGTGTGTCATCAGCTGAAGTGCTATCTGGGCTAAAAATATCATCCAGTCAATTGGACTTGCTCTTTTTGGCCTATAAAAGCTGGACCCACTTTTGGGGCAAATTTGGAGACCTCATCTATGGGTGGATGGAACACCTAGGATTTTCCCAGTTGTTGGGAATGGTTCTCCAGGTCCCTGGAGTAAAACGGGGCTGCCCAGCAACTGCGCATCTGCAAGATGACAAACAATTGTCTTGGTTTGAAGAGAGAGGTGTCTGCTAAGGAAGGCAGAAGTCTTCTCTGAAATGTTAAATGTAAATCCCCTGCCTTCAAATGATTCTCATTTAGAAATTCAAATGCTCTCAGGGAAAGATATGGGGATAGGCCTGAGCCCGCAGAGCAGGGCGGCCTTTGCTTATGGTCTGAGCCCTTCCTAAAGATCCTGTCAGGCTGTCTTAGACACCTGGGGCCAGGGATTCCTTCCAAGCTGGGCCACTTTGGCTGGCCCGGGGCCAGCCCCAGGGCAGGAGGCAGTGTGTGCAAGGCCCCTGGCTGGCACGCTGCAGCACGGTCACCGTGCCATGGAACGGAACCCGGTCACCAAGGTCCCTTTGTGACACGTGGGAAATAGAAGCTTGCCCGGGTGCTGGGAACAGGCAACGGGGCACAACGGGACAGAGCAGTGCTGTGAGGAGCCCCCACACAGCGCACTCATTCCCGTCTGACCAGAAGCTTTTCTGCAGCCTTGTTCCTGCAGCTGAGCTCGAGGCCAGAGCACAGGACTCGGTGACCCGTGGCCTTCCGAGGCTTCTATTCTGCAGCTGCCCTCAAGGGCAGAGCGTGGGACTTGGTGCCCCAGAGCTTTCCCAAGGCGTCTCTCCTGCAAGTAGCTCCTGTCACAGACATGGAGCAGAGACCCCCGAGAGTGGCCAAGATGGCCTGGATGGAGGAGGAGGAGGAAGAAGAAGGACCTGGAGCAGCCCCAGCACAGGAGACTGAAGAGGTGGTGCCCTTCCATCCACCGCAGGAGGGTGAGTGGCAGAGCTGGGTTGCAGGGCTGGAGCCTGCAGCCAACTTGGCCCCATGCCATGCCATGCCATGCCATGCCATGCCATGCCATGCCATGCCATGCCATGCCATGCCATGCCATGCCATGCCATCCCCTGGGGAAATGGCCATGGACAGGTGGGAAGAGGGGCCGGGCAGACACCCCACAGCTCCCTTGCTCCATCCCCCTGGGGCATCCCAGGGCTCTCCCTGCCTGGGGAGCGCAGGGCTGGGCTGTGTTCTCCGGCCTCTCCCGCAGCCCCTCAGCTCTGGCTGCGCTCCCTCTTTGCCAGATGAAGCTGTGGAGCGCACACAAGAGCAGGAATCCAGCCGTGGCCGCTTCCACAGAACAGCGCAGGTACCTGCAGCCACCTCCACCTGGGCTGGGCCTGCTGTCCCTGCTCAGCCCAGCACCGTGTGTGCAGCACGCCATGCAACATCCCCGGCTTCTTGCCCTTCTCCTACAGCTCGTTTGCAACTTCATCCGGAGCATTCGGCAGGAGACCCGCACCATGGGCACTGGGCTCAGAGCTCACTGCGAGCTCCTCAAGCATGAGACCAGTGCCGCCCTGCTGGATTTGCTCCTGGAGAAGGGTGTTGCCAGGCCAGAACAAGTAAGCAGCCTGGGGCCAGGCTTCAATTCCCCCATGCGTCACGTGGCTTCCCCAGCCACGCCTGCTGGTCCCTCAGAGCCTTTGAGGCCATGGCAGTGCACTTCTCTGGGGAGCCTGGGGACATTGCTCTCTCTGGCAGCTTTCCAAGTCTCCCCGTGCCTCCTGCAGGTGCCTGCCTTGGTGAGGTACATTCACCGATGGCTCCTGGCCAACGATTCTGCCGAGCACAGGCTGGACAAGGCCCTGCTGAAACTCACCAAAGCACACCCGGCTGACGCAGTCGTGACGCTCCTGCGTGCGGCCCCGTCCTGTGACAGGTATGGGGCCCACCTGCCCAGAGGGCTCAGGCCTCCCAAGCCCATCACCCTGTACTGCCTGGCCCAGCTGTCTGAGCAACAGAGAGTTCCAGAACCCTCTGGCTGCTGCCTTTCCCAGCCCTGGCATGTCAGCCCCTGAGCCTGCTGCCATGCTGCCTTGCTGCCCCTCAGGGCCTGTCCTCACAGAGCTGGGCTGCTTGGCTGCTGCCAGCAAGGGCCACTGGGCAGAGGCAGAGCCGGCGGTCAGCCCGGGCCCCTAGGGATGCCCAGGCCACGATGCTGTGTCTGAGACCCCCCATGAGACAGAGCTCTAACCCTGCAGAGCTGCCATCTCCATGTGGAAGACCATCATGTGCTCGTCCAGGACTGCCGAGCCAGTGCAGCTGATCCTCCTGGATGTGCTAGGGAGCTGGCCAGAGTACAGCACGTGCACCTCAGATGGGGACAAAACGGCTGTCTTTGCCCTGGCTGTGAGTTTCCGCAACTGGCCTTTGCTGGCCCCAAGGCCACCTCTCCAGCAGCTCTCCATCCTCCTTCCCCCACTGCATCTGCCTGCCTCAGGCGCTGGCCAGAAACCTGGCCCAGGGGCAGCTTCAGGCCCACCAGGCCCCGCGCTCCCCCTGCCTCTCTCCGGGCCTCTCCCTGCCACGCTCGGGCCCTGCCACATGGACACCTCGGCACTGAGCGCTGTCTCGGGGGCCTTTGTCCTTTGCAGGCAACCGTGGTGATGTGGAAGATCCTCCAGGAGTCCTCTGTCCCACGTGTAGTGAGGCCATATTTCCCCCGCCTTTTTGTTCATCTGCTCTTCCAAGTGTTCTCCAGCACAGAAGAGATGCCACAGGAGGTCCAAACCTTCTGGAAGGATTGCCTGGAAGAGCACGGTCTTGCCACCAGCCCCAACAGGTGCTCCATCCCACTCCTCCTGTCCTTGACACGTGGCCTGCAAAGGAGCCAGTGCTGCCAGTGTGACCCGGGCTTTGCTGTGCACACAGGTTTGCAGTGCAGACTCTGAAGTCCCTGCTCTGCCAAAAGCACTACAAGGATGTGGTGGTGTCAGTGGAACGCAAGCGTGGCTGGGACACGCTGCTCTGTGCTGACACCCGCCACTATGCTGTGGGTCTGCTGGCCAGGTGAGACTCTCTTTCTCCCCATTGATCCTGCCATTTGTGCTCTGTGCCCGAGCTGTCCCACACATTCCCCAAGGCCCTGGGACACACTGAGGGACGGCTAACGACACACTGAGGGACGGCCAAGCAGACTGGAAAAGGCTGGGAAGGGAGAGAGCACAGGAGGAGACACCTCCTAAAGGGCCCAGGTCCCCTTGCAGGGTGGTGGTAAAAGACCACCAGGCTCTGTAAGCCTGTCCTTGGAGAGATTTGCTCAGCTTCCTGCTCCCTTTTTTGCCCTCCTAGAGAGATGCGCCATGCTTGTCATCGCTTGTGTTCCAGTATTGCACTCCACCTCCTCTGGCTGCTCAGCACACAGGAGCCACACTGGGATCTGCCTGCCCTGGCATTCCTTGTGGAGGTGAGCCGGGTGTCCAGCGCTGCCTGGCTGAGCAGCCTCCCAGCTCTCTGCCCTCTCGTGGCAGCAGCCGCCTGGGACGGTGCCCGCACCCTGTGCTGCTGCTGCTGCTGCTGCGTCCTGGGCCCAGCCCTGTGCGGCTGCGGGCTCCTGCCGGCCGGCTCCCCCGTCACTGGCCTGTGCCTTTCAGGTCCTCGTGTGCCTGGATTCTAATGAATGTGGCGACAGTGTTGTGAAGGTCTCTTCAAGGTACCTGCAGAGCGAGTGCAGGGAGAGGCGTCGCCTGGCGCTCAGGGCCCTTCTCGAGCTCATTGATGATCCCTCAATGGTGAGAAGGGGGCAGTGGCTGAAGCTGCGCTGGGAACTCAGTCACTTGGCCTGACCTGGGCTTTGGGCACTGGGGCAGCTGCTCCCAGCTCTCCTGCCTCCTGCTTCAGCTGCCCCAGTGCTTCAGGACAGTCCTTTGGCCTCTGGGCCCTGTGGCAGTAGGGTGGGACTTCACAGACTTGTGTTCCGCACAGGCCGAAAGAATGTGGAGCTTGACCAAAAGCCTCATGCACCTACTGGGGGACAATGATGCAGAGATAGCTGGGATGACACTCATCACACTCAGCTTTATACTCCTGCACAAACACATTCTGCTGTCAACCCCCATTGCCATGCAGCTGGCTGAGGCACTCCTGCCACTCTTTGACCACGTAAGGCTCCGTGCCCCCAGCTACAGCCACTGGCTGCTGCCTGGAAACTGTGTGCCCTGTGCATTTCCAGCCCTGTGCCCAGGGCGCCCTGGAGGAGCCAATGCTCAAGTGTTTTTTCTTGTTTTTTTCATCTAGGATAATAGCCAGGTACAGCTGCTCTCCATAAAACTCTTCCGAGACATGATGGAGTATTTGGAAGAGAGAGAAAAACCTTTGGAAAGCCCTGTGCAACAGAGCCTGCTTCCACTCTTCTTCCACTGCAATGATGAGAATCAGCATGTGGCAGAGGTGAGGACTCCTGGGCTGCTGCTGTCCGCCTGGCAGGGGGCTCGGCTGCCTCCTGCCCTGCGCCTGCTGGACCGCAGCCTCCTCCAGGCCATGGCAGGGGGAGGCGGGACCCGTGCCCTGGGCTGCGGGGCCATCTCTGCGTCTCTGCTGCTCTCCAGGCTTCTCGGGAAACGCTGCTTTATGCGGTCAAGTTCATGAAGAGGAGGGATCTCAAAAAGCTGCTGAAGGAGCAGAAACTGTGGAAGTTCAGCAAGTGCCTGGTAAGGACGGCCCGGAATCCCCAACTCAGCCAGGAGAAGGCCCCTGAGGGCGGTGCTCAGTGTGCGGGCCGAGCAGCTGTGCCCCTGCGCGCTGCTGCAGCCAGAGGCCGCGCGGGCTCTTCTCCAGGCTCCCGTGGGCCCGAGCCGGGTGCCCATGGAGCCCCGGCCCGGCGGGGCTGCGGGGCAGGGGCGGCACCGCGGCTCCCCGGGCAGCAGCCGGCCCCTTCCCCCTCCCTTCAGGAGCCCGGCGCCAGCGGCTGCTGGCCGCGCCTCGGGGCTGTGAGGGCAGGGGAGGCCGGGGCGGGGCGCAGGCAGCGCCCGGCCCAGGGGCTGAGCCCGCGCCAACCCTTCCCTCCTGCCGCTCTCTGCAGCTGGCAGAGGACAGGAGCAGAGCGGCCGAGCACCTGCGCCGGGCCCTGCGCTACCTGGAGAGCCCACAGGAGCCCCTGCGAGAGGCGGCCATCAGGTTCATGGGTGAGTTACAAGCCCGGGCTCCCTCCCCAGCCCGCCGCAGCTCGGCCCCAGCCCCGCCTGTTGCCCCGACAGCGGCAGCCGGGCCCGGCGCCGTGGAGCCCCGCCTGGCCTGGGCATTGCTGCTGCCGCCCTCTGACAGCCGTGCCCTGGGGCGACAGCGCGCTGCATGGGCTGAGCTGAGCGCTGCCGGGCCAGCAGCCCGTGTGGCCACAGCGCCGGCAGCGCTGCTGGCAGGGAGCTGTGCCGCTGGGGCGTGACAGACTCTGTGTTCACAGGCATGGCCGGGCGGCACCTGAGGGGGCAGCAGCAAGAGCTGCAGCGGATCTGCACTGGTGAGTGAGGGGAGCGGGCTGACAGCGGGGGCTGCTGGGGGGAGCTGCAAGCCCTGCCCCGGCTGCGGAGGGCTCTGCTCCCGTGGGCAGAGCACACGGAGATTTCAGGGCCACGTGGGCCATTCGTGGCCAGCAGCTTCGGGCTGATCCCCTTGCTCCCTTTGCTCCCTCCTGGCCATGGCAATAGCCGGCTTGGGATGGCACTTGCAGGGGGCTCTTCCTCGGCTCCCTGCAGCTCCAGCTTCTGACCGTGCCTCTGTTCCTCTCTCTCGCAGCCCTGGAAGACAAAACGAATGACGTCAGCCTCGCCGTCGGAAGCCTGGCAATTCAAACGCTGTGCCTCCTCAGGTCAGGAGAGCGGGCTCCCATCTCCAGGTTCCAGTGGCTCCAAAATCACCTGCGCAGGGCGTGGAAGACATGGCCCCGTCTGTCACAGCTCGGCTGCCTGCCCTGCCAGAGCTCTGTGGAGAGGTGATCCCAGAAGCTCTTTTTGTTGGGGCCACCTGAATCAGGTTTTATTTTGTTTTTCTTCAAGAATTTTCTTTTCATTGTTTTTTTTTTTTTCTTTTACCATGTAAATATAGACTATGTTAACATACACAGACTCCCAGCATTTTTCTTTTGCTGCCCAGGGTCCGTAGGGCATAGGGGAGGAGGGGGAAATGGGTGCTTGCGCTCAGCCAGCTGCCCAGGCGTGCAGTGGGCCAGGTGAAATGGCCAGAAGCCCCTTGGCCTTTGGTGGTTCTGCTGAAGCCTTTGTGCTGCCCAGAGAGCGGCTGGGCAGGGGCCGGAGCTGCGGGGATCCCTGCCAGAGCGGTGCCTGGAGATGGTCACAAGCCCTGTGCCAGGCAGGAAGCGCCAGCCGTGTCCTCCTGCCTGTGTGCTGCTGGCTGCCTTGCTGAGGGCTCCCAGGTGCCTCTGGATGGGGCTGCTCTGGAGCTGCTGTGGGGCTGCGGCGCTGCTGCCGGGCGGCTCGGCCAGGCTGGGGCAGCCCCTGAGGGGCTGGGGCGCTGGCAAGCCCCGGGCAATGGGCTGTCAGAGGCCACAAGCAGCCGCCTTGTTCCTGCCAGAGTTGACTTGCAAGACGCATCCTTGGCACTCTGCAACTAACAGCATCAGTGTTGTTGGAAACCCAAATGCAGAGAAATCTCAGACCTTTGGTCTTGTCAGCAAAGCTTAGAATTAAACACAGGATTTGATCTGAGACCTAGGAAAGGGCTCCCAAACTTAGGTGCTAGAAGCGAGAATGCGGATTTCTAGTCTATAGCAGCAACACGGGGAGAAAAGTTGAAGTGGAGGAAAGTTTAGAGTTTTCGAGTTCAAGATCTAGGAAGAAATCAAAGTAGTTACAATGCTAAACAAGAAGATTAGGATGCAGTGCTGTAGGTTTGTGTGTCATAGCATGATTGGCTAAGGAAGCTTACACTGTTAGCATGATGTGGGGACCCAGGAAATTCCTCTGGCTGCCCTGCAGGACTCGAGAGCCTGTCAGAGGGCTCAGAGACCTTGGCACAGAGCCCAAGACCCCCGTGCCTTTGATTTAGCACTTGGAAAAAACAATCACCAACCTTGTATGAAGAATGACCAGCCACAAAAAATGAAGTAGAATGATAGTGAATTTATCCCAGAGTGGAACAATAGATTTTGAGGGTTTTTAGAATGGGGCTTCAGGGGGCAAGATGGAGGAATCTGGGCATGTCCAGCCTTTCTCCTTCTTCTTCTTGGCCTCCATCTTCTGGTTGATGTTGGTACTTTGAGATTGGTCTAGAGTAGAAGCTCACTGTCTAACATAGATGATAGGGATTGGAAAGTAATTGTAAATATTGTACTGGTAGTTTTTAGTATAAAAAGATAACACCACCCCAGGGGAGGCAGAGTTCCTTAGACTGTCTTGCTGAGCAGACCTCGGCAGGACAGGAGAAAGAATTTTATAGATAAGATACAATAAACAACCTTGAGACTGAGAAATTAAGAGCTCTGACTCCTTCTTCAACCACCGGGCTGGGACAAGAGACTTTTTAACTTATCTCAGGGTCACTCTGACCAGCTAGAGACCCCGAGAGCATGAGTCCGTAAGATGAAATCTTGAAGACTGGGTCCAAAACATAAATACCCTTGTTGGCCATGTCTTCTTGGCCAAGAAATCCTTCAAAGCTCTTGTAAGTACAAGTCTTGCGGCCCTGTGAGCCATGCGGTGGAGATGTGAGCCCAACTCAACCTTCCTGCCTATGTAGAAGAGAAAAAAAAGCAATGGCATCATCTAAAAAACTCAGAGGTCCACTCTCTAGCTTGTTCCAAACCCCTTCCAATCCCCCAAAGTGTGATTTAGCTACAAATAGATGACAAGGACTCTTAGGGCTGCCTCTTTGACTCCAGAGCGGCTGCTTTAGAATCTTTCACATATCCCTGTGTAGTTAGGTGCCAGAAATGGATCATTTGAAGAAACTTTCCCAGCTGACTTGCATGGAGGCTTGTTTGAAGGGTGTTTGAATGGAAAGCCTCCCAGCAGAGGTCTGGGCTTTGGCCTAGCTGTGTCCCCTGCTGATTGTGAAGTGTGTCATCAGCTGAAGTGCTATCTGGGCTAAAAATATCATCCAGTCAATTGGACTTGCTCTTTTTGGCCTATAAAAGCTGGACCCACTTTTGGGGCAAATTTGGAGACCTCATCTATGGGTGGATGGAACACCTAGGATTTTCCCAGTTGTTGGGAATGGTTCTCCAGGTCCCTGGAGTAAAACGGGGCTGCCCAGCAACTGCGCATCTGCAAGATGACAAACAATTGTCTTGGTTTGAAGAGAGAGGTGTCTGCTAAGGAAGGCAGAAGTCTTCTCTGAAATGTTAAATGTAAATCCCCTGCCTTCAAATGATTCTCATTTAGAAATTCAAATGCTCTCAGGGAAAGATATGGGGATAGGCCTGAGCCCGCAGAGCAGGGCGGCCTTTGCTTATGGTCTGAGCCCTTCCTAAAGATCCTGTCAGGCTGTCTTAGACACCTGGGGCCAGGGATTCCTTCCAAGCTGGGCCACTTTGGCTGGCCCGGGGCCAGCCCCAGGGCAGGAGGCAGTGTGTGCAAGGCCCCTGGCTGGCACGCTGCAGCACGGTCACCGTGCCATGGAACGGAACCCGGTCACCAAGGTCCCTTTGTGACACGTGGGAAATAGAAGCTTGCCCGGGTGCTGGGAACAGGCAACGGGGCACAACGGGACAGAGCAGTGCTGTGAGGAGCCCCCACACAGCGCACTCATTCCCGTCTGACCAGAAGCTTTTCTGCAGCCTTGTTCCTGCAGCTGAGCTCGAGGCCAGAGCACAGGACTCGGTGACCCGTGGCCTTCCGAGGCTTCTATTCTGCAGCTGCCCTCAAGGGCAGAGCGTGGGACTTGGTGCCCCAGAGCTTTCCCAAGGCGTCTCTCCTGCAAGTAGCTCCTGTCACAGACATGGAGCAGAGACCCCCGAGAGTGGCCAAGATGGCCTGGATGGAGGAGGAGGAGGAAGAAGAAGGACCTGGAGCAGCCCCAGCACAGGAGACTGAAGAGGTGGTGCCCTTCCATCCACCGCAGGAGGGTGAGTGGCAGAGCTGGGTTGCAGGGCTGGAGCCTGCAGCCAACTTGGCCCCATGCCATGCCATGCCATGCCATGCCATGCCATGCCATGCCATGCCATGCCATGCCATGCCATGCCATGCCATGCCATGCCATGCCATGCCATGCCATGCCATGCCATGCCATCCCCTGGGGAAATGGCCATGGACAGGTGGGAAGAGGGGCCGGGCAGACACCCCACAGCTCCCTTGCTCCATCCCCCTGGGGCATCCCAGGGCTCTCCCTGCCTGGGGAGCGCAGGGCTGGGCTGTGTTCTCCGGCCTCTCCCGCAGCCCCTCAGCTCTGGCTGCGCTCCCTCTTTGCCAGATGAAGCTGTGGAGCGCACACAAGAGCAGGAATCCAGCCGTGGCCGCTTCCACAGAACAGCGCAGGTACCTGCAGCCACCTCCACCTGGGCTGGGCCTGCTGTCCCTGCTCAGCCCAGCACCGTGTGTGCAGCACGCCATGCAACATCCCCGGCTTCTTGCCCTTCTCCTACAGCTCGTTTGCAACTTCATCCGGAGCATTCGGCAGGAGACCCGCACCATGGGCACTGGGCTCAGAGCTCACTGCGAGCTCCTCAAGCATGAGACCAGTGCCGCCCTGCTGGATTTGCTCCTGGAGAAGGGTGTTGCCAGGCCAGAACAAGTAAGCAGCCTGGGGCCAGGCTTCAATTCCCCCATGCGTCACGTGGCTTCCCCAGCCACGCCTGCTGGTCCCTCAGAGCCTTTGAGGCCATGGCAGTGCACTTCTCTGGGGAGCCTGGGGACATTGCTCTCTCTGGCAGCTTTCCAAGTCTCCCCGTGCCTCCTGCAGGTGCCTGCCTTGGTGAGGTACATTCACCGATGGCTCCTGGCCAACGATTCTGCCGAGCACAGGCTGGACAAGGCCCTGCTGAAACTCACCAAAGCACACCCGGCTGACGCAGTCGTGACGCTCCTGCGTGCGGCCCCGTCCTGTGACAGGTATGGGGCCCACCTGCCCAGAGGGCTCAGGCCTCCCAAGCCCATCACCCTGTACTGCCTGGCCCAGCTGTCTGAGCAACAGAGAGTTCCAGAACCCTCTGGCTGCTGCCTTTCCCAGCCCTGGCATGTCAGCCCCTGAGCCTGCTGCCATGCTGCCTTGCTGCCCCTCAGGGCCTGTCCTCACAGAGCTGGGCTGCTTGGCTGCTGCCAGCAAGGGCCACTGGGCAGAGGCAGAGCCGGCGGTCAGCCCGGGCCCCTAGGGATGCCCAGGCCACGATGCTGTGTCTGAGACCCCCCATGAGACAGAGCTCTAACCCTGCAGAGCTGCCATCTCCATGTGGAAGACCATCATGTGCTCGTCCAGGACTGCCGAGCCAGTGCAGCTGATCCTCCTGGATGTGCTAGGGAGCTGGCCAGAGTACAGCACGTGCACCTCAGATGGGGACAAAACGGCTGTCTTTGCCCTGGCTGTGAGTTTCCGCAACTGGCCTTTGCTGGCCCCAAGGCCACCTCTCCAGCAGCTCTCCATCCTCCTTCCCCCACTGCATCTGCCTGCCTCAGGCGCTGGCCAGAAACCTGGCCCAGGGGCAGCTTCAGGCCCACCAGGCCCCGCGCTCCCCCTGCCTCTCTCCGGGCCTCTCCCTGCCACGCTCGGGCCCTGCCACATGGACACCTCGGCACTGAGCGCTGTCTCGGGGGCCTTTGTCCTTTGCAGGCAACCGTGGTGATGTGGAAGATCCTCCAGGAGTCCTCTGTCCCACGTGTAGTGAGGCCATATTTCCCCCGCCTTTTTGTTCATCTGCTCTTCCAAGTGTTCTCCAGCACAGAAGAGATGCCACAGGAGGTCCAAACCTTCTGGAAGGATTGCCTGGAAGAGCACGGTCTTGCCACCAGCCCCAACAGGTGCTCCATCCCACTCCTCCTGTCCTTGACACGTGGCCTGCAAAGGAGCCAGTGCTGCCAGTGTGACCCGGGCTTTGCTGTGCACACAGGTTTGCAGTGCAGACTCTGAAGTCCCTGCTCTGCCAAAAGCACTACAAGGATGTGGTGGTGTCAGTGGAACGCAAGCGTGGCTGGGACACGCTGCTCTGTGCTGACACCCGCCACTATGCTGTGGGTCTGCTGGCCAGGTGAGACTCTCTTTCTCCCCATTGATCCTGCCATTTGTGCTCTGTGCCCGAGCTGTCCCACACATTCCCCAAGGCCCTGGGACACACTGAGGGACGGCTAACGACACACTGAGGGACGGCCAAGCAGACTGGAAAAGGCTGGGAAGGGAGAGAGCACAGGAGGAGACACCTCCTAAAGGGCCCAGGTCCCCTTGCAGGGTGGTGGTAAAAGACCACCAGGCTCTGTAAGCCTGTCCTTGGAGAGATTTGCTCAGCTTCCTGCTCCCTTTTTTGCCCTCCTAGAGAGATGCGCCATGCTTGTCATCGCTTGTGTTCCAGTATTGCACTCCACCTCCTCTGGCTGCTCAGCACACAGGAGCCACACTGGGATCTGCCTGCCCTGGCATTCCTTGTGGAGGTGAGCCGGGTGTCCAGCGCTGCCTGGCTGAGCAGCCTCCCAGCTCTCTGCCCTCTCGTGGCAGCAGCCGCCTGGGACGGTGCCCGCACCCTGTGCTGCTGCTGCTGCTGCTGCGTCCTGGGCCCAGCCCTGTGCGGCTGCGGGCTCCTGCCGGCCGGCTCCCCCGTCACTGGCCTGTGCCTTTCAGGTCCTCGTGTGCCTGGATTCTAATGAATGTGGCGACAGTGTTGTGAAGGTCTCTTCAAGGTACCTGCAGAGCGAGTGCAGGGAGAGGCGTCGCCTGGCGCTCAGGGCCCTTCTCGAGCTCATTGATGATCCCTCAATGGTGAGAAGGGGGCAGTGGCTGAAGCTGCGCTGGGAACTCAGTCACTTGGCCTGACCTGGGCTTTGGGCACTGGGGCAGCTGCTCCCAGCTCTCCTGCCTCCTGCTTCAGCTGCCCCAGTGCTTCAGGACAGTCCTTTGGCCTCTGGGCCCTGTGGCAGTAGGGTGGGACTTCACAGACTTGTGTTCCGCACAGGCCGAAAGAATGTGGAGCTTGACCAAAAGCCTCATGCACCTACTGGGGGACAATGATGCAGAGATAGCTGGGATGACACTCATCACACTCAGCTTTATACTCCTGCACAAACACATTCTGCTGTCAACCCCCATTGCCATGCAGCTGGCTGAGGCACTCCTGCCACTCTTTGACCACGTAAGGCTCCGTGCCCCCAGCTACAGCCACTGGCTGCTGCCTGGAAACTGTGTGCCCTGTGCATTTCCAGCCCTGTGCCCAGGGCGCCCTGGAGGAGCCAATGCTCAAGTGTTTTTTCTTTTTTTTTTCATCTAGGATAATAGCCAGGTACAGCTGCTCTCCATAAAACTCTTCCGAGACATGATGGAGTATTTGGAAGAGAGAGAAAAACCTTTGGAAAGCCCTGTGCAACAGAGCCTGCTTCCACTCTTCTTCCACTGCAATGATGAGAATCAGCATGTGGCAGAGGTGAGGACTCCTGGGCTGCTGCTGTCCGCCTGGCAGGGGGCTCGGCTGCCTCCTGCCCTGCGCCTGCTGGACCGCAGCCTCCTCCAGGCCATGGCAGGGGGAGGCGGGACCCGTGCCCTGGGCTGCGGGGCCATCTCTGCGTCTCTGCTGCTCTCCAGGCTTCTCGGGAAACGCTGCTTTATGCGGTCAAGTTCATGAAGAGGAGGGATCTCAAAAAGCTGCTGAAGGAGCAGAAACTGTGGAAGTTCAGCAAGTGCCTGGTAAGGACGGCCCGGAATCCCCAACTCAGCCAGGAGAAGGCCCCTGAGGGCGGTGCTCAGTGTGCGAGCCGGGCAGCTGTGCCCCTGCGCGCTGCTGCAGCCAGAGGCCGCGCGGGCTCTTCTCCAGGCTCCCGTGGGCCCGAGCCGGGTGCCCATGGAGCCCCGGCCCGGCGGGGCTGCGGGGCAGGGGCGGCACCGCGGCTCCCCGGGCAGCAGCCGGCCCCTTCCCCCTCCCTTCAGGAGCCCGGCGCCAGCGGCTGCTGGCCGCGCCTCGGGGCTGTGCGGGCAGGGGAGCCCGGGGCGGGGCGCAGGCAGCGCCCGGCCCAGGGGCTGAGCCCGCGCCAACCCTTCCCTCCTGCCGCTCTCTGCAGCTGGCAGAGGACAGGAGCAGAGCGGCCGAGCACCTGCGCCGGGCCCTGCGCTACCTGGAGAGCCCACAGGAGCCCCTGCGAGAGGCGGCCATCAGGTTCATGGGTGAGTTACAAGCCCGGGCTCCCTCCCCAGCCCGCCGCAGCTCGGCCCCAGCCCCGCCTGTTGCCCCGACAGCGGCAGCCGGGCCCGGCGCCTTGGAGCCCCGCCTGGCCTGGGCATTGCTGCTGCCGCCCTCTGACAGCCGTGCCCTGGGGCGACAGCGCGCTGCATGGGCTGAGCTGAGCGCTGCCGGGCCAGCAGCCCGTGTGGCCACAGCGCCGGCAGCGCTGCTGGCAGGGAGCTGTGCCGCTGGGGCCGTGACAGACTCTGTGTTCACAGGCATGGCCGGGCGGCACCTGAGGGGGCAGCAGCAAGAGCTGCAGCGGATCTGCACTGGTGAGTGAGGGGAGCGGGCTGACAGCGGGGGCTGCTGGGGGGAGCTGCAAGCCCTGCCCCGGCTGCGGAGGGCTCTGCTCCCGTGGGCAGAGCACACGGAGATTTCAGGGCCACGTGGGCCATTCGTGGCCAGCAGCTTCGGGCTGATCCCCTTGCTCCCTTTGCTCCCTCCTGGCCATGGCAATAGCCGGCTTGGGATGGCACTTGCAGGGGGCTCTTCCTCGGCTCCCTGCAGCTCCAGCTTCTGACCGTGCCTCTGTTCCTCTCTCTCGCAGCCCTGGAAGACAAAACGAATGACGTCAGCCTCGCCGTCGGAAGCCTGGCAATTCAAACGCTGTGCCTCCTCAGGTCAGGAGAGCGGGCTCCCATCTCCAGGTTCCAGTGGCTCCAAAATCACCTGCGCAGGGCGTGGAAGACATGGCCCCGTCTGTCACAGCTCGGCTGCCTGCCCTGCCAGAGCTCTGTGGAGAGGTGATCCCAGAAGCTCTTTTTGTTGGGGCCACCTGAATCAGGTTTTATTTTGTTTTTCTTCAAGAATTTTCTTTTCATTGGTTTTTTTTTTTTTTCTTTTACCATGTAAATATAGACTATGTTAACATACACAGACTCCCAGCATTTTTCTTTTGCTGCCCAGGGTCCGTAGGGCATAGGGGAGGAGGGGGAAATGGGTGCTTGCGCTCAGCCAGCTGCCCAGGCGTGCAGTGGGCCAGGTGAAATGGCCAGAAGCCCCTTGGCCTTTGGTGGTTCTGCTGAAGCCTTTGTGCTGCCCAGAGAGCGGCTGGGCAGGGGCCGGAGCTGCGGGGATCCCTGCCAGAGCGGTGCCTGGAGATGGTCACAAGCCCTGTGCCAGGCAGGAAGCGCCAGCCGTGTCCTCCTGCCTGTGTGCTGCTGGCTGCCTTGCTGAGGGCTCCCAGGTGCCTCTGGATGGGGCTGCTCTGGAGCTGCTGTGGGGCTGCGGCGCTGCTGCCGGGCGGCTCGGCCAGGCTGGGGCAGCCCCTGAGGGGCTGGGGCGCTGGCAAGCCCCGGGCAATGGGCTGTCAGAGGCCACAAGCAGCCGCCTTGTTCCTGCCAGAGTTGACTTGCAAGACGCATCCTTGGCACTCTGCAACTAACAGCATCAGTGTTGTTGGAAACCCAAATGCAGAGAAATCTCAGACCTTTGGTCTTGTCAGCAAAGCTTAGAATTAAACACAGGATTTGATCTGAGACCTAGGAAAGGGCTCCCAAACTTAGGTGCTAGAAGCGAGAATGCGGATTTCTAGTCTATAGCAGCAACACGGGGAGAAAAGTTGAAGTGGAGGAAAGTTTAGAGTTTTCGAGTTCAAGATCTAGGAAGAAATCAAAGTAGTTACAATGCTAAACAAGAAGATTAGGATGCAGTGCTGTAGGTTTGTGTGTCATAGCATGATTGGCTAAGGAAGCTTACACTGTTAGCATGATGTGGGGACCCAGGAAATTCCTCTGGCTGCCCTGCAGGACTCGAGAGCCTGTCAGAGGGCTCAGAGACCTTGGCACAGAGCCCAAGACCCCCGTGCCTTTGATTTAGCACTTGGAAAAAACAATCACCAACCTTGTATGAAGAATGACCAGCCACAAAAAATGAAGTAGAATGATAGTGAATTTATCCCAGAGTGGAACAATAGATTTTGAGGGTTTTTAGAATGGGGCTTCAGGGGGCAAGATGGAGGAATCTGGGCATGTCCAGCCTTTCTCCTTCTTCTTCTTGGCCTCCATCTTCTGGTTGATGTTGGTACTTTGAGATTGGTCTAGAGTAGAAGCTCACTGTCTAACATAGATGATAGGGATTGGAAAGTAATTGTAAATATTGTACAGGTAGTTTTTAGTATAAAAAGATAACACCACCCCAGGGGAGGCAGAGTTCCTTAGACTGTCTTGCTGAGCAGACCTCGGCAGGACAGGAGAAAGAATTTTATAGATAAGATACAATAAACAACCTTGAGACTGAGAAATTAAGAGCTCTGACTCCTTCTTCAACCACCGGGCTGGGACAAGAGACTTTTTAACTTATCTCAGGGTCACTCTGACCAGCTAGAGACCCCGAGAGCATGAGTCCGTAAGATGAAATCTTGAAGACTGGGTCCAAAACATAAATACCCTTGTTGGCCATGTCTTCTTGGCCAAGAAATCCTTCAAAGCTCTTGTAACTACAAGTCTTGCGGCCCTGTGAGCCATGCGGTGGAGATGTGAGCCCAACTCAACCTTCCTGCCTATGTAGAAGAGAAAAAAAAGCAATGGCATCATCTAAAAAACTCAGAGGTCCACTCTCTAGCTTGTTCCAAACCCCTTCCAATCCCCCAAAGTGTGATTTAGCTACAAATAGATGACAAGGACTCTTAGGGCTGCCTCTTTGACTCCAGAGCGGCTGCTTTAGAATCTTTCACATATCCCTGTGTAGTTAGGTGCCAGAAATGGATCATTTGAAGAAACTTTCCCAGCTGACTTGCATGGAGGCTTGTTTGAAGGGTGTTTGAATGGAAAGCCTCCCAGCAGAGGTCTGGGCTTTGGCCTAGCTGTGTCCCCTGCTGATTGTGAAGTGTGTCATCAGCTGAAGTGCTATCTGGGCTAAAAATATCATCCAGTCAATTGGACTTGCTCTTTTTGGCCTATAAAAGCTGGACCCACTTTTGGGGCAAATTTGGAGACCTCATCTATGGGTGGATGGAACACCTAGGATTTTCCCAGTTGTTGGGAATGGTTCTCCAGGTCCCTGGAGTAAAACGGGGCTGCCCAGCAACTGCGCATCTGCAAGATGACAAACAATTGTCTTGGTTTGAAGAGAGAGGTGTCTGCTAAGGAAGGCAGAAGTCTTCTCTGAAATGTTAAATGTAAATCCCCTGCCTTCAAATGATTCTCATTTAGAAATTCAAATGCTCTCAGGGAAAGATATGGGGATAGGCCTGAGCCCGCAGAGCAGGGCGGCCTTTGCTTATGGTCTGAGCCCTTCCTAAAGATCCTGTCAGGCTGTCTTAGACACCTGGGGCCAGGGATTCCTTCCAAGCTGGGCCACTTTGGCTGGCCCGGGGCCAGCCCCAGGGCAGGAGGCAGTGTGTGCAAGGCCCCTGGCTGGCACGCTGCAGCACGGTCACCGTGCCATGGAACGGAACCCGGTCACCAAGGTCCCTTTGTGACACGTGGGAAATAGAAGCTTGCCCGGGTGCTGGGAACAGGCAACGGGGCACAACGGGACAGAGCAGTGCTGTGAGGAGCCCCCACACAGCGCACTCATTCCCGTCTGACCAGAAGCTTTTCTGCAGCCTTGTTCCTGCAGCTGAGCTCGAGGCCAGAGCACAGGACTCGGTGACCCGTGGCCTTCCGAGGCTTCTATTCTGCAGCTGCCCTCAAGGGCAGAGCGTGGGACTTGGTGCCCCAGAGCTTTCCCAAGGCGTCTCTCCTGCAAGTAGCTCCTGTCACAGACATGGAGCAGAGACCCCCGAGAGTGGCCAAGATGGCCTGGATGGAGGAGGAGGAGGAAGAAGAAGGACCTGGAGCAGCCCCAGCACAGGAGACTGAAGAGGTGGTGCCCTTCCATCCACCGCAGGAGGGTGAGTGGCAGAGCTGGGTTGCAGGGCTGGAGCCTGCAGCCAACTTGGCCCCATGCCATGCCATGCCATGCCATGCCATGCCATGCCATGCCATGCCATGCCATGCCATGCCATGCCATCCCCTGGGGAAATGGCCATGGACAGGTGGGAAGAGGGGCCGGGCAGACACCCCACAGCTCCCTTGCTCCATCCCCCTGGGGCATCCCAGGGCTCTCCCTGCCTGGGGAGCGCAGGGCTGGGCTGTGTTCTCCGGCCTCTCCCGCAGCCCCTCAGCTCTGGCTGCGCTCCCTCTTTGCCAGATGAAGCTGTGGAGCGCACACAAGAGCAGGAATCCAGCCGTGGCCGCTTCCACAGAACAGCGCAGGTACCTGCAGCCACCTCCACCTGGGCTGGGCCTGCTGTCCCTGCTCAGCCCAGCACCGTGTGTGCAGCACGCCATGCAACATCCCCGGCTTCTTGCCCTTCTCCTACAGCTCGTTTGCAACTTCATCCGGAGCATTCGGCAGGAGACCCGCACCATGGGCACTGGGCTCAGAGCTCACTGCGAGCTCCTCAAGCATGAGACCAGTGCCGCCCTGCTGGATTTGCTCCTGGAGAAGGGTGTTGCCAGGCCAGAACAAGTAAGCAGCCTGGGGCCAGGCTTCAATTCCCCCATGCGTCACGTGGCTTCCCCAGCCACGCCTGCTGGTCCCTCAGAGCCTTTGAGGCCATGGCAGTGCACTTCTCTGGGGAGCCTGGGGACATTGCTCTCTCTGGCAGCTTTCCAAGTCTCCCCGTGCCTCCTGCAGGTGCCTGCCTTGGTGAGGTACATTCACCGATGGCTCCTGGCCAACGATTCTGCCGAGCACAGGCTGGACAAGGCCCTGCTGAAACTCACCAAAGCACACCCGGCTGACGCAGTCGTGACGCTCCTGCGTGCGGCCCCGTCCTGTGACAGGTATGGGGCCCACCTGCCCAGAGGGCTCAGGCCTCCCAAGCCCATCACCCTGTACTGCCTGGCCCAGCTGTCTGAGCAACAGAGAGTTCCAGAACCCTCTGGCTGCTGCCTTTCCCAGCCCTGGCATGTCAGCCCCTGAGCCTGCTGCCATGCTGCCTTGCTGCCCCTCAGGGCCTGTCCTCACAGAGCTGGGCTGCTTGGCTGCTGCCAGCAAGGGCCACTGGGCAGAGGCAGAGCCGGCGGTCAGCCCGGGCCCCTAGGGATGCCCAGGCCACGATGCTGTGTCTGAGACCCCCCATGAGACAGAGCTCTAACCCTGCAGAGCTGCCATCTCCATGTGGAAGACCATCATGTGCTCGTCCAGGACTGCCGAGCCAGTGCAGCTGATCCTCCTGGATGTGCTAGGGAGCTGGCCAGAGTACAGCACGTGCACCTCAGATGGGGACAAAACGGCTGTCTTTGCCCTGGCTGTGAGTTTCCGCAACTGGCCTTTGCTGGCCCCAAGGCCACCTCTCCAGCAGCTCTCCATCCTCCTTCCCCCACTGCATCTGCCTGCCTCAGGCGCTGGCCAGAAACCTGGCCCAGGGGCAGCTTCAGGCCCACCAGGCCCCGCGCTCCCCCTGCCTCTCTCCGGGCCTCTCCCTGCCACGCTCGGGCCCTGCCACATGGACACCTCGGCACTGAGCGCTGTCTCGGGGGCCTTTGTCCTTTGCAGGCAACCGTGGTGATGTGGAAGATCCTCCAGGAGTCCTCTGTCCCACGTGTAGTGAGGCCATATTTCCCCCGCCTTTTTGTTCATCTGCTCTTCCAAGTGTTCTCCAGCACAGAAGAGATGCCACAGGAGGTCCAAACCTTCTGGAAGGATTGCCTGGAAGAGCACGGTCTTGCCACCAGCCCCAACAGGTGCTCCATCCCACTCCTCCTGTCCTTGACACGTGGCCTGCAAAGGAGCCAGTGCTGCCAGTGTGACCCGGGCTTTGCTGTGCACACAGGTTTGCAGTGCAGACTCTGAAGTCCCTGCTCTGCCAAAAGCACTACAAGGATGTGGTGGTGTCAGTGGAACGCAAGCGTGGCTGGGACACGCTGCTCTGTGCTGACACCCGCCACTATGCTGTGGGTCTGCTGGCCAGGTGAGACTCTCTTTCTCCCCATTGATCCTGCCATTTGTGCTCTGTGCCCGAGCTGTCCCACACATTCCCCAAGGCCCTGGGACACACTGAGGGACGGCTAACGACACACTGAGGGACGGCCAAGCAGACTGGAAAAGGCTGGGAAGGGAGAGAGCACAGGAGGAGACACCTCCTAAAGGGCCCAGGTCCCCTTGCAGGGTGGTGGTAAAAGACCACCAGGCTCTGTAAGCCTGTCCTTGGAGAGATTTGCTCAGCTTCCTGCTCCCTTTTTTGCCCTCCTAGAGAGATGCGCCATGCTTGTCATCGCTTGTGTTCCAGTATTGCACTCCACCTCCTCTGGCTGCTCAGCACACAGGAGCCACACTGGGATCTGCCTGCCCTGGCATTCCTTGTGGAGGTGAGCCGGGTGTCCAGCGCTGCCTGGCTGAGCAGCCTCCCAGCTCTCTGCCCTCTCGTGGCAGCAGCCGCCTGGGACGGTGCCCGCACCCTGTGCTGCTGCTGCTGCTGCTGCGTCCTGGGCCCAGCCCTGTGCGGCTGCGGGCTCCTGCCGGCCGGCTCCCCCGTCACTGGCCTGTGCCTTTCAGGTCCTCGTGTGCCTGGATTCTAATGAATGTGGCGACAGTGTTGTGAAGGTCTCTTCAAGGTACCTGCAGAGCGAGTGCAGGGAGAGGCGTCGCCTGGCGCTCAGGGCCCTTCTCGAGCTCATTGATGATCCCTCAATGGTGAGAAGGGGGCAGTGGCTGAAGCTGCGCTGGGAACTCAGTCACTTGGCCTGACCTGGGCTTTGGGCACTGGGGCAGCTGCTCCCAGCTCTCCTGCCTCCTGCTTCAGCTGCCCCAGTGCTTCAGGACAGTCCTTTGGCCTCTGGGCCCTGTGGCAGTAGGGTGGGACTTCACAGACTTGTGTTCCGCACAGGCCGAAAGAATGTGGAGCTTGACCAAAAGCCTCATGCACCTACTGGGGGACAATGATGCAGAGATAGCTGGGATGACACTCATCACACTCAGCTTTATACTCCTGCACAAACACATTCTGCTGTCAACCCCCATTGCCATGCAGCTGGCTGAGGCACTCCTGCCACTCTTTGACCACGTAAGGCTCCGTGCCCCCAGCTACAGCCACTGGCTGCTGCCTGGAAACTGTGTGCCCTGTGCATTTCCAGCCCTGTGCCCAGGGCGCCCTGGAGGAGCCAATGCTCAAGTGTTTTTTCTTGTTTTTTTCATCTAGGATAATAGCCAGGTACAGCTGCTCTCCATAAAACTCTTCCGAGACATGATGGAGTATTTGGAAGAGAGAGAAAAACCTTTGGAAAGCCCTGTGCAACAGAGCCTGCTTCCACTCTTCTTCCACTGCAATGATGAGAATCAGCATGTGGCAGAGGTGAGGACTCCTGGGCTGCTGCTGTCCGCCTGGCAGGGGGCTCAGCTGCCTCCTGCCCTGCGCCTGCTGGACCGCAGCCTCCTCCAGGCCATGGCAGGGGGAGGCGGGACCCGTGCCCTGGGCTGCGGGGCCATCTCTGCGTCTCTGCTGCTCTCCAGGCTTCTCGGGAAACGCTGCTTTATGCGGTCAAGTTCATGAAGAGGAGGGATCTCAAAAAGCTGCTGAAGGAGCAGAAACTGTGGAAGTTCAGCAAGTGCCTGGTAAGGACGGCCCGGAATCCCCAACTCAGCCAGGAGAAGGCCCCTGAGGGCGGTGCTCAGTGTGCGAGCCGGGCAGCTGTGCCCCTGCGCGCTGCTGCAGCCAGAGGCCGCGCGGGCTCTTCTCCAGGCTCCCGTGGGCCCGAGCCGGGTGCCCATGGAGCCCCGGCCCGGCGGGGCTGCGTGGCAGGGGCGGCACCGCGGCTCCCCGGGCAGCAGCCGGCCCCTTCCCCCTCCCTTCAGGAGCCCGGCGCCAGCGGCTGCTGGCCGCGCCTCGGGGCTGTGCGGGCAGGGGAGGCCGGGGCGGGGCGCAGGCAGCGCCCGGCCCAGGGGCTGAGCCCGCGCCAACCCTTCCCTCCTGCCGCTCTCTGCAGCTGGCAGAGGACAGGAGCAGAGCGGCCGAGCACCTGCGCCGGGCCCTGCGCTACCTGGAGAGCCCACAGGAGCCCCTGCGAGAGGCGGCCATCAGGTTCATGGGTGAGTTACAAGCCCGGGCTCCCTCCCCAGCCCGCCGCAGCTCGGCCCCAGCCCCGCCTGTTGCCCCGACAGCGGCAGCCGGGCCCGGCGCCGTGGAGCCCCGCCTGGCCTGGGCATTGCTGCTGCCGCCCTCTGACAGCCGTGCCCTGGGGCGACAGCGCGCTGCATGGGCTGAGCTGAGCGCTGCCGGGCCAGCAGCCCGTGTGGCCACAGCGCCGGCAGCGCCGCTGGCAGGGAGCTGTGCCGCTGGGGCCGTGACAGACTCTGTGTTCACAGGCATGGCCGGGCGGCACCTGAGGGGGCAGCAGCAAGAGCTGCAGCGGATCTGCACTGGTGAGTGAGGGGAGCGGGCTGACAGCGGGGGCTGCTGGGGGGAGCTGCAAGCCCTGCCCCGGCTGCGGAGGGCTCTGCTCCCGTGGGCAGAGCACACGGAGATTTCAGGGCCACGTGGGCCATTCGTGGCCAGCAGCTTCGGGCTGATCCCCTTGCTCCCTTTGCTCCCTCCTGGCCATGGCAATAGCCGGCTTGGGATGGCACTTGCAGGGGGCTCTTCCTCGGCTCCCTGCAGCTCCAGCTTCTGACCGTGCCTCTGTTCCTCTCTCTCGCAGCCCTGGAAGACAAAACGAATGACGTCAGCCTCGCCGTCGGAAGCCTGGCAATTCAAACGCTGTGCCTCCTCAGGTCAGGAGAGCGGGCTCCCATCTCCAGGTTCCAGTGGCTCCAAAATCACCTGCGCAGGGCGTGGAAGACATGGCCCCGTCTGTCACAGCTCGGCTGCCTGCCCTGCCAGAGCTCTGTGGAGAGGTGATCCCAGAAGCTCTTTTTGTTGGGGCCACCTGAATCAGGTTTTATTTTGTTTTTCTTCAAGAATTTTCTTTTCATTGGTTTTTTTTTTTTCTTTTACCATGTAAATATAGACTATGTTAACATACACAGACTCCCAGCATTTTTCTTTTGCTGCCCAGGGTCCGTAGGGCATAGGGGAGGAGGGGGAAATGGGTGCTTGCGCTCAGCCAGCTGCCCAGGCGTGCAGTGGGCCAGGTGAAATGGCCAGAAGCCCCTTGGCCTTTGGTGGTTCTGCTGAAGCCTTTGTGCTGCCCAGAGAGCGGCTGGGCAGGGGCCGGAGCTGCGGGGATCCCTGCCAGAGCGGTGCCTGGAGATGGTCACAAGCCCTGTGCCAGGCAGGAAGCGCCAGCCGTGTCCTCCTGCCCGTGTGCTGCTGGCTGCCTTGCTGAGGGCTCCCAGGTGCCTCTGGATGGGGCTGCTCTGGAGCTGCTGTGGGGCTGCGGCGCTGCTGCCGGGCGGCTCGGCCAGGCTGGGGCAGCCCCTGAGGGGCTGGGGCGCTGGCAAGCCCCGGGCAATGGGCTGTCAGAGGCCACAAGCAGCCGCCTTGTTCCTGCCAGAGTTGACTTGCAAGACGCATCCTTGGCACTCTGCAACTAACAGCATCAGTGTTGTTGGAAACCCAAATGCAGAGAAATCTCAGACCTTTGGTCTTGTCAGCAAAGCTTAGAATTAAACACAGGATTTGATCTGAGACCTAGGAAAGGGCTCCCAAACTTAGGTGCTAGAAGCGAGAATGCGGATTTCTAGTCTATAGCAGCAACACGGGGAGAAAAGTTGAAGTGGAGGAAAGTTTAGAGTTTTCAAGTTCAAGATCTAGGAAGAAATCAAAGTAGTTCCAATGCTAAACAAGAAGATTAGGATGCAGTGCTGTAGGTTTGTGTGTCATAGCATGATTGGCTAAGGAAGCTTACACTGTTAGCATGATGTGGGGACCCAGGAAATTCCTCTGGCTGCCCTGCAGGACTCGAGAGCCTGTCAGAGGGCTCAGAGACCTTGGCACAGAGCCCAAGACCCCCGTGCCTTTGATTTAGCACTTGGAAAAAACAATCACCAACCTTGTATGAAGAATGACCAGCCACAAAAAATGAAGTAGAATGATAGTGAATTTATCCCAGAGTGGAACAATAGATTTTGAGGGTTTTTAGAATGGGGCTTCAGGGGGCAAGATGGAGGAATCTGGGCATGTCCAGCCTTTCTCCTTCTTCTTCTTGGCCTCCATCTTCTGGTTGATGTTGGTACTTTGAGATTGGTCTAGAGTAGAAGCTCACTGTCTAACATAGATGATAGGGATTGGAAAGTAATTGTAAATATTGTACTGGTAGTTTTTAGTATAAAAAGATAACACCACCCCAGGGGAGGCAGAGTTCCTTAGACTGTCTTGCTGAGCAGACCTCGGCAGGACAGGAGAAAGAATTTTATAGATAAGATACAATAAACAACCTTGAGACTGAGAAATTAAGAGCTCTGACTCCTTCTTCAACCACCGGGCTGGGACAAGAGACTTTTTAACTTATCTCAGGGTCACTCTGACCAGCTAGAGACCCCGAGAGCATGAGTCGGTAAGATGAAATCTTGAAGACTGGGTCCAAAACATAAATACCCTTGTTGGCCATGTCTTCTTGGCCAAGAAATCCTTCAAAGCTCTTGTAACTACAAGTCTTGCGGCCCTGTGAGCCATGCGGTGGAGATGTGAGCCCAACTCAACCTTCCTGCCTATGTAGAAGAGAAAAAAAAGCAATGGCATCATCTAAAAAACTCAGAGGTCCACTCTCTAGCTTGTTCCAAACCCCTTCCAATCCCCCAAAGTGTGATTTAGCTACAAATAGATGGCAAGGACTCTTAGGGCTGCCTCTTTGACTCCAGAGCGGCTGCTTTAGAATCTTTCACATATCCCTGTGTAGTTAGGTGCCAGAAATGGATCATTTGAAGAAACTTTCCCAGCTGACTTGCATGGAGGCTTGTTTGAAGGGTGTTTGAATGGAAAGCCTCCCAGCAGAGGTCTGGGCTTTGGCCTAGCTGTGTCCCCTGCTGATTGTGAAGTGTGTCATCAGCTGAAGTGCTATCTGGGCTAAAAATATCATCCAGTCAATTGGACTTGCTCTTTTTGGCCTATAAAAGCTGGACCCACTTTTGGGGCAAATTTGGAGACCTCATCTATGGGTGGATGGAACACCTAGGATTTTCCCAGTTGTTGGGAATGGTTCTCCAGGTCCCTGGAGTAAAACGGGGCTGCCCAGCAACTGCGCATCTGCAAGATGACAAACAATTGTCTTGGTTTGAAGAGAGAGGTGTCTGCTAAGGAAGGCAGAAGTCTTCTCTGAAATGTTAAATGTAAATCCCCTGCCTTCAAATGATTCTCATTTAGAAATTCAAATGCTCTCAGGGAAAGATATGGGGATAGGCCTGAGCCCGCAGAGCAGGGCGGCCTTTGCTTATGGTCTGAGCCCTTCCTAAAGATCCTGTCAGGCTGTCTTAGACACCTGGGGCCAGGGATTCCTTCCAAGCTGGGCCACTTTGGCTGGCCCGGGGCCAGCCCCAGGGCAGGAGGCAGTGTGTGCAAGGCCCCTGGCTGGCACGCTGCAGCACGGTCACCGTGCCATGGAACGGAACCCGGTCACCAAGGTCCCTTTGTGACACGTGGGAAATAGAAGCTTGCCCGGGTGCTGGGAACAGGCAACGGGGCACAACGGGACAGAGCAGTGCTGTGAGGAGCCCCCACACAGCGCACTCATTCCCGTCTGACCAGAAGCTTTTCTGCAGCCTTGTTCCTGCAGCTGAGCTCGAGGCCAGAGCACAGGACTCGGTGACCCGTGGCCTTCCGAGGCTTCTATTCTGCAGCTGCCCTCAAGGGCAGAGCGTGGGACTTGGTGCCCCAGAGCTTTCCCAAGGCGTCTCTCCTGCAAGTAGCTCCTGTCACAGACATGGAGCAGAGACCCCCGAGAGTGGCCAAGATGGCCTGGATGGAGGAGGAGGAGGAAGAAGAAGGACCTGGAGCAGCCCCAGCACAGGAGACTGAAGAGGTGGTGCCCTTCCATCCACCGCAGGAGGGTGAGTGGCAGAGCTGGGTTGCAGGGCTGGAGCCTGCAGCCAACTTGGCCCCATGCCATGCCATGCCATGCCATGCCATGCCATGCCATGCCATGCCATGCCATGCCATGCCATGCCATGCCATGCCATGCCATGCCATGCCATCCCCTGGGGAAATGGCCATGGACAGGTGGGAAGAGGGGCCGGGCAGACACCCCACAGCTCCCTTGCTCCATCCCCCTGGGGCATCCCAGGGCTCTCCCTGCCTGGGGAGCGCAGGGCTGGGCTGTGTTCTCCGGCCTCTCCCGCAGCCCCTCAGCTCTGGCTGCGCTCCCTCTTTGCCAGATGAAGCTGTGGAGCGCACACAAGAGCAGGAATCCAGCCGTGGCCGCTTCCACAGAACAGCGCAGGTACCTGCAGCCACCTCCACCTGGGCTGGGCCTGCTGTCCCTGCTCAGCCCAGCACCGTGTGTGCAGCACGCCATGCAACATCCCCGGCTTCTTGCCCTTCTCCTACAGCTCGTTTGCAACTTCATCCGGAGCATTCGGCAGGAGACCCGCACCATGGGCACTGGGCTCAGAGCTCACTGCGAGCTCCTCAAGCATGAGACCAGTGCCGCCCTGCTGGATTTGCTCCTGGAGAAGGGTGTTGCCAGGCCAGAACAAGTAAGCAGCCTGGGGCCAGGCTTCAATTCCCCCATGCGTCACGTGGCTTCCCCAGCCACGCCTGCTGGTCCCTCAGAGCCTTTGAGGCCATGGCAGTGCACTTCTCTGGGGAGCCTGGGGACATTGCTCTCTCTGGCAGCTTTCCAAGTCTCCCCGTGCCTCCTGCAGGTGCCTGCCTTGGTGAGGTACATTCACCGATGGCTCCTGGCCAACGATTCTGCCGAGCACAGGCTGGACAAGGCCCTGCTGAAACTCACCAAAGCACACCCGGCTGACGCAGTCGTGACGCTCCTGCGTGCGGCCCCGTCCTGTGACAGGTATGGGGCCCACCTGCCCAGAGGGCTCAGGCCTCCCAAGCCCATCACCCTGTACTGCCTGGCCCAGCTGTCTGAGCAACAGAGAGTTCCAGAACCCTCTGGCTGCTGCCTTTCCCAGCCCTGGCATGTCAGCCCCTGAGCCTGCTGCCATGCTGCCTTGCTGCCCCTCAGGGCCTGTCCTCACAGAGCTGGGCTGCTTGGCTGCTGCCAGCAAGGGCCACTGGGCAGAGGCAGAGCCGGCGGTCAGCCCGGGCCCCTAGGGATGCCCAGGCCACGATGCTGTGTCTGAGACCCCCCATGAGACAGAGCTCTAACCCTGCAGAGCTGCCATCTCCATGTGGAAGACCATCATGTGCTCGTCCAGGACTGCCGAGCCAGTGCAGCTGATCCTCCTGGATGTGCTAGGGAGCTGGCCAGAGTACAGCACGTGCACCTCAGATGGGGACAAAACGGCTGTCTTTGCCCTGGCTGTGAGTTTCCGCAACTGGCCTTTGCTGGCCCCAAGGCCACCTCTCCAGCAGCTCTCCATCCTCCTTCCCCCACTGCATCTGCCTGCCTCAGGCGCTGGCCAGAAACCTGGCCCAGGGGCAGCTTCAGGCCCACCAGGCCCCGCGCTCCCCCTGCCTCTCTCCGGGCCTCTCCCTGCCACGCTCGGGCCCTGCCACATGGACACCTCGGCACTGAGCGCTGTCTCGGGGGCCTTTGTCCTTTGCAGGCAACCGTGGTGATGTGGAAGATCCTCCAGGAGTCCTCTGTCCCACGTGTAGTGAGGCCATATTTCCCCCGCCTTTTTGTTCATCTGCTCTTCCAAGTGTTCTCCAGCACAGAAGAGATGCCACAGGAGGTCCAAACCTTCTGGAAGGATTGCCTGGAAGAGCACGGTCTTGCCACCAGCCCCAACAGGTGCTCCATCCCACTCCTCCTGTCCTTGACACGTGGCCTGCAAAGGAGCCAGTGCTGCCAGTGTGACCCGGGCTTTGCTGTGCACACAGGTTTGCAGTGCAGACTCTGAAGTCCCTGCTCTGCCAAAAGCACTACAAGGATGTGGTGGTGTCAGTGGAACGCAAGCGTGGCTGGGACACGCTGCTCTGTGCTGACACCCGCCACTATGCTGTGGGTCTGCTGGCCAGGTGAGACTCTCTTTCTCCCCATTGATCCTGCCATTTGTGCTCTGTGCCCGAGCTGTCCCACACATTCCCCAAGGCCCTGGGACACACTGAGGGACGGCTAACGACACACTGAGGGACGGCCAAGCAGACTGGAAAAGGCTGGGAAGGGAGAGAGCACAGGAGGAGACACCTCCTAAAGGGCCCAGGTCCCCTTGCAGGGTGGTGGTAAAAGACCACCAGGCTCTGTAAGCCTGTCCTTGGAGAGATTTGCTCAGCTTCCTGCTCCCTTTTTTGCCCTCCTAGAGAGATGCGCCATGCTTGTCATCGCTTGTGTTCCAGTATTGCACTCCACCTCCTCTGGCTGCTCAGCACACAGGAGCCACACTGGGATCTGCCTGCCCTGGCATTCCTTGTGGAGGTGAGCCGGGTGTCCAGCGCTGCCTGGCTGAGCAGCCTCCCAGCTCTCTGCCCTCTCGTGGCAGCAGCCGCCTGGGACGGTGCCCGCACCCTGTGCTGCTGCTGCTGCTGCTGCGTCCTGGGCCCAGCCCTGTGCGGCTGCGGGCTCCTGCCGGCCGGCTCCCCCGTCACTGGCCTGTGCCTTTCAGGTCCTCGTGTGCCTGGATTCTAATGAATGTGGCGACAGTGTTGTGAAGGTCTCTTCAAGGTACCTGCAGAGCGAGTGCAGGGAGAGGCGTCGCCTGGCGCTCAGGGCCCTTCTCGAGCTCATTGATGATCCCTCAATGGTGAGAAGGGGGCAGTGGCTGAAGCTGCGCTGGGAACTCAGTCACTTGGCCTGACCTGGGCTTTGGGCACTGGGGCAGCTGCTCCCAGCTCTCCTGCCTCCTGCTTCAGCTGCCCCAGTGCTTCAGGACAGTCCTTTGGCCTCTGGGCCCTGTGGCAGTAGGGTGGGACTTCACAGACTTGTGTTCCGCACAGGCCGAAAGAATGTGGAGCTTGACCAAAAGCCTCATGCACCTACTGGGGGACAATGATGCAGAGATAGCTGGGATGACACTCATCACACTCAGCTTTATACTCCTGCACAAACACATTCTGCTGTCAACCCCCATTGCCATGCAGCTGGCTGAGGCACTCCTGCCACTCTTTGACCACGTAAGGCTCCGTGCCCCCAGCTACAGCCACTGGCTGCTGCCTGGAAACTGTGTGCCCTGTGCATTTCCAGCCCTGTGCCCAGGGCGCCCTGGAGGAGCCAATGCTCAAGTGTTTTTTCTTGTTTTTTTCATCTAGGATAATAGCCAGGTACAGCTGCTCTCCATAAAACTCTTCCGAGACATGATGGAGTATTTGGAAGAGAGAGAAAAACCTTTGGAAAGCCCTGTGCAACAGAGCCTGCTTCCACTCTTCTTCCACTGCAATGATGAGAATCAGCATGTGGCAGAGGTGAGGACTCCTGGGCTGCTGCTGTCCGCCTGGCAGGGGGCTCGGCTGCCTCCTGCCCTGCGCCTGCTGGACCGCAGCCTCCTCCAGGCCATGGCAGGGGGAGGCGGGACCCGTGCCCTGGGCTGCGGGGCCATCTCTGCGTCTCTGCTGCTCTCCAGGCTTCTCGGGAAACGCTGCTTTATGCGGTCAAGTTCATGAAGAGGAGGGATCTCAAAAAGCTGCTGAAGGAGCAGAAACTGTGGAAGTTCAGCAAGTGCCTGGTAAGGACGGCCCGGAATCCCCAACTCAGCCAGGAGAAGGCCCCTGAGGGCGGTGCTCAGTGTGCGAGCCGGGCAGCTGTGCCCCTGCGCGCTGCTGCAGCCAGAGGCCGCGCGGGCTCTTCTCCAGGCTCCCGTGGGCCCGAGCCGGGTGCCCATGGAGCCCCGGCCCGGCGGGGCTGCGAGGCAGGGGCGGCACCGCGGCTCCCCGGGCAGCAGCCGGCCCCTTCCCCCTCCCTTCAGGAGCCCGGCGCCAGCGGCTGCTGGCCGCGCCTCGGGGCTGTGCGGGCAGGGGAGGCCGGGGCGGGGCGCAGGCAGCGCCCGGCCCAGGGGCTGAGCCCGCGCCAACCCTTCCCTCCTGCCGCTCTCTGCAGCTGGCAGAGGACAGGAGCAGAGCGGCCGAGCACCTGCGCCGGGCCCTGCGCTACCTGGAGAGCCCACAGGAGCCCCTGCGAGAGGCGGCCATCAGGTTCATGGGTGAGTTACAAGCCCGGGCTCCCTCCCCAGCCCGCCGCAGCTCGGCCCCAGCCCCGCCTGTTGCCCCGACAGCGGCAGCCGGGCCCGGCGCTGTGGAGCCCCGCCTGGCCTGGGCATTGCTGCTGCCGCCCTCTGACAGCCGTGCCCTGGGGCGACAGCGCGCTGCATGGGCTGAGCTGAGCGCTGCCGGGCCAGCAGCCCGTGTGGCCACAGCGCCGGCAGCGCTGCTGGCAGGGAGCTGTGCCGCTGGGGCCGTGACAGACTCTGTGTTCACAGGCATGGCCGGGCGGCACCTGAGGGGGCAGCAGCAAGAGCTGCAGCGGATCTGCACTGGTGAGTGAGGGGAGCGGGCTGACAGCGGGGGCTGCTGGGGGGAGCTGCAAGCCCTGCCCCGGCTGCGGAGGGCTCTGCTCCCGTGGGCAGAGCACACGGAGATTTCAGGGCCACGTGGGCCATTCGTGGCCAGCAGCTTCGGGCTGATCCCCTTGCTCCCTTTGCTCCCTCCTGGCCATGGCAATAGCCGGCTTGGGATGGCACTTGCAGGGGGCTCTTCCTCGGCTCCCTGCAGCTCCAGCTTCTGACCGTGCCTCTGTTCCTCTCTCTCGCAGCCCTGGAAGACAAAACGAATGACGTCAGCCTCGCCGTCGGAAGCCTGGCAATTCAAACGCTGTGCCTCCTCAGGTCAGGAGAGCGGGCTCCCATCTCCAGGTTCCAGTGGCTCCAAAATCACCTGCGCAGGGCGTGGAAGACATGGCCCCGTCTGTCACAGCTCGGCTGCCTGCCCTGCCAGAGCTCTGTGGAGAGGTGATCCCAGAAGCTCTTTTTGTTGGGGCCACCTGAATCAGGTTTTATTTTGTTTTTCTTCAAGAATTTTCTTTTCATTGGTTTTTTTTTTTTTCTTTTACCATGTAAATATAGACTATGTTAACATACACAGACTCCCAGCATTTTTCTTTTGCTGCCCAGGGTCCGTAGGGCATAGGGGAGGAGGGGGAAATGGGTGCTTGCGCTCAGCCAGCTGCCCAGGCGTGCAGTGGGCCAGGTGAAATGGCCAGAAGCCCCTTGGCCTTTGGTGGTTCTGCTGAAGCCTTTGTGCTGCCCAGAGAGCGGCTGGGCAGGGGCCGGAGCTGCGGGGATCCCTGCCAGAGCGGTGCCTGGAGATGGTCACAAGCCCTGTGCCAGGCAGGAAGCGCCAGCCGTGTCCTCCTGCCTGTGTGCTGCTGGCTGCCTTGCTGAGGGCTCCCAGGTGCCTCTGGATGGGGCTGCTCTGGAGCTGCTGTGGGGCTGCGGCGCTGCTGCCGGGCGGCTCGGCCAGGCTGGGGCAGCCCCTGAGGGGCTGGGGCGCTGGCAAGCCCCGGGCAATGGGCTGTCAGAGGCCACAAGCAGCCGCCTTGTTCCTGCCAGAGTTGACTTGCAAGACGCATCCTTGGCACTCTGCAACTAACAGCATCAGTGTTGTTGGAAACCCAAATGCAGAGAAATCTCAGACCTTTGGTCTTGTCAGCAAAGCTTAGAATTAAACACAGGATTTGATCTGAGACCTAGGAAAGGGCTCCCAAACTTAGGTGCTAGAAGCGAGAATGCGGATTTCTAGTCTATAGCAGCAACACGGGGAGAAAAGTTGAAGTGGAGGAAAGTTTAGAGTTTTCGAGTTCAAGATCTAGGAAGAAATCAAAGTAGTTACAATGCTAAACAAGAAGATTAGGATGCAGTGCTGTAGGTTTGTGTGTCATAGCATGATTGGCTAAGGAAGCTTACACTGTTAGCATGATGTGGGGACCCAGGAAATTCCTCTGGCTGCCCTGCAGGACTCGAGAGCCTGTCAGAGGGCTCAGAGACCTTGGCACAGAGCCCAAGACCCCCGTGCCTTTGATTTAGCACTTGGAAAAAACAATCACCAACCTTGTATGAAGAATGACCAGCCACAAAAAATGAAGTAGAATGATAGTGAATTTATCCCAGAGTGGAACAATAGATTTTGAGGGTTTTTAGAATGGGGCTTCAGGGGGCAAGATGGAGGAATCTGGGCATGTCCAGCCTTTCTCCTTCTTCTTCTTGGCCTCCATCTTCTGGTTGATGTTGGTACTTTGAGATTGGTCTAGAGTAGAAGCTCACTGTCTAACATAGATGATAGGGATTGGAAAGTAATTGTAAATATTGTACTGGTAGTTTTTAGTATAAAAAGATAACACCACCCCAGGGGAGGCAGAGTTCCTTAGACTGTCTTGCTGAGCAGACCTCGGCAGGACAGGAGAAAGAATTTTATAGATAAGATACAATAAACAACCTTGAGACTGAGAAATTAAGAGCTCTGACTCCTTCTTCAACCACCGGGCTGGGACAAGAGACTTTTTAACTTATCTCAGGGTCACTCTGACCAGCTAGAGACCCCGAGAGCATGAGTCCGTAAGATGAAATCTTGAAGACTGGGTCCAAAACATAAATACCCTTGTTGGCCATGCCTTCTTGGCCAAGAAATCCTTCAAAGCTCTTGTAACTACAAGTCTTGCGGCCCTGTGAGCCATGCGGTGGAGATGTGAGCCCAACTCAACCTTCCTGCCTATGTAGAAGAGAAAAAAAAGCAATGGCATCATCTAAAAAACTCAGAGGTCCACTCTCTAGCTTGTTCCAAACCCCTTCCAATCCCCCAAAGTGTGATTTAGCTACAAATAGATGACAAGGACTCTTAGGGCTGCCTCTTTGACTCCAGAGCGGCTGCTTTAGAATCTTTCACATATCCCTGTGTAGTTAGGTGCCAGAAATGGATCATTTGAAGAAACTTTCCCAGCTGACTTGCATGGAGGCTTGTTTGAAGGGTGTTTGAATGGAAAGCCTCCCAGCAGAGGTCTGGGCTTTGGCCTAGCTGTGTCCCCTGCTGATTGTGAAGTGTGTCATCAGCTGAAGTGCTATCTGGGCTAAAAATATCATCCAGTCAATTGGACTTGCTCTTTTTGGCCTATAAAAGCTGGACCCACTTTTGGGGCAAATTTGGAGACCTCATCTATGGGTGGATGGAACACCTAGGATTTTCCCAGTTGTTGGGAATGGTTCTCCAGGTCCCTGGAGTAAAACGGGGCTGCCCAGCAACTGCGCATCTGCAAGATGACAAACAATTGTCTTGGTTTGAAGAGAGAGGTGTCTGCTAAGGAAGGCAGAAGTCTTCTCTGAAATGTTAAATGTAAATCCCCTGCCTTCAAATGATTCTCATTTAGAAATTCAAATGCTCTCAGGGAAAGATATGGGGATAGGCCTGAGCCCGCAGAGCAGGGCGGCCTTTGCTTATGGTCTGAGCCCTTCCTAAAGATCCTGTCAGGCTGTCTTAGACACCTGGGGCCAGGGATTCCTTCCAAGCTGGGCCACTTTGGCTGGCCCGGGGCCAGCCCCAGGGCAGGAGGCAGTGTGTGCAAGGCCCCTGGCTGGCACGCTGCAGCACGGTCACCGTGCCATGGAACGGAACCCGGTCACCAAGGTCCCTTTGTGACACGTGGGAAATAGAAGCTTGCCCGGGTGCTGGGAACAGGCAACGGGGCACAACGGGACAGAGCAGTGCTGTGAGGAGCCCCCACACAGCGCACTCATTCCCGTCTGACCAGAAGCTTTTCTGCAGCCTTGTTCCTGCAGCTGAGCTCGAGGCCAGAGCACAGGACTCGGTGACCCGTGGCCTTCCGAGGCTTCTATTCTGCAGCTGCCCTCAAGGGCAGAGCGTGGGACTTGGTGCCCCAGAGCTTTCCCAAGGCGTCTCTCCTGCAAGTAGCTCCTGTCACAGACATGGAGCAGAGACCCCCGAGAGTGGCCAAGATGGCCTGGATGGAGGAGGAGGAGGAAGAAGAAGGACCTGGAGCAGCCCCAGCACAGGAGACTGAAGAGGTGGTGCCCTTCCATCCACCGCAGGAGGGTGAGTGGCAGAGCTGGGTTGCAGGGCTGGAGCCTGCAGCCAACTTGGCCCCATGCCATGCCATGCCATGCCATGCCATGCCATGCCATGCCATGCCATGCCATGCCATGCCATGCCATGCCATGCCATGCCATGCCATGCCATGCCATGCCATGCCATGCCATGCCATCCCCTGGGGAAATGGCCATGGACAGGTGGGAAGAGGGGCCGGGCAGACACCCCACAGCTCCCTTGCTCCATCCCCCTGGGGCATCCCAGGGCTCTCCCTGCCTGGGGAGCGCAGGGCTGGGCTGTGTTCTCCGGCCTCTCCCGCAGCCCCTCAGCTCTGGCTGCGCTCCCTCTTTGCCAGATGAAGCTGTGGAGCGCACACAAGAGCAGGAATCCAGCCGTGGCCGCTTCCACAGAACAGCGCAGGTACCTGCAGCCACCTCCACCTGGGCTGGGCCTGCTGTCCCTGCTCAGCCCAGCACCGTGTGTGCAGCACGCCATGCAACATCCCCGGCTTCTTGCCCTTCTCCTACAGCTCGTTTGCAACTTCATCCGGAGCATTCGGCAGGAGACCCGCACCATGGGCACTGGGCTCAGAGCTCACTGCGAGCTCCTCAAGCATGAGACCAGTGCCGCCCTGCTGGATTTGCTCCTGGAGAAGGGTGTTGCCAGGCCAGAACAAGTAAGCAGCCTGGGGCCAGGCTTCAATTCCCCCATGAGTCACGTGGCTTCCCCAGCCACGCCTGCTGGTCCCTCAGAGCCTTTGAGGCCATGGCAGTGCACTTCTCTGGGGAGCCTGGGGACATTGCTCTCTCTGGCAGCTTTCCAAGTCTCCCCGTGCCTCCTGCAGGTGCCTGCCTTGGTGAGGTACATTCACCGATGGCTCCTGGCCAACGATTCTGCCGAGCACAGGCTGGACAAGGCCCTGCTGAAACTCACCAAAGCACACCCGGCTGACACAGTCGTGACGCTCCTGCGTGCGGCCCCGTCCTGTGACAGGTATGGGGCCCACCTGCCCAGAGGGCTCAGGCCTCCCAAGCCCATCACCCTGTACTGCCTGGCCCAGCTGTCTGAGCAACAGAGAGTTCCAGAACCCTCTGGCTGCTGCCTTTCCCAGCCCTGGCATGTCAGCCCCTGAGCCTGCTGCCATGCTGCCTTGCTGCCCCTCAGGGCCTGTCCTCACAGAGCTGGGCTGCTTGGCTGCTGCCAGCAAGGGCCACTGGGCAGAGGCAGAGCCGGCGGTCAGCCCGGGCCCCTAGGGATGCCCAGGCCACGATGCTGTGTCTGAGACCCCCCATGAGACAGAGCTCTAACCCTGCAGAGCTGCCATCTCCATGTGGAAGACCATCATGTGCTCGTCCAGGACTGCCGAGCCAGTGCAGCTGATCCTCCTGGATGTGCTAGGGAGCTGGCCAGAGTACAGCACGTGCACCTCAGATGGGGACAAAACGGCTGTCTTTGCCCTGGCTGTGAGTTTCCGCAACTGGCCTTTGCTGGCCCCAAGGCCACCTCTCCAGCAGCTCTCCATCCTCCTTCCCCCACTGCATCTGCCTGCCTCAGGCGCTGGCCAGAAACCTGGCCCAGGGGCAGCTTCAGGCCCACCAGGCCCCGCGCTCCCCCTGCCTCTCTCTGGGCCTCTCCCTGCCACGCTCGGGCCCTGCCACATGGACACCTCGGCACTGAGCGCTGTCTCGGGGGCCTTTGTCCTTTGCAGGCAACCGTGGTGATGTGGAAGATCCTCCAGGAGTCCTCTGTCCCACGTGTAGTGAGGCCATATTTCCCCCGCCTTTTTGTTCATCTGCTCTTCCAAGTGTTCTCCAGCACAGAAGAGATGCCACAGGAGGTCCAAACCTTCTGGAAGGATTGCCTGGAAGAGCACGGTCTTGCCACCAGCCCCAACAGGTGCTCCATCCCACTCCTCCTGTCCTTGACACGTGGCCTGCAAAGGAGCCAGTGCTGCCAGTGTGACCCGGGCTTTGCTGTGCACACAGGTTTGCAGTGCAGACTCTGAAGTCCCTGCTCTGCCAAAAGCACTACAAGGATGTGGTGGTGTCAGTGGAACGCAAGCGTGGCTGGGACACGCTGCTCTGTGCTGACACCCGCCACTATGCTGTGGGTCTGCTGGCCAGGTGAGACTCTCTTTCTCCCCATTGATCCTGCCATTTGTGCTCTGTGCCCGAGCTGTCCCACACATTCCCCAAGGCCCTGGGACACACTGAGGGACGGCTAACGACACACTGAGGGACGGCCAAGCAGACTGGAAAAGGCTGGGAAGGGAGAGAGCACAGGAGGAGACACCTCCTAAAGGGCCCAGGTCCCCTTGCAGGGTGGTGGTAAAAGACCACCAGGCTCTGTAAGCCTGTCCTTGGAGAGATTTGCTCAGCTTCCTGCTCCCTTTTTTGCCCTCCTAGAGAGATGCGCCATGCTTGTCATCGCTTGTGTTCCAGTATTGCACTCCACCTCCTCTGGCTGCTCAGCACACAGGAGCCACACTGGGATCTGCCTGCCCTGGCATTCCTTGTGGAGGTGAGCCGGGTGTCCAGCGCTGCCTGGCTGAGCAGCCTCCCAGCTCTCTGCCCTCTCGTGGCAGCAGCCGCCTGGGACGGTGCCCGCACCCTGTGCTGCTGCTGCTGCTGCTGCGTCCTGGGCCCAGCCCTGTGCGGCTGCGGGCTCCTGCCGGCCGGCTCCCCCGTCACTGGCCTGTGCCTTTCAGGTCCTCGTGTGCCTGGATTCTAATGAATGTGGCGACAGTGTTGTGAAGGTCTCTTCAAGGTACCTGCAGAGCGAGTGCAGGGAGAGGCGTCGCCTGGCGCTCAGGGCCCTTCTCGAGCTCATTGATGATCCCTCAATGGTGAGAAGGGGGCAGTGGCTGAAGCTGCGCTGGGAACTCAGTCACTTGGCCTGACCTGGGCTTTGGGCACTGGGGCAGCTGCTCCCAGCTCTCCTGCCTCCTGCTTCAGCTGCCCCAGTGCTTCAGGACAGTCCTTTGGCCTCTGGGCCCTGTGGCAGTAGGGTGGGACTTCACAGACTTGTGTTCCGCACAGGCCGAAAGAATGTGGAGCTTGACCAAAAGCCTCATGCACCTACTGGGGGACAATGATGCAGAGATAGCTGGGATGACACTCATCACACTCAGCTTTATACTCCTGCACAAACACATTCTGCTGTCAACCCCCATTGCCATGCAGCTGGCTGAGGCACTCCTGCCACTCTTTGACCACGTAAGGCTCCGTGCCCCCAGCTACAGCCACTGGCTGCTGCCTGGAAACTGTGTGCCCTGTGCATTTCCAGCCCTGTGCCCAGGGCGCCCTGGAGGAGCCAATGCTCAAGTGTTTTTTCTTTTTTTTTTCATCTAGGATAATAGCCAGGTACAGCTGCTCTCCATAAAACTCTTCCGAGACATGATGGAGTATTTGGAAGAGAGAGAAAAACCTTTGGAAAGCCCTGTGCAACAGAGCCTGCTTCCACTCTTCTTCCACTGCAATGATGAGAATCAGCATGTGGCAGAGGTGAGGACTCCTGGGCTGCTGCTGTCCGCCTGGCAGGGGGCTCGGCTGCCTCCTGCCCTGCGCCTGCTGGACCGCAGCCTCCTCCAGGCCATGGCAGGGGGAGGCGGGACCCGTGCCCTGGGCTGCGGGGCCATCTCTGCGTCTCTGCTGCTCTCCAGGCTTCTCGGGAAACGCTGCTTTATGCGGTCAAGTTCATGAAGAGGAGGGATCTCAAAAAGCTGCTGAAGGAGCAGAAACTGTGGAAGTTCAGCAAGTGCCTGGTAAGGACGGCCCGGAATCCCCAACTCAGCCAGGAGAAGGCCCCTGAGGGCGGTGCTCAGTGTGCGAGCCGGGCAGCTGTGCCCCTGCGCGCTGCTGCAGCCAGAGGCCGCGCGGGCTCTTCTCCAGGCTCCCGTGGGCCCGAGCCGGGTGCCCATGGAGCCCCGGCCCGGCGGGGCTGCGAGGCAGGGGCGGCACCGCGGCTCCCCGGGCAGCAGCCGGCCCCTTCCCCCTCCCTTCAGGAGCCCGGCGCCAGCGGCTGCTGGCCGCGCCTCGGGGCTGTGCGGGCAGGGGAGCCCGGGGCGGGGCGCAGGCAGCGCCCGGCCCAGGGGCTGAGCCCGCGCCAACCCTTCCCTCCTGCCGCTCTCTGCAGCTGGCAGAGGACAGGAGCAGAGCGGCCGAGCACCTGCGCCGGGCCCTGCGCTACCTGGAGAGCCCACAGGAGCCCCTGCGAGAGGCGGCCATCAGGTTCATGGGTGAGTTACAAGCCCGGGCTCCCTCCCCAGCCCGCCGCAGCTCGGCCCCAGCCCCGCCTGTTGCCCCGACAGCGGCAGCCGGGCCCGGCGCCGTGGAGCCCCGCCTGGCCTGGGCATTGCTGCTGCCGCCCTCTGACAGCCGTGCCCTGGGGCGACAGCGCGCTGCATGGGCTGAGCTGAGCGCTGCCGGGCCAGCAGCCCGTGTGGCCACAGCGCCGGCAGCGCTGCTGGCAGGGAGCTGTGCCGCTGGGGCCGTGACAGACTCTGTGTTCACAGGCATGGCCGGGCGGCACCTGAGGGGGCAGCAGCAAGAGCTGCAGCGGATCTGCACTGGTGAGTGAGGGGAGCGGGCTGACAGCGGGGGCTGCTGGGGGGAGCTGCAAGCCCTGCCCCGGCTGCGGAGGGCTCTGCTCCCGTGGGCAGAGCACACGGAGATTTCAGGGCCACGTGGGCCATTCGTGGCCAGCAGCTTCGGGCTGATCCCCTTGCTCCCTTTGCTCCCTCCTGGCCATGGCAATAGCCGGCTTGGGATGGCACTTGCAGGGGGCTCTTCCTCGGCTCCCTGCAGCTCCAGCTTCTGACCGTGCCTCTGTTCCTCTCTCTCGCAGCCCTGGAAGACAAAACGAATGACGTCAGCCTCGCCGTCGGAAGCCTGGCAATTCAAACGCTGTGCCTCCTCAGGTCAGGAGAGCGGGCTCCCATCTCCAGGTTCCAGTGGCTCCAAAATCACCTGCGCAGGGCGTGGAAGACATGGCCCCGTCTGTCACAGCTCGGCTGCCTGCCCTGCCAGAGCTCTGTGGAGAGGTGATCCCAGAAGCTCTTTTTGTTGGGGCCACCTGAATCAGGTTTTATTTTGTTTTTCTTCAAGAATTTTCTTTTCATTGGTTTTTTTTTTTTTTCTTTTACCATGTAAATATAGACTATGTTAACATACACAGACTCCCAGCATTTTTCTTTTGCTGCCCAGGGTCCGTAGGGCATAGGGGAGGAGGGGGAAATGGGTGCTTGCGCTCAGCCAGCTGCCCAGGCGTGCAGTGGGCCAGGTGAAATGGCCAGAAGCCCCTTGGCCTTTGGTGGTTCTGCTGAAGCCTTTGTGCTGCCCAGAGAGCGGCTGGGCAGGGGCCGGAGCTGCGGGGATCCCTGCCAGAGCGGTGCCTGGAGATGGTCACAAGCCCTGTGCCAGGCAGGAAGCGCCAGCCGTGTCCTCCTGCCTGTGTGCTGCTGGCTGCCTTGCTGAGGGCTCCCAGGTGCCTCTGGATGGGGCTGCTCTGGAGCTGCCGTGGGGCTGCGGCGCTGCTGCCGGGCGGCTCGGCCAGGCTGGGGCAGCCCCTGAGGGGCTGGGGCGCTGGCAAGCCCCGGGCAATGGGCTGTCAGAGGCCACAAGCAGCCGCCTTGTTCCTGCCAGAGTTGACTTGCAAGACGCATCCTTGGCACTCTGCAACTAACAGCATCAGTGTTGTTGGAAACCCAAATGCAGAGAAATCTCAGACCTTTGGTCTTGTCAGCAAAGCTTAGAATTAAACACAGGATTTGATCTGAGACCTAGGAAAGGGCTCCCAAACTTAGGTGCTAGAAGCGAGAATGCGGATTTCTAGTCTATAGCAGCAACACGGGGAGAAAAGTTGAAGTGGAGGAAAGTTTAGAGTTTTCGAGTTCAAGATCTAGGAAGAAATCAAAGTAGTTACAATGCTAAACAAGAAGATTAGGATGCAGTGCTGTAGGTTTGTGTGTCATAGCATGATTGGCTAAGGAAGCTTACACTGTTAGCATGATGTGGGGACCCAGGAAATTCCTCTGGCTGCCCTGCAGGACTCGAGAGCCTGTCAGAGGGCTCAGAGACCTTGGCACAGAGCCCAAGACCCCCGTGCCTTTGATTTAGCACTTGGAAAAAACAATCACCAACCTTGTATGAAGAATGACCAGCCACAAAAAATGAAGTAGAATGATAGTGAATTTATCCCAGAGTGGAACAATAGATTTTGAGGGTTTTTAGAATGGGGCTTCAGGGGGCAAGATGGAGGAATCTGGGCATGTCCAGCCTTTCTCCTTCTTCTTCTTGGCCTCCATCTTCTGGTTGATGTTGGTACTTTGAGATTGGTCTAGAGTAGAAGCTCACTGTCTAACATAGATGATAGGGATTGGAAAGTAATTGTAAATATTGTACTGGTAGTTTTTAGTATAAAAAGATAACACCACCCCAGGGGAGGCAGAGTTCCTTAGACTGTCTTGCTGAGCAGACCTCGGCAGGACAGGAGAAAGAATTTTATAGATAAGATACAATAAACAACCTTGAGACTGAGAAATTAAGAGCTCTGACTCCTTCTTCAACCACCGGGCTGGGACAAGAGACTTTTTAACTTATCTCAGGGTCACTCTGACCAGCTAGAGACCCCGAGAGCATGAGTCCGTAAGATGAAATCTTGAAGACTGGGTCCAAAACATAAATACCCTTGTTGGCCATGTCTTCTTGGCCAAGAAATCCTTCAAAGCTCTTGTAACTACAAGTCTTGCGGCCCTGTGAGCCATGCGGTGGAGATGTGAGCCCAACTCAACCTTCCTGCCTATGTAGAAGAGAAAAAAAAGCAATGGCATCATCTAAAAAACTCAGAGGTCCACTCTCTAGCTTGTTCCAAACCCCTTCCAATCCCCCAAAGTGTGATTTAGCTACAAATAGATGACAAGGACTCTTAGGGCTGCCTCTTTGACTCCAGAGCGGCTGCTTTAGAATCTTTCACATATCCCTGTGTAGTTAGGTGCCAGAAATGGATCATTTGAAGAAACTTTCCCAGCTGACTTGCATGGAGGCTTGTTTGAAGGGTGTTTGAATGGAAAGCCTCCCAGCAGAGGTCTGGGCTTTGGCCTAGCTGTGTCCCCTGCTGATTGTGAAGTGTGTCATCAGCTGAAGTGCTATCTGGGCTAAAAATATCATCCAGTCAATTGGACTTGCTCTTTTTGGCCTATAAAAGCTGGACCCACTTTTGGGGCAAATTTGGAGACCTCATCTATGGGTGGATGGAACACCTAGGATTTTCCCAGTTGTTGGGAATGGTTCTCCAGGTCCCTGGAGTAAAACGGGGCTGCCCAGCAACTGCGCATCTGCAAGATGACAAACAATTGTCTTGGTTTGAAGAGAGAGGTGTCTGCTAAGGAAGGCAGAAGTCTTCTCTGAAATGTTAAATGTAAATCCCCTGCCTTCAAATGATTCTCATTTAGAAATTCAAATGCTCTCAGGGAAAGATATGGGGATAGGCCTGAGCCCGCAGAGCAGGGCGGCCTTTGCTTATGGTCTGAGCCCTTCCTAAAGATCCTGTCAGGCTGTCTTAGACACCTGGGGCCAGGGATTCCTTCCAAGCTGGGCCACTTTGGCTGGCCCGGGGCCAGCCCCAGGGCAGGAGGCAGTGTGTGCAAGGCCCCTGGCTGGCACGCTGCAGCACGGTCACCGTGCCATGGAACGGAACCCGGTCACCAAGGTCCCTTTGTGACACGTGGGAAATAGAAGCTTGCCCGGGTGCTGGGAACAGGCAACGGGGCACAACGGGACAGAGCAGTGCTGTGAGGAGCCCCCACACAGCGCACTCATTCCCGTCTGACCAGAAGCTTTTCTGCAGCCTTGTTCCTGCAGCTGAGCTCGAGGCCAGAGCACAGGACTCGGTGACCCGTGGCCTTCCGAGGCTTCTATTCTGCAGCTGCCCTCAAGGGCAGAGCGTGGGACTTGGTGCCCCAGAGCTTTCCCAAGGCGTCTCTCCTGCAAGTAGCTCCTGTCACAGACATGGAGCAGAGACCCCCGAGAGTGGCCAAGATGGCCTGGATGGAGGAGGAGGAGGAAGAAGAAGGACCTGGAGCAGCCCCAGCACAGGAGACTGAAGAGGTGGTGCCCTTCCATCCACCGCAGGAGGGTGAGTGGCAGAGCTGGGTTGCAGGGCTGGAGCCTGCAGCCAACTTGGCCCCATGCCATGCCATGCCATGCCATGCCATGCCATGCCATGCCATGCCATGCCATGCCATGCCATGCCATGCCATGCCATGCCATGCCATGCCATGCCATCCCTTGGGGAAATGGCCATGGACAGGTGGGAAGAGGGGCCGGGCAGACACCCCACAGCTCCCTTGCTCCATCCCCCTGGGGCATCCCAGGGCTCTCCCTGCCTGGGGAGCGCAGGGCTGGGCTGTGTTCTCCGGCCTCTCCCGCAGCCCCTCAGCTCTGGCTGCGCTCCCTCTTTGCCAGATGAAGCTGTGGAGCGCACACAAGAGCAGGAATCCAGCCGTGGCCGCTTCCACAGAACAGCGCAGGTACCTGCAGCCACCTCCACCTGGGCTGGGCCTGCTGTCCCTGCTCAGCCCAGCACCGTGTGTGCAGCACGCCATGCAACATCCCCGGCTTCTTGCCCTTCTCCTACAGCTCGTTTGCAACTTCATCCGGAGCATTCGGCAGGAGACCCGCACCATGGGCACTGGGCTCAGAGCTCACTGCGAGCTCCTCAAGCATGAGACCAGTGCCGCCCTGCTGGATTTGCTCCTGGAGAAGGGTGTTGCCAGGCCAGAACAAGTAAGCAGCCTGGGGCCAGGCTTCAATTCCCCCATGAGTCACGTGGCTTCCCCAGCCACGCCTGCTGGTCCCTCAGAGCCTTTGAGGCCATGGCAGTGCACTTCTCTGGGGAGCCTGGGGACATTGCTCTCTCTGGCAGCTTTCCAAGTCTCCCCGTGCCTCCTGCAGGTGCCTGCCTTGGTGAGGTACATTCACCGATGGCTCCTGGCCAACGATTCTGCCGAGCACAGGCTGGACAAGGCCCTGCTGAAACTCACCAAAGCACACCCGGCTGACGCAGTCGTGACGCTCCTGCGTGTGGCCCCGTCCTGTGACAGGTATGGGGCCCACCTGCCCAGAGGGCTCAGGCCTCCCAAGCCCATCACCCTGTACTGCCTGGCCCAGCTGTCTGAGCAACAGAGAGTTCCAGAACCCTCTGGCTGCTGCCTTTCCCAGCCCTGGCATGTCAGCCCCTGAGCCTGCTGCCATGCTGCCTTGCTGCCCCTCAGGGCCTGTCCTCACAGAGCTGGGCTGCTTGGCTGCTGCCAGCAAGGGCCACTGGGCAGAGGCAGAGCCGGCGGTCAGCCCGGGCCCCTAGGGATGCCCAGGCCACGATGCTGTGTCTGAGACCCCCCATGAGACAGAGCTCTAACCCTGCAGAGCTGCCATCTCCATGTGGAAGACCATCATGTGCTCGTCCAGGACTGCCGAGCCAGTGCAGCTGATCCTCCTGGATGTGCTAGGGAGCTGGCCAGAGTACAGCAAGTGCACCTCGGATGGGGACAAAACGGCTGTCTTTGCCCTGGCTGTGAGTTTCCGCAACTGGCCTTTGCTGGCCCCAAGGCCACCTCTCCAGCAGCTCTCCATCCTCCTTCCCCCACTGCATCTGCCTGCCTCAGGCGCTGGCCAGAAACCTGGCCCAGGGGCAGCTTCAGGCCCACCAGGCCCCGCGCTCCCCCTGCCTCTCTCCGGGCCTCTCCCTGCCACGCTCGGGCCCTGCCACATGGACACCTCGGCACTGAGCGCTGTCTCGGGGGCCTTTGTCCTTTGCAGGCAACCGTGGTGATGTGGAAGATCCTCCAGGAGTCCTCTGTCCCACGTGTAGTGAGGCCATATTTCCCCCGCCTTTTTGTTCATCTGCTCTTCCAAGTGTTCTCCAGCACAGAAGAGATGCCACAGGAGGTCCAAACCTTCTGGAAGGATTGCCTGGAAGAGCACGGTCTTGCCACCAGCCCCAACAGGTGCTCCATCCCACTCCTCCTGTCCTTGACACGTGGCCTGCAAAGGAGCCAGTGCTGCCAGTGTGACCCGGGCTTTGCTGTGCACACAGGTTTGCAGTGCAGACTCTGAAGTCCCTGCTCTGCCAAAAGCACTACAAGGATGTGGTGGTGTCAGTGGAACGCAAGCGTGGCTGGGACACGCTGCTCTGTGCTGACACCCGCCACTATGCTGTGGGTCTGCTGGCCAGGTGAGACTCTCTTTCTCCCCATTGATCCTGCCATTTGTGCTCTGTGCCCGAGCTGTCCCACACATTCCCCAAGGCCCTGGGACACACTGAGGGACGGCTAACGACACACTGAGGGACGGCCAAGCAGACTGGAAAAGGCTGGGAAGGGAGAGAGCACAGGAGGAGACACCTCCTAAAGGGCCCAGGTCCCCTTGCAGGGTGGTGGTAAAAGACCACCAGGCTCTGTAAGCCTGTCCTTGGAGAGATTTGCTCAGCTTCCTGCTCCCTTTTTTGCCCTCCTAGAGAGATGCGCCATGCTTGTCATCGCTTGTGTTCCAGTATTGCACTCCACCTCCTCTGGCTGCTCAGCACACAGGAGCCACACTGGGATCTGCCTGCCCTGGCATTCCTTGTGGAGGTGAGCCGGGTGTCCAGCGCTGCCTGGCTGAGCAGCCTCCCAGCTCTCTGCCCTCTCGTGGCAGCAGCCGCCTGGGACGGTGCCCGCACCCTGTGCTGCTGCTGCTGCTGCTGCGTCCTGGGCCCAGCCCTGTGCGGCTGCGGGCTCCTGCCGGCCGGCTCCCCCGTCACTGGCCTGTGCCTTTCAGGTCCTCGTGTGCCTGGATTCTAATGAATGTGGCGACAGTGTTGTGAAGGTCTCTTCAAGGTACCTGCAGAGCGAGTGCAGGGAGAGGCGTCGCCTGGCGCTCAGGGCCCTTCTCGAGCTCATTGATGATCCCTCAATGGTGAGAAGGGGGCAGTGGCTGAAGCTGCGCTGGGAACTCAGTCACTTGGCCTGACCTGGGCTTTGGGCACTGGGGCAGCTGCTCCCAGCTCTCCTGCCTCCTGCTTCAGCTGCCCCAGTGCTTCAGGACAGTCCTTTGGCCTCTGGGCCCTGTGGCAGTAGGGTGGGACTTCACAGACTTGTGTTCCGCACAGGCCGAAAGAATGTGGAGCTTGACCAAAAGCCTCATGCACCTACTGGGGGACAATGATGCAGAGATAGCTGGGATGACACTCATCACACTCAGCTTTATACTCCTGCACAAACACATTCTGCTGTCAACCCCCATTGCCATGCAGCTGGCTGAGGCACTCCTGCCACTCTTTGACCACGTAAGGCTCCGTGCCCCCAGCTACAGCCACTGGCTGCTGCCTGGAAACTGTGTGCCCTGTGCATTTCCAGCCCTGTGCCCAGGGCGCCCTGGAGGAGCCAATGCTCAAGTGTTTTTTCTTGTTTTTTTCATCTAGGATAATAGCCAGGTACAGCTGCTCTCCATAAAACTCTTCCGAGACATGATGGAGTATTTGGAAGAGAGAGAAAAACCTTTGGAAAGCCCTGTGCAACAGAGCCTGCTTCCACTCTTCTTCCACTGCAATGATGAGAATCAGCATGTGGCAGAGGTGAGGACTCCTGGGCTGCTGCTGTCCGCCTGGCAGGGGGCTCGGCTGCCTCCTGCCCTGCGCCTGCTGGACCGCAGCCTCCTCCAGGCCATGGCAGGGGGAGGCGGGACCCGTGCCCTGGGCTGCGGGGCCATCTCTGCGTCTCTGCTGCTCTCCAGGCTTCTCGGGAAACGCTGCTTTATGCGGTCAAGTTCATGAAGAGGAGGGATCTCAAAAAGCTGCTGAAGGAGCAGAAACTGTGGAAGTTCAGCAAGTGCCTGGTAAGGACGGCCCGGAATCCCCAACTCAGCCAGGAGAAGGCCCCTGAGGGCGGTGCTCAGTGTGCGAGCCGGGCAGCTGTGCCCCTGCGCGCTGCTGCAGCCAGAGGCCGCGCGGGCTCTTCTCCAGGCTCCCGTGGGCCCGAGCCGGGTGCCCATGGAGCCCCGGCCCGGCGGGGCTGCGGGGCAGGGGCGGCACCGCGGCTCCCCGGGCAGCAGCCGGCCCCTTCCCCCTCCCTTCAGGAGCCCGGCGCCAGCGGCTGCTGGCCGCGCCTCGGGGCTGTGCGGGCAGGGGAGGCCGGGGCGGGGCGCAGGCAGCGCCCGGCCCAGGGGCTGAGCCCGCGCCAACCCTTCCCTCCTGCCGCTCTCTGCAGCTGGCAGAGGACAGGAGCAGAGCGGCCGAGCACCTGCGCCGGGCCCTGCGCTACCTGGAGAGCCCACAGGAGCCCCTGCGAGAGGCGGCCATCAGGTTCATGGGTGAGTTACAAGCCCGGGCTCCCTCCCCAGCCCGCCGCAGCTCGGCCCCAGCCCCGCCTGTTGCCCCGACAGCGGCAGCCGGGCCCGGCGCCGTGGAGCCCCGCCTGGCCTGGGCATTGCTGCTGCCGCCCTCTGACAGCCGTGCCCTGGGGCGACAGCGCGCTGCATGGGCTGAGCTGAGCGCTGCCGGGCCAGCAGCCCGTGTGGCCACAGCGCCGGCAGCGCCGCTGGCAGGGAGCTGTGCCGCTGGGGCCGTGACAGACTCTGTGTTCACAGGCATGGCCGGGCGGCACCTGAGGGGGCAGCAGCAAGAGCTGCAGCGGATCTGCACTGGTGAGTGAGGGGAGCGGGCTGACAGCGGGGGCTGCTGGGGGGAGCTGCAAGCCCTGCCCCGGCTGCGGAGGGCTCTGCTCCCGTGGGCAGAGCACACGGAGATTTCAGGGCCACGTGGGCCATTCGTGGCCAGCAGCTTCGGGCTGATCCCCTTGCTCCCTTTGCTCCCTCCTGGCCATGGCAATAGCCGGCTTGGGATGGCACTTGCAGGGGGCTCTTCCTCGGCTCCCTGCAGCTCCAGCTTCTGACCGTGCCTCTGTTCCTCTCTCTCGCAGCCCTGGAAGACAAAACGAATGACGTCAGCCTCGCCGTCGGAAGCCTGGCAATTCAAACGCTGTGCCTCCTCAGGTCAGGAGAGCGGGCTCCCATCTCCAGGTTCCAGTGGCTCCAAAATCACCTGCGCAGGGCGTGGAAGACATGGCCCCGTCTGTCACAGCTCGGCTGCCTGCCCTGCCAGAGCTCTGTGGAGAGGTGATCCCAGAAGCTCTTTTTGTTGGGGCCACCTGAATCAGGTTTTATTTTGTTTTTCTTCAAGAATTTTCTTTTCATTGGTTTTTTTTTTTTTCTTTTACCATGTAAATATAGACTATGTTAACATACACAGACTCCCAGCATTTTTCTTTTGCTGCCCAGGGTCCGTAGGGCATAGGGGAGGAGGGGGAAATGGGTGCTTGCGCTCAGCCAGCTGCCCAGGCGTGCAGTGGGCCAGGTGAAATGGCCAGAAGCCCCTTGGCCTTTGGTGGTTCTGCTGAAGCCTTTGTGCTGCCCAGAGAGCGGCTGGGCAGGGGCCGGAGCTGCGGGGATCCCTGCCAGAGCGGTGCCTGGAGATGGTCACAAGCCCTGTGCCAGGCAGGAAGCGCCAGCCGTGTCCTCCTGCCTGTGTGCTGCTGGCTGCCTTGCTGAGGGCTCCCAGGTGCCTCTGGATGGGGCTGCTCTGGAGCTGCCGTGGGGCTGCGGCGCTGCTGCCGGGCGGCTCGGCCAGGCTGGGGCAGCCCCTGAGGGGCTGGGGCGCTGGCAAGCCCCGGGCAATGGGCTGTCAGAGGCCACAAGCAGCCGCCTTGTTCCTGCCAGAGTTGACTTGCAAGACGCATCCTTGGCACTCTGCAACTAACAGCATCAGTGTTGTTGGAAACCCAAATGCAGAGAAATCTCAGACCTTTGGTCTTGTCAGCAAAGCTTAGAATTAAACACAGGATTTGATCTGAGACCTAGGAAAGGGCTCCCAAACTTAGGTGCTAGAAGCGAGAATGCGGATTTCTAGTCTATAGCAGCAACACGGGGAGAAAAGTTGAAGTGGAGGAAAGTTTAGAGTTTTCGAGTTCAAGATCTAGGAAGAAATCAAAGTAGTTACAATGCTAAACAAGAAGATTAGGATGCAGTGCTGTAGGTTTGTGTGTCATAGCATGATTGGCTAAGGAAGCTTACACTGTTAGCATGATGTGGGGACCCAGGAAATTCCTCTGGCTGCCCTGCAGGACTCGAGAGCCTGTCAGAGGGCTCAGAGACCTTGGCACAGAGCCCAAGACCCCCGTGCCTTTGATTTAGCACTTGGAAAAAACAATCACCAACCTTGTATGAAGAATGACCAGCCACAAAAAATGAAGTAGAATGATAGTGAATTTATCCCAGAGTGGAACAATAGATTTTGAGGGTTTTTAGAATGGGGCTTCAGGGGGCAAGATGGAGGAATCTGGGCATGTCCAGCCTTTCTCCTTCTTCTTCTTGGCCTCCATCTTCTGGTTGATGTTGGTACTTTGAGATTGGTCTAGAGTAGAAGCTCACTGTCTAACATAGATGATAGGGATTGGAAAGTAATTGTAAATATTGTACTGGTAGTTTTTAGTATAAAAAGATAACACCACCCCAGGGGAGGCAGAGTTCCTTAGACTGTCTTGCTGAGCAGACCTCGGCAGGACAGGAGAAAGAATTTTATAGATAAGATACAATAAACAACCTTGAGACTGAGAAATTAAGAGCTCTGACTCCTTCTTCAACCACCGGGCTGGGACAAGAGACTTTTTAACTTATCTCAGGGTCACTCTGACCAGCTAGAGACCCCGAGAGCATGAGTCCGTAAGATGAAATCTTGAAGACTGGGTCCAAAACATAAATACCCTTGTTGGCCATGTCTTCTTGGCCAAGAAATCCTTCAAAGCTCTTGTAACTACAAGTCTTGCGGCCCTGTGAGCCATGCGGTGGAGATGTGAGCCCAACTCAACCTTCCTGCCTATGTAGAAGAGAAAAAAAAGCAATGGCATCATCTAAAAAACTCAGAGGTCCACTCTCTAGCTTGTTCCAAACCCCTTCCAATCCCCCAAAGTGTGATTTAGCTACAAATAGATGACAAGGACTCTTAGGGCTGCCTCTTTGACTCCAGAGCGGCTGCTTTAGAATCTTTCACATATCCCTGTGTAGTTAGGTGCCAGAAATGGATCATTTGAAGAAACTTTCCCAGCTGACTTGCATGGAGGCTTGTTTGAAGGGTGTTTGAATGGAAAGCCTCCCAGCAGAGGTCTGGGCTTTGGCCTAGCTGTGTCCCCTGCTGATTGTGAAGTGTGTCATCAGCTGAAGTGCTATCTGGGCTAAAAATATCATCCAGTCAATTGGACTTGCTCTTTTTGGCCTATAAAAGCTGGACCCACTTTTGGGGCAAATTTGGAGACCTCATCTATGGGTGGATGGAACACCTAGGATTTTCCCAGTTGTTGGGAATGGTTCTCCAGGTCCCTGGAGTAAAACGGGGCTGCCCAGCAACTGCGCATCTGCAAGATGACAAACAATTGTCTTGGTTTGAAGAGAGAGGTGTCTGCTAAGGAAGGCAGAAGTCTTCTCTGAAATGTTAAATGTAAATCCCCTGCCTTCAAATGATTCTCATTTAGAAATTCAAATGCTCTCAGGGAAAGATATGGGGATAGGCCTGAGCCCGCAGAGCAGGGCGGCCTTTGCTTATGGTCTGAGCCCTTCCTAAAGATCCTGTCAGGCTGTCTTAGACACCTGGGGCCAGGGATTCCTTCCAAGCTGGGCCACTTTGGCTGGCCCGGGGCCAGCCCCAGGGCAGGAGGCAGTGTGTGCAAGGCCCCTGGCTGGCACGCTGCAGCACGGTCACCGTGCCATGGAACGGAACCCGGTCACCAAGGTCCCTTTGTGACACGTGGGAAATAGAAGCTTGCCCGGGTGCTGGGAACAGGCAACGGGGCACAACGGGACAGAGCAGTGCTGTGAGGAGCCCCCACACAGCGCACTCATTCCCGTCTGACCAGAAGCTTTTCTGCAGCCTTGTTCCTGCAGCTGAGCTCGAGGCCAGAGCACAGGACTCGGTGACCCGTGGCCTTCCGAGGCTTCTATTCTGCAGCTGCCCTCAAGGGCAGAGCGTGGGACTTGGTGCCCCAGAGCTTTCCCAAGGCGTCTCTCCTGCAAGTAGCTCCTGTCACAGACATGGAGCAGAGACCCCCGAGAGTGGCCAAGATGGCCTGGATGGAGGAGGAGGAGGAAGAAGAAGGACCTGGAGCAGCCCCAGCACAGGAGACTGAAGAGGTGGTGCCCTTCCATCCACCGCAGGAGGGTGAGTGGCAGAGCTGGGTTGCAGGGCTGGAGCCTGCAGCCAACTTGGCCCCATGCCATGCCATGCCATGCCATGCCATGCCATGCCATGCCATGCCATGCCATGCCATGCCATGCCATGCCATGCCATGCCATGCCATGCCATGCCATGCCATGCCATCCCTTGGGGAAATGGCCATGGACAGGTGGGAAGAGGGGCCGGGCAGACACCCCACAGCTCCCTTGCTCCATCCCCCTGGGGCATCCCAGGGCTCTCCCTGCCTGGGGAGCGCAGGGCTGGGCTGTGTTCTCCGGCCTCTCCCGCAGCCCCTCAGCTCTGGCTGCGCTCCCTCTTTGCCAGATGAAGCTGTGGAGCGCACACAAGAGCAGGAATCCAGCCGTGGCCGCTTCCACAGAACAGCGCAGGTACCTGCAGCCACCTCCACCTGGGCTGGGCCTGCTGTCCCTGCTCAGCCCAGCACCGTGTGTGCAGCACGCCATGCAACATCCCCGGCTTCTTGCCCTTCTCCTACAGCTCGTTTGCAACTTCATCCGGAGCATTCGGCAGGAGACCCGCACCATGGGCACTGGGCTCAGAGCTCACTGCGAGCTCCTCAAGCATGAGACCAGTGCCGCCCTGCTGGATTTGCTCCTGGAGAAGGGTGTTGCCAGGCCAGAACAAGTAAGCAGCCTGGGGCCAGGCTTCAATTCCCCCATGAGTCACGTGGCTTCCCCAGCCACGCCTGCTGGTCCCTCAGAGCCTTTGAGGCCATGGCAGTGCACTTCTCTGGGGAGCCTGGGGACATTGCTCTCTCTGGCAGCTTTCCAAGTCTCCCCGTGCCTCCTGCAGGTGCCTGCCTTGGTGAGGTACATTCACCGATGGCTCCTGGCCAACGATTCTGCCGAGCACAGGCTGGACAAGGCCCTGCTGAAACTCACCAAAGCACACCCGGCTGACGCAGTCGTGACGCTCCTGCGTGTGGCCCCGTCCTGTGACAGGTATGGGGCCCACCTGCCCAGAGGGCTCAGGCCTCCCAAGCCCATCACCCTGTACTGCCTGGCCCAGCTGTCTGAGCAACAGAGAGTTCCAGAACCCTCTGGCTGCTGCCTTTCCCAGCCCTGGCATGTCAGCCCCTGAGCCTGCTGCCATGCTGCCTTGCTGCCCCTCAGGGCCTGTCCTCACAGAGCTGGGCTGCTTGGCTGCTGCCAGCAAGGGCCACTGGGCAGAGGCAGAGCCGGCGGTCAGCCCGGGCCCCTAGGGATGCCCAGGCCACGATGCTGTGTCTGAGACCCCCCATGAGACAGAGCTCTAACCCTGCAGAGCTGCCATCTCCATGTGGAAGACCATCATGTGCTCGTCCAGGACTGCCGAGCCAGTGCAGCTGATCCTCCTGGATGTGCTAGGGAGCTGGCCAGAGTACAGCAAGTGCACCTCGGATGGGGACAAAACGGCTGTCTTTGCCCTGGCTGTGAGTTTCCGCAACTGGCCTTTGCTGGCCCCAAGGCCACCTCTCCAGCAGCTCTCCATCCTCCTTCCCCCACTGCATCTGCCTGCCTCAGGCGCTGGCCAGAAACCTGGCCCAGGGGCAGCTTCAGGCCCACCAGGCCCCGCGCTCCCCCTGCCTCTCTCCGGGCCTCTCCCTGCCACGCTCGGGCCCTGCCACATGGACACCTCGGCACTGAGCGCTGTCTCGGGGGCCTTTGTCCTTTGCAGGCAACCGTGGTGATGTGGAAGATCCTCCAGGAGTCCTCTGTCCCACGTGTAGTGAGGCCATATTTCCCCCGCCTTTTTGTTCATCTGCTCTTCCAAGTGTTCTCCAGCACAGAAGAGATGCCACAGGAGGTCCAAACCTTCTGGAAGGATTGCCTGGAAGAGCACGGTCTTGCCACCAGCCCCAACAGGTGCTCCATCCCACTCCTCCTGTCCTTGACACGTGGCCTGCAAAGGAGCCAGTGCTGCCAGTGTGACCCGGGCTTTGCTGTGCACACAGGTTTGCAGTGCAGACTCTGAAGTCCCTGCTCTGCCAAAAGCACTACAAGGATGTGGTGGTGTCAGTGGAACGCAAGCGTGGCTGGGACACGCTGCTCTGTGCTGACACCCGCCACTATGCTGTGGGTCTGCTGGCCAGGTGAGACTCTCTTTCTCCCCATTGATCCTGCCATTTGTGCTCTGTGCCCGAGCTGTCCCACACATTCCCCAAGGCCCTGGGACACACTGAGGGACGGCTAACGACACACTGAGGGACGGCCAAGCAGACTGGAAAAGGCTGGGAAGGGAGAGAGCACAGGAGGAGACACCTCCTAAAGGGCCCAGGTCCCCTTGCAGGGTGGTGGTAAAAGACCACCAGGCTCTGTAAGCCTGTCCTTGGAGAGATTTGCTCAGCTTCCTGCTCCCTTTTTTGCCCTCCTAGAGAGATGCGCCATGCTTGTCATCGCTTGTGTTCCAGTATTGCACTCCACCTCCTCTGGCTGCTCAGCACACAGGAGCCACACTGGGATCTGCCTGCCCTGGCATTCCTTGTGGAGGTGAGCCGGGTGTCCAGCGCTGCCTGGCTGAGCAGCCTCCCAGCTCTCTGCCCTCTCGTGGCAGCAGCCGCCTGGGACGGTGCCCGCACCCTGTGCTGCTGCTGCTGCTGCTGCGTCCTGGGCCCAGCCCTGTGCGGCTGCGGGCTCCTGCCGGCCGGCTCCCCCGTCACTGGCCTGTGCCTTTCAGGTCCTCGTGTGCCTGGATTCTAATGAATGTGGCGACAGTGTTGTGAAGGTCTCTTCAAGGTACCTGCAGAGCGAGTGCAGGGAGAGGCGTCGCCTGGCGCTCAGGGCCCTTCTCGAGCTCATTGATGATCCCTCAATGGTGAGAAGGGGGCAGTGGCTGAAGCTGCGCTGGGAACTCAGTCACTTGGCCTGACCTGGGCTTTGGGCACTGGGGCAGCTGCTCCCAGCTCTCCTGCCTCCTGCTTCAGCTGCCCCAGTGCTTCAGGACAGTCCTTTGGCCTCTGGGCCCTGTGGCAGTAGGGTGGGACTTCACAGACTTGTGTTCCGCACAGGCCGAAAGAATGTGGAGCTTGACCAAAAGCCTCATGCACCTACTGGGGGACAATGATGCAGAGATAGCTGGGATGACACTCATCACACTCAGCTTTATACTCCTGCACAAACACATTCTGCTGTCAACCCCCATTGCCATGCAGCTGGCTGAGGCACTCCTGCCACTCTTTGACCACGTAAGGCTCCGTGCCCCCAGCTACAGCCACTGGCTGCTGCCTGGAAACTGTGTGCCCTGTGCATTTCCAGCCCTGTGCCCAGGGCGCCCTGGAGGAGCCAATGCTCAAGTGTTTTTTCTTGTTTTTTTCATCTAGGATAATAGCCAGGTACAGCTGCTCTCCATAAAACTCTTCCGAGACATGATGGAGTATTTGGAAGAGAGAGAAAAACCTTTGGAAAGCCCTGTGCAACAGAGCCTGCTTCCACTCTTCTTCCACTGCAATGATGAGAATCAGCATGTGGCAGAGGTGAGGACTCCTGGGCTGCTGCTGTCCGCCTGGCAGGGGGCTCGGCTGCCTCCTGCCCTGCGCCTGCTGGACCGCAGCCTCCTCCAGGCCATGGCAGGGGGAGGCGGGACCCGTGCCCTGGGCTGCGGGGCCATCTCTGCGTCTCTGCTGCTCTCCAGGCTTCTCGGGAAACGCTGCTTTATGCGGTCAAGTTCATGAAGAGGAGGGATCTCAAAAAGCTGCTGAAGGAGCAGAAACTGTGGAAGTTCAGCAAGTGCCTGGTAAGGACGGCCCGGAATCCCCAACTCAGCCAGGAGAAGGCCCCTGAGGGCGGTGCTCAGTGTGCGAGCCGGGCAGCTGTGCCCCTGCGCGCTGCTGCAGCCAGAGGCCGCGCGGGCTCTTCTCCAGGCTCCCGTGGGCCCGAGCCGGGTGCCCATGGAGCCCCGGCCCGGCGGGGCTGCGGGGCAGGGGCGGCACCGCGGCTCCCCGGGCAGCAGCCGGCCCCTTCCCCCTCCCTTCAGGAGCCCGGCGCCAGCGGCTGCTGGCCGCGCCTCGGGGCTGTGCGGGCAGGGGAGGCCGGGGCGGGGCGCAGGCAGCGCCCGGCCCAGGGGCTGAGCCCGCGCCAACCCTTCCCTCCTGCCGCTCTCTGCAGCTGGCAGAGGACAGGAGCAGAGCGGCCGAGCACCTGCGCCGGGCCCTGCGCTACCTGGAGAGCCCACAGGAGCCCCTGCGAGAGGCGGCCATCAGGTTCATGGGTGAGTTACAAGCCCGGGCTCCCTCCCCAGCCCGCCGCAGCTCGGCCCCAGCCCCGCCTGTTGCCCCGACAGCGGCAGCCGGGCCCGGCGCCGTGGAGCCCCGCCTGGCCTGGGCATTGCTGCTGCCGCCCTCTGACAGCCGTGCCCTGGGGCGACAGCGCGCTGCATGGGCTGAGCTGAGCGCTGCCGGGCCAGCAGCCCGTGTGGCCACAGCGCCGGCAGCGCCGCTGGCAGGGAGCTGTGCCGCTGGGGCCGTGACAGACTCTGTGTTCACAGGCATGGCCGGGCGGCACCTGAGGGGGCAGCAGCAAGAGCTGCAGCGGATCTGCACTGGTGAGTGAGGGGAGCGGGCTGACAGCGGGGGCTGCTGGGGGGAGCTGCAAGCCCTGCCCCGGCTGCGGAGGGCTCTGCTCCCGTGGGCAGAGCACACGGAGATTTCAGGGCCACGTGGGCCATTCGTGGCCAGCAGCTTCGGGCTGATCCCCTTGCTCCCTTTGCTCCCTCCTGGCCATGGCAATAGCCGGCTTGGGATGGCACTTGCAGGGGGCTCTTCCTCGGCTCCCTGCAGCTCCAGCTTCTGACCGTGCCTCTGTTCCTCTCTCTCGCAGCCCTGGAAGACAAAACGAATGACGTCAGCCTCGCCGTCGGAAGCCTGGCAATTCAAACGCTGTGCCTCCTCAGGTCAGGAGAGCGGGCTCCCATCTCCAGGTTCCAGTGGCTCCAAAATCACCTGCGCAGGGCGTGGAAGACATGGCCCCGTCTGTCACAGCTCGGCTGCCTGCCCTGCCAGAGCTCTGTGGAGAGGTGATCCCAGAAGCTCTTTTTGTTGGGGCCACCTGAATCAGGTTTTATTTTGTTTTTCTTCAAGAATTTTCTTTTCATTGGTTTTTTTTTTTTTCTTTTACCATGTAAATATAGACTATGTTAACATACACAGACTCCCAGCATTTTTCTTTTGCTGCCCAGGGTCCGTAGGGCATAGGGGAGGAGGGGGAAATGGGTGCTTGCGCTCAGCCAGCTGCCCAGGCGTGCAGTGGGCCAGGTGAAATGGCCAGAAGCCCCTTGGCCTTTGGTGGTTCTGCTGAAGCCTTTGTGCTGCCCAGAGAGCGGCTGGGCAGGGGCCGGAGCTGCGGGGATCCCTGCCAGAGCGGTGCCTGGAGATGGTCACAAGCCCTGTGCCAGGCAGGAAGCGCCAGCCGTGTCCTCCTGCCTGTGTGCTGCTGGCTGCCTTGCTGAGGGCTCCCAGGTGCCTCTGGATGGGGCTGCTCTGGAGCTGCCGTGGGGCTGCGGCGCTGCTGCCGGGCGGCTCGGCCAGGCTGGGGCAGCCCCTGAGGGGCTGGGGCGCTGGCAAGCCCCGGGCAATGGGCTGTCAGAGGCCACAAGCAGCCGCCTTGTTCCTGCCAGAGTTGACTTGCAAGACGCATCCTTGGCACTCTGCAACTAACAGCATCAGTGTTGTTGGAAACCCAAATGCAGAGAAATCTCAGACCTTTGGTCTTGTCAGCAAAGCTTAGAATTAAACACAGGATTTGATCTGAGACCTAGGAAAGGGCTCCCAAACTTAGGTGCTAGAAGCGAGAATGCGGATTTCTAGTCTATAGCAGCAACACGGGGAGAAAAGTTGAAGTGGAGGAAAGTTTAGAGTTTTCGAGTTCAAGATCTAGGAAGAAATCAAAGTAGTTACAATGCTAAACAAGAAGATTAGGATGCAGTGCTGTAGGTTTGTGTGTCATAGCATGATTGGCTAAGGAAGCTTACACTGTTAGCATGATGTGGGGACCCAGGAAATTCCTCTGGCTGCCCTGCAGGACTCGAGAGCCTGTCAGAGGGCTCAGAGACCTTGGCACAGAGCCCAAGACCCCCGTGCCTTTGATTTAGCACTTGGAAAAAACAATCACCAACCTTGTATGAAGAATGACCAGCCACAAAAAATGAAGTAGAATGATAGTGAATTTATCCCAGAGTGGAACAATAGATTTTGAGGGTTTTTAGAATGGGGCTTCAGGGGGCAAGATGGAGGAATCTGGGCATGTCCAGCCTTTCTCCTTCTTCTTCTTGGCCTCCATCTTCTGGTTGATGTTGGTACTTTGAGATTGGTCTAGAGTAGAAGCTCACTGTCTAACATAGATGATAGGGATTGGAAAGTAATTGTAAATATTGTACTGGTAGTTTTTAGTATAAAAAGATAACACCACCCCAGGGGAGGCAGAGTTCCTTAGACTGTCTTGCTGAGCAGACCTCGGCAGGACAGGAGAAAGAATTTTATAGATAAGATACAATAAACAACCTTGAGACTGAGAAATTAAGAGCTCTGACTCCTTCTTCAACCACCGGGCTGGGACAAGAGACTTTTTAACTTATCTCAGGGTCACTCTGACCAGCTAGAGACCCCGAGAGCATGAGTCCGTAAGATGAAATCTTGAAGACTGGGTCCAAAACATAAATACCCTTGTTGGCCATGTCTTCTTGGCCAAGAAATCCTTCAAAGCTCTTGTAACTACAAGTCTTGCGGCCCTGTGAGCCATGCGGTGGAGATGTGAGCCCAACTCAACCTTCCTGCCTATGTAGAAGAGAAAAAAAAGCAATGGCATCATCTAAAAAACTCAGAGGTCCACTCTCTAGCTTGTTCCAAACCCCTTCCAATCCCCCAAAGTGTGATTTAGCTACAAATAGATGACAAGGACTCTTAGGGCTGCCTCTTTGACTCCAGAGCGGCTGCTTTAGAATCTTTCACATATCCCTGTGTAGTTAGGTGCCAGAAATGGATCATTTGAAGAAACTTTCCCAGCTGACTTGCATGGAGGCTTGTTTGAAGGGTGTTTGAATGGAAAGCCTCCCAGCAGAGGTCTGGGCTTTGGCCTAGCTGTGTCCCCTGCTGATTGTGAAGCGTGTCATCAGCTGAAGTGCTATCTGGGCTACAAATATCATCCAGTCAATTGGACTTGCTCTTTTTGGCCTATAAAAGCTGGACCCACTTTTGGGGCAAATTTGGAGACCTCATCTATGGGTGGATGGAACACCTAGGATTTTCCCAGTTGTTGGGAATGGTTCTCCAGGTCCCTGGAGTAAAACGGGGCTGCCCAGCAACTGCGCATCTGCAAGATGACAAACAATTGTCTTGGTTTGAAGAGAGAGGTGTCTGCTAAGGAAGGCAGAAGTCTTCTCTGAAATGTTAAATGTAAATCCCCTGCCTTCAAATGATTCTCATTTAGAAATTCAAATGCTCTCAGGGAAAGATATGGGGATAGGCCTGAGCCCGCAGAGCAGGGCGGCCTTTGCTTATGGTCTGAGCCCTTCCTAAAGATCCTGTCAGGCTGTCTTAGACACCTGGGGCCAGGGATTCCTTCCAAGCTGGGCCACTTTGGCTGGCCCGGGGCCAGCCCCAGGGCAGGAGGCAGTGTGTGCAAGGCCCCTGGCTGGCACGCTGCAGCACGGTCACCGTGCCATGGAACGGAACCCGGTCACCAAGGTCCCTTTGTGACACGTGGGAAATAGAAGCTTGCCCGGGTGCTGGGAACAGGCAACGGGGCACAACGGGACAGAGCAGTGCTGTGAGGAGCCCCCACACAGCGCACTCATTCCCGTCTGACCAGAAGCTTTTCTGCAGCCTTGTTCCTGCAGCTGAGCTCGAGGCCAGAGCACAGGACTCGGTGACCCGTGGCCTTCCGAGGCTTCTATTCTGCAGCTGCCCTCAAGGGCAGAGCGTGGGACTTGGTGCCCCAGAGCTTTCCCAAGGCGTCTCTCCTGCAAGTAGCTCCTGTCACAGACATGGAGCAGAGACCCCCGAGAGTGGCCAAGATGGCCTGGATGGAGGAGGAGGAGGAAGAAGAAGGACCTGGAGCAGCCCCAGCACAGGAGACTGAAGAGGTGGTGCCCTTCCATCCACCGCAGGAGGGTGAGTGGCAGAGCTGGGTTGCAGGGCTGGAGCCTGCAGCCAACTTGGCCCCATGCCATGCCATGCCATGCCATGCCATGCCATGCCATGCCATGCCATGCCATGCCATGCCATGCCATGCCATGCCATGCCATGCCATGCCATGCCATCCCCTGGGGAAATGGCCATGGACAGGTGGGAAGAGGGGCCGGGCAGACACCCCACAGCTCCCTTGCTCCATCCCCCTGGGGCATCCCAGGGCTCTCCCTGCCTGGGGAGCGCAGGGCTGGGCTGTGTTCTCCGGCCTCTCCCGCAGCCCCTCAGCTCTGGCTGCGCTCCCTCTTTGCCAGATGAAGCTGTGGAGCGCACACAAGAGCAGGAATCCAGCCGTGGCCGCTTCCACAGAACAGCGCAGGTACCTGCAGCCACCTCCACCTGGGCTGGGCCTGCTGTCCCTGCTCAGCCCAGCACCGTGTGTGCAGCACGCCATGCAACATCCCCGGCTTCTTGCCCTTCTCCTACAGCTCGTTTGCAACTTCATCCGGAGCATTCGGCAGGAGACCCGCACCATGGGCACTGGGCTCAGAGCTCACTGCGAGCTCCTCAAGCATGAGACCAGTGCCGCCCTGCTGGATTTGCTCCTGGAGAAGGGTGTTGCCAGGCCAGAACAAGTAAGCAGCCTGGGGCCAGGCTTCAATTCCCCCATGAGTCACGTGGCTTCCCCAGCCACGCCTGCTGGTCCCTCAGAGCCTTTGAGGCCATGGCAGTGCACTTCTCTGGGGAGCCTGGGGACATTGCTCTCTCTGGCAGCTTTCCAAGTCTCCCCGTGCCTCCTGCAGGTGCCTGCCTTGGTGAGGTACATTCACCGATGGCTCCTGGCCAACGATTCTGCCGAGCACAGGCTGGACAAGGCCCTGCTGAAACTCACCAAAGCACACCCGGCTGACGCAGTCGTGACGCTCCTGCGTGCGGCCCCGTCCTGTGACAGGTATGGGGCCCACCTGCCCAGAGGGCTCAGGCCTCCCAAGCCCATCACCCTGTACTGCCTGGCCCAGCTGTCTGAGCAACAGAGAGTTCCAGAACCCTCTGGCTGCTGCCTTTCCCAGCCCTGGCATGTCAGCCCCTGAGCCTGCTGCCATGCTGCCTTGCTGCCCCTCAGGGCCTGTCCTCACAGAGCTGGGCTGCTTGGCTGCTGCCAGCAAGGGCCACTGGGCAGAGGCAGAGCCGGCGGTCAGCCCGGGCCCCTAGGGATGCCCAGGCCACGATGCTGTGTCTGAGACCCCCCATGAGACAGAGCTCTAACCCTGCAGAGCTGCCATCTCCATGTGGAAGACCATCATGTGCTCGTCCAGGACTGCCGAGCCAGTGCAGCTGATCCTCCTGGATGTGCTAGGGAGCTGGCCAGAGTACAGCACGTGCACCTCAGATGGGGACAAAACGGCTGTCTTTGCCCTGGCTGTGAGTTTCCGCAACTGGCCTTTGCTGGCCCCAAGGCCACCTCTCCAGCAGCTCTCCATCCTCCTTCCCCCACTGCATCTGCCTGCCTCAGGCGCTGGCCAGAAACCTGGCCCAGGGGCAGCTTCAGGCCCACCAGGCCCCGCGCTCCCCCTGCCTCTCTCCGGGCCTCTCCCTGCCACGCTCGGGCCCTGCCACATGGACACCTCGGCACTGAGCGCTGTCTCGGGGGCCTTTGTCCTTTGCAGGCAACCGTGGTGATGTGGAAGATCCTCCAGGAGTCCTCTGTCCCACGTGTAGTGAGGCCATATTTCCCCCGCCTTTTTGTTCATCTGCTCTTCCAAGTGTTCTCCAGCACAGAAGAGATGCCACAGGAGGTCCAAACCTTCTGGAAGGATTGCCTGGAAGAGCACGGTCTTGCCACCAGCCCCAACAGGTGCTCCATCCCACTCCTCCTGTCCTTGACACGTGGCCTGCAAAGGAGCCAGTGCTGCCAGTGTGACCCGGGCTTTGCTGTGCACACAGGTTTGCAGTGCAGACTCTGAAGTCCCTGCTCTGCCAAAAGCACTACAAGGATGTGGTGGTGTCAGTGGAACGCAAGCGTGGCTGGGACACGCTGCTCTGTGCTGACACCCGCCACTATGCTGTGGGTCTGCTGGCCAGGTGAGACTCTCTTTCTCCCCATTGATCCTGCCATTTGTGCTCTGTGCCCGAGCTGTCCCACACATTCCCCAAGGCCCTGGGACACACTGAGGGACGGCTAACGACACACTGAGGGACGGCCAAGCAGACTGGAAAAGGCTGGGAAGGGAGAGAGCACAGGAGGAGACACCTCCTAAAGGGCCCAGGTCCCCTTGCAGGGTGGTGGTAAAAGACCACCAGGCTCTGTAAGCCTGTCCTTGGAGAGATTTGCTCAGCTTCCTGCTCCCTTTTTTGCCCTCCTAGAGAGATGCGCCATGCTTGTCATCGCTTGTGTTCCAGTATTGCACTCCACCTCCTCTGGCTGCTCAGCACACAGGAGCCACACTGGGATCTGCCTGCCCTGGCATTCCTTGTGGAGGTGAGCCGGGTGTCCAGCGCTGCCTGGCTGAGCAGCCTCCCAGCTCTCTGCCCTCTCGTGGCAGCAGCCGCCTGGGACGGTGCCCGCACCCTGTGCTGCTGCTGCTGCTGCTGCGTCCTGGGCCCAGCCCTGTGCGGCTGCGGGCTCCTGCCGGCCGGCTCCCCCGTCACTGGCCTGTGCCTTTCAGGTCCTCGTGTGCCTGGATTCTAATGAATGTGGCGACAGTGTTGTGAAGGTCTCTTCAAGGTACCTGCAGAGCGAGTGCAGGGAGAGGCGTCGCCTGGCGCTCAGGGCCCTTCTCGAGCTCATTGATGATCCCTCAATGGTGAGAAGGGGGCAGTGGCTGAAGCTGCGCTGGGAACTCAGTCACTTGGCCTGACCTGGGCTTTGGGCACTGGGGCAGCTGCTCCCAGCTCTCCTGCCTCCTGCTTCAGCTGCCCCAGTGCTTCAGGACAGTCCTTTGGCCTCTGGGCCCTGTGGCAGTAGGGTGGGACTTCACAGACTTGTGTTCCGCACAGGCCGAAAGAATGTGGAGCTTGACCAAAAGCCTCATGCACCTACTGGGGGACAATGATGCAGAGATAGCTGGGATGACACTCATCACACTCAGCTTTATACTCCTGCACAAACACATTCTGCTGTCAACCCCCATTGCCATGCAGCTGGCTGAGGCACTCCTGCCACTCTTTGACCACGTAAGGCTCCGTGCCCCCAGCTACAGCCACTGGCTGCTGCCTGGAAACTGTGTGCCCTGTGCATTTCCAGCCCTGTGCCCAGGGCGCCCTGGAGGAGCCAATGCTCAAGTGTTTTTTCTTTTTTTTTTCATCTAGGATAATAGCCAGGTACAGCTGCTCTCCATAAAACTCTTCCGAGACATGATGGAGTATTTGGAAGAGAGAGAAAAACCTTTGGAAAGCCCTGTGCAACAGAGCCTGCTTCCACTCTTCTTCCACTGCAATGATGAGAATCAGCATGTGGCAGAGGTGAGGACTCCTGGGCTGCTGCTGTCCGCCTGGCAGGGGGCTCGGCTGCCTCCTGCCCTGCGCCTGCTGGACCGCAGCCTCCTCCAGGCCATGGCAGGGGGAGGCGGGACCCGTGCCCTGGGCTGCGGGGCCATCTCTGCGTCTCTGCTGCTCTCCAGGCTTCTCGGGAAACGCTGCTTTATGCGGTCAAGTTCATGAAGAGGAGGGATCTCAAAAAGCTGCTGAAGGAGCAGAAACTGTGGAAGTTCAGCAAGTGCCTGGTAAGGACGGCCCGGAATCCCCAACTCAGCCAGGAGAAGGCCCCTGAGGGCGGTGCTCAGTGTGCGAGCCGGGCAGCTGTGCCCCTGCGCGCTGCTGCAGCCAGAGGCCGCGCGGGCTCTTCTCCAGGCTCCCGTGGGCCCGAGCCGGGTGCCCATGGAGCCCCGGCCCGGCGGGGCTGCGAGGCAGGGGCGGCACCGCGGCTCCCCGGGCAGCAGCCGGCCCCTTCCCCCTCCCTTCAGGAGCCCGGCGCCAGCGGCTGCTGGCCGCGCCTCGGGGCTGTGCGGGCAGGGGAGCCCGGGGCGGGGCGCAGGCAGCGCCCGGCCCAGGGGCTGAGCCCGCGCCAACCCTTCCCTCCTGCCGCTCTCTGCAGCTGGCAGAGGACAGGAGCAGAGCGGCCGAGCACCTGCGCCGGGCCCTGCGCTACCTGGAGAGCCCACAGGAGCCCCTGCGAGAGGCGGCCATCAGGTTCATGGGTGAGTTACAAGCCCGGGCTCCCTCCCCAGCCCGCCGCAGCTCGGCCCCAGCCCCGCCTGTTGCCCCGACAGCGGCAGCCGGGCCCGGCGCCGTGGAGCCCCGCCTGGCCTGGGCATTGCTGCTGCCGCCCTCTGACAGCCGTGCCCTGGGGCGACAGCGCGCTGCATGGGCTGAGCTGAGCGCTGCCGGGCCAGCAGCCCGTGTGGCCACAGCGCCGGCAGCGCTGCTGGCAGGGAGCTGTGCCGCTGGGGCCGTGACAGACTCTGTGTTCACAGGCATGGCCGGGCGGCACCTGAGGGGGCAGCAGCAAGAGCTGCAGCGGATCTGCACTGGTGAGTGAGGGCAGCGGGCTGACAGCGGGGGCTGCTGGGGGGAGCTGCAAGCCCTGCCCCGGCTGCGGAGGGCTCTGCTCCCGTGGGCAGAGCACACGGAGATTTCAGGGCCACGTGGGCCATTCGTGGCCAGCAGCTTCGGGCTGATCCCCTTGCTCCCTTTGCTCCCTCCTGGCCATGGCAATAGCCGGCTTGGGATGGCACTTGCAGGGGGCTCTTCCTCGGCTCCCTGCAGCTCCAGCTTCTGACCGTGCCTCTGTTCCTCTCTCTCGCAGCCCTGGAAGACAAAACGAATGACGTCAGCCTCGCCGTCGGAAGCCTGGCAATTCAAACGCTGTGCCTCCTCAGGTCAGGAGAGCGGGCTCCCATCTCCAGGTTCCAGTGGCTCCAAAATCACCTGCGCAGGGCGTGGAAGACATGGCCCCGTCTGTCACAGCTCGGCTGCCTGCCCTGCCAGAGCTCTGTGGAGAGGTGATCCCAGAAGCTCTTTTTGTTGGGGCCACCTGAATCAGGTTTTATTTTGTTTTTCTTCAAGAATTTTCTTTTCATTGGTTTTTTTTTTTTTTCTTTTACCATGTAAATATAGACTATGTTAACATACACAGACTCCCAGCATTTTTCTTTTGCTGCCCAGGGTCCGTAGGGCATAGGGGAGGAGGGGGAAATGGGTGCTTGCGCTCAGCCAGCTGCCCAGGCGTGCAGTGGGCCAGGTGAAATGGCCAGAAGCCCCTTGGCCTTTGGTGGTTCTGCTGAAGCCTTTGTGCTGCCCAGAGAGCGGCTGGGCAGGGGCCGGAGCTGCGGGGATCCCTGCCAGAGCGGTGCCTGGAGATGGTCACAAGCCCTGTGCCAGGCAGGAAGCGCCAGCCGTGTCCTCCTGCCTGTGTGCTGCTGGCTGCCTTGCTGAGGGCTCCCAGGTGCCTCTGGATGGGGCTGCTCTGGAGCTGCCGTGGGGCTGCGGCGCTGCTGCCGGGCGGCTCGGCCAGGCTGGGGCAGCCCCTGAGGGGCTGGGGCGCTGGCAAGCCCCGGGCAATGGGCTGTCAGAGGCCACAAGCAGCCGCCTTGTTCCTGCCAGAGTTGACTTGCAAGACGCATCCTTGGCACTCTGCAACTAACAGCATCAGTGTTGTTGGAAACCCAAATGCAGAGAAATCTCAGACCTTTGGTCTTGTCAGCAAAGCTTAGAATTAAACACAGGATTTGATCTGAGACCTAGGAAAGGGCTCCCAAACTTAGGTGCTAGAAGCGAGAATGCGGATTTCTAGTCTATAGCAGCAACACGGGGAGAAAAGTTGAAGTGGAGGAAAGTTTAGAGTTTTCGAGTTCAAGATCTAGGAAGAAATCAAAGTAGTTACAATGCTAAACAAGAAGATTAGGATGCAGTGCTGTAGGTTTGTGTGTCATAGCATGATTGGCTAAGGAAGCTTACACTGTTAGCATGATGTGGGGACCCAGGAAATTCCTCTGGCTGCCCTGCAGGACTCGAGAGCCTGTCAGAGGGCTCAGAGACCTTGGCACAGAGCCCAAGACCCCCGTGCCTTTGATTTAGCACTTGGAAAAAACAATCACCAACCTTGTATGAAGAATGACCAGCCACAAAAAATGAAGTAGAATGATAGTGAATTTATCCCAGAGTGGAACAATAGATTTTGAGGGTTTTTAGAATGGGGCTTCAGGGGGCAAGATGGAGGAATCTGGGCATGTCCAGCCTTTCTCCTTCTTCTTCTTGGCCTCCATCTTCTGGTTGATGTTGGTACTTTGAGATTGGTCTAGAGTAGAAGCTCACTGTCTAACATAGATGATAGGGATTGGAAAGTAATTGTAAATATTGTACTGGTAGTTTTTAGTATAAAAAGATAACACCACCCCAGGGGAGGCAGAGTTCCTTAGACTGTCTTGCTGAGCAGACCTCGGCAGGACAGGAGAAAGAATTTTATAGATAAGATACAATAAACAACCTTGAGACTGAGAAATTAAGAGCTCTGACTCCTTCTTCAACCACCGGGCTGGGACAAGAGACTTTTTAACTTATCTCAGGGTCACTCTGACCAGCTAGAGACCCCGAGAGCATGAGTCCGTAAGATGAAATCTTGAAGACTGGGTCCAAAACATAAATACCCTTGTTGGCCATGTCTTCTTGGCCAAGAAATCCTTCAAAGCTCTTGTAACTACAAGTCTTGCGGCCCTGTGAGCCATGCGGTGGAGATGTGAGCCCAACTCAACCTTCCTGCCTATGTAGAAGAGAAAAAAAAGCAATGGCATCATCTAAAAAACTCAGAGGTCCACTCTCTAGCTTGTTCCAAACCCCTTCCAATCCCCCAAAGTGTGATTTAGCTACAAATAGATGACAAGGACTCTTAGGGCTGCCTCTTTGACTCCAGAGCGGCTGCTTTAGAATCTTTCACATATCCCTGTGTAGTTAGGTGCCAGAAATGGATCATTTGAAGAAACTTTCCCAGCTGACTTGCATGGAGGCTTGTTTGAAGGGTGTTTGAATGGAAAGCCTCCCAGCAGAGGTCTGGGCTTTGGCCTAGCTGTGTCCCCTGCTGATTGTGAAGTGTGTCATCAGCTGAAGTGCTATCTGGGCTAAAAATATCATCCAGTCAATTGGACTTGCTCTTTTTGGCCTATAAAAGCTGGACCCACTTTTGGGGCAAATTTGGAGACCTCATCTATGGGTGGATGGAACACCTAGGATTTTCCCAGTTGTTGGGAATGGTTCTCCAGGTCCCTGGAGTAAAACGGGGCTGCCCAGCAACTGCGCATCTGCAAGATGACAAACAATTGTCTTGGTTTGAAGAGAGAGGTGTCTGCTAAGGAAGGCAGAAGTCTTCTCTGAAATGTTAAATGTAAATCCCCTGCCTTCAAATGATTCTCATTTAGAAATTCAAATGCTCTCAGGGAAAGATATGGGGATAGGCCTGAGCCCGCAGAGCAGGGCGGCCTTTGCTTATGGTCTGAGCCCTTCCTAAAGATCCTGTCAGGCTGTCTTAGACACCTGGGGCCAGGGATTCCTTCCAAGCTGGGCCACTTTGGCTGGCCCGGGGCCAGCCCCAGGGCAGGAGGCAGTGTGTGCAAGGCCCCTGGCTGGCACGCTGCAGCACGGTCACCGTGCCATGGAACGGAACCCGGTCACCAAGGTCCCTTTGTGACACGTGGGAAATAGAAGCTTGCCCGGGTGCTGGGAACAGGCAACGGGGCACAACGGGACAGAGCAGTGCTGTGAGGAGCCCCCACACAGCGCACTCATTCCCGTCTGACCAGAAGCTTTTCTGCAGCCTTGTTCCTGCAGCTGAGCTCGAGGCCAGAGCACAGGACTCGGTGACCCGTGGCCTTCCGAGGCTTCTATTCTGCAGCTGCCCTCAAGGGCAGAGCGTGGGACTTGGTGCCCCAGAGCTTTCCCAAGGCGTCTCTCCTGCAAGTAGCTCCTGTCACAGACATGGAGCAGAGACCCCCGAGAGTGGCCAAGATGGCCTGGATGGAGGAGGAGGAGGAAGAAGAAGGACCTGGAGCAGCCCCAGCACAGGAGACTGAAGAGGTGGTGCCCTTCCATCCACCGCAGGAGGGTGAGTGGCAGAGCTGGGTTGCAGGGCTGGAGCCTGCAGCCAACTTGGCCATGCCATGCCATGCCATGCCATGCCATGCCATGCCATGCCATGCCATGCCATGCCATGCCATGCCATGCCATGCCATGCCATGCCATGCCATGCCATGCCATCCCTTGGGGAAATGGCCATGGACAGGTGGGAAGAGGGGCCGGGCAGACACCCCACAGCTCCCTTGCTCCATCCCCCTGGGGCATCCCAGGGCTCTCCCTGCCTGGGGAGCGCAGGGCTGGGCTGTGTTCTCCGGCCTCTCCCGCAGCCCCTCAGCTCTGGCTGCGCTCCCTCTTTGCCAGATGAAGCTGTGGAGCGCACACAAGAGCAGGAATCCAGCCGTGGCCGCTTCCACAGAACAGCGCAGGTACCTGCAGCCACCTCCACCTGGGCTGGGCCTGCTGTCCCTGCTCAGCCCAGCACCGTGTGTGCAGCACGCCATGCAACATCCCCGGCTTCTTGCCCTTCTCCTACAGCTCGTTTGCAACTTCATCCGGAGCATTCGGCAGGAGACCCGCACCATGGGCACTGGGCTCAGAGCTCACTGCGAGCTCCTCAAGCATGAGACCAGTGCCGCCCTGCTGGATTTGCTCCTGGAGAAGGGTGTTGCCAGGCCAGAACAAGTAAGCAGCCTGGGGCCAGGCTTCAATTCCCCCATGAGTCACGTGGCTTCCCCAGCCACGCCTGCTGGTCCCTCAGAGCCTTTGAGGCCATGGCAGTGCACTTCTCTGGGGAGCCTGGGGACATTGCTCTCTCTGGCAGCTTTCCAAGTCTCCCCGTGCCTCCTGCAGGTGCCTGCCTTGGTGAGGTACATTCACCGATGGCTCCTGGCCAACGATTCTGCCGAGCACAGGCTGGACAAGGCCCTGCTGAAACTCACCAAAGCACACCCGGCTGACGCAGTCGTGACGCTCCTGCGTGTGGCCCCGTCCTGTGACAGGTATGGGGCCCACCTGCCCAGAGGGCTCAGGCCTCCCAAGCCCATCACCCTGTACTGCCTGGCCCAGCTGTCTGAGCAACAGAGAGTTCCAGAACCCTCTGGCTGCTGCCTTTCCCAGCCCTGGCATGTCAGCCCCTGAGCCTGCTGCCATGCTGCCTTGCTGCCCCTCAGGGCCTGTCCTCACAGAGCTGGGCTGCTTGGCTGCTGCCAGCAAGGGCCACTGGGCAGAGGCAGAGCCGGCGGTCAGCCCGGGCCCCTAGGGATGCCCAGGCCACGATGCTGTGTCTGAGACCCCCCATGAGACAGAGCTCTAACCCTGCAGAGCTGCCATCTCCATGTGGAAGACCATCATGTGCTCGTCCAGGACTGCCGAGCCAGTGCAGCTGATCCTCCTGGATGTGCTAGGGAGCTGGCCAGAGTACAGCAAGTGCACCTCGGATGGGGACAAAACGGCTGTCTTTGCCCTGGCTGTGAGTTTCCGCAACTGGCCTTTGCTGGCCCCAAGGCCACCTCTCCAGCAGCTCTCCATCCTCCTTCCCCCACTGCATCTGCCTGCCTCAGGCGCTGGCCAGAAACCTGGCCCAGGGGCAGCTTCAGGCCCACCAGGCCCCGCGCTCCCCCTGCCTCTCTCCGGGCCTCTCCCTGCCACGCTCGGGCCCTGCCACATGGACACCTCGGCACTGAGCGCTGTCTCGGGGGCCTTTGTCCTTTGCAGGCAACCGTGGTGATGTGGAAGATCCTCCAGGAGTCCTCTGTCCCACGTGTAGTGAGGCCATATTTCCCCCGCCTTTTTGTTCATCTGCTCTTCCAAGTGTTCTCCAGCACAGAAGAGATGCCACAGGAGGTCCAAACCTTCTGGAAGGATTGCCTGGAAGAGCACGGTCTTGCCACCAGCCCCAACAGGTGCTCCATCCCACTCCTCCTGTCCTTGACACGTGGCCTGCAAAGGAGCCAGTGCTGCCAGTGTGACCCGGGCTTTGCTGTGCACACAGGTTTGCAGTGCAGACTCTGAAGTCCCTGCTCTGCCAAAAGCACTACAAGGATGTGGTGGTGTCAGTGGAACGCAAGCGTGGCTGGGACACGCTGCTCTGTGCTGACACCCGCCACTATGCTGTGGGTCTGCTGGCCAGGTGAGACTCTCTTTCTCCCCATTGATCCTGCCATTTGTGCTCTGTGCCCGAGCTGTCCCACACATTCCCCAAGGCCCTGGGACACACTGAGGGACGGCTAACGACACACTGAGGGACGGCCAAGCAGACTGGAAAAGGCTGGGAAGGGAGAGAGCACAGGAGGAGACACCTCCTAAAGGGCCCAGGTCCCCTTGCAGGGTGGTGGTAAAAGACCACCAGGCTCTGTAAGCCTGTCCTTGGAGAGATTTGCTCAGCTTCCTGCTCCCTTTTTTGCCCTCCTAGAGAGATGCGCCATGCTTGTCATCGCTTGTGTTCCAGTATTGCACTCCACCTCCTCTGGCTGCTCAGCACACAGGAGCCACACTGGGATCTGCCTGCCCTGGCATTCCTTGTGGAGGTGAGCCGGGTGTCCAGCGCTGCCTGGCTGAGCAGCCTCCCAGCTCTCTGCCCTCTCGTGGCAGCAGCCGCCTGGGACGGTGCCCGCACCCTGTGCTGCTGCTGCTGCTGCTGCGTCCTGGGCCCAGCCCTGTGCGGCTGCGGGCTCCTGCCGGCCGGCTCCCCCGTCACTGGCCTGTGCCTTTCAGGTCCTCGTGTGCCTGGATTCTAATGAATGTGGCGACAGTGTTGTGAAGGTCTCTTCAAGGTACCTGCAGAGCGAGTGCAGGGAGAGGCGTCGCCTGGCGCTCAGGGCCCTTCTCGAGCTCATTGATGATCCCTCAATGGTGAGAAGGGGGCAGTGGCTGAAGCTGCGCTGGGAACTCAGTCACTTGGCCTGACCTGGGCTTTGGGCACTGGGGCAGCTGCTCCCAGCTCTCCTGCCTCCTGCTTCAGCTGCCCCAGTGCTTCAGGACAGTCCTTTGGCCTCTGGGCCCTGTGGCAGTAGGGTGGGACTTCACAGACTTGTGTTCCGCACAGGCCGAAAGAATGTGGAGCTTGACCAAAAGCCTCATGCACCTACTGGGGGACAATGATGCAGAGATAGCTGGGATGACACTCATCACACTCAGCTTTATACTCCTGCACAAACACATTCTGCTGTCAACCCCCATTGCCATGCAGCTGGCTGAGGCACTCCTGCCACTCTTTGACCACGTAAGGCTCCGTGCCCCCAGCTACAGCCACTGGCTGCTGCCTGGAAACTGTGTGCCCTGTGCATTTCCAGCCCTGTGCCCAGGGCGCCCTGGAGGAGCCAATGCTCAAGTGTTTTTTCTTGTTTTTTTCATCTAGGATAATAGCCAGGTACAGCTGCTCTCCATAAAACTCTTCCGAGACATGATGGAGTATTTGGAAGAGAGAGAAAAACCTTTGGAAAGCCCTGTGCAACAGAGCCTGCTTCCACTCTTCTTCCACTGCAATGATGAGAATCAGCATGTGGCAGAGGTGAGGACTCCTGGGCTGCTGCTGTCCGCCTGGCAGGGGGCTCGGCTGCCTCCTGCCCTGCGCCTGCTGGACCGCAGCCTCCTCCAGGCCATGGCAGGGGGAGGCGGGACCCGTGCCCTGGGCTGCGGGGCCATCTCTGCGTCTCTGCTGCTCTCCAGGCTTCTCGGGAAACGCTGCTTTATGCGGTCAAGTTCATGAAGAGGAGGGATCTCAAAAAGCTGCTGAAGGAGCAGAAACTGTGGAAGTTCAGCAAGTGCCTGGTAAGGACGGCCCGGAATCCCCAACTCAGCCAGGAGAAGGCCCCTGAGGGCGGTGCTCAGTGTGCGAGCCGGGCAGCTGTGCCCCTGCGCGCTGCTGCAGCCAGAGGCCGCGCGGGCTCTTCTCCAGGCTCCCGTGGGCCCGAGCCGGGTGCCCATGGAGCCCCGGCCCGGCGGGGCTGCGGGGCAGGGGCGGCACCGCGGCTCCCCGGGCAGCAGCCGGCCCCTTCCCCCTCCCTTCAGGAGCCCGGCGCCAGCGGCTGCTGGCCGCGCCTCGGGGCTGTGCGGGCAGGGGAGGCCGGGGCGGGGCGCAGGCAGCGCCCGGCCCAGGGGCTGAGCCCGCGCCAACCCTTCCCTCCTGCCGCTCTCTGCAGCTGGCAGAGGACAGGAGCAGAGCGGCCGAGCACCTGCGCCGGGCCCTGCGCTACCTGGAGAGCCCACAGGAGCCCCTGCGAGAGGCGGCCATCAGGTTCATGGGTGAGTTACAAGCCCGGGCTCCCTCCCCAGCCCGCCGCAGCTCGGCCCCAGCCCCGCCTGTTGCCCCGACAGCGGCAGCCGGGCCCGGCGCCGTGGAGCCCCGCCTGGCCTGGGCATTGCTGCTGCCGCCCTCTGACAGCCGTGCCCTGGGGCGACAGCGCGCTGCATGGGCTGAGCTGAGCGCTGCCGGGCCAGCAGCCCGTGTGGCCACAGCGCCGGCAGCGCCGCTGGCAGGGAGCTGTGCCGCTGGGGCCGTGACAGACTCTGTGTTCACAGGCATGGCCGGGCGGCACCTGAGGGGGCAGCAGCAAGAGCTGCAGCGGATCTGCACTGGTGAGTGAGGGGAGCGGGCTGACAGCGGGGGCTGCTGGGGGGAGCTGCAAGCCCTGCCCCGGCTGCGGAGGGCTCTGCTCCCGTGGGCAGAGCACACGGAGATTTCAGGGCCACGTGGGCCATTCGTGGCCAGCAGCTTCGGGCTGATCCCCTTGCTCCCTTTGCTCCCTCCTGGCCATGGCAATAGCCGGCTTGGGATGGCACTTGCAGGGGGCTCTTCCTCGGCTCCCTGCAGCTCCAGCTTCTGACCGTGCCTCTGTTCCTCTCTCTCGCAGCCCTGGAAGACAAAACGAATGACGTCAGCCTCGCCGTCGGAAGCCTGGCAATTCAAACGCTGTGCCTCCTCAGGTCAGGAGAGCGGGCTCCCATCTCCAGGTTCCAGTGGCTCCAAAATCACCTGCGCAGGGCGTGGAAGACATGGCCCCGTCTGTCACAGCTCGGCTGCCTGCCCTGCCAGAGCTCTGTGGAGAGGTGATCCCAGAAGCTCTTTTTGTTGGGGCCACCTGAATCAGGTTTTATTTTGTTTTTCTTCAAGAATTTTCTTTTCATTGGTTTTTTTTTTTTTCTTTTACCATGTAAATATAGACTATGTTAACATACACAGACTCCCAGCATTTTTCTTTTGCTGCCCAGGGTCCGTAGGGCATAGGGGAGGAGGGGGAAATGGGTGCTTGCGCTCAGCCAGCTGCCCAGGCGTGCAGTGGGCCAGGTGAAATGGCCAGAAGCCCCTTGGCCTTTGGTGGTTCTGCTGAAGCCTTTGTGCTGCCCAGAGAGCGGCTGGGCAGGGGCCGGAGCTGCGGGGATCCCTGCCAGAGCGGTGCCTGGAGATGGTCACAAGCCCTGTGCCAGGCAGGAAGCGCCAGCCGTGTCCTCCTGCCTGTGTGCTGCTGGCTGCCTTGCTGAGGGCTCCCAGGTGCCTCTGGATGGGGCTGCTCTGGAGCTGCCGTGGGGCTGCGGCGCTGCTGCCGGGCGGCTCGGCCAGGCTGGGGCAGCCCCTGAGGGGCTGGGGCGCTGGCAAGCCCCGGGCAATGGGCTGTCAGAGGCCACAAGCAGCCGCCTTGTTCCTGCCAGAGTTGACTTGCAAGACGCATCCTTGGCACTCTGCAACTAACAGCATCAGTGTTGTTGGAAACCCAAATGCAGAGAAATCTCAGACCTTTGGTCTTGTCAGCAAAGCTTAGAATTAAACACAGGATTTGATCTGAGACCTAGGAAAGGGCTCCCAAACTTAGGTGCTAGAAGCGAGAATGCGGATTTCTAGTCTATAGCAGCAACACGGGGAGAAAAGTTGAAGTGGAGGAAAGTTTAGAGTTTTCGAGTTCAAGATCTAGGAAGAAATCAAAGTAGTTACAATGCTAAACAAGAAGATTAGGATGCAGTGCTGTAGGTTTGTGTGTCATAGCATGATTGGCTAAGGAAGCTTACACTGTTAGCATGATGTGGGGACCCAGGAAATTCCTCTGGCTGCCCTGCAGGACTCGAGAGCCTGTCAGAGGGCTCAGAGACCTTGGCACAGAGCCCAAGACCCCCGTGCCTTTGATTTAGCACTTGGAAAAAACAATCACCAACCTTGTATGAAGAATGACCAGCCACAAAAAATGAAGTAGAATGATAGTGAATTTATCCCAGAGTGGAACAATAGATTTTGAGGGTTTTTAGAATGGGGCTTCAGGGGGCAAGATGGAGGAATCTGGGCATGTCCAGCCTTTCTCCTTCTTCTTCTTGGCCTCCATCTTCTGGTTGATGTTGGTACTTTGAGATTGGTCTAGAGTAGAAGCTCACTGTCTAACATAGATGATAGGGATTGGAAAGTAATTGTAAATATTGTACTGGTAGTTTTTAGTATAAAAAGATAACACCACCCCAGGGGAGGCAGAGTTCCTTAGACTGTCTTGCTGAGCAGACCTCGGCAGGACAGGAGAAAGAATTTTATAGATAAGATACAATAAACAACCTTGAGACTGAGAAATTAAGAGCTCTGACTCCTTCTTCAACCACCGGGCTGGGACAAGAGACTTTTTAACTTATCTCAGGGTCACTCTGACCAGCTAGAGACCCCGAGAGCATGAGTCCGTAAGATGAAATCTTGAAGACTGGGTCCAAAACATAAATACCCTTGTTGGCCATGTCTTCTTGGCCAAGAAATCCTTCAAAGCTCTTGTAACTACAAGTCTTGCGGCCCTGTGAGCCATGCGGTGGAGATGTGAGCCCAACTCAACCTTCCTGCCTATGTAGAAGAGAAAAAAAAGCAATGGCATCATCTAAAAAACTCAGAGGTCCACTCTCTAGCTTGTTCCAAACCCCTTCCAATCCCCCAAAGTGTGATTTAGCTACAAATAGATGACAAGGACTCTTAGGGCTGCCTCTTTGACTCCAGAGCGGCTGCTTTAGAATCTTTCACATATCCCTGTGTAGTTAGGTGCCAGAAATGGATCATTTGAAGAAACTTTCCCAGCTGACTTGCATGGAGGCTTGTTTGAAGGGTGTTTGAATGGAAAGCCTCCCAGCAGAGGTCTGGGCTTTGGCCTAGCTGTGTCCCCTGCTGATTGTGAAGTGTGTCATCAGCTGAAGTGCTATCTGGGCTAAAAATATCATCCAGTCAATTGGACTTGCTCTTTTTGGCCTATAAAAGCTGGACCCACTTTTGGGGCAAATTTGGAGACCTCATCTATGGGTGGATGGAACACCTAGGATTTTCCCAGTTGTTGGGAATGGTTCTCCAGGTCCCTGGAGTAAAACGGGGCTGCCCAGCAACTGCGCATCTGCAAGATGACAAACAATTGTCTTGGTTTGAAGAGAGAGGTGTCTGCTAAGGAAGGCAGAAGTCTTCTCTGAAATGTTAAATGTAAATCCCCTGCCTTCAAATGATTCTCATTTAGAAATTCAAATGCTCTCAGGGAAAGATATGGGGATAGGCCTGAGCCCGCAGAGCAGGGCGGCCTTTGCTTATGGTCTGAGCCCTTCCTAAAGATCCTGTCAGGCTGTCTTAGACACCTGGGGCCAGGGATTCCTTCCAAGCTGGGCCACTTTGGCTGGCCCGGGGCCAGCCCCAGGGCAGGAGGCAGTGTGTGCAAGGCCCCTGGCTGGCACGCTGCAGCACGGTCACCGTGCCATGGAACGGAACCCGGTCACCAAGGTCCCTTTGTGACACGTGGGAAATAGAAGCTTGCCCGGGTGCTGGGAACAGGCAACGGGGCACAACGGGACAGAGCAGTGCTGTGAGGAGCCCCCACACAGCGCACTCATTCCCGTCTGACCAGAAGCTTTTCTGCAGCCTTGTTCCTGCAGCTGAGCTCGAGGCCAGAGCACAGGACTCGGTGACCCGTGGCCTTCCGAGGCTTCTATTCTGCAGCTGCCCTCAAGGGCAGAGCGTGGGACTTGGTGCCCCAGAGCTTTCCCAAGGCGTCTCTCCTGCAAGTAGCTCCTGTCACAGACATGGAGCAGAGACCCCCGAGAGTGGCCAAGATGGCCTGGATGGAGGAGGAGGAGGAAGAAGAAGGACCTGGAGCAGCCCCAGCACAGGAGACTGAAGAGGTGGTGCCCTTCCATCCACCGCAGGAGGGTGAGTGGCAGAGCTGGGTTGCAGGGCTGGAGCCTGCAGCCAACTTGGCCCCATGCCATGCCATGCCATGCCATGCCATGCCATGCCATGCCATGCCATGCCATGCCATGCCATGCCATGCCATGCCATGCCATGCCATGCCATGCCATGCCATGCCATCCCTTGGGGAAATGGCCATGGACAGGTGGGAAGAGGGGCCGGGCAGACACCCCACAGCTCCCTTGCTCCATCCCCCTGGGGCATCCCAGGGCTCTCCCTGCCTGGGGAGCGCAGGGCTGGGCTGTGTTCTCCGGCCTCTCCCGCAGCCCCTCAGCTCTGGCTGCGCTCCCTCTTTGCCAGATGAAGCTGTGGAGCGCACACAAGAGCAGGAATCCAGCCGTGGCCGCTTCCACAGAACAGCGCAGGTACCTGCAGCCACCTCCACCTGGGCTGGGCCTGCTGTCCCTGCTCAGCCCAGCACCGTGTGTGCAGCACGCCATGCAACATCCCCGGCTTCTTGCCCTTCTCCTACAGCTCGTTTGCAACTTCATCCGGAGCATTCGGCAGGAGACCCGCACCATGGGCACTGGGCTCAGAGCTCACTGCGAGCTCCTCAAGCATGAGACCAGTGCCGCCCTGCTGGATTTGCTCCTGGAGAAGGGTGTTGCCAGGCCAGAACAAGTAAGCAGCCTGGGGCCAGGCTTCAATTCCCCCATGAGTCACGTGGCTTCCCCAGCCACGCCTGCTGGTCCCTCAGAGCCTTTGAGGCCATGGCAGTGCACTTCTCTGGGGAGCCTGGGGACATTGCTCTCTCTGGCAGCTTTCCAAGTCTCCCCGTGCCTCCTGCAGGTGCCTGCCTTGGTGAGGTACATTCACCGATGGCTCCTGGCCAACGATTCTGCCGAGCACAGGCTGGACAAGGCCCTGCTGAAACTCACCAAAGCACACCCGGCTGACGCAGTCGTGACGCTCCTGCGTGTGGCCCCGTCCTGTGACAGGTATGGGGCCCACCTGCCCAGAGGGCTCAGGCCTCCCAAGCCCATCACCCTGTACTGCCTGGCCCAGCTGTCTGAGCAACAGAGAGTTCCAGAACCCTCTGGCTGCTGCCTTTCCCAGCCCTGGCATGTCAGCCCCTGAGCCTGCTGCCATGCTGCCTTGCTGCCCCTCAGGGCCTGTCCTCACAGAGCTGGGCTGCTTGGCTGCTGCCAGCAAGGGCCACTGGGCAGAGGCAGAGCCGGCGGTCAGCCCGGGCCCCTAGGGATGCCCAGGCCACGATGCTGTGTCTGAGACCCCCCATGAGACAGAGCTCTAACCCTGCAGAGCTGCCATCTCCATGTGGAAGACCATCATGTGCTCGTCCAGGACTGCCGAGCCAGTGCAGCTGATCCTCCTGGATGTGCTAGGGAGCTGGCCAGAGTACAGCAAGTGCACCTCGGATGGGGACAAAACGGCTGTCTTTGCCCTGGCTGTGAGTTTCCGCAACTGGCCTTTGCTGGCCCCAAGGCCACCTCTCCAGCAGCTCTCCATCCTCCTTCCCCCACTGCATCTGCCTGCCTCAGGCGCTGGCCAGAAACCTGGCCCAGGGGCAGCTTCAGGCCCACCAGGCCCCGCGCTCCCCCTGCCTCTCTCCGGGCCTCTCCCTGCCACGCTCGGGCCCTGCCACATGGACACCTCGGCACTGAGCGCTGTCTCGGGGGCCTTTGTCCTTTGCAGGCAACCGTGGTGATGTGGAAGATCCTCCAGGAGTCCTCTGTCCCACGTGTAGTGAGGCCATATTTCCCCCGCCTTTTTGTTCATCTGCTCTTCCAAGTGTTCTCCAGCACAGAAGAGATGCCACAGGAGGTCCAAACCTTCTGGAAGGATTGCCTGGAAGAGCACGGTCTTGCCACCAGCCCCAACAGGTGCTCCATCCCACTCCTCCTGTCCTTGACACGTGGCCTGCAAAGGAGCCAGTGCTGCCAGTGTGACCCGGGCTTTGCTGTGCACACAGGTTTGCAGTGCAGACTCTGAAGTCCCTGCTCTGCCAAAAGCACTACAAGGATGTGGTGGTGTCAGTGGAACGCAAGCGTGGCTGGGACACGCTGCTCTGTGCTGACACCCGCCACTATGCTGTGGGTCTGCTGGCCAGGTGAGACTCTCTTTCTCCCCATTGATCCTGCCATTTGTGCTCTGTGCCCGAGCTGTCCCACACATTCCCCAAGGCCCTGGGACACACTGAGGGACGGCTAACGACACACTGAGGGACGGCCAAGCAGACTGGAAAAGGCTGGGAAGGGAGAGAGCACAGGAGGAGACACCTCCTAAAGGGCCCAGGTCCCCTTGCAGGGTGGTGGTAAAAGACCACCAGGCTCTGTAAGCCTGTCCTTGGAGAGATTTGCTCAGCTTCCTGCTCCCTTTTTTGCCCTCCTAGAGAGATGCGCCATGCTTGTCATCGCTTGTGTTCCAGTATTGCACTCCACCTCCTCTGGCTGCTCAGCACACAGGAGCCACACTGGGATCTGCCTGCCCTGGCATTCCTTGTGGAGGTGAGCCGGGTGTCCAGCGCTGCCTGGCTGAGCAGCCTCCCAGCTCTCTGCCCTCTCGTGGCAGCAGCCGCCTGGGACGGTGCCCGCACCCTGTGCTGCTGCTGCTGCTGCTGCGTCCTGGGCCCAGCCCTGTGCGGCTGCGGGCTCCTGCCGGCCGGCTCCCCCGTCACTGGCCTGTGCCTTTCAGGTCCTCGTGTGCCTGGATTCTAATGAATGTGGCGACAGTGTTGTGAAGGTCTCTTCAAGGTACCTGCAGAGCGAGTGCAGGGAGAGGCGTCGCCTGGCGCTCAGGGCCCTTCTCGAGCTCATTGATGATCCCTCAATGGTGAGAAGGGGGCAGTGGCTGAAGCTGCGCTGGGAACTCAGTCACTTGGCCTGACCTGGGCTTTGGGCACTGGGGCAGCTGCTCCCAGCTCTCCTGCCTCCTGCTTCAGCTGCCCCAGTGCTTCAGGACAGTCCTTTGGCCTCTGGGCCCTGTGGCAGTAGGGTGGGACTTCACAGACTTGTGTTCCGCACAGGCCGAAAGAATGTGGAGCTTGACCAAAAGCCTCATGCACCTACTGGGGGACAATGATGCAGAGATAGCTGGGATGACACTCATCACACTCAGCTTTATACTCCTGCACAAACACATTCTGCTGTCAACCCCCATTGCCATGCAGCTGGCTGAGGCACTCCTGCCACTCTTTGACCACGTAAGGCTCCGTGCCCCCAGCTACAGCCACTGGCTGCTGCCTGGAAACTGTGTGCCCTGTGCATTTCCAGCCCTGTGCCCAGGGCGCCCTGGAGGAGCCAATGCTCAAGTGTTTTTTCTTGTTTTTTTCATCTAGGATAATAGCCAGGTACAGCTGCTCTCCATAAAACTCTTCCGAGACATGATGGAGTATTTGGAAGAGAGAGAAAAACCTTTGGAAAGCCCTGTGCAACAGAGCCTGCTTCCACTCTTCTTCCACTGCAATGATGAGAATCAGCATGTGGCAGAGGTGAGGACTCCTGGGCTGCTGCTGTCCGCCTGGCAGGGGGCTCGGCTGCCTCCTGCCCTGCGCCTGCTGGACCGCAGCCTCCTCCAGGCCATGGCAGGGGGAGGCGGGACCCGTGCCCTGGGCTGCGGGGCCATCTCTGCGTCTCTGCTGCTCTCCAGGCTTCTCGGGAAACGCTGCTTTATGCGGTCAAGTTCATGAAGAGGAGGGATCTCAAAAAGCTGCTGAAGGAGCAGAAACTGTGGAAGTTCAGCAAGTGCCTGGTAAGGACGGCCCGGAATCCCCAACTCAGCCAGGAGAAGGCCCCTGAGGGCGGTGCTCAGTGTGCGAGCCGGGCAGCTGTGCCCCTGCGCGCTGCTGCAGCCAGAGGCCGCGCGGGCTCTTCTCCAGGCTCCCGTGGGCCCGAGCCGGGTGCCCATGGAGCCCCGGCCCGGCGGGGCTGCGGGGCAGGGGCGGCACCGCGGCTCCCCGGGCAGCAGCCGGCCCCTTCCCCCTCCCTTCAGGAGCCCGGCGCCAGCGGCTGCTGGCCGCGCCTCGGGGCTGTGCGGGCAGGGGAGGCCGGGGCGGGGCGCAGGCAGCGCCCGGCCCAGGGGCTGAGCCCGCGCCAACCCTTCCCTCCTGCCGCTCTCTGCAGCTGGCAGAGGACAGGAGCAGAGCGGCCGAGCACCTGCGCCGGGCCCTGCGCTACCTGGAGAGCCCACAGGAGCCCCTGCGAGAGGCGGCCATCAGGTTCATGGGTGAGTTACAAGCCCGGGCTCCCTCCCCAGCCCGCCGCAGCTCGGCCCCAGCCCCGCCTGTTGCCCCGACAGCGGCAGCCGGGCCCGGCGCCGTGGAGCCCCGCCTGGCCTGGGCATTGCTGCTGCCGCCCTCTGACAGCCGTGCCCTGGGGCGACAGCGCGCTGCATGGGCTGAGCTGAGCGCTGCCGGGCCAGCAGCCCGTGTGGCCACAGCGCCGGCAGCGCCGCTGGCAGGGAGCTGTGCCGCTGGGGCCGTGACAGACTCTGTGTTCACAGGCATGGCCGGGCGGCACCTGAGGGGGCAGCAGCAAGAGCTGCAGCGGATCTGCACTGGTGAGTGAGGGGAGCGGGCTGACAGCGGGGGCTGCTGGGGGGAGCTGCAAGCCCTGCCCCGGCTGCGGAGGGCTCTGCTCCCGTGGGCAGAGCACACGGAGATTTCAGGGCCACGTGGGCCATTCGTGGCCAGCAGCTTCGGGCTGATCCCCTTGCTCCCTTTGCTCCCTCCTGGCCATGGCAATAGCCGGCTTGGGATGGCACTTGCAGGGGGCTCTTCCTCGGCTCCCTGCAGCTCCAGCTTCTGACCGTGCCTCTGTTCCTCTCTCTCGCAGCCCTGGAAGACAAAACGAATGACGTCAGCCTCGCCGTCGGAAGCCTGGCAATTCAAACGCTGTGCCTCCTCAGGTCAGGAGAGCGGGCTCCCATCTCCAGGTTCCAGTGGCTCCAAAATCACCTGCGCAGGGCGTGGAAGACATGGCCCCGTCTGTCACAGCTCGGCTGCCTGCCCTGCCAGAGCTCTGTGGAGAGGTGATCCCAGAAGCTCTTTTTGTTGGGGCCACCTGAATCAGGTTTTATTTTGTTTTTCTTCAAGAATTTTCTTTTCATTGGTTTTTTTTTTTTTCTTTTACCATGTAAATATAGACTATGTTAACATACACAGACTCCCAGCATTTTTCTTTTGCTGCCCAGGGTCCGTAGGGCATAGGGGAGGAGGGGGAAATGGGTGCTTGCGCTCAGCCAGCTGCCCAGGCGTGCAGTGGGCCAGGTGAAATGGCCAGAAGCCCCTTGGCCTTTGGTGGTTCTGCTGAAGCCTTTGTGCTGCCCAGAGAGCGGCTGGGCAGGGGCCGGAGCTGCGGGGATCCCTGCCAGAGCGGTGCCTGGAGATGGTCACAAGCCCTGTGCCAGGCAGGAAGCGCCAGCCGTGTCCTCCTGCCTGTGTGCTGCTGGCTGCCTTGCTGAGGGCTCCCAGGTGCCTCTGGATGGGGCTGCTCTGGAGCTGCCGTGGGGCTGCGGCGCTGCTGCCGGGCGGCTCGGCCAGGCTGGGGCAGCCCCTGAGGGGCTGGGGCGCTGGCAAGCCCCGGGCAATGGGCTGTCAGAGGCCACAAGCAGCCGCCTTGTTCCTGCCAGAGTTGACTTGCAAGACGCATCCTTGGCACTCTGCAACTAACAGCATCAGTGTTGTTGGAAACCCAAATGCAGAGAAATCTCAGACCTTTGGTCTTGTCAGCAAAGCTTAGAATTAAACACAGGATTTGATCTGAGACCTAGGAAAGGGCTCCCAAACTTAGGTGCTAGAAGCGAGAATGCGGATTTCTAGTCTATAGCAGCAACACGGGGAGAAAAGTTGAAGTGGAGGAAAGTTTAGAGTTTTCGAGTTCAAGATCTAGGAAGAAATCAAAGTAGTTACAATGCTAAACAAGAAGATTAGGATGCAGTGCTGTAGGTTTGTGTGTCATAGCATGATTGGCTAAGGAAGCTTACACTGTTAGCATGATGTGGGGACCCAGGAAATTCCTCTGGCTGCCCTGCAGGACTCGAGAGCCTGTCAGAGGGCTCAGAGACCTTGGCACAGAGCCCAAGACCCCCGTGCCTTTGATTTAGCACTTGGAAAAAACAATCACCAACCTTGTATGAAGAATGACCAGCCACAAAAAATGAAGTAGAATGATAGTGAATTTATCCCAGAGTGGAACAATAGATTTTGAGGGTTTTTAGAATGGGGCTTCAGGGGGCAAGATGGAGGAATCTGGGCATGTCCAGCCTTTCTCCTTCTTCTTCTTGGCCTCCATCTTCTGGTTGATGTTGGTACTTTGAGATTGGTCTAGAGTAGAAGCTCACTGTCTAACATAGATGATAGGGATTGGAAAGTAATTGTAAATATTGTACTGGTAGTTTTTAGTATAAAAAGATAACACCACCCCAGGGGAGGCAGAGTTCCTTAGACTGTCTTGCTGAGCAGACCTCGGCAGGACAGGAGAAAGAATTTTATAGATAAGATACAATAAACAACCTTGAGACTGAGAAATTAAGAGCTCTGACTCCTTCTTCAACCACCGGGCTGGGACAAGAGACTTTTTAACTTATCTCAGGGTCACTCTGACCAGCTAGAGACCCCGAGAGCATGAGTCCGTAAGATGAAATCTTGAAGACTGGGTCCAAAACATAAATACCCTTGTTGGCCATGTCTTCTTGGCCAAGAAATCCTTCAAAGCTCTTGTAACTACAAGTCTTGCGGCCCTGTGAGCCATGCGGTGGAGATGTGAGCCCAACTCAACCTTCCTGCCTATGTAGAAGAGAAAAAAAAGCAATGGCATCATCTAAAAAACTCAGAGGTCCACTCTCTAGCTTGTTCCAAACCCCTTCCAATCCCCCAAAGTGTGATTTAGCTACAAATAGATGACAAGGACTCTTAGGGCTGCCTCTTTGACTCCAGAGCGGCTGCTTTAGAATCTTTCACATATCCCTGTGTAGTTAGGTGCCAGAAATGGATCATTTGAAGAAACTTTCCCAGCTGACTTGCATGGAGGCTTGTTTGAAGGGTGTTTGAATGGAAAGCCTCCCAGCAGAGGTCTGGGCTTTGGCCTAGCTGTGTCCCCTGCTGATTGTGAAGCGTGTCATCAGCTGAAGTGCTATCTGGGCTACAAATATCATCCAGTCAATTGGACTTGCTCTTTTTGGCCTATAAAAGCTGGACCCACTTTTGGGGCAAATTTGGAGACCTCATCTATGGGTGGATGGAACACCTAGGATTTTCCCAGTTGTTGGGAATGGTTCTCCAGGTCCCTGGAGTAAAACGGGGCTGCCCAGCAACTGCGCATCTGCAAGATGACAAACAATTGTCTTGGTTTGAAGAGAGAGGTGTCTGCTAAGGAAGGCAGAAGTCTTCTCTGAAATGTTAAATGTAAATCCCCTGCCTTCAAATGATTCTCATTTAGAAATTCAAATGCTCTCAGGGAAAGATATGGGGATAGGCCTGAGCCCGCAGAGCAGGGCGGCCTTTGCTTATGGTCTGAGCCCTTCCTAAAGATCCTGTCAGGCTGTCTTAGACACCTGGGGCCAGGGATTCCTTCCAAGCTGGGCCACTTTGGCTGGCCCGGGGCCAGCCCCAGGGCAGGAGGCAGTGTGTGCAAGGCCCCTGGCTGGCACGCTGCAGCACGGTCACCGTGCCATGGAACGGAACCCGGTCACCAAGGTCCCTTTGTGACACGTGGGAAATAGAAGCTTGCCCGGGTGCTGGGAACAGGCAACGGGGCACAACGGGACAGAGCAGTGCTGTGAGGAGCCCCCACACAGCGCACTCATTCCCGTCTGACCAGAAGCTTTTCTGCAGCCTTGTTCCTGCAGCTGAGCTCGAGGCCAGAGCACAGGACTCGGTGACCCGTGGCCTTCCGAGGCTTCTATTCTGCAGCTGCCCTCAAGGGCAGAGCGTGGGACTTGGTGCCCCAGAGCTTTCCCAAGGCGTCTCTCCTGCAAGTAGCTCCTGTCACAGACATGGAGCAGAGACCCCCGAGAGTGGCCAAGATGGCCTGGATGGAGGAGGAGGAGGAAGAAGAAGGACCTGGAGCAGCCCCAGCACAGGAGACTGAAGAGGTGGTGCCCTTCCATCCACCGCAGGAGGGTGAGTGGCAGAGCTGGGTTGCAGGGCTGGAGCCTGCAGCCAACTTGGCCCCATGCCATGCCATGCCATGCCATGCCATGCCATGCCATGCCATGCCATGCCATGCCATGCCATGCCATGCCATGCCATGCCATGCCATGCCATGCCATCCCCTGGGGAAATGGCCATGGACAGGTGGGAAGAGGGGCCGGGCAGACACCCCACAGCTCCCTTGCTCCATCCCCCTGGGGCATCCCAGGGCTCTCCCTGCCTGGGGAGCGCAGGGCTGGGCTGTGTTCTCCGGCCTCTCCCGCAGCCCCTCAGCTCTGGCTGCGCTCCCTCTTTGCCAGATGAAGCTGTGGAGCGCACACAAGAGCAGGAATCCAGCCGTGGCCGCTTCCACAGAACAGCGCAGGTACCTGCAGCCACCTCCACCTGGGCTGGGCCTGCTGTCCCTGCTCAGCCCAGCACCGTGTGTGCAGCACGCCATGCAACATCCCCGGCTTCTTGCCCTTCTCCTACAGCTCGTTTGCAACTTCATCCGGAGCATTCGGCAGGAGACCCGCACCATGGGCACTGGGCTCAGAGCTCACTGCGAGCTCCTCAAGCATGAGACCAGTGCCGCCCTGCTGGATTTGCTCCTGGAGAAGGGTGTTGCCAGGCCAGAACAAGTAAGCAGCCTGGGGCCAGGCTTCAATTCCCCCATGAGTCACGTGGCTTCCCCAGCCACGCCTGCTGGTCCCTCAGAGCCTTTGAGGCCATGGCAGTGCACTTCTCTGGGGAGCCTGGGGACATTGCTCTCTCTGGCAGCTTTCCAAGTCTCCCCGTGCCTCCTGCAGGTGCCTGCCTTGGTGAGGTACATTCACCGATGGCTCCTGGCCAACGATTCTGCCGAGCACAGGCTGGACAAGGCCCTGCTGAAACTCACCAAAGCACACCCGGCTGACGCAGTCGTGACGCTCCTGCGTGCGGCCCCGTCCTGTGACAGGTATGGGGCCCACCTGCCCAGAGGGCTCAGGCCTCCCAAGCCCATCACCCTGTACTGCCTGGCCCAGCTGTCTGAGCAACAGAGAGTTCCAGAACCCTCTGGCTGCTGCCTTTCCCAGCCCTGGCATGTCAGCCCCTGAGCCTGCTGCCATGCTGCCTTGCTGCCCCTCAGGGCCTGTCCTCACAGAGCTGGGCTGCTTGGCTGCTGCCAGCAAGGGCCACTGGGCAGAGGCAGAGCCGGCGGTCAGCCCGGGCCCCTAGGGATGCCCAGGCCACGATGCTGTGTCTGAGACCCCCCATGAGACAGAGCTCTAACCCTGCAGAGCTGCCATCTCCATGTGGAAGACCATCATGTGCTCGTCCAGGACTGCCGAGCCAGTGCAGCTGATCCTCCTGGATGTGCTAGGGAGCTGGCCAGAGTACAGCACGTGCACCTCAGATGGGGACAAAACGGCTGTCTTTGCCCTGGCTGTGAGTTTCCGCAACTGGCCTTTGCTGGCCCCAAGGCCACCTCTCCAGCAGCTCTCCATCCTCCTTCCCCCACTGCATCTGCCTGCCTCAGGCGCTGGCCAGAAACCTGGCCCAGGGGCAGCTTCAGGCCCACCAGGCCCCGCGCTCCCCCTGCCTCTCTCCGGGCCTCTCCCTGCCACGCTCGGGCCCTGCCACATGGACACCTCGGCACTGAGCGCTGTCTCGGGGGCCTTTGTCCTTTGCAGGCAACCGTGGTGATGTGGAAGATCCTCCAGGAGTCCTCTGTCCCACGTGTAGTGAGGCCATATTTCCCCCGCCTTTTTGTTCATCTGCTCTTCCAAGTGTTCTCCAGCACAGAAGAGATGCCACAGGAGGTCCAAACCTTCTGGAAGGATTGCCTGGAAGAGCACGGTCTTGCCACCAGCCCCAACAGGTGCTCCATCCCACTCCTCCTGTCCTTGACACGTGGCCTGCAAAGGAGCCAGTGCTGCCAGTGTGACCCGGGCTTTGCTGTGCACACAGGTTTGCAGTGCAGACTCTGAAGTCCCTGCTCTGCCAAAAGCACTACAAGGATGTGGTGGTGTCAGTGGAACGCAAGCGTGGCTGGGACACGCTGCTCTGTGCTGACACCCGCCACTATGCTGTGGGTCTGCTGGCCAGGTGAGACTCTCTTTCTCCCCATTGATCCTGCCATTTGTGCTCTGTGCCCGAGCTGTCCCACACATTCCCCAAGGCCCTGGGACACACTGAGGGACGGCTAACGACACACTGAGGGACGGCCAAGCAGACTGGAAAAGGCTGGGAAGGGAGAGAGCACAGGAGGAGACACCTCCTAAAGGGCCCAGGTCCCCTTGCAGGGTGGTGGTAAAAGACCACCAGGCTCTGTAAGCCTGTCCTTGGAGAGATTTGCTCAGCTTCCTGCTCCCTTTTTTGCCCTCCTAGAGAGATGCGCCATGCTTGTCATCGCTTGTGTTCCAGTATTGCACTCCACCTCCTCTGGCTGCTCAGCACACAGGAGCCACACTGGGATCTGCCTGCCCTGGCATTCCTTGTGGAGGTGAGCCGGGTGTCCAGCGCTGCCTGGCTGAGCAGCCTCCCAGCTCTCTGCCCTCTCGTGGCAGCAGCCGCCTGGGACGGTGCCCGCACCCTGTGCTGCTGCTGCTGCTGCTGCGTCCTGGGCCCAGCCCTGTGCGGCTGCGGGCTCCTGCCGGCCGGCTCCCCCGTCACTGGCCTGTGCCTTTCAGGTCCTCGTGTGCCTGGATTCTAATGAATGTGGCGACAGTGTTGTGAAGGTCTCTTCAAGGTACCTGCAGAGCGAGTGCAGGGAGAGGCGTCGCCTGGCGCTCAGGGCCCTTCTCGAGCTCATTGATGATCCCTCAATGGTGAGAAGGGGGCAGTGGCTGAAGCTGCGCTGGGAACTCAGTCACTTGGCCTGACCTGGGCTTTGGGCACTGGGGCAGCTGCTCCCAGCTCTCCTGCCTCCTGCTTCAGCTGCCCCAGTGCTTCAGGACAGTCCTTTGGCCTCTGGGCCCTGTGGCAGTAGGGTGGGACTTCACAGACTTGTGTTCCGCACAGGCCGAAAGAATGTGGAGCTTGACCAAAAGCCTCATGCACCTACTGGGGGACAATGATGCAGAGATAGCTGGGATGACACTCATCACACTCAGCTTTATACTCCTGCACAAACACATTCTGCTGTCAACCCCCATTGCCATGCAGCTGGCTGAGGCACTCCTGCCACTCTTTGACCACGTAAGGCTCCGTGCCCCCAGCTACAGCCACTGGCTGCTGCCTGGAAACTGTGTGCCCTGTGCATTTCCAGCCCTGTGCCCAGGGCGCCCTGGAGGAGCCAATGCTCAAGTGTTTTTTCTTGTTTTTTTCATCTAGGATAATAGCCAGGTACAGCTGCTCTCCATAAAACTCTTCCGAGACATGATGGAGTATTTGGAAGAGAGAGAAAAACCTTTGGAAAGCCCTGTGCAACAGAGCCTGCTTCCACTCTTCTTCCACTGCAATGATGAGAATCAGCATGTGGCAGAGGTGAGGACTCCTGGGCTGCTGCTGTCCGCCTGGCAGGGGGCTCGGCTGCCTCCTGCCCTGCGCCTGCTGGACCGCAGCCTCCTCCAGGCCATGGCAGGGGGAGGCGGGACCCGTGCCCTGGGCTGCGGGGCCATCTCTGCGTCTCTGCTGCTCTCCAGGCTTCTCGGGAAACGCTGCTTTATGCGGTCAAGTTCATGAAGAGGAGGGATCTCAAAAAGCTGCTGAAGGAGCAGAAACTGTGGAAGTTCAGCAAGTGCCTGGTAAGGACGGCCCGGAATCCCCAACTCAGCCAGGAGAAGGCCCCTGAGGGCGGTGCTCAGTGTGCGAGCCGGGCAGCTGTGCCCCTGCGCGCTGCTGCAGCCAGAGGCCGCGCGGGCTCTTCTCCAGGCTCCCGTGGGCCCGAGCCGGGTGCCCATGGAGCCCCGGCCCGGCGGGGCTGCGGGGCAGGGGCGGCACCGCGGCTCCCCGGGCAGCAGCCGGCCCCTTCCCCCTCCCTTCAGGAGCCCGGCGCCAGCGGCTGCTGGCCGCGCCTCGGGGCTGTGCGGGCAGGGGAGGCCGGGGCGGGGCGCAGGCAGCGCCCGGCCCAGGGGCTGAGCCCGCGCCAACCCTTCCCTCCTGCCGCTCTCTGCAGCTGGCAGAGGACAGGAGCAGAGCGGCCGAGCACCTGCGCCGGGCCCTGCGCTACCTGGAGAGCCCACAGGAGCCCCTGCGAGAGGCGGCCATCAGGTTCATGGGTGAGTTACAAGCCCGGGCTCCCTCCCCAGCCCGCCGCAGCTCGGCCCCAGCCCCGCCTGTTGCCCCGACAGCGGCAGCCGGGCCCGGCGCCGTGGAGCCCCGCCTGGCCTGGGCATTGCTGCTGCCGCCCTCTGACAGCCGTGCCCTGGGGCGACAGCGCGCTGCAAGGGCTGAGCTGAGCGCTGCCGGGCCAGCAGCCCGTGTGGCCACAGCGCCGGCAGCGCTGCTGGCAGGGAGCTGAGCCGCTGGGGCCGTGACAGACTCTGTGTTCACAGGCATGGCCGGGCGGCACCTGAGGGGGCAGCAGCAAGAGCTGCAGCGGATCTGCACTGGTGAGTGAGGGCAGCGGGCTGACAGCGGGGGCTGCTGGGGGGAGCTGCAAGCCCTGCCCCGGCTGCGGAGGGCTCTGCTCCCGTGGGCAGAGCACACGGAGATTTCAGGGCCACGTGGGCCATTCGTGGCCAGCAGCTTCGGGCTGATCCCCTTGCTCCCTTTGCTCCCTCCTGGCCATGGCAATAGCCGGCTTGGGATGGCACTTGCAGGGGGCTCTTCCTCGGCTCCCTGCAGCTCCAGCTTCTGACCGTGCCTCTGTTCCTCTCTCTCGCAGCCCTGGAAGACAAAACGAATGACGTCAGCCTCGCCGTCGGAAGCCTGGCAATTCAAACGCTGTGCCTCCTCAGGTCAGGAGAGCGGGCTCCCATCTCCAGGTTCCAGTGGCTCCAAAATCACCTGCGCAGGGCGTGGAAGACATGGCCCCATCTGTCACAGCTCGGCTGCCTGCCCTGCCAGAGCTCTGTGGAGAGGTGATCCCAGAAGCTCTTTTTGTTGGGGCCACCTGAATCAGGTTTTATTTTGTTTTTCTTCAAGAATTTTCTTTTCATTGGTTTTTTTTTTTTTCTTTTACCATGTAAATATAGACTATGTTAACATACACAGACTCCCAGCATTTTTCTTTTGCTGCCCAGGGTCCGTAGGGCATAGGGGAGGAGGGGGAAATGGGTGCTTGCGCTCAGCCAGCTGCCCAGGCGTGCAGTGGGCCAGGTGAAATGGCCAGAAGCCCCTTGGCCTTTGGTGGTTCTGCTGAAGCCTTTGTGCTGCCCAGAGAGCGGCTGGGCAGGGGCCGGAGCTGCGGGGATCCCTGCCAGAGCGGTGCCTGGAGATGGTCACAAGCCCTGTGCCAGGCAGGAAGCGCCAGCCGTGTCCTCCTGCCCGTGTGCTGCTGGCTGCCTTGCTGAGGGCTCCCAGGTGCCTCTGGATGGGGCTGCTCTGGAGCTGCTGTGGGGCTGCGGCGCTGCTGCCGGGCGGCTCGGCCAGGCTGGGGCAGCCCCTGAGGGGCTGGGGCGCTGGCAAGCCCCGGGCAATGGGCTGTCAGAGGCCACAAGCAGCCGCCTTGTTCCTGCCAGAGTTGACTTGCAAGACGCATCCTTGGCACTCTGCAACTAACAGCATCAGTGTTGTTGGAAACCCAAATGCAGAGAAATCTCAGACCTTTGGTCTTGTCAGCAAAGCTTAGAATTAAACACAGGATTTGATCTGAGACCTAGGAAAGGGCTCCCAAACTTAGGTGCTAGAAGCGAGAATGCGGATTTCTAGTCTATAGCAGCAACACGGGGAGAAAAGTTGAAGTGGAGGAAAGTTTAGAGTTTTCGAGTTCAAGATCTAGGAAGAAATCAAAGTAGTTACAATGCTAAACAAGAAGATTAGGATGCAGTGCTGTAGGTTTGTGTGTCATAGCATGATTGGCTAAGGAAGCTTACACTGTTAGCATGATGTGGGGACCCAGGAAATTCCTCTGGCTGCCCTGCAGGACTTGAGAGCCTGTCAGAGGGCTCAGAGACCTTGGCACAGAGCCCAAGACCCCCGTGCCTTTGATTTAGCACTTGGAAAAAACAATCACCAACCTTGTATGAAGAATGACCAGCCACAAAAAATGAAGTAGAATGATAGTGAATTTATCCCAGAGTGGAACAATAGATTTTGAGGGTTTTTAGAATGGGGCTTCAGGGGGCAAGATGGAGGAATCTGGGCATGTCCAGCCTTTCTCCTTCTTCTTCTTGGCCTCCATCTTCTGGTTGATGTTGGTACTTTGAGATTGGTCTAGAGTAGAAGCTCACTGTCTAACATAGATGATAGGGATTGGAAAGTAATTGTAAATATTGTACAGGTAGTTTTTAGTATAAAAAGATAACACCACCCCAGGGGAGGCAGAGTTCCTTAGACTGTCTTGCTGAGCAGACCTCGGCAGGACAGGAGAAAGAATTTTATAGATAAGATACAATAAACAACCTTGAGACTGAGAAATTAAGAGCTCTGACTCCTTCTTCAACCACCGGGCTGGGACAAGAGACTTTTTAACTTATCTCAGGGTCACTCTGACCAGCTAGAGACCCCGAGAGCATGAGTCCGTAAGATGAAATCTTGAAGACTGGGTCCAAAACATAAATACCCTTGTTGGCCATGCCTTCTTGGCCAAGAAATCCTTCAAAGCTCTTGTAACTACAAGTCTTGCGGCCCTGTGAGCCATGCGGTGGAGATGTGAGCCCAACTCAACCTTCCTGCCTATGTAGAAGAGAAAAAAAAGCAATGGCATCATCTAAAAAACTCAGAGGTCCACTCTCTAGCTTGTTCCAAACCCCTTCCAATCCCCCAAAGTGTGATTTAGCTACAAATAGATGACAAGGACTCTTAGGGCTGCCTCTTTGACTCCAGAGCGGCTGCTTTAGAATCTTTCACATATCCCTGTGTAGTTAGGTGCCAGAAATGGATCATTTGAAGAAACTTTCCCAGCTGACTTGCATGGAGGCTTGTTTGAAGGGTGTTTGAATGGAAAGCCTCCCAGCAGAGGTCTGGGCTTTGGCCTAGCTGTGTCCCCTGCTGATTGTGAAGCGTGTCATCAGCTGAAGTGCTATCTGGGCTACAAATATCATCCAGTCAATTGGACTTGCTCTTTTTGGCCTATAAAAGCTGGACCCACTTTTGGGGCAAATTTGGAGACCTCATCTATGGGTGGATGGAACACCTAGGATTTTCCCAGTTGTTGGGAATGGTTCTCCAGGTCCCTGGAGTAAAACGGGGCTGCCCAGCAACTGCGCATCTGCAAGATGACAAACAATTGTCTTGGTTTGAAGAGAGAGGTGTCTGCTAAGGAAGGCAGAAGTCTTCTCTGAAATGTTAAATGTAAATCCCCTGCCTTCAAATGATTCTCATTTAGAAATTCAAATGCTCTCAGGGAAAGATATGGGGATAGGCCTGAGCCCGCAGAGCAGGGCGGCCTTTGCTTATGGTCTGAGCCCTTCCTAAAGATCCTGTCAGGCTGTCTTAGACACCTGGGGCCAGGGATTCCTTCCAAGCTGGGCCACTTTGGCTGGCCCGGGGCCAGCCCCAGGGCAGGAGGCAGTGTGTGCAAGGCCCCTGGCTGGCACGCTGCAGCACGGTCACCGTGCCATGGAACGGAACCCGGTCACCAAGGTCCCTTTGTGACACGTGGGAAATAGAAGCTTGCCCGGGTGCTGGGAACAGGCAACGGGGCACAACGGGACAGAGCAGTGCTGTGAGGAGCCCCCACACAGCGCACTCATTCCCGTCTGACCAGAAGCTTTTCTGCAGCCTTGTTCCTGCAGCTGAGCTCGAGGCCAGAGCACAGGACTCGGTGACCCGTGGCCTTCCGAGGCTTCTATTCTGCAGCTGCCCTCAAGGGCAGAGCGTGGGACTTGGTGCCCCAGAGCTTTCCCAAGGCGTCTCTCCTGCAAGTAGCTCCTGTCACAGACATGGAGCAGAGACCCCCGAGAGTGGCCAAGATGGCCTGGATGGAGGAGGAGGAGGAAGAAGAAGGACCTGGAGCAGCCCCAGCACAGGAGACTGAAGAGGTGGTGCCCTTCCATCCACCGCAGGAGGGTGAGTGGCAGAGCTGGGTTGCAGGGCTGGAGCCTGCAGCCAACTTGGCCCCATGCCATGCCATGCCATGCCATGCCATGCCATGCCATGCCATGCCATGCCATGCCATGCCATGCCATGCCATGCCATGCCATGCCATGCCATCCCCTGGGGAAATGGCCATGGACAGGTGGGAAGAGGGGCCGGGCAGACACCCCACAGCTCCCTTGCTCCATCCCCCTGGGGCATCCCAGGGCTCTCCCTGCCTGGGGAGCGCAGGGCTGGGCTGTGTTCTCCGGCCTCTCCCGCAGCCCCTCAGCTCTGGCTGCGCTCCCTCTTTGCCAGATGAAGCTGTGGAGCGCACACAAGAGCAGGAATCCAGCCGTGGCCGCTTCCACAGAACAGCGCAGGTACCTGCAGCCACCTCCACCTGGGCTGGGCCTGCTGTCCCTGCTCAGCCCAGCACCGTGTGTGCAGCACGCCATGCAACATCCCCGGCTTCTTGCCCTTCTCCTACAGCTCGTTTGCAACTTCATCCGGAGCATTCGGCAGGAGACCCGCACCATGGGCACTGGGCTCAGAGCTCACTGCGAGCTCCTCAAGCATGAGACCAGTGCCGCCCTGCTGGATTTGCTCCTGGAGAAGGGTGTTGCCAGGCCAGAACAAGTAAGCAGCCTGGGGCCAGGCTTCAATTCCCCCATGAGTCACGTGGCTTCCCCAGCCACGCCTGCTGGTCCCTCAGAGCCTTTGAGGCCATGGCAGTGCACTTCTCTGGGGAGCCTGGGGACATTGCTCTCTCTGGCAGCTTTCCAAGTCTCCCCGTGCCTCCTGCAGGTGCCTGCCTTGGTGAGGTACATTCACCGATGGCTCCTGGCCAACGATTCTGCCGAGCACAGGCTGGACAAGGCCCTGCTGAAACTCACCAAAGCACACCCGGCTGACGCAGTCGTGACGCTCCTGCGTGCGGCCCCGTCCTGTGACAGGTATGGGGCCCACCTGCCCAGAGGGCTCAGGCCTCCCAAGCCCATCACCCTGTACTGCCTGGCCCAGCTGTCTGAGCAACAGAGAGTTCCAGAACCCTCTGGCTGCTGCCTTTCCCAGCCCTGGCATGTCAGCCCCTGAGCCTGCTGCCATGCTGCCTTGCTGCCCCTCAGGGCCTGTCCTCACAGAGCTGGGCTGCTTGGCTGCTGCCAGCAAGGGCCACTGGGCAGAGGCAGAGCCGGCGGTCAGCCCGGGCCCCTAGGGATGCCCAGGCCACGATGCTGTGTCTGAGACCCCCCATGAGACAGAGCTCTAACCCTGCAGAGCTGCCATCTCCATGTGGAAGACCATCGTGTGCTCGTCCAGGACTGCCGAGCCAGTGCAGCTGATCCTCCTGGATGTGCTAGGGAGCTGGCCAGAGTACAGCACGTGCACCTCAGATGGGGACAAAACGGCTGTCTTTGCCCTGGCTGTGAGTTTCCGCAACTGGCCTTTGCTGGCCCCAAGGCCACCTCTCCAGCAGCTCTCCATCCTCCTTCCCCCACTGCATCTGCCTGCCTCAGGCGCTGGCCAGAAACCTGGCCCAGGGGCAGCTTCAGGCCCACCAGGCCCCGCGCTCCCCCTGCCTCTCTCCGGGCCTCTCCCTGCCACGCTCGGGCCCTGCCACATGGACACCTCGGCACTGAGCGCTGTCTCGGGGGCCTTTGTCCTTTGCAGGCAACCGTGGTGATGTGGAAGATCCTCCAGGAGTCCTCTGTCCCACGTGTAGTGAGGCCATATTTCCCCCGCCTTTTTGTTCATCTGCTCTTCCAAGTGTTCTCCAGCACAGAAGAGATGCCACAGGAGGTCCAAACCTTCTGGAAGGATTGCCTGGAAGAGCACGGTCTTGCCACCAGCCCCAACAGGTGCTCCATCCCACTCCTCCTGTCCTTGACACATGGCCTGCAAAGGAGCCAGTGCTGCCAGTGTGACCCGGGCTTTGCTGTGCACACAGGTTTGCAGTGCAGACTCTGAAGTCCCTGCTCTGCCAAAAGCACTACAAGGATGTGGTGGTGTCAGTGGAACGCAAGCGTGGCTGGGACACGCTGCTCTGTGCTGACACCCGCCACTATGCTGTGGGTCTGCTGGCCAGGTGAGACTCTCTTTCTCCCCATTGATCCTGCCATTTGTGCTCTGTGCCCGAGCTGTCCCACACATTCCCCAAGGCCCTGGGACACACTGAGGGACGGCTAACGACACACTGAGGGACGGCCAAGCAGACTGGAAAAGGCTGGGAAGGGAGAGAGCACAGGAGGAGACACCTCCTAAAGGGCCCACGTCCCCTTGCAGGGTGGTGGTAAAAGACCACCAGGCTCTGTAAGCCTGTCCTTGGAGAGATTTGCTCAGCTTCCTGCTCCCTTTTTTGCCCTCCTAGGGAGATGCGCCATGCTTGTCATCGCTTGTGTTCCAGTATTGCACTCCACCTCCTCTGGCTGCTCAGCACACAGGAGCCACACTGGGATCTGCCTGCCCTGGCATTCCTTGTGGAGGTGAGCCGGGTGTCCAGCGCTGCCTGGCTGAGCAGCCTCCCAGCTCTCTGCCCTCTCGTGGCAGCAGCCGCCTGGGACGGTGCCCGCACCCTGTGCTGCTGCTGCTGCTGCTGCGTCCTGGGCCCAGCCCTGTGCGGCTGCGGGCTCCTGCCGGCCGGCTCCCCCGTCACTGGCCTGTGCCTTTCAGGTCCTCATGTGCCTGGATTCTAATGAATGTGGCGACAGTGTTGTGAAGGTCTCTTCAAGGTACCTGCAGAGCGAGTGCAGGGAGAGGCGTCGCCTGGCGCTCAGGGCCCTTCTCGAGCTCATTGATGATCCCTCAATGGTGAGAAGGGGGCAGTGGCTGAAGCTGCGCTGGGAACTCAGTCACTTGGCCTGACCTGGGCTTTGGGCACTGGGGCAGCTGCTCCCAGCTCTCCTGCCTCCTGCTTCAGCTGCCCCAGTGCTTCAGGACAGTCCTTTGGCCTCTGGGCCCTGTGGCAGTAGGGTGGGACTTCACAGACTTGTGTTCCGCACAGGCCGAAAGAATGTGGAGCTTGACCAAAAGCCTCATGCACCTACTGGGGGACAATGATGCAGAGATAGCTGGGATGACACTCATCACACTCAGCTTTATACTCCTGCACAAACACATTCTGCTGTCAACCCCCATTGCCATGCAGCTGGCTGAGGCACTCCTGCCACTCTTTGACCACGTAAGGCTCCGTGCCCCCAGCTACAGCCACTGGCTGCTGCCTGGAAACTGTGTGCCCTGTGCATTTCCAGCCCTGTGCCCAGGGCGCCCTGGAGGAGCCAATGCTCAAGTGTTTTTTCTTGTTTTTTTCATCTAGGATAATAGCCAGGTACAGCTGCTCTCCATAAAACTCTTCCGAGACATGATGGAGTATTTGGAAGAGAGAGAAAAACCTTTGGAAAGCCCTGTGCAACAGAGCCTGCTTCCACTCTTCTTCCACTGCAATGATGAGAATCAGCATGTGGCAGAGGTGAGGACTCCTGGGCTGCTGCTGTCCGCCTGGCAGGGGGCTCGGCTGCCTCCTGCCCTGCGCCTGCTGGACCGCAGCCTCCTCCAGGCCATGGCAGGGGGAGGCGGGACCCGTGCCCTGGGCTGCGGGGCCATCTCTGCGTCTCTGCTGCTCTCCAGGCTTCTCGGGAAACGCTGCTTTATGCGGTCAAGTTCATGAAGAGGAGGGATCTCAAAAAGCTGCTGAAGGAGCAGAAACTGTGGAAGTTCAGCAAGTGCCTGGTAAGGACGGCCCGGAATCCCCAACTCAGCCAGGAGAAGGCCCCTGAGGGCGGTGCTCAGTGTGCGAGCCGGGCAGCTGTGCCCCTGCGCGCTGCTGCAGCCAGAGGCCGCGCGGGCTCTTCTCCAGGCTCCCGTGGGCCCGAGCCGGGTGCCCATGGAGCCCCGGCCCGGCGGGGCTGCGAGGCAGGGGCGGCACCGCGGCTCCCCGGGCAGCAGCCGGCCCCTTCCCCCTCCCTTCAGGAGCCCGGCGCCAGCGGCTGCTGGCCGCGCCTCGGGGCTGTGCGGGCAGGGGAGCCCGGGGCGGGGCGCAGGCAGCGCCCGGCCCAGGGGCTGAGCCCGCGCCAACCCTTCCCTCCTGCCACTCTCTGCAGCTGGCAGAGGACAGGAGCAGAGCGGCCGAGCACCTGCGCCGGGCCCTGCGCTACCTGGAGAGCCCACAGGAGCCCCTGCGAGAGGCGGCCATCAGGTTCATGGGTGAGTTACAAGCCCGGGCTCCCTCCCCAGCCCGCCGCAGCTCGGCCCCAGCCCCGCCTGTTGCCCCGACAGCGGCAGCCGGGCCCGGCGCCGTGGAGCCCCGCCTGGCCTGGGCATTGCTGCTGCCGCCCTCTGACAGCCGTGCCCTGGGGCGACAGCGCGCTGCATGGGCTGAGCTGAGCGCTGCCGGGCCAGCAGCCCGTGTGGCCACAGCGCCGGCAGCGCTGCTGGCAGGGAGCTGAGCCGCTGGGGCCGTGACAGACTCTGTGTTCACAGGCATGGCCGGGCGGCACCTGAGGGGGCAGCAGCAAGAGCTGCAGCGGATCTGCACTGGTGAGTGAGGGGAGCGGGCTGACAGCGGGGGCTGCTGGGGGGAGCTGCAAGCCCTGCCCCGGCTGCGGAGGGCTCTGCTCCCGTGGGCAGAGCACACGGAGATTTCAGGGCCACGTGGGCCATTCGTGGCCAGCAGCTTCGGGCTGATCCCCTTGCTCCCTTTGCTCCCTCCTGGCCATGGCAATAGCCGGCTTGAGATGGCACTTGCAGGGGGCTCTTCCTCGGCTCCCTGCAGCTCCAGCTTCTGACCGTGCCTCTGTTCCTCTCTCTCGCAGCCCTGGAAGACAAAACGAATGACGTCAGCCTCGCCGTCGGAAGCCTGGCAATTCAAACGCTGTGCCTCATCAGGTCAGGAGAGCGGGCTCCCATCTCCAGGTTCCAGTGGCTCCAAAATCACCTGCGCAGGGTGTGGAAGACATGGCCCCATCTGTCACAGCTCGGCTGCCTGCCCTGCCAGAGCTCTGTGGAGAGGTGATCCCAGAAGCTCTTTTTGTTGGGGCCACCTGAATCAGGTTTTATTTTGTTTTTCTTCAAGAATTTTCTTTTCATTGGTTTTTTTTTTTTTCTTTTACCATGTAAATATAGACTATGTTAACATACACAGACTCCCAGCATTTTTCTTTTGCTGCCCAGGGTCCGTAGGGCATAGGGGAGGAGGGGGAAATGGGTGCTTGCGCTCAGCCAGCTGCCCAGGCGTGCAGTGGGCCAGGTGAAATGGCCAGAAGCCCCTTGGCCTTTGGTGGTTCTGCTGAAGCCTTTGTGCTGCCCAGAGAGCGGCTGGGCAGGGGCCGGAGCTGCGGGGATCCCTGCCAGAGCGGTGCCTGGAGATGGTCACAAGCCCTGTGCCAGGCAGGAAGCGCCAGCCGTGTCCTCCTGCCCGTGTGCTGCTGGCTGCCTTGCTGAGGGCTCCCAGGTGCCTCTGGATGGGGCTGCTCTGGAGCTGCTGTGGGGCTGCGGCGCTGCTGCCGGGCGGCTCGGCCAGGCTGGGGCAGCCCCTGAGGGGCTGGGGCGCTGGCAAGCCCCGGGCAATGGGCTGTCAGAGGCCACAAGCAGCCGCCTTGTTCCTGCCAGAGTTGACTTGCAAGACGCATCCTTGGCACTCTGCAACTAACAGCATCAGTGTTGTTGGAAACCCAAATGCAGAGAAATCTCAGACCTTTGGTCTTGTCAGCAAAGCTTAGAATTAAACACAGGATTTGATCTGAGACCTAGGAAAGGGCTCCCAAACTTAGGTGCTAGAAGCGAGAATGCGGATTTCTAGTCTATAGCAGCAACACGGGGAGAAAAGTTGAAGTGGAGGAAAGTTTAGAGTTTTCGAGTTCAAGATCTAGGAAGAAATCAAAGTAGTTCCAATGCTAAACAAGAAGATTAGGATGCAGTGCTGTAGGTTTGTGTGTCATAGCATGATTGGCTAAGGAAGCTTACACTGTTAGCATGATGTGGGGACCCAGGAAATTCCTCTGGCTGCCCTGCAGGACTCGAGAGCCTGTCAGAGGGCTCAGAGACCTTGGCACAGAGCCCAAGACCCCCGTGCCTTTGATTTAGCACTTGGAAAAAACAATCACCAACCTTGTATGAAGAATGACCAGCCACAAAAAATGAAGTAGAATGATAGTGAATTTATCCCAGAGTGGAACAATAGATTTTGAGGGTTTTTAGAATGGGGCTTCAGGGGGCAAGATGGAGGAATCTGGGCATGTCCAGCCTTTCTCCTTCTTCTTCTTGGCCTCCATCTTCTGGTTGATGTTGGTACTTTGAGATTGGTCTAGAGTAGAAGCTCACTGTCTAACATAGATGATAGGGATTGGAAAGTAATTGTAAATATTGTACAGGTAGTTTTTAGTATAAAAAGATAACACCACCCCAGGGGAGGCAGAGTTCCTTAGACTGTCTTGCTGAGCAGACCTCGGCAGGACAGGAGAAAGAATTTTATAGATAAGATACAATAAACAACCTTGAGACTGAGAAATTAAGAGCTCTGACTCCTTCTTCAACCACCGGGCTGGGACAAGAGACTTTTTAACTTATCTCAGGGTCACTCTGACCAGCTAGAGACCCCGAGAGCATGAGTCCGTAAGATGAAATCTTGAAGACTGGGTCCAAAACATAAATACCCTTGTTGGCCATGCCTTCTTGGCCAAGAAATCCTTCAAAGCTCTTGTAACTACAAGTCTTGCGGCCCTGTGAGCCATGCGGTGGAGATGTGAGCCCAACTCAACCTTCCTGCCTATGTAGAAGAGAAAAAAAAGCAATGGCATCATCTAAAAAACTCAGAGGTCCACTCTCTAGCTTGTTCCAAACCCCTTCCAATCCCCCAAAGTGTGATTTAGCTACAAATAGATGACAAGGACTCTTAGGGCTGCCTCTTTGACTCCAGAGCGGCTGCTTTAGAATCTTTCACATATCCCTGTGTAGTTAGGTGCCAGAAATGGATCATTTGAAGAAACTTTCCCAGCTGACTTGCATGGAGGCTTGTTTGAAGGGTGTTTGAATGGAAAGCCTCCCAGCAGAGGTCTGGGCTTTGGCCTAGCTGTGTCCCCTGCTGATTGTGAAGCGTGTCATCAGCTGAAGTGCTATCTGGGCTACAAATATCATCCAGTCAATTGGACTTGCTCTTTTTGGCCTATAAAAGCTGGACCCACTTTTGGGGCAAATTTGGAGACCTCATCTATGGGTGGATGGAACACCTAGGATTTTCCCAGTTGTTGGGAATGGTTCTCCAGGTCCCTGGAGTAAAACGGGGCTGCCCAGCAACTGCGCATCTGCAAGATGACAAACAATTGTCTTGGTTTGAAGAGAGAGGTGTCTGCTAAGGAAGGCAGAAGTCTTCTCTGAAATGTTAAATGTAAATCCCCTGCCTTCAAATGATTCTCATTTAGAAATTCAAATGCTCTCAGGGAAAGATATGGGGATAGGCCTGAGCCCGCAGAGCAGGGCGGCCTTTGCTTATGGTCTGAGCCCTTCCTAAAGATCCTGTCAGGCTGTCTTAGACACCTGGGGCCAGGGATTCCTTCCAAGCTGGGCCACTTTGGCTGGCCCGGGGCCAGCCCCAGGGCAGGAGGCAGTGTGTGCAAGGCCCCTGGCTGGCACGCTGCAGCACGGTCACCGTGCCATGGAACGGAACCCGGTCACCAAGGTCCCTTTGTGACACGTGGGAAATAGAAGCTTGCCCGGGTGCTGGGAACAGGCAACGGGGCACAACGGGACAGAGCAGTGCTGTGAGGAGCCCCCACACAGCGCACTCATTCCCGTCTGACCAGAAGCTTTTCTGCAGCCTTGTTCCTGCAGCTGAGCTCGAGGCCAGAGCACAGGACTCGGTGACCCGTGGCCTTCCGAGGCTTCTATTCTGCAGCTGCCCTCAAGGGCAGAGCGTGGGACTTGGTGCCCCAGAGCTTTCCCAAGGCGTCTCTCCTGCAAGTAGCTCCTGTCACAGACATGGAGCAGAGACCCCCGAGAGTGGCCAAGATGGCCTGGATGGAGGAGGAGGAGGAAGAAGAAGGACCTGGAGCAGCCCCAGCACAGGAGACTGAAGAGGTGGTGCCCTTCCATCCACCGCAGGAGGGTGAGTGGCAGAGCTGGGTTGCAGGGCTGGAGCCTGCAGCCAACTTGGCCCCATGCCATGCCATGCCATGCCATGCCATGCCATGCCATGCCATGCCATGCCATGCCATGCCATGCCATGCCATGCCATGCCATGCCATGCCATGCCATCCCCTGGGGAAATGGCCATGGACAGGTGGGAAGAGGGGCCGGGCAGACACCCCACAGCTCCCTTGCTCCATCCCCCTGGGGCATCCCAGGGCTCTCCCTGCCTGGGGAGCGCAGGGCTGGGCTGTGTTCTCCGGCCTCTCCCGCAGCCCCTCAGCTCTGGCTGCGCTCCCTCTTTGCCAGATGAAGCTGTGGAGCGCACACAAGAGCAGGAATCCAGCCGTGGCCGCTTCCACAGAACAGCGCAGGTACCTGCAGCCACCTCCACCTGGGCTGGGCCTGCTGTCCCTGCTCAGCCCAGCACCGTGTGTGCAGCACGCCATGCAACATCCCCGGCTTCTTGCCCTTCTCCTACAGCTCGTTTGCAACTTCATCCGGAGCATTCGGCAGGAGACCCGCACCATGGGCACTGGGCTCAGAGCTCACTGCGAGCTCCTCAAGCATGAGACCAGTGCCGCCCTGCTGGATTTGCTCCTGGAGAAGGGTGTTGCCAGGCCAGAACAAGTAAGCAGCCTGGGGCCAGGCTTCAATTCCCCCATGAGTCACGTGGCTTCCCCAGCCACGCCTGCTGGTCCCTCAGAGCCTTTGAGGCCATGGCAGTGCACTTCTCTGGGGAGCCTGGGGACATTGCTCTCTCTGGCAGCTTTCCAAGTCTCCCCGTGCCTCCTGCAGGTGCCTGCCTTGGTGAGGTACATTCACCGATGGCTCCTGGCCAACGATTCTGCCGAGCACAGGCTGGACAAGGCCCTGCTGAAACTCACCAAAGCACACCCGGCTGACGCAGTCGTGACGCTCCTGCGTGCGGCCCCGTCCTGTGACAGGTATGGGGCCCACCTGCCCAGAGGGCTCAGGCCTCCCAAGCCCATCACCCTGTACTGCCTGGCCCAGCTGTCTGAGCAACAGAGAGTTCCAGAACCCTCTGGCTGCTGCCTTTCCCAGCCCTGGCATGTCAGCCCCTGAGCCTGCTGCCATGCTGCCTTGCTGCCCCTCAGGGCCTGTCCTCACAGAGCTGGGCTGCTTGGCTGCTGCCAGCAAGGGCCACTGGGCAGAGGCAGAGCCGGCGGTCAGCCCGGGCCCCTAGGGATGCCCAGGCCACGATGCTGTGTCTGAGACCCCCCATGAGACAGAGCTCTAACCCTGCAGAGCTGCCATCTCCATGTGGAAGACCATCATGTGCTCGTCCAGGACTGCCGAGCCAGTGCAGCTGATCCTCCTGGATGTGCTAGGGAGCTGGCCAGAGTACAGCACGTGCACCTCAGATGGGGACAAAACGGCTGTCTTTGCCCTGGCTGTGAGTTTCCGCAACTGGCCTTTGCTGGCCCCAAGGCCACCTCTCCAGCAGCTCTCCATCCTCCTTCCCCCACTGCATCTGCCTGCCTCAGGCGCTGGCCAGAAACCTGGCCCAGGGGCAGCTTCAGGCCCACCAGGCCCCGCGCTCCCCCTGCCTCTCTCCGGGCCTCTCCCTGCCACGCTCGGGCCCTGCCACATGGACACCTCGGCACTGAGCGCTGTCTCGGGGGCCTTTGTCCTTTGCAGGCAACCGTGGTGATGTGGAAGATCCTCCAGGAGTCCTCTGTCCCACGTGTAGTGAGGCCATATTTCCCCCGCCTTTTTGTTCATCTGCTCTTCCAAGTGTTCTCCAGCACAGAAGAGATGCCACAGGAGGTCCAAACCTTCTGGAAGGATTGCCTGGAAGAGCACGGTCTTGCCACCAGCCCCAACAGGTGCTCCATCCCACTCCTCCTGTCCTTGACACGTGGCCTGCAAAGGAGCCAGTGCTGCCAGTGTGACCCGGGCTTTGCTGTGCACACAGGTTTGCAGTGCAGACTCTGAAGTCCCTGCTCTGCCAAAAGCACTACAAGGATGTGGTGGTGTCAGTGGAACGCAAGCGTGGCTGGGACACGCTGCTCTGTGCTGACACCCGCCACTATGCTGTGGGTCTGCTGGCCAGGTGAGACTCTCTTTCTCCCCATTGATCCTGCCATTTGTGCTCTGTGCCCGAGCTGTCCCACACATTCCCCAAGGCCCTGGGACACACTGAGGGACGGCTAACGACACACTGAGGGACGGCCAAGCAGACTGGAAAAGGCTGGGAAGGGAGAGAGCACAGGAGGAGACACCTCCTAAAGGGCCCAGGTCCCCTTGCAGGGTGGTGGTAAAAGACCACCAGGCTCTGTAAGCCTGTCCTTGGAGAGATTTGCTCAGCTTCCTGCTCCCTTTTTTGCCCTCCTAGAGAGATGCGCCATGCTTGTCATCGCTTGTGTTCCAGTATTGCACTCCACCTCCTCTGGCTGCTCAGCACACAGGAGCCACACTGGGATCTGCCTGCCCTGGCATTCCTTGTGGAGGTGAGCCGGGTGTCCAGCGCTGCCTGGCTGAGCAGCCTCCCAGCTCTCTGCCCTCTCGTGGCAGCAGCCGCCTGGGACGGTGCCCGCACCCTGTGCTGCTGCTGCTGCTGCTGCGTCCTGGGCCCAGCCCTGTGCGGCTGCGGGCTCCTGCCGGCCGGCTCCCCCGTCACTGGCCTGTGCCTTTCAGGTCCTCGTGTGCCTGGATTCTAATGAATGTGGCGACAGTGTTGTGAAGGTCTCTTCAAGGTACCTGCAGAGCGAGTGCAGGGAGAGGCGTCGCCTGGCGCTCAGGGCCCTTCTCGAGCTCATTGATGATCCCTCAATGGTGAGAAGGGGGCAGTGGCTGAAGCTGCGCTGGGAACTCAGTCACTTGGCCTGACCTGGGCTTTGGGCACTGGGGCAGCTGCTCCCAGCTCTCCTGCCTCCTGCTTCAGCTGCCCCAGTGCTTCAGGACAGTCCTTTGGCCTCTGGGCCCTGTGGCAGTAGGGTGGGACTTCACAGACTTGTGTTCCGCACAGGCCGAAAGAATGTGGAGCTTGACCAAAAGCCTCATGCACCTACTGGGGGACAATGATGCAGAGATAGCTGGGATGACACTCATCACACTCAGCTTTATACTCCTGCACAAACACATTCTGCTGTCAACCCCCATTGCCATGCAGCTGGCTGAGGCACTCCTGCCACTCTTTGACCACGTAAGGCTCCGTGCCCCCAGCTACAGCCACTGGCTGCTGCCTGGAAACTGTGTGCCCTGTGCATTTCCAGCCCTGTGCCCAGGGCGCCCTGGAGGAGCCAATGCTCAAGTGTTTTTTCTTGTTTTTTTCATCTAGGATAATAGCCAGGTACAGCTGCTCTCCATAAAACTCTTCCGAGACATGATGGAGTATTTGGAAGAGAGAGAAAAACCTTTGGAAAGCCCTGTGCAACAGAGCCTGCTTCCACTCTTCTTCCACTGCAATGATGAGAATCAGCATGTGGCAGAGGTGAGGACTCCTGGGCTGCTGCTGTCCGCCTGGCAGGGGGCTCGGCTGCCTCCTGCCCTGCGCCTGCTGGACCGCAGCCTCCTCCAGGCCATGGCAGGGGGAGGCGGGACCCGTGCCCTGGGCTGCGGGGCCATCTCTGCGTCTCTGCTGCTCTCCAGGCTTCTCGGGAAACGCTGCTTTATGCGGTCAAGTTCATGAAGAGGAGGGATCTCAAAAAGCTGCTGAAGGAGCAGAAACTGTGGAAGTTCAGCAAGTGCCTGGTAAGGACGGCCCGGAATCCCCAACTCAGCCAGGAGAAGGCCCCTGAGGGCGGTGCTCAGTGTGCGAGCCGGGCAGCTGTGCCCCTGCGCGCTGCTGCAGCCAGAGGCCGCGCGGGCTCTTCTCCAGGCTCCCGTGGGCCCGAGCCGGGTGCCCATGGAGCCCCGGCCCGGCGGGGCTGCGAGGCAGGGGCGGCACCGCGGCTCCCCGGGCAGCAGCCGGCCCCTTCCCCCTCCCTTCAGGAGCCCGGCTCCAGCGGCTGCTGGCCGCGCCTCGGGGCTGTGCGGGCAGGGGAGCCCGGGGCGGGGCGCAGGCAGCGCCCGGCCCAGGGGCTGAGCCCGCGCCAACCCTTCCCTCCTGCCGCTCTCTGCAGCTGGCAGAGGACAGGAGCAGAGCGGCCGAGCACCTGCGCCGGGCCCTGCGCTACCTGGAGAGCCCACAGGAGCCCCTGCGAGAGGCGGCCATCAGGTTCATGGGTGAGTTACAAGCCCGGGCTCCCTCCCCAGCCCGCCGCAGCTCGGCCCCAGCCCCGCCTGTTGCCCCGACAGCGGCAGCCGGGCCCGGCGCCGTGGAGCCCCGCCTGGCCTGGGCATTGCTGCTGCCGCCCTCTGACAGCCGTGCCCTGGGGCGACAGCGCGCTGCATGGGCTGAGCTGAGCGCTGCCGGGCCAGCAGCCCGTGTGGCCACAGCGCCGGCAGCGCTGCTGGCAGGGAGCTGTGCCGCTGGGGCCGTGACAGACTCTGTGTTCACAGGCATGGCCGGGCGGCACCTGAGGGGGCAGCAGCAAGAGCTGCAGCGGATCTGCACTGGTGAGTGAGGGCAGCGGGCTGACAGCGGGGGCTGCTGGGGGGAGCTGCAAGCCCTGCCCCGGCTGCGGAGGGCTCTGCTCCCGTGGGCAGAGCACACGGAGATTTCAGGGCCACGTGGGCCATTCGTGGCCAGCAGCTTCGGGCTGATCCCCTTGCTCCCTTTGCTCCCTCCTGGCCATGGCAATAGCCGGCTTGGGATGGCACTTGCAGGGGGCTCTTCCTCGGCTCCCTGCAGCTCCAGCTTCTGACCGTGCCTCTGTTCCTCTCTCTCGCAGCCCTGGAAGACAAAACGAATGACGTCAGCCTCGCCGTCGGAAGCCTGGCAATTCAAACGCTGTGCCTCCTCAGGTCAGGAGAGCGGGCTCCCATCTCCAGGTTCCAGTGGCTCCAAAATCACCTGCGCAGGGCGTGGAAGACATGGCCCCGTCTGTCACAGCTCGGCTGCCTGCCCTGCCAGAGCTCTGTGGAGAGGTGATCCCAGAAGCTCTTTTTGTTGGGGCCACCTGAATCAGGTTTTATTTTGTTTTTCTTCAAGAATTTTCTTTTCATTGGTTTTTTTTTTTTTCTTTTACCATGTAAATATAGACTATGTTAACATACACAGACTCCCAGCATTTTTCTTTTGCTGCCCAGGGTCCGTAGGGCATAGGGGAGGAGGGGGAAATGGGTGCTTGCGCTCAGCCAGCTGCCCAGGCGTGCAGTGGGCCAGGTGAAATGGCCAGAAGCCCCTTGGCCTTTGGTGGTTCTGCTGAAGCCTTTGTGCTGCCCAGAGAGCGGCTGGGCAGGGGCCAGAGCTGCGGGGATCCCTGCCAGAGCGGTGCCTGGAGATGGTCACAAGCCCTGTGCCAGGCAGGAAGCGCCAGCCGTGTCCTCCTGCCTGTGTGCTGCTGGCTGCCTTGCTGAGGGCTCCCAGGTGCCTCTGGATGGGGCTGCTCTGGAGCTGCTGTGGGGCTGCGGCGCTGCTGCCGGGCGGCTCGGCCAGGCTGGGGCAGCCCCTGAGGGGCTGGGGCGCTGGCAAGCCCCGGGCAATGGGCTGTCAGAGGCCACAAGCAGCCGCCTTGTTCCTGCCAGAGTTGACTTGCAAGACGCATCCTTGGCACTCTGCAACTAACAGCATCAGTGTTGTTGGAAACCCAAATGCAGAGAAATCTCAGACCTTTGGTCTTGTCAGCAAAGCTTAGAATTAAACACAGGATTTGATCTGAGACCTAGGAAAGGGCTCCCAAACTTAGGTGCTAGAAGCGAGAATGCGGATTTCTAGTCTATAGCAGCAACACGGGGAGAAAAGTTGAAGTGGAGGAAAGTTTAGAGTTTTCGAGTTCAAGATCTAGGAAGAAATCAAAGTAGTTACAATGCTAAACAAGAAGATTAGGATGCAGTGCTGTAGGTTTGTGTGTCATAGCATGATTGGCTAAGGAAGCTTACACTGTTAGCATGATGTGGGGACCCAGGAAATTCCTCTGGCTGCCCTGCAGGACTCGAGAGCCTGTCAGAGGGCTCAGAGACCTTGGCACAGAGCCCAAGACCCCCGTGCCTTTGATTTAGCACTTGGAAAAAACAATCACCAACCTTGTATGAAGAATGACCAGCCACAAAAAATGAAGTAGAATGATAGTGAATTTATCCCAGAGTGGAACAATAGATTTTGAGGGTTTTTAGAATGGGGCTTCAGGGGGCAAGATGGAGGAATCTGGGCATGTCCAGCCTTTCTCCTTCTTCTTCTTGGCCTCCATCTTCTGGTTGATGTTGGTACTTTGAGATTGGTCTAGAGTAGAAGCTCACTGTCTAACATAGATGATAGGGATTGGAAAGTAATTGTAAATATTGTACTGGTAGTTTTTAGTATAAAAAGATAACACCACCCCAGGGGAGGCAGAGTTCCTTAGACTGTCTTGCTGAGCAGACCTCGGCAGGACAGGAGAAAGAATTTTATAGATAAGATACAATAAACAACCTTGAGACTGAGAAATTAAGAGCTCTGACTCCTTCTTCAACCACCGGGCTGGGACAAGAGACTTTTTAACTTATCTCAGGGTCACTCTGACCAGCTAGAGACCCCGAGAGCATGAGTCCGTAAGATGAAATCTTGAAGACTGGGTCCAAAACATAAATACCCTTGTTGGCCATGTCTTCTTGGCCAAGAAATCCTTCAAAGCTCTTGTAACTACAAGTCTTGCGGCCCTGTGAGCCATGCGGTGGAGATGTGAGCCCAACTCAACCTTCCTGCCTATGTAGAAGAGAAAAAAAAGCAATGGCATCATCTAAAAAACTCAGAGGTCCACTCTCTAGCTTGTTCCAAACCCCTTCCAATCCCCCAAAGTGTGATTTAGCTACAAATAGATGACAAGGACTCTTAGGGCTGCCTCTTTGACTCCAGAGCGGCTGCTTTAGAATCTTTCACATATCCCTGTGTAGTTAGGTGCCAGAAATGGATCATTTGAAGAAACTTTCCCAGCTGACTTGCATGGAGGCTTGTTTGAAGGGTGTTTGAATGGAAAGCCTCCCAGCAGAGGTCTGGGCTTTGGCCTAGCTGTGTCCCCTGCTGATTGTGAAGCGTGTCATCAGCTGAAGTGCTATCTGGGCTACAAATATCATCCAGTCAATTGGACTTGCTCTTTTTGGCCTATAAAAGCTGGACCCACTTTTGGGGCAAATTTGGAGACCTCATCTATGGGTGGATGGAACACCTAGGATTTTCCCAGTTGTTGGGAATGGTTCTCCAGGTCCCTGGAGTAAAACGGGGCTGCCCAGCAACTGCGCATCTGCAAGATGACAAACAATTGTCTTGGTTTGAAGAGAGAGGTGTCTGCTAAGGAAGGCAGAAGTCTTCTCTGAAATGTTAAATGTAAATCCCCTGCCTTCAAATGATTCTCATTTAGAAATTCAAATGCTCTCAGGGAAAGATATGGGGATAGGCCTGAGCCCGCAGAGCAGGGCGGCCTTTGCTTATGGTCTGAGCCCTTCCTAAAGATCCTGTCAGGCTGTCTTAGACACCTGGGGCCAGGGATTCCTTCCAAGCTGGGCCACTTTGGCTGGCCCGGGGCCAGCCCCAGGGCAGGAGGCAGTGTGTGCAAGGCCCCTGGCTGGCACGCTGCAGCACAGTCACCGTGCCATGGAACGGAACCCGGTCACCAAGGTCCCTTTGTGACATGTGGGAAATAGAAGCTTGCCCGGGTGCTGGGAACAGGCAACGGGGCACAACGGGACAGAGCAGTGCTGTGAGGAGCCCCCACACAGCGCACTCATTCCCGTCTGACCAGAAGCTTTTCTGCAGCCTTGTTCCTGCAGCTGAGCTCGAGGCCAGAGCACAGGACTCGGTGACCCGTGGCCTTCCGAGGCTTCTATTCTGCAGCTGCCCTCAAGGGCAGAGCGTGGGACTTGGTGCCCCAGAGCTTTCCCAAGGCGTCTCTCCTGCAAGTAGCTCCTGTCACAGACATGGAGCAGAGACCCCCGAGAGTGGCCAAGATGGCCTGGATGGAGGAGGAGGAGGAAGAAGAAGGACCTGGAGCAGCCCCAGCACAGGAGACTGAAGAGGTGGTGCCCTTCCATCCACCGCAGGAGGGTGAGTGGCAGAGCTGGGTTGCAGGGCTGGAGCCTGCAGCCAACTTGGCCCCATGCCATGCCATGCCATGCCATGCCATGCCATGCCATGCCATGCCATGCCATGCCATGCCATGCCATGCCATGCCATGCCATGCCATGCTATGCCATGCCATGCCATGCCATGCCATCCCCTGGGGAAATGGCCATGGACAGGTGGGAAGAGGGGCCGGGCAGACACCCCACAGCTCCCTTGCTCCATCCCCCTGGGGCATCCCAGGGCTCTCCCTGCCTGGGGAGCGCAGGGCTGGGCTGTGTTCTCCGGCCTCTCCCGCAGCCCCTCAGCTCTGGCTGCGCTCCCTCTTTGCCAGATGAAGCTGTGGAGCGCACACAAGAGCAGGAATCCAGCCGTGGCCGCTTCCACAGAACAGCGCAGGTACCTGCAGCCACCTCCACCTGGGCTGGGCCTGCTGTCCCTGCTCAGCCCAGCACCGTGTGTGCAGCACGCCATGCAACATCCCCGGCTTCTTGCCCTTCTCCTACAGCTCGTTTGCAACTTCATCCGGAGCATTCGGCAGGAGACCCGCACCATGGGCACTGGGCTCAGAGCTCACTGCGAGCTCCTCAAGCATGAGACCAGTGCCGCCCTGCTGGATTTGCTCCTGGAGAAGGGTGTTGCCAGGCCAGAACAAGTAAGCAGCCTGGGGCCAGGCTTCAATTCCCCCATGAGTCACGTGGCTTCCCCAGCCACGCCTGCTGGTCCCTCAGAGCCTTTGAGGCCATGGCAGTGCACTTCTCTGGGGAGCCTGGGGACATTGCCTACTCTGGCAGCTTTCCAAGTCTCCCAGTGCCTCCTGCAGGTGCCTGCCTTGGTGAGGTACATTCACCGATGGCTCCTGGCCAACGATTCTGCCGAGCACAGGCTGGACAAGGCCCTGCTGAAACTCACCAAAGCACACCCGGCTGACGCAGTCGTGACGCTCCTGCGTGCGGCCCCGTCCTGTGACAGGTATGGGGCCCACCTGCCCAGAGGGCTCAGGCCTCCCAAGCCCATCACCCTGTACTGCCTGGCCCAGCTGTCTGAGCAACAGAGAGTTCCAGAACCCTCTGGCTGCTGCCTTTCCCAGCCCTGGCATGTCAGCCCCTGAGCCTGCTGCCATGCTGCCTTGCTGCCCCTCAGGGCCTGTCCTCACAGAGCTGGGCTGCTTGGCTGCTGCCAGCAAGGGCCACTGGGCAGAGGCAGAGCCGGCGGTCAGCCCGGGCCCCTAGGGATGCCCAGGCCACGATGCTGTGTCTGAGACCCCCCATGAGACAGAGCTCTAACCCTGCAGAGCTGCCATCTCCATGTGGAAGACCATCATGTGCTCGTCCAGGACTGCCGAGCCAGTGCAGCTGATCCTCCTGGATGTGCTAGGGAGCTGGCCAGAGTACAGCACGTGCACCTCAGATGGGGACAAAACGGCTGTCTTTGCCCTGGCTGTGAGTTTCCGCAACTGGCCTTTGCTGGCCCCAAGGCCACCTCTCCAGCAGCTCTCCATCCTCCTTCCCCCACTGCATCTGCCTGCCTCAGGCGCTGGCCAGAAACCTGGCCCAGGGGCAGCTTCAGGCCCACTAGGCCCCGCGCTCCCCCTGCCTCTCTCCGGGCCTCTCCCTGCCACGCTCGGGCCCTGCCACATGGACACCTCGGCACTGAGCGCTGTCTCGGGGGCCTTTGTCCTTTGCAGGCAACCGTGGTGATGTGGAAGATCCTCCAGGAGTCCTCTGTCCCACGTGTAGTGAGGCCATATTTCCCCCGCCTTTTTGTTCATCTGCTCTTCCAAGTGTTCTCCAGCACAGAAGAGATGCCACAGGAGGTCCAAACCTTCTGGAAGGATTGCCTGGAAGAGCACGGTCTTGCCACCAGCCCCAACAGGTGCTCCATCCCACTCCTCCTGTCCTTGACACGTGGCCTGCAAAGGAGCCAGTGCTGCCAGTGTGACCCGGGCTTTGCTGTGCACACAGGTTTGCAGTGCAGACTCTGAAGTCCCTGCTCTGCCAAAAGCACTACAAGGATGTGGTGGTGTCAGTGGAACGCAAGCGTGGCTGGGACACGCTGCTCTGTGCTGACACCCGCCACTATGCTGTGGGTCTGCTGGCCAGGTGAGACTCTCTTTCTCCCCATTGATCCTGCCATTTGTGCTCTGTGCCCGAGCTGTCCCACACATTCCCCAAGGCCCTGGGACACACTGAGGGACGGCTAACGACACACTGAGGGACGGCCAAGCAGACTGGAAAAGGCTGGGAAGGGAGAGAGCACAGGAGGAGACACCTCCTAAAGGGCCCAGGTCCCCTTGCAGGGTGGTGGTAAAAGACCACCAGGCTCTGTAAGCCTGTCCTTGGAGAGATTTGCTCAGCTTCCTGCTCCCTTTTTTGCCCTCCTAGAGAGATGCGCCATGCTTGTCATCGCTTGTGTTCCAGTATTGCACTCCACCTCCTCTGGCTGCTCAGCACACAGGAGCCACACTGGGATCTGCCTGCCCTGGCATTCCTTGTGGAGGTGAGCCGGGTGTCCAGCGCTGCCTGGCTGAGCAGCCTCCCAGCTCTCTGCCCTCTCGTGGCAGCAGCCGCCTGGGACGGTGCCCGCACCCTGTGCTGCTGCTGCTGCTGCTGCGTCCTGGGCCCAGCCCTGTGCGGCTGCGGGCTCCTGCCGGCCGGCTCCCCCGTCACTGGCCTGTGCCTTTCAGGTCCTCGTGTGCCTGGATTCTAATGAATGTGGCGACAGTGTTGTGAAGGTCTCTTCAAGGTACCTGCAGAGCGAGTGCAGGGAGAGGCGTCGCCTGGCGCTCAGGGCCCTTCTCGAGCTCATTGATGATCCCTCAATGGTGAGAAGGGGGCAGTGGCTGAAGCTGCGCTGGGAACTCAGTCACTTGGCCTGACCTGGGCTTTGGGCACTGGGGCAGCTGCTCCCAGCTCTCCTGCCTCCTGCTTCAGCTGCCCCAGTGCTTCAGGACAGTCCTTTGGCCTCTGGGCCCTGTGGCAGTAGGGTGGGACTTCACAGACTTGTGTTCCGCACAGGCCGAAAGAATGTGGAGCTTGACCAAAAGCCTCATGCACCTACTGGGGGACAATGATGCAGAGATAGCTGGGATGACACTCATCACACTCAGCTTTATACTCCTGCACAAACACATTCTGCTGTCAACCCCCATTGCCATGCAGCTGGCTGAGGCACTCCTGCCACTCTTTGACCACGTAAGGCTCCGTGCCCCCAGCTACAGCCACTGGCTGCTGCCTGGAAACTGTGTGCCCTGTGCATTTCCAGCCCTGTGCCCAGGGCGCCCTGGAGGAGCCAATGCTCAAGTGTTTTTTCTTGTTTTTTTCATCTAGGATAATAGCCAGGTACAGCTGCTCTCCATAAAACTCTTCCGAGACATGATGGAGTATTTGGAAGAGAGAGAAAAACCTTTGGAAAGCCCTGTGCAACAGAGCCTGCTTCCACTCTTCTTCCACTGCAATGATGAGAATCAGCATGTGGCAGAGGTGAGGACTCCTGGGCTGCTGCTGTCCGCCTGGCAGGGGGCTCGGCTGCCTCCTGCCCTGCGCCTGCTGGACCGCAGCCTCCTCCAGGCCATGGCAGGGGGAGGCGGGACCCGTGCCCTGGGCTGCGGGGCCATCTCTGCGTCTCTGCTGCTCTCCAGGCTTCTCGGGAAACGCTGCTTTATGCGGTCAAGTTCATGAAGAGGAGGGATCTCAAAAAGCTGCTGAAGGAGCAGAAACTGTGGAAGTTCAGCAAGTGCCTGGTAAGGACGGCCCGGAATCCCCAACTCAGCCAGGAGAAGGCCCCTGAGGGCGGTGCTCAGTGTGCGAGCCGGGCAGCTGTGCCCCTGCGCGCTGCTGCAGCCAGAGGCCGCGCGGGCTCTTCTCCAGGCTCCCGTGGGCCCGAGCCGGGTGCCCATGGAGCCCCGGCCCGGCGGGGCTGCGGGGCAGGGGCGGCACCGCGGCTCCCCGGGCAGCAGCCGGCCCCTTCCCCCTCCCTTCAGGAGCCCGGCGCCAGCGGCTGCTGGCCGCGCCTCGGGGCTGTGCGGGCAGGGGAGGCCGGGGCGGGGCGCAGGCAGCGCCCGGCCCAGGGGCTGAGCCCGCGCCAACCCTTCCCTCCTGCCGCTCTCTGCAGCTGGCAGAGGACAGGAGCAGAGCGGCCGAGCACCTGCGCCGGGCCCTGCGCTACCTGGAGAGCCCACAGGAGCCCCTGCGAGAGGCGGCCATCAGGTTCATGGGTGAGTTACAAGCCCGGGCTCCCTCCCCAGCCCGCCGCAGCTCGGCCCCAGCCCCGCCTGTTGCCCCGACAGCGGCAGCCGGGCCCGGCGCCTTGGAGCCCCGCCTGGCCTGGGCATTGCTGCTGCCGCCCTCTGACAGCCGTGCCCTGGGGCGACAGCGCGCTGCAAGGGCTGAGCTGAGCGCTGCCGGGCCAGCAGCCCGTGTGGCCACAGCGCCGGCAGCGCTGCTGGCAGGGAGCTGAGCCGCTGGGGCCGTGACAGACTCTGTGTTCACAGGCATGGCCGGGCGGCACCTGAGGGGGCAGCAGCAAGAGCTGCAGCGGATCTGCACTGGTGAGTGAGGGGAGCGGGCTGACAGCGGGGGCTGCTGGGGGGAGCTGCAAGCCCTGCCCCGGCTGCGGAGGGCTCTGCTCCCGTGGGCAGAGCACACGGAGATTTCAGGGCCACGTGGGCCATTCGTGGCCAGCAGCTTCGGGCTGATCCCCTTGCTCCCTTTGCTCCCTCCTGGCCATGGCAATAGCCGGCTTGGGATGGCACTTGCAGGGGGCTCTTCCTCGGCTCCCTGCAGCTCCAGCTTCTGACCGTGCCTCTGTTCCTCTCTCTCGCAGCCCTGGAAGACAAAACGAATGACGTCAGCCTCGCCGTCGGAAGCCTGGCAATTCAAACGCTGTGCCTCCTCAGGTCAGGAGAGCGGGCTCCCATCTCCAGGTTCCAGTGGCTCCAAAATCACCTGCGCAGGGCGTGGAAGACATGGCCCCGTCTGTCACAGCTCGGCTGCCTGCCCTGCCAGAGCTCTGTGGAGAGGTGATCCCAGAAGCTCTTTTTGTTGGGGCCACCTGAATCAGGTTTTATTTTGTTTTTCTTCAAGAATTTTCTTTTCATTGGTTTTTTTTTTTTTCTTTTACCATGTAAATATAGACTATGTTAACATACACAGACTCCCAGCATTTTTCTTTTGCTGCCCAGGGTCCGTAGGGCATAGGGGAGGAGGGGGAAATGGGTGCTTGCGCTCAGCCAGCTGCCCAGGCGTGCAGTGGGCCAGGTGAAATGGCCAGAAGCCCCTTGGCCTTTGGTGGTTCTGCTGAAGCCTTTGTGCTGCCCAGAGAGCGGCTGGGCAGGGGCCGGAGCTGCGGGGATCCCTGCCAGAGCGGTGCCTGGAGATGGTCACAAGCCCTGTGCCAGGCAGGAAGCGCCAGCCGTGTCCTCCTGCCTGTGTGCTGCTGGCTGCCTTGCTGAGGGCTCCCAGGTGCCTCTGGATGGGGCTGCTCTGGAGCTGCTGTGGGGCTGCGGCGCTGCTGCCGGGCGGCTCGGCCAGGCTGGGGCAGCCCCTGAGGGGCTGGGGCGCTGGCAAGCCCCGGGCAATGGGCTGTCAGAGGCCACAAGCAGCCGCCTTGTTCCTGCCAGAGTTGACTTGCAAGACGCATCCTTGGCACTCTGCAACTAACAGCATCAGTGTTGTTGGAAACCCAAATGCAGAGAAATCTCAGACCTTTGGTCTTGTCAGCAAAGCTTAGAATTAAACACAGGATTTGATCTGAGACCTAGGAAAGGGCTCCCAAACTTAGGTGCTAGAAGCGAGAATGCGGATTTCTAGTCTATAGCAGCAACACGGGGAGAAAAGTTGAAGTGGAGGAAAGTTTAGAGTTTTCGAGTTCAAGATCTAGGAAGAAATCAAAGTAGTTACAATGCTAAACAAGAAGATTAGGATGCAGTGCTGTAGGTTTGTGTGTCATAGCATGATTGGCTAAGGAAGCTTACACTGTTAGCATGATGTGGGGACCCAGGAAATTCCTCTGGCTGCCCTGCAGGACTCGAGAGCCTGTCAGAGGGCTCAGAGACCTTGGCACAGAGCCCAAGACCCCCGTGCCTTTGATTTAGCACTTGGAAAAAACAATCACCAACCTTGTATGAAGAATGACCAGCCACAAAAAATGAAGTAGAATGATAGTGAATTTATCCCAGAGTGGAACAATAGATTTTGAGGGTTTTTAGAATGGGGCTTCAGGGGGCAAGATGGAGGAATCTGGGCATGTCCAGCCTTTCTCCTTCTTCTTCTTGGCCTCCATCTTCTGGTTGATGTTGGTACTTTGAGATTGGTCTAGAGTAGAAGCTCACTGTCTAACATAGATGATAGGGATTGGAAAGTAATTGTAAATATTGTACTGGTAGTTTTTAGTATAAAAAGATAACACCACCCCAGGGGAGGCAGAGTTCCTTAGACTGTCTTGCTGAGCAGACCTCGGCAGGACAGGAGAAAGAATTTTATAGATAAGATACAATAAACAACCTTGAGACTGAGAAATTAAGAGCTCTGACTCCTTCTTCAACCACCGGGCTGGGACAAGAGACTTTTTAACTTATCTCAGGGTCACTCTGACCAGCTAGAGACCCCGAGAGCATGAGTCCGTAAGATGAAATCTTGAAGACTGGGTCCAAAACATAAATACCCTTGTTGGCCATGTCTTCTTGGCCAAGAAATCCTTCAAAGCTCTTGTAACTACAAGTCTTGCGGCCCTGTGAGCCATGCGGTGGAGATGTGAGCCCAACTCAACCTTCCTGCCTATGTAGAAGAGAAAAAAAAGCAATGGCATCATCTAAAAAACTCAGAGGTCCACTCTCTAGCTTGTTCCAAACCCCTTCCAATCCCCCAAAGTGTGATTTAGCTACAAATAGATGACAAGGACTCTTAGGGCTGCCTCTTTGACTCCAGAGCGGCTGCTTTAGAATCTTTCACATATCCCTGTGTAGTTAGGTGCCAGAAATGGATCATTTGAAGAAACTTTCCCAGCTGACTTGCATGGAGGCTTGTTTGAAGGGTGTTTGAATGGAAAGCCTCCCAGCAGAGGTCTGGGCTTTGGCCTAGCTGTGTCCCCTGCTGATTGTGAAGCGTGTCATCAGCTGAAGTGCTATCTGGGCTACAAATATCATCCAGTCAATTGGACTTGCTCTTTTTGGCCTATAAAAGCTGGACCCACTTTTGGGGCAAATTTGGAGACCTCATCTATGGGTGGATGGAACACCTAGGATTTTCCCAGTTGTTGGGAATGGTTCTCCAGGTCCCTGGAGTAAAACGGGGCTGCCCAGCAACTGCGCATCTGCAAGATGACAAACAATTGTCTTGGTTTGAAGAGAGAGGTGTCTGCTAAGGAAGGCAGAAGTCTTCTCTGAAATGTTAAATGTAAATCCCCTGCCTTCAAATGATTCTCATTTAGAAATTCAAATGCTCTCAGGGAAAGATATGGGGATAGGCCTGAGCCCGCAGAGCAGGGCGGCCTTTGCTTATGGTCTGAGCCCTTCCTAAAGATCCTGTCAGGCTGTCTTAGACACCTGGGGCCAGGGATTCCTTCCAAGCTGGGCCACTTTGGCTGGCCCGGGGCCAGCCCCAGGGCAGGAGGCAGTGTGTGCAAGGCCCCTGGCTGGCACGCTGCAGCACGGTCACCGTGCCATGGAACGGAACCCGGTCACCAAGGTCCCTTTGTGACACGTGGGAAATAGAAGCTTGCCCGGGTGCTGGGAACAGGCAACGGGGCACAACGGGACAGAGCAGTGCTGTGAGGAGCCCCCACACAGCGCACTCATTCCCGTCTGACCAGAAGCTTTTCTGCAGCCTTGTTCCTGCAGCTGAGCTCGAGGCCAGAGCACAGGACTCGGTGACCCGTGGCCTTCCGAGGCTTCTATTCTGCAGCTGCCCTCAAGGGCAGAGCGTGGGACTTGGTGCCCCAGAGCTTTCCCAAGGCGTCTCTCCTGCAAGTAGCTCCTGTCACAGACATGGAGCAGAGACCCCCGAGAGTGGCCAAGATGGCCTGGATGGAGGAGGAGGAGGAAGAAGAAGGACCTGGAGCAGCCCCAGCACAGGAGACTGAAGAGGTGGTGCCCTTCCATCCACCGCAGGAGGGTGAGTGGCAGAGCTGGGTTGCAGGGCTGGAGCCTGCAGCCAACTTGGCCCCATGCCATGCCATGCCATGCCATGCCATGCCATGCCATGCCATGCCATGCCATGCCATGCCATGCCATGCCATGCCATGCCATGCTATGCCATGCCATGCCATGCCATGCCATCCCCTGGGGAAATGGCCATGGACAGGTGGGAAGAGGGGCCGGGCAGACACCCCACAGCTCCCTTGCTCCATCCCCCTGGGGCATCCCAGGGCTCTCCCTGCCTGGGGAGCGCAGGGCTGGGCTGTGTTCTCCGGCCTCTCCCGCAGCCCCTCAGCTCTGGCTGCGCTCCCTCTTTGCCAGATGAAGCTGTGGAGCGCACACAAGAGCAGGAATCCAGCCGTGGCCGCTTCCACAGAACAGCGCAGGTACCTGCAGCCACCTCCACCTGGGCTGGGCCTGCTGTCCCTGCTCAGCCCAGCACCGTGTGTGCAGCACGCCATGCAACATCCCCGGCTTCTTGCCCTTCTCCTACAGCTCGTTTGCAACTTCATCCGGAGCATTCGGCAGGAGACCCGCACCATGGGCACTGGGCTCAGAGCTCACTGCGAGCTCCTCAAGCATGAGACCAGTGCCGCCCTGCTGGATTTGCTCCTGGAGAAGGGTGTTGCCAGGCCAGAACAAGTAAGCAGCCTGGGGCCAGGCTTCAATTCCCCCATGAGTCACGTGGCTTCCCCAGCCACGCCTGCTGGTCCCTCAGAGCCTTTGAGGCCATGGCAGTGCACTTCTCTGGGGAGCCTGGGGACATTGCTCTCTCTGGCAGCTTTCCAAGTCTCCCAGTGCCTCCTGCAGGTGCCTGCCTTGGTGAGGTACATTCACCGATGGCTCCTGGCCAACGATTCTGCCGAGCACAGGCTGGACAAGGCCCTGCTGAAACTCACCAAAGCACACCCGGCTGACGCAGTCGTGACGCTCCTGCGTGCGGCCCCGTCCTGTGACAGGTATGGGGCCCACCTGCCCAGAGGGCTCAGGCCTCCCAAGCCCATCACCCTGTACTGCCTGGCCCAGCTGTCTGAGCAACAGAGAGTTCCAGAACCCTCTGGCTGCTGCCTTTCCCAGCCCTGGCATGTCAGCCCCTGAGCCTGCTGCCATGCTGCCTTGCTGCCCCTCAGGGCCTGTCCTCACAGAGCTGGGCTGCTTGGCTGCTGCCAGCAAGGGCCACTGGGCAGAGGCAGAGCCGGCGGTCAGCCCGGGCCCCTAGGGATGCCCAGGCCACGATGCTGTGTCTGAGACCCCCCATGAGACAGAGCTCTAACCCTGCAGAGCTGCCATCTCCATGTGGAAGACCATCATGTGCTCGTCCAGGACTGCCGAGCCAGTGCAGCTGATCCTCCTGGATGTGCTAGGGAGCTGGCCAGAGTACAGCACGTGCACCTCAGATGGGGACAAAACGGCTGTCTTTGCCCTGGCTGTGAGTTTCCGCAACTGGCCTTTGCTGGCCCCAAGGCCACCTCTCCAGCAGCTCTCCATCCTCCTTCCCCCACTGCATCTGCCTGCCTCAGGCGCTGGCCAGAAACCTGGCCCAGGGGCAGCTTCAGGCCCACTAGGCCCCGCGCTCCCCCTGCCTCTCTCCGGGCCTCTCCCTGCCACGCTCGGGCCCTGCCACATGGACACCTCGGCACTGAGCGCTGTCTCGGGGGCCTTTGTCCTTTGCAGGCAACCGTGGTGATGTGGAAGATCCTCCAGGAGTCCTCTGTCCCACGTGTAGTGAGGCCATATTTCCCCCGCCTTTTTGTTCATCTGCTCTTCCAAGTGTTCTCCAGCACAGAAGAGATGCCACAGGAGGTCCAAACCTTCTGGAAGGATTGCCTGGAAGAGCACGGTCTTGCCACCAGCCCCAACAGGTGCTCCATCCCACTCCTCCTGTCCTTGACACGTGGCCTGCAAAGGAGCCAGTGCTGCCAGTGTGACCCGGGCTTTGCTGTGCACACAGGTTTGCAGTGCAGACTCTGAAGTCCCTGCTCTGCCAAAAGCACTACAAGGATGTGGTGGTGTCAGTGGAACGCAAGCGTGGCTGGGACACGCTGCTCTGTGCTGACACCCGCCACTATGCTGTGGGTCTGCTGGCCAGGTGAGACTCTCTTTCTCCCCATTGATCCTGCCATTTGTGCTCTGTGCCCGAGCTGTCCCACACATTCCCCAAGGCCCTGGGACACACTGAGGGACGGCTAACGACACACTGAGGGACGGCCAAGCAGACTGGAAAAGGCTGGGAAGGGAGAGAGCACAGGAGGAGACACCTCCTAAAGGGCCCAGGTCCCCTTGCAGGGTGGTGGTAAAAGACCACCAGGCTCTGTAAGCCTGTCCTTGGAGAGATTTGCTCAGCTTCCTGCTCCCTTTTTTGCCCTCCTAGAGAGATGCGCCATGCTTGTCATCGCTTGTGTTCCAGTATTGCACTCCACCTCCTCTGGCTGCTCAGCACACAGGAGCCACACTGGGATCTGCCTGCCCTGGCATTCCTTGTGGAGGTGAGCCGGGTGTCCAGCGCTGCCTGGCTGAGCAGCCTCCCAGCTCTCTGCCCTCTCGTGGCAGCAGCCGCCTGGGACGGTGCCCGCACCCTGTGCTGCTGCTGCTGCTGCTGCGTCCTGGGCCCAGCCCTGTGCGGCTGCGGGCTCCTGCCGGCCGGCTCCCCCGTCACTGGCCTGTGCCTTTCAGGTCCTCGTGTGCCTGGATTCTAATGAATGTGGCGACAGTGTTGTGAAGGTCTCTTCAAGGTACCTGCAGAGCGAGTGCAGGGAGAGGCGTCGCCTGGCGCTCAGGGCCCTTCTCGAGCTCATTGATGATCCCTCAATGGTGAGAAGGGGGCAGTGGCTGAAGCTGCGCTGGGAACTCAGTCACTTGGCCTGACCTGGGCTTTGGGCACTGGGGCAGCTGCTCCCAGCTCTCCTGCCTCCTGCTTCAGCTGCCCCAGTGCTTCAGGACAGTCCTTTGGCCTCTGGGCCCTGTGGCAGTAGGGTGGGACTTCACAGACTTGTGTTCCGCACAGGCCGAAAGAATGTGGAGCTTGACCAAAAGCCTCATGCACCTACTGGGGGACAATGATGCAGAGATAGCTGGGATGACACTCATCACACTCAGCTTTATACTCCTGCACAAACACATTCTGCTGTCAACCCCCATTGCCATGCAGCTGGCTGAGGCACTCCTGCCACTCTTTGACCACGTAAGGCTCCGTGCCCCCAGCTACAGCCACTGGCTGCTGCCTGGAAACTGTGTGCCCTGTGCATTTCCAGCCCTGTGCCCAGGGCGCCCTGGAGGAGCCAATGCTCAAGTGTTTTTTCTTGTTTTTTTCATCTAGGATAATAGCCAGGTACAGCTGCTCTCCATAAAACTCTTCCGAGACATGATGGAGTATTTGGAAGAGAGAGAAAAACCTTTGGAAAGCCCTGTGCAACAGAGCCTGCTTCCACTCTTCTTCCACTGCAATGATGAGAATCAGCATGTGGCAGAGGTGAGGACTCCTGGGCTGCTGCTGTCCGCCTGGCAGGGGGCTCGGCTGCCTCCTGCCCTGCGCCTGCTGGACCGCAGCCTCCTCCAGGCCATGGCAGGGGGAGGCGGGACCCGTGCCCTGGGCTGCGGGGCCATCTCTGCGTCTCTGCTGCTCTCCAGGCTTCTCGGGAAACGCTGCTTTATGCGGTCAAGTTCATGAAGAGGAGGGATCTCAAAAAGCTGCTGAAGGAGCAGAAACTGTGGAAGTTCAGCAAGTGCCTGGTAAGGACGGCCCGGAATCCCCAACTCAGCCAGGAGAAGGCCCCTGAGGGCGGTGCTCAGTGTGCGAGCCGGGCAGCTGTGCCCCTGCGCGCTGCTGCAGCCAGAGGCCGCGCGGGCTCTTCTCCAGGCTCCCGTGGGCCCGAGCCGGGTGCCCATGGAGCCCCGGCCCGGCGGGGCTGCGAGGCAGGGGCGGCACCGCGGCTCCCCGGGCAGCAGCCGGCCCCTTCCCCCTCCCTTCAGGAGCCCGGCGCCAGCGGCTGCTGGCCGCGCCTCGGGGCTGTGCGGGCAGGGGAGGCCGGGGCGGGGCGCAGGCAGCGCCCGGCCCAGGGGCTGAGCCCGCGCCAACCCTTCCCTCCTGCCGCTCTCTGCAGCTGGCAGAGGACAGGAGCAGAGCGGCCGAGCACCTGCGCCGGGCCCTGCGCTACCTGGAGAGCCCACAGGAGCCCCTGCGAGAGGCGGCCATCAGGTTCATGGGTGAGTTACAAGCCCGGGCTCCCTCCCCAGCCCGCCGCAGCTCGGCCCCAGCCCCGCCTGTTGCCCCGACAGCGGCAGCCGGGCCCGGCGCCGTGGAGCCCCGCCTGGCCTGGCGCCGTGGAGCCCCGCCTGGCCTGGGCATTGCTGCTGCCGCCCTCTGACAGCCGTGCCCTGGGGCGACAGCGCGCTGCATGGGCTGAGCTGAGCGCTGCCGGGTCAGCAGCCCGTGTGGCCACAGCGCCGGCAGCGCTGCTGGCAGGGAGCTGAGCCGCTGGGGCCGTGACAGACTCTGTGTTCACAGGCATGGCCGGGCGGCACCTGAGGGGGCAGCAGCAAGAGCTGCAGCGGATCTGCACTGGTGAGTGAGGGGAGCGGGCTGACAGCGGGGGCTGCTGGGGGGAGCTGCAAGCCCTGCCCCGGCTGCGGAGGGCTCTGCTCCCGTGGGCAGAGCACACGGAGATTTCAGGGCCACGTGGGCCATTCGTGGCCAGCAGCTTCGGGCTGATCCCCTTGCTCCCTTTGCTCCCTCCTGGCCATGGCAATAGCCGGCTTGGGATGGCACTTGCAGGGGGCTCTTCCTCGGCTCCCTGCAGCTCCAGCTTCTGACCGTGCCTCTGTTCCTCTCTCTCGCAGCCCTGGAAGACAAAACGAATGACGTCAGCCTCGCCGTCGGAAGCCTGGCAATTCAAACGCTGTGCCTCCTCAGGTCAGGAGAGCGGGCTCCCATCTCCAGGTTCCAGTGGCTCCAAAATCACCTGCGCAGGGTGTGGAAGACATGGCCCCATCTGTCACAGCTCGGCTGCCTGCCCTGCCAGAGCTCTGTGGAGAGGTGATCCCAGAAGCTCTTTTTGTTGGGGCCACCTGAATCAGGTTTTATTTTGTTTTTCTTCAAGAATTTAGTTTTCATTGGTTTTTTTTTTTTTCTTTTACCATGTAAATATAGACTATGTTAACATACACAGACTCCCAGCATTTTTCTTTTGCTGCCCAGGGTCCGTAGGGCATAGGGGAGGAGGGGGAAATGGGTGCTTGCGCTCAGCCAGCTGCCCAGGCGTGCAGTGGGCCAGGTGAAATGGCCAGAAGCCCCTTGGCCTTTGGTGGTTCTGCTGAAGCCTTTGTGCTGCCCAGAGAGCGGCTGGGCAGGGGCCGGAGCTGCGGGGATCCCTGCCAGAGCGGTGCCTGGAGATGGTCACAAGCCCTGTGCCAGGCAGGAAGCGCCAGCCGTGTCCTCCTGCCCGTGTGCTGCTGGCTGCCTTGCTGAGGGCTCCCAGGTGCCTCTGGATGGGGCTGCTCTGGAGCTGCTGTGGGGCTGCGGCGCTGCTGCCGGGCGGCTCGGCCAGGCTGGGGCAGCTCCTGAGGGGCTGGGGCGCTGGCAAGCCCCGGGCAATGGGCTGTCAGAGGCCACAAGCAGCCGCCTTGTTCCTGCCAGAGTTGACTTGCAAGACGCATCCTTGGCACTCTGCAACTAACAGCATCAGTGTTGTTGGAAACCCAAATGCAGAGAAATCTCAGACCTTTGGTCTTGTCAGCAAAGCTTAGAATTAAACACAGGATTTGATCTGAGACCTAGGAAAGGGCTCCCAAACTTAGGTGCTAGAAGCGAGAATGCGGATTTCTAGTCTATAGCAGCAACACGGGGAGAAAAGTTGAAGTGGAGGAAAGTTTAGAGTTTTCGAGTTCAAGATCTAGGAAGAAATCAAAGTAGTTCCAATGCTAAACAAGAAGATTAGGATGCAGTGCTGTAGGTTTGTGTGTCATAGCATGATTGGCTAAGGAAGCTTACACTGTTAGCATGATGTGGGGACCCAGGAAATTCCTCTGGCTGCCCTGCAGGACTCGAGAGCCTGTCAGAGGGCTCAGAGACCTTGGCACAGAGCCCAAGACCCCCGTGCCTTTGATTTAGCACTTGGAAAAAACAATCACCAACCTTGTATGAAGAATGACCAGCCACAAAAAATGAAGTAGAATGATAGTGAATTTATCCCAGAGTGGAACAATAGATTTTGAGGGTTTTTAGAATGGGGCTTCAGGGGGCAAGATGGAGGAATCTGGGCATGTCCAGCCTTTCTCCTTCTTCTTCTTGGCCTCCATCTTCTGGTTGATGTTGGTACTTTGAGATTGGTCTAGAGTAGAAGCTCACTGTCTAACATAGATGATAGGGATTGGAAAGTAATTGTAAATATTGTACTGGTAGTTTTTAGTATAAAAAGATAACACCACCCCAGGGGAGGCAGAGTTCCTTAGACTGTCTTGCTGAGCAGACCTCGGCAGGACAGGAGAAAGAATTTTATAGATAAGATACAATAAACAACCTTGAGACTGAGAAATTAAGAGCTCTGACTCCTTCTTCAACCACCGGGCTGGGACAAGAGACTTTTTAACTTATCTCAGGGTCACTCTGACCAGCTAGAGACCCCGAGAGCATGAGTCCGTAAGATGAAATCTTGAAGACTGGGTCCAAAACATAAATACCCTTGTTGGCCATATCTTCTTGGCCAAGAAATCCTTCAAAGCTCTTGTAACTACAAGTCTTGCGGCCCTGTGAGCCATGTGGTGGAGATGTGAGCCCAACTCAACCTTCCTGCCTATGTAGAAGAGAAAAAAAAGCAATGGCATCATCTAAAAAACTCAGAGGTCCACTCTCTAGCTTGTTCCAAACCCCTTCCAATCCCCCAAAGTGTGATTTAGCTACAAATAGATGACAAGGACTCTTAGGGCTGCCTCTTTGACTCCAGAGCGGCTGCTTTAGAATCTTTCACATATCCCTGTGTAGTTAGGTGCCAGAAATGGATCATTTGAAGAAACTTTCCCAGCTGACTTGCATGGAGGCTTGTTTGAAGGGTGTTTGAATGGAAAGCCTCCCAGCAGAGGTCTGGGCTTTGGCCTAGCTGTGTCCCCTGCTGATTGTGAAGCGTGTCATCAGCTGAAGTGCTATCTGGGCTACAAATATCATCTAGTCAATTGGACTTGCTCTTTTTGGCCTATAAAAGTTGGACCCACTTTTGGGGCAAATTTGGAGACCTCATCTATGGGTGGATGGAACACCTAGGATTTTCCCAGTTGTTGGGAATGGTTCTCCAGGTCCCTGGAGTAAAACGGGGCTGCCCAGCAACTGCGCATCTGCAAGATGACAAACAATTGTCTTGGTTTGAAGAGAGAGGTGTCTGCTAAGGAAGGCAGAAGTCTTCTCTGAAATGTTAAATGTAAATCCCCTGCCTTCAAATGATTCTCATTTAGAAATTCAAATGCTCTCAGGGAAAGATATGGGGATAGGCCTGAGCCCGCAGAGCAGGGCGGCCTTTGCTTATGGTCTGAGCCCTTCCTAAAGATCCTGTCAGGCTGTCTTAGACACCTGGGGCCAGGGATTCCTTCCAAGCTGGGCCACTTTGGCTGGCCCGGGGCCAGCCCCAGGGCAGGAGGCAGTGTGTGCAAGGCCCCTGGCTGGCACGCTGCAGCACGGTCACCGTGCCATGGAACGGAACCCGGTCACCAAGGTCCCTTTGTGACACGTGGGAAATAGAAGCTTGCCCGGGTGCTGGGAACAGGCAACGGGGCACAACGGGACAGAGCAGTGCTGTGAGGAGCCCCCACACAGCGCACTCATTCCCGTCTGACCAGGAGCTTTTCTGCAGCCTTGTTCCTGCAGCTGAGCTCGAGGCCAGAGCACAGGACTCGGTGACCCGTGGCCTTCCGAGGCTTCTATTCTGCAGCTGCCCTCAAGGGCAGAGCGTGGGACTTGGTGCCCCAGAGCTTTCCCAAGGCGTCTCTCCTGCAAGTAGCTCCTGTCACAGACATGGAGCAGAGACCCCCGAGAGTGGCCAAGATGGCCTGGATGGAGGAGGAGGAGGAAGAAGAAGGACCTGGAGCAGCCCCAGCACAGGAGACTGAAGAGGTGGTGCCCTTCCATCCACCGCAGGAGGGTGAGTGGCAGAGCTGGGTTGCAGGGCTGGAGCCTGCAGCCAACTTGGCCCCATGCCATGCCATGCCATGCCATGCCATGCCATGCCATGCCATGCCATGCCATGCCATGCCATGCCATGCCATGCCATGCCATGCCATGCCATGCCATGCCATCCCCTGGGGAAATGGCCATGGACAGGTGGGAAGAGGGGCCGGGCAGACACCCCACAGCTCCCTTGCTCCATCCCCCTGGGGCATCCCAGGGCTCTCCCTGCCTGGGGAGCGCAGGGCTGGGCTGTGTTCTCCGGCCTCTCCCACAGCCCCTCAGCTCTGGCTGCGCTCCCTCTTTGCCAGATGAAGCTGTGGAGCGCACACAAGAGCAGGAATCCAGCCGTGGCCGCTTCCACAGAACAGCGCAGGTACCTGCAGCCACCTCCACCTGGGCTGGGCCTGCTGTCCCTGCTCAGCCCAGCACCGTGTGTGCAGCACGCCATGCAACATCCCCGGCTTCTTGCCCTTCTCCTACAGCTCGTTTGCAACTTCATCCGGAGCATTCGGCAGGAGACCCGCACCATGGGCACTGGGCTCAGAGCTCACTGTGAGCTCCTCAAGCATGAGACCAGTGCCGCCCTGCTGGATTTGCTCCTGGAGAAGGGTGTTGCCAGGCCAGAACAAGTAAGCAGCCTGGGGCCAGGCTTCAATTCCCCCATGCGTCACGTGGCTTCCCCAGCCACGCCTGCTGGTCCCTCAGAGCCTTTGAGGCCATGGCAGTGCACTTCTCTGGGGAGCCTGGGGACATTGCTCTCTCTGGCAGCTTTCCAAGTCTCCCCGTGCCTCCTGCAGGTGCCTGCCTTGGTGAGGTACATTCACCGATGGCTCCTGGCCAACGATTCTGCCGAGCACAGGCTGGACAAGGCCCTGCTGAAACTCACCAAAGCACACCCGGCTGACGCAGTCGTGACGCTCCTGCGTGTGGCCCCGTCCTGTGACAGGTATGGGGCCCACCTGCCCAGAGGGCTCAGGCCTCCCAAGCCCATCACCCTGTACTGCCTGGCCCAGCTGTCTGAGCAACAGAGAGTTCCAGAACCCTCTGGCTGCTGCCTTTCCCAGCCCTGGCATGTCAGCCCCTGAGCCTGCTGCCATGCTGCCTTGCTGCCCCTCAGGGCCTGTCCTCACAGAGCTGGGCTGCTTGGCTGCTGCCAGCAAGGGCCACTGGGCAGAGGCAGAGCCAGCGGTCAGCCCGGGCCCCTCGGGATGCCCAGGCCACGATGCTGTGTCTGAGACCCCCCATGAGACAGAGCTCTAACCCTGCAGAGCTGCCATCTCCATGTGGAAGACCATCATGTGCTCGTCCAGGACTGCCGAGCCAGTGCAGCTGATCCTCCTGGATGTGCTAGGGAGCTGGCCAGAGTACAGCACGTGCACCTCAGATGGGGACAAAACGGCTGTCTTTGCCCTGGCTGTGAGTTTCCGCAACTGGCCTTTGCTGGCCCCAAGGCCACCTCTCCAGCAGCTCTCCATCCTCCTTCCCCCACTGCATCTGCCTGCCTCAGGCGCTGGCCAGAAACCTGGCCCAGGGGCAGCTTCAGGCCCACCAGGCCCCGCGCTCCCCCTGCCTCTCTCCGGGCCTCTCCCTGCCACGCTCGGGCCCTGCCACATGGACACCTCGGCACTGAGCGCTGTCTCGGGGGCCTTTGTCCTTTGCAGGCAACCGTGGTGATGTGGAAGATCCTCCAGGAGTCCTCTGTCCCACGTGTAGTGAGGCCATATTTCCCCCGCCTTTTTGTTCATCTGCTCTTCCAAGTGTTCTCCAGCACAGAAGAGATGCCACAGGAGGTCCAAACCTTCTGGAAGGATTGCCTGGAAGAGCACGGTCTTGCCACCAGCCCCAACAGGTGCTCCATCCCACTCCTCCTGTCCTTGACACGTGGCCTGCAAAGGAGCCAGTGCTGCCAGTGTGACCCGGGCTTTGCTGTGCACACAGGTTTGCAGTGCAGACTCTGAAGTCCCTGCTCTGCCAAAAGCACTACAAGGATGTGGTGGTGTCAGTGGAACGCAAGCGTGGCTGGGACACGCTGCTCTGTGCTGACACCCGCCACTATGCTGTGGGTCTGCTGGCCAGGTGAGACTCTCTTTCTCCCCATTGATCCTGCCATTTGTGCTCTGTGCCCGAGCTGTCCCACACATTCCCCAAGGCCCTGGGACACACTGAGGGACGGCTAACGACACACTGAGGGACGGCCAAGCAGACTGGAAAAGGCTGGGAAGGGAGAGAGCACAGGAGGAGACACCTCCTAAAGGGCCCAGGTCCCCTTGCAGGGTGGTGGTAAAAGACCACCAGGCTCTGTAAGCCTGTCCTTGGAGAGATTTGCTCAGCTTCCTGCTCCCTTTTTTGCCCTCCTAGAGAGATGCGCCATGCTTGTCATCGCTTGTGTTCCAGTATTGCACTCCACCTCCTCTGGCTGCTCAGCACACAGGAGCCACACTGGGATCTGCCTGCCCTGGCATTCCTTGTGGAGGTGAGCCGGGTGTCCAGCGCTGCCTGGCTGAGCAGCCTCCCAGCTCTCTGCCCTCTCGTGGCAGCAGCCGCCTGGGACGGTGCCCGCACCCTGTGCTGCTGCTGCTGCTGCTGCGTCCTGGGCCCAGCCCTGTGCGGCTGCGGGCTCCTGCCGGCCGGCTCCCCCGTCACTGGCCTGTGCCTTTCAGGTCCTCGTGTGCCTGGATTCTAATGAATGTGGCGACAGTGTTGTGAAGGTCTCTTCAAGGTACCTGCAGAGCGAGTGCAGGGAGAGGCGTCGCCTGGCGCTCAGGGCCCTTCTCGAGCTCATTGATGATCCCTCAATGGTGAGAAGGGGGCAGTGGCTGAAGCTGCGCTGGGAACTCAGTCACTTGGCCTGACCTGGGCTTTGGGCACTGGGGCAGCTGCTCCCAGCTCTCCTGCCTCCTGCTTCAGCTGCCCCAGTGCTTCAGGACAGTCCTTTGGCCTCTGGGCCCTGTGGCAGTAGGGTGGGACTTCACAGACTTGTGTTCCGCACAGGCCGAAAGAATGTGGAGCTTGACCAAAAGCCTCATGCACCTACTGGGGGACAATGATGCAGAGATAGCTGGGATGACACTCATCACACTCAGCTTTATACTCCTGCACAAACACATTCTGCTGTCAACCCCCATTGCCATGCAGCTGGCTGAGGCACTCCTGCCACTCTTTGACCACGTAAGGCTCCGTGCCCCCAGCTACAGCCACTGGCTGCTGCCTGGAAACTGTGTGCCCTGTGCATTTCCAGCCCTGTGCCCAGGGCGCCCTGGAGGAGCCAATGCTCAAGTGTTTTTTCTTGTTTTTTTCATCTAGGATAATAGCCAGGTACAGCTGCTCTCCATAAAACTCTTCCGAGACATGATGGAGTATTTGGAAGAGAGAGAAAAACCTTTGGAAAGCCCTGTGCAACAGAGCCTGCTTCCACTCTTCTTCCACTGCAATGATGAGAATCAGCATGTGGCAGAGGTGAGGACTCCTGGGCTGCTGCTGTCCGCCTGGCAGGGGGCTCGGCTGCCTCCTGCCCTGCGCCTGCTGGACCGCAGCCTCCTCCAGGCCATGGCAGGGGGAGGCGGGACCCGTGCCCTGGGCTGCGGGGCCATCTCTGCGTCTCTGCTGCTCTCCAGGCTTCTCGGGAAACGCTGCTTTATGCGGTCAAGTTCATGAAGAGGAGGGATCTCAAAAAGCTGCTGAAGGAGCAGAAACTGTGGAAGTTCAGCAAGTGCCTGGTAAGGACGGCCCGGAATCCCCAACTCAGCCAGGAGAAGGCCCCTGAGGGCGGTGCTCAGTGTGCGAGCCGGGCAGCTGTGCCCCTGCGCGCTGCTGCAGCCAGAGGCCGCGCGGGCTCTTCTCCAGGCTCCCGTGGGCCCGAGCCGGGTGCCCATGGAGCCCCGGCCCGGCGGGGCTGCGAGGCAGGGGCGGCACCGCGGCTCCCCGGGCAGCAGCCGGCCCCTTCCCCCTCCCTTCAGGAGCCCGGCGCCAGCGGCTGCTGGCCGCGCCTCGGGGCTGTGCGGGCAGGGGAGGCCGGGGCGGGGCGCAGGCAGCGCCCGGCCCAGGGGCTGAGCCCGCGCCAACCCTTCCCTCCTGCCGCTCTCTGCAGCTGGCAGAGGACAGGAGCAGAGCGGCCGAGCACCTGCGCCGGGCCCTGCGCTACCTGGAGAGCCCACAGGAGCCCCTGCGAGAGGCGGCCATCAGGTTCATGGGTGAGTTACAAGCCCGGGCTCCCTCCCCAGCCCGCCGCAGCTCGGCCCCAGCCCCGCCTGTTGCCCCGACAGCGGCAGCCGGGCCCGGCGCCGTGGAGCCCCGCCTGGCCTGGGCATTGCTGCTGCCGCCCTCTGACAGCCGTGCCCTGGGGCGACAGCGCGCTGCATGGGCTGAGCTGAGCGCTGCCGGGCCAGCAGCCCGTGTGGCCACAGCGCCGGCAGCGCTGCTGGCAGGGAGCTGTGCCGCTGGGGCCGTGACAGACTCTGTGTTCACAGGCATGGCCGGGCGGCACCTGAGGGGGCAGCAGCAAGAGCTGCAGCGGATCTGCACTGGTGAGTGAGGGGAGCGGGCTGACAGCGGGGGCTGCTGGGGGGAGCTGCAAGCCCTGCCCCGGCTGCGGAGGGCTCTGCTCCCGTGGGCAGAGCACACGGAGATTTCAGGGCCACGTGGGCCATTCGTGGCCAGCAGCTTCGGGCTGATCCCCTTGCTCCCTTTGCTCCCTCCTGGCCATGGCAATAGCCGGCTTGGGATGGCACTTGCAGGGGGCTCTTCCTCGGCTCCCTGCAGCTCCAGCTTCTGACCGTGCCTCTGTTCCTCTCTCTCGCAGCCCTGGAAGACAAAACGAATGACGTCAGCCTCGCCGTCGGAAGCCTGGCAATTCAAACGCTGTGCCTCCTCAGGTCAGGAGAGCGGGCTCCCATCTCCAGGTTCCAGTGGCTCCAAAATCACCTGCGCAGGGCGTGGAAGACATGGCCCCGTCTGTCACAGCTCGGCTGCCTGCCCTGCCAGAGCTCTGTGGAGAGGTGATCCCAGAAGCTCTTTTTGTTGGGGCCACCTGAATCAGGTTTTATTTTGTTTTTCTTCAAGAATTTTCTTTTCATTGGTTTTTTTTTTTTTCTTTTACCATGTAAATATAGACTATGTTAACATACACAGACTCCCAGCATTTTTCTTTTGCTGCCCAGGGTCCGTAGGGCATAGGGGAGGAGGGGGAAATGGGTGCTTGCGCTCAGCCAGCTGCCCAGGCGTGCAGTGGGCCAGGTGAAATGGCCAGAAGCCCCTTGGCCTTTGGTGGTTCTGCTGAAGCCTTTGTGCTGCCCAGAGAGCGGCTGGGCAGGGGCCGGAGCTGCGGGGATCCCTGCCAGAGCGGTGCCTGGAGATGGTCACAAGCCCTGTGCCAGGCAGGAAGCGCCAGCCGTGTCCTCCTGCCTGTGTGCTGCTGGCTGCCTTGCTGAGGGCTCCCAGGTGCCTCTGGATGGGGCTGCTCTGGAGCTGCTGTGGGGCTGCGGCGCTGCTGCCGGGCGGCTCGGCCAGGCTGGGGCAGCCCCTGAGGGGCTGGGGCGCTGGCAAGCCCCGGGCAATGGGCTGTCAGAGGCCACAAGCAGCCGCCTTGTTCCTGCCAGAGTTGACTTGCAAGACGCATCCTTGGCACTCTGCAACTAACAGCATCAGTGTTGTTGGAAACCCAAATGCAGAGAAATCTCAGACCTTTGGTCTTGTCAGCAAAGCTTAGAATTAAACACAGGATTTGATCTGAGACCTAGGAAAGGGCTCCCAAACTTAGGTGCTAGAAGCGAGAATGCGGATTTCTAGTCTATAGCAGCAACACGGGGAGAAAAGTTGAAGTGGAGGAAAGTTTAGAGTTTTCGAGTTCAAGATCTAGGAAGAAATCAAAGTAGTTACAATGCTAAACAAGAAGATTAGGATGCAGTGCTGTAGGTTTGTGTGTCATAGCATGATTGGCTAAGGAAGCTTACACTGTTAGCATGATGTGGGGACCCAGGAAATTCCTCTGGCTGCCCTGCAGGACTCGAGAGCCTGTCAGAGGGCTCAGAGACCTTGGCACAGAGCCCAAGACCCCCGTGCCTTTGATTTAGCACTTGGAAAAAACAATCACCAACCTTGTATGAAGAATGACCAGCCACAAAAAATGAAGTAGAATGATAGTGAATTTATCCCAGAGTGGAACAATAGATTTTGAGGGTTTTTAGAATGGGGCTTCAGGGGGCAAGATGGAGGAATCTGGGCATGTCCAGCCTTTCTCCTTCTTCTTCTTGGCCTCCATCTTCTGGTTGATGTTGGTACTTTGAGATTGGTCTAGAGTAGAAGCTCACTGTCTAACATAGATGATAGGGATTGGAAAGTAATTGTAAATATTGTACTGGTAGTTTTTAGTATAAAAAGATAACACCACCCCAGGGGAGGCAGAGTTCCTTAGACTGTCTTGCTGAGCAGACCTCGGCAGGACAGGAGAAAGAATTTTATAGATAAGATACAATAAACAACCTTGAGACTGAGAAATTAAGAGCTCTGACTCCTTCTTCAACCACCGGGCTGGGACAAGAGACTTTTTAACTTATCTCAGGGTCACTCTGACCAGCTAGAGACCCCGAGAGCATGAGTCCGTAAGATGAAATCTTGAAGACTGGGTCCAAAACATAAATACCCTTGTTGGCCATGTCTTCTTGGCCAAGAAATCCTTCAAAGCTCTTGTAACTACAAGTCTTGCGGCCCTGTGAGCCATGTGGTGGAGATGTGAGCCCAACTCAACCTTCCTGCCTATGTAGAAGAGAAAAAAAAGCAATGGCATCATCTAAAAAACTCAGAGGTCCACTCTCTAGCTTGTTCCAAACCCCTTCCAATCCCCCAAAGTGTGATTTAGCTACAAATAGATGACAAGGACTCTTAGGGCTGCCTCTTTGACTCCAGAGCGGCTGCTTTAGAATCTTTCACATATCCCTGTGTAGTTAGGTGCCAGAAATGGATCATTTGAAGAAACTTTCCCAGCTGACTTGCATGGAGGCTTGTTTGAAGGGTGTTTGAATGGAAAGCCTCCCAGCAGAGGTCTGGGCTTTGGCCTAGCTGTGTCCCCTGCTGATTGTGAAGCGTGTCATCAGCTGAAGTGCTATCTGGGCTACAAATATCATCTAGTCAATTGGACTTGCTCTTTTTGGCCTATAAAAGCTGGACCCACTTTTGGGGCAAATTTGGAGACCTCATCTATGGGTGGATGGAACACCTAGGATTTTCCCAGTTGTTGGGAATGGTTCTCCAGGTCCCTGGAGTAAAACGGGGCTGCCCAGCAACTGCGCATCTGCAAGATGACAAACAATTGTCTTGGTTTGAAGAGAGAGGTGTCTGCTAAGGAAGGCAGAAGTCTTCTCTGAAATGTTAAATGTAAATCCCCTGCCTTCAAATGATTCTCATTTAGAAATTCAAATGCTCTCAGGGAAAGATATGGGGATAGGCCTGAGCCCGCAGAGCAGGGCGGCCTTTGCTTATGGTCTGAGCCCTTCCTAAAGATCCTGTCAGGCTGTCTTAGACACCTGGGGCCAGGGATTCCTTCCAAGCTGGGCCACTTTGGCTGGCCCGGGGCCAGCCCCAGGGCAGGAGGCAGTGTGTGCAAGGCCCCTGGCTGGCACGCTGCAGCACGGTCACCGTGCCATGGAACGGAACCCGGTCACCAAGGTCCCTTTGTGACACGTGGGAAATAGAAGCTTGCCCGGGTGCTGGGAACAGGCAACGGGGCACAACGGGACAGAGCAGTGCTGTGAGGAGCCCCCACACAGCGCACTCATTCCCGTCTGACCAGAAGCTTTTCTGCAGCCTTGTTCCTGCAGCTGAGCTCGAGGCCAGAGCACAGGACTCGGTGACCCGTGGCCTTCCGAGGCTTCTATTCTGCAGCTGCCCTCAAGGGCAGAGCGTGGGACTTGGTGCCCCAGAGCTTTCCCAAGGCGTCTCTCCTGCAAGTAGCTCCTGTCACAGACATGGAGCAGAGACCCCCGAGAGTGGCCAAGATGGCCTGGATGGAGGAGGAGGAGGAAGAAGAAGGACCTGGAGCAGCCCCAGCACAGGAGACTGAAGAGGTGGTGCCCTTCCATCCACCGCAGGAGGGTGAGTGGCAGAGCTGGGTTGCAGGGCTGGAGCCTGCAGCCAACTTGGCCCCATGCCATGCCATGCCATGCCATGCCATGCCATGCCATGCCATGCCATGCCATGCCATGCCATGCCATGCCATGCCATCCCCTGGGGAAATGGCCATGGACAGGTGGGAAGAGGGGCCGGGCAGACACCCCACAGCTCCCTTGCTCCATCCCCCTGGGGCATCCCAGGGCTCTCCCTGCCTGGGGAGCGCAGGGCTGGGCTGTGTTCTCCGGCCTCTCCCACAGCCCCTCAGCTCTGGCTGCGCTCCCTCTTTGCCAGATGAAGCTGTGGAGCGCACACAAGAGCAGGAATCCAGCCGTGGCCGCTTCCACAGAACAGCGCAGGTACCTGCAGCCACCTCCACCTGGGCTGGGCCTGCTGTCCCTGCTCAGCCCAGCACCGTGTGTGCAGCACGCCATGCAACATCCCCGGCTTCTTGCCCTTCTCCTACAGCTCGTTTACAACTTCATCCGGAGCATTCGGCAGGAGACCCGCACCATGGGCACTGGGCTCAGAGCTCACTGTGAGCTCCTCAAGCATGAGACCAGTGCCGCCCTGCTGGATTTGCTCCTGGAGAAGGGTGTTGCCAGGCCAGAACAAGTAAGCAGCCTGGGGCCAGGCTTCAATTCCCCCATGCGTCACGTGGCTTCCCCAGCCACGCCTGCTGGTCCCTCAGAGCCTTTGAGGCCATGGCAGTGCACTTCTCTGGGGAGCCTGGGGACATTGCTCTCTCTGGCAGCTTTCCAAGTCTCCCCGTGCCTCCTGCAGGTGCCTGCCTTGGTGAGGTACATTCACCGATGGCTCCTGGCCAACGATTCTGCCGAGCACAGGCTGGACAAGGCCCTGCTGAAACTCACCAAAGCACACCCGGCTGACGCAGTCGTGACGCTCCTGCGTGCGGCCCCGTCCTGTGACAGGTATGGGGCCCACCTGCCCAGAGGGCTCAGGCCTCCCAAGCCCATCACCCTGTACTGCCTGGCCCAGCTGTCTGAGCAACAGAGAGTTCCAGAACCCTCTGGCTGCTGCCTTTCCCAGCCCTGGCATGTCAGCCCCTGAGCCTGCTGCCATGCTGCCTTGCTGCCCCTCAGGGCCTGTCCTCACAGAGCTGGGCTGCTTGGCTGCTGCCAGCAAGGGCCACTGGGCAGAGGCAGAGCCGGCGGTCAGCCCGGGCCCCTAGGGATGCCCAGGCCACGATGCTGTGTCTGAGACCCCCCATGAGACAGAGCTCTAACCCTGCAGAGCTGCCATCTCCATGTGGAAGACCATCATGTGCTCGTCCAGGACTGCCGAGCCAGTGCAGCTGATCCTCCTGGATGTGCTAGGGAGCTGGCCAGAGTACAGCACGTGCACCTCAGATGGGGACAAAACGGCTGTCTTTGCCCTGGCTGTGAGTTTCCGCAACTGGCCTTTGCTGGCCCCAAGGCCACCTCTCCAGCAGCTCTCCATCCTCCTTCCCCCACTGCATCTGCCTGCCTCAGGCGCTGGCCAGAAACCTGGCCCAGGGGCAGCTTCAGGCCCACCAGGCCCCGCGCTCCCCCTGCCTCTCTCCGGGCCTCTCCCTGCCACGCTCGGGCCCTGCCACATGGACACCTCGGCACTGAGCGCTGTCTCGGGGGCCTTTGTCCTTTGCAGGCAACCGTGGTGATGTGGAAGATCCTCCAGGAGTCCTCTGTCCCACGTGTAGTGAGGCCATATTTCCCCCGCCTTTTTGTTCATCTGCTCTTCCAAGTGTTCTCCAGCACAGAAGAGATGCCACAGGAGGTCCAAACCTTCTGGAAGGATTGCCTGGAAGAGCACGGTCTTGCCACCAGCCCCAACAGGTGCTCCATCCCACTCCTCCTGTCCTTGACACGTGGCCTGCAAAGGAGCCAGTGCTGCCAGTGTGACCCGGGCTTTGCTGTGCACACAGGTTTGCAGTGCAGACTCTGAAGTCCCTGCTCTGCCAAAAGCACTACAAGGATGTGGTGGTGTCAGTGGAACGCAAGCGTGGCTGGGACACGCTGCTCTGTGCTGACACCCGCCACTATGCTGTGGGTCTGCTGGCCAGGTGAGACTCTCTTTCTCCCCATTGATCCTGCCATTTGTGCTCTGTGCCCGAGCTGTCCCACACATTCCCCAAGGCCCTGGGACACACTGAGGGACGGCTAACGACACACTGAGGGACGGCCAAGCAGACTGGAAAAGGCTGGGAAGGGAGAGAGCACAGGAGGAGACACCTCCTAAAGGGCCCAGGTCCCCTTGCAGGGTGGTGGTAAAAGACCACCAGGCTCTGTAAGCCTGTCCTTGGAGAGATTTGCTCAGCTTCCTGCTCCCTTTTTTGCCCTCCTAGAGAGATGCGCCATGCTTGTCATCGCTTGTGTTCCAGTATTGCACTCCACCTCCTCTGGCTGCTCAGCACACAGGAGCCACACTGGGATCTGCCTGCCCTGGCATTCCTTGTGGAGGTGAGCCGGGTGTCCAGCGCTGCCTGGCTGAGCAGCCTCCCAGCTCTCTGCCCTCTCGTGGCAGCAGCCGCCTGGGACGGTGCCCGCACCCTGTGCTGCTGCTGCTGCTGCTGCGTCCTGGGCCCAGCCCTGTGCGGCTGCGGGCTCCTGCCGGCCGGCTCCCCCGTCACTGGCCTGTGCCTTTCAGGTCCTCGTGTGCCTGGATTCTAATGAATGTGGCGACAGTGTTGTGAAGGTCTCTTCAAGGTACCTGCAGAGCGAGTGCAGGGAGAGGCGTCGCCTGGCGCTCAGGGCCCTTCTCGAGCTCATTGATGATCCCTCAATGGTGAGAAGGGGGCAGTGGCTGAAGCTGCGCTGGGAACTCAGTCACTTGGCCTGACCTGGGCTTTGGGCACTGGGGCAGCTGCTCCCAGCTCTCCTGCCTCCTGCTTCAGCTGCCCCAGTGCTTCAGGACAGTCCTTTGGCCTCTGGGCCCTGTGGCAGTAGGGTGGGACTTCACAGACTTGTGTTCCGCACAGGCCGAAAGAATGTGGAGCTTGACCAAAAGCCTCATGCACCTACTGGGGGACAATGATGCAGAGATAGCTGGGATGACACTCATCACACTCAGCTTTATACTCCTGCACAAACACATTCTGCTGTCAACCCCCATTGCCATGCAGCTGGCTGAGGCACTCCTGCCACTCTTTGACCACGTAAGGCTCCGTGCCCCCAGCTACAGCCACTGGCTGCTGCCTGGAAACTGTGTGCCCTGTGCATTTCCAGCCCTGTGCCCAGGGCGCCCTGGAGGAGCCAATGCTCAAGTGTTTTTTCTTGTTTTTTTCATCTAGGATAATAGCCAGGTACAGCTGCTCTCCATAAAACTCTTCCGAGACATGATGGAGTATTTGGAAGAGAGAGAAAAACCTTTGGAAAGCCCTGTGCAACAGAGCCTGCTTCCACTCTTCTTCCACTGCAATGATGAGAATCAGCATGTGGCAGAGGTGAGGACTCCTGGGCTGCTGCTGTCCGCCTGGCAGGGGGCTCGGCTGCCTCCTGCCCTGCGCCTGCTGGACCGCAGCCTCCTCCAGGCCATGGCAGGGGGAGGCGGGACCCGTGCCCTGGGCTGCGGGGCCATCTCTGCGTCTCTGCTGCTCTCCAGGCTTCTCGGGAAACGCTGCTTTATGCGGTCAAGTTCATGAAGAGGAGGGATCTCAAAAAGCTGCTGAAGGAGCAGAAACTGTGGAAGTTCAGCAAGTGCCTGGTAAGGACGGCCCGGAATCCCCAACTCAGCCAGGAGAAGGCCCCTGAGGGCGGTGCTCAGTGTGCGAGCCGGGCAGCTGTGCCCCTGCGCGCTGCTGCAGCCAGAGGCCGCGCGGGCTCTTCTCCAGGCTCCCGTGGGCCCGAGCCGGGTGCCCATGGAGCCCCGGCCCGGCGGGGCTGCGAGGCAGGGGCGGCACCGCGGCTCCCCGGGCAGCAGCCGGCCCCTTCCCCCTCCCTTCAGGAGCCCGGCGCCAGCGGCTGCTGGCCGCGCCTCGGGGCTGTGCGGGCAGGGGAGGCCGGGGCGGGGCGCAGGCAGCGCCCGGCCCAGGGGCTGAGCCCGCGCCAACCCTTCCCTCCTGCCGCTCTCTGCAGCTGGCAGAGGACAGGAGCAGAGCGGCCGAGCACCTGCGCCGGGCCCTGCGCTACCTGGAGAGCCCACAGGAGCCCCTGCGAGAGGCGGCCATCAGGTTCATGGGTGAGTTACAAGCCCGGGCTCCCTCCCCAGCCCGCCGCAGCTCGGCCCCAGCCCCGCCTGTTGCCCCGACAGCGGCAGCCGGGCCCGGCGCCGTGGAGCCCCGCCTGGCCTGGGCATTGCTGCTGCCGCCCTCTGACAGCCGTGCCCTGGGGCGACAGCGCGCTGCATGGGCTGAGCTGAGCGCTGCCGGGCCAGCAGCCCGTGTGGCCACAGCGCCGGCAGCGCTGCTGGCAGGGAGCTGTGCCGCTGGGGCCGTGACAGACTCTGTGTTCACAGGCATGGCCGGGCGGCACCTGAGGGGGCAGCAGCAAGAGCTGCAGCGGATCTGCACTGGTGAGTGAGGGGAGCGGGCTGACAGCGGGGGCTGCTGGGGGGAGCTGCAAGCCCTGCCCCGGCTGCGGAGGGCTCTGCTCCCGTGGGCAGAGCACACGGAGATTTCAGGGCCACGTGGGCCATTCGTGGCCAGCAGCTTCGGGCTGATCCCCTTGCTCCCTTTGCTCCCTCCTGGCCATGGCAATAGCCGGCTTGGGATGGCACTTGCAGGGGGCTCTTCCTCGGCTCCCTGCAGCTCCAGCTTCTGACCGTGCCTCTGTTCCTCTCTCTCGCAGCCCTGGAAGACAAAACGAATGACGTCAGCCTCGCCGTCGGAAGCCTGGCAATTCAAACGCTGTGCCTCCTCAGGTCAGGAGAGCGGGCTCCCATCTCCAGGTTCCAGTGGCTCCAAAATCACCTGCGCAGGGCGTGGAAGACATGGCCCCGTCTGTCACAGCTCGGCTGCCTGCCCTGCCAGAGCTCTGTGGAGAGGTGATCCCAGAAGCTCTTTTTGTTGGGGCCACCTGAATCAGGTTTTATTTTGTTTTTCTTCAAGAATTTTCTTTTCATTGGTTTTTTTTTTTTTCTTTTACCATGTAAATATAGACTATGTTAACATACACAGACTCCCAGCATTTTTCTTTTGCTGCCCAGGGTCCGTAGGGCATAGGGGAGGAGGGGGAAATGGGTGCTTGCGCTCAGCCAGCTGCCCAGGCGTGCAGTGGGCCAGGTGAAATGGCCAGAAGCCCCTTGGCCTTTGGTGGTTCTGCTGAAGCCTTTGTGCTGCCCAGAGAGCGGCTGGGCAGGGGCCGGAGCTGCGGGGATCCCTGCCAGAGCGGTGCCTGGAGATGGTCACAAGCCCTGTGCCAGGCAGGAAGCGCCAGCCGTGTCCTCCTGCCTGTGTGCTGCTGGCTGCCTTGCTGAGGGCTCCCAGGTGCCTCTGGATGGGGCTGCTCTGGAGCTGCTGTGGGGCTGCGGCGCTGCTGCCGGGCGGCTCGGCCAGGCTGGGGCAGCCCCTGAGGGGCTGGGGCGCTGGCAAGCCCCGGGCAATGGGCTGTCAGAGGCCACAAGCAGCCGCCTTGTTCCTGCCAGAGTTGACTTGCAAGACGCATCCTTGGCACTCTGCAACTAACAGCATCAGTGTTGTTGGAAACCCAAATGCAGAGAAATCTCAGACCTTTGGTCTTGTCAGCAAAGCTTAGAATTAAACACAGGATTTGATCTGAGACCTAGGAAAGGGCTCCCAAACTTAGGTGCTAGAAGCGAGAATGCGGATTTCTAGTCTATAGCAGCAACACGGGGAGAAAAGTTGAAGTGGAGGAAAGTTTAGAGTTTTCGAGTTCAAGATCTAGGAAGAAATCAAAGTAGTTACAATGCTAAACAAGAAGATTAGGATGCAGTGCTGTAGGTTTGTGTGTCATAGCATGATTGGCTAAGGAAGCTTACACTGTTAGCATGATGTGGGGACCCAGGAAATTCCTCTGGCTGCCCTGCAGGACTCGAGAGCCTGTCAGAGGGCTCAGAGACCTTGGCACAGAGCCCAAGACCCCCGTGCCTTTGATTTAGCACTTGGAAAAAACAATCACCAACCTTGTATGAAGAATGACCAGCCACAAAAAATGAAGTAGAATGATAGTGAATTTATCCCAGAGTGGAACAATAGATTTTGAGGGTTTTTAGAATGGGGCTTCAGGGGGCAAGATGGAGGAATCTGGGCATGTCCAGCCTTTCTCCTTCTTCTTCTTGGCCTCCATCTTCTGGTTGATGTTGGTACTTTGAGATTGGTCTAGAGTAGAAGCTCACTGTCTAACATAGATGATAGGGATTGGAAAGTAATTGTAAATATTGTACTGGTAGTTTTTAGTATAAAAAGATAACACCACCCCAGGGGAGGCAGAGTTCCTTAGACTGTCTTGCTGAGCAGACCTCGGCAGGACAGGAGAAAGAATTTTATAGATAAGATACAATAAACAACCTTGAGACTGAGAAATTAAGAGCTCTGACTCCTTCTTCAACCACCGGGCTGGGACAAGAGACTTTTTAACTTATCTCAGGGTCACTCTGACCAGCTAGAGACCCCGAGAGCATGAGTCCGTAAGATGAAATCTTGAAGACTGGGTCCAAAACATAAATACCCTTGTTGGCCATGTCTTCTTGGCCAAGAAATCCTTCAAAGCTCTTGTAACTACAAGTCTTGCGGCCCTGTGAGCCATGTGGTGGAGATGTGAGCCCAACTCAACCTTCCTGCCTATGTAGAAGAGAAAAAAAAGCAATGGCATCATCTAAAAAACTCAGAGGTCCACTCTCTAGCTTGTTCCAAACCCCTTCCAATCCCCCAAAGTGTGATTTAGCTACAAATAGATGACAAGGACTCTTAGGGCTGCCTCTTTGACTCCAGAGCGGCTGCTTTAGAATCTTTCACATATCCCTGTGTAGTTAGGTGCCAGAAATGGATCATTTGAAGAAACTTTCCCAGCTGACTTGCATGGAGGCTTGTTTGAAGGGTGTTTGAATGGAAAGCCTCCCAGCAGAGGTCTGGGCTTTGGCCTAGCTGTGTCCCCTGCTGATTGTGAAGCGTGTCATCAGCTGAAGTGCTATCTGGGCTACAAATATCATCTAGTCAATTGGACTTGCTCTTTTTGGCCTATAAAAGCTGGACCCACTTTTGGGGCAAATTTGGAGACCTCATCTATGGGTGGATGGAACACCTAGGATTTTCCCAGTTGTTGGGAATGGTTCTCCAGGTCCCTGGAGTAAAACGGGGCTGCCCAGCAACTGCGCATCTGCAAGATGACAAACAATTGTCTTGGTTTGAAGAGAGAGGTGTCTGCTAAGGAAGGCAGAAGTCTTCTCTGAAATGTTAAATGTAAATCCCCTGCCTTCAAATGATTCTCATTTAGAAATTCAAATGCTCTCAGGGAAAGATATGGGGATAGGCCTGAGCCCGCAGAGCAGGGCGGCCTTTGCTTATGGTCTGAGCCCTTCCTAAAGATCCTGTCAGGCTGTCTTAGACACCTGGGGCCAGGGATTCCTTCCAAGCTGGGCCACTTTGGCTGGCCCGGGGCCAGCCCCAGGGCAGGAGGCAGTGTGTGCAAGGCCCCTGGCTGGCACGCTGCAGCACGGTCACCGTGCCATGGAACGGAACCCGGTCACCAAGGTCCCTTTGTGACACGTGGGAAATAGAAGCTTGCCCGGGTGCTGGGAACAGGCAACGGGGCACAACGGGACAGAGCAGTGCTGTGAGGAGCCCCCACACAGCGCACTCATTCCCGTCTGACCAGAAGCTTTTCTGCAGCCTTGTTCCTGCAGCTGAGCTCGAGGCCAGAGCACAGGACTCGGTGACCCGTGGCCTTCCGAGGCTTCTATTCTGCAGCTGCCCTCAAGGGCAGAGCGTGGGACTTGGTGCCCCAGAGCTTTCCCAAGGCGTCTCTCCTGCAAGTAGCTCCTGTCACAGACATGGAGCAGAGACCCCCGAGAGTGGCCAAGATGGCCTGGATGGAGGAGGAGGAGGAAGAAGAAGGACCTGGAGCAGCCCCAGCACAGGAGACTGAAGAGGTGGTGCCCTTCCATCCACCGCAGGAGGGTGAGTGGCAGAGCTGGGTTGCAGGGCTGGAGCCTGCAGCCAACTTGGCCCCATGCCATGCCATGCCATGCCATGCCATGCCATGCCATGCCATGCCATGCCATGCCATGCCATGCCATGCCATGCCATGCCATGCCATGCCATGCCATCCCCTGGGGAAATGGCCATGGACAGGTGGGAAGAGGGGCCGGGCAGACACCCCACAGCTCCCTTGCTCCATCCCCCTGGGGCATCCCAGGGCTCTCCCTGCCTGGGGAGCGCAGGGCTGGGCTGTGTTCTCCGGCCTCTCCCACAGCCCCTCAGCTCTGGCTGCGCTCCCTCTTTGCCAGATGAAGCTGTGGAGCGCACACAAGAGCAGGAATCCAGCCGTGGCCGCTTCCACAGAACAGCGCAGGTACCTGCAGCCACCTCCACCTGGGCTGGGCCTGCTGTCCCTGCTCAGCCCAGCACCGTGTGTGCAGCACGCCATGCAACATCCCCGGCTTCTTGCCCTTCTCCTACAGCTCGTTTACAACTTCATCCGGAGCATTCGGCAGGAGACCCGCACCATGGGCACTGGGCTCAGAGCTCACTGTGAGCTCCTCAAGCATGAGACCAGTGCCGCCCTGCTGGATTTGCTCCTGGAGAAGGGTGTTGCCAGGCCAGAACAAGTAAGCAGCCTGGGGCCAGGCTTCAATTCCCCCATGAGTCACGTGGCTTCCCCAGCCACGCCTGCTGGTCCCTCAGAGCCTTTGAGGCCATGGCAGTGCACTTCTCTGGGGAGCCTGGGGACATTGCTCTCTCTGGCAGCTTTCCAAGTCTCCCCGTGCCTCCTGCAGGTGCCTGCCTTGGTGAGGTACATTCACCGATGGCTCCTGGCCAACGATTCTGCCGAGCACAGGCTGGACAAGGCCCTGCTGAAACTCACCAAAGCACACCCGGCTGACGCAGTCGTGACGCTCCTGCGTGCGGCCCCGTCCTGTGACAGGTATGGGGCCCACCTGCCCAGAGGGCTCAGGCCTCCCAAGCCCATCACCCTGTACTGCCTGGCCCAGCTGTCTGAGCAACAGAGAGTTCCAGAACCCTCTGGCTGCTGCCTTTCCCAGCCCTGGCATGTCAGCCCCTGAGCCTGCTGCCATGCTGCCTTGCTGCCCCTCAGGGCCTGTCCTCACAGAGCTGGGCTGCTTGGCTGCTGCCAGCAAGGGCCACTGGGCAGAGGCAGAGCCGGCGGTCAGCCCGGGCCCCTAGGGATGCCCAGGCCACGATGCTGTGTCTGAGACCCCCCATGAGACAGAGCTCTAACCCTGCAGAGCTGCCATCTCCATGTGGAAGACCATCATGTGCTCGTCCAGGACTGCCGAGCCAGTGCAGCTGATCCTCCTGGATGTGCTAGGGAGCTGGCCAGAGTACAGCACGTGCACCTCAGATGGGGACAAAACGGCTGTCTTTGCCCTGGCTGTGAGTTTCCGCAACTGGCCTTTGCTGGCCCCAAGGCCACCTCTCCAGCAGCTCTCCATCCTCCTTCCCCCACTGCATCTGCCTGCCTCAGGCGCTGGCCAGAAACCTGGCCCAGGGGCAGCTTCAGGCCCACTAGGCCCCGCGCTCCCCCTGCCTCTCTCCGGGCCTCTCCCTGCCACGCTCGGGCCCTGCCACATGGACACCTCGGCACTGAGCGCTGTCTCGGGGGCCTTTGTCCTTTGCAGGCAACCGTGGTGATGTGGAAGATCCTCCAGGAGTCCTCTGTCCCACGTGTAGTGAGGCCATATTTCCCCCGCCTTTTTGTTCATCTGCTCTTCCAAGTGTTCTCCAGCACAGAAGAGATGCCACAGGAGGTCCAAACCTTCTGGAAGGATTGCCTGGAAGAGCACGGTCTTGCCACCAGCCCCAACAGGTGCTCCATCCCACTCCTCCTGTCCTTGACACATGGCCTGCAAAGGAGCCAGTGCTGCCAGTGTGACCCGGGCTTTGCTGTGCACACAGGTTTGCAGTGCAGACTCTGAAGTCCCTGCTCTGCCAAAAGCACTACAAGGATGTGGTGGTGTCAGTGGAACGCAAGCGTGGCTGGGACACGCTGCTCTGTGCTGACACCCGCCACTATGCTGTGGGTCTGCTGGCCAGGTGAGACTCTCTTTCTCCCCATTGATCCTGCCATTTGTGCTCTGTGCCCGAGCTGTCCCACACATTCCCCAAGGCCCTGGGACACACTGAGGGACGGCTAACGACACACTGAGGGACGGCCAAGCAGACTGGAAAAGGCTGGGAAGGGAGAGAGCACAGGAGGAGACACCTCCTAAAGGGCCCAGGTCCCCTTGCAGGGTGGTGGTAAAAGACCACCAGGCTCTGTAAGCCTGTCCTTGGAGAGATTTGCTCAGCTTCCTGCTCCCTTTTTTGCCCTCCTAGAGAGATGCGCCATGCTTGTCATCGCTTGTGTTCCAGTATTGCACTCCACCTCCTCTGGCTGCTCAGCACACAGGAGCCACACTGGGATCTGCCTGCCCTGGCATTCCTTGTGGAGGTGAGCCGGGTGTCCAGCGCTGCCTGGCTGAGCAGCCTCCCAGCTCTCTGCCCTCTCGTGGCAGCAGCCGCCTGGGACGGTGCCCGCACCCTGTGCTGCTGCTGCTGCTGCTGCGTCCTGGGCCCAGCCCTGTGCGGCTGCGGGCTCCTGCCGGCCGGCTCCCCCGTCACTGGCCTGTGCCTTTCAGGTCCTCGTGTGCCTGGATTCTAATGAATGTGGCGACAGTGTTGTGAAGGTCTCTTCAAGGTACCTGCAGAGCGAGTGCAGGGAGAGGCGTCGCCTGGCGCTCAGGGCCCTTCTCGAGCTCATTGATGATCCCTCAATGGTGAGAAGGGGGCAGTGGCTGAAGCTGCGCTGGGAACTCAGTCACTTGGCCTGACCTGGGCTTTGGGCACTGGGGCAGCTGCTCCCAGCTCTCCTGCCTCCTGCTTCAGCTGCCCCAGTGCTTCAGGACAGTCCTTTGGCCTCTGGGCCCTGTGGCAGTAGGGTGGGACTTCACAGACTTGTGTTCCGCACAGGCCGAAAGAATGTGGAGCTTGACCAAAAGCCTCATGCACCTACTGGGGGACAATGATGCAGAGATAGCTGGGATGACACTCATCACACTCAGCTTTATACTCCTGCACAAACACATTCTGCTGTCAACCCCCATTGCCATGCAGCTGGCTGAGGCACTCCTGCCACTCTTTGACCACGTAAGGCTCCGTGCCCCCAGCTACAGCCACTGGCTGCTGCCTGGAAACTGTGTGCCCTGTGCATTTCCAGCCCTGTGCCCAGGGCGCCCTGGAGGAGCCAATGCTCAAGTGTTTTTTCTTGTTTTTTTCATCTAGGATAATAGCCAGGTACAGCTGCTCTCCATAAAACTCTTCCGAGACATGATGGAGTATTTGGAAGAGAGAGAAAAACCTTTGGAAAGCCCTGTGCAACAGAGCCTGCTTCCACTCTTCTTCCACTGCAATGATGAGAATCAGCATGTGGCAGAGGTGAGGACTCCTGGGCTGCTGCTGTCCGCCTGGCAGGGGGCTCGGCTGCCTCCTGCCCTGCGCCTGCTGGACCGCAGCCTCCTCCAGGCCATGGCAGGGGGAGGCGGGACCCGTGCCCTGGGCTGCGGGGCCATCTCTGCGTCTCTGCTGCTCTCCAGGCTTCTCGGGAAACGCTGCTTTATGCGGTCAAGTTCATGAAGAGGAGGGATCTCAAAAAGCTGCTGAAGGAGCAGAAACTGTGGAAGTTCAGCAAGTGCCTGGTAAGGACGGCCCGGAATCCCCAACTCAGCCAGGAGAAGGCCCCTGAGGGCGGTGCTCAGTGTGCGAGCCGGGCAGCTGTGCCCCTGCGCGCTGCTGCAGCCAGAGGCCGCGCGGGCTCTTCTCCAGGCTCCCGTGGGCCCGAGCCGGGTGCCCATGGAGCCCCGGCCCGGCGGGGCTGCGGGGCAGGGGCGGCACCGCGGCTCCCCGGGCAGCAGCCGGCCCCTTCCCCCTCCCTTCAGGAGCCCGGCGCCAGCGGCTGCTGGCCGCGCCTCGGGGCTGTGCGGGCAGGGGAGGCCGGGGCGGGGCGCAGGCAGCGCCCGGCCCAGGGGCTGAGCCCGCGCCAACCCTTCCCTCCTGCCGCTCTCTGCAGCTGGCAGAGGACAGGAGCAGAGCGGCCGAGCACCTGCGCCGGGCCCTGCGCTACCTGGAGAGCCCACAGGAGCCCCTGCGAGAGGCGGCCATCAGGTTCATGGGTGAGTTACAAGCCCGGGCTCCCTCCCCAGCCCGCCGCAGCTCGGCCCCAGCCCCGCCTGTTGCCCCGACAGCGGCAGCCGGGCCCGGCGCCGTGGAGCCCCGCCTGGCCTGGGCATTGCTGCTGCCGCCCTCTGACAGCCGTGCCCTGGGGCGACAGCGCGCTGCATGGGCTGAGCTGAGCGCTGCCGGGCCAGCAGCCCGTGTGGCCACAGCGCCGGCAGCGCTGCTGGCAGGGAGCTGTGCCGCTGGGGCCGTGACAGACTCTGTGTTCACAGGCATGGCCGGGCGGCACCTGAGGGGGCAGCAGCAAGAGCTGCAGCGGATCTGCACTGGTGAGTGAGGGGAGCGGGCTGACAGCGGGGACTGCTGGGGGGAGCTGCAAGCCCTGCCCCGGCTGCGGAGGGCTCTGCTCCCGTGGGCAGAGCACACGGAGATTTCAGGGCCACGTGGGCCATTCGTGGCCAGCAGCTTCGGGCTGATCCCCTTGCTCCCTTTGCTCCCTCCTGGCCATGGCAATAGCCGGCTTGGGATGGCACTTGCAGGGGGCTCTTCCTCGGCTCCCTGCAGCTCCAGCTTCTGACCGTGCCTCTGTTCCTCTCTCTCGCAGCCCTGGAAGACAAAACGAATGACGTCAGCCTCGCCGTCGGAAGCCTGGCAATTCAAACGCTGTGCCTCCTCAGGTCAGGAGAGCGGGCTCCCATCTCCAGGTTCCAGTGGCTCCAAAATCACCTGCGCAGGGCGTGGAAGACATGGCCCCGTCTGTCACAGCTCGGCTGCCTGCCCTGCCAGAGCTCTGTGGAGAGGTGATCCCAGAAGCTCTTTTTGTTGGGGCCACCTGAATCAGGTTTTATTTTGTTTTTCTTCAAGAATTTTCTTTTCATTGGTTTTTTTTTTTTTTCTTTTACCATGTAAATATAGACTATGTTAACATACACAGACTCCCAGCATTTTTCTTTTGCTGCCCAGGGTCCGTAGGGCATAGGGGAGGAGGGGGAAATGGGTGCTTGCGCTCAGCCAGCTGCCCAGGCGTGCAGTGGGCCAGGTGAAATGGCCAGAAGCCCCTTGGCCTTTGGTGGTTCTGCTGAAGCCTTTGTGCTGCCCAGAGAGCGGCTGGGCAGGGGCCGGAGCTGCGGGGATCCCTGCCAGAGCGGTGCCTGGAGATGGTCACAAGCCCTGTGCCAGGCAGGAAGCGCCAGCCGTGTCCTCCTGCCCGTGTGCTGCTGGCTGCCTTGCTGAGGGCTCCCAGGTGCCTCTGGATGGGGCTGCTCTGGAGCTGCTGTGGGGCTGCGGCGCTGCTGCCGGGCGGCTCGGCCAGGCTGGGGCAGCCCCTGAGGGGCTGGGGCGCTGGCAAGCCCCGGGCAATGGGCTGTCAGAGGCCACAAGCAGCCGCCTTGTTCCTGCCAGAGTTGACTTGCAAGACGCATCCTTGGCACTCTGCAACTAACAGCATCAGTGTTGTTGGAAACCCAAATGCAGAGAAATCTCAGACCTTTGGTCTTGTCAGCAAAGCTTAGAATTAAACACAGGATTTGATCTGAGACCTAGGAAAGGGCTCCCAAACTTAGGTGCTAGAAGCGAGAATGCGGATTTCTAGTCTATAGCAGCAACACGGGGAGAAAAGTTGAAGTGGAGGAAAGTTTAGAGTTTTCGAGTTCAAGATCTAGGAAGAAATCAAAGTAGTTCCAATGCTAAACAAGAAGATTAGGATGCAGTGCTGTAGGTTTGTGTGTCATAGCATGATTGGCTAAGGAAGCTTACACTGTTAGCATGATGTGGGGACCCAGGAAATTCCTCTGGCTGCCCTGCAGGACTCGAGAGCCTGTCAGAGGGCTCAGAGACCTTGGCACAGAGCCCAAGACCCCCGTGCCTTTGATTTAGCACTTGGAAAAAACAATCACCAACCTTGTATGAAGAATGACCAGCCACAAAAAATGAAGTAGAATGATAGTGAATTTATCCCAGAGTGGAACAATAGATTTTGAGGGTTTTTAGAATGGGGCTTCAGGGGGCAAGATGGAGGAATCTGGGCATGTCCAGCCTTTCTCCTTCTTCTTCTTGGCCTCCATCTTCTGGTTGATGTTGGTACTTTGAGATTGGTCTAGAGTAGAAGCTCACTGTCTAACATAGATGATAGGGATTGGAAAGTAATTGTAAATATTGTACTGGTAGTTTTTAGTATAAAAAGATAACACCACCCCAGGGGAGGCAGAGTTCCTTAGACTGTCTTGCTGAGCAGACCTCGGCAGGACAGGAGAAAGAATTTTATAGATAAGATACAATAAACAACCTTGAGACTGAGAAATTAAGAGCTCTGACTCCTTCTTCAACCACCGGGCTGGGACAAGAGACTTTTTAACTTATCTCAGGGTCACTCTGACCAGCTAGAGACCCCGAGAGCATGAGTCCGTAAGATGAAATCTTGAAGACTGGGTCCAAAACATAAATACCCTTGTTGGCCATGTCTTCTTGGCCAAGAAATCCTTCAAAGCTCTTGTAACTACAAGTCTTGCGGCCCTGTGAGCCATGTGGTGGAGATGTGAGCCCAACTCAACCTTCCTGCCTATGTAGAAGAGAAAAAAAAGCAATGGCATCATCTAAAAAACTCAGAGGTCCACTCTCTAGCTTGTTCCAAACCCCTTCCAATCCCCCAAAGTGTGATTTAGCTACAAATAGATGACAAGGACTCTTAGGGCTGCCTCTTTGACTCCAGAGCGGCTGCTTTAGAATCTTTCACATATCCCTGTGTAGTTAGGTGCCAGAAATGGATCATTTGAAGAAACTTTCCCAGCTGACTTGCATGGAGGCTTGTTTGAAGGGTGTTTGAATGGAAAGCCTCCCAGCAGAGGTCTGGGCTTTGGCCTAGCTGTGTCCCCTGCTGATTGTGAAGCGTGTCATCAGCTGAAGTGCTATCTGGGCTACAAATATCATCTAGTCAATTGGACTTGCTCTTTTTGGCCTATAAAAGCTGGACCCACTTTTGGGGCAAATTTGGAGACCTCATCTATGGGTGGATGGAACACCTAGGATTTTCCCAGTTGTTGGGAATGGTTCTCCAGGTCCCTGGAGTAAAACGGGGCTGCCCAGCAACTGCGCATCTGCAAGATGACAAACAATTGTCTTGGTTTGAAGAGAGAGGTGTCTGCTAAGGAAGGCAGAAGTCTTCTCTGAAATGTTAAATGTAAATCCCCTGCCTTCAAATGATTCTCATTTAGAAATTCAAATGCTCTCAGGGAAAGATATGGGGATAGGCCTGAGCCCGCAGAGCAGGGCGGCCTTTGCTTATGGTCTGAGCCCTTCCTAAAGATCCTGTCAGGCTGTCTTAGACACCTGGGGCCAGGGATTCCTTCCAAGCTGGGCCACTTTGGCTGGCCCGGGGCCAGCCCCAGGGCAGGAGGCAGTGTGTGCAAGGCCCCTGGCTGGCACGCTGCAGCACGGTCACCGTGCCATGGAACGGAACCCGGTCACCAAGGTCCCTTTGTGACACGTGGGAAATAGAAGCTTGCCCGGGTGCTGGGAACAGGCAACGGGCCACAACGGGACAGAGCAGTGCTGTGAGGAGCCCCCACACAGCGCACTCATTCCCGTCTGACCAGAAGTTTTTCTGCAGCCTTGTTCCTGCAGCTGAGCTCGAGGCCAGAGCACAGGACTCGGTGACCCGTGGCCTTCCGAGGCTTCTATTCTGCAGCTGCCCTCAAGGGCAGAGCGTGGGACTTGGTGCCCCAGAGCTTTCCCAAGGCGTCTCTCCTGCAAGTAGCTCCTGTCACAGACATGGAGCAGAGACCCCCGAGAGTGGCCAAGATGGCCTGGATGGAGGAGGAGGAGGAAGAAGAAGGACCTGGAGCAGCCCCAGCACAGGAGACTGAAGAGGTGGTGCCCTTCCATCCACCGCAGGAGGGTGAGTGGCAGAGCTGGGTTGCAGGGCTGGAGCCTGCAGCCAACTTGGCCCCATGCCATGCCATGCCATGCCATGCCATGCCATGCCATGCCATGCCATGCCATGCCATGCCATGCCATGCCATCCCCTGGGGAAATGGCCATGGACAGGTGGGAAGAGGGGCCGGGCAGACACCCCACAGCTCCCTTGCTCCATCCCCCTGGGGCATCCCAGGGCTCTCCCTGCCTGGGGAGCGCAGGGCTGGGCTGTGTTCTCCGGCCTCTCCCGCAGCCCCTCAGCTCTGGCTGCGCTCCCTCTTTGCCAGATGAAGCTGTGGAGCGCACACAAGAGCAGGAATCCAGCCGTGGCCGCTTCCACAGAACAGCGCAGGTACCTGCAGCCACCTCCACCTGGGCTGGGCCTGCTGTCCCTGCTCAGCCCAGCACCGTGTGTGCAGCACGCCATGCAACATCCCCGGCTTCTTGCCCTTCTCCTACAGCTCGTTTGCAACTTCATCCGGAGCATTCGGCAGGAGACCCGCACCATGGGCACTGGGCTCAGAGCTCACTGCGAGCTCCTCAAGCATGAGACCAGTGCCGCCCTGCTGGATTTGCTCCTGGAGAAGGGTGTTGCCAGGCCAGAACAAGTAAGCAGCCTGGGGCCAGGCTTCAATTCCCCCATGCGTCACGTGGCTTCCCCAGCCACGCCTGCTGGTCCCTCAGAGCCTTTGAGGCCATGGCAGTGCACTTCTCTGGAGAGCCTGGGGACATTGCTCTCTCTGGCAGCTTTCCAAGTCTCCCCGTGCCTCCTGCAGGTGCCTGCCTTGGTGAGGTACATTCACCGATGGCTCCTGGCCAACGATTCTGCCGAGCACAGGCTGGACAAGGCCCTGCTGAAACTCACCAAAGCACACCCTGCTGACGCAGTCGTGACGCTCCTGCGTGCGGCCCCGTCCTGTGACAGGTATGGGGCCCACCTGCCCAGAGGGCTCAGGCCTCCCAAGCCCATCACCCTGTACTGCCTGGCCCAGCTGTCTGAGCAACAGAGAGTTCCAGAACCCTCTGGCTGCTGCCTTTCCCAGCCCTGGCATGTCAGCCCCTGAGCCTGCTGCCATGCTGCCTTGCTGCCCCTCAGGGCCTGTCCTCACAGAGCTGGGCTGCTTGGCTGCTGCCAGCAAGGGCCACTGGGCAGAGGCAGAGCCGGCGGTCAGCCCGGGCCCCTAGGGATGCCCAGGCCACGATGCTGTGTCTGAGACCCCCCATGAGACAGAGCTCTAACCCTGCAGAGCTGCCATCTCCATGTGGAAGACCATCATGTGCTCGTCCAGGACTGCCGAGCCAGTGCAGCTGATCCTCCTGGATGTGCTAGGGAGCTGGCCAGAGTACAGCACGTGCACCTCAGATGGGGACAAAACGGCTGTCTTTGCCCTGGCTGTGAGTTTCCGCAACTGGCCTTTGCTGGCCCCAAGGCCACCTCTCCAGCAGCTCTCCATCCTCCTTCCCCCACTGCATCTGCCTGCCTCAGGCGCTGGCCAGAAACCTGGCCCAGGGGCAGCTTCAGGCCCACCAGGCCCCGCGCTCCCCCTGCCTCTCTCCGGGCCTCTCCCTGCCACGCTCGGGCCCTGCCACATGGACACCTCGGCACTGAGCGCTGTCTCGGGGGCCTTTGTCCTTTGCAGGCAACCGTGGTGATGTGGAAGATCCTCCAGGAGTCCTCTGTCCCACGTGTAGTGAGGCCATATTTCCCCCGCCTTTTTGTTCATCTGCTCTTCCAAGTGTTCTCCAGCACAGAAGAGATGCCACAGGAGGTCCAAACCTTCTGGAAGGATTGCCTGGAAGAGCACGGTCTTGCCACCAGCCCCAACAGGTGCTCCATCCCACTCCTCCTGTCCTTGACACGTGGCCTGCAAAGGAGCCAGTGCTGCCAGTGTGACCCGGGCTTTGCTGTGCACACAGGTTTGCAGTGCAGACTCTGAAGTCCCTGCTCTGCCAAAAGCACTACAAGGATGTGGTGGTGTCAGTGGAACGCAAGCGTGGCTGGGACACGCTGCTCTGTGCTGACACCCGCCACTATGCTGTGGGTCTGCTGGCCAGGTGAGACTCTCTTTCTCCCCATTGATCCTGCCATTTGTGCTCTGTGCCCGAGCTGTCCCACACATTCCCCAAGGCCCTGGGACACACTGAGGGACGGCTAACGACACACTGAGGGACGGCCAAGCAGACTGGAAAACGCTGGGAAGGGAGAGAGCACAGGAGGAGACACCTCCTAAAGGGCCCAGGTCCCCTTGCAGGGTGGTGGTAAAAGACCACCAGGCTCTGTAAGCCTGTCCTTGGAGAGATTTGCTCAGCTTCCTGCTCCCTTTTTTGCCCTCCTAGAGAGATGCGCCATGCTTGTCATCGCTTGTGTTCCAGTATTGCACTCCACCTCCTCTGGCTGCTCAGCACACAGGAGCCACACTGGGATCTGCCTGCCCTGGCATTCCTTGTGGAGGTGAGCCGGGTGTCCAGCGCTGCCTGGCTGAGCAGCCTCCCAGCTCTCTGCCCTCTCGTGGCAGCAGCCGCCTGGGACGGTGCCCGCACCCTGTGCTGCTGCTGCTGCTGCTGCGTCCTGGGCCCAGCCCTGTGCGGCTGCGGGCTCCTGCCGGCCGGCTCCCCCGTCACTGGCCTGTGCCTTTCAGGTCCTCGTGTGCCTGGATTCTAATGAATGTGGCGACAGTGTTGTGAAGGTCTCTTCAAGGTACCTGCAGAGCGAGTGCAGGGAGAGGCGTCGCCTGGCGCTCAGGGCCCTTCTCGAGCTCATTGATGATCCCTCAATGGTGAGAAGGGGGCAGTGGCTGAAGCTGCGCTGGGAACTCAGTCACTTGGCCTGACCTGGGCTTTGGGCACTGGGGCAGCTGCTCCCAGCTCTCCTGCCTCCTGCTTCAGCTGCCCCAGTGCTTCAGGACAGTCCTTTGGCCTCTGGGCCCTGTGGCAGTAGGGTGGGACTTCACAGACTTGTGTTCCGCACAGGCCGAAAGAATGTGGAGCTTGACCAAAAGCCTCATGCACCTACTGGGGGACAATGATGCAGAGATAGCTGGGATGACACTCATCACACTCAGCTTTATACTCCTGCACAAACACATTCTGCTGTCAACCCCCATTGCCATGCAGCTGGCTGAGGCACTCCTGCCACTCTTTGACCACGTAAGGCTCCGTGCCCCCAGCTACAGCCACTGGCTGCTGCCTGGAAACTGTGTGCCCTGTGCATTTCCAGCCCTGTGCCCAGGGCGCCCTGGAGGAGCCAATGCTCAAGTGTTTTTTCTTGTTTTTTTCATCTAGGATAATAGCCAGGTACAGCTGCTCTCCATAAAACTCTTCCGAGACATGATGGAGTATTTGGAAGAGAGAGAAAAACCTTTGGAAAGCCCTGTGCAACAGAGCCTGCTTCCACTCTTCTTCCACTGCAATGATGAGAATCAGCATGTGGCAGAGGTGAGGACTCCTGGGCTGCTGCTGTCCGCCTGGCAGGGGGCTCGGCTGCCTCCTGCCCTGCGCCTGCTGGACCGCAGCCTCCTCCAGGCCATGGCAGGGGGAGGCGGGACCCGTGCCCTGGGCTGCGGGGCCATCTCTGCGTCTCTGCTGCTCTCCAGGCTTCTCGGGAAACGCTGCTTTATGCGGTCAAGTTCATGAAGAGGAGGGATCTCAAAAAGCTGCTGAAGGAGCAGAAACTGTGGAAGTTCAGCAAGTGCCTGGTAAGGACGGCCCGGAATCCCCAACTCAGCCAGGAGAAGGCCCCTGAGGGCGGTGCTCAGTGTGCGAGCCGGGCAGCTGTGCCCCTGCGCGCTGCTGCAGCCAGAGGCCGCGCGGGCTCTTCTCCAGGCTCCCGTGGGCCCGAGCCGGGTGCCCATGGAGCCCCGGCCCGGCGGGGCTGCGGGGCAGGGGCGGCACCGCGGCTCCCCGGGCAGCAGCCGGCCCCTTCCCCCTCCCTTCAGGAGCCCGGCGCCAGCGGCTGCTGGCCGCGCCTCGGGGCTGTGCGGGCAGGGGAGGCCGGGGCGGGGCGCAGGCAGCGCCCGGCCCAGGGGCTGAGCCCGCGCCAACCCTTCCCTCCTGCCGCTCTCTGCAGCTGGCAGAGGACAGGAGCAGAGCGGCCGAGCACCTGCGCCGGGCCCTGCGCTACCTGGAGAGCCCACAGGAGCCCCTGCGAGAGGCGGCCATCAGGTTCATGGGTGAGTTACAAGCCCGGGCTCCCTCCCCAGCCCGCCGCAGCTCGGCCCCAGCCCCGCCTGTTGCCCCGACAGCGGCAGCCGGGCCCGGCGCCGTGGAGCCCCGCCTGGCCTGGGCATTGCTGCTGCCGCCCTCTGACAGCCGTGCCCTGGGGCGACAGCGCGCTGCATGGGCTGAGCTGAGCGCTGCCGGGCCAGCAGCCCGTGTGGCCACAGCGCCGGCAGCGCTGCTGGCAGGGAGCTGTGCCGCTGGGGCCGTGACAGACTCTGTGTTCACAGGCATGGCCGGGCGGCACCTGAGGGGGCAGCAGCAAGAGCTGCAGCGGATCTGCACTGGTGAGTGAGGGCAGCGGGCTGACAGCGGGGGCTGCTGGGGGGAGCTGCAAGCCCTGCCCCGGCTGCGGAGGGCTCTGCTCCCGTGGGCAGAGCACACGGAGATTTCAGGGCCACGTGGGCCATTCGTGGCCAGCAGCTTCGGGCTGATCCCCTTGCTCCCTTTGCTCCCTCCTGGCCATGGCAATAGCCGGCTTGGGATGGCACTTGCAGGGGGCTCTTCCTCGGCTCCCTGCAGCTCCAGCTTCTGACCGTGCCTCTGTTCCTCTCTCTCGCAGCCCTGGAAGACAAAACGAATGACGTCAGCCTCGCCGTCGGAAGCCTGGCAATTCAAACGCTGTGCCTCCTCAGGTCAGGAGAGCGGGCTCCCATCTCCAGGTTCCAGTGGCTCCAAAATCACCTGCGCAGGGCGTGGAAGACATGGCCCCGTCTGTCACAGCTCGGCTGCCTGCCCTGCCAGAGCTCTGTGGAGAGGTGATCCCAGAAGCTCTTTTTGTTGGGGCCACCTGAATCAGGTTTTATTTTGTTTTTCTTCAAGAATTTTCTTTTCATTGGTTTTTTTTTTTTTCTTTTACCATGTAAATATAGACTATGTTAACATACACAGACTCCCAGCATTTTTCTTTTGCTGCCCAGGGTCCGTAGGGCATAGGGGAGGAGGGGGAAATGGGTGCTTGCGCTCAGCCAGCTGCCCAGGCGTGCAGTGGGCCAGGTGAAATGGCCAGAAGCCCCTTGGCCTTTGGTGGTTCTGCTGAAGCCTTTGTGCTGCCCAGAGAGCGGCTGGGCAGGGGCCGGAGCTGCGGGGATCCCTGCCAGAGCGGTGCCTGGAGATGGTCACAAGCCCTGTGCCAGGCAGGAAGCGCCAGCCGTGTCCTCCTGCCTGTGTGCTGCTGGCTGCCTTGCTGAGGGCTCCCAGGTGCCTCTGGATGGGGCTGCTCTGGAGCTGCTGTGGGGCTGCGGCGCTGCTGCCGGGCGGCTCGGCCAGGCTGGGGCAGCCCCTGAGGGGCTGGGGCGCTGGCAAGCCCCGGGCAATGGGCTGTCAGAGGCCACAAGCAGCCGCCTTGTTCCTGCCAGAGTTGACTTGCAAGACGCATCCTTGGCACTCTGCAACTAACAGCATCAGTGTTGTTGGAAACCCAAATGCAGAGAAATCTCAGACCTTTGGTCTTGTCAGCAAAGCTTAGAATTAAACACAGGATTTGATCTGAGACCTAGGAAAGGGCTCCCAAACTTAGGTGCTAGAAGCGAGAATGCGGATTTCTAGTCTATAGCAGCAACACGGGGAGAAAAGTTGAAGTGGAGGAAAGTTTAGAGTTTTCGAGTTCAAGATCTAGGAAGAAATCAAAGTAGTTACAATGCTAAACAAGAAGATTAGGATGCAGTGCTGTAGGTTTGTGTGTCATAGCATGATTGGCTAAGGAAGCTTACACTGTTAGCATGATGTGGGGACCCAGGAAATTCCTCTGGCTGCCCTGCAGGACTCGAGAGCCTGTCAGAGGGCTCAGAGACCTTGGCACAGAGCCCAAGACCCCCGTGCCTTTGATTTAGCACTTGGAAAAAACAATCACCAACCTTGTATGAAGAATGACCAGCCACAAAAAATGAAGTAGAATGATAGTGAATTTATCCCAGAGTGGAACAATAGATTTTGAGGGTTTTTAGAATGGGGCTTCAGGGGGCAAGATGGAGGAATCTGGGCATGTCCAGCCTTTCTCCTTCTTCTTCTTGGCCTCCATCTTCTGGTTGATGTTGGTACTTTGAGATTGGTCTAGAGTAGAAGCTCACTGTCTAACATAGATGATAGGGATTGGAAAGTAATTGTAAATATTGTACTGGTAGTTTTTAGTATAAAAAGATAACACCACCCCAGGGGAGGCAGAGTTCCTTAGACTGTCTTGCTGAGCAGACCTCGGCAGGACAGGAGAAAGAATTTTATAGATAAGATACAATAAACAACCTTGAGACTGAGAAATTAAGAGCTCTGACTCCTTCTTCAACCACCGGGCTGGGACAAGAGACTTTTTAACTTATCTCAGGGTCACTCTGACCAGCTAGAGACCCCGAGAGCATGAGTCCGTAAGATGAAATCTTGAAGACTGGGTCCAAAACATAAATACCCTTGTTGGCCATGTCTTCTTGGCCAAGAAATCCTTCAAAGCTCTTGTAACTACAAGTCTTGCGGCCCTGTGAGCCATGTGGTGGAGATGTGAGCCCAACTCAACCTTCCTGCCTATGTAGAAGAGAAAAAAAAGCAATGGCATCATCTAAAAAACTCAGAGGTCCACTCTCTAGCTTGTTCCAAACCCCTTCCAATCCCCCAAAGTGTGATTTAGCTACAAATAGATGACAAGGACTCTTAGGGCTGCCTCTTTGACTCCAGAGCGGCTGCTTTAGAATCTTTCACATATCCCTGTGTAGTTAGGTGCCAGAAATGGATCATTTGAAGAAACTTTCCCAGCTGACTTGCATGGAGGCTTGTTTGAAGGGTGTTTGAATGGAAAGCCTCCCAGCAGAGGTCTGGGCTTTGGCCTAGCTGTGTCCCCTGCTGATTGTGAAGCGTGTCATCAGCTGAAGTGCTATCTGGGCTACAAATATCATCTAGTCAATTGGACTTGCTCTTTTTGGCCTATAAAAGCTGGACCCACTTTTGGGGCAAATTTGGAGACCTCATCTATGGGTGGATGGAACACCTAGGATTTTCCCAGTTGTTGGGAATGGTTCTCCAGGTCCCTGGAGTAAAACGGGGCTGCCCAGCAACTGCGCATCTGCAAGATGACAAACAATTGTCTTGGTTTGAAGAGAGAGGTGTCTGCTAAGGAAGGCAGAAGTCTTCTCTGAAATGTTAAATGTAAATCCCCTGCCTTCAAATGATTCTCATTTAGAAATTCAAATGCTCTCAGGGAAAGATATGGGGATAGGCCTGAGCCCGCAGAGCAGGGCGGCCTTTGCTTATGGTCTGAGCCCTTCCTAAAGATCCTGTCAGGCTGTCTTAGACACCTGGGGCCAGGGATTCCTTCCAAGCTGGGCCACTTTGGCTGGCCCGGGGCCAGCCCCAGGGCAGGAGGCAGTGTGTGCAAGGCCCCTGGCTGGCACGCTGCAGCACGGTCACCGTGCCATGGAACGGAACCCGGTCACCAAGGTCCCTTTGTGACACGTGGGAAATAGAAGCTTGCCCGGGTGCTGGGAACAGGCAACGGGGCACAACGGGACAGAGCAGTGCTGTGAGGAGCCCCCACACAGCGCACTCATTCCCGTCTGACCAGAAGCTTTTCTGCAGCCTTGTTCCTGCAGCTGAGCTCGAGGCCAGAGCACAGGACTCGGTGACCCGTGGCCTTCCGAGGCTTCTATTCTGCAGCTGCCCTCAAGGGCAGAGCGTGGGACTTGGTGCCCCAGAGCTTTCCCAAGGCGTCTCTCCTGCAAGTAGCTCCTGTCACAGACATGGAGCAGAGACCCCCGAGAGTGGCCAAGATGGCCTGGATGGAGGAGGAGGAGGAAGAAGAAGGACCTGGAGCAGCCCCAGCACAGGAGACTGAAGAGGTGGTGCCCTTCCATCCACCGCAGGAGGGTGAGTGGCAGAGCTGGGTTGCAGGGCTGGAGCCTGCAGCCAACTTGGCCCCATGCCATGCCATGCCATGCCATGCCATGCCATGCCATGCCATGCCATGCCATGCCATGCCATGCCATGCCATGCCATGCCATGCCATGCCATCCCCTGGGGAAATGGCCATGGACAGGTGGGAAGAGGGGCCGGGCAGACACCCCACAGCTCCCTTGCTCCATCCCCCTGGGGCATCCCAGGGCTCTCCCTGCCTGGGGAGCGCAGGGCTGGGCTGTGTTCTCCGGCCTCTCCCGCAGCCCCTCAGCTCTGGCTGCGCTCCCTCTTTGCCAGATGAAGCTGTGGAGCGCACACAAGAGCAGGAATCCAGCCGTGGCCGCTTCCACAGAACAGCGCAGGTACCTGCAGCCACCTCCACCTGGGCTGGGCCTGCTGTCCCTGCTCAGCCCAGCACCGTGTGTGCAGCACGCCATGCAACATCCCCGGCTTCTTGCCCTTCTCCTACAGCTCGTTTGCAACTTCATCCGGAGCATTCGGCAGGAGACCCGCACCATGGGCACTGGGCTCAGAGCTCACTGCGAGCTCCTCAAGCATGAGACCAGTGCCGCCCTGCTGGATTTGCTCCTGGAGAAGGGTGTTGCCAGGCCAGAACAAGTAAGCAGCCTGGGGCCAGGCTTCAATTCCCCCATGCGTCACGTGGCTTCCCCAGCCACGTCTGCTGGTCCCTCAGAGCCTTTGAGGCCATGGCAGTGCACTTCTCTGGGGAGCCTGGGGACATTGCTCTCTCTGGCAGCTTTCCAAGTCTCCCCGTGCCTCCTGCAGGTGCCTGCCTTGGTGAGGTACATTCACCGATGGCTCCTGGCCAACGATTCTGCCGAGCACAGGCTGGACAAGGCCCTGCTGAAACTCACCAAAGCACACCCGGCTGACGCAGTCGTGACGCTCCTGCGTGCGGCCCCGTCCTGTGACAGGTATGGGGCCCACCTGCCCAGAGGGCTCAGGCCTCCCAAGCCCATCACCCTGTACTGCCTGGCCCAGCTGTCTGAGCAACAGAGAGTTCCAGAACCCTCTGGCTGCTGCCTTTCCCAGCCCTGGCATGTCAGCCCCTGAGCCTGCTGCCATGCTGCCTTGCTGCCCCTCAGGGCCTGTCCTCACAGAGCTGGGCTGCTTGGCTGCTGCCAGCAAGGGCCACTGGGCAGAGGCAGAGCCGGCGGTCAGCCCGGGCCCCTAGGGATGCCCAGGCCACGATGCTGTGTCTGAGACCCCCCATGAGACAGAGCTCTAACCCTGCAGAGCTGCCATCTCCATGTGGAAGACCATCATGTGCTCGTCCAGGACTGCCGAGCCAGTGCAGCTGATCCTCCTGGATGTGCTAGGGAGCTGGCCAGAGTACAGCACGTGCACCTCAGATGGGGACAAAACGGCTGTCTTTGCCCTGGCTGTGAGTTTCCGCAACTGGCCTTTGCTGGCCCCAAGGCCACCTCTCCAGCAGCTCTCCATCCTCCTTCCCCCACTGCATCTGCCTGCCTCAGGCGCTGGCCAGAAACCTGGCCCAGGGGCAGCTTCAGGCCCACCAGGCCCCGCGCTCCCCCTGCCTCTCTCCGGGCCTCTCCCTGCCACGCTCGGGCCCTGCCACATGGACACCTCGGCACTGAGCGCTGTCTCGGGGGCCTTTGTCCTTTGCAGGCAACCGTGGTGATGTGGAAGATCCTCCAGGAGTCCTCTGTCCCACGTGTAGTGAGGCCATATTTCCCCCGCCTTTTTGTTCATCTGCTCTTCCAAGTGTTCTCCAGCACAGAAGAGATGCCACAGGAGGTCCAAACCTTCTGGAAGGATTGCCTGGAAGAGCACGGTCTTGCCACCAGCCCCAACAGGTGCTCCATCCCACTCCTCCTGTCCTTGACACGTGGCCTGCAAAGGAGCCAGTGCTGCCAGTGTGACCCGGGCTTTGCTGTGCACACAGGTTTGCAGTGCAGACTCTGAAGTCCCTGCTCTGCCAAAAGCACTACAAGGATGTGGTGGTGTCAGTGGAACGCAAGCGTGGCTGGGACACGCTGCTCTGTGCTGACACCCGCCACTATGCTGTGGGTCTGCTGGCCAGGTGAGACTCTCTTTCTCCCCATTGATCCTGCCATTTGTGCTCTGTGCCCGAGCTGTCCCACACATTCCCCAAGGCCCTGGGACACACTGAGGGACGGCTAACGACACACTGAGGGACGGCCAAGCAGACTGGAAAAGGCTGGGAAGGGAGAGAGCACAGGAGGAGACACCTCCTAAAGGGCCCAGGTCCCCTTGCAGGGTGGTGGTAAAAGACCACCAGGCTCTGTAAGCCTGTCCTTGGAGAGATTTGCTCAGCTTCCTGCTCCCTTTTTTGCCCTCCTAGAGAGATGCGCCATGCTTGTCATCGCTTGTGTTCCAGTATTGCACTCCACCTCCTCTGGCTGCTCAGCACACAGGAGCCACACTGGGATCTGCCTGCCCTGGCATTCCTTGTGGAGGTGAGCCGGGTGTCCAGCGCTGCCTGGCTGAGCAGCCTCCCAGCTCTCTGCCCTCTCGTGGCAGCAGCCGCCTGGGACGGTGCCCGCACCCTGTGCTGCTGCTGCTGCTGCTGCGTCCTGGGCCCAGCCCTGTGCGGCTGCGGGCTCCTGCCGGCCGGCTCCCCCGTCACTGGCCTGTGCCTTTCAGGTCCTCGTGTGCCTGGATTCTAATGAATGTGGCGACAGTGTTGTGAAGGTCTCTTCAAGGTACCTGCAGAGCGAGTGCAGGGAGAGGCGTCGCCTGGCGCTCAGGGCCCTTCTCGAGCTCATTGATGATCCCTCAATGGTGAGAAGGGGGCAGTGGCTGAAGCTGCGCTGGGAACTCAGTCACTTGGCCTGACCTGGGCTTTGGGCACTGGGGCAGCTGCTCCCAGCTCTCCTGCCTCCTGCTTCAGCTGCCCCAGTGCTTCAGGACAGTCCTTTGGCCTCTGGGCCCTGTGGCAGTAGGGTGGGACTTCACAGACTTGTGTTCCGCACAGGCCGAAAGAATGTGGAGCTTGACCAAAAGCCTCATGCACCTACTGGGGGACAATGATGCAGAGATAGCTGGGATGACACTCATCACACTCAGCTTTATACTCCTGCACAAACACATTCTGCTGTCAACCCCCATTGCCATGCAGCTGGCTGAGGCACTCCTGCCACTCTTTGACCACGTAAGGCTCCGTGCCCCCAGCTACAGCCACTGGCTGCTGCCTGGAAACTGTGTGCCCTGTGCATTTCCAGCCCTGTGCCCAGGGCGCCCTGGAGGAGCCAATGCTCAAGTGTTTTTTCTTGTTTTTTTCATCTAGGATAATAGCCAGGTACAGCTGCTCTCCATAAAACTCTTCCGAGACATGATGGAGTATTTGGAAGAGAGAGAAAAACCTTTGGAAAGCCCTGTGCAACAGAGCCTGCTTCCACTCTTCTTCCACTGCAATGATGAGAATCAGCATGTGGCAGAGGTGAGGACTCCTGGGCTGCTGCTGTCCGCCTGGCAGGGGGCTCGGCTGCCTCCTGCCCTGCGCCTGCTGGACCGCAGCCTCCTCCAGGCCATGGCAGGGGGAGGCGGGACCCGTGCCCTGGGCTGCGGGGCCATCTCTGCGTCTCTGCTGCTCTCCAGGCTTCTCGGGAAACGCTGCTTTATGCGGTCAAGTTCATGAAGAGGAGGGATCTCAAAAAGCTGCTGAAGGAGCAGAAACTGTGGAAGTTCAGCAAGTGCCTGGTAAGGACGGCCCGGAATCCCCAACTCAGCCAGGAGAAGGCCCCTGAGGGCGGTGCTCAGTGTGCGAGCCGGGCAGCTGTGCCCCTGCGCGCTGCTGCAGCCAGAGGCCGCGCGGGCTCTTCTCCAGGCTCCCGTGGGCCCGAGCCGGGTGCCCATGGAGCCCCGGCCCGGCGGGGCTGCGGGGCAGGGGCGGCACCGCGGCTCCCCGGGCAGCAGCCGGCCCCTTCCCCCTCCCTTCAGGAGCCCGGCGCCAGCGGCTGCTGGCCGCGCCTCGGGGCTGTGCGGGCAGGGGAGGCCGGGGCGGGGCGCAGGCAGCGCCCGGCCCAGGGGCTGAGCCCGCGCCAACCCTTCCCTCCTGCCGCTCTCTGCAGCTGGCAGAGGACAGGAGCAGAGCGGCCGAGCACCTGCGCCGGGCCCTGCGCTACCTGGAGAGCCCACAGGAGCCCCTGCGAGAGGCGGCCATCAGGTTCATGGGTGAGTTACAAGCCCGGGCTCCCTCCCCAGCCCGCCGCAGCTCGGCCCCAGCCCCGCCTGTTGCCCCGACAGCGGCAGCCGGGCCCGGCGCCGTGGAGCCCCGCCTGGCCTGGGCATTGCTGCTGCCGCCCTCTGACAGCCGTGCCCTGGGGCGACAGCGCGCTGCATGGGCTGAGCTGAGCGCTGCCGGGCCAGCAGCCCGTGTGGCCACAGCGCCGGCAGCGCTGCTGGCAGGGAGCTGTGCCGCTGGGGCCGTGACAGACTCTGTGTTCACAGGCATGGCCGGGCGGCACCTGAGGGGGCAGCAGCAAGAGCTGCAGCGGATCTGCACTGGTGAGTGAGGGCAGCGGGCTGACAGCGGGGGCTGCTGGGGGGAGCTGCAAGCCCTGCCCCGGCTGCGGAGGGCTCTGCTCCCGTGGGCAGAGCACACGGAGATTTCAGGGCCACGTGGGCCATTCGTGGCCAGCAGCTTCGGGCTGATCCCCTTGCTCCCTTTGCTCCCTCCTGGCCATGGCAATAGCCGGCTTGGGATGGCACTTGCAGGGGGCTCTTCCTCGGCTCCCTGCAGCTCCAGCTTCTGACCGTGCCTCTGTTCCTCTCTCTCGCAGCCCTGGAAGACAAAACGAATGACGTCAGCCTCGCCGTCGGAAGCCTGGCAATTCAAACGCTGTGCCTCCTCAGGTCAGGAGAGCGGGCTCCCATCTCCAGGTTCCAGTGGCTCCAAAATCACCTGCGCAGGGCGTGGAAGACATGGCCCCGTCTGTCACAGCTCGGCTGCCTGCCCTGCCAGAGCTCTGTGGAGAGGTGATCCCAGAAGCTCTTTTTGTTGGGGCCACCTGAATCAGGTTTTATTTTGTTTTTCTTCAAGAATTTTCTTTTCATTGGTTTTTTTTTTTTTCTTTTACCATGTAAATATAGACTATGTTAACATACACAGACTCCCAGCATTTTTCTTTTGCTGCCCAGGGTCCGTAGGGCATAGGGGAGGAGGGGGAAATGGGTGCTTGCGCTCAGCCAGCTGCCCAGGCGTGCAGTGGGCCAGGTGAAATGGCCAGAAGCCCCTTGGCCTTTGGTGGTTCTGCTGAAGCCTTTGTGCTGCCCAGAGAGCGGCTGGGCAGGGGCCGGAGCTGCGGGGATCCCTGCCAGAGCGGTGCCTGGAGATGGTCACAAGCCCTGTGCCAGGCAGGAAGCGCCAGCCGTGTCCTCCTGCCTGTGTGCTGCTGGCTGCCTTGCTGAGGGCTCCCAGGTGCCTCTGGATGGGGCTGCTCTGGAGCTGCTGTGGGGCTGCGGCGCTGCTGCCGGGCGGCTCGGCCAGGCTGGGGCAGCCCCTGAGGGGCTGGGGCGCTGGCAAGCCCCGGGCAATGGGCTGTCAGAGGCCACAAGCAGCCGCCTTGTTCCTGCCAGAGTTGACTTGCAAGACGCATCCTTGGCACTCTGCAACTAACAGCATCAGTGTTGTTGGAAACCCAAATGCAGAGAAATCTCAGACCTTTGGTCTTGTCAGCAAAGCTTAGAATTAAACACAGGATTTGATCTGAGACCTAGGAAAGGGCTCCCAAACTTAGGTGCTAGAAGCGAGAATGCGGATTTCTAGTCTATAGCAGCAACACGGGGAGAAAAGTTGAAGTGGAGGAAAGTTTAGAGTTTTCGAGTTCAAGATCTAGGAAGAAATCAAAGTAGTTACAATGCTAAACAAGAAGATTAGGATGCAGTGCTGTAGGTTTGTGTGTCATAGCATGATTGGCTAAGGAAGCTTACACTGTTAGCATGATGTGGGGACCCAGGAAATTCCTCTGGCTGCCCTGCAGGACTCGAGAGCCTGTCAGAGGGCTCAGAGACCTTGGCACAGAGCCCAAGACCCCCGTGCCTTTGATTTAGCACTTGGAAAAAACAATCACCAACCTTGTATGAAGAATGACCAGCCACAAAAAATGAAGTAGAATGATAGTGAATTTATCCCAGAGTGGAACAATAGATTTTGAGGGTTTTTAGAATGGGGCTTCAGGGGGCAAGATGGAGGAATCTGGGCATGTCCAGCCTTTCTCCTTCTTCTTCTTGGCCTCCATCTTCTGGTTGATGTTGGTACTTTGAGATTGGTCTAGAGTAGAAGCTCACTGTCTAACATAGATGATAGGGATTGGAAAGTAATTGTAAATATTGTACTGGTAGTTTTTAGTATAAAAAGATAACACCACCCCAGGGGAGGCAGAGTTCCTTAGACTGTCTTGCTGAGCAGACCTCGGCAGGACAGGAGAAAGAATTTTATAGATAAGATACAATAAACAACCTTGAGACTGAGAAATTAAGAGCTCTGACTCCTTCTTCAACCACCGGGCTGGGACAAGAGACTTTTTAACTTATCTCAGGGTCACTCTGACCAGCTAGAGACCCCGAGAGCATGAGTCCGTAAGATGAAATCTTGAAGACTGGGTCCAAAACATAAATACCCTTGTTGGCCATGTCTTCTTGGCCAAGAAATCCTTCAAAGCTCTTGTAACTACAAGTCTTGCGGCCCTGTGAGCCATGTGGTGGAGATGTGAGCCCAACTCAACCTTCCTGCCTATGTAGAAGAGAAAAAAAAGCAATGGCATCATCTAAAAAACTCAGAGGTCCACTCTCTAGCTTGTTCCAAACCCCTTCCAATCCCCCAAAGTGTGATTTAGCTACAAATAGATGACAAGGACTCTTAGGGCTGCCTCTTTGACTCCAGAGCGGCTGCTTTAGAATCTTTCACATATCCCTGTGTAGTTAGGTGCCAGAAATGGATCATTTGAAGAAACTTTCCCAGCTGACTTGCATGGAGGCTTGTTTGAAGGGTGTTTGAATGGAAAGCCTCCCAGCAGAGGTCTGGGCTTTGGCCTAGCTGTGTCCCCTGCTGATTGTGAAGCGTGTCATCAGCTGAAGTGCTATCTGGGCTACAAATATCATCTAGTCAATTGGACTTGCTCTTTTTGGCCTATAAAAGCTGGACCCACTTTTGGGGCAAATTTGGAGACCTCATCTATGGGTGGATGGAACACCTAGGATTTTCCCAGTTGTTGGGAATGGTTCTCCAGGTCCCTGGAGTAAAACGGGGCTGCCCAGCAACTGCGCATCTGCAAGATGACAAACAATTGTCTTGGTTTGAAGAGAGAGGTGTCTGCTAAGGAAGGCAGAAGTCTTCTCTGAAATGTTAAATGTAAATCCCCTGCCTTCAAATGATTCTCATTTAGAAATTCAAATGCTCTCAGGGAAAGATATGGGGATAGGCCTGAGCCCGCAGAGCAGGGCGGCCTTTGCTTATGGTCTGAGCCCTTCCTAAAGATCCTGTCAGGCTGTCTTAGACACCTGGGGCCAGGGATTCCTTCCAAGCTGGGCCACTTTGGCTGGCCCGGGGCCAGCCCCAGGGCAGGAGGCAGTGTGTGCAAGGCCCCTGGCTGGCACGCTGCAGCACGGTCACCGTGCCATGGAACGGAACCCGGTCACCAAGGTCCCTTTGTGACACGTGGGAAATAGAAGCTTGCCCGGGTGCTGGGAACAGGCAACGGGGCACAACGGGACAGAGCAGTGCTGTGAGGAGCCCCCACACAGCGCACTCATTCCCGTCTGACCAGAAGCTTTTCTGCAGCCTTGTTCCTGCAGCTGAGCTCGAGGCCAGAGCACAGGACTCGGTGACCCGTGGCCTTCCGAGGCTTCTATTCTGCAGCTGCCCTCAAGGGCAGAGCGTGGGACTTGGTGCCCCAGAGCTTTCCCAAGGCGTCTCTCCTGCAAGTAGCTCCTGTCACAGACATGGAGCAGAGACCCCCGAGAGTGGCCAAGATGGCCTGGATGGAGGAGGAGGAGGAAGAAGAAGGACCTGGAGCAGCCCCAGCACAGGAGACTGAAGAGGTGGTGCCCTTCCATCCACCGCAGGAGGGTGAGTGGCAGAGCTGGGTTGCAGGGCTGGAGCCTGCAGCCAACTTGGCCCCATGCCATGCCATGCCATGCCATGCCATGCCATGCCATGCCATGCCATGCCATGCCATGCCATGCCATGCCATGCCATGCCATCCCCTGGGGAAATGGCCATGGACAGGTGGGAAGAGGGGCCGGGCAGACACCCCACAGCTCCCTTGCTCCATCCCCCTGGGGCATCCCAGGGCTCTCCCTGCCTGGGGAGCGCAGGGCTGGGCTGTGTTCTCCGGCCTCTCCCGCAGCCCCTCAGCTCTGGCTGCGCTCCCTCTTTGCCAGATGAAGCTGTGGAGCGCACACAAGAGCAGGAATCCAGCCGTGGCCGCTTCCACAGAACAGCGCAGGTACCTGCAGCCACCTCCACCTGGGCTGGGCCTGCTGTCCCTGCTCAGCCCAGCACCGTGTGTGCAGCACGCCATGCAACATCCCCGGCTTCTTGCCCTTCTCCTACAGCTCGTTTGCAACTTCATCCGGAGCATTCGGCAGGAGACCCGCACCATGGGCACTGGGCTCAGAGCTCACTGCGAGCTCCTCAAGCATGAGACCAGTGCCGCCCTGCTGGATTTGCTCCTGGAGAAGGGTGTTGCCAGGCCAGAACAAGTAAGCAGCCTGGGGCCAGGCTTCAATTCCCCCATGCGTCACGTGGCTTCCCCAGCCACGTCTGCTGGTCCCTCAGAGCCTTTGAGGCCATGGCAGTGCACTTCTCTGGGGAGCCTGGGGACATTGCTCTCTCTGGCAGCTTTCCAAGTCTCCCCGTGCCTCCTGCAGGTGCCTGCCTTGGTGAGGTACATTCACCGATGGCTCCTGGCCAACGATTCTGCCGAGCACAGGCTGGACAAGGCCCTGCTGAAACTCACCAAAGCACACCCGGCTGACGCAGTCGTGACGCTCCTGCGTGCGGCCCCGTCCTGTGACAGGTATGGGGCCCACCTGCCCAGAGGGCTCAGGCCTCCCAAGCCCATCACCCTGTACTGCCTGGCCCAGCTGTCTGAGCAACAGAGAGTTCCAGAACCCTCTGGCTGCTGCCTTTCCCAGCCCTGGCATGTCAGCCCCTGAGCCTGCTGCCATGCTGCCTTGCTGCCCCTCAGGGCCTGTCCTCACAGAGCTGGGCTGCTTGGCTGCTGCCAGCAAGGGCCACTGGGCAGAGGCAGAGCCGGCGGTCAGCCCGGGCCCCTAGGGATGCCCAGGCCACGATGCTGTGTCTGAGACCCCCCATGAGACAGAGCTCTAACCCTGCAGAGCTGCCATCTCCATGTGGAAGACCATCATGTGCTCGTCCAGGACTGCCGAGCCAGTGCAGCTGATCCTCCTGGATGTGCTAGGGAGCTGGCCAGAGTACAGCACGTGCACCTCAGATGGGGACAAAACGGCTGTCTTTGCCCTGGCTGTGAGTTTCCGCAACTGGCCTTTGCTGGCCCCAAGGCCACCTCTCCAGCAGCTCTCCATCCTCCTTCCCCCACTGCATCTGCCTGCCTCAGGCGCTGGCCAGAAACCTGGCCCAGGGGCAGCTTCAGGCCCACCAGGCCCCGCGCTCCCCCTGCCTCTCTCCGGGCCTCTCCCTGCCACGCTCGGGCCCTGCCACATGGACACCTCGGCACTGAGCGCTGTCTCGGGGGCCTTTGTCCTTTGCAGGCAACCGTGGTGATGTGGAAGATCCTCCAGGAGTCCTCTGTCCCACGTGTAGTGAGGCCATATTTCCCCCGCCTTTTTGTTCATCCGCTCTTCCAAGTGTTCTCCAGCACAGAAGAGATGCCACAGGAGGTCCAAACCTTCTGGAAGGATTGCCTGGAAGAGCACGGTCTTGCCACCAGCCCCAACAGGTGCTCCATCCCACTCCTCCTGTCCTTGACACGTGGCCTGCAAAGGAGCCAGTGCTGCCAGTGTGACCCGGGCTTTGCTGTGCACACAGGTTTGCAGTGCAGACTCTGAAGTCCCTGCTCTGCCAAAAGCACTACAAGGATGTGGTGGTGTCAGTGGAACGCAAGCGTGGCTGGGACACGCTGCTCTGTGCTGACACCCGCCACTATGCTGTGGGTCTGCTGGCCAGGTGAGACTCTCTTTCTCCCCATTGATCCTGCCATTTGTGCTCTGTGCCCGAGCTGTCCCACACATTCCTCAAGGCCCTGGGACACACTGAGGGACGGCTAACGACACACTGAGGGACGGCCAAGCAGACTGGAAAAGGCTGGGAAGGGAGAGAGCACAGGAGGAGACACCTCCTAAAGGGCCCAGGTCCCCTTGCAGGGTGGTGGTAAAAGACCACCAGGCTCTGTAAGCCTGTCCTTGGAGAGATTTGCTCAGCTTCCTGCTCCCTTTTTTGCCCTCCTAGAGAGATGCGCCATGCTTGTCATCGCTTGTGTTCCAGTATTGCACTCCACCTCCTCTGGCTGCTCAGCACACAGGAGCCACACTGGGATCTGCCTGCCCTGGCATTCCTTGTGGAGGTGAGCCGGGTGTCCAGCGCTGCCTGGCTGAGCAGCCTCCCAGCTCTCTGCCCTCTCGTGGCAGCAGCCGCCTGGGACGGTGCCCGCACCCTGTGCTGCTGCTGCTGCTGCTGCGTCCTGGGCCCAGCCCTGTGCGGCTGCGGGCTCCTGCCGGCCGGCTCCCCCGTCACTGGCCTGTGCCTTTCAGGTCCTCGTGTGCCTGGATTCTAATGAATGTGGCGACAGTGTTGTGAAGGTCTCTTCAAGGTACCTGCAGAGCGAGTGCAGGGAGAGGCGTCGCCTGGCGCTCAGGGCCCTTCTCGAGCTCATTGATGATCCCTCAATTGTGAGAAGGGGGCAGTGGCTGAAGCTGCGCTGGGAACTCAGTCACTTGGCCTGACCTGGGCTTTGGGCACTGGGGCAGCTGCTCCCAGCTCTCCTGCCTCCTGCTTCAGCTGCCCCAGTGCTTCAGGACAGTCCTTTGGCCTCTGGGCCCTGTGGCAGTAGGGTGGGACTTCACAGACTTGTGTTCCGCACAGGCCGAAAGAATGTGGAGCTTGACCAAAAGCCTCATGCACCTACTGGGGGACAATGATGCAGAGATAGCTGGGATGACACTCATCACACTCAGCTTTATACTCCTGCACAAACACATTCTGCTGTCAACCCCCATTGCCATGCAGCTGGCTGAGGCACTCCTGCCACTCTTTGACCACGTAAGGCTCCGTGCCCCCAGCTACAGCCACTGGCTGCTGCCTGGAAACTGTGTGCCCTGTGCATTTCCAGCCCTGTGCCCAGGGCGCCCTGGAGGAGCCAATGCTCAAGTGTTTTTTCTTGTTTTTTTCATCTAGGATAATAGCCAGGTACAGCTGCTCTCCATAAAACTCTTCCGAGACATGATGGAGTATTTGGAAGAGAGAGAAAAACCTTTGGAAAGCCCTGTGCAACAGAGCCTGCTTCCACTCTTCTTCCACTGCAATGATGAGAATCAGCATGTGGCAGAGGTGAGGACTCCTGGGCTGCTGCTGTCCGCCTGGCAGGGGGCTCGGCTGCCTCCTGCCCTGCGCCTGCTGGACCGCAGCCTCCTCCAGGCCATGGCAGGGGGAGGCGGGACCCGTGCCCTGGGCTGCGGGGCCATCTCTGCGTCTCTGCTGCTCTCCAGGCTTCTCGGGAAACGCTGCTTTATGCGGTCAAGTTCATGAAAAGGAGCGATCTCAAAAAGCTGCTGAAGGAGCAGAAACTGTGGAAGTTCAGCAAGTGCCTGGTAAGGACGGCCCGGAATCCCCAACTCAGCCAGGAGAAGGCCCCTGAGGGCGGTGCTCAGTGTGCGAGCCGGGCAGCTGTGCCCCTGCGCGCTGCTGCAGCCAGAGGCCGCGCGGGCTCTTCTCCAGGCTCCCGTGGGCCCGAGCCGGGTGCCCATGGAGCCCCGGCCCGGCGGGGCTGCGGGGCAGGGGCGGCACCGCGGCTCCCCGGGCAGCAGCCGGCCCCTTCCCCCTCCCTTCAGGAGCCCGGCGCCAGCGGCTGCTGGCCGCGCCTCGGGGCTGTGCGGGCAGGGGAGGCCGGGGCGGGGCGCAGGCAGCGCCCGGCCCAGGGGCTGAGCCCGCGCCAACCCTTCCCTCCTGCCGCTCTCTGCAGCTGGCAGAGGACAGGAGCAGAGCGGCCGAGCACCTGCGCCGGGCCCTGCGCTACCTGGAGAGCCCACAGGAGCCCCTGCGAGAGGCGGCCATCAGGTTCATGGGTGAGTTACAAGCCCGGGCTCCCTCCCCAGCCCGCCGCAGCTCGGCCCCAGCCCCGCCTGTTGCCCCGACAGCGGCAGCCGGGCCCGGCGCCGTGGAGCCCCGCCTGGCCTGGGCATTGCTGCTGCCGCCCTCTGACAGCCGTGCCCTGGGGCGACAGCGCGCTGCATGGGCTGAGCTGAGCGCTGCCGGGCCAGCAGCCCGTGTGGCCACAGCGCCGGCAGCGCTGCTGGCAGGGAGCTGTGCCGCTGGGGCCGTGACAGACTCTGTGTTCACAGGCATGGCCGGGCGGCACCTGAGGGGGCAGCAGCAAGAGCTGCAGCGGATCTGCACTGGTGAGTGAGGGGAGCGGGCTGACAGCGGGGACTGCTGGGGGGAGCTGCAAGCCCTGCCCCGGCTGCGGAGGGCTCTGCTCCCGTGGGCAGAGCACACGGAGATTTCAGGGCCACGTGGGCCATTCGTGGCCAGCAGCTTCGGGCTGATCCCCTTGCTCCCTTTGCTCCCTCCTGGCCATGGCAATAGCCGGCTTGGGATGGCACTTGCAGGGGGCTCTTCCTCGGCTCCCTGCAGCTCCAGCTTCTGACCGTGCCTCTGTTCCTCTCTCTCGCAGCCCTGGAAGACAAAACGAATGACGTCAGCCTCGCCGTCGGAAGCCTGGCAATTCAAACGCTGTGCCTCCTCAGGTCAGGAGAGCGGGCTCCCATCTCCAGGTTCCAGTGGCTCCAAAATCACCTGCGCAGGGTGTGGAAGACATGGCCCCATCTGTCACAGCTCGGCTGCCTGCCCTGCCAGAGCTCTGTGGAGAGGTGATCCCAGAAGCTCTTTTTGTTGGGGCCACCTGAATCAGGTTTTATTTTGTTTTTCTTCAAGAATTTTCTTTTCATTGTTTTTTTTTTTTTTCTTTTACCATGTAAATATAGACTATGTTAACATACACAGACTCCCAGCATTTTTCTTTTGCTGCCCAGGGTCCGTAGGGCATAGGGGAGGAGGGGGAAATGGGTGCTTGCGCTCAGCCAGCTGCCCAGGCGTGCAGTGGGCCAGGTGAAATGGCCAGAAGCCCCTTGGCCTTTGGTGGTTCTGCTGAAGCCTTTGTGCTGCCCAGAGAGCGGCTGGGCAGGGGCCGGAGCTGCGGGGATCCCTGCCAGAGCGGTGCCTGGAGATGGTCACAAGCCCTGTGCCAGGCAGGAAGCGCCAGCCGTGTCCTCCTGCCTGTGTGCTGCTGGCTGCCTTGCTGAGGGCTCCCAGGTGCCTCTGGATGGGGCTGCTCTGGAGCTGCTGTGGGGCTGCGGCGCTGCTGCCGGGCGGCTCGGCCAGGCTGGGGCAGCCCCTGAGGGGCTGGGGCGCTGGCAAGCCCCGGGCAATGGGCTGTCAGAGGCCACAAGCAGCCGCCTTGTTCCTGCCAGAGTTGACTTGCAAGACGCATCCTTGGCACTCTGCAACTAACAGCATCAGTGTTGTTGGAAACCCAAATGCAGAGAAATCTCAGACCTTTGGTCTTGTCAGCAAAGCTTAGAATTAAACACAGGATTTGATCTGAGACCTAGGAAAGGGCTCCCAAACTTAGGTGCTAGAAGCGAGAATGCGGATTTCTAGTCTATAGCAGCAACACGGGGAGAAAAGTTGAAGTGGAGGAAAGTTTAGAGTTTTCGAGTTCAAGATCTAGGAAGAAATCAAAGTAGTTCCAATGCTAAACAAGAAGATTAGGATGCAGTGCTGTAGGTTTGTGTGTCATAGCATGATTGGCTAAGGAAGCTTACACTGTTAGCATGATGTGGGGACCCAGGAAATTCCTCTGGCTGCCCTGCAGGACTCGAGAGCCTGTCAGAGGGCTCAGAGACCTTGGCACAGAGCCCAAGACCCCCGTGCCTTTGATTTAGCACTTGGAAAAAACAATCACCAACCTTGTATGAAGAATGACCAGCCACAAAAAATGAAGTAGAATGATAGTGAATTTATCCCAGAGTGGAACAATAGATTTTGAGGGTTTTTAGAATGGGGCTTCAGGGGGCAAGATGGAGGAATCTGGGCATGTCCAGCCTTTCTCCTTCTTCTTCTTGGCCTCCATCTTCTGGTTGATGTTGGTACTTTGAGATTGGTCTAGAGTAGAAGCTCACTGTCTAACATAGATGATAGGGATTGGAAAGTAATTGTAAATATTGTACTGGTAGTTTTTAGTATAAAAAGATAACACCACCCCAGGGGAGGCAGAGTTCCTTAGACTGTCTTGCTGAGCAGACCTCGGCAGGACAGGAGAAAGAATTTTATAGATAAGATACAATAAACAACCTTGAGACTGAGAAATTAAGAGCTCTGACTCCTTCTTCAACCACCGGGCTGGGACAAGAGACTTTTTAACTTATCTCAGGGTCACTCTGACCAGCTAGAGACCCCGAGAGCATGAGTCCGTAAGATGAAATCTTGAAGACTGGGTCCAAAACATAAATACCCTTGTTGGCCATGTCTTCTTGGCCAAGAAATCCTTCAAAGCTCTTGTAACTACAAGTCTTGCGGCCCTGTGAGCCATGTGGTGGAGATGTGAGCCCAACTCAACCTTCCTGCCTATGTAGAAGAGAAAAAAAAGCAATGGCATCATCTAAAAAACTCAGAGGTCCACTCTCTAGCTTGTTCCAAACCCCTTCCAATCCCCCAAAGTGTGATTTAGCTACAAATAGATGACAAGGACTCTTAGGGCTGCCTCTTTGACTCCAGAGCGGCTGCTTTAGAATCTTTCACATATCCCTGTGTAGTTAGGTGCCAGAAATGGATCATTTGAAGAAACTTTCCCAGCTGACTTGCATGGAGGCTTGTTTGAAGGGTGTTTGAATGGAAAGCCTCCCAGCAGAGGTCTGGGCTTTGGCCTAGCTGTGTCCCCTGCTGATTGTGAAGTGTGTCATCAGCTGAAGTGCTATCTGGGCTAAAAATATCATCCAGTCAATTGGACTTGCTCTTTTTGGCCTATAAAAGCTGGACCCACTTTTGGGGCAAATTTGGAGACCTCATCTATGGGTGGATGGAACACCTAGGATTTTCCCAGTTGTTGGGAATGGTTCTCCAGGTCCCTGGAGTAAAACGGGGCTGCCCAGCAACTGCGCATCTGCAAGATGACAAACAATTGTCTTGGTTTGAAGAGAGAGGTGTCTGCTAAGGAAGGCAGAAGTCTTCTCTGAAATGTTAAATGTAAATCCCCTGCCTTCAAATGATTCTCATTTAGAAATTCAAATGCTCTCAGGGAAAGATATGGGGATAGGCCTGAGCCCGCAGAGCAGGGCGGCCTTTGCTTATGGTCTGAGCCCTTCCTAAAGATCCTGTCAGGCTGTCTTAGACACCTGGGGCCAGGGATTCCTTCCAAGCTGGGCCACTTTGGCTGGCCCGGGGCCAGCCCCAGGGCAGGAGGCAGTGTGTGCAAGGCCCCTGGGTGGCACGCTGCAGCACGGTCACCGTGCCATGGAACGGAACCCGGTCACCAAGGTCCCTTTGTGACACGTGGGAAATAGAAGCTTGCCCGGGTGCTGGGAACAGGCAACGGGGCACAACGGGACAGAGCAGTGCTGTGAGGAGCCCCCACACAGCGCACTCATTCCCGTCTGACCAGAAGCTTTTCTGCAGCCTTGTTCCTGCAGCTGAGCTCGAGGCCAGAGCACAGGACTCGGTGACCCGTGGCCTTCCGAGGCTTCTATTCTGCAGCTGCCCTCAAGGGCAGAGCGTGGGACTTGGTGCCCCAGAGCTTTCCCAAGGCGTCTCTCCTGCAAGTAGCTCCTGTCACAGACATGGAGCAGAGACCCCCGAGAGTGGCCAAGATGGCCTGGATGGAGGAGGAGGAGGAAGAAGAAGGACCTGGAGCAGCCCCAGCACAGGAGACTGAAGAGGTGGTGCCCTTCCATCCACCGCAGGAGGGTGAGTGGCAGAGCTGGGTTGCAGGGCTGGAGCCTGCAGCCAACTTGGCCCCATGCCATGCCATGCCATGCCATGCCATGCCATGCCATGCCATGCCATGCCATGCCATGCCATGCCATGCCATGCCATGCCATCCCCTGGGGAAATGGCCATGGACAGGTGGGAAGAGGGGCCGGGCAGACACCCCACAGCTCCCTTGCTCCATCCCCCTGGGGCATCCCAGGGCTCTCCCTGCCTGGGGAGCGCAGGGCTGGGCTGTGTTCTCCGGCCTCTCCCGCAGCCCCTCAGCTCTGGCTGCGCTCCCTCTTTGCCAGATGAAGCTGTGGAGCGCACACAAGAGCAGGAATCCAGCCGTGGCCGCTTCCACAGAACAGCGCAGGTACCTGCAGCCACCTCCACCTGGGCTGGGCCTGCTGTCCCTGCTCAGCCCAGCACCGTGTGTGCAGCACGCCATGCAACATCCCCGGCTTCTTGCCCTTCTCCTACAGCTCGTTTGCAACTTCATCCGGAGCATTCGGCAGGAGACCCGCACCATGGGCACTGGGCTCAGAGCTCACTGCGAGCTCCTCAAGCATGAGACCAGTGCCGCCCTGCTGGATTTGCTCCTGGAGAAGGGTGTTGCCAGGCCAGAACAAGTAAGCAGCCTGGGGCCAGGCTTCAATTCCCCCATGAGTCACGTGGCTTCCCCAGCCACGCCTGCTGGTCCCTCAGAGCCTTTGAGGCCATGGCAGTGCACTTCTCTGGGGAGCCTGGGGACATTGCTCTCTCTGGCAGCTTTCCAAGTCTCCCCGTGCCTCCTGCAGGTGCCTGCCTTGGTGAGGTACATTCACCGATGGCTCCTGGCCAACGATTCTGCCGAGCACAGGCTGGACAAGGCCCTGCTGAAACTCACCAAAGCACACCCGGCTGACGCAGTCGTGACGCTCCTGCGTGCGGCCCCGTCCTGTGACAGGTATGGGGCCCACCTGCCCAGAGGGCTCAGGCCTCCCAAGCCCATCACCCTGTACTGCCTGGCCCAGCTGTCTGAGCAACAGAGAGTTCCAGAACCCTCTGGCTGCTGCCTTTCCCAGCCCTGGCATGTCAGCCCCTGAGCCTGCTGCCATGCTGCCTTGCTGCCCCTCAGGGCCTGTCCTCACAGAGCTGGGCTGCTTGGCTGCTGCCAGCAAGGGCCACTGGGCAGAGGCAGAGCCGGCGGTCAGCCCGGGCCCCTAGGGATGCCCAGGCCACGATGCTGTGTCTGAGACCCCCCATGAGACAGAGCTCTAACCCTGCAGAGCTGCCATCTCCATGTGGAAGACCATCATGTGCTCGTCCAGGACTGCCGAGCCAGTGCAGCTGATCCTCCTGGATGTGCTAGGGAGCTGGCCAGAGTACAGCACGTGCACCTCAGATGGGGACAAAACGGCTGTCTTTGCCCTGGCTGTGAGTTTCCGCAACTGGCCTTTGCTGGCCCCAAGGCCACCTCTCCAGCAGCTCTCCATCCTCCTTCCCCCACTGCATCTGCCTGCCTCAGGCGCTGGCCAGAAACCTGGCCCAGGGGCAGCTTCAGGCCCACCAGGCCCCGCGCTCCCCCTGCCTCTCTCCGGGCCTCTCCCTGCCACGCTCGGGCCCTGCCACATGGACACCTCGGCACTGAGCGCTGTCTCGGGGGCCTTTGTCCTTTGCAGGCAACCGTGGTGATGTGGAAGATCCTCCAGGAGTCCTCTGTCCCACGTGTAGTGAGGCCATATTTCCCCCGCCTTTTTGTTCATCTGCTCTTCCAAGTGTTCTCCAGCACAGAAGAGATGCCACAGGAGGTCCAAACCTTCTGGAAGGATTGCCTGGAAGAGCACGGTCTTGCCACCAGCCCCAACAGGTGCTCCATCCCACTCCTCCTGTCCTTGACACGTGGCCTGCAAAGGAGCCAGTGCTGCCAGTGTGACCCGGGCTTTGCTGTGCACACAGGTTTGCAGTGCAGACTCTGAAGTCCCTGCTCTGCCAAAAGCACTACAAGGATGTGGTGGTGTCAGTGGAACGCAAGCGTGGCTGGGACACGCTGCTCTGTGCTGACACCCGCCACTATGCTGTGGGTCTGCTGGCCAGGTGAGACTCTCTTTCTCCCCATTGATCCTGCCATTTGTGCTCTGTGCCCGAGCTGTCCCACACATTCCCCAAGGCCCTGGGACACACTGAGGGACGGCTAACGACACACTGAGGGACGGCCAAGCAGACTGGAAAAGGCTGGGAAGGGAGAGAGCACAGGAGGAGACACCTCCTAAAGGGCCCAGGTCCCCTTGCAGGGTGGTGGTAAAAGACCACCAGGCTCTGTAAGCCTGTCCTTGGAGAGATTTGCTCAGCTTCCTGCTCCCTTTTTTGCCCTCCTAGAGAGATGCGCCATGCTTGTCATCGCTTGTGTTCCAGTATTGCACTCCACCTCCTCTGGCTGCTCAGCACACAGGAGCCACACTGGGATCTGCCTGCCCTGGCATTCCTTGTGGAGGTGAGCCGGGTGTCCAGCGCTGCCTGGCTGAGCAGCCTCCCAGCTCTCTGCCCTCTCGTGGCAGCAGCCGCCTGGGACGGTGCCCGCACCCTGTGCTGCTGCTGCTGCTGCTGCGTCCTGGGCCCAGCCCTGTGCGGCTGCGGGCTCCTGCCGGCCGGCTCCCCCGTCACTGGCCTGTGCCTTTCAGGTCCTCGTGTGCCTGGATTCTAATGAATGTGGCGACAGTGTTGTGAAGGTCTCTTCAAGGTACCTGCAGAGCGAGTGCAGGGAGAGGCGTCGCCTGGCGCTCAGGGCCCTTCTCGAGCTCATTGATGATCCCTCAATGGTGAGAAGGGGGCAGTGGCTGAAGCTGCGCTGGGAACTCAGTCACTTGGCCTGACCTGGGCTTTGGGCACTGGGGCAGCTGCTCCCAGCTCTCCTGCCTCCTGCTTCAGCTGCCCCAGTGCTTCAGGACAGTCCTTTGGCCTCTGGGCCCTGTGGCAGTAGGGTGGGACTTCACAGACTTGTGTTCCGCACAGGCCGAAAGAATGTGGAGCTTGACCAAAAGCCTCATGCACCTACTGGGGGACAATGATGCAGAGATAGCTGGGATGACACTCATCACACTCAGCTTTATACTCCTGCACAAACACATTCTGCTGTCAACCCCCATTGCCATGCAGCTGGCTGAGGCACTCCTGCCACTCTTTGACCACGTAAGGCTCCGTGCCCCCAGCTACAGCCACTGGCTGCTGCCTGGAAACTGTGTGCCCTGTGCATTTCCAGCCCTGTGCCCAGGGCGCCCTGGAGGAGCCAATGCTCAAGTGTTTTTTCTTGTTTTTTTCATCTAGGATAATAGCCAGGTACAGCTGCTCTCCATAAAACTCTTCCGAGACATGATGGAGTATTTGGAAGAGAGAGAAAAACCTTTGGAAAGCCCTGTGCAACAGAGCCTGCTTCCACTCTTCTTCCACTGCAATGATGAGAATCAGCATGTGGCAGAGGTGAGGACTCCTGGGCTGCTGCTGTCCGCCTGGCAGGGGGCTCGGCTGCCTCCTGCCCTGCGCCTGCTGGACCGCAGCCTCCTCCAGGCCATGGCAGGGGGAGGCGGGACCCGTGCCCTGGGCTGCGGGGCCATCTCTGCGTCTCTGCTGCTCTCCAGGCTTCTCGGGAAACGCTGCTTTATGCGGTCAAGTTCATGAAGAGGAGGGATCTCAAAAAGCTGCTGAAGGAGCAGAAACTGTGGAAGTTCAGCAAGTGCCTGGTAAGGACGGCCCGGAATCCCCAACTCAGCCAGGAGAAGGCCCCTGAGGGCGGTGCTCAGTGTGCGAGCCGGGCAGCTGTGCCCCTGCGCGCTGCTGCAGCCAGAGGCCGCGCGGGCTCTTCTCCAGGCTCCCGTGGGCCCGAGCCGGGTGCCCATGGAGCCCCGGCCCGGCGGGGCTGCGAGGCAGGGGCGGCACCGCGGCTCCCCGGGCAGCAGCCGGCCCCTTCCCCCTCCCTTCAGGAGCCCGGCGCCAGCGGCTGCTGGCCGCGCCTCGGGGCTGTGCGGGCAGGGGAGGCCGGGGCGGGGCGCAGGCAGCGCCCGGCCCAGGGGCTGAGCCCGCGCCAACCCTTCCCTCCTGCCGCTCTCTGCAGCTGGCAGAGGACAGGAGCAGAGCGGCCGAGCACCTGCGCCGGGCCCTGCGCTACCTGGAGAGCCCACAGGAGCCCCTGCGAGAGGCGGCCATCAGGTTCATGGGTGAGTTACAAGCCCGGGCTCCCTCCCCAGCCCGCCGCAGCTCGGCCCCAGCCCCGCCTGTTGCCCCGACAGCGGCAGCCGGGCCCGGCGCCGTGGAGCCCCGCCTGGCCTGGGCATTGCTGCTGCCGCCCTCTGACAGCCGTGCCCTGGGGCGACAGCGCGCTGCATGGGCTGAGCTGAGCGCTGCCGGGCCAGCAGCCCGTGTGGCCACAGCGCCGGCAGCGCTGCTGGCAGGGAGCTGTGCCGCTGGGGCCGTGACAGACTCTGTGTTCACAGGCATGGCCGGGCGGCACCTGAGGGGGCAGCAGCAAGAGCTGCAGCGGATCTGCACTGGTGAGTGAGGGGAGCGGGCTGACAGCGGGGACTGCTGGGGGGAGCTGCAAGCCCTGCCCCGGCTGCGGAGGGCTCTGCTCCCGTGGGCAGAGCACACGGAGATTTCAGGGCCACGTGGGCCATTCGTGGCCAGCAGCTTCGGGCTGATCCCCTTGCTCCCTTTGCTCCCTCCTGGCCATGGCAATAGCCGGCTTGGGATGGCACTTGCAGGGGGCTCTTCCTCGGCTCCCTGCAGCTCCAGCTTCTGACCGTGCCTCTGTTCCTCTCTCTCGCAGCCCTGGAAGACAAAACGAATGACGTCAGCCTCGCCGTCGGAAGCCTGGCAATTCAAACGCTGTGCCTCCTCAGGTCAGGAGAGCGGGCTCCCATCTCCAGGTTCCAGTGGCTCCAAAATCACCTGCGCAGGGTGTGGAAGACATGGCCCCATCTGTCACAGCTCGGCTGCCTGCCCTGCCAGAGCTCTGTGGAGAGGTGATCCCAGAAGCTCTTTTTGTTGGGGCCACCTGAATCAGGTTTTATTTTGTTTTTCTTCAAGAATTTTCTTTTCATTGGTTTTTTTTTTTTTCTTTTACCATGTAAATATAGACTATGTTAACATACACAGACTCCCAGCATTTTTCTTTTGCTGCCCAGGGTCCGTAGGGCATAGGGGAGGAGGGGGAAATGGGTGCTTGCGCTCAGCCAGCTGCCCAGGCGTGCAGTGGGCCAGGTGAAATGGCCAGAAGCCCCTTGGCCTTTGGTGGTTCTGCTGAAGCCTTTGTGCTGCCCAGAGAGCGGCTGGGCAGGGGCCGGAGCTGCGGGGATCCCTGCCAGAGCGGTGCCTGGAGATGGTCACAAGCCCTGTGCCAGGCAGGAAGCGCCAGCCGTGTCCTCCTGCCTGTGTGCTGCTGGCTGCCTTGCTGAGGGCTCCCAGGTGCCTCTGGATGGGGCTGCTCTGGAGCTGCTGTGGGGCTGCGGCGCTGCTGCCGGGCGGCTCGGCCAGGCTGGGGCAGCCCCTGAGGGGCTGGGGCGCTGGCAAGCCCCGGGCAATGGGCTGTCAGAGGCCACAAGCAGCCGCCTTGTTCCTGCCAGAGTTGACTTGCAAGACGCATCCTTGGCACTCTGCAACTAACAGCATCAGTGTTGTTGGAAACCCAAATGCAGAGAAATCTCAGACCTTTGGTCTTGTCAGCAAAGCTTAGAATTAAACACAGGATTTGATCTGAGACCTAGGAAAGGGCTCCCAAACTTAGGTGCTAGAAGCGAGAATGCGGATTTCTAGTCTATAGCAGCAACACGGGGAGAAAAGTTGAAGTGGAGGAAAGTTTAGAGTTTTCGAGTTCAAGATCTAGGAAGAAATCAAAGTAGTTACAATGCTAAACAAGAAGATTAGGATGCAGTGCTGTAGGTTTGTGTGTCATAGCATGATTGGCTAAGGAAGCTTACACTGTTAGCATGATGTGGGGACCCAGGAAATTCCTCTGGCTGCCCTGCAGGACTCGAGAGCCTGTCAGAGGGCTCAGAGACCTTGGCACAGAGCCCAAGACCCCCGTGCCTTTGATTTAGCACTTGGAAAAAACAATCACCAACCTTGTATGAAGAATGACCAGCCACAAAAAATGAAGTAGAATGATAGTGAATTTATCCCAGAGTGGAACAATAGATTTTGAGGGTTTTTAGAATGGGGCTTCAGGGGGCAAGATGGAGGAATCTGGGCATGTCCAGCCTTTCTCCTTCTTCTTCTTGGCCTCCATCTTCTGGTTGATGTTGGTACTTTGAGATTGGTCTAGAGTAGAAGCTCACTGTCTAACATAGATGATAGGGATTGGAAAGTAATTGTAAATATTGTACAGGTAGTTTTTAGTATAAAAAGATAACACCAGCCCAGGGGAGGCAGAGTTCCTTAGACTGTCTTGCTGAGCAGACCTCGGCAGGACAGGAGAAAGAATTTTATAGATAAGATACAATAAACAACCTTGAGACTGAGAAATTAAGAGCTCTGACTCCTTCTTCAACCACCGGGCTGGGACAAGAGACTTTTTAACTTATCTCAGGGTCACTCTGACCAGCTAGAGACCCCGAGAGCATGAGTCCGTAAGATGAAATCTTGAAGACTGGGTCCAAAACATAAATACCCTTGTTGGCCATGTCTTCTTGGCCAAGAAATCCTTCAAAGCTCTTGTAACTACAAGTCTTGCGGCCCTGTGAGCCATGCGGTGGAGATGTGAGCCCAACTCAACCTTCCTGCCTATGTAGAAGAGAAAAAAAAGCAATGGCATCATCTAAAAAACTCAGAGGTCCACTCTCTAGCTTGTTCCAAACCCCTTCCAATCCCCCAAAGTGTGATTTAGCTACAAATAGATGACAAGGACTCTTAGGGCTGCCTCTTTGACTCCAGAGCGGCTGCTTTAGAATCTTTCACATATCCCTGTGTAGTTAGGTGCCAGAAATGGATCATTTGAAGAAACTTTCCCAGCTGACTTGCATGGAGGCTTGTTTGAAGGGTGTTTGAATGGAAAGCCTCCCAGCAGAGGTCTGGGCTTTGGCCTAGCTGTGTCCCCTGCTGATTGTGAAGTGTGTCATCAGCTGAAGTGCTATCTGGGCTAAAAATATCATCCAGTCAATTGGACTTGCTCTTTTTGGCCTATAAAAGCTGGACCCACTTTTGGGGCAAATTTGGAGACCTCATCTATGGGTGGATGGACCACCTAGGATTTTCCCAGTTGTTGGGAATGGTTCTCCAGGTCCCTGGAGTAAAACGGGGCTGCCCAGCAACTGCGCATCTGCAAGATGACAAACAATTGTCTTGGTTTGAAGAGAGAGGTGTCTGCTAAGGAAGGCAGAAGTCTTCTCTGAAATGTTAAATGTAAATCCCCTGCCTTCAAATGATTCTCATTTAGAAATTCAAATGCTCTCAGGGAAAGATATGGGGATAGGCCTGAGCCCGCAGAGCAGGGCGGCCTTTGCTTATGGTCTGAGCCCTTCCTAAAGATCCTGTCAGGCTGTCTTAGACACCTGGGGCCAGGGATTCCTTCCAAGCTGGGCCACTTTGGCTGGCCCGGGGCCAGCCCCAGGGCAGGAGGCAGTGTGTGCAAGGCCCCTGGCTGGCACGCTGCAGCACGGTCACCGTGCCATGGAACGGAACCCGGTCACCAAGGTCCCTTTGTGACACGTGGGAAATAGAAGCTTGCCCGGGTGCTGGGAACAGGCAACGGGGCACAACGGGACAGAGCAGTGCTGTGAGGAGCCCCCACACAGCGCACTCATTCCCGTCTGACCAGAAGCTTTTCTGCAGCCTTGTTCCTGCAGCTGAGCTCGAGGCCAGAGCACAGGACTCGGTGACCCGTGGCCTTCCGAGGCTTCTATTCTGCAGCTGCCCTCAAGGGCAGAGCGTGGGACTTGGTGCCCCAGAGCTTTCCCAAGGCGTCTCTCCTGCAAGTAGCTCCTGTCACAGACATGGAGCAGAGACCCCCGAGAGTGGCCAAGATGGCCTGGATGGAGGAGGAGGAGGAAGAAGAAGGACCTGGAGCAGCCCCAGCACAGGAGACTGAAGAGGTGGTGCCCTTCCATCCACCGCAGGAGGGTGAGTGGCAGAGCTGGGTTGCAGGGCTGGAGCCTGCAGCCAACTTGGCCCCATGCCATGCCATGCCATGCCATGCCATGCCATGCCATGCCATGCCATGCCATGCCATGCCATGCCATGCCATGCCATGCCATGCCATGCCATGCCATGCCATGCCATCCCCTGGGGAAATGGCCATGGACAGGTGGGAAGAGGGGCCGGGCAGACACCCCACAGCTCCCTTGCTCCATCCCCCTGGGGCATCCCAGGGCTCTCCCTGCCTGGGGAGCGCAGGGCTGGGCTGTGTTCTCTGGCCTCTCCCGCAGCCCCTCAGCTCTGGCTGCGCTCCCTCTTTGCCAGATGAAGCTGTGGAGCGCACACAAGAGCAGGAATCCAGCCGTGGCCGCTTCCACAGAACAGCGCAGGTACCTGCAGCCACCTCCACCTGGGCTGGGCCTGCTGTCCCTGCTCAGCCCAGCACCGTGTGTGCAGCACGCCATGCAACATCCCCGGCTTCTTGCCCTTCTCCTACAGCTCGTTTGCAACTTCATCCGGAGCATTCGGCAGGAGACCCGCACCATGGGCACTGGGCTCAGAGCTCACTGCGAGCTCCTCAAGCATGAGACCAGTGCCGCCCTGCTGGATTTGCTCCTGGAGAAGGGTGTTGCCAGGCCAGAACAAGTAAGCAGCCTGGGGCCAGGCTTCAATTCCCCCATGCGTCATGTGGCTTCCCCAGCCACGCCTGCTGGTCCCTCAGAGCCTTTGAGGCCATGGCAGTGCACTTCTCTGGGGAGCCTGGGGACATTGCTCTCTCTGGCAGCTTTCCAAGTCTCCCCGTGCCTCCTGCAGGTGCCTGCCTTGGTGAGGTACATTCACCGATGGCTCCTGGCCAACGATTCTGCCGAGCACAGGCTGGACAAGGCCCTGCTGAAACTCACCAAAGCACACCCGGCTGACGCAGTCGTGACGCTCCTGCGTGCGGCCCCGTCCTGTGACAGGTATGGGGCCCACCTGCCCAGAGGGCTCAGGCCTCCCAAGCCCATCACCCTGTACTGCCTGGCCCAGCTGTCTGAGCAACAGAGAGTTCCAGAACCCTCTGGCTGCTGCCTTTCCCAGCCCTGGCATGTCAGCCCCTGAGCCTGCTGCCATGCTGCCTTGCTGCCCCTCAGGGCCTGTCCTCACAGAGCTGGGCTGCTTGGCTGCTGCCAGCAAGGGCCACTGGGCAGAGGCAGAGCCGGCGGTCAGCCCGGGCCCCTAGGGATGCCCAGGCCACGATGCTGTGTCTGAGACCCCCCATGAGACAGAGCTCTAACCCTGCAGAGCTGCCATCTCCATGTGGAAGACCATCATGTGCTCGTCCAGGACTGCCGAGCCAGTGCAGCTGATCCTCCTGGATGTGCTAGGGAGCTGGCCAGAGTACAGCACGTGCACCTCAGATGGGGACAAAACGGCTGTCTTTGCCCTGGCTGTGAGTTTCCGCAACTGGCCTTTGCTGGCCCCAAGGCCACCTCTCCAGCAGCTCTCCATCCTCCTTCCCCCACTGCATCTGCCTGCCTCAGGCGCTGGCCAGAAACCTGGCCCAGGGGCAGCTTCAGGCCCACCAGGCCCCGCGCTCCCCCTGCCTCTCTCCGGGCCTCTCCCTGCCACGCTCGGGCCCTGCCACATGGACACCTCGGCACTGAGCGCTGTCTCGGGGGCCTTTGTCCTTTGCAGGCAACCGTGGTGATGTGGAAGATCCTCCAGGAGTCCTCTGTCCCACGTGTAGTGAGGCCATATTTCCCCCGCCTTTTTGTTCATCTGCTCTTCCAAGTGTTCTCCAGCACAGAAGAGATGCCACAGGAGGTCCAAACCTTCTGGAAGGATTGCCTGGAAGAGCACGGTCTTGCCACCAGCCCCAACAGGTGCTCCATCCCACTCCTCCTGTCCTTGACACGTGGCCTGCAAAGGAGCCAGTGCTGCCAGTGTGACCCGGGCTTTGCTGTGCACACAGGTTTGCAGTGCAGACTCTGAAGTCCCTGCTCTGCCAAAAGCACTACAAGGATGTGGTGGTGTCAGTGGAACGCAAGCGTGGCTGGGACACGCTGCTCTGTGCTGACACCCGCCACTATGCTGTGGGTCTGCTGGCCAGGTGAGACTCTCTTTCTCCCCATTGATCCTGCCATTTGTGCTCTGTGCCCGAGCTGTCCCACACATTCCCCAAGGCCCTGGGACACACTGAGGGACGGCTAACGACACACTGAGGGACGGCCAAGCAGACTGGAAAAGGCTGGGAAGGGAGAGAGCACAGGAGGAGACACCTCCTAAAGGGCCCAGGTCCCCTTGCAGGGTGGTGGTAAAAGACCACCAGGCTCTGTAAGCCTGTCCTTGGAGAGATTTGCTCAGCTTCCTGCTCCCTTTTTTGCCCTCCTAGAGAGATGCGCCATGCTTGTCATCGCTTGTGTTCCAGTATTGCACTCCACCTCCTCTGGCTGCTCAGCACACAGGAGCCACACTGGGATCTGCCTGCCCTGGCATTCCTTGTGGAGGTGAGCCGGGTGTCCAGCGCTGCCTGGCTGAGCAGCCTCCCAGCTCTCTGCCCTCTCGTGGCAGCAGCCGCCTGGGACGGTGCCCGCACCCTGTGCTGCTGCTGCTGCTGCTGCGTCCTGGGCCCAGCCCTGTGCGGCTGCGGGCTCCTGCCGGCCGGCTCCCCCGTCACTGGCCTGTGCCTTTCAGGTCCTCGTGTGCCTGGATTCTAATGAATGTGGCGACAGTGTTGTGAAGGTCTCTTCAAGGTACCTGCAGAGCGAGTGCAGGGAGAGGCGTCGCCTGGCGCTCAGGGCCCTTCTCGAGCTCATTGATGATCCCTCAATGGTGAGAAGGGGGCAGTGGCTGAAGCTGCGCTGGGAACTCAGTCACTTGGCCTGACCTGGGCTTTGGGCACTGGGGCAGCTGCTCCCAGCTCTCCTGCCTCCTGCTTCAGCTGCCCCAGTGCTTCAGGACAGTCCTTTGGCCTCTGGGCCCTGTGGCAGTAGGGTGGGACTTCACAGACTTGTGTTCCGCACAGGCCGAAAGAATGTGGAGCTTGACCAAAAGCCTCATGCACCTACTGGGGGACAATGATGCAGAGATAGCTGGGATGACACTCATCACACTCAGCTTTATACTCCTGCACAAACACATTCTGCTGTCAACCCCCATTGCCATGCAGCTGGCTGAGGCACTCCTGCCACTCTTTGACCACGTAAGGCTCCGTGCCCCCAGCTACAGCCACTGGCTGCTGCCTGGAAACTGTGTGCCCTGTGCATTTCCAGCCCTGTGCCCAGGGCGCCCTGGAGGAGCCAATGCTCAAGTGTTTTTTCTTGTTTTTTTCATCTAGGATAATAGCCAGGTACAGCTGCTCTCCATAAAACTCTTCCGAGACATGATGGAGTATTTGGAAGAGAGAGAAAAACCTTTGGAAAGCCCTGTGCAACAGAGCCTGCTTCCACTCTTCTTCCACTGCAATGATGAGAATCAGCATGTGGCAGAGGTGAGGACTCCTGGGCTGCTGCTGTCCGCCTGGCAGGGGGCTCGGCTGCCTCCTGCCCTGCGCCTGCTGGACCGCAGCCTCCTCCAGGCCATGGCAGGGGGAGGCGGGACCCGTGCCCTGGGCTGCGGGGCCATCTCTGCGTCTCTGCTGCTCTCCAGGCTTCTCGGGAAACGCTGCTTTATGCGGTCAAGTTCATGAAGAGGAGGGATCTCAAAAAGCTGCTGAAGGAGCAGAAACTGTGGAAGTTCAGCAAGTGCCTGGTAAGGACGGCCCGGAATCCCCAACTCAGCCAGGAGAAGGCCCCTGAGGGCGGTGCTCAGTGTGCGAGCCGGGCAGCTGTGCCCCTGCGCGCTGCTGCAGCCAGAGGCCGCGCGGGCTCTTCTCCAGGCTCCCGTGGGCCCGAGCCGGGTGCCCATGGAGCCCCGGCCCGGCGGGGCTGCGAGGCAGGGGCGGCACCGCGGCTCCCCGGGCAGCAGCCGGCCCCTTCCCCCTCCCTTCAGGAGCCCGGCGCCAGCGGCTGCTGGCCGCGCCTCGGGGCTGTGCGGGCAGGGGAGGCCGGGGCGGGGCGCAGGCAGCGCCCGGCCCAGGGGCTGAGCCCGCGCCAACCCTTCCCTCCTGCCGCTCTCTGCAGCTGGCAGAGGACAGGAGCAGAGCGGCCGAGCACCTGCGCCGGGCCCTGCGCTACCTGGAGAGCCCACAGGAGCCCCTGCGAGAGGCGGCCATCAGGTTCATGGGTGAGTTACAAGCCCGGGCTCCCTCCCCAGCCCGCCGCAGCTCGGCCCCAGCCCCGCCTGTTGCCCCGACAGCGGCAGCCGGGCCCGGCGCCGTGGAGCCCCGCCTGGCCTGGGCATTGCTGCTGCCGCCCTCTGACAGCCGTGCCCTGGGGCGACAGCGCGCTGCATGGGCTGAGCTGAGCGCTGCCGGGCCAGCAGCCCGTGTGGCCACAGCGCCGGCAGCGCTGCTGGCAGGGAGCTGAGCCGCTGGGGCCGTGACAGACTCTGTGTTCACAGGCATGGCCGGGCGGCACCTGAGGGGGCAGCAGCAAGAGCTGCAGCGGATCTGCACTGGTGAGTGAGGGGAGCGGGCTGACAGCGGGGGCTGCTGGGGGGAGCTGCAAGCCCTGCCCCGGCTGCGGAGGGCTCTGCTCCCGTGGGCAGAGCACACGGAGATTTCAGGGCCACGTGGGCCATTCGTGGCCAGCAGCTTCGGGCTGATCCCCTTGCTCCCTTTGCTCCCTCCTGGCCATGGCAATAGCCGGCTTGGGATGGCACTTGCAGGGGGCTCTTCCTCGGCTCCCTGCAGCTCCAGCTTCTGACCGTGCCTCTGTTCCTCTCTCTCGCAGCCCTGGAAGACAAAACGAATGACGTCAGCCTCGCCGTCGGAAGCCTGGCAATTCAAACGCTGTGCCTCCTCAGGTCAGGAGAGCGGGCTCCCATCTCCAGGTTCCAGTGGCTCCAAAATCACCTGCGCAGGGCGTGGAAGACATGGCCCCGTCTGTCACAGCTCGGCTGCCTGCCCTGCCAGAGCTCTGTGGAGAGGTGATCCCAGAAGCTCTTTTTGTTGGGGCCACCTGAATCAGGTTTTATTTTGTTTTTCTTCAAGAATTTTCTTTTCATTGGTTTTTTTTTTTTTCTTTTACCATGTAAATATAGACTATGTTAACATACACAGACTCCCAGCATTTTTCTTTTGCTGCCCAGGGTCCGTAGGGCATAGGGGAGGAGGGGGAAATGGGTGCTTGCGCTCAGCCAGCTGCCCAGGCGTGCAGTGGGCCAGGTGAAATGGCCAGAAGCCCCTTGGCCTTTGGTGGTTCTGCTGAAGCCTTTGTGCTGCCCAGAGAGCGGCTGGGCAGGGGCCGGAGCTGCGGGGATCCCTGCCAGAGCGGTGCCTGGAGATGGTCACAAGCCCTGTGCCAGGCAGGAAGCGCCAGCCGTGTCCTCCTGCCCGTGTGCTGCTGGCTGCCTTGCTGAGGGCTCCCAGGTGCCTCTGGATGGGGCTGCTCTGGAGCTGCTGTGGGGCTGCGGCGCTGCTGCCGGGCGGCTCGGCCAGGCTGGGGCAGCCCCTGAGGGGCTGGGGCGCTGGCAAGCCCCGGGCAATGGGCTGTCAGAGGCCACAAGCAGCCGCCTTGTTCCTGCCAGAGTTGACTTGCAAGACGCATCCTTGGCACTCTGCAACTAACAGCATCAGTGTTGTTGGAAACCCAAATGCAGAGAAATCTCAGACCTTTGGTCTTGTCAGCAAAGCTTAGAATTAAACACAGGATTTGATCTGAGACCTAGGAAAGGGCTCCCAAACTTAGGTGCTAGAAGCGAGAATGCGGATTTCTAGTCTATAGCAGCAACACGGGGAGAAAAGTTGAAGTGGAGGAAAGTTTAGAGTTTTCGAGTTCAAGATCTAGGAAGAAATCAAAGTAGTTACAATGCTAAACAAGAAGATTAGGATGCAGTGCTGTAGGTTTGTGTGTCATAGCATGATTGGCTAAGGAAGCTTACACTGTTAGCATGATGTGGGGACCCAGGAAATTCCTCTGGCTGCCCTGCAGGACTCGAGAGCCTGTCAGAGGGCTCAGAGACCTTGGCACAGAGCCCAAGACCCCCGTGCCTTTGATTTAGCACTTGGAAAAAACAATCACCAACCTTGTATGAAGAATGACCAGCCACAAAAAATGAAGTAGAATGATAGTGAATTTATCCCAGAGTGGAACAATAGATTTTGAGGGTTTTTAGAATGGGGCTTCAGGGGGCAAGATGGAGGAATCTGGGCATGTCCAGCCTTTCTCCTTCTTCTTCTTGGCCTCCATCTTCTGGTTGATGTTGGTACTTTGAGATTGGTCTAGAGTAGAAGCTCACTGTCTAACATAGATGATAGGGATTGGAAAGTAATTGTAAATATTGTACAGGTAGTTTTTAGTATAAAAAGATAACACCACCCCAGGGGAGGCAGAGTTCCTTAGACTGTCTTGCTGAGCAGACCTCGGCAGGACAGGAGAAAGAATTTTATAGATAAGATACAATAAACAACCTTGAGACTGAGAAATTAAGAGCTCTGACTCCTTCTTCAACCACCGGGCTGGGACAAGAGACTTTTTAACTTATCTCAGGGTCACTCTGACCAGCTAGAGACCCCGAGAGCATGAGTCCGTAAGATGAAATCTTGAAGACTGGGTCCAAAACATAAATACCCTTGTTGGCCATGTCTTCTTGGCCAAGAAATCCTTCAAAGCTCTTGTAACTACAAGTCTTGCGGCCCTGTGAGCCATGCGGTGGAGATGTGAGCCCAACTCAACCTTCCTGCCTATGTAGAAGAGAAAAAAAAGCAATGGCATCATCTAAAAAACTCAGAGGTCCACTCTCTAGCTTGTTCCAAACCCCTTCCAATCCCCCAAAGTGTGATTTAGCTACAAATAGATGACAAGGACTCTTAGGGCTGCCTCTTTGACTCCAGAGCGGCTGCTTTAGAATCTTTCACATATCCCTGTGTAGTTAGGTGCCAGAAATGGATCATTTGAAGAAACTTTCCCAGCTGACTTGCATGGAGGCTTGTTTGAAGGGTGTTTGAATGGAAAGCCTCCCAGCAGAGGTCTGGGCTTTGGCCTAGCTGTGTCCCCTGCTGATTGTGAAGTGTGTCATCAGCTGAAGTGCTATCTGGGCTAAAAATATCATCCAGTCAATTGGACTTGCTCTTTTTGGCCTATAAAAGCTGGACCCACTTTTGGGGCAAATTTGGAGACCTCATCTATGGGTGGATGGAACACCTAGGATTTTCCCAGTTGTTGGGAATAGTTCTCCAGGTCCCTGGAGTAAAACGGGGCTGCCCAGCAACTGCGCATCTGCAAGATGACAAACAATTGTCTTGGTTTGAAGAGAGAGGTGTCTGCTAAGGAAGGCAGAAGTCTTCTCTGAAATGTTAAATGTAAATCCCCTGCCTTCAAATGATTCTCATTTAGAAATTCAAATGCTCTCAGGGAAAGATATGGGGATAGGCCTGAGCCCGCAGAGCAGGGCGGCCTTTGCTTATGGTCTGAGCCCTTCCTAAAGATCCTGTCAGGCTGTCTTAGACACCTGGGGCCAGGGATTCCTTCCAAACTGGGCCACTTTGGCTGGCCCGGGGCCAGCCCCAGGGCAGGAGGCAGTGTGTGCAAGGCCCCTGGCTGGCACGCTGCAGCACGGTCACCGTGCCATGGAACGGAACCCGGTCACCAAGGTCCCTTTGTGACACGTGGGAAATAGAAGCTTGCCCGGGTGCTGGGAACAGGCAACGGGGCACAACGGGACAGAGCAGTGCTGTGAGGAGCCCCCACACAGCGCACTCATTCCCGTCTGACCAGAAGCTTTTCTGCAGCCTTGTTCCTGCAGCTGAGCTCGAGGCCAGAGCACAGGACTCGGTGACCCGTGGCCTTCCGAGGCTTCTATTCTGCAGCTGCCCTCAAGGGCAGAGCGTGGGACTTGGTGCCCCAGAGCTTTCCCAAGGCGTCTCTCCTGCAAGTAGCTCCTGTCACAGACATGGAGCAGAGACCCCCGAGAGTGGCCAAGATGGCCTGGATGGAGGAGGAGGAGGAAGAAGAAGGACCTGGAGCAGCCCCAGCACAGGAGACTGAAGAGGTGGTGCCCTTCCATCCACCGCAGGAGGGTGAGTGGCAGAGCTGGGTTGCAGGGCTGGAGCCTGCAGCCAACTTGGCCCCATGCCATGCCATGCCATGCCATGCCATGCCATGCCATGCCATGCCATGCCATGCCATGCCATGCCATGCCATGCCATGCCATGCCATGCCATCCCCTGGGGAAATGGCCATGGACAGGTGGGAAGAGGGGCCGGGCAGACACCCCACAGCTCCCTTGCTCCATCCCCCTGGGGCATCCCAGGGCTCTCCCTGCCTGGGGAGCGCAGGGCTGGGCTGTGTTCTCCGGCCTCTCCCGCAGCCCCTCAGCTCTGGCTGCGCTCCCTCTTTGCCAGATGAAGCTGTGGAGCGCACACAAGAGCAGGAATCCAGCCGTGGCCGCTTCCACAGAACAGCGCAGGTACCTGCAGCCACCTCCACCTGGGCTGGGCCTGCTGTCCCTGCTCAGCCCAGCACCGTGTGTGCAGCACGCCATGCAACATCCCCGGCTTCTTGCCCTTCTCCTACAGCTCGTTTGCAACTTCATCCGGAGCATTCGGCAGGAGACCCGCACCATGGGCACTGGGCTCAGAGCTCACTGCGAGCTCCTCAAGCATGAGACCAGTGCCGCCCTGCTGGATTTGCTCCTGGAGAAGGGTGTTGCCAGGCCAGAACAAGTAAGCAGCCTGGGGCCAGGCTTCAATTCCCCCATGCGTCACGTGGCTTCCCCAGCCACGCCTGCTGGTCCCTCAGAGCCTTTGAGGCCATGGCAGTGCACTTCTCTGGGGAGCCTGGGGACATTGCTCTCTCTGGCAGCTTTCCAAGTCTCCCCGTGCCTCCTGCAGGTGCCTGCCTTGGTGAGGTACATTCACCGATGGCTCCTGGCCAACGATTCTGCCGAGCACAGGCTGGACAAGGCCCTGCTGAAACTCACCAAAGCACACCCGGCTGACGCAGTCGTGACGCTCCTGCGTGCGGCCCCGTCCTGTGACAGGTATGGGGCCCACCTGCCCAGAGGGCTCAGGCCTCCCAAGCCCATCACCCTGTACTGCCTGGCCCAGCTGTCTGAGCAACAGAGAGTTCCAGAACCCTCTGGCTGCTGCCTTTCCCAGCCCTGGCATGTCAGCCCCTGAGCCTGCTGCCATGCTGCCTTGCTGCCCCTCAGGGCCTGTCCTCACAGAGCTGGGCTGCTTGGCTGCTGCCAGCAAGGGCCACTGGGCAGAGGCAGAGCCGGCGGTCAGCCCGGGCCCCTAGGGATGCCCAGGCCACGATGCTGTGTCTGAGACCCCCCATGAGACAGAGCTCTAACCCTGCAGAGCTGCCATCTCCATGTGGAAGACCATCATGTGCTCGTCCAGGACTGCCGAGCCAGTGCAGCTGATCCTCCTGGATGTGCTAGGGAGCTGGCCAGAGTACAGCACGTGCACCTCAGATGGGGACAAAACGGCTGTCTTTGCCCTGGCTGTGAGTTTCCGCAACTGGCCTTTGCTGGCCCCAAGGCCACCTCTCCAGCAGCTCTCCATCCTCCTTCCCCCACTGCATCTGCCTGCCTCAGGCGCTGGCCAGAAACCTGGCCCAGGGGCAGCTTCAGGCCCACCAGGCCCCGCGCTCCCCCTGCCTCTCTCCGGGCCTCTCCCTGCCACGCTCGGGCCCTGCCACATGGACACCTCGGCACTGAGCGCTGTCTCGGGGGCCTTTGTCCTTTGCAGGCAACCGTGGTGATGTGGAAGATCCTCCAGGAGTCCTCTGTCCCACGTGTAGTGAGGCCATATTTCCCCCGCCTTTTTGTTCATCTGCTCTTCCAAGTGTTCTCCAGCACAGAAGAGATGCCACAGGAGGTCCAAACCTTCTGGAAGGATTGCCTGGAAGAGCACGGTCTTGCCACCAGCCCCAACAGGTGCTCCATCCCACTCCTCCTGTCCTTGACACGTGGCCTGCAAAGGAGCCAGTGCTGCCAGTGTGACCCGGGCTTTGCTGTGCACACAGGTTTGCAGTGCAGACTCTGAAGTCCCTGCTCTGCCAAAAGCACTACAAGGATGTGGTGGTGTCAGTGGAACGCAAGCGTGGCTGGGACACGCTGCTCTGTGCTGACACCCGCCACTATGCTGTGGGTCTGCTGGCCAGGTGAGACTCTCTTTCTCCCCATTGATCCTGCCATTTGTGCTCTGTGCCCGAGCTGTCCCACACATTCCCCAAGGCCCTGGGACACACTGAGGGACGGCTAACGACACACTGAGGGACGGCCAAGCAGACTGGAAAAGGCTGGGAAGGGAGAGAGCACAGGAGGAGACACCTCCTAAAGGGCCCAGGTCCCCTTGCAGGGTGGTGGTAAAAGACCACCAGGCTCTGTAAGCCTGTCCTTGGAGAGATTTGCTCAGCTTCCTGCTCCCTTTTTTGCCCTCCTAGAGAGATGCGCCATGCTTGTCATCGCTTGTGTTCCAGTATTGCACTCCACCTCCTCTGGCTGCTCAGCACACAGGAGCCACACTGGGATCTGCCTGCCCTGGCATTCCTTGTGGAGGTGAGCCGGGTGTCCAGCGCTGCCTGGCTGAGCAGCCTCCCAGCTCTCTGCCCTCTCGTGGCAGCAGCCGCCTGGGACGGTGCCCGCACCCTGTGCTGCTGCTGCTGCTGCTGCGTCCTGGGCCCAGCCCTGTGCGGCTGCGGGCTCCTGCCGGCCGGCTCCCCCGTCACTGGCCTGTGCCTTTCAGGTCCTCGTGTGCCTGGATTCTAATGAATGTGGCGACAGTGTTGTGAAGGTCTCTTCAAGGTACCTGCAGAGCGAGTGCAGGGAGAGGCGTCGCCTGGCGCTCAGGGCCCTTCTCGAGCTCATTGATGATCCCTCAATGGTGAGAAGGGGGCAGTGGCTGAAGCTGCGCTGGGAACTCAGTCACTTGGCCTGACCTGGGCTTTGGGCACTGGGGCAGCTGCTCCCAGCTCTCCTGCCTCCTGCTTCAGCTGCCCCAGTGCTTCAGGACAGTCCTTTGGCCTCTGGGCCCTGTGGCAGTAGGGTGGGACTTCACAGACTTGTGTTCCGCACAGGCCGAAAGAATGTGGAGCTTGACCAAAAGCCTCATGCACCTACTGGGGGACAATGATGCAGAGATAGCTGGGATGACACTCATCACACTCAGCTTTATACTCCTGCACAAACACATTCTGCTGTCAACCCCCATTGCCATGCAGCTGGCTGAGGCACTCCTGCCACTCTTTGACCACGTAAGGCTCCGTGCCCCCAGCTACAGCCACTGGCTGCTGCCTGGAAACTGTGTGCCCTGTGCATTTCCAGCCCTGTGCCCAGGGCGCCCTGGAGGAGCCAATGCTCAAGTGTTTTTTCTTTTTTTTTTCATCTAGGATAATAGCCAGGTACAGCTGCTCTCCATAAAACTCTTCCGAGACATGATGGAGTATTTGGAAGAGAGAGAAAAACCTTTGGAAAGCCCTGTGCAACAGAGCCTGCTTCCACTCTTCTTCCACTGCAATGATGAGAATCAGCATGTGGCAGAGGTGAGGACTCCTGGGCTGCTGCTGTCCGCCTGGCAGGGGGCTCGGCTGCCTCCTGCCCTGCGCCTGCTGGACCGCAGCCTCCTCCAGGCCATGGCAGGGGGAGGCGGGACCCGTGCCCTGGGCTGCGGGGCCATCTCTGCGTCTCTGCTGCTCTCCAGGCTTCTCGGGAAACGCTGCTTTATGCGGTCAAGTTCATGAAGAGGAGGGATCTCAAAAAGCTGCTGAAGGAGCAGAAACTGTGGAAGTTCAGCAAGTGCCTGGTAAGGACGGCCCGGAATCCCCAACTCAGCCAGGAGAAGGCCCCTGAGGGCGGTGCTCAGTGTGCGAGCCGGGCAGCTGTGCCCCTGCGCGCTGCTGCAGCCAGAGGCCGCGCGGGCTCTTCTCCAGGCTCCCGTGGGCCCGAGCCGGGTGCCCATGGAGCCCCGGCCCGGCGGGGCTGCGAGGCAGGGGCGGCACCGCGGCTCCCCGGGCAGCAGCCGGCCCCTTCCCCCTCCCCTCGGGAGCCCGGCGCCAGCGGCTGCTGGCCGCGCCTCGGGGCTGTGCGGGCAGGGGAGCCCGGGGCGGGGCGCAGGCAGCGCCCGGCCCAGGGGCTGAGCCCGCGCCAACCCTTCCCTCCTGCCGCTCTCTGCAGCTGGCAGAGGACAGGAGCAGAGCGGCCGAGCACCTGCGCCGGGCCCTGCGCTACCTGGAGAGCCCACAGGAGCCCCTGCGAGAGGCGGCCATCAGGTTCATGGGTGAGTTACAAGCCCGGGCTCCCTCCCCAGCCCGCCGCAGCTCGGCCCCAGCCCCGCCTGTTGCCCCGACAGCGGCAGCCGGGCCCGGCGCCGTGGAGCCCCGCCTGGCCTGGGCATTGCTGCTGCCGCCCTCTGACAGCCGTGCCCTGGGGCGACAGCGCGCTGCATGGGCTGAGCTGAGCGCTGCCGGGCCAGCAGCCCGTGTGGCCACAGCGCCGGCAGCGCTGCTGGCAGGGAGCTGAGCCGCTGGGGCCGTGACAGACTCTGTGTTCACAGGCATGGCCGGGCGGCACCTGAGGGGGCAGCAGCAAGAGCTGCAGCGGATCTGCACTGGTGAGTTAGGGGAGCGGGCTGACAGCGGGGGCTGCTGGGGGGAGCTGCAAGCCCTGCCCCGGCTGCGGAGGGCTCTGCTCCCGTGGGCAGAGCACACGGAGATTTCAGGGCCACGTGGGCCATTCGTGGCCAGCAGCTTCGGGCTGATCCCCTTGCTCCCTTTGCTCCCTCCTGGCCATGGCAATAGCCGGCTTGGGATGGCACTTGCAGGGGGCTCTTCCTCGGCTCCCTGCAGCTCCAGCTTCTGACCGTGCCTCTGTTCCTCTCTCTCGCAGCCCTGGAAGACAAAACGAATGACGTCAGCCTCGCCGTCGGAAGCCTGGCAATTCAAACGCTGTGCCTCCTCAGGTCAGGAGAGCGGGCTCCCATCTCCAGGTTCCAGTGGCTCCAAAATCACCTGCGCAGGGCGTGGAAGACATGGCCCCGTCTGTCACAGCTCGGCTGCCTGCCCTGCCAGAGCTCTGTGGAGAGGTGATCCCAGAAGCTCTTTTTGTTGGGGCCACCTGAATCAGGTTTTATTTTGTTTTTCTTCAAGAATTTTCTTTTCATTGGTTTTTTTTTTTTTCTTTTACCATGTAAATATAGACTATGTTAACATACACAGACTCCCAGCATTTTTCTTTTGCTGCCCAGGGTCCGTAGGGCATAGGGGAGGAGGGGGAAATGGGTGCTTGCGCTCAGCCAGCTGCCCAGGCGTGCAGTGGGCCAGGTGAAATGGCCAGAAGCCCCTTGGCCTTTGGTGGTTCTGCTGAAGCCTTTGTGCTGCCCAGAGAGCGGCTGGGCAGGGGCCGGAGCTGCGGAGATCCCTGCCAGAGCGGTGCCTGGAGATGGTCACAAGCCCTGTGCCAGGCAGGAAGCGCCAGCCGTGTCCTCCTGCCCGTGTGCTGCTGGCTGCCTTGCTGAGGGCTCCCAGGTGCCTCTGGATGGGGCTGCTCTGGAGCTGCTGTGGGGCTGCGGCGCTGCTGCCGGGCGGCTCGGCCAGGCTGGGGCAGCCCCTGAGGGGCTGGGGCGCTGGCAAGCCCCGGGCAATGGGCTGTCAGAGGCCACAAGCAGCCGCCTTGTTCCTGCCAGAGTTGACTTGCAAGACGCATCCTTGGCACTCTGCAACTAACAGCATCAGTGTTGTTGGAAACCCAAATGCAGAGAAATCTCAGACCTTTGGTCTTGTCAGCAAAGCTTAGAATTAAACACAGGATTTGATCTGAGACCTAGGAAAGGGCTCCCAAACTTAGGTGCTAGAAGCGAGAATGCGGATTTCTAGTCTATAGCAGCAACACGGGGAGAAAAGTTGAAGTGGAGGAAAGTTTAGAGTTTTCGAGTTCAAGATCTAGGAAGAAATCAAAGTAGTTACAATGCTAAACAAGAAGATTAGGATGCAGTGCTGTAGGTTTGTGTGTCATAGCATGATTGGCTAAGGAAGCTTACACTGTTAGCATGATGTGGGGACCCAGGAAATTCCTCTGGCTGCCCTGCAGGACTCGAGAGCCTGTCAGAGGGCTCAGAGACCTTGGCACAGAGCCCAAGACCCCCGTGCCTTTGATTTAGCACTTGGAAAAAACAATCACCAACCTTGTATGAAGAATGACCAGCCACAAAAAATGAAGTAGAATGATAGTGAATTTATCCCAGAGTGGAACAATAGATTTTGAGGGTTTTTAGAATGGGGCTTCAGGGGGCAAGATGGAGGAATCTGGGCATGTCCAGCCTTTCTCCTTCTTCTTCTTGGCCTCCATCTTCTGGTTGATGTTGGTACTTTGAGATTGGTCTAGAGTAGAAGCTCACTGTCTAACATAGATGATAGGGATTGGAAAGTAATTGTAAATATTGTACAGGTAGTTTTTAGTATAAAAAGATAACACCACCCCAGGGGAGGCAGAGTTCCTTAGACTGTCTTGCTGAGCAGACCTCGGCAGGACAGGAGAAAGAATTTTATAGATAAGATACAATAAACAACCTTGAGACTGAGAAATTAAGAGCTCTGACTCCTTCTTCAACCACCGGGCTGGGACAAGAGACTTTTTAACTTATCTCAGGGTCACTCTGACCAGCTAGAGACCCCGAGAGCATGAGTCCGTAAGATGAAATCTTGAAGACTGGGTCCAAAACATAAATACCCTTGTTGGCCATGTCTTCTTGGCCAAGAAATCCTTCAAAGCTCTTGTAACTACAAGTCTTGCGGCCCTGTGAGCCATGCGGTGGAGATGTGAGCCCAACTCAACCTTCCTGCCTATGTAGAAGAGAAAAAAAAGCAATGGCATCATCTAAAAAACTCAGAGGTCCACTCTCTAGCTTGTTCCAAACCCCTTCCAATCCCCCAAAGTGTGATTTAGCTACAAATAGATGACAAGGACTCTTAGGGCTGCCTCTTTGACTCCAGAGTGGCTGCTTTAGAATCTTTCACATATCCCTGTGTAGTTAGGTGCCAGAAATGGATCATTTGAAGAAACTTTCCCAGCTGACTTGCATGGAGGCTTGTTTGAAGGGTGTTTGAATGGAAAGCCTCCCAGCAGAGGTCTGGGCTTTGGCCTAGCTGTGTCCCCTGCTGATTGTGAAGCGTGTCATCAGCTGAAGTGCTATCTGGGCTAAAAATATCATCCAGTCAATTGGACTTGCTCTTTTTGGCCTATAAAAGCTGGACCCACTTTTGGGGCAAATTTGGAGACCTCATCTATGGGTGGATGGAACACCTAGGATTTTCCCAGTTGTTGGGAATAGTTCTCCAGGTCCCTGGAGTAAAACGGGGCTGCCCAGCAACTGCGCATCTGCAAGATGACAAACAATTGTCTTGGTTTGAAGAGAGAGGTGTCTGCTAAGGAAGGCAGAAGTCTTCTCTGAAATGTTAAATGTAAATCCCCTGCCTTCAAATGATTCTCATTTAGAAATTCAAATGCTCTCAGGGAAAGATATGGGGATAGGCCTGAGCCCGCAGAGCAGGGCGGCCTTTGCTTATGGTCTGAGCCCTTCCTAAAGATCCTGTCAGGCTGTCTTAGACACCTGGGGCCAGGGATTCCTTCCAAGCTGGGCCACTTTGGCTGGCCCGGGGCCAGCCCCAGGGCAGGAGGCAGTGTGTGCAAGGCCCCTGGGTGGCACGCTGCAGCACGGTCACCGTGCCATGGAACGGAACCCGGTCACCAAGGTCCCTTTGTGACACGTGGGAAATAGAAGCTTGCCCGGGTGCTGGGAACAGGCAACGGGGCACAACGGGACAGAGCAGTGCTGTGAGGAGCCCCCACACAGCGCACTCATTCCCGTCTGACCAGAAGCTTTTCTGCAGCCTTGTTCCTGCAGCTGAGCTCGAGGCCAGAGCACAGGACTCGGTGACCCGTGGCCTTCCGAGGCTTCTATTCTGCAGCTGCCCTCAAGGGCAGAGCGTGGGACTTGGTGCCCCAGAGCTTTCCCAAGGCGTCTCTCCTGCAAGTAGCTCCTGTCACAGACATGGAGCAGAGACCCCCGAGAGTGGCCAAGATGGCCTGGATGGAGGAGGAGGAGGAAGAAGAAGGACCTGGAGCAGCCCCAGCACAGGAGACTGAAGAGGTGGTGCCCTTCCATCCACCGCAGGAGGGTGAGTGGCAGAGCTGGGTTGCAGGGCTGGAGCCTGCAGCCAACTTGGCCCCATGCCATGCCATGCCATGCCATGCCATGCCATGCCATGCCATGCCATGCCATGCCATGCCATGCCATGCCATCCCCTGGGGAAATGGCCATGGACAGGTGGGAAGAGGGGCCGGGCAGACACCCCACAGCTCCCTTGCTCCATCCCCCTGGGGCATCCCAGGGCTCTCCCTGCCTGGGGAGCGCAGGGCTGGGCTGTGTTCTCCGGCCTCTCCCGCAGCCCCTCAGCTCTGGCTGCGCTCCCTCTTTGCCAGATGAAGCTGTGGAGCGCACACAAGAGCAGGAATCCAGCCGTGGCCGCTTCCACAGAACAGCGCAGGTACCTGCAGCCACCTCCACCTGGGCTGGGCCTGCTGTCCCTGCTCAGCCCAGCACTGTGTGTGCAGCACGCCATGCAACATCCCCGGCTTCTTGCCCTTCTCCTACAGCTCGTTTGCAACTTCATCCGGAGCATTCGGCAGGAGACCCGCACCATGGGCACTGGGCTCAGAGCTCACTGCGAGCTCCTCAAGCATGAGACCAGTGCCGCCCTGCTGGATTTGCTCCTGGAGAAGGGTGTTGCCAGGCCAGAACAAGTAAGCAGCCTGGGGCCAGGCTTCAATTCCCCCATGCGTCACGTGGCTTCCCCAGCCACGCCTGCTGGTCCCTCAGAGCCTTTGAGGCCATGGCAGGGCACTTCTCTGGGGAGCCTGGGGACATTGCTCTCTCTGGCAGCTTTCCAAGTCTCCCCGTGCCTCCTGCAGGTGCCTGCCTTGGTGAGGTACATTCACCGATGGCTCCTGGCCAACGATTCTGCCGAGCACAGGCTGGACAAGGCCCTGCTGAAACTCACCAAAGCACACCCGCCTGACGCAGTCGTGACGCTCCTGCGTGCGGCCCCGTCCTGTGACAGGTATGGGGCCCACCTGCCCAGAGGGCTCAGGCCTCCCAAGCCCATCACCCTGTACTGCCTGGCCCAGCTGTCTGAGCAACAGAGAGTTCCAGAACCCTCTGGCTGCTGCCTTTCCCAGCCCTGGCATGTCAGCCCCTGAGCCTGCTGCCATGCTGCCTTGCTGCCCCTCAGGGCCTGTCCTCACAGAGCTGGGCTGCTTGGCTGCTGCCAGCAAGGGCCACTGGGCAGAGGCAGAGCCGGCGGTCAGCCCGGGCCCCTAGGGATGCCCAGGCCACGATGCTGTGTCTGAGACCCCCCATGAGACAGAGCTCTAACCCTGCAGAGCTGCCATCTCCATGTGGAAGACCATCATGTGCTCGTCCAGGACTGCCGAGCCAGTGCAGCTGATCCTCCTGGATGTGCTAGGGAGCTGGCCAGAGTACAGCACGTGCACCTCAGATGGGGACAAAACGGCTGTCTTTGCCCTGGCTGTGAGTTTCCACAACTGGCCTTTGCTGGCCCCAAGGCCACCTCTCCAGCAGCTCTCCATCCTCCTTCCCCCACTGCATCTGCCTGCCTCAGGCGCTGGCCAGAAACCTGGCCCAGGGGCAGCTTCAGGCCCACCAGGCCCCGCGCTCCCCCTGCCTCTCTCCGGGCCTCTCCCTGCCACGCTCGGGCCCTGCCACATGGACACCTCGGCACTGAGCGCTGTCTCGGGGGCCTTTGTCCTTTGCAGGCAACCGTGGTGATGTGGAAGATCCTCCAGGAGTCCTCTGTCCCACGTGTAGTGAGGCCATATTTCCCCCGCCTTTTTGTTCATCTGCTCTTCCAAGTGTTCTCCAGCACAGAAGAGATGCCACAGGAGGTCCAAACCTTCTGGAAGGATTGCCTGGAAGAGCACGGTCTTGCCACCAGCCCCAACAGGTGCTCCATCCCACTCCTCCTGTCCTTGACACGTGGCCTGCAAAGGAGCCAGTGCTGCCAGTGTGACCCGGGCTTTGCTGTGCACACAGGTTTGCAGTGCAGACTCTGAAGTCCCTGCTCTGCCAAAAGCACTACAAGGATGTGGTGGTGTCAGTGGAACGCAAGCGTGGCTGGGACACGCTGCTCTGTGCTGACACCCGCCACTATGCTGTGGGTCTGCTGGCCAGGTGAGACTCTCTTTCTCCCCATTGATCCTGCCATTTGTGCTCTGTGCCCGAGCTGTCCCACACATTCCCCAAGGCCCTGGGACACACTGAGGGACGGCTAACGACACACTGAGGGACGGCCAAGCAGACTGGAAAAGGCTGGGAAGGGAGAGAGCACAGGAGGAGACACCTCCTAAAGGGCCCAGGTCCCCTTGCAGGGTGGTGGTAAAAGACCACCAGGCTCTGTAAGCCTGTCCTTGGAGAGATTTGCTCAGCTTCCTGCTCCCTTTTTTGCCCTCCTAGAGAGATGCGCCATGCTTGTCATCGCTTGTGTTCCAGTATTGCACTCCACCTCCTCTGGCTGCTCAGCACACAGGAGCCACACTGGGATCTGCCTGCCCTGGCATTCCTTGTGGAGGTGAGCCGGGTGTCCAGCGCTGCCTGGCTGAGCAGCCTCCCAGCTCTCTGCCCTCTCGTGGCAGCAGCCGCCTGGGACGGTGCCCGCACCCTGTGCTGCTGCTGCTGCTGCTGCGTCCTGGGCCCAGCCCTGTGCGGCTGCGGGCTCCTGCCGGCCGGCTCCCCCGTCACTGGCCTGTGCCTTTCAGGTCCTCGTGTGCCTGGATTCTAATGAATGTGGCGACAGTGTTGTGAAGGTCTCTTCAAGGTACCTGCAGAGCGAGTGCAGGGAGAGGCGTCGCCTGGCGCTCAGGGCCCTTCTCGAGCTCATTGATGATCCCTCAATGGTGAGAAGGGGGCAGTGGCTGAAGCTGCGCTGGGAACTCAGTCACTTGGCCTGACCTGGGCTTTGGGCACTGGGGCAGCTGCTCCCAGCTCTCCTGCCTCCTGCTTCAGCTGCCCCAGTGCTTCAGGACAGTCCTTTGGCCTCTGGGCCCTGTGGCAGTAGGGTGGGACTTCACAGACTTGTGTTCCGCACAGGCCGAAAGAATGTGGAGCTTGACCAAAAGCCTCATGCACCTACTGGGGGACAATGATGCAGAGATAGCTGGGATGACACTCATCACACTCAGCTTTATACTCCTGCACAAACACATTCTGCTGTCAACCCCCATTGCCATGCAGCTGGCTGAGGCACTCCTGCCACTCTTTGACCACGTAAGGCTCCGTGCCCCCAGCTACAGCCACTGGCTGCTGCCTGGAAACTGTGTGCCCTGTGCATTTCCAGCCCTGTGCCCAGGGCGCCCTGGAGGAGCCAATGCTCAAGTGTTTTTTCTTGTTTTTTTCATCTAGGATAATAGCCAGGTACAGCTGCTCTCCATAAAACTCTTCCGAGACATGATGGAGTATTTGGAAGAGAGAGAAAAACCTTTGGAAAGCCCTGTGCAACAGAGCCTGCTTCCACTCTTCTTCCACTGCAATGATGAGAATCAGCATGTGGCAGAGGTGAGGACTCCTGGGCTGCTGCTGTCCGCCTGGCAGGGGGCTCGGCTGCCTCCTGCCCTGCGCCTGCTGGACCGCAGCCTCCTCCAGGCCATGGCAGGGGGAGGCGGGACCCGTGCCCTGGGCTGCGGGGCCATCTCTGCGTCTCTGCTGCTCTCCAGGCTTCTCGGGAAACGCTGCTTTATGCGGTCAAGTTCATGAAGAGGAGGGATCTCAAAAAGCTGCTGAAGGAGCAGAAACTGTGGAAGTTCAGCAAGTGCCTGGTAAGGACGGCCCGGAATCCCCAACTCAGCCAGGAGAAGGCCCCTGAGGGCGGTGCTCAGTGTGCGAGCCGGGCAGCTGTGCCCCTGCGCGCTGCTGCAGCCAGAGGCCGCGCGGGCTCTTCTCCAGGCTCCCGTGGGCCCGAGCCGGGTGCCCATGGAGCCCCGGCCCGGCGGGGCTGCGAGGCAGGGGCGGCACCGCGGCTCCCCGGGCAGCAGCCGGCCCCTTCCCCCTCCCCTCGGGAGCCCGGCGCCAGCGGCTGCTGGCCGCGCCTCGGGGCTGTGCGGGCAGGGGAGGCCGGGGCGGGGCGCAGGCAGCGCCCGGCCCAGGGGCTGAGCCCGCGCCAACCCTTCCCTCCTGCCGCTCTCTGCAGCTGGCAGAGGACAGGAGCAGAGCGGCCGAGCACCTGCGCCGGGCCCTGCGCTACCTGGAGAGCCCACAGGAGCCCCTGCGAGAGGCGGCCATCAGGTTCATGGATGAGTTACAAGCCCGGGCTCCCTCCCCAGCCCGCCGCAGCTCGGCCCCAGCCCCGCCTGTTGCCCCGACAGCGGCAGCCGGGCCCGGCGCCGTGGAGCCCCGCCTGGCCTGGGCATTGCTGCTGCCGCCCTCTGACAGCCGTGCCCTGGGGCGACAGCGCGCTGCATGGGCTGAGCTGAGCGCTGCCGGGCCAGCAGCCCGTGTGGCCACAGCGCCGGCAGCGCTGCTGGCAGGGAGCTGTGCCGCTGGGGCCGTGACAGACTCTGTGTTCACAGGCATGGCCGGGCGGCACCTGAGGGGGCAGCAGCAAGAGCTGCAGCGGATCTGCACTGGTGAGTGAGGGGAGCGGGCTGACAGCGGGGGCTGCTGGGGGGAGCTGCAAGCCCTGCCCCGGCTGCGGAGGGCTCTGCTCCCGTGGGCAGAGCACACGGAGATTTCAGGGCCACGTGGGCCATTCGTGGCCAGCAGCTTCGGGCTGATCCCCTTGCTCCCTTTGCTCCCTCCTGGCCATGGCAATAGCCGGCTTGGGATGGCACTTGCAGGGGGCTCTTCCTCGGCTCCCTGCAGCTCCAGCTTCTGACCGTGCCTCTGTTCCTCTCTCTCGCAGCCCTGGAAGACAAAACGAATGACGTCAGCCTCGCCGTCGGAAGCCTGGCAATTCAAACGCTGTGCCTCCTCAGGTCAGGAGAGCGGGCTCCCATCTCCAGGTTCCAGTGGCTCCAAAATCACCTGCGCAGGGCGTGGAAGACATGGCCCCGTCTGTCACAGCTCGGCTGCCTGCCCTGCCAGAGCTCTGTGGAGAGCTGATCCCAGAAGCTCTTTTTGTTAGGGCCACCTGAATCAGGTTTTATTTTGTTTTTCTTCAAGAATTTTCATTTCATTGGTTTTTTTTTTTTCTTTTACCATGTAAATATAGACTATGTTAACATACACAGACTCCCAGCATTTTTCTTTTGCTGCCCAGGGTCCGTAGGGCATAGGGGAGGAGGGGGAAATGGGTGCTTGCGCTCAGCCAGCTGCCCAGGCGTGCAGTGGGCCAGGTGAAATGGCCAGAAGCCCCTTGGCCTTTGGTGGTTCTGCTGAAGCCTTTGTGCTGCCCAGAGAGCGGCTGGGCAGGGGCCGGAGCTGCGGGGATCCCTGCCAGAGCGGTGCCTGGAGATGGTCACAAGCCCTGTGCCAGGCAGGAAGCGCCAGCCGTGTCCTCCTGCCCGTGTGCTGCTGGCTGCCTTGCTGAGGGCTCCCAGGTGCCTCTGGATGGGGCTGCTCTGGAGCTGCTGTGGGGCTGCGGCGCTGCTGCCGGGCGGCTCGGCCAGGCTGGGGCAGCCCCTGAGGGGCTGGGGCGCTGGCAAGCCCCGGGCAATGGGCTGTCAGAGGCCACAAGCAGCCGCCTTGTTCCTGCCAGAGTTGACTTGCAAGACGCATCCTTGGCACTCTGCAACTAACAGCATCAGTGTTGTTGGAAACCCAAATGCAGAGAAATCTCAGACCTTTGGTCTTGTCAGCAAAGCTTAGAATTAAACACAGGATTTGATCTGAGACCTAGGAAAGGGCTCCCAAACTTAGGTGCTAGAAGCGAGAATGCGGATTTCTAGTCTATAGCAGCAACACGGGGAGAAAAGTTGAAGTGGAGGAAAGTTTAGAGTTTTCGAGTTCAAGATCTAGGAAGAAATCAAAGTAGTTACAATGCTAAACAAGAAGATTAGGATGCAGTGCTGTAGGTTTGTGTGTCATAGCATGATTGGCTAAGGAAGCTTACACTGTTAGCATGATGTGGGGACCCAGGAAATTCCTCTGGCTGCCCTGCAGGACTCGAGAGCCTGTCAGAGGGCTCAGAGACCTTGGCACAGAGCCCAAGACCCCCGTGCCTTTGATTTAGCACTTGGAAAAAACAATCACCAACCTTGTATGAAGAATGACCAGCCACAAAAAATGAAGTAGAATGATAGTGAATTTATCCCAGAGTGGAACAATAGATTTTGAGGGTTTTTAGAATGGGGCTTCAGGGGGCAAGATGGAGGAATCTGGGCATGTCCAGCCTTTCTCCTTCTTCTTCTTGGCCTCCATCTTCTGGTTGATGTTGGTACTTTGAGATTGGTCTAGAGTAGAAGCTCACTGTCTAACATAGATGATAGGGATTGGAAAGTAATTGTAAATATTGTACAGGTAGTTTTTAGTATAAAAAGATAACACCACCCCAGGGGAGGCAGAGTTCCTTAGACTGTCTTGCTGAGCAGACCTCGGCAGGACAGGAGAAAGAATTTTATAGATAAGATACAATAAACAACCTTGAGACTGAGAAATTAAGAGCTCTGACTCCTTCTTCAACCACCGGGCTGGGACAAGAGACTTTTTAACTTATCTCAGGGTCACTCTGACCAGCTAGAGACCCCGAGAGCATGAGCCCGTAAGATGAAATCTTGAAGACTGGGTCCAAAACATAAATACCCTTGTTGGCCATGTCTTCTTGGCCAAGAAATCCTTCAAAGCTCTTGTAACTACAAGTCTTGCGGCCCTGTGAGCCATGCGGTGGAGATGTGAGCCCAACTCAACCTTCCTGCCTATGTAGAAGAGAAAAAAAAGCAATGGCATCATCTAAAAAACTCAGAGATCCACTCTCTAGCTTGTTCCAAACCCCTTCCAATCCCCCAAAGTGTGATTTAGCTACAAATAGATGACAAGGACTCTTAGGGCTGCCTCTTTGACTCCAGAGCGGCTGCTTTAGAATCTTTCACATATCCCTGTGTAGTTAGGTGCCAGAAATGGATCATTTGAAGAAACTTTCCCAGCTGACTTGCATGGAGGCTTGTTTGAAGGGTGTTTGAATGGAAAGCCTCCCAGCAGAGGTCTGGGCTTTGGCCTAGCTGTGTCCCCTGCTGATTGTGAAGCGTGTCATCAGCTGAAGTGCTATCTGGGCTAAAAATATCATCCAGTCAATTGGACTTGCTCTTTTTGGCCTATAAAAGCTGGACCCACTTTTGGGGCAAATTTGGAGACCTCATCTATGGGTGGATGGAACACCTAGGATTTTCCCAGTTGTTGGGAATAGTTCTCCAGGTCCCTGGAGTAAAACGGGGCTGCCCAGCAACTGCGCATCTGCAAGATGACAAACAATTGTCTTGGTTTGAAGAGAGAGGTGTCTGCTAAGGAAGGCAGAAGTCTTCTCTGAAATGTTAAATGTAAATCCCCTGCCTTCAAATGATTCTCATTTAGAAATTCAAATGCTCTCAGGGAAAGATATGGGGATAGGCCTGAGCCCGCAGAGCAGGGCGGCCTTTGCTTATGGTCTGAGCCCTTCCTAAAGATCCTGTCAGGCTGTCTTAGACACCTGGGGCCAGGGATTCCTTCCAAGCTGGGCCACTTTGGCTGGCCCGGGGCCAGCCCCAGGGCAGGAGGCAGTGTGTGCAAGGCCCCTGGGTGGCACGCTGCAGCACGGTCACCGTGCCATGGAACGGAACCCGGTCACCAAGGTCCCTTTGTGACACGTGGGAAATAGAAGCTTGCCCGGGTGCTGGGAACAGGCAACGGGGCACAACGGGACAGAGCAGTGCTGTGAGGAGCCCCCACACAGCGCACTCATTCCCGTCTGACCAGAAGCTTTTCTGCAGCCTTGTTCCTGCAGCTGAGCTCGAGGCCAGAGCACAGGACTCGGTGACCCGTGGCCTTCCGAGGCTTCTATTCTGCAGCTGCCCTCAAGGGCAGAGCGTGGGACTTGGTGCCCCAGAGCTTTCCCAAGGCGTCTCTCCTGCAAGTAGCTCCTGTCACAGACATGGAGCAGAGACCCCCGAGAGTGGCCAAGATGGCCTGGATGGAGGAGGAGGAGGAAGAAGAAGGACCTGGAGCAGCCCCAGCACAGGAGACTGAAGAGGTGGTGCCCTTCCATCCACCGCAGGAGGGTGAGTGGCAGAGCTGGGTTGCAGGGCTGGAGCCTGCAGCCAACTTGGCCCCATGCCATGCCATGCCATGCCATGCCATGCCATGCCATGCCATGCCATGCCATGCCATGCCATGCCATGCCATCCCCTGGGGAAATGGCCATGGACAGGTGGGAAGAGGGGCCGGGCAGACACCCCACAGCTCCCTTGCTCCATCCCCCTGGGGCATCCCAGGGCTCTCCCTGCCTGGGGAGCGCAGGGCTGGGCTGTGTTCTCCGGCCTCTCCCGCAGCCCCTCAGCTCTGGCTGCGCTCCCTCTTTGCCAGATGAAGCTGTGGAGCGCACACAAGAGCAGGAATCCAGCCGTGGCCGCTTCCACAGAACAGCGCAGGTACCTGCAGCCACCTCCACCTGGGCTGGGCCTGCTGTCCCTGCTCAGCCCAGCACTGTGTGTGCAGCACGCCATGCAACATCCCCGGCTTCTTGCCCTTCTCCTACAGCTCGTTTGCAACTTCATCCGGAGCATTCGGCAGGAGACCCGCACCATGGGCACTGGGCTCAGAGCTCACTGCGAGCTCCTCAAGCATGAGACCAGTGCCGCCCTGCTGGATTTGCTCCTGGAGAAGGGTGTTGCCAGGCCAGAACAAGTAAGCAGCCTGGGGCCAGGCTTCAATTCCCCCATGCGTCACGTGGCTTCCCCAGCCACGCCTGCTGGTCCCTCAGAGCCTTTGAGGCCATGGCAGGGCACTTCTCTGGGGAGCCTGGGGACATTGCTCTCTCTGGCAGCTTTCCAAGTCTCCCCGTGCCTCCTGCAGGTGCCTGCCTTGGTGAGGTACATTCACCGATGGCTCCTGGCCAACGATTCTGCCGAGCACAGGCTGGACAAGGCCCTGCTGAAACTCACCAAAGCACACCCGCCTGACGCAGTCGTGACGCTCCTGCGTGCGGCCCCGTCCTGTGACAGGTATGGGGCCCACCTGCCCAGAGGGCTCAGGCCTCCCAAGCCCATCACCCTGTACTGCCTGGCCCAGCTGTCTGAGCAACAGAGAGTTCCAGAACCCTCTGGCTGCTGCCTTTCCCAGCCCTGGCATGTCAGCCCCTGAGCCTGCTGCCATGCTGCCTTGCTGCCCCTCAGGGCCTGTCCTCACAGAGCTGGGCTGCTTGGCTGCTGCCAGCAAGGGCCACTGGGCAGAGGCAGAGCCGGCGGTCAGCCCGGGCCCCTAGGGATGCCCAGGCCACGATGCTGTGTCTGAGACCCCCCATGAGACAGAGCTCTAACCCTGCAGAGCTGCCATCTCCATGTGGAAGACCATCATGTGCTCGTCCAGGACTGCCGAGCCAGTGCAGCTGATCCTCCTGGATGTGCTAGGGAGCTGGCCAGAGTACAGCACGTGCACCTCAGATGGGGACAAAACGGCTGTCTTTGCCCTGGCTGTGAGTTTCCACAACTGGCCTTTGCTGGCCCCAAGGCCACCTCTCCAGCAGCTCTCCATCCTCCTTCCCCCACTGCATCTGCCTGCCTCAGGCGCTGGCCAGAAACCTGGCCCAGGGGCAGCTTCAGGCCCACCAGGCCCCGCGCTCCCCCTGCCTCTCTCCGGGCCTCTCCCTGCCACGCTCGGGCCCTGCCACATGGACACCTCGGCACTGAGCGCTGTCTCGGGGGCCTTTGTCCTTTGCAGGCAACCGTGGTGATGTGGAAGATCCTCCAGGAGTCCTCTGTCCCACGTGTAGTGAGGCCATATTTCCCCCGCCTTTTTGTTCATCTGCTCTTCCAAGTGTTCTCCAGCACAGAAGAGATGCCACAGGAGGTCCAAACCTTCTGGAAGGATTGCCTGGAAGAGCACGGTCTTGCCACCAGCCCCAACAGGTGCTCCATCCCACTCCTCCTGTCCTTGACACGTGGCCTGCAAAGGAGCCAGTGCTGCCAGTGTGACCCGGGCTTTGCTGTGCACACAGGTTTGCAGTGCAGACTCTGAAGTCCCTGCTCTGCCAAAAGCACTACAAGGATGTGGTGGTGTCAGTGGAACGCAAGCGTGGCTGGGACACGCTGCTCTGTGCTGACACCCGCCACTATGCTGTGGGTCTGCTGGCCAGGTGAGACTCTCTTTCTCCCCATTGATCCTGCCATTTGTGCTCTGTGCCCGAGCTGTCCCACACATTCCCCAAGGCCCTGGGACACACTGAGGGACGGCTAACGACACACTGAGGGACGGCCAAGCAGACTGGAAAAGGCTGGGAAGGGAGAGAGCACAGGAGGAGACACCTCCTAAAGGGCCCAGGTCCCCTTGCAGGGTGGTGGTAAAAGACCACCAGGCTCTGTAAGCCTGTCCTTGGAGAGATTTGCTCAGCTTCCTGCTCCCTTTTTTGCCCTCCTAGAGAGATGCGCCATGCTTGTCATCGCTTGTGTTCCAGTATTGCACTCCACCTCCTCTGGCTGCTCAGCACACAGGAGCCACACTGGGATCTGCCTGCCCTGGCATTCCTTGTGGAGGTGAGCCGGGTGTCCAGCGCTGCCTGGCTGAGCAGCCTCCCAGCTCTCTGCCCTCTCGTGGCAGCAGCCGCCTGGGACGGTGCCCGCACCCTGTGCTGCTGCTGCTGCTGCTGCGTCCTGGGCCCAGCCCTGTGCGGCTGCGGGCTCCTGCCGGCCGGCTCCCCCGTCACTGGCCTGTGCCTTTCAGGTCCTCGTGTGCCTGGATTCTAATGAATGTGGCGACAGTGTTGTGAAGGTCTCTTCAAGGTACCTGCAGAGCGAGTGCAGGGAGAGGCGTCGCCTGGCGCTCAGGGCCCTTCTCGAGCTCATTGATGATCCCTCAATGGTGAGAAGGGGGCAGTGGCTGAAGCTGCGCTGGGAACTCAGTCACTTGGCCTGACCTGGGCTTTGGGCACTGGGGCAGCTGCTCCCAGCTCTCCTGCCTCCTGCTTCAGCTGCCCCAGTGCTTCAGGACAGTCCTTTGGCCTCTGGGCCCTGTGGCAGTAGGGTGGGACTTCACAGACTTGTGTTCCGCACAGGCCGAAAGAATGTGGAGCTTGACCAAAAGCCTCATGCACCTACTGGGGGACAATGATGCAGAGATAGCTGGGATGACACTCATCACACTCAGCTTTATACTCCTGCACAAACACATTCTGCTGTCAACCCCCATTGCCATGCAGCTGGCTGAGGCACTCCTGCCACTCTTTGACCACGTAAGGCTCCGTGCCCCCAGCTACAGCCACTGGCTGCTGCCTGGAAACTGTGTGCCCTGTGCATTTCCAGCCCTGTGCCCAGGGCGCCCTGGAGGAGCCAATGCTCAAGTGTTTTTTCTTGTTTTTTTCATCTAGGATAATAGCCAGGTACAGCTGCTCTCCATAAAACTCTTCCGAGACATGATGGAGTATTTGGAAGAGAGAGAAAAACCTTTGGAAAGCCCTGTGCAACAGAGCCTGCTTCCACTCTTCTTCCACTGCAATGATGAGAATCAGCATGTGGCAGAGGTGAGGACTCCTGGGCTGCTGCTGTCCGCCTGGCAGGGGGCTCGGCTGCCTCCTGCCCTGCGCCTGCTGGACCGCAGCCTCCTCCAGGCCATGGCAGGGGGAGGCGGGACCCGTGCCCTGGGCTGCGGGGCCATCTCTGCGTCTCTGCTGCTCTCCAGGCTTCTCGGGAAACGCTGCTTTATGCGGTCAAGTTCATGAAGAGGAGGGATCTCAAAAAGCTGCTGAAGGAGCAGAAACTGTGGAAGTTCAGCAAGTGCCTGGTAAGGACGGCCCGGAATCCCCAACTCAGCCAGGAGAAGGCCCCTGAGGGCGGTGCTCAGTGTGCGAGCCGGGCAGCTGTGCCCCTGCGCGCTGCTGCAGCCAGAGGCCGCGCGGGCTCTTCTCCAGGCTCCCGTGGGCCCGAGCCGGGTGCCCATGGAGCCCCGGCCCGGCGGGGCTGCGAGGCAGGGGCGGCACCGCGGCTCCCCGGGCAGCAGCCGGCCCCTTCCCCCTCCCCTCGGGAGCCCGGCGCCAGCGGCTGCTGGCCGCGCCTCGGGGCTGTGCGGGCAGGGGAGGCCGGGGCGGGGCGCAGGCAGCGCCCGGCCCAGGGGCTGAGCCCGCGCCAACCCTTCCCTCCTGCCGCTCTCTGCAGCTGGCAGAGGACAGGAGCAGAGCGGCCGAGCACCTGCGCCGGGCCCTGCGCTACCTGGAGAGCCCACAGGAGCCCCTGCGAGAGGCGGCCATCAGGTTCATGGATGAGTTACAAGCCCGGGCTCCCTCCCCAGCCCGCCGCAGCTCGGCCCCAGCCCCGCCTGTTGCCCCGACAGCGGCAGCCGGGCCCGGCGCCGTGGAGCCCCGCCTGGCCTGGGCATTGCTGCTGCCGCCCTCTGACAGCCGTGCCCTGGGGCGACAGCGCGCTGCATGGGCTGAGCTGAGCGCTGCCGGGCCAGCAGCCCGTGTGGCCACAGCGCCGGCAGCGCTGCTGGCAGGGAGCTGTGCCGCTGGGGCCGTGACAGACTCTGTGTTCACAGGCATGGCCGGGCGGCACCTGAGGGGGCAGCAGCAAGAGCTGCAGCGGATCTGCACTGGTGAGTGAGGGGAGCGGGCTGACAGCGGGGGCTGCTGGGGGGAGCTGCAAGCCCTGCCCCGGCTGCGGAGGGCTCTGCTCCCGTGGGCAGAGCACACGGAGATTTCAGGGCCACGTGGGCCATTCGTGGCCAGCAGCTTCGGGCTGATCCCCTTGCTCCCTTTGCTCCCTCCTGGCCATGGCAATAGCCGGCTTGGGATGGCACTTGCAGGGGGCTCTTCCTCGGCTCCCTGCAGCTCCAGCTTCTGACCGTGCCTCTGTTCCTCTCTCTCGCAGCCCTGGAAGACAAAACGAATGACGTCAGCCTCGCCGTCGGAAGCCTGGCAATTCAAACGCTGTGCCTCCTCAGGTCAGGAGAGCGGGCTCCCATCTCCAGGTTCCAGTGGCTCCAAAATCACCTGCGCAGGGCGTGGAAGACATGGCCCCGTCTGTCACAGCTCGGCTGCCTGCCCTGCCAGAGCTCTGTGGAGAGCTGATCCCAGAAGCTCTTTTTGTTAGGGCCACCTGAATCAGGTTTTATTTTGTTTTTCTTCAAGAATTTTCATTTCATTGGTTTTTTTTTTTTCTTTTACCATGTAAATATAGACTATGTTAACATACACAGACTCCCAGCATTTTTCTTTTGCTGCCCAGGGTCCGTAGGGCATAGGGGAGGAGGGGGAAATGGGTGCTTGCGCTCAGCCAGCTGCCCAGGCGTGCAGTGGGCCAGGTGAAATGGCCAGAAGCCCCTTGGCCTTTGGTGGTTCTGCTGAAGCCTTTGTGCTGCCCAGAGAGCGGCTGGGCAGGGGCCGGAGCTGCGGGGATCCCTGCCAGAGCGGTGCCTGGAGATGGTCACAAGCCCTGTGCCAGGCAGGAAGCGCCAGCCGTGTCCTCCTGCCCGTGTGCTGCTGGCTGCCTTGCTGAGGGCTCCCAGGTGCCTCTGGATGGGGCTGCTCTGGAGCTGCTGTGGGGCTGCGGCGCTGCTGCCGGGCGGCTCGGCCAGGCTGGGGCAGCCCCTGAGGGGCTGGGGCGCTGGCAAGCCCCGGGCAATGGGCTGTCAGAGGCCACAAGCAGCCGCCTTGTTCCTGCCAGAGTTGACTTGCAAGACGCATCCTTGGCACTCTGCAACTAACAGCATCAGTGTTGTTGGAAACCCAAATGCAGAGAAATCTCAGACCTTTGGTCTTGTCAGCAAAGCTTAGAATTAAACACAGGATTTGATCTGAGACCTAGGAAAGGGCTCCCAAACTTAGGTGCTAGAAGCGAGAATGCGGATTTCTAGTCTATAGCAGCAACACGGGGAGAAAAGTTGAAGTGGAGGAAAGTTTAGAGTTTTCGAGTTCAAGATCTAGGAAGAAATCAAAGTAGTTACAATGCTAAACAAGAAGATTAGGATGCAGTGCTGTAGGTTTGTGTGTCATAGCATGATTGGCTAAGGAAGCTTACACTGTTAGCATGATGTGGGGACCCAGGAAATTCCTCTGGCTGCCCTGCAGGACTCGAGAGCCTGTCAGAGGGCTCAGAGACCTTGGCACAGAGCCCAAGACCCCCGTGCCTTTGATTTAGCACTTGGAAAAAACAATCACCAACCTTGTATGAAGAATGACCAGCCACAAAAAATGAAGTAGAATGATAGTGAATTTATCCCAGAGTGGAACAATAGATTTTGAGGGTTTTTAGAATGGGGCTTCAGGGGGCAAGATGGAGGAATCTGGGCATGTCCAGCCTTTCTCCTTCTTCTTCTTGGCCTCCATCTTCTGGTTGATGTTGGTACTTTGAGATTGGTCTAGAGTAGAAGCTCACTGTCTAACATAGATGATAGGGATTGGAAAGTAATTGTAAATATTGTACAGGTAGTTTTTAGTATAAAAAGATAACACCACCCCAGGGGAGGCAGAGTTCCTTAGACTGTCTTGCTGAGCAGACCTCGGCAGGACAGGAGAAAGAATTTTATAGATAAGATACAATAAACAACCTTGAGACTGAGAAATTAAGAGCTCTGACTCCTTCTTCAACCACCGGGCTGGGACAAGAGACTTTTTAACTTATCTCAGGGTCACTCTGACCAGCTAGAGACCCCGAGAGCATGAGTCCGTAAGATGAAATCTTGAAGACTGGGTCCAACACATAAATACCCTTGTTGGCCATGTCTTCTTGGCCAAGAAATCCTTCAAAGCTCTTGTAACTACAAGTCTTGCGGCCCTGTGAGCCATGCGGTGGAGATGTGAGCCCAACTCAACCTTCCTGCCTATGTAGAAGAGAAAAAAAAGCAATGGCATCATCTAAAAAACTCAGAGGTCCACTCTCTAGCTTGTTCCAAACCCCTTCCAATCCCCCAAAGTGTGATTTAGCTACAAATAGATGACAAGGACTCTTAGGGCTGCCTCTTTGACTCCAGAGCGGCTGCTTTAGAATCTTTCACATATCCCTGTGTAGTTAGGTGCCAGAAATGGATCATTTGAAGAAACTTTCCCAGCTGACTTGCATGGAGGCTTGTTTGAAGGGTGTTTGAATGGAAAGCCTCCCAGCAGAGGTCTGGGCTTTGGCCTAGCTGTGTCCCCTGCTGATTGTGAAGTGTGTCATCAGCTGAAGTGCTATCTGGGCTAAAAATATCCAGTCAATTGGACTTGCTCTTTTTGGCCTATAAAAGCTGGACCCACTTTTGGGGCAAATTTGGAGACCTCATCTATGGGTGGATGGACCACCTAGGATTTTCCCAGTTGTTGGGAATGGTTCTCCAGGTCCCTGGAGTAAAACGGGGCTGCCCAGCAACTGCGCATCTGCAAGATGACAAACAATTGTCTTGGTTTGAAGAGAGAGGTGTCTGCTAAGGAAGGCAGAAGTCTTCTCTGAAATGTTAAATGTAAATCCCCTGCCTTCAAATGATTCTCATTTAGAAATTCAAATGCTCTCAGGGAAAGATATGGGGATAGGCCTGAGCCCGCAGAGCAGGGCGGCCTTTGCTTATGGTCTGAGCCCTTCCTAAAGATCCTGTCAGGCTGTCTTAGACACCTGGGGCCAGGGATTCCTTCCAAGCTGGGCCACTTTGGCTGGCCCGGGGCCAGCCCCAGGGCAGGAGGCAGTGTGTGCAAGGCCCCTGGCTGGCACGCTGCAGCACGGTCACCGTGCCATGGAACGGAACCCGGTCACCAAGGTCCCTTTGTGACACGTGGGAAATAGAAGCTTGCCCGGGTGCTGGGAACAGGCAACGGGGCACAACGGGACAGAGCAGTGCTGTGAGGAGCCCCCACACAGCGCACTCATTCCCGTCTGACCAGAAGCTTTTCTGCAGCCTTGTTCCTGCAGCTGAGCTCGAGGCCAGAGCACAGGACTCGGTGACCCGTGGCCTTCCGAGGCTTCTATTCTGCAGCTGCCCTCAAGGGCAGAGCGTGGGACTTGGTGCCCCAGAGCTTTCCCAAGGCGTCTCTCCTGCAAGTAGCTCCTGTCACAGACATGGAGCAGAGACCCCCGAGAGTGGCCAAGATGGCCTGGATGGAGGAGGAGGAGGAAGAAGAAGGACCTGGAGCAGCCCCAGCACAGGAGACTGAAGAGGTGGTGCCCTTCCATCCACCGCAGGAGGGTGAGTGGCAGAGCTGGGTTGCAGGGCTGGAGCCTGCAGCCAACTTGGCCCCATGCCATGCCATGCCATGCCATGCCATGCCATGCCATGCCATGCCATGCCATGCCATGCCATGCCATGCCATCCCCTGGGGAAATGCCCATGGACAGGTGGGAAGAGGGGCCGGGCAGACACCCCACAGCTCCCTTGCTCCATCCCCCTGGGGCATCCCAGGGCTCTCCCTGCCTGGGGAGCGCAGGGCTGGGCTGTGTTCTCCGGCCTCTCCCGCAGCCCCTCAGCTCTGGCTGCGCTCCCTCTTTGCCAGATGAAGCTGTGGAGCGCACACAAGAGCAGGAATCCAGCCGTGGCCGCTTCCACAGAACAGCGCAGGTACCTGCAGCCACCTCCACCTGGGCTGGGCCTGCTGTCCCTGCTCAGCCCAGCACCGTGTGTGCAGCACGCCATGCAACATCCCCGGCTTCTTGCCCTTCTCCTACAGCTCGTTTGCAACTTCATCCGGAGCATTCGGCAGGAGACCCGCACCATGGGCACTGGGCTCAGAGCTCACTGCGAGCTCCTCAAGCATGAGACCAGTGCCGCCCTGCTGGATTTGCTCCTGGAGAAGGGTGTTGCCAGGCCAGAACAAGTAAGCAGCCTGGGGCCAGGCTTCAATTCCCCCATGCGTCACGTGGCTTCCCCAGCCACGCCTGCTGGTCCCTCAGAGCCTTTGAGGCCATGGCAGTGCACTTCTCTGGGGAGCCTGGGGACATTGCTCTCTCTGGCAGCTTTCCAATCTCCCCGTGCCTCCTGCAGGTGCCTGCCTTGGTGAGGTACATTCACCGATGGCTCCTGGCCAACGATTCTGCCGAGCACAGGCTGGACAAGGCCCTGCTGAAACTCACCAAAGCACACCCGGCTGACGCAGTCGTGACGCTCCTGCGTGCGGCCCCGTCCTGTGACAGGTATGGGGCCCACCTGCCCAGAGGGCTCAGGCCTCCCAAGCCCATCACCCTGTACTGCCTGGCCCAGCTGTCTGAGCAACAGAGAGTTCCAGAACCCTCTGGCTGCTGCCTTTCCCAGCCCTGGCATGTCAGCCCCTGAGCCTGCTGCCATGCTGCCTTGCTGCCCCTCAGGGCCTGTCCTCACAGAGCTGGGCTGCTTGGCTGCTGCCAGCAAGGGCCACTGGGCAGAGGCAGAGCCGGCGGTCAGCCCGGGCCCCTAGGGATGCCCAGGCCACGATGCTGTGTCTGAGACCCCCCATGAGACAGAGCTCTAACCCTGCAGAGCTGCCATCTCCATGTGGAAGACCATCATGTGCTCGTCCAGGACTGCCGAGCCAGTGCAGCTGATCCTCCTGGATGTGCTAGGGAGCTGGCCAGAGTACAGCACGTGCACCTCAGATGGGGACAAAACGGCTGTCTTTGCCCTGGCTGTGAGTTTCCGCAACTGGCCTTTGCTGGCCCCAAGGCCACCTCTCCAGCAGCTCTCCATCCTCCTTCCCCCACTGCATCTGCCTGCCTCAGGCGCTGGCCAGAAACCTGGCCCAGGGGCAGCTTCAGGCCCACCAGGCCCCGCGCTCCCCCTGCCTCTCTCCGGGCCTCTCCCTGCCACGCTCGGGCCCTGCCACATGGACACCTCGGCACTGAGCGCTGTCTCGGGGGCCTTTGTCCTTTGCAGGCAACCGTGGTGATGTGGAAGATCCTCCAGGAGTCCTCTGTCCCACGTGTAGTGAGGCCATATTTCCCCCGCCTTTTTGTTCATCTGCTCTTCCAAGTGTTCTCCAGCACAGAAGAGATGCCACAGGAGGTCCAAACCTTCTGGAAGGATTGCCTGGAAGAGCACGGTCTTGCCACCAGCCCCAACAGGTGCTCCATCCCACTCCTCCTGTCCTTGACACGTGGCCTGCAAAGGAGCCAGTGCTGCCAGTGTGACCCGGGCTTTGCTGTGCACACAGGTTTGCAGTGCAGACTCTGAAGTCCCTGCTCTGCCAAAAGCACTACAAGGATGTGGTGGTGTCAGTGGAACGCAAGCGTGGCTGGGACACGCTGCTCTGTGCTGACACCCGCCACTATGCTGTGGGTCTGCTGGCCAGGTGAGACTCTCTTTCTCCCCATTGATCCTGCCATTTGTGCTCTGTGCCCGAGCTGTCCCACACATTCCCCAAGGCCCTGGGACACACTGAGGGACGGCTAACGACACACTGAGGGACGGCCAAGCAGACTGGAAAAGGCTGGGAAGGGAGAGAACACAGGAGGAGACACCTCCTAAAGGGCCCAGGTCCCCTTGCAGGGTGGTGGTAAAAGACCACCAGGCTCTGTAAGCCTGTCCTTGGAGAGATTTGCTCAGCTTCCTGCTCCCTTTTTTGCCCTCCTAGAGAGATGCGCCATGCTTGTCATCGCTTGTGTTCCAGTATTGCACTCCACCTCCTCTGGCTGCTCAGCACACAGGAGCCACACTGGGATCTGCCTGCCCTGGCATTCCTTGTGGAGGTGAGCCGGGTGTCCAGCGCTGCCTGGCTGAGCAGCCTCCCAGCTCTCTGCCCTCTCGTGGCAGCAGCCGCCTGGGACGGTGCCCGCACCCTGTGCTGCTGCTGCTGCTGCTGCGTCCTGGGCCCAGCCCTGTGCGGCTGCGGGCTCCTGCCGGCCGGCTCCCCCGTCACTGGCCTGTGCCTTTCAGGTCCTCGTGTGCCTGGATTCTAATGAATGTGGCGACAGTGTTGTGAAGGTCTCTTCAAGGTACCTGCAGAGCGAGTGCAGGGAGAGGCGTCGCCTGGCGCTCAGGGCCCTTCTCGAGCTCATTGATGATCCCTCAATGGTGAGAAGGGGGCAGTGGCTGAAGCTGCGCTGGGAACTCAGTCACTTGGCCTGACCTGGGCTTTGGGCACTGGGGCAGCTGCTCCCAGCTCTCCTGCCTCCTGCTTCAGCTGCCCCAGTGCTTCAGGACAGTCCTTTGGCCTCTGGGCCCTGTGGCAGTAGGGTGGGACTTCACAGACTTGTGTTCCGCACAGGCCGAAAGAATGTGGAGCTTGACCAAAAGCCTCATGCACCTACTGGGGGACAATGATGCAGAGATAGCTGGGATGACACTCATCACACTCAGCTTTATACTCCTGCACAAACACATTCTGCTGTCAACCCCCATTGCCATGCAGCTGGCTGAGGCACTCCTGCCACTCTTTGACCACGTAAGGCTCCGTGCCCCCAGCTACAGCCACTGGCTGCTGCCTGGAAACTGTGTGCCCTGTGCATTTCCAGCCCTGTGCCCAGGGCGCCCTGGAGGAGCCAATGCTCAAGTGTTTTTTCTTGTTTTTTTCATCTAGGATAATAGCCAGGTACAGCTGCTCTCCATAAAACTCTTCCGAGACATGATGGAGTATTTGGAAGAGAGAGAAAAACCTTTGGAAAGCCCTGTGCAACAGAGCCTGCTTCCACTCTTCTTCCACTGCAATGATGAGAATCAGCATGTGGCAGAGGTGAGGACTCCTGGGCTGCTGCTGTCCGCCTGGCAGGGGGCTCGGCTGCCTCCTGCCCTGCGCCTGCTGGACCGCAGCCTCCTCCAGGCCATGGCAGGGGGAGGCGGGACCCGTGCCCTGGGCTGCGGGGCCATCTCTGCGTCTCTGCTGCTCTCCAGGCTTCTCGGGAAACGCTGCTTTATGCGGTCAAGTTCATGAAGAGGAGGGATCTCAAAAAGCTGCTGAAGGAGCAGAAACTGTGGAAGTTCAGCAAGTGCCTGGTAAGGACGGCCCGGAATCCCCAACTCAGCCAGGAGAAGGCCCCTGAGGGCGGTGCTCAGTGTGCGAGCCGGGCAGCTGTGCCCCTGCGCGCTGCTGCAGCCAGAGGCCGCGCGGGCTCTTCTCCAGGCTCCCGTGGGCCCGAGCCGGGTGCCCATGGAGCCCCGGCCCGGCGGGGCTGCGGGGCAGGGGCGGCACCGCGGCTCCCCGGGCAGCAGCCGGCCCCCTCCCCCTCCCTTCAGGAGCCCGGCGCCAGCGGCTGCTGGCCGCGCCTCGGGGCTGTGCGGGCAGGGGAGGCCGGGGCGGGGCGCAGGCAGCGCCCGGCCCAGGGGCTGAGCCCGCGCCAACCCTTCCCTCCTGCCGCTCTCTGCAGCTGGCAGAGGACAGGAGCAGAGCGGCCGAGCACCTGCGCCGGGCCCTGCGCTACCTGGAGAGCCCACAGGAGCCCCTGCGAGAGGCGGCCATCAGGTTCATGGATGAGTTACAAGCCCGGGCTCCCTCCCCAGCCCGCCGCAGCTCGGCCCCAGCCCCGCCTGTTGCCCCGACAGCGGCAGCCGGGCCCGGCGCCGTGGAGCCCCGCCTGGCCTGGGCATTGCTGCTGCCGCCCTCTGACAGCCGTGCCCTGGGGCGACAGCGCGCTGCATGGGCTGAGCTGAGCGCTGCCGGGCCAGCAGCCCGTGTGGCCACAGCGCCGGCAGCGCTGCTGGCAGGGAGCTGTGCCGCTGGGGCCGTGACAGACTCTGTGTTCACAGGCATGGCCGGGCGGCACCTGAGGGGGCAGCAGCAAGAGCTGCAGCGGATCTGCACTGGTGAGTGAGGGGAGCGGGCTGACAGCGGGGGCTGCTGGGGGGAGCTGCAAGCCCTGCCCCGGCTGCGGAGGGCTCTGCTCCCGTGGGCAGAGCACACGGAGATTTCAGGGCCACGTGGGCCATTCGTGGCCAGCAGCTTCGGGCTGATCCCCTTGCTCCCTTTGCTCCCTCCTGGCCATGGCAATAGCCGGCTTGGGATGGCACTTGCAGGGGGCTCTTCCTCGGCTCCCTGCAGCTCCAGCTTCTGACCGTGCCTCTGTTCCTCTCTCTCGCAGCCCTGGAAGACAAAACGAATGACGTCAGCCTCGCCGTCGGAAGCCTGGCAATTCAAACGCTGTGCCTCCTCAGGTCAGGAGAGCGGGCTCCCATCTCCAGGTTCCAGTGGCTCCAAAATCACCTGCGCAGGGCGTGGAAGACATGGCCCCGTCTGTCACAGCTCGGCTGCCTGCCCTGCCAGAGCTCTGTGGAGAGCTGATCCCAGAAGCTCTTTTTGTTAGGGCCACCTGAATCAGGTTTTATTTTGTTTTTCTTCAAGAATTTTCATTTCATTGGTTTTTTTTTTTTCTTTTACCATGTAAATATAGACTATGTTAACATACACAGACTCCCAGCATTTTTCTTTTGCTGCCCAGGGTCCGTAGGGCATAGGGGAGGAGGGGGAAATGGGTGCTTGCGCTCAGCCAGCTGCCCAGGCGTGCAGTGGGCCAGGTGAAATGGCCAGAAGCCCCTTGGCCTTTGGTGGTTCTGCTGAAGCCTTTGTGCTGCCCAGAGAGCGGCTGGGCAGGGGCCGGAGCTGCGGGGATCCCTGCCAGAGCGGTGCCTGGAGATGGTCACAAGCCCTGTGCCAGGCAGGAAGCGCCAGCCGTGTCCTCCTGCCCGTGTGCTGCTGGCTGCCTTGCTGAGGGCTCCCAGGTGCCTCTGGATGGGGCTGCTCTGGAGCTGCTGTGGGGCTGCGGCGCTGCTGCCGGGCGGCTCGGCCAGGCTGGGGCAGCCCCTGAGGGGCTGGGGCGCTGGCAAGCCCCGGGCAATGGGCTGTCAGAGGCCACAAGCAGCCGCCTTGTTCCTGCCAGAGTTGACTTGCAAGACGCATCCTTGGCACTCTGCAACTAACAGCATCAGTGTTGTTGGAAACCCAAATGCAGAGAAATCTCAGACCTTTGGTCTTGTCAGCAAAGCTTAGAATTAAACACAGGATTTGATCTGAGACCTAGGAAAGGGCTCCCAAACTTAGGTGCTAGAAGCGAGAATGCGGATTTCTAGTCTATAGCAGCAACACGGGGAGAAAAGTTGAAGTGGAGGAAAGTTTAGAGTTTTCGAGTTCAAGATCTAGGAAGAAATCAAAGTAGTTACAATGCTAAACAAGAAGATTAGGATGCAGTGCTGTAGGTTTGTGTGTCATAGCATGATTGGCTAAGGAAGCTTACACTGTTAGCATGATGTGGGGACCCAGGAAATTCCTCTGGCTGCCCTGCAGGACTCGAGAGCCTGTCAGAGGGCTCAGAGACCTTGGCACAGAGCCCAAGACCCCCGTGCCTTTGATTTAGCACTTGGAAAAAACAATCACCAACCTTGTATGAAGAATGACCAGCCACAAAAAATGAAGTAGAATGATAGTGAATTTATCCCAGAGTGGAACAATAGATTTTGAGGGTTTTTAGAATGGGGCTTCAGGGGGCAAGATGGAGGAATCTGGGCATGTCCAGCCTTTCTCCTTCTTCTTCTTGGCCTCCATCTTCTGGTTGATGTTGGTACTTTGAGATTGGTCTAGAGTAGAAGCTCACTGTCTAACATAGATGATAGGGATTGGAAAGTAATTGTAAATATTGTACAGGTAGTTTTTAGTATAAAAAGATAACACCACCCCAGGGGAGGCAGAGTTCCTTAGACTGTCTTGCTGAGCAGACCTCGGCAGGACAGGAGAAAGAATTTTATAGATAAGATACAATAAACAACCTTGAGACTGAGAAATTAAGAGCTCTGACTCCTTCTTCAACCACCGGGCTGGGACAAGAGACTTTTTAACTTATCTCAGGGTCACTCTGACCAGCTAGAGACCCCGAGAGCATGAGTCCGTAAGATGAAATCTTGAAGACTGGGTCCAACACATAAATACCCTTGTTGGCCATGTCTTCTTGGCCAAGAAATCCTTCAAAGCTCTTGTAACTACAAGTCTTGCGGCCCTGTGAGCCATGCGGTGGAGATGTGAGCCCAACTCAACCTTCCTGCCTATGTAGAAGAGAAAAAAAAGCAATGGCATCATCTAAAAAACTCAGAGGTCCACTCTCTAGCTTGTTCCAAACCCCTTCCAATCCCCCAAAGTGTGATTTAGCTACAAATAGATGACAAGGACTCTTAGGGCTGCCTCTTTGACTCCAGAGCGGCTGCTTTAGAATCTTTCACATATCCCTGTGTAGTTAGGTGCCAGAAATGGATCATTTGAAGAAACTTTCCCAGCTGACTTGCATGGAGGCTTGTTTGAAGGGTGTTTGAATGGAAAGCCTCCCAGCAGAGGTCTGGGCTTTGGCCTAGCTGTGTCCCCTGCTGATTGTGAAGTGTGTCATCAGCTGAAGTGCTATCTGGGCTAAAAATATCCAGTCAATTGGACTTGCTCTTTTTGGCCTATAAAAGCTGGACCCACTTTTGGGGCAAATTTGGAGACCTCATCTATGGGTGGATGGACCACCTAGGATTTTCCCAGTTGTTGGGAATGGTTCTCCAGGTCCCTGGAGTAAAACGGGGCTGCCCAGCAACTGCGCATCTGCAAGATGACAAACAATTGTCTTGGTTTGAAGAGAGAGGTGTCTGCTAAGGAAGGCAGAAGTCTTCTCTGAAATGTTAAATGTAAATCCCCTGCCTTCAAATGATTCTCATTTAGAAATTCAAATGCTCTCAGGGAAAGATATGGGGATAGGCCTGAGCCCGCAGAGCAGGGCGGCCTTTGCTTATGGTCTGAGCCCTTCCTAAAGATCCTGTCAGGCTGTCTTAGACACCTGGGGCCAGGGATTCCTTCCAAGCTGGGCCACTTTGGCTGGCCCGGGGCCAGCCCCAGGGCAGGAGGCAGTGTGTGCAAGGCCCCTGGCTGGCACGCTGCAGCACGGTCACCGTGCCATGGAACGGAACCCGGTCACCAAGGTCCCTTTGTGACACGTGGGAAATAGAAGCTTGCCCGGGTGCTGGGAACAGGCAACGGGGCACAACGGGACAGAGCAGTGCTGTGAGGAGCCCCCACACAGCGCACTCATTCCCGTCTGACCAGAAGCTTTTCTGCAGCCTTGTTCCTGCAGCTGAGCTCGAGGCCAGAGCACAGGACTCGGTGACCCGTGGCCTTCCGAGGCTTCTATTCTGCAGCTGCCCTCAAGGGCAGAGCGTGGGACTTGGTGCCCCAGAGCTTTCCCAAGGCGTCTCTCCTGCAAGTAGCTCCTGTCACAGACATGGAGCAGAGACCCCCGAGAGTGGCCAAGATGGCCTGGATGGAGGAGGAGGAGGAAGAAGAAGGACCTGGAGCAGCCCCAGCACAGGAGACTGAAGAGGTGGTGCCCTTCCATCCACCGCAGGAGGGTGAGTGGCAGAGCTGGGTTGCAGGGCTGGAGCCTGCAGCCAACTTGGCCCCATGCCATGCCATGCCATGCCATGCCATGCCATGCCATGCCATGCCATGCCATGCCATGCCATGCCATGCCATCCCCTGGGGAAATGCCCATGGACAGGTGGGAAGAGGGGCCGGGCAGACACCCCACAGCTCCCTTGCTCCATCCCCCTGGGGCATCCCAGGGCTCTCCCTGCCTGGGGAGCGCAGGGCTGGGCTGTGTTCTCCGGCCTCTCCCGCAGCCCCTCAGCTCTGGCTGCGCTCCCTCTTTGCCAGATGAAGCTGTGGAGCGCACACAAGAGCAGGAATCCAGCCGTGGCCGCTTCCACAGAACAGCGCAGGTACCTGCAGCCACCTCCACCTGGGCTGGGCCTGCTGTCCCTGCTCAGCCCAGCACCGTGTGTGCAGCACGCCATGCAACATCCCCGGCTTCTTGCCCTTCTCCTACAGCTCGTTTGCAACTTCATCCGGAGCATTCGGCAGGAGACCCGCACCATGGGCACTGGGCTCAGAGCTCACTGCGAGCTCCTCAAGCATGAGACCAGTGCCGCCCTGCTGGATTTGCTCCTGGAGAAGGGTGTTGCCAGGCCAGAACAAGTAAGCAGCCTGGGGCCAGGCTTCAATTCCCCCATGCGTCACGTGGCTTCCCCAGCCACGCCTGCTGGTCCCTCAGAGCCTTTGAGGCCATGGCAGTGCACTTCTCTGGGGAGCCTGGGGACATTGCTCTCTCTGGCAGCTTTCCAATCTCCCCGTGCCTCCTGCAGGTGCCTGCCTTGGTGAGGTACATTCACCGATGGCTCCTGGCCAACGATTCTGCCGAGCACAGGCTGGACAAGGCCCTGCTGAAACTCACCAAAGCACACCCGGCTGACGCAGTCGTGACGCTCCTGCGTGCGGCCCCGTCCTGTGACAGGTATGGGGCCCACCTGCCCAGAGGGCTCAGGCCTCCCAAGCCCATCACCCTGTACTGCCTGGCCCAGCTGTCTGAGCAACAGAGAGTTCCAGAACCCTCTGGCTGCTGCCTTTCCCAGCCCTGGCATGTCAGCCCCTGAGCCTGCTGCCATGCTGCCTTGCTGCCCCTCAGGGCCTGTCCTCACAGAGCTGGGCTGCTTGGCTGCTGCCAGCAAGGGCCACTGGGCAGAGGCAGAGCCGGCGGTCAGCCCGGGCCCCTAGGGATGCCCAGGCCACGATGCTGTGTCTGAGACCCCCCATGAGACAGAGCTCTAACCCTGCAGAGCTGCCATCTCCATGTGGAAGACCATCATGTGCTCGTCCAGGACTGCCGAGCCAGTGCAGCTGATCCTCCTGGATGTGCTAGGGAGCTGGCCAGAGTACAGCACGTGCACCTCAGATGGGGACAAAACGGCTGTCTTTGCCCTGGCTGTGAGTTTCCGCAACTGGCCTTTGCTGGCCCCAAGGCCACCTCTCCAGCAGCTCTCCATCCTCCTTCCCCCACTGCATCTGCCTGCCTCAGGCGCTGGCCAGAAACCTGGCCCAGGGGCAGCTTCAGGCCCACCAGGCCCCGCGCTCCCCCTGCCTCTCTCCGGGCCTCTCCCTGCCACGCTCGGGCCCTGCCACATGGACACCTCGGCACTGAGCGCTGTCTCGGGGGCCTTTGTCCTTTGCAGGCAACCGTGGTGATGTGGAAGATCCTCCAGGAGTCCTCTGTCCCACGTGTAGTGAGGCCATATTTCCCCCGCCTTTTTGTTCATCTGCTCTTCCAAGTGTTCTCCAGCACAGAAGAGATGCCACAGGAGGTCCAAACCTTCTGGAAGGATTGCCTGGAAGAGCACGGTCTTGCCACCAGCCCCAACAGGTGCTCCATCCCACTCCTCCTGTCCTTGACACGTGGCCTGCAAAGGAGCCAGTGCTGCCAGTGTGACCCGGGCTTTGCTGTGCACACAGGTTTGCAGTGCAGACTCTGAAGTCCCTGCTCTGCCAAAAGCACTACAAGGATGTGGTGGTGTCAGTGGAACGCAAGCGTGGCTGGGACACGCTGCTCTGTGCTGACACCCGCCACTATGCTGTGGGTCTGCTGGCCAGGTGAGACTCTCTTTCTCCCCATTGATCCTGCCATTTGTGCTCTGTGCCCGAGCTGTCCCACACATTCCCCAAGGCCCTGGGACACACTGAGGGACGGCTAACGACACACTGAGGGACGGCCAAGCAGACTGGAAAAGGCTGGGAAGGGAGAGAACACAGGAGGAGACACCTCCTAAAGGGCCCAGGTCCCCTTGCAGGGTGGTGGTAAAAGACCACCAGGCTCTGTAAGCCTGTCCTTGGAGAGATTTGCTCAGCTTCCTGCTCCCTTTTTTGCCCTCCTAGAGAGATGCGCCATGCTTGTCATCGCTTGTGTTCCAGTATTGCACTCCACCTCCTCTGGCTGCTCAGCACACAGGAGCCACACTGGGATCTGCCTGCCCTGGCATTCCTTGTGGAGGTGAGCCGGGTGTCCAGCGCTGCCTGGCTGAGCAGCCTCCCAGCTCTCTGCCCTCTCGTGGCAGCAGCCGCCTGGGACGGTGCCCGCACCCTGTGCTGCTGCTGCTGCTGCTGCGTCCTGGGCCCAGCCCTGTGCGGCTGCGGGCTCCTGCCGGCCGGCTCCCCCGTCACTGGCCTGTGCCTTTCAGGTCCTCGTGTGCCTGGATTCTAATGAATGTGGCGACAGTGTTGTGAAGGTCTCTTCAAGGTACCTGCAGAGCGAGTGCAGGGAGAGGCGTCGCCTGGCGCTCAGGGCCCTTCTCGAGCTCATTGATGATCCCTCAATGGTGAGAAGGGGGCAGTGGCTGAAGCTGCGCTGGGAACTCAGTCACTTGGCCTGACCTGGGCTTTGGGCACTGGGGCAGCTGCTCCCAGCTCTCCTGCCTCCTGCTTCAGCTGCCCCAGTGCTTCAGGACAGTCCTTTGGCCTCTGGGCCCTGTGGCAGTAGGGTGGGACTTCACAGACTTGTGTTCCGCACAGGCCGAAAGAATGTGGAGCTTGACCAAAAGCCTCATGCACCTACTGGGGGACAATGATGCAGAGATAGCTGGGATGACACTCATCACACTCAGCTTTATACTCCTGCACAAACACATTCTGCTGTCAACCCCCATTGCCATGCAGCTGGCTGAGGCACTCCTGCCACTCTTTGACCACGTAAGGCTCCGTGCCCCCAGCTACAGCCACTGGCTGCTGCCTGGAAACTGTGTGCCCTGTGCATTTCCAGCCCTGTGCCCAGGGCGCCCTGGAGGAGCCAATGCTCAAGTGTTTTTTCTTGTTTTTTTCATCTAGGATAATAGCCAGGTACAGCTGCTCTCCATAAAACTCTTCCGAGACATGATGGAGTATTTGGAAGAGAGAGAAAAACCTTTGGAAAGCCCTGTGCAACAGAGCCTGCTTCCACTCTTCTTCCACTGCAATGATGAGAATCAGCATGTGGCAGAGGTGAGGACTCCTGGGCTGCTGCTGTCCGCCTGGCAGGGGGCTCGGCTGCCTCCTGCCCTGCGCCTGCTGGACCGCAGCCTCCTCCAGGCCATGGCAGGGGGAGGCGGGACCCGTGCCCTGGGCTGCGGGGCCATCTCTGCGTCTCTGCTGCTCTCCAGGCTTCTCGGGAAACGCTGCTTTATGCGGTCAAGTTCATGAAGAGGAGGGATCTCAAAAAGCTGCTGAAGGAGCAGAAACTGTGGAAGTTCAGCAAGTGCCTGGTAAGGACGGCCCGGAATCCCCAACTCAGCCAGGAGAAGGCCCCTGAGGGCGGTGCTCAGTGTGCGAGCCGGGCAGCTGTGCCCCTGCGCGCTGCTGCAGCCAGAGGCCGCGCGGGCTCTTCTCCAGGCTCCCGTGGGCCCGAGCCGGGTGCCCATGGAGCCCCGGCCCGGCGGGGCTGCGAGGCAGGGGCGGCACCGCGGCTCCCCGGGCAGCAGCCGGCCCCTTCCCCCTCCCCTCGGGAGCCCGGCGCCAGCGGCTGCTGGCCGCGCCTCGGGGCTGTGCGGGCAGGGGAGGCCGGGGCGGGGCGCAGGCAGCGCCCGGCCCAGGGGCTGAGCCCGCGCCAACCCTTCCCTCCTGCCGCTCTCTGCAGCTGGCAGAGGACAGGAGCAGAGCGGCCGAGCACCTGCGCCGGGCCCTGCGCTACCTGGAGAGCCCACAGGAGCCCCTGCGAGAGGCGGCCATCAGGTTCATGGGTGAGTTACAAGCCCGGGCTCCCTCCCCAGCCCGCCGCAGCTCGGCCCCAGCCCCGCCTGTTGCCCCGACAGCGGCAGCCGGGCCCGGCGCCGTGGAGCCCCGCCTGGCCTGGGCATTGCTGCTGCCGCCCTCTGACAGCCGTGCCCTGGGGCGACAGCGCGCTGCATGGGCTGAGCTGAGCGCTGCCGGGCCAGCAGCCCGTGTGGCCACAGCGCCGGCAGCGCTGCTGGCAGGGAGCTGTGCCGCTGGGGCCGTGACAGACTCTGTGTTCACAGGCATGGCCGGGCGGCACCTGAGGGGGCAGCAGCAAGAGCTGCAGCGGATCTGCACTGGTGAGTGAGGGGAGCGGGCTGACAGCGGGGGCTGCTGGGGGGAGCTGCAAGCCCTGCCCCGGCTGCGGAGGGCTCTGCTCCCGTGGGCAGAGCACACGGAGATTTCAGGGCCACGTGGGCCATTCGTGGCCAGCAGCTTCGGGCTGATCCCCTTGCTCCCTTTGCTCCCTCCTGGCCATGGCAATAGCCGGCTTGGGATGGCACTTGCAGGGGGCTCTTCCTCGGCTCCCTGCAGCTCCAGCTTCTGACCGTGCCTCTGTTCCTCTCTCTCGCAGCCCTGGAAGACAAAACGAATGACGTCAGCCTCGCCGTCGGAAGCCTGGCAATTCAAACGCTGTGCCTCCTCAGGTCAGGAGAGCGGGCTCCCATCTCCAGGTTCCAGTGGCTCCAAAATCACCTGCGCAGGGCGTGGAAGACATGGCCCCGTCTGTCACAGCTCGGCTGCCTGCCCTGCCAGAGCTCTGTGGAGAGCTGATCCCAGAAGCTCTTTTTGTTGGGGCCACCTGAATCAGGTTTTATTTTGTTTTTCTTCAAGAATTTTCTTTTCATTGGTTTTTTTTTTTTTCTTTTACCATGTAAATATAGACTATGTTAACATACACAGACTCCCAGCATTTTTCTTTTGCTGCCCAGGGTCCGTAGGGCATAGGGGAGGAGGGGGAAATGGGTGCTTGCGCTCAGCCAGCTGCCCAGGCGTGCAGTGGGCCAGGTGAAATGGCCAGAAGCCCCTTGGCCTTTGGTGGTTCTGCTGAAGCCTTTGTGCTGCCCAGAGAGCGGCTGGGCAGGGGCCGGAGCTGCGGGGATCCCTGCCAGAGCGGTGCCTGGAGATGGTCACAAGCCCTGTGCCAGGCAGGAAGCGCCAGCCGTGTCCTCCTGCCCGTGTGCTGCTGGCTGCCTTGCTGAGGGCTCCCAGGTGCCTCTGGATGGGGCTGCTCTGGAGCTGCTGTGGGGCTGCGGCGCTGCTGCCGGGCGGCTCGGCCAGGCTGGGGCAGCCCCTGAGGGGCTGGGGCGCTGGCAAGCCCCGGGCAATGGGCTGTCAGAGGCCACAAGCAGCCGCCTTGTTCCTGCCAGAGTTGACTTGCAAGACGCATCCTTGGCACTCTGCAACTAACAGCATCAGTGTTGTTGGAAACCCAAATGCAGAGAAATCTCAGACCTTTGGTCTTGTCAGCAAAGCTTAGAATTAAACACAGGATTTGATCTGAGACCTAGGAAAGGGCTCCCAAACTTAGGTGCTAGAAGCGAGAATGCGGATTTCTAGTCTATAGCAGCAACACGGGGAGAAAAGTTGAAGTGGAGGAAAGTTTAGAGTTTTCGAGTTCAAGATCTAGGAAGAAATCAAAGTAGTTACAATGCTAAACAAGAAGATTAGGATGCAGTGCTGTAGGTTTGTGTGTCATAGCATGATTGGCTAAGGAAGCTTACACTGTTAGCATGATGTGGGGACCCAGGAAATTCCTCTGGCTGCCCTGCAGGACTCGAGAGCCTGTCAGAGGGCTCAGAGACCTTGGCACAGAGCCCAAGACCCCCGTGCCTTTGATTTAGCACTTGGAAAAAACAATCACCAACCTTGTATGAAGAATGACCAGCCACAAAAAATGAAGTAGAATGATAGTGAATTTATCCCAGAGTGGAACAATAGATTTTGAGGGTTTTTAGAATGGGGCTTCAGGGGGCAAGATGGAGGAATCTGGGCATGTCCAGCCTTTCTCCTTCTTCTTCTTGGCCTCCATCTTCTGGTTGATGTTGGTACTTTGAGATTGGTCTAGAGTAGAAGCTCACTGTCTAACATAGATGATAGGGATTGGAAAGTAATTGTAAATATTGTACAGGTAGTTTTTAGTATAAAAAGATAACACCACCCCAGGGGAGGCAGAGTTCCTTAGACTGTCTTGCTGAGCAGACCTCGGCAGGACAGGAGAAAGAATTTTATAGATAAGATACAATAAACAACCTTGAGACTGAGAAATTAAGAGCTCTGACTCCTTCTTCAACCACCGGGCTGGGACAAGAGACTTTTTAACTTATCTCAGGGTCACTCTGACCAGCTAGAGACCCCGAGAGCATGAGCCCGTAAGATGAAATCTTGAAGACTGGGTCCAAAACATAAATACCCTTGTTGGCCATGTCTTCTTGGCCAAGAAATCCTTCAAAGCTCTTGTAACTACAAGTCTTGCGGCCCTGTGAGCCATGCGGTGGAGATGTGAGCCCAACTCAACCTTCCTGCCTATGTAGAAGAGAAAAAAAAGCAATGGCATCATCTAAAAAACTCAGAGATCCACTCTCTAGCTTGTTCCAAACCCCTTCCAATCCCCCAAAGTGTGATTTAGCTACAAATAGATGACAAGGACTCTTAGGGCTGCCTCTTTGACTCCAGAGCGGCTGCTTTAGAATCTTTCACATATCCCTGTGTAGTTAGGTGCCAGAAATGGATCATTTGAAGAAACTTTCCCAGCTGACTTGCATGGAGGCTTGTTTGAAGGGTGTTTGAATGGAAAGCCTCCCAGCAGAGGTCTGGGCTTTGGCCTAGCTGTGTCCCCTGCTGATTGTGAAGTGTGTCATCAGCTGAAGTGCTATCTGGGCTAAAAATATCATCCAGTCAATTGGACTTGCTCTTTTTGGCCTATAAAAGCTGGACCCACTTTTGGGGCAAATTTGGAGACCTCATCTATGGGTGGATGGACCACCTAGGATTTTCCCAGTTGTTGGGAATGGTTCTCCAGGTCCCTGGAGTAAAACGGGGCTGCCCAGCAACTGCGCATCTGCAAGATGACAAACAATTGTCTTGGTTTGAAGAGAGAGGTGTCTGCTAAGGAAGGCAGAAGTCTTCTCTGAAATGTTAAATGTAAATCCCCTGCCTTCAAATGATTCTCATTTAGAAATTCAAATGCTCTCAGGGAAAGATATGGGGATAGGCCTGAGCCCGCAGAGCAGGGCGGCCTTTGCTTATGGTCTGAGCCCTTCCTAAAGATCCTGTCAGGCTGTCTTAGACACCTGGGGCCAGGGATTCCTTCCAAGCTGGGCCACTTTGGCTGGCCCGGGGCCAGCCCCAGGGCAGGAGGCAGTGTGTGCAAGGCCCCTGGCTGGCACGCTGCAGCACGGTCACCGTGCCATGGAACGGAACCCGGTCACCAAGGTCCCTTTGTGACACGTGGGAAATAGAAGCTTGCCCGGGTGCTGGGAACAGGCAACGGGGCACAACGGGACAGAGCAGTGCTGTGAGGAGCCCCCACACAGCGCACTCATTCCCGTCTGACCAGAAGCTTTTCTGCAGCCTTGTTCCTGCAGCTGAGCTCGAGGCCAGAGCACAGGACTCGGTGACCCATGGCCTTCCGAGGCTTCTATTCTGCAGCTGCCCTCAAGGGCAGAGCGTGGGACTTGGTGCCCCAGAGCTTTCCCAAGGCGTCTCTCCTGCAAGTAGCTCCTGTCACAGACATGGAGCAGAGACCCCCGAGAGTGGCCAAGATGGCCTGGATGGAGGAGGAGGAGGAAGAAGAAGGACCTGGAGCAGCCCCAGCACAGGAGACTGAAGAGGTGGTGCCCTTCCATCCACCGCAGGAGGGTGAGTGGCAGAGCTGGGTTGCAGGGCTGGAGCCTGCAGCCAACTTGGCCCCATGCCATGCCATGCCATGCCATGCCATGCCATGCCATGCCATGCCATGCCATGCCATGCCATGCCATGCCATCCCCTGGGGAAATGCCCATGGACAGGTGGGAAGAGGGGCCGGGCAGACACCCCACAGCTCCCTTGCTCCATCCCCCTGGGGCATCCCAGGGCTCTCCCTGCCTGGGGAGCGCAGGGCTGGGCTGTGTTCTCCGGCCTCTCCCGCAGCCCCTCAGCTCTGGCTGCGCTCCCTCTTTGCCAGATGAAGCTGTGGAGCGCACACAAGAGCAGGAATCCAGCCGTGGCCGCTTCCACAGAACAGCGCAGGTACCTGCAGCCACCTCCACCTGGGCTGGGCCTGCTGTCCCTGCTCAGCCCAGCACCGTGTGTGCAGCACGCCATGCAACATCCCCGGCTTCTTGCCCTTCTCCTACAGCTCGTTTGCAACTTCATCCGGAGCATTCGGCAGGAGACCCGCACCATGGGCACTGGGCTCAGAGCTCACTGCGAGCTCCTCAAGCATGAGACCCGTGCCGCCCTGCTGGATTTGCTCCTGGAGAAGGGTGTTGCCAGGCCAGAACAAGTAAGCAGCCTGGGGCCAGGCTTCAATTCCCCCATGCGTCACGTGGCTTCCCCAGCCACGCCTGCTGGTCCCTCAGAGCCTTTGAGGCCATGGCAGTGCACTTCTCTGGGGAGCCTGGGGACATTGCTCTCTCTGGCAGCTTTCCAAGTCTCCCCGTGCCTCCTGCAGGTGCCTGCCTTGGTGAGGTACATTCACCGATGGCTCCTGGCCAACGATTCTGCCGAGCACAGGCTGGACAAGGCCCTGCTGAAACTCACCAAAGCACACCCGGCTGACGCAGTCGTGACGCTCCTGCGTGCGGCCCCGTCCTGTGACAGGTATGGGGCCCACCTGCCCAGAGGGCTCAGGCCTCCCAAGCCCATCACCCTGTACTGCCTGGCCCAGCTGTCTGAGCAACAGAGAGTTCCAGAACCCTCTGGCTGCTGCCTTTCCCAGCCCTGGCATGTCAGCCCCTGAGCCTGCTGCCATGCTGCCTTGCTGCCCCTCAGGGCCTGTCCTCACAGAGCTGGGCTGCTTGGCTGCTGCCAGCAAGGGCCACTGGGCAGAGGCAGAGCCGGCGGTCAGCCCGGGCCCCTAGGGATGCCCAGGCCACGATGCTGTGTCTGAGACCCCCCATGAGACAGAGCTCTAACCCTGCAGAGCTGCCATCTCCATGTGGAAGACCATCATGTGCTCGTCCAGGACTGCCGAGCCAGTGCAGCTGATCCTCCTGGATGTGCTAGGGAGCTGGCCAGAGTACAGCACGTGCACCTCAGATGGGGACAAAACGGCTGTCTTTGCCCTGGCTGTGAGTTTCCACAACTGGCCTTTGCTGGCCCCAAGGCCACCTCTCCAGCAGCTCTCCATCCTCCTTCCCCCACTGCATCTGCCTGCCTCAGGCGCTGGCCAGAAACCTGGCCCAGGGGCAGCTTCAGGCCCACCAGGCCCCGCGCTCCCCCTGCCTCTCTCCGGGCCTCTCCCTGCCACGCTCGGGCCCTGCCACATGGACACCTCGGCACTGAGCGCTGTCTCGGGGGCCTTTGTCCTTTGCAGGCAACCGTGGTGATGTGGAAGATCCTCCAGGAGTCCTCTGTCCCACGTGTAGTGAGGCCATATTTCCCCCGCCTTTTTGTTCATCTGCTCTTCCAAGTGTTCTCCAGCACAGAAGAGATGCCACAGGAGGTCCAAACCTTCTGGAAGGATTGCCTGGAAGAGCACGGTCTTGCCACCAGCCCCAACAGGTGCTCCATCCCACTCCTCCTGTCCTTGACACGTGGCCTGCAAAGGAGCCAGTGTGACCCGGGCTTTGCTGTGCACACAGGTTTGCAGTGCAGACTCTGAAGTCCCTGCTCTGCCAAAAGCACTACAAGGATGTGGTGGTGTCAGTGGAACGCAAGCGTGGCTGGGACACGCTGCTCTGTGCTGACACCCGCCACTATGCTGTGGGTCTGCTGGCCAGGTGAGACTCTCTTTCTCCCCATTGATCCTGCCATTTGTGCTCTGTGCCCGAGCTGTCCCACACATTCCCCAAGGCCCTGGGACACACTGAGGGACGGCTAACGACACACTGAGGGACGGCCAAGCAGACTGGAAAAGGCTGGGAAGGGAGAGAGCACAGGAGGAGACACCTCCTAAAGGGCCCAGGTCCCCTTGCAGGGTGGTGGTAAAAGACCACCAGGCTCTGTAAGCCTGTCCTTGGAGAGATTTGCTCAGCTTCCTGCTCCCTTTTTTGCCCTCCTAGAGAGATGCGCCATGCTTGTCATCGCTTGTGTTCCAGTATTGCACTCCACCTCCTCTGGCTGCTCAGCACACAGGAGCCACACTGGGATCTGCCTGCCCTGGCATTCCTTGTGGAGGTGAGCCGGGTGTCCAGCGCTGCCTGGCTGAGCAGCCTCCCAGCTCTCTGCCCTCTCGTGGCAGCAGCCGCCTGGGACGGTGCCCGCACCCTGTGCTGCTGCTGCTGCTGCTGCGTCCTGGGCCCAGCCCTGTGCGGCTGCGGGCTCCTGCCGGCCGGCTCCCCCGTCACTGGCCTGTGCCTTTCAGGTCCTCGTGTGCCTGGATTCTAATGAATGTGGCGACAGTGTTGTGAAGGTCTCTTCAAGGTACCTGCAGAGCGAGTGCAGGGAGAGGCGTCGCCTGGCGCTCAGGGCCCTTCTCGAGCTCATTGATGATCCCTCAATGGTGAGAAGGGGGCAGTGGCTGAAGCTGCGCTGGGAACTCAGTCACTTGGCCTGACCTGGGCTTTGGGCACTGGGGCAGCTGCTCCCAGCTCTCCTGCCTCCTGCTTCAGCTGCCCCAGTGCTTCAGGACAGTCCTTTGGCCTCTGGGCCCTGTGGCAGTAGGGTGGGACTTCACAGACTTGTGTTCCGCACAGGCCGAAAGAATGTGGAGCTTGACCAAAAGCCTCATGCACCTACTGGGGGACAATGATGCAGAGATAGCTGGGATGACACTCATCACACTCAGCTTTATACTCCTGCACAAACACATTCTGCTGTCAACCCCCATTGCCATGCAGCTGGCTGAGGCACTCCTGCCACTCTTTGACCACGTAAGGCTCCGTGCCCCCAGCTACAGCCACTGGCTGCTGCCTGGAAACTGTGTGCCCTGTGCATTTCCAGCCCTGTGCCCAGGGCGCCCTGGAGGAGCCAATGCTCAAGTGTTTTTTCTTGTTTTTTTCATCTAGGATAATAGCCAGGTACAGCTGCTCTCCATAAAACTCTTCCGAGACATGATGGAGTATTTGGAAGAGAGAGAAAAACCTTTGGAAAGCCCTGTGCAACAGAGCCTGCTTCCACTCTTCTTCCACTGCAATGATGAGAATCAGCATGTGGCAGAGGTGAGGACTCCTGGGCTGCTGCTGTCCGCCTGGCAGGGGGCTCGGCTGCCTCCTGCCCTGCGCCTGCTGGACCGCAGCCTCCTCCAGGCCATGGCAGGGGGAGGCGGGACCCGTGCCCTGGGCTGCGGGGCCATCTCTGCGTCTCTGCTGCTCTCCAGGCTTCTCGGGAAACGCTGCTTTATGCGGTCAAGTTCATGAAGAGGAGGGATCTCAAAAAGCTGCTGAAGGAGCAGAAACTGTGGAAGTTCAGCAAGTGCCTGGTAAGGACGGCCCGGAATCCCCAACTCAGCCAGGAGAAGGCCCCTGAGGGCGGTGCTCAGTGTGCGAGCCGGGCAGCTGTGCCCCTGCGCGCTGCTGCAGCCAGAGGCCGCGCGGGCTCTTCTCCAGGCTCCCGTGGGCCCGAGCCGGGTGCCCATGGAGCCCCGGCCCGGCGGGGCTGCGAGGCAGGGGCGGCACCGCGGCTCCCCGGGCAGCAGCCGGCCCCTTCCCCCTCCCCTCGGGAGCCCGGCGCCAGCGGCTGCTGGCCGCGCCTCGGGGCTGTGCGGGCAGGGGAGCCCGGGGCGGGGCGCAGGCAGCGCCCGGCCCAGGGGCTGAGCCCGCGCCAACCCTTCCCTCCTGCCGCTCTCTGCAGCTGGCAGAGGACAGGAGCAGAGCGGCCGAGCACCTGCGCCGGGCCCTGCGCTACCTGGAGAGCCCACAGGAGCCCCTGCGAGAGGCGGCCATCAGGTTCATGGGTAAGTTACAAGCCCGGGCTCCCTCCCCAGCCCGCCGCAGCTCGGCCCCAGCCCCGCCTGTTGCCCCGACAGCGGCAGCCGGGCCCGGCGCCGTGGAGCCCCGCCTGGCCTGGGCATTGCTGCTGCCGCCCTCTGACAGCCGTGCCCTGGGGCGACAGCGCGCTGCATGGGCTGAGCTGAGCGCTGCCGGGCCAGCAGCCCGTGTGGCCACAGCGCCGGCAGCGCTGCTGGCAGGGAGCTGTGCCGCTGGGGCCGTGACAGACTCTGTGTTCACAGGCATGGCCGGGCGGCACCTGAGGGGGCAGCAGCAAGAGCTGCAGCGGATCTGCACTGGTGAGTGAGGGGAGCGGGCTGACAGCGGGGGCTGCTGGGGGGAGCTGCAAGCCCTGCCCCGGCTGCGGAGGGCTCTGCTCCCGTGGGCAGAGCACACGGAGATTTCAGGGCCACGTGGGCCATTCGTGGCCAGCAGCTTCGGGCTGATCCCCTTGCTCCCTTTGCTCCCTCCTGGCCATGGCAATAGCCGGCTTGGGATGGCACTTGCAGGGGGCTCTTCCTCGGCTCCCTGCAGCTCCAGCTTCTGACCGTGCCTCTGTTCCTCTCTCTCGCAGCCCTGGAAGACAAAACGAATGACGTCAGCCTCGCCGTCGGAAGCCTGGCAATTCAAACGCTGTGCCTCCTCAGGTCAGGAGAGCGGGCTCCCATCTCCAGGTTCCAGTGGCTCCAAAATCACCTGCGCAGGGCGTGGAAGACATGGCCCCGTCTGTCACAGCTCGGCTGCCTGCCCTGCCAGAGCTCTGTGGAGAGGTGATCCCAGAAGCTCTTTTTGTTGGGGCCACCTGAATCAGGTTTTATTTTGTTTTTCTTCAAGAATTTTCTTTTCATTGGTTTTTTTTTTTTTCTTTTACCATGTAAATATAGACTATGTTAACATACACAGACTCCCAGCATTTTTCTTTTGCTGCCCAGGGTCCGTAGGGCATAGGGGAGGAGGGGGAAATGGGTGCTTGCGCTCAGCCAGCTGCCCAGGCGTGCAGTGGGCCAGGTGAAATGGCCAGAAGCCCCTTGGCCTTTGGTGGTTCTGCTGAAGCCTTTGTGCTGCCCAGAGAGCGGCTGGGCAGGGGCCGGAGCTGCGGGGATCCCTGCCAGAGCGGTGCCTGGAGATGGTCACAAGCCCTGTGCCAGGCAGGAAGCGCCAGCCGTGTCCTCCTGCCCGTGTGCTGCTGGCTGCCTTGCTGAGGGCTCCCAGGTGCCTCTGGATGGGGCTGCTCTGGAGCTGCTGTGGGGCTGCGGCGCTGCTGCCGGGCGGCTCGGCCAGGCTGGGGCAGCCCCTGAGGGGCTGGGGCGCTGGCAAGCCCCGGGCAATGGGCTGTCAGAGGCCACAAGCAGCCGCCTTGTTCCTGCCAGAGTTGACTTGCAAGATGCATCCTTGGCACTCTGCAACTAACAGCATCAGTGTTGTTGGAAACCCAAATGCAGAGAAATCTCAGACCTTTGGTCTTGTCAGCAAAGCTTAGAATTAAACACAGGATTTGATCTGAGACCTAGGAAAGGGCTCCCAAACTTAGGTGCTAGAAGCGAGAATGCGGATTTCTAGTCTATAGCAGCAACACGGGGAGAAAAGTTGAAGTGGAGGAAAGTTTAGAGTTTTCGAGTTCAAGATCTAGGAAGAAATCAAAGTAGTTACAATGCTAAACAAGAAGATTAGGATGCAGTGCTGTAGGTTTGTGTGTCATAGCATGATTGGCTAAGGAAGCTTACACTGTTAGCATGATGTGGGGACCCAGGAAATTCCTCTGGCTGCCCTGCAGGACTCGAGAGCCTGTCAGAGGGCTCAGAGACCTTGGCACAGAGCCCAAGACCCCCGTGCCTTTGATTTAGCACTTGGAAAAAACAATCACCAACCTTGTATGAAGAATGACCAGCCACAAAAAATGAAGTAGAATGATAGTGAATTTATCCCAGAGTGGAACAATAGATTTTGAGGGTTTTTAGAATGGGGCTTCAGGGGGCAAGATGGAGGAATCTGGGCATGTCCAGCCTTTCTCCTTCTTCTTCTTGGCCTCCATCTTCTGGTTGATGTTGGTACTTTGAGATTGGTCTAGAGTAGAAGCTCACTGTCTAACATAGATGATAGGGATTGGAAAGTAATTGTAAATATTGTACAGGTAGTTTTTAGTATAAAAAGATAACACCACCCCAGGGGAGGCAGAGTTCCTTAGACTGTCTTGCTGAGCAGACCTCGGCAGGACAGGAGAAAGAATTTTATAGATAAGATACAATAAACAACCTTGAGACTGAGAAATTAAGAGCTCTGACTCCTTCTTCAACCACCGGGCTGGGACAAGAGACTTTTTAACTTATCTCAGGGTCACTCTGACCAGCTAGAGACCCCGAGAGCATGAGCCCGTAAGATGAAATCTTGAAGACTGGGTCCAAAACATAAATACCCTTGTTGGCCATGTCTTCTTGGCCAAGAAATCCTTCAAAGCTCTTGTAACTACAAGTCTTGCGGCCCTGTGAGCCATGCGGTGGAGATGTGAGCCCAACTCAACCTTCCTGCCTATGTAGAAGAGAAAAAAAAGCAATGGCATCATCTAAAAAACTCAGAGATCCACTCTCTAGCTTGTTCCAAACCCCTTCCAATCCCCCAAAGTGTGATTTAGCTACAAATAGATGACAAGGACTCTTAGGGCTGCCTCTTTGACTCCAGAGCGGCTGCTTTAGAATCTTTCACATATCCCTGTGTAGTTAGGTGCCAGAAATGGATCATTTGAAGAAACTTTCCCAGCTGACTTGCATGGAGGCTTGTTTGAAGGGTGTTTGAATGGAAAGCCTCCCAGCAGAGGTCTGGGCTTTGGCCTAGCTGTGTCCCCTGCTGATTGTGAAGTGTGTCATCAGCTGAAGTGCTATCTGGGCTAAAAATATCATCCAGTCAATTGGACTTGCTCTTTTTGGCCTATAAAAGCTGGACCCACTTTTGGGGCAAATTTGGAGACCTCATCTATGGGTGGATGGACCACCTAGGATTTTCCCAGTTGTTGGGAATGGTTCTCCAGGTCCCTGGAGTAAAACGGGGCTGCCCAGCAACTGCGCATCTGCAAGATGACAAACAATTGTCTTGGTTTGAAGAGAGAGGTGTCTGCTAAGGAAGGCAGAAGTCTTCTCTGAAATGTTAAATGTAAATCCCCTGCCTTCAAATGATTCTCATTTAGAAATTCAAATGCTCTCAGGGAAAGATATGGGGATAGGCCTGAGCCCGCAGAGCAGGGCGGCCTTTGCTTATGGTCTGAGCCCTTCCTAAAGATCCTGTCAGGCTGTCTTAGACACCTGGGGCCAGGGATTCCTTCCAAGCTGGGCCACTTTGGCTGGCCCGGGGCCAGCCCCAGGGCAGGAGGCAGTGTGTGCAAGGCCCCTGGCTGGCACGCTGCAGCACGGTCACCGTGCCATGGAACGGAACCCGGTCACCAAGGTCCCTTTGTGACACGTGGGAAATAGAAGCTTGCCCGGGTGCTGGGAACAGGCAACGGGGCACAACGGGACAGAGCAGTGCTGTGAGGAGCCCCCACACAGCGCACTCATTCCCGTCTGACCAGAAGCTTTTCTGCAGCCTTGTTCCTGCAGCTGAGCTCGAGGCCAGAGCACAGGACTCGGTGACCCGTGGCCTTCCGAGGCTTCTATTCTGCAGCTGCCCTCAAGGGCAGAGCGTGGGACTTGGTGCCCCAGAGCTTTCCCAAGGCGTCTCTCCTGCAAGTAGCTCCTGTCACAGACATGGAGCAGAGACCCCCGAGAGTGGCCAAGATGGCCTGGATGGAGGAGGAGGAGGAAGAAGAAGGACCTGGAGCAGCCCCAGCACAGGAGACTGAAGAGGTGGTGCCCTTCCATCCACCGCAGGAGGGTGAGTGGCAGAGCTGGGTTGCAGGGCTGGAGCCTGCAGCCAACTTGGCCCCATGCCATGCCATGCCATGCCATGCCATGCCATGCCATGCCATGCCATGCCATGCCATGCCATGCCATGCCATGCCATGCCATGCCATGCCATCCCCTGGGGAAATGGCCATGGACAGGTGGGAAGAGGGGCCGGGCAGACACCCCACAGCTCCCTTGCTCCATCCCCCTGGGGCATCCCAGGGCTCTCCCTGCCTGGGGAGCGCAGGGCTGGGCTGTGTTCTCCGGCCTCTCCCGCAGCCCCTCAGCTCTGGCTGCGCTCCCTCTTTGCCAGATGAAGCTGTGGAGCGCACACAAGAGCAGGAATCCAGCCGTGGCCGCTTCCACAGAACAGCGCAGGTACCTGCAGCCACCTCCACCTGGGCTGGGCCTGCTGTCCCTGCTCAGCCCAGCACCGTGTGTGCAGCACGCCATGCAACATCCCCGGCTTCTTGCCCTTCTCCTACAGCTCGTTTGCAACTTCATCCGGAGCATTCGGCAGGAGACCCGCACCATGGGCACTGGGCTCAGAGCTCACTGCGAGCTCCTCAAGCATGAGACCAGTGCCGCCCTGCTGGATTTGCTCCTGGAGAAGGGTGTTGCCAGGCCAGAACAAGTAAGCAGCCTGGGGCCAGGCTTCAATTCCCCCATGCGTCACGTGGCTTCCCCAGCCACGCCTGCTGGTCCCTCAGAGCCTTTGAGGCCATGGCAGTGCACTTCTCTGGGGAGCCTGGGGACATTGCTCTCTCTGGCAGCTTTCCAATCTCCCCGTGCCTCCTGCAGGTGCCTGCCTTGGTGAGGTACATTCACCGATGGCTCCTGGCCAACGATTCTGCTGAGCACAGGCTGGACAAGGCCCTGCTGAAACTCACCAAAGCACACCCGGCTGACGCAGTCGTGACGCTCCTGCGTGTGGCCCCGTCCTGTGACAGGTATGGGGCCCACCTGCCCAGAGGGCTCAGGCCTCCCAAGCCCATCACCCTGTACTGCCTGGCCCAGCTGTCTGAGCAACAGAGAGTTCCAGAACCCTCTGGCTGCTGCCTTTCCCAGCCCTGGCATGTCAGCCCCTGAGCCTGCTGCCATGCTGCCTTGCTGCCCCTCAGGGCCTGTCCTCACAGAGCTGGGCTGCTTGGCTGCTGCCAGCAAGGGCCACTGGGCAGAGGCAGAGCCGGCGGTCAGCCCGGGCCCCTAGGGATGCCCAGGCCACGATGCTGTGTCTGAGACCCCCCATGAGACAGAGCTCTAACCCTGCAGAGCTGCCATCTCCATGTGGAAGACCATCATGTGCTCGTCCAGGACTGCCGAGCCAGTGCAGCTGATCCTCCTGGATGTGCTAGGGAGCTGGCCAGAGTACAGCACGTGCACCTCAGATGGGGACAAAACGGCTGTCTTTGCCCTGGCTGTGAGTTTCCGCAACTGGCCTTTGCTGGCCCCAAGGCCACCTCTCCAGCAGCTCTCCATCCTCCTTCCCCCACTGCATCTGCCTGCCTCAGGCGCTGGCCAGAAACCTGGCCCAGGGGCAGCTTCAGGCCCACCAGGCCCCGCGCTCCCCCTGCCTCTCTCCGGGCCTCTCCCTGCCACGCTCGGGCCCTGCCACATGGACACCTCGGCACTGAGCGCTGTCTCGGGGGCCTTTGTCCTTTGCAGGCAACCGTGGTGATGTGGAAGATCCTCCAGGAGTCCTCTGTCCCACGTGTAGTGAGGCCATATTTCCCCCGCCTTTTTGTTCATCTGCTCTTCCAAGTGTTCTCCAGCACAGAAGAGATGCCACAGGAGGTCCAAACCTTCTGGAAGGATTGCCTGGAAGAGCACGGTCTTGCCACCAGCCCCAACAGGTGCTCCATCCCACTCCTCCTGTCCTTGACACGTGGCCTGCAAAGGAGCCAGTGCTGCCAGTGTGACCCGGGCTTTGCTGTGCACACAGGTTTGCAGTGCAGACTCTGAAGTCCCTGCTCTGCCAAAAGCACTACAAGGATGTGGTGGTGTCAGTGGAACGCAAGCGTGGCTGGGACACGCTGCTCTGTGCTGACACCCGCCACTATGCTGTGGGTCTGCTGGCCAGGTGAGACTCTCTTTCTCCCCATTGATCCTGCCATTTGTGCTCTGTGCCCGAGCTGTCCCACACATTCCCCAAGGCCCTGGGACACACTGAGGGACGGCTAACGACACACTGAGGGACGGCCAAGCAGACTGGAAAAGGCTGGGAAGGGAGAGAGCACAGGAGGAGACACCTCCTAAAGGGCCCAGGTCCCCTTGCAGGGTGGTGGTAAAAGACCACCAGGCTCTGTAAGCCTGTCCTTGGAGAGATTTGCTCAGCTTCCTGCTCCCTTTTTTGCCCTCCTAGAGAGATGCGCCATGCTTGTCATCGCTTGTGTTCCAGTATTGCACTCCACCTCCTCTGGCTGCTCAGCACACAGGAGCCACACTGGGATCTGCCTGCCCTGGCATTCCTTGTGGAGGTGAGCCGGGTGTCCAGCGCTGCCTGGCTGAGCAGCCTCCCAGCTCTCTGCCCTCTCGTGGCAGCAGCCGCCTGGGACGGTGCCCGCACCCTGTGCTGCTGCTGCTGCTGCTGCGTCCTGGGCCCAGCCCTGTGCGGCTGCGGGCTCCTGCCGGCCGGCTCCCCCGTCACTGGCCTGTGCCTTTCAGGTCCTCGTGTGCCTGGATTCTAATGAATGTGGCGACAGTGTTGTGAAGGTCTCTTCAAGGTACCTGCAGAGCGAGTGCAGGGAGAGGCGTCGCCTGGCGCTCAGGGCCCTTCTCGAGCTCATTGATGATCCCTCAATGGTGAGAAGGGGGCAGTGGCTGAAGCTGCGCTGGGAACTCAGTCACTTGGCCTGACCTGGGCTTTGGGCACTGGGGCAGCTGCTCCCAGCTCTCCTGCCTCCTGCTTCAGCTGCCCCAGTGCTTCAGGACAGTCCTTTGGCCTCTGGGCCCTGTGGCAGTAGGGTGGGACTTCACAGACTTGTGTTCCGCACAGGCCGAAAGAATGTGGAGCTTGACCAAAAGCCTCATGCACCTACTGGGGGACAATGATGCAGAGATAGCTGGGATGACACTCATCACACTCAGCTTTATACTCCTGCACAAACACATTCTGCTGTCAACCCCCATTGCCATGCAGCTGGCTGAGGCACTCCTGCCACTCTTTGACCACGTAAGGCTCCGTGCCCCCAGCTACAGCCACTGGCTGCTGCCTGGAAACTGTGTGCCCTGTGCATTTCCAGCCCTGTGCCCAGGGCGCCCTGGAGGAGCCAATGCTCAAGTGTTTTTTCTTTTTTTTTTCATCTAGGATAATAGCCAGGTACAGCTGCTCTCCATAAAACTCTTCCGAGACATGATGGAGTATTTGGAAGAGAGAGAAAAACCTTTGGAAAGCCCTGTGCAACAGAGCCTGCTTCCACTCTTCTTCCACTGCAATGATGAGAATCAGCATGTGGCAGAGGTGAGGACTCCTGGGCTGCTGCTGTCCGCCTGGCAGGGGGCTCGGCTGCCTCCTGCCCTGCGCCTGCTGGACCGCAGCCTCCTCCAGGCCATGGCAGGGGGAGGCGGGACCCGTGCCCTGGGCTGCGGGGCCATCTCTGCGTCTCTGCTGCTCTCCAGGCTTCTCGGGAAACGCTGCTTTATGCGGTCAAGTTCATGAAGAGGAGGGATCTCAAAAAGCTGCTGAAGGAGCAGAAACTGTGGAAGTTCAGCAAGTGCCTGGTAAGGACGGCCCGGAATCCCCAACTCAGCCAGGAGAAGGCCCCTGAGGGCGGTGCTCAGCGTGCGAGCCGGGCAGCTGTGCCCCTGCGCGCTGCTGCAGCCAGAGGCCGCGCGGGCTCTTCTCCAGGCTCCCGTGGGCCCGAGCCGGGTGCCCATGGAGCCCCGGCCCGGCGGGGCTGCGGGGCAGGGGCGGCACCGCGGCTCCCCGGGCAGCAGCCGGCCCCTTCCCCCTCCCTTCAGGAGCCCGGCGCCAGCGGCTGCTGGCCGCGCCTCGGGGCTGTGCGGGCAGGGGAGCCCGGGGCGGGGCGCAGGCAGCGCCCGGCCCAGGGGCTGAGCCCGCGCCAACCCTTCCCTCCTGCCGCTCTCTGCAGCTGGCAGAGGACAGGAGCAGAGCGGCCGAGCACCTGCGCCGGGCCCTGCGCTACCTGGAGAGCCCACAGGAGCCCCTGCGAGAGGCGGCCATCAGGTTCATGGGTGAGTTACAAGCCCGGGCTCCCTCCCCAGCCCGCCGCAGCTCGGCCCCAGCCCCGCCTGTTGCCCCGACAGCGGCAGCCGGGCCCGGCGCCGTGGAGCCCCGCCTGGCCTGGGCATTGCTGCTGCCGCCCTCTGACAGCCGTGCCCTGGGGCGACAGCGCGCTGCATGGGCTGAGCTGAGCGCTGCCGGGCCAGCAGCCCGTGTGGCCACAGCGCCGGCAGCGCTGCTGGCAGGGAGCTGTGCCGCTGGGGCCGTGACAGACTCTGTGTTCACAGGCATGGCCGGGCGGCACCTGAGGGGGCAGCAGCAAGAGCTGCAGCGGATCTGCACTGGTGAGTGAGGGGAGCGGGCTGACAGCGGGGGCTGCTGGGGGGAGCTGCAAGCCCTGCCCCGGCTGCGGAGGGCTCTGCTCCCGTGGGCAGAGCACACGGAGATTTCAGGGCCACGTGGGCCATTCGTGGCCAGCAGCTTCGGGCTGATCCCCTTGCTCCCTTTGCTCCCTCCTGGCCATGGCAATAGCCGGCTTGGGATGGCACTTGCAGGGGGCTCTTCCTCGGCTCCCTGCAGCTCCAGCTTCTGACCGTGCCTCTGTTCCTCTCTCTCGCAGCCCTGGAAGACAAAACGAATGACGTCAGCCTCGCCGTCGGAAGCCTGGCAATTCAAACGCTGTGCCTCCTCAGGTCAGGAGAGCGGGCTCCCATCTCCAGGTTCCAGTGGCTCCAAAATCACCTGCGCAGGGCGTGGAAGACATGGCCCCGTCTGTCACAGCTCGGCTGCCTGCCCTGCCAGAGCTCTGTGGAGAGGTGATCCCAGAAGCTCTTTTTGTTGGGGCCACCTGAATCAGGTTTTATTTTGTTTTTCTTCAAGAATTTTCTTTTCATTGGTTTTTTTTTTTTTCTTTTACCATGTAAATATAGACTATGTTAACATACACAGACTCCCAGCATTTTTCTTTTGCTGCCCAGGGTCCGTAGGGCATAGGGGAGGAGGGGGAAATGGGTGCTTGCGCTCAGCCAGCTGCCCAGGCGTGCAGTGGGCCAGGTGAAATGGCCAGAAGCCCCTTGGCCTTTGGTGGTTCTGCTGAAGCCTTTGTGCTGCCCAGAGAGCGGCTGGGCAGGGGCCGGAGCTGCGGGGATCCCTGCCAGAGCGGTGCCTGGAGATGGTCACAAGCCCTGTGCCAGGCAGGAAGCGCCAGCCGTGTCCTCCTGCCCGTGTGCTGCTGGCTGCCTTGCTGAGGGCTCCCAGGTGCCTCTGGATGGGGCTGCTCTGGAGCTGCTGTGGGGCTGCGGCGCTGCTGCCGGGCGACTCGGCCAGGCTGGGGCAGCCCCTGAGGGGCTGGGGCGCTGGCAAGCCCCGGGCAATGGGCTGTCAGAGGCCACAAGCAGCCGCCTTGTTCCTGCCAGAGTTGACTTGCAAGACGCATCCTTGGCACTCTGCAACTAACAGCATCAGTGTTGTTGGAAACCCAAATGCAGAGAAATCTCAGACCTTTGGTCTTGTCAGCAAAGCTTAGAATTAAACACAGGATTTGATCTGAGACCTAGGAAAGGGCTCCCAAACTTAGGTGCTAGAAGCGAGAATGCGGATTTCTAGTCTATAGCAGCAACACGGGGAGAAAAGTTGAAGTGGAGGAAAGTTTAGAGTTTTCGAGTTCAAGATCTAGGAAGAAATCAAAGTAGTTACAATGCTAAACAAGAAGATTAGGATGCAGTGCTGTAGGTTTGTGTGTCATAGCATGATTGGCTAAGGAAGCTTACACTGTTAGCATGATGTGGGGACCCAGGAAATTCCTCTGGCTGCCCTGCAGGACTCGAGAGCCTGTCAGAGGGCTCAGAGACCTTGGCACAGAGCCCAAGACCCCCGTGCCTTTGATTTAGCACTTGGAAAAAACAATCACCAACCTTGTATGAAGAATGACCAGCCACAAAAAATGAAGTAGAATGATAGTGAATTTATCCCAGAGTGGAACAATAGATTTTGAGGGTTTTTAGAATGGGGCTTCAGGGGGCAAGATGGAGGAATCTGGGCATGTCCAGCCTTTCTCCTTCTTCTTCTTGGCCTCCATCTTCTGGTTGATGTTGGTACTTTGAGATTGGTCTAGAGTAGAAGCTCACTGTCTAACATAGATGATAGGGATTGGAAAGTAATTGTAAATATTGTACAGGTAGTTTTTAGTATAAAAAGATAACACCACCCCAGGGGAGGCAGAGTTCCTTAGACTGTCTTGCTGAGCAGACCTCGGCAGGACAGGAGAAAGAATTTTATAGATAAGATACAATAAACAACCTTGAGACTGAGAAATTAAGAGCTCTGACTCCTTCTTCAACCACCGGGCTGGGACAAGAGACTTTTTAACTTATCTCAGGGTCACTCTGACCAGCTAGAGACCCCGAGAGCATGAGCCCGTAAGATGAAATCTTGAAGACTGGGTCCAAAACATAAATACCCTTGTTGGCCATGTCTTCTTGGCCAAGAAATCCTTCAAAGCTCTTGTAACTACAAGTCTTGCGGCCCTGTGAGCCATGCGGTGGAGATGTGAGCCCAACTCAACCTTCCTGCCTATGTAGAAGAGAAAAAAAAGCAATGGCATCATCTAAAAAACTCAGAGATCCACTCTCTAGCTTGTTCCAAACCCCTTCCAATCCCCCAAAGTGTGATTTAGCTACAAATAGATGACAAGGACTCTTAGGGCTGCCTCTTTGACTCCAGAGCGGCTGCTTTAGAATCTTTCACATATCCCTGTGTAGTTAGGTGCCAGAAATGGATCATTTGAAGAAACTTTCCCAGCTGACTTGCATGGAGGCTTGTTTGAAGGGTGTTTGAATGGAAAGCCTCCCAGCAGAGGTCTGGGCTTTGGCCTAGCTGTGTCCCCTGCTGATTGTGAAGTGTGTCATCAGCTGAAGTGCTATCTGGGCTAAAAATATCATCCAGTCAATTGGACTTGCTCTTTTTGGCCTATAAAAGCTGGACCCACTTTTGGGGCAAATTTGGAGACCTCATCTATGGGTGGATGGACCACCTAGGATTTTCCCAGTTGTTGGGAATGGTTCTCCAGGTCCCTGGAGTAAAACGGGGCTGCCCAGCAACTGCGCATCTGCAAGATGACAAACAATTGTCTTGGTTTGAAGAGAGAGGTGTCTGCTAAGGAAGGCAGAAGTCTTCTCTGAAATGTTAAATGTAAATCCCCTGCCTTCAAATGATTCTCATTTAGAAATTCAAATGCTCTCAGGGAAAGATATGGGGATAGGCCTGAGCCCGCAGAGCAGGGCGGCCTTTGCTTATGGTCTGAGCCCTTCCTAAAGATCCTGTCAGGCTGTCTTAGACACCTGGGGCCAGGGATTCCTTCCAAGCTGGGCCACTTTGGCTGGCCCGGGGCCAGCCCCAGGGCAGGAGGCAGTGTGTGCAAGGCCCCTGGCTGGCACGCTGCAGCACGGTCACCGTGCCATGGAACGGAACCCGGTCACCAAGGTCCCTTTGTGACACGTGGGAAATAGAAGCTTGCCCGGGTGCTGGGAACAGGCAACGGGGCACAACGGGACAGAGCAGTGCTGTGAGGAGCCCCCACACAGCGCACTCATTCCCGTCTGACCAGAAGCTTTTCTGCAGCCTTGTTCCTGCAGCTGAGCTCGAGGCCAGAGCACAGGACTCGGTGACCCGTGGCCTTCCGAGGCTTCTATTCTGCAGCTGCCCTCAAGGGCAGAGCGTGGGACTTGGTGCCCCAGAGCTTTCCCAAGGCGTCTCTCCTGCAAGTAGCTCCTGTCACAGACATGGAGCAGAGACCCCCGAGAGTGGCCAAGATGGCCTGGATGGAGGAGGAGGAGGAAGAAGAAGGACCTGGAGCAGCCCCAGCACAGGAGACTGAAGAGGTGGTGCCCTTCCATCCACCGCAGGAGGGTGAGTGGCAGAGCTGGGTTGCAGGGCTGGAGCCTGCAGCCAACTTGGCCCCATGCCATGCCATGCCATGCCATGCCATGCCATGCCATGCCATGCCATGCCATGCCATGCCATGCCATGCCATGCCATGCCATGCCATGCCATCCCCTGGGGAAATGGCCATGGACAGGTGGGAAGAGGGGCCGGGCAGACACCCCACAGCTCCCTTGCTCCATCCCCCTGGGGCATCCCAGGGCTCTCCCTGCCTGGGGAGCGCAGGGCTGGGCTGTGTTCTCCGGCCTCTCCCGCAGCCCCTCAGCTCTGGCTGCGCTCCCTCTTTGCCAGATGAAGCTGTGGAGCGCACACAAGAGCAGGAATCCAGCCGTGGCCGCTTCCACAGAACAGCGCAGGTACCTGCAGCCACCTCCACCTGGGCTGGGCCTGCTGTCCCTGCTCAGCCCAGCACCGTGTGTGCAGCACGCCATGCAACATCCCCGGCTTCTTGCCCTTCTCCTACAGCTCGTTTGCAACTTCATCCGGAGCATTCGGCAGGAGACCCGCACCATGGGCACTGGGCTCAGAGCTCACTGCGAGCTCCTCAAGCATGAGACCAGTGCCGCCCTGCTGGATTTGCTCCTGGAGAAGGGTGTTGCCAGGCCAGAACAAGTAAGCAGCCTGGGGCCAGGCTTCAATTCCCCCATGCGTCACGTGGCTTCCCCAGCCACGCCTGCTGGTCCCTCAGAGCCTTTGAGGCCATGGCAGTGCACTTCTCTGGGGAGCCTGGGGACATTGCTCTCTCTGGCAGCTTTCCAAGTCTCCCCGTGCCTCCTGCAGGTGCCTGCCTTGGTGAGGTACATTCACCGATGGCTCCTGGCCAACGATTCTGCCGAGCACAGGCTGGACAAGGCCCTGCTGAAACTCACCAAAGCACACCCGGCTGACGCAGTCGTGACGCTCCTGCGTGCGGCCCCGTCCTGTGACAGGTATGGGGCCCACCTGCCCAGAGGGCTCAGGCCTCCCAAGCCCATCACCCTGTACTGCCTGGCCCAGCTGTCTGAGCAACAGAGAGTTCCAGAACCCTCTGGCTGCTGCCTTTCCCAGCCCTGGCATGTCAGCCCCTGAGCCTGCTGCCATGCTGCCTTGCTGCCCCTCAGGGCCTGTCCTCACAGAGCTGGGCTGCTTGGCTGCTGCCAGCAAGGGCCACTGGGCAGAGGCAGAGCCGGCGGTCAGCCCGGGCCCCTAGGGATGCCCAGGCCACGATGCTGTGTCTGAGACCCCCCATGAGACAGAGCTCTAACCCTGCAGAGCTGCCATCTCCATGTGGAAGACCATCATGTGCTCGTCCAGGACTGCCGAGCCAGTGCAGCTGATCCTCCTGGATGTGCTAGGGAGCTGGCCAGAGTACAGCACGTGCACCTCAGATGGGGACAAAACGGCTGTCTTTGCCCTGGCTGTGAGTTTCCGCAACTGGCCTTTGCTGGCCCCAAGGCCACCTCTCCAGCAGCTCTCCATCCTCCTTCCCCCACTGCATCTGCCTGCCTCAGGCGCTGGCCAGAAACCTGGCCCAGGGGCAGCTTCAGGCCCACCAGGCCCCGCGCTCCCCCTGCCTCTCTCCGGGCCTCTCCCTGCCACGCTCGGGCCCTGCCACATGGACACCTCGGCACTGAGCGCTGTCTCGGGGGCCTTTGTCCTTTGCAGGCAACCGTGGTGATGTGGAAGATCCTCCAGGAGTCCTCTGTCCCACGTGTAGTGAGGCCATATTTCCCCCCCTTTTTGTTCATCTGCTCTTCCAAGTGTTCTCCAGCACAGAAGAGATGCCACAGGAGGTCCAAACCTTCTGGAAGGATTGCCTGGAAGAGCACGGTCTTGCCACCAGCCCCAACAGGTGCTCCATCCCACTCCTCCTGTCCTTGACACGTGGCCTGCAAAGGAGCCAGTGCTGCCAGTGTGACCCGGGCTTTGCTGTGCACACAGGTTTGCAGTGCAGACTCTGAAGTCCCTGCTCTGCCAAAAGCACTACAAGGATGTGGTGGTGTCAGTGGAACGCAAGCGTGGCTGGGACACGCTGCTCTGTGCTGACACCCGCCACTATGCTGTGGGTCTGCTGGCCAGGTGAGACTCTCTTTCTCCCCATTGATCCTGCCATTTGTGCTCTGTGCCCGAGCTGTCCCACACATTCCCCAAGGCCCTGGGACACACTGAGGGACGGCTAACGACACACTGAGGGACGGCCAAGCAGACTGGAAAAGGCTGGGAAGGGAGAGAGCACAGGAGGAGACACCTCCTAAAGGGCCCAGGTCCCCTTGCAGGGTGGTGGTAAAAGACCACCAGGCTCTGTAAGCCTGTCCTTGGAGAGATTTGCTCAGCTTCCTGCTCCCTTTTTTGCCCTCCTAGAGAGATGCGCCATGCTTGTCATCGCTTGTGTTCCAGTATTGCACTCCACCTCCTCTGGCTGCTCAGCACACAGGAGCCACACTGGGATCTGCCTGCCCTGGCATTCCTTGTGGAGGTGAGCCGGGTGTCCAGCGCTGCCTGGCTGAGCAGCCTCCCAGCTCTCTGCCCTCTCGTGGCAGCAGCCGCCTGGGACGGTGCCCGCACCCTGTGCTGCTGCTGCTGCTGCTGCGTCCTGGGCCCAGCCCTGTGCGGCTGCGGGCTCCTGCCGGCCGGCTCCCCCGTCACTGGCCTGTGCCTTTCAGGTCCTCGTGTGCCTGGATTCTAATGAATGTGGCGACAGTGTTGTGAAGGTCTCTTCAAGGTACCTGCAGAGCGAGTGCAGGGAGAGGCGTCGCCTGGCGCTCAGGGCCCTTCTCGAGCTCATTGATGATCCCTCAATGGTGAGAAGGGGGCAGTGGCTGAAGCTGCGCTGGGAACTCAGTCACTTGGCCTGACCTGGGCTTTGGGCACTGGGGCAGCTGCTCCCAGCTCTCCTGCCTCCTGCTTCAGCTGCCCCAGTGCTTCAGGACAGTCCTTTGGCCTCTGGGCCCTGTGGCAGTAGGGTGGGACTTCACAGACTTGTGTTCCGCACAGGCCGAAAGAATGTGGAGCTTGACCAAAAGCCTCATGCACCTACTGGGGGACAATGATGCAGAGATAGCTGGGATGACACTCATCACACTCAGCTTTATACTCCTGCACAAACACATTCTGCTGTCAACCCCCATTGCCATGCAGCTGGCTGAGGCACTCCTGCCACTCTTTGACCACGTAAGGCTCCGTGCCCCCAGCTACAGCCACTGGCTGCTGCCTGGAAACTGTGTGCCCTGTGCATTTCCAGCCCTGTGCCCAGGGCGCCCTGGAGGAGCCAATGCTCAAGTGTTTTTTCTTTTTTTTTTCATCTAGGATAATAGCCAGGTACAGCTGCTCTCCATAAAACTCTTCCGAGACATGATGGAGTATTTGGAAGAGAGAGAAAAACCTTTGGAAAGCCCTGTGCAACAGAGCCTGCTTCCACTCTTCTTCCACTGCAATGATGAGAATCAGCATGTGGCAGAGGTGAGGACTCCTGGGCTGCTGCTGTCCGCCTGGCAGGGGGCTCGGCTGCCTCCTGCCCTGCGCCTGCTGGACCGCAGCCTCCTCCAGGCCATGGCAGGGGGAGGCGGGACCCGTGCCCTGGGCTGCGGGGCCATCTCTGCGTCTCTGCTGCTCTCCAGGCTTCTCGGGAAACGCTGCTTTATGCGGTCAAGTTCATGAAGAGGAGGGATCTCAAAAAGCTGCTGAAGGAGCAGAAACTGTGGAAGTTCAGCAAGTGCCTGGTAAGGACGGCCCGGAATCCCCAACTCAGCCAGGAGAAGGCCCCTGAGGGCGGTGCTCAGCGTGCGAGCCGGGCAGCTGTGCCCCTGCGCGCTGCTGCAGCCAGAGGCCGCGCGGGCTCTTCTCCAGGCTCCCGTGGGCCCGAGCCGGGTGCCCATGGAGCCCCGGCCCGGCGGGGCTGCGGGGCAGGGGCGGCACCGCGGCTCCCCGGGCAGCAGCCGGCCCCTTCCCCCTCCCTTCAGGAGCCCGGCGCCAGCGGCTGCTGGCCGCGCCTCGGGGCTGTGCGGGCAGGGGAGCCCGGGGCGGGGCGCAGGCAGCGCCCGGCCCAGGGGCTGAGCCCGCGCCAACCCTTCCCTCCTGCCGCTCTCTGCAGCTGGCAGAGGACAGGAGCAGAGCGGCCGAGCACCTGCGCCGGGCCCTGCGCTACCTGGAGAGCCCACAGGAGCCCCTGCGAGAGGCGGCCATCAGGTTCATGGGTGAGTTACAAGCCCGGGCTCCCTCCCCAGCCCGCCGCAGCTCGGCCCCAGCCCCGCCTGTTGCCCCGACAGCGGCAGCCGGGCCCGGCGCCGTGGAGCCCCGCCTGGCCTGGGCATTGCTGCTGCCGCCCTCTGACAGCCGTGCCCTGGGGCGACAGCGCGCTGCATGGGCTGAGCTGAGCGCTGCCGGGCCAGCAGCCCGTGTGGCCACAGCGCCGGCAGCGCTGCTGGCAGGGAGCTGTGCCGCTGGGGCCGTGACAGACTCTGTGTTCACAGGCATGGCCGGGCGGCACCTGAGGGGGCAGCAGCAAGAGCTGCAGCGGATCTGCACTGGTGAGTGAGGGGAGCGGGCTGACAGCGGGGGCTGCTGGGGGGAGCTGCAAGCCCTGCCCCGGCTGCGGAGGGCTCTGCTCCCGTGGGCAGAGCACACGGAGATTTCAGGGCCACGTGGGCCATTCGTGGCCAGCAGCTTCGGGCTGATCCCCTTGCTCCCTTTGCTCCCTCCTGGCCATGGCAATAGCCGGCTTGGGATGGCACTTGCAGGGGGCTCTTCCTCGGCTCCCTGCAGCTCCAGCTTCTGACCGTGCCTCTGTTCCTCTCTCTCGCAGCCCTGGAAGACAAAACGAATGACGTCAGCCTCGCCGTCGGAAGCCTGGCAATTCAAACGCTGTGCCTCCTCAGGTCAGGAGAGCGGGCTCCCATCTCCAGGTTCCAGTGGCTCCAAAATCACCTGCGCAGGGCGTGGAAGACATGGCCCCGTCTGTCACAGCTCGGCTGCCTGCCCTGCCAGAGCTCTGTGGAGAGGTGATCCCAGAAGCTCTTTTTGTTGGGGCCACCTGAATCAGGTTTTATTTTGTTTTTCTTCAAGAATTTTCTTTTCATTGGTTTTTTTTTTTTTCTTTTACCATGTAAATATAGACTATGTTAACATACACAGACTCCCAGCATTTTTCTTTTGCTGCCCAGGGTCCGTAGGGCATAGGGGAGGAGGGGGAAATGGGTGCTTGCGCTCAGCCAGCTGCCCAGGCGTGCAGTGGGCCAGGTGAAATGGCCAGAAGCCCCTTGGCCTTTGGTGGTTCTGCTGAAGCCTTTGTGCTGCCCAGAGAGCGGCTGGGCAGGGGCCGGAGCTGCGGGGATCCCTGCCAGAGCGGTGCCTGGAGATGGTCACAAGCCCTGTGCCAGGCAGGAAGCGCCAGCCGTGTCCTCCTGCCCGTGTGCTGCTGGCTGCCTTGCTGAGGGCTCCCAGGTGCCTCTGGATGGGGCTGCTCTGGAGCTGCTGTGGGGCTGCGGCGCTGCTGCCGGGCGACTCGGCCAGGCTGGGGCAGCCCCTGAGGGGCTGGGGCGCTGGCAAGCCCCGGGCAATGGGCTGTCAGAGGCCACAAGCAGCCGCCTTGTTCCTGCCAGAGTTGACTTGCAAGACGCATCCTTGGCACTCTGCAACTAACAGCATCAGTGTTGTTGGAAACCCAAATGCAGAGAAATCTCAGACCTTTGGTCTTGTCAGCAAAGCTTAGAATTAAACACAGGATTTGATCTGAGACCTAGGAAAGGGCTCCCAAACTTAGGTGCTAGAAGCGAGAATGCGGATTTCTAGTCTATAGCAGCAACACGGGGAGAAAAGTTGAAGTGGAGGAAAGTTTAGAGTTTTCGAGTTCAAGATCTAGGAAGAAATCAAAGTAGTTACAATGCTAAACAAGAAGATTAGGATGCAGTGCTGTAGGTTTGTGTGTCATAGCATGATTGGCTAAGGAAGCTTACACTGTTAGCATGATGTGGGGACCCAGGAAATTCCTCTGGCTGCCCTGCAGGACTCGAGAGCCTGTCAGAGGGCTCAGAGACCTTGGCACAGAGCCCAAGACCCCCGTGCCTTTGATTTAGCACTTGGAAAAAACAATCACCAACCTTGTATGAAGAATGACCAGCCACAAAAAATGAAGTAGAATGATAGTGAATTTATCCCAGAGTGGAACAATAGATTTTGAGGGTTTTTAGAATGGGGCTTCAGGGGGCAAGATGGAGGAATCTGGGCATGTCCAGCCTTTCTCCTTCTTCTTCTTGGCCTCCATCTTCTGGTTGATGTTGGTACTTTGAGATTGGTCTAGAGTAGAAGCTCACTGTCTAACATAGATGATAGGGATTGGAAAGTAATTGTAAATATTGTACAGGTAGTTTTTAGTATAAAAAGATAACACCACCCCAGGGGAGGCAGAGTTCCTTAGACTGTCTTGCTGAGCAGACCTCGGCAGGACAGGAGAAAGAATTTTATAGATAAGATACAATAAACAACCTTGAGACTGAGAAATTAAGAGCTCTGACTCCTTCTTCAACCACCGGGCTGGGACAAGAGACTTTTTAACTTATCTCAGGGTCACTCTGACCAGCTAGAGACCCCGAGAGCATGAGCCCGTAAGATGAAATCTTGAAGACTGGGTCCAAAACATAAATACCCTTGTTGGCCATGTCTTCTTGGCCAAGAAATCCTTCAAAGCTCTTGTAACTACAAGTCTTGCGGCCCTGTGAGCCATGCGGTGGAGATGTGAGCCCAACTCAACCTTCCTGCCTATGTAGAAGAGAAAAAAAAGCAATGGCATCATCTAAAAAACTCAGAGATCCACTCTCTAGCTTGTTCCAAACCCCTTCCAATCCCCCAAAGTGTGATTTAGCTACAAATAGATGACAAGGACTCTTAGGGCTGCCTCTTTGACTCCAGAGCGGCTGCTTTAGAATCTTTCACATATCCCTGTGTAGTTAGGTGCCAGAAATGGATCATTTGAAGAAACTTTCCCAGCTGACTTGCATGGAGGCTTGTTTGAAGGGTGTTTGAATGGAAAGCCTCCCAGCAGAGGTCTGGGCTTTGGCCTAGCTGTGTCCCCTGCTGATTGTGAAGTGTGTCATCAGCTGAAGTGCTATCTGGGCTAAAAATATCATCCAGTCAATTGGACTTGCTCTTTTTGGCCTATAAAAGCTGGACCCACTTTTGGGGCAAATTTGGAGACCTCATCTATGGGTGGATGGACCACCTAGGATTTTCCCAGTTGTTGGGAATGGTTCTCCAGGTCCCTGGAGTAAAACGGGGCTGCCCAGCAACTGCGCATCTGCAAGATGACAAACAATTGTCTTGGTTTGAAGAGAGAGGTGTCTGCTAAGGAAGGCAGAAGTCTTCTCTGAAATGTTAAATGTAAATCCCCTGCCTTCAAATGATTCTCATTTAGAAATTCAAATGCTCTCAGGGAAAGATATGGGGATAGGCCTGAGCCCGCAGAGCAGGGCGGCCTTTGCTTATGGTCTGAGCCCTTCCTAAAGATCCTGTCAGGCTGTCTTAGACACCTGGGGCCAGGGATTCCTTCCAAGCTGGGCCACTTTGGCTGGCCCGGGGCCAGCCCCAGGGCAGGAGGCAGTGTGTGCAAGGCCCCTGGCTGGCACGCTGCAGCACGGTCACCGTGCCATGGAACGGAACCCGGTCACCAAGGTCCCTTTGTGACACGTGGGAAATAGAAGCTTGCCCGGGTGCTGGGAACAGGCAACGGGGCACAACGGGACAGAGCAGTGCTGTGAGGAGCCCCCACACAGCGCACTCATTCCCGTCTGACCAGAAGCTTTTCTGCAGCCTTGTTCCTGCAGCTGAGCTCGAGGCCAGAGCACAGGACTCGGTGACCCGTGGCCTTCCGAGGCTTCTATTCTGCAGCTGCCCTCAAGGGCAGAGCGTGGGACTTGGTGCCCCAGAGCTTTCCCAAGGCGTCTCTCCTGCAAGTAGCTCCTGTCACAGACATGGAGCAGAGACCCCCGAGAGTGGCCAAGATGGCCTGGATGGAGGAGGAGGAGGAAGAAGAAGGACCTGGAGCAGCCCCAGCACAGGAGACTGAAGAGGTGGTGCCCTTCCATCCACCGCAGGAGGGTGAGTGGCAGAGCTGGGTTGCAGGGCTGGAGCCTGCAGCCAACTTGGCCCCATGCCATGCCATGCCATGCCATGCCATGCCATGCCATGCCATGCCATGCCATGCCATGCCATGCCATGCCATGCCATGCCATGCCATGCCATGCCATGCCATCCCCTGGGGAAATGGCCATGGACAGGTGGGAAGAGGGGCCGGGCAGACACCCCACAGCTCCCTTGCTCCATCCCCCTGGGGCATCCCAGGGCTCTCCCTGCCTGGGGAGCGCAGGGCTGGGCTGTGTTCTCCGGCCTCTCCCGCAGCCCCTCAGCTCTGGCTGCGCTCCCTCTTTGCCAGATGAAGCTGTGGAGCGCACACAAGAGCAGGAATCCAGCCGTGGCCGCTTCCACAGAACAGCGCAGGTACCTGCAGCCACCTCCACCTGGGCTGGGCCTGCTGTCCCTGCTCAGCCCAGCACCGTGTGTGCAGCACGCCATGCAACATCCCCGGCTTCTTGCCCTTCTCCTACAGCTCGTTTGCAACTTCATCCGGAGCATTCGGCAGGAGACCCGCACCATGGGCACTGGGCTCAGAGCTCACTGCGAGCTCCTCAAGCATGAGACCAGTGCCGCCCTGCTGGATTTGCTCCTGGAGAAGGGTGTTGCCAGGCCAGAACAAGTAAGCAGCCTGGGGCCAGGCTTCAATTCCCCCATGCGTCACGTGGCTTCCCCAGCCACGCCTGCTGGTCCCTCAGAGCCTTTGAGGCCATGGCAGTGCACTTCTCTGGGGAGCCTGGGGACATTGCTCTCTCTGGCAGCTTTCCAAGTCTCCCCGTGCCTCCTGCAGGTGCCTGCCTTGGTGAGGTACATTCACCGATGGCTCCTGGCCAACGATTCTGCCGAGCACAGGCTGGACAAGGCCCTGCTGAAACTCACCAAAGCACACCCGGCTGACGCAGTCGTGACGCTCCTGCGTGCGGCCCCGTCCTGTGACAGGTATGGGGCCCACCTGCCCAGAGGGCTCAGGCCTCCCAAGCCCATCACCCTGTACTGCCTGGCCCAGCTGTCTGAGCAACAGAGAGTTCCAGAACCCTCTGGCTGCTGCCTTTCCCAGCCCTGGCATGTCAGCCCCTGAGCCTGCTGCCATGCTGCCTTGCTGCCCCTCAGGGCCTGTCCTCACAGAGCTGGGCTGCTTGGCTGCTGCCAGCAAGGGCCACTGGGCAGAGGCAGAGCCGGCGGTCAGCCCGGGCCCCTAGGGATGCCCAGGCCACGATGCTGTGTCTGAGACCCCCCATGAGACAGAGCTCTAACCCTGCAGAGCTGCCATCTCCATGTGGAAGACCATCATGTGCTCGTCCAGGACTGCCGAGCCAGTGCAGCTGATCCTCCTGGATGTGCTAGGGAGCTGGCCAGAGTACAGCACGTGCACCTCAGATGGGGACAAAACGGCTGTCTTTGCCCTGGCTGTGAGTTTCCGCAACTGGCCTTTGCTGGCCCCAAGGCCACCTCTCCAGCAGCTCTCCATCCTCCTTCCCCCACTGCATCTGCCTGCCTCAGGCGCTGGCCAGAAACCTGGCCCAGGGGCAGCTTCAGGCCCACCAGGCCCCGCGCTCCCCCTGCCTCTCTCCGGGCCTCTCCCTGCCACGCTCGGGCCCTGCCACATGGACACCTCGGCACTGAGCGCTGTCTCGGGGGCCTTTGTCCTTTGCAGGCAACCGTGGTGATGTGGAAGATCCTCCAGGAGTCCTCTGTCCCACGTGTAGTGAGGCCATATTTCCCCCCCTTTTTGTTCATCTGCTCTTCCAAGTGTTCTCCAGCACAGAAGAGATGCCACAGGAGGTCCAAACCTTCTGGAAGGATTGCCTGGAAGAGCACGGTCTTGCCACCAGCCCCAACAGGTGCTCCATCCCACTCCTCCTGTCCTTGACACGTGGCCTGCAAAGGAGCCAGTGCTGCCAGTGTGACCCGGGCTTTGCTGTGCACACAGGTTTGCAGTGCAGACTCTGAAGTCCCTGCTCTGCCAAAAGCACTACAAGGATGTGGTGGTGTCAGTGGAACGCAAGCGTGGCTGGGACACGCTGCTCTGTGCTGACACCCGCCACTATGCTGTGGGTCTGCTGGCCAGGTGAGACTCTCTTTCTCCCCATTGATCCTGCCATTTGTGCTCTGTGCCCGAGCTGTCCCACACATTCCCCAAGGCCCTGGGACACACTGAGGGACGGCTAACGACACACTGAGGGACGGCCAAGCAGACTGGAAAAGGCTGGGAAGGGAGAGAGCACAGGAGGAGACACCTCCTAAAGGGCCCAGGTCCCCTTGCAGGGTGGTGGTAAAAGACCACCAGGCTCTGTAAGCCTGTCCTTGGAGAGATTTGCTCAGCTTCCTGCTCCCTTTTTTGCCCTCCTAGAGAGATGCGCCATGCTTGTCATCGCTTGTGTTCCAGTATTGCACTCCACCTCCTCTGGCTGCTCAGCACACAGGAGCCACACTGGGATCTGCCTGCCCTGGCATTCCTTGTGGAGGTGAGCCGGGTGTCCAGCGCTGCCTGGCTGAGCAGCCTCCCAGCTCTCTGCCCTCTCGTGGCAGCAGCCGCCTGGGACGGTGCCCGCACCCTGTGCTGCTGCTGCTGCTGCTGCGTCCTGGGCCCAGCCCTGTGCGGCTGCGGGCTCCTGCCGGCCGGCTCCCCCGTCACTGGCCTGTGCCTTTCAGGTCCTCGTGTGCCTGGATTCTAATGAATGTGGCGACAGTGTTGTGAAGGTCTCTTCAAGGTACCTGCAGAGCGAGTGCAGGGAGAGGCGTCGCCTGGCGCTCAGGGCCCTTCTCGAGCTCATTGATGATCCCTCAATGGTGAGAAGGGGGCAGTGGCTGAAGCTGCGCTGGGAACTCAGTCACTTGGCCTGACCTGGGCTTTGGGCACTGGGGCAGCTGCTCCCAGCTCTCCTGCCTCCTGCTTCAGCTGCCCCAGTGCTTCAGGACAGTCCTTTGGCCTCTGGGCCCTGTGGCAGTAGGGTGGGACTTCACAGACTTGTGTTCCGCACAGGCCGAAAGAATGTGGAGCTTGACCAAAAGCCTCATGCACCTACTGGGGGACAATGATGCAGAGATAGCTGGGATGACACTCATCACACTCAGCTTTATACTCCTGCACAAACACATTCTGCTGTCAACCCCCATTGCCATGCAGCTGGCTGAGGCACTCCTGCCACTCTTTGACCACGTAAGGCTCCGTGCCCCCAGCTACAGCCACTGGCTGCTGCCTGGAAACTGTGTGCCCTGTGCATTTCCAGCCCTGTGCCCAGGGCGCCCTGGAGGAGCCAATGCTCAAGTGTTTTTTCTTGTTTTTTTCATCTAGGATAATAGCCAGGTACAGCTGCTCTCCATAAAACTCTTCCGAGACATGATGGAGTATTTGGAAGAGAGAGAAAAACCTTTGGAAAGCCCTGTGCAACAGAGCCTGCTTCCACTCTTCTTCCACTGCAATGATGAGAATCAGCATGTGGCAGAGGTGAGGACTCCTGGGCTGCTGCTGTCCGCCTGGCAGGGGGCTCGGCTGCCTCCTGCCCTGCGCCTGCTGGACCGCAGCCTCCTCCAGGCCATGGCAGGGGGAGGCGGGACCCGTGCCCTGGGCTGCGGGGCCATCTCTGCGTCTCTGCTGCTCTCCAGGCTTCTCGGGAAACGCTGCTTTATGCGGTCAAGTTCATGAAGAGGAGGGATCTCAAAAAGCTGCTGAAGGAGCAGAAACTGTGGAAGTTCAGCAAGTGCCTGGTAAGGACGGCCCGGAATCCCCAACTCAGCCAGGAGAAGGCCCCTGAGGGCGGTGCTCAGTGTGCGAGCCGGGCAGCTGTGCCCCTGCGCGCTGCTGCAGCCAGAGGCCGCGCGGGCTCTTCTCCAGGCTCCCGTGGGCCCGAGCCGGGTGCCCATGGAGCCCCGGCCCGGCGGGGCTGCGGGGCAGGGGCGGCACCGCGGCTCCCCGGGCAGCAGCCGGCCCCTTCCCCCTCCCTTCAGGAGCCCGGCGCCAGCGGCTGCTGGCCGCGCCTCGGGGCTGTGCGGGCAGGGGAGCCCGGGGCGGGGCGCAGGCAGCGCCCGGCCCAGGGGCTGAGCCCGCGCCAACCCTTCCCTCCTGCCGCTCTCTGCAGCTGGCAGAGGACAGGAGCAGAGCGGCCGAGCACCTGCGCCGGGCCCTGCGCTACCTGGAGAGCCCACAGGAGCCCCTGCGAGAGGCGGCCATCAGGTTCATGGGTGAGTTACAAGCCCGGGCTCCCTCCCCAGCCCGCCGCAGCTCGGCCCCAGCCCCGCCTGTTGCCCCGACAGCGGCAGCCGGGCCCGGCGCCGTGGAGCCCCGCCTGGCCTGGGCATTGCTGCTGCCGCCCTCTGACAGCCGTGCCCTGGGGCGACAGCGCGCTGCATGGGCTGAGCTGAGCGCTGCCGGGCCAGCAGCCCGTGTGGCCACAGCGCCGGCAGCGCTGCTGGCAGGGAGCTGAGCCGCTGGGGCCGTGACAGACTCTGTGTTCACAGGCATGGCCGGGCGGCACCTGAGGGGGCAGCAGCAAGAGCTGCAGCGGATCTGCACTGGTGAGTGAGGGGAGCGGGCTGACAGCAGGGGCTGCTGGGGGGAGCTGCAAGCCCTGCCCCGGCTGCGGAGGGCTCTGCTCCCGTGGGCAGAGCACACGGAGATTTCAGGGCCACGTGGGCCATTCGTGGCCAGCAGCTTCGGGCTGATCCCCTTGCTCCCTTTGCTCCCTCCTGGCCATGGCAATAGCCGGCTTGGGATGGCACTTGCAGGGGGCTCTTCCTCGGCTTCCTGCAGCTCCAGCTTCTGACCGTGCCTCTGTTCCTCTCTCTCGCAGCCCTGGAAGACAAAACGAATGACGTCAGCCTCGCCGTCGGAAGCCTGGCAATTCAAACGCTGTGCCTCCTCAGGTCAGGAGAGCGGGCTCCCATCTCCAGGTTCCAGTGGCTCCAAAATCACCTGCGCAGGGCGTGGAAGACATGGCCCCGTCTGTCACAGCTCGGCTGCCTGCCCTGCCAGAGCTCTGTGGAGAGGTGATCCCAGAAGCTCTTTTTGTTGGGGCCACCTGAATAAGGTTTTATTTTGTTTTTCTTCAAGAATTTTCTTTTCATTGGTTTTTTTTTTTTTCTTTTACCATGTAAATATAGACTATGTTAACATACACAGACTCCCAGCATTTTTCTTTTGCTGCCCAGGGTCCGTAGGGCATAGGGGAGGAGGGGGAAATGGGTGCTTGCGCTCAGCCAGCTGCCCAGGCGTGCAGTGGGCCAGGTGAAATGGCCAGAAGCCCCTTGGCCTTTGGTGGTTCTGCTGAAGCCTTTGTGCTGCCCAGAGAGCGGCTGGGCAGGGGCCGGAGCTGCGGGGATCCCTGCCAGAGCGGTGCCTGGAGATGGTCACAAGCCCTGTGCCAGGCAGGAAGCGCCAGCCGTGTCCTCCTGCCTGTGTGCTGCTGGCTGCCTTGCTGAGGGCTCCCAGGTGCCTCTGGATGGGGCTGCTCTGGAGCTGCTGTGGGGCTGCGGCGCTGCTGCCGGGTGGCTCGGCCAGGCTGGGGCAGCCCCTGAGGGGCTGGGGCGCTGGCAAGCCCCGGGCAATGGGCTGTCAGAGGCCACAAGCAGCCGCCTTGTTCCTGCCAGAGTTGACTTGCAAGACGCATCCTTGGCACTCTGCAACTAACAGCATCAGTGTTGTTGGAAACCCAAATGCAGAGAAATCTCAGACCTTTGGTCTTGTCAGCAAAGCTTAGAATTAAACACAGGATTTGATCTGAGACCTAGGAAAGGGCTCCCAAACTTAGGTGCTAGAAGCGAGAATGCGGATTTCTAGTCTATAGCAGCAACACGGGGAGAAAAGTTGAAGTGGAGGAAAGTTTAGAGTTTTCGAGTTCAAGATCTAGGAAGAAATCAAAGTAGTTACAATGCTAAACAAGAAGATTAGGATGCAGTGCTGTAGGTTTGTGTGTCATAGCATGATTGGCTAAGGAAGCTTACACTGTTAGCATGATGTGGGGACCCAGGAAATTCCTCTGGCTGCCCTGCAGGACTCGAGAGCCTGTCAGAGGGCTCAGAGACCTTGGCACAGAGCCCAAGACCCCCGTGCCTTTGATTTAGCACTTGGAAAAAACAATCACCAACCTTGTATGAAGAATGACCAGCCACAAAAAATGAAGTAGAATGATAGTGAATTTATCCCAGAGTGGAACAATAGATTTTGAGGGTTTTTAGAATGGGGCTTCAGGGGGCAAGATGGAGGAATCTGGGCATGTCCAGCCTTTCTCCTTCTTCTTCTTGGCCTCCATCTTCTGGTTGATGTTGGTACTTTGAGATTGGTCTAGAGTAGAAGCTCACTGTCTAACATAGATGATAGGGATTGGAAAGTAATTGTAAATATTGTACAGGTAGTTTTTAGTATAAAAAGATAACACCACCCCAGGGGAGGCAGAGTTCCTTAGACTGTCTTGCTGAGCAGACCTCGGCAGGACAGGAGAAAGAATTTTATAGATAAGATACAATAAACAACCTTGAGACTGAGAAATTAAGAGCTCTGACTCCTTCTTCAACCACCGGGCTGGGACAAGAGACTTTTTAACTTATCTCAGGGTCACTCTGACCAGCTAGAGACCCCGAGAGCATGAGCCCGTAAGATGAAATCTTGAAGACTGGGTCCAAAACATAAATACCCTTGTTGGCCATGTCTTCTTGGCCAAGAAATCCTTCAAAGCTCTTGTAACTACAAGTCTTGCGGCCCTGTGAGCCATGCGGTGGAGATGTGAGCCCAACTCAACCTTCCTGCCTATGTAGAAGAGAAAAAAAAGCAATGGCATCATCTAAAAAACTCAGAGATCCACTCTCTAGCTTGTTCCAAACCCCTTCCAATCCCCCAAAGTGTGATTTAGCTACAAATAGATGACAAGGACTCTTAGGGCTGCCTCTTTGACTCCAGAGCGGCTGCTTTAGAATCTTTCACATATCCCTGTGTAGTTAGGTGCCAGAAATGGATCATTTGAAGAAACTTTCCCAGCTGACTTGCATGGAGGCTTGTTTGAAGGGTGTTTGAATGGAAAGCCTCCCAGCAGAGGTCTGGGCTTTGGCCTAGCTGTGTCCCCTGCTGATTGTGAAGTGTGTCATCAGCTGAAGTGCTATCTGGGCTAAAAATATCATCCAGTCAATTGGACTTGCTCTTTTTGGCCTATAAAAGCTGGACCCACTTTTGGGGCAAATTTGGAGACCTCATCTATGGGTGGATGGACCACCTAGGATTTTCCCAGTTGTTGGGAATGGTTCTCCAGGTCCCTGGAGTAAAACGGGGCTGCCCAGCAACTGCGCATCTGCAAGATGACAAACAATTGTCTTGGTTTGAAGAGAGAGGTGTCTGCTAAGGAAGGCAGAAGTCTTCTCTGAAATGTTAAATGTAAATCCCCTGCCTTCAAATGATTCTCATTTAGAAATTCAAATGCTCTCAGGGAAAGATATGGGGATAGGCCTGAGCCCGCAGAGCAGGGCGGCCTTTGCTTATGGTCTGAGCCCTTCCTAAAGATCCTGTCAGGCTGTCTTAGACACCTGGGGCCAGGGATTCCTTCCAAGCTGGGCCACTTTGGCTGGCCCGGGGCCAGCCCCAGGGCAGGAGGCAGTGTGTGCAAGGCCCCTGGCTGGCACGCTGCAGCACGGTCACCGTGCCATGGAACGGAACCCGGTCACCAAGGTCCCTTTGTGACACGTGGGAAATAGAAGCTTGCCCGGGTGCTGGGAACAGGCAACGGGGCACAACGGGACAGAGCAGTGCTGTGAGGAGCCCCCACACAGCGCACTCATTCCCGTCTGACCAGAAGCTTTTCTGCAGCCTTGTTCCTGCAGCTGAGCTCGAGGCCAGAGCACAGGACTCAGTGACCCGTGGCCTTCCGAGGCTTCTATTCTGCAGCTGCCCTCAAGGGCAGAGCGTGGGACTTGGTGCCCCAGAGCTTTCCCAAGGCGTCTCTCCTGCAAGTAGCTCCTGTCACAGACATGGAGCAGAGACCCCCGAGAGTGGCCAAGATGGCCTGGATGGAGGAGGAGGAGGAAGAAGAAGGACCTGGAGCAGCCCCAGCACAGGAGACTGAAGAGGTGGTGCCCTTCCATCCACCGCAGGAGGGTGAGTGGCAGAGCTGGGTTGCAGGGCTGGAGCCTGCAGCCAACTTGGCCCCATGCCATGCCATGCCATGCCATGCCATGCCATGCCATGCCATGCCATGCCATGCCATGCCATGCCATGCCATGCCATGCCATGCCATCCCCTGGGGAAATGGCCATGGACAGGTGGGAAGAGGGGCCGGGCAGACATCCCACAGCTCCCTTGCTCCATCCCCCTGGGGCATCCCAGGGCTCTCCCTGCCTGGGGAGCGCAGGGCTGGGCTGTGTTCTCCGGCCTCTCCCGCAGCCCCTCAGCTCTGGCTGCGCTCCCTCTTTGCCAGATGAAGCTGTGGAGCGCACACAAGAGCAGGAATCCAGCCGTGGCCGCTTCCACAGAACAGCGCAGGTACCTGCAGCCACCTCCACCTGGGCTGGGCCTGCTGTCCCTGCTCAGCCCAGCACCGTGTGTGCAGCACGCCATGCAACATCCCCGGCTTCTTGCCCTTCTCCTACAGCTCGTTTGCAACTTCATCCGGAGCATTCGGCAGGAGACCCGCACCATGGGCACTGGGCTCAGAGCTCACTGCGAGCTCCTCAAGCATGAGACCAGTGCCGCCCTGCTGGATTTGCTCCTGGAGAAGGGTGTTGCCAGGCCAGAACAAGTAAGCAGCCTGGGGCCAGGCTTCAATTCCCCCATGCGTCACGTGGCTTCCCCAGCCACGCCTGCTGGTCCCTCAGAGCCTTTGAGGCCATGGCAGTGCACTTCTCTGGGGAGCCTGGGGACATTGCTCTCTCTGGCAGCTTTCCAAGTCTCCCAGTGCCTCCTGCAGGTGCCTGCCTTGGTGAGGTACATTCACCGATGGCTCCTGGCCAACGATTCTGCCGAGCACAGGCTGGACAAGGCCCTGCTGAAACTCACCAAAGCACACCCGGCTGACGCAGTCGTGACGCTCCTGCGTGTGGCCCCGTCCTGTGACAGGTATGGGGCCCACCTGCCCAGAGGGCTCAGGCCTCCCAAGCCCATCACCCTGTACTGCCTGGCCCAGCTGTCTGAGCAACAGAGAGTTCCAGAACCCTCTGGCTGCTGCCTTTCCCAGCCCTGGCATGTCAGCCCCTGAGCCTGCTGCCATGCTGCCTTGCTGCCCCTCAGGGCCTGTCCTCACAGAGCTGGGCTGCTTGGCTGCTGCCAGCAAGGGCCACTGGGCAGAGGCAGAGCCGGCGGTCAGCCCGGGCCCCTAGGGATGCCCAGGCCACGATGCTGTGTCTGAGACCCCCCATGAGACAGAGCTCTAACCCTGCAGAGCTGCCATCTCCATGTGGAAGACCATCATGTGCTCGTCCAGGACTGCCGAGCCAGTGCAGCTGATCCTCCTGGATGTGCTAGGGAGCTGGCCAGAGTACAGCACGTGCACCTCAGATGGGGACAAAACGGCTGTCTTTGCCCTGGCTGTGAGTTTCCGCAACTGGCCTTTGCTGGCCCCAAGGCCACCTCTCCAGCAGCTCTCCATCCTCCTTCCCCCACTGCATCTGCCTGCCTCAGGCGCTGGCCAGAAACCTGGCCCAGGGGCAGCTTCAGGCCCACCAGGCCCCGCGCTCCCCCTGCCTCTCTCCGGGCCTCTCCCTGCCACGCTCGGGCCCTGCCACATGGACACCTCGGCACTGAGCGCTGTCTCGGGGGCCTTTGTCCTTTGCAGGCAACCGTGGTGATGTGGAAGATCCTCCAGGAGTCCTCTGTCCCACGTGTAGTGAGGCCATATTTCCCCCGCCTTTTTGTTCATCTGCTCTTCCAAGTGTTCTCCAGCACAGAAGAGATGCCACAGGAGGTCCAAACCTTCTGGAAGGATTGCCTGGAAGAGCACGGTCTTGCCACCAGCCCCAACAGGTGCTCCATCCCACTCCTCCTGTCCTTGACACGTGGCCTGCAAAGGAGCCAGTGCTGCCAGTGTGACCCGGGCTTTGCTGTGCACACAGGTTTGCAGTGCAGACTCTGAAGTCCCTGCTCTGCCAAAAGCACTACAAGGATGTGGTGGTGTCAGTGGAACGCAAGCGTGGCTGGGACACGCTGCTCTGTGCTGACACCCGCCACTATGCTGTGGGTCTGCTGGCCAGGTGAGACTCTCTTTCTCCCCATTGATCCTGCCATTTGTGCTCTGTGCCCGAGCTGTCCCACACATTCCCCAAGGCCCTGGGACACACTGAGGGACGGCTAACGACACACTGAGGGACGGCCAAGCAGACTGGAAAAGGCTGGGAAGGGAGAGAGCACAGGAGGAGACACCTCCTAAAGGGCCCAGGTCCCCTTGCAGGGTGGTGGTAAAAGACCACCAGGCTCTGTAAGCCTGTCCTTGGAGAGATTTGCTCAGCTTCCTGCTCCCTTTTTTGCCCTCCTAGAGAGATGCGCCATGCTTGTCATCGCTTGTGTTCCAGTATTGCACTCCACCTCCTCTGGCTGCTCAGCACACAGGAGCCACACTGGGATCTGCCTGCCCTGGCATTCCTTGTGGAGGTGAGCCGGGTGTCCAGCGCTGCCTGGCTGAGCAGCCTCCCAGCTCTCTGCCCTCTCGTGGCAGCAGCCGCCTGGGACGGTGCCCGCACCCTGTGCTGCTGCTGCTGCTGCTGCGTCCTGGGCCCAGCCCTGTGCGGCTGCGGGCTCCTGCCGGCCGGCTCCCCCGTCACTGGCCTGTGCCTTTCAGGTCCTCGTGTGCCTGGATTCTAATGAATGTGGCGACAGTGTTGTGAAGGTCTCTTCAAGGTACCTGCAGAGCGAGTGCAGGGAGAGGCGTCGCCTGGCGCTCAGGGCCCTTCTCGAGCTCATTGATGATCCCTCAATGGTGAGAAGGGGGCAGTGGCTGAAGCTGCGCTGGGAACTCAGTCACTTGGCCTGACCTGGGCTTTGGGCACTGGGGCAGCTGCTCCCAGCTCTCCTGCCTCCTGCTTCAGCTGCCCCAGTGCTTCAGGACAGTCCTTTGGCCTCTGGGCCCTGTGGCAGTAGGGTGGGACTTCACAGACTTGTGTTCCGCACAGGCCGAAAGAATGTGGAGCTTGACCAAAAGCCTCATGCACCTACTGGGGGACAATGATGCAGAGATAGCTGGGATGACACTCATCACACTCAGCTTTATACTCCTGCACAAACACATTCTGCTGTCAACCCCCATTGCCATGCAGCTGGCTGAGGCACTCCTGCCACTCTTTGACCACGTAAGGCTCCGTGCCCCCAGCTACAGCCACTGGCTGCTGCCTGGAAACTGTGTGCCCTGTGCATTTCCAGCCCTGTGCCCAGGGCGCCCTGGAGGAGCCAATGCTCAAGTGTTTTTTCTTGTTTTTTTCATCTAGGATAATAGCCAGGTACAGCTGCTCTCCATAAAACTCTTCCGAGACATGATGGAGTATTTGGAAGAGAGAGAAAAACCTTTGGAAAGCCCTGTGCAACAGAGCCTGCTTCCACTCTTCTTCCACTGCAATGATGAGAATCAGCATGTGGCAGAGGTGAGGACTCCTGGGCTGCTGCTGTCCGCCTGGCAGGGGGCTCGGCTGCCTCCTGCCCTGCGCCTGCTGGACCGCAGCCTCCTCCAGGCCATGGCAGGGGGAGGCGGGACCCGTGCCCTGGGCTGCGGGGCCATCTCTGCGTCTCTGCTGCTCTCCAGGCTTCTCGGGAAACGCTGCTTTATGCGGTCAAGTTCATGAAGAGGAGGGATCTCAAAAAGCTGCTGAAGGAGCAGAAACTGTGGAAGTTCAGCAAGTGCCTGGTAAGGACGGCCCGGAATCCCCAACTCAGCCAGGAGAAGGCCCCTGAGGGCGGTGCTCAGTGTGCGAGCCGGGCAGCTGTGCCCCTGCGCGCTGCTGCAGCCAGAGGCCGCGCGGGCTCTTCTCCAGGCTCCCGTGGGCCCGAGCCGGGTGCCCATGGAGCCCCGGCCCGGCGGGGCTGCGAGGCAGGGGCGGCACCGCGGCTCCCCGGGCAGCAGCCGGCCCCTTCCCCCTCCCTTCAGGAGCCCGGCGCCAGCGGCTGCTGGCCGCGCCTCGGGGCTGTGCGGGCAGGGGAGCCCGGGGCGGGGCGCAGGCAGCGCCCGGCCCAGGGGCTGAGCCCGCGCCAACCCTTCCCTCCTGCCGCTCTCTGCAGCTGGCAGAGGACAGGAGCAGAGCGGCCGAGCACCTGCGCCGGGCCCTGCGCTACCTGGAGAGCCCACAGGAGCCCCTGCGAGAGGCGGCCATCAGGTTCATGGGTGAGTTACAAGCCCGGGCTCCCTCCCCAGCCCGCCGCAGCTCGGCCCCAGCCCCGCCTGTTGCCCCGACAGCGGCAGCCGGGCCCGGCGCCGTGGAGCCCCGCCTGGCCTGGGCATTGCTGCTGCCGCCCTCTGACAGCCGTGCCCTGGGGCGACAGCGCGCTGCATGGGCTGAGCTGAGCGCTGCCGGGCCAGCAGCCCGTGTGGCCACAGCGCCGGCAGCGCTGCTGGCAGGGAGCTGTGCCGCTGGGGCCGTGACAGACTCTGTGTTCACAGGCATGGCCGGGCGGCACCTGAGGGGGCAGCAGCAAGAGCTGCAGCGGATCTGCACTGGTGAGTGAGGGGAGCGGGCTGACAGCGGGGGCTGCTGGGGGGAGCTGCAAGCCCTGCCCCGGCTGCGGAGGGCTCTGCTCCCGTGGGCAGAGCACACGGAGATTTCAGGGCCACGTGGGCCATTCGTGGCCAGCAGCTTCGGGCTGATCCCCTTGCTCCCTTTGCTCCCTCCTGGCCATGGCAATAGCCGGCTTGGGATGGCACTTGCAGGGGGCTCTTCCTCGGCTCCCTGCAGCTCCAGCTTCTGACCGTGCCTCTGTTCCTCTCTCTCGCAGCCCTGGAAGACAAAACGAATGACGTCAGCCTCGCCGTCGGAAGCCTGGCAATTCAAACGCTGTGCCTCCTCAGGTCAGGAGAGCGGGCTCCCATCTCCAGGTTCCAGTGGCTCCAAAATCACCTGCGCAGGGCGTGGAAGACATGGCCCCGTCTGTCACAGCTCGGCTGCCTGCCCTGCCAGAGCTCTGTGGAGAGGTGATCCCAGAAGCTCTTTTTGTTGGGGCCACCTGAATCAGGTTTTATTTTGTTTTTCTTCAAGAATTTTCTTTTCATTGGTTTTTTTTTTTTTTCTTTTACCATGTAAATATAGACTATGTTAACATACACAGACTCCCAGCATTTTTCTTTTGCTGCCCAGGGTCCGTAGGGCATAGGGGAGGAGGGGGAAATGGGTGCTTGCGCTCAGCCAGCTGCCCAGGCGTGCAGTGGGCCAGGTGAAATGGCCAGAAGCCCCTTGGCCTTTGGTGGTTCTGCTGAAGCCTTTGTGCTGCCCAGAGAGCGGCTGGGCAGGGGCCGGAGCTGCGGGGATCCCTGCCAGAGCGGTGCCTGGAGATGGTCACAAGCCCTGTGCCAGGCAGGAAGCGCCAGCCGTGTCCTCCTGCCTGTGTGCTGCTGGCTGCCTTGCTGAGGGCTCCCAGGTGCCTCTGGATGGGGCTGCTCTGGAGCTGCTGTGGGGCTGCGGCGCTGCTGCCGGGTGGCTCGGCCAGGCTGGGGCAGCCCCTGAGGGGCTGGGGCGCTGGCAAGCCCCGGGCAATGGGCTGTCAGAGGCCACAAGCAGCCGCCTTGTTCCTGCCAGAGTTGACTTGCAAGACGCATCCTTGGCACTCTGCAACTAACAGCATCAGTGTTGTTGGAAACCCAAATGCAGAGAAATCTCAGACCTTTGGTCTTGTCAGCAAAGCTTAGAATTAAACACAGGATTTGATCTGAGACCTAGGAAAGGGCTCCCAAACTTAGGTGCTAGAAGCGAGAATGCGGATTTCTAGTCTATAGCAGCAACACGGGGAGAAAAGTTGAAGTGGAGGAAAGTTTAGAGTTTTCGAGTTCAAGATCTAGGAAGAAATCAAAGTAGTTACAATGCTAAACAAGAAGATTAGGATGCAGTGCTGTAGGTTTGTGTGTCATAGCATGATTGGCTAAGGAAGCTTACACTGTTAGCATGATGTGGGGACCCAGGAAATTCCTCTGGCTGCCCTGCAGGACTCGAGAGCCTGTCAGAGGGCTCAGAGACCTTGGCACAGAGCCCAAGACCCCCGTGCCTTTGATTTAGCACTTGGAAAAAACAATCACCAACCTTGTATGAAGAATGACCAGCCACAAAAAATGAAGTAGAATGATAGTGAATTTATCCCAGAGTGGAACAATAGATTTTGAGGGTTTTTAGAATGGGGCTTCAGGGGGCAAGATGGAGGAATCTGGGCATGTCCAGCCTTTCTCCTTCTTCTTCTTGGCCTCCATCTTCTGGTTGATGTTGGTACTTTGAGATTGGTCTAGAGTAGAAGCTCACTGTCTAACATAGATGATAGGGATTGGAAAGTAATTGTAAATATTGTACAGGTAGTTTTTAGTATAAAAAGATAACACCACCCCAGGGGAGGCAGAGTTCCTTAGACTGTCTTGCTGAGCAGACCTCGGCAGGACAGGAGAAAGAATTTTATAGATAAGATACAATAAACAACCTTGAGACTGAGAAATTAAGAGCTCTGACTCCTTCTTCAACCACCGGGCTGGGACAAGAGACTTTTTAACTTATCTCAGGGTCACTCTGACCAGCTAGAGACCCCGAGAGCATGAGCCCGTAAGATGAAATCTTGAAGACTGGGTCCAAAACATAAATACCCTTGTTGGCCATGTCTTCTTGGCCAAGAAATCCTTCAAAGCTCTTGTAACTACAAGTCTTGCGGCCCTGTGAGCCATGCGGTGGAGATGTGAGCCCAACTCAACCTTCCTGCCTATGTAGAAGAGAAAAAAAAGCAATGGCATCATCTAAAAAACTCAGAGATCCACTCTCTAGCTTGTTCCAAACCCCTTCCAATCCCCCAAAGTGTGATTTAGCTACAAATAGATGACAAGGACTCTTAGGGCTGCCTCTTTGACTCCAGAGCGGCTGCTTTAGAATCTTTCACATATCCCTGTGTAGTTAGGTGCCAGAAATGGATCATTTGAAGAAACTTTCCCAGCTGACTTGCATGGAGGCTTGTTTGAAGGGTGTTTGAATGGAAAGCCTCCCAGCAGAGGTCTGGGCTTTGGCCTAGCTGTGTCCCCTGCTGATTGTGAAGTGTGTCATCAGCTGAAGTGCTATCTGGGCTAAAAATATCATCCAGTCAATTGGACTTGCTCTTTTTGGCCTATAAAAGCTGGACCCACTTTTGGGGCAAATTTGGAGACCTCATCTATGGGTGGATGGACCACCTAGGATTTTCCCAGTTGTTGGGAATGGTTCTCCAGGTCCCTGGAGTAAAACGGGGCTGCCCAGCAACTGCGCATCTGCAAGATGACAAACAATTGTCTTGGTTTGAAGAGAGAGGTGTCTGCTAAGGAAGGCAGAAGTCTTCTCTGAAATGTTAAATGTAAATCCCCTGCCTTCAAATGATTCTCATTTAGAAATTCAAATGCTCTCAGGGAAAGATATGGGGATAGGCCTGAGCCCGCAGAGCAGGGCGGCCTTTGCTTATGGTCTGAGCCCTTCCTAAAGATCCTGTCAGGCTGTCTTAGACACCTGGGGCCAGGGATTCCTTCCAAGCTGGGCCACTTTGGCTGGCCCGGGGCCAGCCCCAGGGCAGGAGGCAGTGTGTGCAAGGCCCCTGGCTGGCACGCTGCAGCACGGTCACCGTGCCATGGAACGGAACCCGGTCACCAAGGTCCCTTTGTGACACGTGGGAAATAGAAGCTTGCCCGGGTGCTGGGAACAGGCAACGGGGCACAACGGGACAGAGCAGTGCTGTGAGGAGCCCCCACACAGCGCACTCATTCCCGTCTGACCAGAAGCTTTTCTGCAGCCTTGTTCCTGCAGCTGAGCTCGAGGCCAGAGCACAGGACTCAGTGACCCGTGGCCTTCCGAGGCTTCTATTCTGCAGCTGCCCTCAAGGGCAGAGCGTGGGACTTGGTGCCCCAGAGCTTTCCCAAGGCGTCTCTCCTGCAAGTAGCTCCTGTCACAGACATGGAGCAGAGACCCCCGAGAGTGGCCAAGATGGCCTGGATGGAGGAGGAGGAGGAAGAAGAAGGACCTGGAGCAGCCCCAGCACAGGAGACTGAAGAGGTGGTGCCCTTCCATCCACCGCAGGAGGGTGAGTGGCAGAGCTGGGTTGCAGGGCTGGAGCCTGCAGCCAACTTGGCCCCATGCCATGCCATGCCATGCCATGCCATGCCATGCCATGCCATGCCATGCCATGCCATGCCATGCCATGCCATGCCATGCCATGCCATGCCATGCCATGCCATCCCCTGGGGAAATGGCCATGGACAGGTGGGAAGAGGGGCCGGGCAGACATCCCACAGCTCCCTTGCTCCATCCCCCTGGGGCATCCCAGGGCTCTCCCTGCCTGGGGAGCGCAGGGCTGGGCTGTGTTCTCCGGCCTCTCCCGCAGCCCCTCAGCTCTGGCTGCGCTCCCTCTTTGCCAGATGAAGCTGTGGAGCGCACACAAGAGCAGGAATCCAGCCGTGGCCGCTTCCACAGAACAGCGCAGGTACCTGCAGCCACCTCCACCTGGGCTGGGCCTGCTGTCCCTGCTCAGCCCAGCACCGTGTGTGCAGCACGCCATGCAACATCCCCGGCTTCTTGCCCTTCTCCTACAGCTCGTTTGCAACTTCATCCGGAGCATTCGGCAGGAGACCCGCACCATGGGCACTGGGCTCAGAGCTCACTGCGAGCTCCTCAAGCATGAGACCAGTGCCGCCCTGCTGGATTTGCTCCTGGAGAAGGGTGTTGCCAGGCCAGAACAAGTAAGCAGCCTGGGGCCAGGCTTCAATTCCCCCATGCGTCACGTGGCTTCCCCAGCCACGCCTGCTGGTCCCTCAGAGCCTTTGAGGCCATGGCAGTGCACTTCTCTGGGGAGCCTGGGGACATTGCTCTCTCTGGCAGCTTTCCAAGTCTCCCAGTGCCTCCTGCAGGTGCCTGCCTTGGTGAGGTACATTCACCGATGGCTCCTGGCCAACGATTCTGCCGAGCACAGGCTGGACAAGGCCCTGCTGAAACTCACCAAAGCACACCCGGCTGACGCAGTCGTGACGCTCCTGCGTGTGGCCCCGTCCTGTGACAGGTATGGGGCCCACCTGCCCAGAGGGCTCAGGCCTCCCAAGCCCATCACCCTGTACTGCCTGGCCCAGCTGTCTGAGCAACAGAGAGTTCCAGAACCCTCTGGCTGCTGCCTTTCCCAGCCCTGGCATGTCAGCCCCTGAGCCTGCTGCCATGCTGCCTTGCTGCCCCTCAGGGCCTGTCCTCACAGAGCTGGGCTGCTTGGCTGCTGCCAGCAAGGGCCACTGGGCAGAGGCAGAGCCGGCGGTCAGCCCGGGCCCCTAGGGATGCCCAGGCCACGATGCTGTGTCTGAGACCCCCCATGAGACAGAGCTCTAACCCTGCAGAGCTGCCATCTCCATGTGGAAGACCATCATGTGCTCGTCCAGGACTGCCGAGCCAGTGCAGCTGATCCTCCTGGATGTGCTAGGGAGCTGGCCAGAGTACAGCACGTGCACCTCAGATGGGGACAAAACGGCTGTCTTTGCCCTGGCTGTGAGTTTCCGCAACTGGCCTTTGCTGGCCCCAAGGCCACCTCTCCAGCAGCTCTCCATCCTCCTTCCCCCACTGCATCTGCCTGCCTCAGGCGCTGGCCAGAAACCTGGCCCAGGGGCAGCTTCAGGCCCACCAGGCCCCGCGCTCCCCCTGCCTCTCTCCGGGCCTCTCCCTGCCACGCTCGGGCCCTGCCACATGGACACCTCGGCACTGAGCGCTGTCTCGGGGGCCTTTGTCCTTTGCAGGCAACCGTGGTGATGTGGAAGATCCTCCAGGAGTCCTCTGTCCCACGTGTAGTGAGGCCATATTTCCCCCGCCTTTTTGTTCATCTGCTCTTCCAAGTGTTCTCCAGCACAGAAGAGATGCCACAGGAGGTCCAAACCTTCTGGAAGGATTGCCTGGAAGAGCACGGTCTTGCCACCAGCCCCAACAGGTGCTCCATCCCACTCCTCCTGTCCTTGACACGTGGCCTGCAAAGGAGCCAGTGCTGCCAGTGTGACCCGGGCTTTGCTGTGCACACAGGTTTGCAGTGCAGACTCTGAAGTCCCTGCTCTGCCAAAAGCACTACAAGGATGTGGTGGTGTCAGTGGAACGCAAGCGTGGCTGGGACACGCTGCTCTGTGCTGACACCCGCCACTATGCTGTGGGTCTGCTGGCCAGGTGAGACTCTCTTTCTCCCCATTGATCCTGCCATTTGTGCTCTGTGCCCGAGCTGTCCCACACATTCCCCAAGGCCCTGGGACACACTGAGGGACGGCTAACGACACACTGAGGGACGGCCAAGCAGACTGGAAAAGGCTGGGAAGGGAGAGAGCACAGGAGGAGACACCTCCTAAAGGGCCCAGGTCCCCTTGCAGGGTGGTGGTAAAAGACCACCAGGCTCTGTAAGCCTGTCCTTGGAGAGATTTGCTCAGCTTCCTGCTCCCTTTTTTGCCCTCCTAGAGAGATGCGCCATGCTTGTCATCGCTTGTGTTCCAGTATTGCACTCCACCTCCTCTGGCTGCTCAGCACACAGGAGCCACACTGGGATCTGCCTGCCCTGGCATTCCTTGTGGAGGTGAGCCGGGTGTCCAGCGCTGCCTGGCTGAGCAGCCTCCCAGCTCTCTGCCCTCTCGTGGCAGCAGCCGCCTGGGACGGTGCCCGCACCCTGTGCTGCTGCTGCTGCTGCTGCGTCCTGGGCCCAGCCCTGTGCGGCTGCGGGCTCCTGCCGGCCGGCTCCCCCGTCACTGGCCTGTGCCTTTCAGGTCCTCGTGTGCCTGGATTCTAATGAATGTGGCGACAGTGTTGTGAAGGTCTCTTCAAGGTACCTGCAGAGCGAGTGCAGGGAGAGGCGTCGCCTGGCGCTCAGGGCCCTTCTCGAGCTCATTGATGATCCCTCAATGGTGAGAAGGGGGCAGTGGCTGAAGCTGCGCTGGGAACTCAGTCACTTGGCCTGACCTGGGCTTTGGGCACTGGGGCAGCTGCTCCCAGCTCTCCTGCCTCCTGCTTCAGCTGCCCCAGTGCTTCAGGACAGTCCTTTGGCCTCTGGGCCCTGTGGCAGTAGGGTGGGACTTCACAGACTTGTGTTCCGCACAGGCCGAAAGAATGTGGAGCTTGACCAAAAGCCTCATGCACCTACTGGGGGACAATGATGCAGAGATAGCTGGGATGACACTCATCACACTCAGCTTTATACTCCTGCACAAACACATTCTGCTGTCAACCCCCATTGCCATGCAGCTGGCTGAGGCACTCCTGCCACTCTTTGACCACGTAAGGCTCCGTGCCCCCAGCTACAGCCACTGGCTGCTGCCTGGAAACTGTGTGCCCTGTGCATTTCCAGCCCTGTGCCCAGGGCGCCCTGGAGGAGCCAATGCTCAAGTGTTTTTTCTTGTTTTTTTCATCTAGGATAATAGCCAGGTACAGCTGCTCTCCATAAAACTCTTCCGAGACATGATGGAGTATTTGGAAGAGAGAGAAAAACCTTTGGAAAGCCCTGTGCAACAGAGCCTGCTTCCACTCTTCTTCCACTGCAATGATGAGAATCAGCATGTGGCAGAGGTGAGGACTCCTGGGCTGCTGCTGTCCGCCTGGCAGGGGGCTCGGCTGCCTCCTGCCCTGCGCCTGCTGGACCGCAGCCTCCTCCAGGCCATGGCAGGGGGAGGCGGGACCCGTGCCCTGGGCTGCGGGGCCATCTCTGCGTCTCTGCTGCTCTCCAGGCTTCTCGGGAAACGCTGCTTTATGCGGTCAAGTTCATGAAGAGGAGGGATCTCAAAAAGCTGCTGAAGGAGCAGAAACTGTGGAAGTTCAGCAAGTGCCTGGTAAGGACGGCCCGGAATCCCCAACTCAGCCAGGAGAAGGCCCCTGAGGGCGGTGCTCAGTGTGCGAGCCGGGCAGCTGTGCCCCTGCGCGCTGCTGCAGCCAGAGGCCGCGCGGGCTCTTCTCCAGGCTCCCGTGGGCCCGAGCCGGGTGCCCATGGAGCCCCGGCCCGGCGGGGCTGCGAGGCAGGGGCGGCACCGCGGCTCCCCGGGCAGCAGCCGGCCCCTTCCCCCTCCCTTCAGGAGCCCGGCGCCAGCGGCTGCTGGCCGCGCCTCGGGGCTGTGCGGGCAGGGGAGCCCGGGGCGGGGCGCAGGCAGCGCCCGGCCCAGGGGCTGAGCCCGCGCCAACCCTTCCCTCCTGCCGCTCTCTGCAGCTGGCAGAGGACAGGAGCAGAGCGGCCGAGCACCTGCGCCGGGCCCTGCGCTACCTGGAGAGCCCACAGGAGCCCCTGCGAGAGGCGGCCATCAGGTTCATGGGTGAGTTACAAGCCCGGGCTCCCTCCCCAGCCCGCCGCAGCTCGGCCCCAGCCCCGCCTGTTGCCCCGACAGCGGCAGCCGGGCCCGGCGCCGTGGAGCCCCGCCTGGCCTGGGCATTGCTGCTGCCGCCCTCTGACAGCCGTGCCCTGGGGCGACAGCGCGCTGCATGGGCTGAGCTGAGCGCTGCCGGGCCAGCAGGCCGTGTGGCCACAGCGCCGGCAGCGCTGCTGGCAGGGAGCTGTGCCGCTGGGGCCGTGACAGACTCTGTGTTCACAGGCATGGCCGGGCGGCACCTGAGGGGGCAGCAGCAAGAGCTGCAGCGGATCTGCACTGGTGAGTGAGGGGAGCGGGCTGACAGCGGGGGCTGCTGGGGGGAGCTGCAAGCCCTGCCCCGGCTGCGGAGGGCTCTGCTCCCGTGGGCAGAGCACACGGAGATTTCAGGGCCACGTGGGCCATTCGTGGCCAGCAGCTTCGGGCTGATCCCCTTGCTCCCTTTGCTCCCTCCTGGCCATGGCAATAGCCGGCTTGGGATGGCACTTGCAGGGGGCTCTTCCTCGGCTCCCTGCAGCTCCAGCTTCTGACCGTGCCTCTGTTCCTCTCTCTCGCAGCCCTGGAAGACAAAACGAATGACGTCAGCCTCGCCGTCGGAAGCCTGGCAATTCAAACGCTGTGCCTCCTCAGGTCAGGAGAGCGGGCTCCCATCTCCAGGTTCCAGTGGCTCCAAAATCACCTGCGCAGGGCGTGGAAGACATGGCCCCGTCTGTCACAGCTCGGCTGCCTGCCCTGCCAGAGCTCTGTGGAGAGGTGATCCCAGAAGCTCTTTTTGTTGGGGCCACCTGAATCAGGTTTTATTTTGTTTTTCTTCAAGAATTTTCTTTTCATTGGTTTTTTTTTTTTTCTTTTACCATGTAAATATAGACTATGTTAACATACACAGACTCCCAGCATTTTTCTTTTGCTGCCCAGGGTCCGTAGGGCATAGGGGAGGAGGGGGAAATGGGTGCTTGCGCTCAGCCAGCTGCCCAGGCGTGCAGTGGGCCAGGTGAAATGGCCAGAAGCCCCTTGGCCTTTGGTGGTTCTGCTGAAGCCTTTGTGCTGCCCAGAGAGCGGCTGGGCAGGGGCCGGAGCTGCGGGGATCCCTGCCAGAGCGGTGCCTGGAGATGGTCACAAGCCCTGTGCCAGGCAGGAAGCGCCAGCCGTGTCCTCCTGCCCGTGTGCTGCTGGCTGCCTTGCTGAGGGCTCCCAGGTGCCTCTGGATGGGGCTGCTCTGGAGCTGCTGTGGGGCTGCGGCGCTGCTGCCGGGCGGCTCGGCCAGGCTGGGGCAGCCCCTGAGGGGCTGGGGCGCTGGCAAGCCCCGGGCAATGGGCTGTCAGAGGCCACAAGCAGCCGCCTTGTTCCTGCCAGAGTTGACTTGCAAGACGCATCCTTGGCACTCTGCAACTAACAGCATCAGTGTTGTTGGAAACCCAAATGCAGAGAAATCTCAGACCTTTGGTCTTGTCAGCAAAGCTTAGAATTAAACACAGGATTTGATCTGAGACCTAGGAAAGGACTCCCAAACTTAGGTGCTAGAAGCGAGAATGCGGATTTCTAGTCTATAGCAGCAACACGGGGAGAAAAGTTGAAGTGGAGGAAAGTTTAGAGTTTTCGAGTTCAAGATCTAGGAAGAAATCAAAGTAGTTACAATGCTAAACAAGAAGATTAGGATGCAGTGCTGTAGGTTTGTGTGTCATAGCATGATTGGCTAAGGAAGCTTACACTGTTAGCATGATGTGGGGACCCAGGAAATTCCTCTGGCTGCCCTGCAGGACTCGAGAGCCTGTCAGAGGGCTCAGAGACCTTGGCACAGAGCCCAAGACCCCCGTGCCTTTGATTTAGCACTTGGAAAAAACAATCACCAACCTTGTATGAAGAATGACCAGCCACAAAAAATGAAGTAGAATGATAGTGAATTTATCCCAGAGTGGAACAATAGATTTTGAGGGTTTTTAGAATGGGGCTTCAGGGGGCAAGATGGAGGAATCTGGGCATGTCCAGCCTTTCTCCTTCTTCTTCTTGGCCTCCATCTTCTGGTTGATGTTGGTACTTTGAGATTGGTCTAGAGTAGAAGCTCACTGTCTAACATAGATGATAGGGATTGGAAAGTAATTGTAAATATTGTACAGGTAGTTTTTAGTATAAAAAGATAACACCACCCCAGGGGAGGCAGAGTTCCTTAGACTGTCTTGCTGAGCAGACCTCGGCAGGACAGGAGAAAGAATTTTATAGATAAGATACAATAAACAACCTTGAGACTGAGAAATTAAGAGCTCTGACTCCTTCTTCAACCACCGGGCTGGGACAAGAGACTTTTTAACTTATCTCAGGGTCACTCTGACCAGCTAGAGACCCCGAGAGCATGAGCCCGTAAGATGAAATCTTGAAGACTGGGTCCAAAACATAAATACCCTTGTTGGCCATGTCTTCTTGGCCAAGAAATCCTTCAAAGCTCTTGTAACTACAAGTCTTGCGGCCCTGTGAGCCATGCGGTGGAGATGTGAGCCCAACTCAACCTTCCTGCCTATGTAGAAGAGAAAAAAAAGCAATGGCATCATCTAAAAAACTCAGAGATCCACTCTCTAGCTTGTTCCAAACCCCTTCCAATCCCCCAAAGTGTGATTTAGCTACAAATAGATGACAAGGACTCTTAGGGCTGCCTCTTTGACTCCAGAGCGGCTGCTTTAGAATCTTTCACATATCCCTGTGTAGTTAGGTGCCAGAAATGGATCATTTGAAGAAACTTTCCCAGCTGACTTGCATGGAGGCTTGTTTGAAGGGTGTTTGAATGGAAAGCCTCCCAGCAGAGGTCTGGGCTTTGGCCTAGCTGTGTCCCCTGCTGATTGTGAAGTGTGTCATCAGCTGAAGTGCTATCTGGGCTAAAAATATCATCCAGTCAATTGGACTTGCTCTTTTTGGCCTATAAAAGCTGGACCCACTTTTGGGGCAAATTTGGAGACCTCATCTATGGGTGGATGGACCACCTAGGATTTTCCCAGTTGTTGGGAATGGTTCTCCAGGTCCCTGGAGTAAAACGGGGCTGCCCAGCAACTGCGCATCTGCAAGATGACAAACAATTGTCTTGGTTTGAAGAGAGAGGTGTCTGCTAAGGAAGGCAGAAGTCTTCTCTGAAATGTTAAATGTAAATCCCCTGCCTTCAAATGATTCTCATTTAGAAATTCAAATGCTCTCAGGGAAAGATATGGGGATAGGCCTGAGCCCGCAGAGCAGGGCGGCCTTTGCTTATGGTCTGAGCCCTTCCTAAAGATCCTGTCAGGCTGTCTTAGACACCTGGGGCCAGGGATTCCTTCCAAGCTGGGCCACTTTGGCTGGCCCGGGGCCAGCCCCAGGGCAGGAGGCAGTGTGTGCAAGGCCCCTGGCTGGCACGCTGCAGCACGGTCACCGTGCCATGGAACGGAACCCGGTCACCAAGGTCCCTTTGTGACACGTGGGAAATAGAAGCTTGCCCGGGTGCTGGGAACAGGCAACGGGGCACAACGGGACAGAGCAGTGCTGTGAGGAGCCCCCACACAGCGCACTCATTCCCGTCTGACCAGAAGCTTTTCTGCAGCCTTGTTCCTGCAGCTGAGCTCGAGGCCAGAGCACAGGACTCGGTGACCCGTGGCCTTCCGAGGCTTCTATTCTGCAGCTGCCCTCAAGGGCAGAGCGTGGGACTTGGTGCCCCAGAGCTTTCCCAAGGCGTCTCTCCTGCAAGTAGCTCCTGTCACAGACATGGAGCAGAGACCCCCGAGAGTGGCCAAGATGGCCTGGATGGAGGAGGAGGAGGAAGAAGAAGGACCTGGAGCAGCCCCAGCACAGGAGACTGAAGAGGTGGTGCCCTTCCATCCACCGCAGGAGGGTGAGTGGCAGAGCTGGGTTGCAGGGCTGGAGCCTGCAGCCAACTTGGCCCCATGCCATGCCATGCCATGCCATGCCATGCCATGCCATGCCATGCCATGCCATGCCATGCCATGCCATGCCATGCCATGCCATGCCATGCCATGCCATGCCATCCCCTGGGGAAATGGCCATGGACAGGTGGGAAGAGGGGCCGGGCAGACACCCCACAGCTCCCTTGCTCCATCCCCCTGGGGCATCCCAGGGCTCTCCCTGCCTGGGGAGCGCAGGGCTGGGCTGTGTTCTCCGGCCTCTCCCGCAGCCCCTCAGCTCTGGCTGCGCTCCCTCTTTGCCAGATGAAGCTGTGGAGCGCACACAAGAGCAGGAATCCAGCCGTGGCCGCTTCCACAGAACAGCGCAGGTACCTGCAGCCACCTCCACCTGGGCTGGGCCTGCTGTCCCTGCTCAGCCCAGCACCGTGTGTGCAGCACGCCATGCAACATCCCCGGCTTCTTGCCCTTCTCCTACAGCTCGTTTGCAACTTCATCCGGAGCATTCGGCAGGAGACCCGCACCATGGGCACTGGGCTCAGAGCTCACTGCGAGCTCCTCAAGCATGAGACCAGTGCCGCCCTGCTGGATTTGCTCCTGGAGAAGGGTGTTGCCAGGCCAGAACAAGTAAGCAGCCTGGGGCCAGGCTTCAATTCCCCCATGCGTCACGTGGCTTCCCCAGCCACGCCTGCTGGTCCCTCAGAGCCTTTGAGGCCATGGCAGTGCACTTCTCTGGGGAGCCTGGGGACATTGCTCTCTCTGGCAGCTTTCCAATCTCCCCGTGCCTCCTGCAGGTGCCTGCCTTGGTGAGGTACATTCACCGATGGCTCCTGGCCAACGATTCTGCCGAGCACAGGCTGGACAAGGCCCTGCTGAAACTCACCAAAGCACACCCGGCTGACGCAGTCGTGACGCTCCTGCGTGTGGCCCCGTCCTGTGACAGGTATGGGGCCCACCTGCCCAGAGGGCTCAGGCCTCCCAAGCCCATCACCCTGTACTGCCTGGCCCAGCTGTCTGAGCAACAGAGAGTTCCAGAACCCTCTGGCTGCTGCCTTTCCCAGCCCTGGCATGTCAGCCCCTGAGCCTGCTGCCATGCTGCCTTGCTGCCCCTCAGGGCCTGTCCTCACAGAGCTGGGCTGCTTGGCTGCTGCCAGCAAGGGCCACTGGGCAGAGGCAGAGCCGGCGGTCAGCCCGGGCCCCTAGGGATGCCCAGGCCACGATGCTGTGTCTGAGACCCCCCATGAGACAGAGCTCTAACCCTGCAGAGCTGCCATCTCCATGTGGAAGACCATCATGTGCTCGTCCAGGACTGCCGAGCCAGTGCAGCTGATCCTCCTGGATGTGCTAGGGAGCTGGCCAGAGTACAGCACGTGCACCTCAGATGGGGACAAAACGGCTGTCTTTGCCCTGGCTGTGAGTTTCCGCAACTGGCCTTTGCTGGCCCCAAGGCCACCTCTCCAGCAGCTCTCCATCCTCCTTCCCCCACTGCATCTGCCTGCCTCAGGCGCTGGCCAGAAACCTGGCCCAGGGGCAGCTTCAGGCCCACCAGGCCCCGCGCTCCCCCTGCCTCTCTCCGGGCCTCTCCCTGCCACGCTCGGGCCCTGCCACATGGACACCTCGGCACTGAGCGCTGTCTCGGGGGCCTTTGTCCTTTGCAGGCAACCGTGGTGATGTGGAAGATCCTCCAGGAGTCCTCTGTCCCACGTGTAGTGAGGCCATATTTCCCCCGCCTTTTTGTTCATCTGCTCTTCCAAGTGTTCTCCAGCACAGAAGAGATGCCACAGGAGGTCCAAACCTTCTGGAAGGATTGCCTGGAAGAGCACGGTCTTGCCACCAGCCCCAACAGGTGCTCCATCCCACTCCTCCTGTCCTTGACACGTGGCCTGCAAAGGAGCCAGTGCTGCCAGTGTGACCCGGGCTTTGCTGTGCACACAGGTTTGCAGTGCAGACTCTGAAGTCCCTGCTCTGCCAAAAGCACTACAAGGATGTGGTGGTGTCAGTGGAACGCAAGCGTGGCTGGGACACGCTGCTCTGTGCTGACACCCGCCACTATGCTGTGGGTCTGCTGGCCAGGTGAGACTCTCTTTCTCCCCATTGATCCTGCCATTTGTGCTCTGTGCCCGAGCTGTCCCACACATGCCCCAAGGCCCTGGGACACACTGAGGGACGGCTAACGACACACTGAGGGACGGCCAAGCAGACTGGAAAAGGCTGGGAAGGGAGAGAGCACAGGAGGAGACACCTCCTAAAGGGCCCAGGTCCCCTTGCAGGGTGGTGGTAAAAGACCACCAGGCTCTGTAAGCCTGTCCTTGGAGAGATTTGCTCAGCTTCCTGCTCCCTTTTTTGCCCTCCTAGAGAGATGCGCCATGCTTGTCATCGCTTGTGTTCCAGTATTGCACTCCACCTCCTCTGGCTGCTCAGCACACAGGAGCCACACTGGGATCTGCCTGCCCTGGCATTCCTTGTGGAGGTGAGCCGGGTGTCCAGCGCTGCCTGGCTGAGCAGCCTCCCAGCTCTCTGCCCTCTCGTGGCAGCAGCCGCCTGGGACGGTGCCCGCACCCTGTGCTGCTGCTGCTGCTGCTGCGTCCTGGGCCCAGCCCTGTGCGGCTGCGGGCTCCTGCCGGCCGGCTCCCCCGTCACTGGCCTGTGCCTTTCAGGTCCTCGTGTGCCTGGATTCTAATGAATGTGGCGACAGTGTTGTGAAGGTCTCTTCAAGGTACCTGCAGAGCGAGTGCAGGGAGAGGCGTCGCCTGGCGCTCAGGGCCCTTCTCGAGCTCATTGATGATCCCTCAATGGTGAGAAGGGGGCAGTGGCTGAAGCTGCGCTGGGAACTCAGTCACTTGGCCTGACCTGGGCTTTGGGCACTGGGGCAGCTGCTCCCAGCTCTCCTGCCTCCTGCTTCAGCTGCCCCAGTGCTTCAGGACAGTCCTTTGGCCTCTGGGCCCTGTGGCAGTAGGGTGGGACTTCACAGACTTGTGTTCCGCACAGGCCGAAAGAATGTGGAGCTTGACCAAAAGCCTCATGCACCTACTGGGGGACAATGATGCAGAGATAGCTGGGATGACACTCATCACACTCAGCTTTATACTCCTGCACAAACACATTCTGCTGTCAACCCCCATTGCCATGCAGCTGGCTGAGGCACTCCTGCCACTCTTTGACCACGTAAGGCTCCGTGCCCCCAGCTACAGCCACTGGCTGCTGCCTGGAAACTGTGTGCCCTGTGCATTTCCAGCCCTGTGCCCAGGGCGCCCTGGAGGAGCCAATGCTCAAGTGTTTTTTCTTGTTTTTTTCATCTAGGATAATAGCCAGGTACAGCTGCTCTCCATAAAACTCTTCCGAGACATGATGGAGTATTTGGAAGAGAGAGAAAAACCTTTGGAAAGCCCTGTGCAACAGAGCCTGCTTCCACTCTTCTTCCACTGCAATGATGAGAATCAGCATGTGGCAGAGGTGAGGACTCCTGGGCTGCTGCTGTCCGCCTGGCAGGGGGCTCGGCTGCCTCCTGCCCTGCGCCTGCTGGACCGCAGCCTCCTCCAGGCCATGGCAGGGGGAGGCGGGACCCGTGCCCTGGGCTGCGGGGCCATCTCTGCGTCTCTGCTGCTCTCCAGGCTTCTCGGGAAACGCTGCTTTATGCGGTCAAGTTCATGAAGAGGAGGGATCTCAAAAAGCTGCTGAAGGAGCAGAAACTGTGGAAGTTCAGCAAGTGCCTGGTAAGGACGGCCCGGAATCCCCAACTCAGCCAGGAGAAGGCCCCTGAGGGCGGTGCTCAGTGTGCGAGCCGGGCAGCTGTGCCCCTGCGCGCTGCTGCAGCCAGAGGCCGCGCGGGCTCTTCTCCAGGCTCCCGTGGGCCCGAGCCGGGTGCCCATGGAGCCCCGGCCCGGCGGGGCTGCGAGGCAGGGGCGGCACCGCGGCTCCCCGGGCAGCAGCCGGCCCCTTCCCCCTCCCCTCGGGAGCCCGGCGCCAGCGGCTGCTGGCCGCGCCTCGGGGCTGTGCGGGCAGGGGAGCCCGGGGCGGGGCGCAGGCAGCGCCCGGCCCAGGGGCTGAGCCCGCGCCAACCCTTCCCTCCTGCCGCTCTCTGCAGCTGGCAGAGGACAGGAGCAGAGCGGCCGAGCACCTGCGCCGGGCCCTGCGCTACCTGGAGAGCCCACAGGAGCCCCTGCGAGAGGCGGCCATCAGGTTCATGGGTGAGTTACAAGCCCGGGCTCCCTCCCCAGCCCGCCGCAGCTCGGCCCCAGCCCCGCCTGTTGCCCCGACAGCGGCAGCCGGGCCCGGCGCCGTGGAGCCCCGCCTGGCCTGGGCATTGCTGCTGCCGCCCTCTGACAGCCGTGCCCTGGGGCGACAGCGCGCTGCATGGGCTGAGCTGAGCGCTGCCGGGCCAGCAGCCCGTGTGGCCACAGCGCCGGCAGCGCTGCTGGCAGGGAGCTGAGCCGCTGGGGCCGTGACAGACTCTGTGTTCACAGGCATGGCCGGGCGGCACCTGAGGGGGCAGCAGCAAGAGCTGCAGCGGATCTGCACTGGTGAGTGAGGGGAGCGGGCTGACAGCGGGGGCTGCTGGGGGGAGCTGCAAGCCCTGCCCCGGCTGCGGAGGGCTCTGCTCCCGTGGGCAGAGCACACGGAGATTTCAGGGCCACGTGGGCCATTCGTGGCCAGCAGCTTCGGGCTGATCCCCTTGCTCCCTTTGCTCCCTCCTGGCCATGGCAATAGCCGGCTTGGGATGGCACTTGCAGGGGGCTCTTCCTCGGCTCCCTGCAGCTCCAGCTTCTGACCGTGCCTCTGTTCCTCTCTCTCGCAGCCCTGGAAGACAAAACGAATGACGTCAGCCTCGCCGTCGGAAGCCTGGCAATTCAAACGCTGTGCCTCCTCAGGTCAGGAGAGCGGGCTCCCATCTCCAGGTTCCAGTGGCTCCAAAATCACCTGCGCAGGGCGTGGAAGACATGGCCCCGTCTGTCACAGCTCGGCTGCCTGCCCTGCCAGAGCTCTGTGGAGAGGTGATCCCAGAAGCTCTTTTTGTTGGGGCCACCTGAATCAGGTTTTATTTTGTTTTTCTTCAAGAATTTTCTTTTCATTGGTTTTTTTTTTTTTCTTTTACCATGTAAATATAGACTATGTTAACATACACAGACTCCCAGCATTTTTCTTTTGCTGCCCAGGGTCCGTAGGGCATAGGGGAGGAGGGGGAAATGGGTGCTTGCGCTCAGCCAGCTGCCCAGGCGTGCAGTGGGCCAGGTGAAATGGCCAGAAGCCCCTTGGCCTTTGGTGGTTCTGCTGAAGCCTTTGTGCTGCCCAGAGAGCGGCTGGGCAGGGGCCGGAGCTGCGGGGATCCCTGCCAGAGCGGTGCCTGGAGATGGTCACAAGCCCTGTGCCAGGCAGGAAGCGCCAGCCGTGTCCTCCTGCCCGTGTGCTGCTGGCTGCCTTGCTGAGGGCTCCCAGGTGCCTCTGGATGGGGCTGCTCTGGAGCTGCTGTGGGGCTGCGGCGCTGCTGCCGGGCGGCTCGGCCAGGCTGGGGCAGCCCCTGAGGGGCTGGGGCGCTGGCAAGCCCCGGGCAATGGGCTGTCAGAGGCCACAAGCAGCCGCCTTGTTCCTGCCAGAGTTGACTTGCAAGACGCATCCTTGGCACTCTGCAACTAACAGCATCAGTGTTGTTGGAAACCCAAATGCAGAGAAATCTCAGACCTTTGGTCTTGTCAGCAAAGCTTAGAATTAAACACAGGATTTGATCTGAGACCTAGGAAAGGGCTCCCAAACTTAGGTGCTAGAAGCGAGAATGCGGATTTCTAGTCTATAGCAGCAACACGGGGAGAAAAGTTGAAGTGGAGGAAAGTTTAGAGTTTTCGAGTTCAAGATCTAGGAAGAAATCAAAGTAGTTACAATGCTAAACAAGAAGATTAGGATGCAGTGCTGTAGGTTTGTGTGTCATAGCATGATTGGCTAAGGAAGCTTACACTGTTAGCATGATGTGGGGACCCAGGAAATTCCTCTGGCTGCCCTGCAGGACTCGAGAGCCTGTCAGAGGGCTCAGAGACCTTGGCACAGAGCCCAAGACCCCCGTGCCTTTGATTTAGCACTTGGAAAAAACAATCACCAACCTTGTATGAAGAATGACCAGCCACAAAAAATGAAGTAGAATGATAGTGAATTTATCCCAGAGTGGAACAATAGATTTTGAGGGTTTTTAGAATGGGGCTTCAGGGGGCAAGAGGGAGGAATCTGGGCATGTCCAGCCTTTCTCCTTCTTCTTCTTGGCCTCCATCTTCTGGTTGATGTTGGTACTTTGAGATTGGTCTAGAGTAGAAGCTCACTGTCTAACATAGATGATAGGGATTGGAAAGTAATTGTAAATATTGTACAGGTAGTTTTTAGTATAAAAAGATAACACCACCCCAGGGGAGGCAGAGTTCCTTAGACTGTCTTGCTGAGCAGACCTCGGCAGGACAGGAGAAAGAATTTTATAGATAAGATACAATAAACAACCTTGAGACTGAGAAATTAAGAGCTCTGACTCCTTCTTCAACCACCGGGCTGGGACAAGAGACTTTTTAACTTATCTCAGGGTCACTCTGACCAGCTAGAGACCCCGAGAGCATGAGCCCGTAAGATGAAATCTTGAAGACTGGGTCCAAAACATAAATACCCTTGTTGGCCATGTCTTCTTGGCCAAGAAATCCTTCAAAGCTCTTGTAACTACAAGTCTTGCGGCCCTGTGAGCCATGCGGTGGAGATGTGAGCCCAACTCAACCTTCCTGCCTATGTAGAAGAGAAAAAAAAGCAATGGCATCATCTAAAAAACTCAGAGATCCACTCTCTAGCTTGTTCCAAACCCCTTCCAATCCCCCAAAGTGTGATTTAGCTACAAATAGATGACAAGGACTCTTAGGGCTGCCTCTTTGACTCCAGAGCGGCTGCTTTAGAATCTTTCACATATCCCTGTGTAGTTAGGTGCCAGAAATGGATCATTTGAAGAAACTTTCCCAGCTGACTTGCATGGAGGCTTGTTTGAAGGGTGTTTGAATGGAAAGCCTCCCAGCAGAGGTCTGGGCTTTGGCCTAGCTGTGTCCCCTGCTGATTGTGAAGTGTGTCATCAGCTGAAGTGCTATCTGGGCTAAAAATATCATCCAGTCAATTGGACTTGCTCTTTTTGGCCTATAAAAGCTGGACCCACTTTTGGGGCAAATTTGGAGACCTCATCTATGGGTGGATGGACCACCTAGGATTTTCCCAGTTGTTGGGAATGGTTCTCCAGGTCCCTGGAGTAAAACGGGGCTGCCCAGCAACTGCGCATCTGCAAGATGACAAACAATTGTCTTGGTTTGAAGAGAGAGGTGTCTGCTAAGGAAGGCAGAAGTCTTCTCTGAAATGTTAAATGTAAATCCCCTGCCTTCAAATGATTCTCATTTAGAAATTCAAATGCTCTCAGGGAAAGATATGGGGATAGGCCTGAGCCCGCAGAGCAGGGCGGCCTTTGCTTATGGTCTGAGCCCTTCCTAAAGATCCTGTCAGGCTGTCTTAGACACCTGGGGCCAGGGATTCCTTCCAAGCTGGGCCACTTTGGCTGGCCCGGGGCCAGCCCCAGGGCAGGAGGCAGTGTGTGCAAGGCCCCTGGCTGGCACGCTGCAGCACGGTCACCGTGCCATGGAACGGAACCCGGTCACCAAGGTCCCTTTGTGACACGTGGGAAATAGAAGCTTGCCCGGGTGCTGGGAACAGGCAACGGGGCACAACGGGACAGAGCAGTGCTGTGAGGAGCCCCCACACAGCGCACTCATTCCCGTCTGACCAGAAGCTTTTCTGCAGCCTTGTTCCTGCAGCTGAGCTCGAGGCCAGAGCACAGGACTCGGTGACCCGTGGCCTTCCGAGGCTTCTATTCTGCAGCTGCCCTCAAGGGCAGAGCGTGGGACTTGGTGCCCCAGAGCTTTCCCAAGGCGTCTCTCCTGCAAGTAGCTCCTGTCACAGACATGGAGCAGAGACCCCCGAGAGTGGCCAAGATGGCCTGGATGGAGGAGGAGGAGGAAGAAGAAGGACCTGGAGCAGCCCCAGCACAGGAGACTGAAGAGGTGGTGCCCTTCCATCCACCGCAGGAGGGTGAGTGGCAGAGCTGGGTTGCAGGGCTGGAGCCTGCAGCCAACTTGGCCCCATGCCATGCCATGCCATGCCATGCCATGCCATGCCATGCCATGCCATGCCATGCCATGCCATGCCATGCCATGCCATGCCATCCCCTGGGGAAATGGCCATGGACAGGTGGGAAGAGGGGCCGGGCAGACACCCCACAGCTCCCTTGCTCCATCCCCCTGGGGCATCCCAGGGCTCTCCCTGCCTGGGGAGCGCAGGGCTGGGCTGTGTTCTCCGGCCTCTCCCGCAGCCCCTCAGCTCTGGCTGCGCTCCCTCTTTGCCAGATGAAGCTGTGGAGCGCACACAAGAGCAGGAATCCAGCCGTGGCCGCTTCCACAGAACAGCGCAGGTACCTGCAGCCACCTCCACCTGGGCTGGGCCTGCTGTCCCTGCTCAGCCCAGCACCGTGTGTGCAGCACGCCATGCAACATCCCCGGCTTCTTGCCCTTCTCCTACAGCTCGTTTGCAACTTCATCCGGAGCATTCGGCAGGAGACCCGCACCATGGGCACTGGGCTCAGAGCTCACTGCGAGCTCCTCAAGCATGAGACCAGTGCCGCCCTGCTGGATTTGCTCCTGGAGAAGGGTGTTGCCAGGCCAGAACAAGTAAGCAGCCTGGGGCCAGGCTTCAATTCCCCCATGCGTCACGTGGCTTCCCCAGCCACGCCTGCTGGTCCCTCAGAGCCTTTGAGGCCATGGCAGTGCACTTCTCTGGGGAGCCTGGGGACATTGCTCTCTCTGGCAGCTTTCCAAGTCTCCCCGTGCCTCCTGCAGGTGCCTGCCTTGGTGAGGTACATTCACCGATGGCTCCTGGCCAACGATTCTGCCGAGCACAGGCTGGACAAGGCCCTGCTGAAACTCACCAAAGCACACCCGGCTGACGCAGTCGTGACGCTCCTGCGTGTGGCCCCGTCCTGTGACAGGTATGGGGCCCACCTGCCCAGAGGGCTCAGGCCTCCCAAGCCCATCACCCTGTACTGCCTGGCCCAGCTGTCTGAGCAACAGAGAGTTCCAGAACCCTCTGGCTGCTGCCTTTCCCAGCCCTGGCATGTCAGCCCCTGAGCCTGCTGCCATGCTGCCTTGCTGCCCCTCAGGGCCTGTCCTCACAGAGCTGGGCTGCTTGGCTGCTGCCAGCAAGGGCCACTGGGCAGAGGCAGAGCCGGCGGTCAGCCCGGGCCCCTAGGGATGCCCAGGCCACGATGCTGTGTCTGAGACCCCCCATGAGACAGAGCTCTAACCCTGCAGAGCTGCCATCTCCATGTGGAAGACCATCATGTGCTCGTCCAGGACTGCCGAGCCAGTGCAGCTGATCCTCCTGGATGTGCTAGGGAGCTGGCCAGAGTACAGCACGTGCACCTCAGATGGGGACAAAACGGCTGTCTTTGCCCTGGCTGTGAGTTTCCGCAACTGGCCTTTGCTGGCCCCAAGGCCACCTCTCCAGCAGCTCTCCATCCTCCTTCCCCCACTGCATCTGCCTGCCTCAGGCGCTGGCCAGAAACCTGGCCCAGGGGCAGCTTCAGGCCCACCAGGCCCCGCGCTCCCCCTGCCTCTCTCCGGGCCTCTCCCTGCCACGCTCGGGCCCTGCCACATGGACACCTCGGCACTGAGCGCTGTCTCGGGGGCCTTTGTCCTTTGCAGGCAACCGTGGTGATGTGGAAGATCCTCCAGGAGTCCTCTGTCCCACGTGTAGTGAGGCCATATTTCCCCCGCCTTTTTGTTCATCTGCTCTTCCAAGTGTTCTCCAGCACAGAAGAGATGCCACAGGAGGTCCAAACCTTCTGGAAGGATTGCCTGGAAGAGCACGGTCTTGCCACCAGCCCCAACAGGTGCTCCATCCCACTCCTCCTGTCCTTGACACGTGGCCTGCAAAGGAGCCAGTGCTGCCAGTGTGACCCGGGCTTTGCTGTGCACACAGGTTTGCAGTGCAGACTCTGAAGTCCCTGCTCTGCCAAAAGCACTACAAGGATGTGGTGGTGTCAGTGGAACGCAAGCGTGGCTGGGACACGCTGCTCTGTGCTGACACCCGCCACTATGCTGTGGGTCTGCTGGCCAGGTGAGACTCTCTTTCTCCCCATTGATCCTGCCATTTGTGCTCTGTGCCCGAGCTGTCCCACACATTCCCCAAGGCCCTGGGACACACTGAGGGACGGCTAACGACACACTGAGGGACGGCCAAGCAGACTGGAAAAGGCTGGGAAGGGAGAGAGCACAGGAGGAGACACCTCCTAAAGGGCCCACGTCCCCTTGCAGGGTGGTGGTAAAAGACCACCAGGCTCTGTAAGCCTGTCCTTGGAGAGATTTGCTCAGCTTCCTGCTCCCTTTTTTGCCCTCCTAGAGAGATGCGCCATGCTTGTCATCGCTTGTGTTCCAGTATTGCACTCCACCTCCTCTGGCTGCTCAGCACACAGGAGCCACACTGGGATCTGCCTGCCCTGGCATTCCTTGTGGAGGTGAGCCGGGTGTCCAGCGCTGCCTGGCTGAGCAGCCTCCCAGCTCTCTGCCCTCTCGTGGCAGCAGCCGCCTGGGACGGTGCCCGCACCCTGTGCTGCTGCTGCTGCTGCTGCGTCCTGGGCCCAGCCCTGTGCGGCTGCGGGCTCCTGCCGGCCGGCTCCCCCGTCACTGGCCTGTGCCTTTCAGGTCCTCGTGTGCCTGGATTCTAATGAATGTGGCGACAGTGTTGTGAAGGTCTCTTCAAGGTACCTGCAGAGCGAGTGCAGGGAGAGGCGTCGCCTGGCGCTCAGGGCCCTTCTCGAGCTCATTGATGATCCCTCAATGGTGAGAAGGGGGCAGTGGCTGAAGCTGCGCTGGGAACTCAGTCACTTGGCCTGACCTGGGCTTTGGGCACTGGGGCAGCTGCTCCCAGCTCTCCTGCCTCCTGCTTCAGCTGCCCCAGTGCTTCAGGACAGTCCTTTGGCCTCTGGGCCCTGTGGCAGTAGGGTGGGACTTCACAGACTTGTGTTCCGCACAGGCCGAAAGAATGTGGAGCTTGACCAAAAGCCTCATGCACCTACTGGGGGACAATGATGCAGAGATAGCTGGGATGACACTCATCACACTCAGCTTTATACTCCTGCACAAACACATTCTGCTGTCAACCCCCATTGCCATGCAGCTGGCTGAGGCACTCCTGCCACTCTTTGACCACGTAAGGCTCCGTGCCCCCAGCTACAGCCACTGGCTGCTGCCTGGAAACTGTGCGCCCTGTGCATTTCCAGCCCTGTGCCCAGGGCGCCCTGGAGGAGCCAATGCTCAAGTGTTTTTTCTTGTTTTTTTCATCTAGGATAATAGCCAGGTACAGCTGCTCTCCATAAAACTCTTCCGAGACACGATGGAGTATTTGGAAGAGAGAGAAAAACCTTTGGAAAGCCCTGTGCAACAGAGCCTGCTTCCACTCTTCTTCCACTGCAATGATGAGAATCAGCATGTGGCAGAGGTGAGGACTCCTGGGCTGCTGCTGTCCGCCTGGCAGGGGGCTCGGCTGCCTCCTGCCCTGCGCCTGCTGGACCGCAGCCTCCTCCAGGCCATGGCAGGGGGAGGCGGGACCCGTGCCCTGGGCTGCGGGGCCATCTCTGCGTCTCTGCTGCTCTCCAGGCTTCTCGGGAAACGCTGCTTTATGCGGTCAAGTTCATGAAGAGGAGGGATCTCAAAAAGCTGCTGAAGGAGCAGAAACTGTGGAAGTTCAGCAAGTGCCTGGTAAGGACGGCCCGGAATCCCCAACTCAGCCAGGAGAAGGCCCCTGAGGGCGGTGCTCAGTGTGCGAGCCGGGCAGCTGTGCCCCTGCGCGCTGCTGCAGCCAGAGGCCGCGCGGGCTCTTCTCCAGGCTCCCGTGGGCCCGAGCCGGGTGCCCATGGAGCCCCGGCCCGGCGGGGCTGCGAGGCAGGGGCGGCACCGCGGCTCCCCGGGCAGCAGCCGGCCCCTTCCCCCTCCCTTCAGGAGCCCGGCTCCAGCGGCTGCTGGCCGCGCCTCGGGGCTGTGCGGGCAGGGGAGCCCGGGGCGGGGCGCAGGCAGCGCCCGGCCCAGGGGCTGAGCCCGCGCCAACCCTTCCCTCCTGCCGCTCTCTGCAGCTGGCAGAGGACAGGAGCAGAGCGGCCGAGCACCTGCGCCGGGCCCTGCGCTACCTGGAGAGCCCACAGGAGCCCCTGCGAGAGGCGGCCATCAGGTTCATGGGTGAGTTACAAGCCCGGGCTCCCTCCCCAGCCCGCCGCAGCTCGGCCCCAGCCCCGCCTGTTGCCCCGACAGCGGCAGCCGGGCCCGGCGCCGTGGAGCCCCGCCTGGCCTGGGCATTGCTGCTGCCGCCCTCTGACAGCCGTGCCCTGGGGCGACAGCGCGCTGCATGGGCTGAGCTGAGCGCTGCCGGGCCAGCAGCCCGTGTGGCCACAGCGCCGGCAGCGCTGCTGGCAGGGAGCTGAGCCGCTGGGGCCGTGACAGACTCTGTGTTCACAGGCATGGCCGGGCGGCACCTGAGGGGGCAGCAGCAAGAGCTGCAGCGGATCTGCACTGGTGAGTGAGGGGAGCGGGCTGACAGCGGGGGCTGCTGGGGGGAGCTGCAAGCCCTGCCCCGGCTGCGGAGGGCTCTGCTCCCGTGGGCAGAGCACACGGAGATTTCAGGGCCACGTGGGCCATTCGTGGCCAGCAGCTTCGGGCTGATCCCCTTGCTCCCTTTGCTCCCTCCTGGCCATGGCAATAGCCGGCTTGGGATGGCACTTGCAGGGGGCTCTTCCTCGGCTCCCTGCAGCTCCAGCTTCTGACCGTGCCTCTGTTCCTCTCTCTCGCAGCCCTGGAAGACAAAACGAATGACGTCAGCCTCGCCGTCGGAAGCCTGGCAATTCAAACGCTGTGCCTCCTCAGGTCAGGAGAGCGGGCTCCCATCTCCAGGTTCCAGTGGCTCCAAAATCACCTGCGCAGGGCGTGGAAGACATGGCCCCGTCTGTCACAGCTCGGCTGCCTGCCCTGCCAGAGCTCTGTGGAGAGGTGATCCCAGAAGCTCTTTTTGTTGGGGCCACCTGAATCAGGTTTTATTTTGTTTTTCTTCAAGAATTTTCTTTTCATTGGTTTTTTTTTTTTTTCTTTTACCATGTAAATATAGACTATGTTAACATACACAGACTCCCAGCATTTTTCTTTTGCTGCCCAGGGTCCGTAGGGCATAGGGGAGGAGGGGGAAATGGGTGCTTGCGCTCAGCCAGCTGCCCAGGCGTGCAGTGGGCCAGGTGAAATGGCCAGAAGCCCCTTGGCCTTTGGTGGTTCTGCTGAAGCCTTTGTGCTGCCCAGAGAGCGGCTGGGCAGGGGCCGGAGCTGCGGGGATCCCTGCCAGAGCGGTGCCTGGAGATGGTCACAAGCCCTGTGCCAGGCAGGAAGCGCCAGCCGTGTCCTCCTGCCCGTGTGCTGCTGGCTGCCTTGCTGAGGGCTCCCAGGTGCCTCTGGATGGGGCTGCTCTGGAGCTGCCGTGGGGCTGCGGCGCTGCTGCCGGGCGGCTCGGCCAGGCTGGGGCAGCCCCTGAGGGGCTGGGGCGCTGGCAAGCCCCGGGCAATGGGCTGTCAGAGGCCACAAGCAGCCGCCTTGTTCCTGCCAGAGTTGACTTGCAAGACGCATCCTTGGCACTCTGCAACTAACAGCATCAGTGTTGTTGGAAACCCAAATGCAGAGAAATCTCAGACCTTTGGTCTTGTCAGCAAAGCTTAGAATTAAACACAGGATTTGATCTGAGACCTAGGAAAGGGCTCCCAAACTTAGGTGCTAGAAGCGAGAATGCGGATTTCTAGTCTATAGCAGCAACACGGGGAGAAAAGTTGAAGTGGAGGAAAGTTTAGAGTTTTCGAGTTCAAGATCTAGGAAGAAATCAAAGTAGTTACAATGCTAAACAAGAAGATTAGGATGCAGTGCTGTAGGTTTGTGTGTCATAGCATGATTGGCTAAGGAAGCTTACACTGTTAGCATGATGTGGGGACCCAGGAAATTCCTCTGGCTGCCCTGCAGGACTCGAGAGCCTGTCAGAGGGCTCAGAGACCTTGGCACAGAGCCCAAGACCCCCGTGCCTTTGATTTAGCACTTGGAAAAAACAATCACCAACCTTGTATGAAGAATGACCAGCCACAAAAAATGAAGTAGAATGATAGTGAATTTATCCCAGAGTGGAACAATAGATTTTGAGGGTTTTTAGAATGGGGCTTCAGGGGGCAAGATGGAGGAATCTGGGCATGTCCAGCCTTTCTCCTTCTTCTTCTTGGCCTCCATCTTCTGGTTGATGTTGGTACTTTGAGATTGGTCTAGAGTAGAAGCTCACTGTCTAACATAGATGATAGGGATTGGAAAGTAATTGTAAATATTGTACAGGTAGTTTTTAGTATAAAAAGATAACACCACCCCAGGGGAGGCAGAGTTCCTTAGACTGTCTTGCTGAGCAGACCTCGGCAGGACAGGAGAAAGAATTTTATAGATAAGATACAATAAACAACCTTGAGACTGAGAAATTAAGAGCTCTGACTCCTTCTTCAACCACCGGGCTGGGACAAGAGACTTTTTAACTTATCTCAGGGTCACTCTGACCAGCTAGAGACCCCGAGAGCATGAGTCCGTAAGATGAAATCTTGAAGACTGGGTCCAAAACATAAATACCCTTGTTGGCCATGTCTTCTTGGCCAAGAAATCCTTCAAAGCTCTTGTAACTACAAGTCTTGCGGCCCTGTGAGCCATGCGGTGGAGATGTGAGCCCAACTCAACCTTCCTGCCTATGTAGAAGAGAAAAAAAAGCAATGGCATCATCTAAAAAACTCAGAGGTCCACTCTCTAGCTTGTTCCAAACCCCTTCCAATCCCCCAAAGTGTGATTTAGCTACAAATAGATGACAAGGACTCTTAGGGCTGCCTCTTTGACTCCAGAGCGGCTGCTTTAGAATCTTTCACATATCCCTGTGTAGTTAGGTGCCAGAAATGGATCATTTGAAGAAACTTTCCCAGCTGACTTGCATGGAGGCTTGTTTGAAGGGTGTTTGAATGGAAAGCCTCCCAGCAGAGGTCTGGGCTTTGGCCTAGCTGTGTCCCCTGCTGATTGTGAAGCGTGTCATCAGCTGAAGTGCTATCTGGGCTACAAATATCATCCAGTCAATTGGACTTGCTCTTTTTGGCCTATAAAAGCTGGACCCACTTTTGGGGCAAATTTGGAGACCTCATCTATGGGTGGATGGACCACCTAGGATTTTCCCAGTTGTTGGGAATGGTTCTCCAGGTCCCTGGAGTAAAACGGGGCTGCCCAGCAACTGCGCATCTGCAAGATGACAAACAATTGTCTTGGTTTGAAGAGAGAGGTGTCTGCTAAGGAAGGCAGAAGTCTTCTCTGAAATGTTAAATGTAAATCCCCTGCCTTCAAATGATTCTCATTTAGAAATTCAAATGCTCTCAGGGAAAGATATGGGGATAGGCCTGAGCCCGCAGAGCAGGGCGGCCTTTGCTTATGGTCTGAGCCCTTCCTAAAGATCCTGTCAGGCTGTCTTAGACACCTGGGGCCAGGGATTCCTTCCAAGCTGGGCCACTTTGGCTGGCCCGGGGCCAGCCCCAGGGCAGGAGGCAGTGTGTGCAAGGCCCCTGGCTGGCACGCTGCAGCACGGTCACCGTGCCATGGAACGGAACCCGGTCACCAAGGTCCCTTTGTGACACGTGGGAAATAGAAGCTTGCCCGGGTGCTGGGAACAGGCAACGGGGCACAACGGGACAGAGCAGTGCTGTGAGGAGCCCCCACACAGCGCACTCATTCCCGTCTGACCAGAAGCTTTTCTGCAGCCTTGTTCCTGCAGCTGAGCTCGAGGCCAGAGCACAGGACTCGGTGACCCGTGGCCTTCCGAGGCTTCTATTCTGCAGCTGCCCTCAAGGGCAGAGCGTGGGACTTGGTGCCCCAGAGCTTTCCCAAGGCGTCTCTCCTGCAAGTAGCTCCTGTCACAGACATGGAGCAGAGACCCCCGAGAGTGGCCAAGATGGCCTGGATGGAGGAGGAGGAGGAAGAAGAAGGACCTGGAGCAGCCCCAGCACAGGAGACTGAAGAGGTGGTGCCCTTCCATCCACCGCAGGAGGGTGAGTGGCAGAGCTGGGTTGCAGGGCTGGAGCCTGCAGCCAACTTGGCCCCATGCCATGCCATGCCATGCCATGCCATGCCATGCCATGCCATGCCATGCCATGCCATGCCATGCCATCCCCTGGGGAAATGGCCATGGACAGGTGGGAAGAGGGGCCGGGCAGACACCCCACAGCTCCCTTGCTCCATCCCCCTGGGGCATCCCAGGGCTCTCCCTGCCTGGGGAGCGCAGGGCTGGGCTGTGTTCTCCGGCCTCTCCCGCAGCCCCTCAGCTCTGGCTGCGCTCCCTCTTTGCCAGATGAAGCTGTGGAGCGCACACAAGAGCAGGAATCCAGCCGTGGCCGCTTCCACAGAACAGCGCAGGTACCTGCAGCCACCTCCACCTGGGCTGGGCCTGCTGTCCCTGCTCAGCCCAGCACCGTGTGTGCAGCACGCCATGCAACATCCCCGGCTTCTTGCCCTTCTCCTACAGCTCGTTTGCAACTTCATCCGGAGCATTCGGCAGGAGACCCGCACCATGGGCACTGGGCTCAGAGCTCACTGCGAGCTCCTCAAGCATGAGACCAGTGCCGCCCTGCTGGATTTGCTCCTGGAGAAGGGTGTTGCCAGGCCAGAACAAATAAGCAGCCTGGGGCCAGGCTTCAATTCCCCCATGAGTCACGTGGCTTCCCCAGCCACGCCTGCTGGTCCCTCAGAGCCTTTGAGGCCATGGCAGTGCACTTCTCTGGGGAGCCTGGGGACATTGCTCTCTCTGGCAGCTTTCCAAGTCTCCCAGTGCCTCCTGCAGGTGCCTGCCTTGGTGAGGTACATTCACCGATGGCTCCTGGCCAACGATTCTGCCGAGCACAGGCTGGACAAGGCCCTGCTGAAACTCACCAAAGCACACCCGGCTGACGCAGTCGTGACGCTCCTGCGTGCGGCCCCGTCCTGTGACAGGTATGGGGCCCACCTGCCCAGAGGGCTCAGGCCTCCCAAGCCCATCACCCTGTACTGCCTGGCCCAGCTGTCTGAGCAACAGAGAGTTCCAGAACCCTCTGGCTGCTGCCTTTCCCAGCCCTGGCATGTCAGCCCCTGAGCCTGCTGCCATGCTGCCTTGCTGCCCCTCAGGGCCTGTCCTCACAGAGCTGGGCTGCTTGGCTGCTGCCAGCAAGGGCCACTGGGCAGAGGCAGAGCCGGCGGTCAGCCCGGGCCCCTAGGGATGCCCAGGCCACGATGCTGTGTCTGAGACCCCCCATGAGACAGAGCTCTAACCCTGCAGAGCTGCCATCTCCATGTGGAAGACCATCATGTGCTCGTCCAGGACTGCCGAGCCAGTGCAGCTGATCCTCCTGGATGTGCTAGGGAGCTGGCCAGAGTACAGCACGTGCACCTCAGATGGGGACAAAACGGCTGTCTTTGCCCTGGCTGTGAGTTTCCGCAACTGGCCTTTGCTGGCCCCAAGGCCACCTCTCCAGCAGCTCTCCATCCTCCTTCCCCCACTGCATCTGCCTGCCTCAGGCGCTGGCCAGAAACCTGGCCCAGGGGCAGCTTCAGGCCCACCAGGCCCCGCGCTCCCCCTGCCTCTCTCCGGGCCTCTCCCTGCCACGCTCGGGCCCTGCCACATGGACACCTCGGCACTGAGCGCTGTCTCGGGGGCCTTTGTCCTTTGCAGGCAACCGTGGTGATGTGGAAGATCCTCCAGGAGTCCTCTGTCCCACGTGTAGTGAGGCCATATTTCCCCCGCCTTTTTGTTCATCTGCTCTTCCAAGTGTTCTCCAGCACAGAAGAGATGCCACAGGAGGTCCAAACCTTCTGGAAGGATTGCCTGGAAGAGCACGGTCTTGCCACCAGCCCCAACAGGTGCTCCATCCCACTCCTCCTGTCCTTGACACGTGGCCTGCAAAGGAGCCAGTGCTGCCAGTGTGACCCGGGCTTTGCTGTGCACACAGGTTTGCAGTGCAGACTCTGAAGTCCCTGCTCTGCCAAAAGCACTACAAGGATGTGGTGGTGTCAGTGGAACGCAAGCGTGGCTGGGACACGCTGCTCTGTGCTGACACCCGCCACTATGCTGTGGGTCTGCTGGCCAGGTGAGACTCTCTTTCTCCCCATTGATCCTGCCATTTGTGCTCTGTGCCCGAGCTGTCCCACACATTCCCCAAGGCCCTGGGACACACTGAGGGACGGCTAACGACACACTGAGGGACGGCCAAGCAGACTGGAAAAGGCTGGGAAGGGAGAGAGCACAGGAGGAGACACCTCCTAAAGGGCCCAGGTCCCCTTGCAGGGTGGTGGTAAAAGACCACCAGGCTCTGTAAGCCTGTCCTTGGAGAGATTTGCTCAGCTTCCTGCTCCCTTTTTTGCCCTCCTAGAGAGATGCGCCATGCTTGTCATCGCTTGTGTTCCAGTATTGCACTCCACCTCCTCTGGCTGCTCAGCACACAGGAGCCACACTGGGATCTGCCTGCCCTGGCATTCCTTGTGGAGGTGAGCCGGGTGTCCAGCGCTGCCTGGCTGAGCAGCCTCCCAGCTCTCTGCCCTCTCGTGGCAGCAGCCGCCTGGGACGGTGCCCGCACCCTGTGCTGCTGCTGCTGCTGCTGCGTCCTGGGCCCAGCCCTGTGCGGCTGCGGGCTCCTGCCGGCCGGCTCCCCCGTCACTGGCCTGTGCCTTTCAGGTCCTCGTGTGCCTGGATTCTAATGAATGTGGCGACAGTGTTGTGAAGGTCTCTTCAAGGTACCTGCAGAGCGAGTGCAGGGAGAGGCGTCGCCTGGCGCTCAGGGCCCTTCTCGAGCTCATTGATGATCCCTCAATGGTGAGAAGGGGGCAGTGGCTGAAGCTGCGCTGGGAACTCAGTCACTTGGCCTGACCTGGGCTTTGGGCACTGGGGCAGCTGCTCCCAGCTCTCCTGCCTCCTGCTTCAGCTGCCCCAGTGCTTCAGGACAGTCCTTTGGCCTCTGGGCCCTGTGGCAGTAGGGTGGGACTTCACAGACTTGTGTTCCGCACAGGCCGAAAGAATGTGGAGCTTGACCAAAAGCCTCATGCACCTACTGGGGGACAATGATGCAGAGATAGCTGGGATGACACTCATCACACTCAGCTTTATACTCCTGCACAAACACATTCTGCTGTCAACCCCCATTGCCATGCAGCTGGCTGAGGCACTCCTGCCACTCTTTGACCACGTAAGGCTCCGTGCCCCCAGCTACAGCCACTGGCTGCTGCCTGGAAACTGTGTGCCCTGTGCATTTCCAGCCCTGTGCCCAGGGCGCCCTGGAGGAGCCAATGCTCAAGTGTTTTTTCTTGTTTTTTTCATCTAGGATAATAGCCAGGTACAGCTGCTCTCCATAAAACTCTTCCGAGACATGATGGAGTATTTGGAAGAGAGAGAAAAACCTTTGGAAAGCCCTGTGCAACAGAGCCTGCTTCCACTCTTCTTCCACTGCAATGATGAGAATCAGCATGTGGCAGAGGTGAGGACTCCTGGGCTGCTGCTGTCCGCCTGGCAGGGGGCTCGGCTGCCTCCTGCCCTGCGCCTGCTGGACCGCAGCCTCCTCCAGGCCATGGCAGGGGGAGGCGGGACCCGTGCCCTGGGCTGCGGGGCCATCTCTGCGTCTCTGCTGCTCTCCAGGCTTCTCGGGAAACGCTGCTTTATGCGGTCAAGTTCATGAAGAGGAGGGATCTCAAAAAGCTGCTGAAGGAGCAGAAACTGTGGAAGTTCAGCAAGTGCCTGGTAAGGACGGCCCGGAATCCCCAACTCAGCCAGGAGAAGGCCCCTGAGGGCGGTGCTCAGTGTGCGAGCCGGGCAGCTGTGCCCCTGCGCGCTGCTGCAGCCAGAGGCCGCGCGGGCTCTTCTCCAGGCTCCCGTGGGCCCGAGCCGGGTGCCCATGGAGCCCCGGCCCGGCGGGGCTGCGGGGCAGGGGCGGCACCGCGGCTCCCCGGGCAGCAGCCGGCCCCTTCCCCCTCCCTTCAGGAGCCCGGCGCCAGCGGCTGCTGGCCGCGCCTCGGGGCTGTGCGGGCAGGGGAGCCCGGGGCGGGGCGCAGGCAGCGCCCGGCCCAGGGGCTGAGCCCGCGCCAACCCTTCCCTCCTGCCGCTCTCTGCAGCTGGCAGAGGACAGGAGCAGAGCGGCCGAGCACCTGCGCCGGGCCCTGCGCTACCTGGAGAGCCCACAGGAGCCCCTGCGAGAGGCGGCCATCAGGTTCATGGGTGAGTTACAAGCCCGGGCTCCCTCCCCAGCCCGCCGCAGCTCGGCCCCAGCCCCGCCTGTTGCCCCGACAGCGGCAGCCGGGCCCGGCGCCGTGGAGCCCCGCCTGGCCTGGGCATTGCTGCTGCCGCCCTCTGACAGCCGTGCCCTGGGGCGACAGCGCGCTGCATGGGCTGAGCTGAGCGCTGCCGGGCCAGCAGCCCGTGTGGCCACAGCGCCGGCAGCGCTGCTGGCAGGGAGCTGAGCCGCTGGGGCCGTGACAGACTCTGTGTTCACAGGCATGGCCGGGCGGCACCTGAGGGGGCAGCAGCAAGAGCTGCAGCGGATCTGCACTGGTGAGTGAGGGGAGCGGGCTGACAGCGGGGGCTGCTGGGGGGAGCTGCAAGCCCTGCCCCGGCTGCGGAGGGCTCTGCTCCCGTGGGCAGAGCACACGGAGATTTCAGGGCCACGTGGGCCATTCGTGGCCAGCAGCTTCGGGCTGATCCCCTTGCTCCCTTTGCTCCCTCCTGGCCATGGCAATAGCCGGCTTGGGATGGCACTTGCAGGGGGCTCTTCCTCGGCTCCCTGCAGCTCCAGCTTCTGACCGTGCCTCTGTTCCTCTCTCTCGCAGCCCTGGAAGACAAAACGAATGACGTCAGCCTCGCCGTCGGAAGCCTGGCAATTCAAACGCTGTGCCTCCTCAGGTCAGGAGAGCGGGCTCCCATCTCCAGGTTCCAGTGGCTCCAAAATCACCTGCGCAGGGCGTGGAAGACATGGCCCCGTCTGTCACAGCTCGGCTGCCTGCCCTGCCAGAGCTCTGTGGAGAGGTGATCCCAGAAGCTCTTTTTGTTGGGGCCACCTGAATCAGGTTTTATTTTGTTTTTCTTCAAGAATTTTCTTTTCATTGGTTTTTTTTTTTTTTCTTTTACCATGTAAATATAGACTATGTTAACATACACAGACTCCCAGCATTTTTCTTTTGCTGCCCAGGGTCCGTAGGGCATAGGGGAGGAGGGGGAAATGGGTGCTTGCGCTCAGCCAGCTGCCCAGGCGTGCAGTGGGCCAGGTGAAATGGCCAGAAGCCCCTTGGCCTTTGGTGGTTCTGCTGAAGCCTTTGTGCTGCCCAGAGAGCGGCTGGGCAGGGGCCGGAGCTGCGGGGATCCCTGCCAGAGCGGTGCCTGGAGATGGTCACAAGCCCTGTGCCAGGCAGGAAGCGCCAGCCGTGTCCTCCTGCCCGTGTGCTGCTGGCTGCCTTGCTGAGGGCTCCCAGGTGCCTCTGGATGGGGCTGCTCTGGAGCTGCTGTGGGGCTGCGGCGCTGCTGCCGGGCGGCTCGGCCAGGCTGGGGCAGCCCCTGAGGGGCTGGGGCGCTGGCAAGCCCCGGGCAATGGGCTGTCAGAGGCCACAAGCAGCCGCCTTGTTCCTGCCAGAGTTGACTTGCAAGACGCATCCTTGGCACTCTGCAACTAACAGCATCAGTGTTGTTGGAAACCCAAATGCAGAGAAATCTCAGACCTTTGGTCTTGTCAGCAAAGCTTAGAATTAAACACAGGATTTGATCTGAGACCTAGGAAAGGGCTCCCAAACTTAGGTGCTAGAAGCGAGAATGCGGATTTCTAGTCTATAGCAGCAACACGGGGAGAAAAGTTGAAGTGGAGGAAAGTTTAGAGTTTTCGAGTTCAAGATCTAGGAAGAAATCAAAGTAGTTACAATGCTAAACAAGAAGATTAGGATGCAGTGCTGTAGGTTTGTGTGTCATAGCATGATTGGCTAAGGAAGCTTACACTGTTAGCATGATGTGGGGACCCAGGAAATTCCTCTGGCTGCCCTGCAGGACTCGAGAGCCTGTCAGAGGGCTCAGAGACCTTGGCACAGAGCCCAAGACCCCCGTGCCTTTGATTTAGCACTTGGAAAAAACAATCACCAACCTTGTATGAAGAATGACCAGCCACAAAAAATGAAGTAGAATGATAGTGAATTTATCCCAGAGTGGAACAATAGATTTTGAGGGTTTTTAGAATGGGGCTTCAGGGGGCAAGATGGAGGAATCTGGGCATGTCCAGCCTTTCTCCTTCTTCTTCTTGGCCTCCATCTTCTGGTTGATGTTGGTACTTTGAGATTGGTCTAGAGTAGAAGCTCACTGTCTAACATAGATGATAGGGATTGGAAAGTAATTGTAAATATTGTACAGGTAGTTTTTAGTATAAAAAGATAACACCACCCCAGGGGAGGCAGAGTTCCTTAGACTGTCTTGCTGAGCAGACCTCGGCAGGACAGGAGAAAGAATTTTATAGATAAGATACAATAAACAACCTTGAGACTGAGAAATTAAGAGCTCTGACTCCTTCTTCAACCACCGGGCTGGGACAAGAGACTTTTTAACTTATCTCAGGGTCACTCTGACCAGCTAGAGACCCCGAGAGCATGAGTCCGTAAGATGAAATCTTGAAGACTGGGTCCAAAACATAAATACCCTTGTTGGCCATGTCTTCTTGGCCAAGAAATCCTTCAAAGCTCTTGTAACTACAAGTCTTGCGGCCCTGTGAGCCATGCGGTGGAGATGTGAGCCCAACTCAACCTTCCTGCCTATGTAGAAGAGAAAAAAAAGCAATGGCATCATCTAAAAAACTCAGAGGTCCACTCTCTAGCTTGTTCCAAACCCCTTCCAATCCCCCAAAGTGTGATTTAGCTACAAATAGATGACAAGGACTCTTAGGGCTGCCTCTTTGACTCCAGAGCGGCTGCTTTAGAATCTTTCACATATCCCTGTGTAGTTAGGTGCCAGAAATGGATCATTTGAAGAAACTTTCCCAGCTGACTTGCATGGAGGCTTGTTTGAAGGGTGTTTGAATGGAAAGCCTCCCAGCAGAGGTCTGGGCTTTGGCCTAGCTGTGTCCCCTGCTGATTGTGAAGCGTGTCATCAGCTGAAGTGCTATCTGGGCTACAAATATCATCCAGTCAATTGGACTTGCTCTTTTTGGCCTATAAAAGCTGGACCCACTTTTGGGGCAAATTTGGAGACCTCATCTATGGGTGGATGGACCACCTAGGATTTTCCCAGTTGTTGGGAATGGTTCTCCAGGTCCCTGGAGTAAAACGGGGCTGCCCAGCAACTGCGCATCTGCAAGATGACAAACAATTGTCTTGGTTTGAAGAGAGAGGTGTCTGCTAAGGAAGGCAGAAGTCTTCTCTGAAATGTTAAATGTAAATCCCCTGCCTTCAAATGATTCTCATTTAGAAATTCAAATGCTCTCAGGGAAAGATATGGGGATAGGCCTGAGCCCGCAGAGCAGGGCGGCCTTTGCTTATGGTCTGAGCCCTTCCTAAAGATCCTGTCAGGCTGTCTTAGACACCTGGGGCCAGGGATTCCTTCCAAGCTGGGCCACTTTGGCTGGCCCGGGGCCAGCCCCAGGGCAGGAGGCAGTGTGTGCAAGGCCCCTGGCTGGCACGCTGCAGCACGGTCACCGTGCCATGGAACGGAACCCGGTCACCAAGGTCCCTTTGTGACACGTGGGAAATAGAAGCTTGCCCGGGTGCTGGGAACAGGCAACGGGGCACAACGGGACAGAGCAGTGCTGTGAGGAGCCCCCACACAGCGCACTCATTCCCGTCTGACCAGAAGCTTTTCTGCAGCCTTGTTCCTGCAGCTGAGCTCGAGGCCAGAGCACAGGACTCGGTGACCCGTGGCCTTCCGAGGCTTCTATTCTGCAGCTGCCCTCAAGGGCAGAGCGTGGGACTTGGTGCCCCAGAGCTTTCCCAAGGCGTCTCTCCTGCAAGTAGCTCCTGTCACAGACATGGAGCAGAGACCCCCGAGAGTGGCCAAGATGGCCTGGATGGAGGAGGAGGAGGAAGAAGAAGGACCTGGAGCAGCCCCAGCACAGGAGACTGAAGAGGTGGTGCCCTTCCATCCACCGCAGGAGGGTGAGTGGCAGAGCTGGGTTGCAGGGCTGGAGCCTGCAGCCAACTTGGCCCCATGCCATGCCATGCCATGCCATGCCATGCCATGCCATGCCATGCCATGCCATGCCATGCCATGCCATGCCATGCCATGCCATGCCATGCCATGCCATGCCATGCCATCCCCTGGGGAAATGGCCATGGACAGGTGGGAAGAGGGGCCGGGCAGACACCCCACAGCTCCCTTGCTCCATCCCCCTGGGGCATCCCAGGGCTCTCCCTGCCTGGGGAGCGCAGGGCTGGGCTGTGTTCTCCGGCCTCTCCCGCAGCCCCTCAGCTCTGGCTGCGCTCCCTCTTTGCCAGATGAAGCTGTGGAGCGCACACAAGAGCAGGAATCCAGCCGTGGCCGCTTCCACAGAACAGCGCAGGTACCTGCAGCCACCTCCACCTGGGCTGGGCCTGCTGTCCCTGCTCAGCCCAGCACCGTGTGTGCAGCACGCCATGCAACATCCCCGGCTTCTTGCCCTTCTCCTACAGCTCGTTTGCAACTTCATCCGGAGCATTCGGCAGGAGACCCGCACCATGGGCACTGGGCTCAGAGCTCACTGCGAGCTCCTCAAGCATGAGACCAGTGCCGCCCTGCTGGATTTGCTCCTGGAGAAGGGTGTTGCCAGGCCAGAACAAGTAAGCAGCCTGGGGCCAGGCTTCAATTCCCCCATGAGTCACGTGGCTTCCCCAGCCACGCCTGCTGGTCCCTCAGAGCCTTTGAGGCCATGGCAGTGCACTTCTCTGGGGAGCCTGGGGACATTGCTCTCTCTGGCAGCTTTCCAAGTCTCCCCGTGCCTCCTGCAGGTGCCTGCCTTGGTGAGGTACATTCACCGATGGCTCCTGGCCAACGATTCTGCCGAGCACAGGCTGGACAAGGCCCTGCTGAAACTCACCAAAGCACACCCGGCTGACGCAGTCGTGACGCTCCTGCGTGCGGCCCCGTCCTGTGACAGGTATGGGGCCCACCTGCCCAGAGGGCTCAGGCCTCCCAAGCCCATCACCCTGTACTGCCTGGCCCAGCTGTCTGAGCAACAGAGAGTTCCAGAACCCTCTGGCTGCTGCCTTTCCCAGCCCTGGCATGTCAGCCCCTGAGCCTGCTGCCATGCTGCCTTGCTGCCCCTCAGGGCCTGTCCTCACAGAGCTGGGCTGCTTGGCTGCTGCCAGCAAGGGCCACTGGGCAGAGGCAGAGCCGGCGGTCAGCCCGGGCCCCTAGGGATGCCCAGGCCACGATGCTGTGTCTGAGACCCCCCATGAGACAGAGCTCTAACCCTGCAGAGCTGCCATCTCCATGTGGAAGACCATCATGTGCTCGTCCAGGACTGCCGAGCCAGTGCAGCTGATCCTCCTGGATGTGCTAGGGAGCTGGCCAGAGTACAGCACGTGCACCTCAGATGGGGACAAAACGGCTGTCTTTGCCCTGGCTGTGAGTTTCCGCAACTGGCCTTTGCTGGCCCCAAGGCCACCTCTCCAGCAGCTCTCCATCCTCCTTCCCCCACTGCATCTGCCTGCCTCAGGCGCTGGCCAGAAACCTGGCCCAGGGGCAGCTTCAGGCCCACCAGGCCCCGCGCTCCCCCTGCCTCTCTCCGGGCCTCTCCCTGCCACGCTCGGGCCCTGCCACATGGACACCTCGGCACTGAGCGCTGTCTCGGGGGCCTTTGTCCTTTGCAGGCAACCGTGGTGATGTGGAAGATCCTCCAGGAGTCCTCTGTCCCACGTGTAGTGAGGCCATATTTCCCCCGCCTTTTTGTTCATCTGCTCTTCCAAGTGTTCTCCAGCACAGAAGAGATGCCACAGGAGGTCCAAACCTTCTGGAAGGATTGCCTGGAAGAGCACGGTCTTGCCACCAGCCCCAACAGGTGCTCCATCCCACTCCTCCTGTCCTTGACACGTGGCCTGCAAAGGAGCCAGTGCTGCCAGTGTGACCCGGGCTTTGCTGTGCACACAGGTTTGCAGTGCAGACTCTGAAGTCCCTGCTCTGCCAAAAGCACTACAAGGATGTGGTGGTGTCAGTGGAACGCAAGCGTGGCTGGGACACGCTGCTCTGTGCTGACACCCGCCACTATGCTGTGGGTCTGCTGGCCAGGTGAGACTCTCTTTCTCCCCATTGATCATTTGTGCTCTGTGCCCGAGCTGTCCCACACATTCCCCAAGGCCCTGGGACACACTGAGGGACGGCTAACGACACACTGAGGGACGGCCAAGCAGACTGGAAAAGGCTGGGAAGGGAGAGAGCACAGGAGGAGACACCTCCTAAAGGGCCCAGGTCCCCTTGCAGGGTGGTGGTAAAAGACCACCAGGCTCTGTAAGCCTGTCCTTGGAGAGATTTGCTCAGCTTCCTGCTCCCTTTTTTGCCCTCCTAGAGAGATGCGCCATGCTTGTCATCGCTTGTGTTCCAGTATTGCACTCCACCTCCTCTGGCTGCTCAGCACACAGGAGCCACACTGGGATCTGCCTGCCCTGGCATTCCTTGTGGAGGTGAGCCGGGTGTCCAGCGCTGCCTGGCTGAGCAGCCTCCCAGCTCTCTGCCCTCTCGTGGCAGCAGCCGCCTGGGACGGTGCCCGCACCCTGTGCTGCTGCTGCTGCTGCTGCGTCCTGGGCCCAGCCCTGTGCGGCTGCGGGCTCCTGCCGGCCGGCTCCCCCGTCACTGGCCTGTGCCTTTCAGGTCCTCGTGTGCCTGGATTCTAATGAATGTGGCGACAGTGTTGTGAAGGTCTCTTCAAGGTACCTGCAGAGCGAGTGCAGGGAGAGGCGTCGCCTGGCGCTCAGGGCCCTTCTCGAGCTCATTGATGATCCCTCAATGGTGAGAAGGGGGCAGTGGCTGAAGCTGCGCTGGGAACTCAGTCACTTGGCCTGACCTGGGCTTTGGGCACTGGGGCAGCTGCTCCCAGCTCTCCTGCCTCCTGCTTCAGCTGCCCCAGTGCTTCAGGACAGTCCTTTGGCCTCTGGGCCCTGTGGCAGTAGGGTGGGACTTCACAGACTTGTGTTCCGCACAGGCCGAAAGAATGTGGAGCTTGACCAAAAGCCTCATGCACCTACTGGGGGACAATGATGCAGAGATAGCTGGGATGACACTCATCACACTCAGCTTTATACTCCTGCACAAACACATTCTGCTGTCAACCCCCATTGCCATGCAGCTGGCTGAGGCACTCCTGCCACTCTTTGACCACGTAAGGCTCCGTGCCCCCAGCTACAGCCACTGGCTGCTGCCTGGAAACTGTGTGCCCTGTGCATTTCCAGCCCTGTGCCCAGGGCGCCCTGGAGGAGCCAATGCTCAAGTGTTTTTTCTTGTTTTTTTCATCTAGGATAATAGCCAGGTACAGCTGCTCTCCATAAAACTCTTCCGAGACATGATGGAGTATTTGGAAGAGAGAGAAAAACCTTTGGAAAGCCCTGTGCAACAGAGCCTGCTTCCACTCTTCTTCCACTGCAATGATGAGAATCAGCATGTGGCAGAGGTGAGGACTCCTGGGCTGCTGCTGTCCGCCTGGCAGGGGGCTCGGCTGCCTCCTGCCCTGCGCCTGCTGGACCGCAGCCTCCTCCAGGCCATGGCAGGGGGAGGCGGGACCCGTGCCCTGGGCTGCGGGGCCATCTCTGCGTCTCTGCTGCTCTCCAGGCTTCTCGGGAAACGCTGCTTTATGCGGTCAAGTTCATGAAGAGGAGGGATCTCAAAAAGCTGCTGAAGGAGCAGAAACTGTGGAAGTTCAGCAAGTGCCTGGTAAGGACGGCCCGGAATCCCCAACTCAGCCAGGAGAAGGCCCCTGAGGGCGGTGCTCAGTGTGCGAGCCGGGCAGCTGTGCCCCTGCGCGCTGCTGCAGCCAGAGGCCGCGCGGGCTCTTCTCCAGGCTCCCGTGGGCCCGAGCCGGGTGCCCATGGAGCCCCGGCCCGGCGGGGCTGCGAGGCAGGGGCGGCACCGCGGCTCCCCGGGCAGCAGCCGGCCCCTTCCCCCTCCCTTCAGGAGCCCGGCGCCAGCGGCTGCTGGCCGCGCCTCGGGGCTGTGCGGGCAGGGGAGGCCGGGGCGGGGCGCAGGCAGCGCCCGGCCCAGGGGCTGAGCCCGCGCCAACCCTTCCCTCCTGCCGCTCTCTGCAGCTGGCAGAGGACAGGAGCAGAGCGGCCGAGCACCTGCGCCGGGCCCTGCGCTACCTGGAGAGCCCACAGGAGCCCCTGCGAGAGGCGGCCATCAGGTTCATGGGTGAGTTACAAGCCCGGGCTCCCTCCCCAGCCCGCCGCAGCTCGGCCCCAGCCCCGCCTGTTGCCCCGACAGCGGCAGCCGGGCCCGGCGCCGTGGAGCCCCGCCTGGCCTGGGCATTGCTGCTGCCGCCCTCTGACAGCCGTGCCCTGGGGCGACAGCGCGCTGCATGGGCTGAGCTGAGCGCTGCCGGGCCAGCAGCCCGTGTGGCCACAGCGCCGGCAGCGCCGCTGGCAGGGAGCTGTGCCGCTGGGGCCGTGACAGACTCTGTGTTCACAGGCATGGCCGGGCGGCACCTGAGGGGGCAGCAGCAAGAGCTGCAGCGGATCTGCACTGGTGAGTGAGGGGAGCGGGCTGACAGCGGGGGCTGCTGGGGGGAGCTGCAAGCCCTGCCCCGGCTGCGGAGGGCTCTGCTCCCGTGGGCAGAGCACACTGAGATTTCAGGGCCACGTGGGCCATTCGTGGCCAGCAGCTTCGGGCTGATCCCCTTGCTCCCTTTGCTCCCTCCTGGCCATGGCAATAGCCGGCTTGGGATGGCACTTGCAGGGGGCTCTTCCTCGGCTCCCTGCAGCTCCAGCTTCTGACCGTGCCTCTGTTCCTCTCTCTCGCAGCCCTGGAAGACAAAACGAATGACGTCAGCCTCGCCGTCGGAAGCCTGGCAATTCAAACGCTGTGCCTCCTCAGGTCAGGAGAGCGGGCTCCCATCTCCAGGTTCCAGTGGCTCCAAAATCACCTGCGCAGGGCGTGGAAGACATGGCCCCGTCTGTCACAGCTCGGCTGCCTGCCCTGCCAGAGCTCTGTGGAGAGGTGATCCCAGAAGCTCTTTTTGTTGGGGCCACCTGAATCAGGTTTTATTTTGTTTTTCTTCAAGAATTTTCTTTTCATTGGTTTTTTTTTTTTTCTTTTACCATGTAAATATAGACTATGTTAACATACACAGACTCCCAGCATTTTTCTTTTGCTGCCCAGGGTCCGTAGGGCATAGGGGAGGAGGGGGAAATGGGTGCTTGCGCTCAGCCAGCTGCCCAGGCGTGCAGTGGGCCAGGTGAAATGGCCAGAAGCCCCTTGGCCTTTGGTGGTTCTGCTGAAGCCTTTGTGCTGCCCAGAGAGCGGCTGGGCAGGGGCCGGAGCTGCGGGGATCCCTGCCAGAGCGGTGCCTGGAGATGGTCACAAGCCCTGTGCCAGGCAGGAAGCGCCAGCCGTGTCCTCCTGCCTGTGTGCTGCTGGCTGCCTTGCTGAGGGCTCCCAGGTGCCTCTGGATGGGGCTGCTCTGGAGCTGCTGTGGGGCTGCGGCGCTGCTGCCGGGCGGCTCGGCCAGGCTGGGGCAGCCCCTGAGGGGCTGGGGCGCTGGCAAGCCCCGGGCAATGGGCTGTCAGAGGCCACAAGCAGCCGCCTTGTTCCTGCCAGAGTTGACTTGCAAGACGCATCCTTGGCACTCTGCAACTAACAGCATCAGTGTTGTTGGAAACCCAAATGCAGAGAAATCTCAGACCTTTGGTCTTGTCAGCAAAGCTTAGAATTAAACACAGGATTTGATCTGAGACCTAGGAAAGGGCTCCAAAACTTAGGTGCTAGAAGCGAGAATGCGGATTTCTAGTCTATAGCAGCAACACGGGGAGAAAAGTTGAAGTGGAGGAAAGTTTAGAGTTTTCGAGTTCAAGATCTAGGAAGAAATCAAAGTAGTTACAATGCTAAACAAGAAGATTAGGATGCAGTGCTGTAGGTTTGTGTGTCATAGCATGATTGGCTAAGGAAGCTTACACTGTTAGCATGATGTGGGGACCCAGGAAATTCCTCTGGCTGCCCTGCAGGACTCGAGAGCCTGTCAGAGGGCTCAGAGACCTTGGCACAGAGCCCAAGACCCCCGTGCCTTTGATTTAGCACTTGGAAAAAACAATCACCAACCTTGTATGAAGAATGACCAGCCACAAAAAATGAAGTAGAATGATAGTGAATTTATCCCAGAGTGGAACAATAGATTTTGAGGGTTTTTAGAATGGGGCTTCAGGGGGCAAGATGGAGGAATCTGGGCATGTCCAGCCTTTCTCCTTCTTCTTCTTGGCCTCCATCTTCTGGTTGATGTTGGTACTTTGAGATTGGTCTAGAGTAGAAGCTCACTGTCTAACATAGATGATAGGGATTGGAAAGTAATTGTAAATATTGTACAGGTAGTTTTTAGTATAAAAAGATAACACCACCCCAGGGGAGGCAGAGTTCCTTAGACTGTCTTGCTGAGCAGACCTCGGCAGGACAGGAGAAAGAATTTTATAGATAAGATACAATAAACAACCTTGAGACTGAGAAATTAAGAGCTCTGACTCCTTCTTCAACCACCGGGCTGGGACAAGAGACTTTTTAACTTATCTCAGGGTCACTCTGACCAGCTAGAGACCCCGAGAGCATGAGTCCGTAAGATGAAATCTTGAAGACTGGGTCCAACACATAAATACCCTTGTTGGCCATGTCTTCTTGGCCAAGAAATCCTTCAAAGCTCTTGTAACTACAAGTCTTGCGGCCCTGTGAGCCATGCGGTGGAGATGTGAGCCCAACTCAACCTTCCTGCCTATGTAGAAGAGAAAAAAAAGCAATGGCATCATCTAAAAAACTCAGAGGTCCACTCTCTAGCTTGTTCCAAACCCCTTCCAATCCCCCAAAGTGTGATTTAGCTACAAATAGATGACAAGGACTCTTAGGGCTGCCTCTTTGACTCCAGAGCGGCTGCTTTAGAATCTTTCACATATCCCTGTGTAGTTAGGTGCCAGAAATGGATCATTTGAAGAAACTTTCCCAGCTGACTTGCATGGAGGCTTGTTTGAAGGGTGTTTGAATGGAAAGCCTCCCAGCAGAGGTCTGGGCTTTGGCCTAGCTGTGTCCCCTGCTGATTGTGAAGCGTGTCATCAGCTGAAGTGCTATCTGGGCTACAAATATCATCCAGTCAATTGGACTTGCTCTTTTTGGCCTATAAAAGCTGGACCCACTTTTGGGGCAAATTTGGAGACCTCATCTATGGGTGGATGGAACACCTAGGATTTTCCCAGTTGTTGGGAATGGTTCTCCAGGTCCCTGGAGTAAAACGGGGCTGCCCAGCAACTGCGCATCTGCAAGATGACAAACAATTGTCTTGGTTTGAAGAGAGAGGTGTCTGCTAAGGAAGGCAGAAGTCTTCTCTGAAATGTTAAATGTAAATCCCCTGCCTTCAAATGATTCTCATTTAGAAATTCAAATGCTCTCAGGGAAAGATATGGGGATAGGCCTGAGCCCGCAGAGCAGGGCGGCCTTTGCTTATGGTCTGAGCCCTTCCTAAAGATCCTGTCAGGCTGTCTTAGACACCTGGGGCCAGGGATTCCTTCCAAGCTGGGCCACTTTGGCTGGCCCGGGGCCAGCCCCAGGGCAGGAGGCAGTGTGTGCAAGGCCCCTGGCTGGCACGCTGCAGCACGGTCACCGTGCCATGGAACGGAACCCGGTCACCAAGGTCCCTTTGTGACACGTGGGAAATAGAAGCTTGCCCGGGTGCTGGGAACAGGCAACGGGGCACAACGGGACAGAGCAGTGCTGTGAGGAGCCCCCACACAGCGCACTCATTCCCGTCTGACCAGAAGCTTTTCTGCAGCCTTGTTCCTGCAGCTGAGCTCGAGGCCAGAGCACAGGACTCGGTGACCCGTGGCCTTCCGAGGCTTCTATTCTGCAGCTGCCCTCAAGGGCAGAGCGTGGGACTTGGTGCCCCAGAGCTTTCCCAAGGCGTCTCTCCTGCAAGTAGCTCCTGTCACAGACATGGAGCAGAGACCCCCGAGAGTGGCCAAGATGGCCTGGATGGAGGAGGAGGAGGAAGAAGAAGGACCTGGAGCAGCCCCAGCACAGGAGACTGAAGAGGTGGTGCCCTTCCATCCACCGCAGGAGGGTGAGTGGCAGAGCTGGGTTGCAGGGCTGGAGCCTGCAGCCAACTTGGCCCCATGCCATGCCATGCCATGCCATGCCATGCCATGCCATGCCATCCCCTGGGGAAATGGCCATGGACAGGTGGGAAGAGGGGCCGGGCAGACACCCCACAGCTCCCTTGCTCCATCCCCCTGGGGCATCCCAGGGCTCTCCCTGCCTGGGGAGCGCAGGGCTGGGCTGTGCTCTCCGGCCTCTCCCGCAGCCCCTCAGCTCTGGCTGCGCTCCCTCTTTGCCAGATGAAGCTGTGGAGCGCACACAAGAGCAGGAATCCAGCCGTGGCCGCTTCCACAGAACAGCGCAGGTACCTGCAGCCACCTCCACCTGGGCTGGGCCTGCTGTCCCTGCTCAGCCCAGCACCGTGTGTGCAGCACGCCATGCAACATCCCCGGCTTCTTGCCCTTCTCCTACAGCTCGTTTGCAACTTCATCCGGAGCATTCGGCAGGAGACCCGCACCATGGGCACTGGGCTCAGAGCTCACTGCGAGCTCCTCAAGCATGAGACCAGTGCCGCCCTGCTGGATTTGCTCCTGGAGAAGGGTGTTGCCAGGCCAGAACAAGTAAGCAGCCTGGGGCCAGGCTTCAATTCCCCCATGAGTCACGTGGCTTCCCCAGCCACGCCTGCTGGTCCCTCAGAGCCTTTGAGGCCATGGCAGTGCACTTCTCTGGGGAGCCTGGGGACATTGCTCTCTCTGGCAGCTTTCCAAGTCTCCCCGTGCCTCCTGCAGGTGCCTGCCTTGGTGAGGTACATTCACCGATGGCTCCTGGCCAACGATTCTGCCGAGCACAGGCTGGACAAGGCCCTGCTGAAACTCACCAAAGCACACCCGGCTGACGCAGTCGTGACGCTCCTGCGTGCGGCCCCGTCCTGTGACAGGTATGGGGCCCACCTGCCCAGAGGGCTCAGGCCTCCCAAGCCCATCACCCTGTACTGCCTGGCCCAGCTGTCTGAGCAACAGAGAGTTCCAGAACCCTCTGGCTGCTGCCTTTCCCAGCCCTGGCATGTCAGCCCCTGAGCCTGCTGCCATGCTGCCTTGCTGCCCCTCAGGGCCTGTCCTCACAGAGCTGGGCTGCTTGGCTGCTGCCAGCAAGGGCCACTGGGCAGAGGCAGAGCCGGCGGTCAGCCCGGGCCCCTAGGGATGCCCAGGCCACGATGCTGTGTCTGAGACCCCCCATGAGACAGAGCTCTAACCCTGCAGAGCTGCCATCTCCATGTGGAAGACCATCATGTGCTCGTCCAGGACTGCCGAGCCAGTGCAGCTGATCCTCCTGGATGTGCTAGGGAGCTGGCCAGAGTACAGCACGTGCACCTCAGATGGGGACAAAACGGCTGTCTTTGCCCTGGCTGTGAGTTTCCGCAACTGGCCTTTGCTGGCCCCAAGGCCACCTCTCCAGCAGCTCTCCATCCTCCTTCCCCCACTGCATCTGCCTGCCTCAGGCGCTGGCCAGAAACCTGGCCCAGGGGCAGCTTCAGGCCCACCAGGCCCCGCGCTCCCCCTGCCTCTCTCCGGGCCTCTCCCTGCCACGCTCGGGCCCTGCCACATGGACACCTCGGCACTGAGCGCTGTCTCGGGGGCCTTTGTCCTTTGCAGGCAACCGTGGTGATGTGGAAGATCCTCCAGGAGTCCTCTGTCCCACGTGTAGTGAGGCCATATTTCCCCCGCCTTTTTGTTCATCTGCTCTTCCAAGTGTTCTCCAGCACAGAAGAGATGCCACAGGAGGTCCAAACCTTCTGGAAGGATTGCCTGGAAGAGCACGGTCTTGCCACCAGCCCCAACAGGTGCTCCATCCCACTCCTCCTGTCCTTGACACGTGGCCTGCAAAGGAGCCAGTGCTGCCAGTGTGACCCGGGCTTTGCTGTGCACACAGGTTTGCAGTGCAGACTCTGAAGTCCCTGCTCTGCCAAAAGCACTACAAGGATGTGGTGGTGTCAGTGGAACGCAAGCGTGGCTGGGACACGCTGCTCTGTGCTGACACCCGCCACTATGCTGTGGGTCTGCTGGCCAGGTGAGACTCTCTTTCTCCCCATTGATCCTGCCATTTGTGCTCTGTGCCCGAGCTGTCCCACACATTCCCCAAGGCCCTGGGACACACTGAGGGACGGCTAACGACACACTGAGGGACGGCCAAGCAGACTGGAAAAGGCTGGGAAGGGAGAGAGCACAGGAGGAGACACCTCCTAAAGGGCCCAGGTCCCCTTGCAGGGTGGTGGTAAAAGACCACCAGGCTCTGTAAGCCTGTCCTTGGAGAGATTTGCTCAGCTTCCTGCTCCCTTTTTTGCCCTCCTAGAGAGATGCGCCATGCTTGTCATCGCTTGTGTTCCAGTATTGCACTCCACCTCCTCTGGCTGCTCAGCACACAGGAGCCACACTGGGATCTGCCTGCCCTGGCATTCCTTGTGGAGGTGAGCCGGGTGTCCAGCGCTGCCTGGCTGAGCAGCCTCCCAGCTCTCTGCCCTCTCGTGGCAGCAGCCGCCTGGGACGGTGCCCGCACCCTGTGCTGCTGCTGCTGCTGCTGCGTCCTGGGCCCAGCCCTGTGCGGCTGCGGGCTCCTGCCGGCCGGCTCCCCCGTCACTGGCCTGTGCCTTTCAGGTCCTCGTGTGCCTGGATTCTAATGAATGTGGCGACAGTGTTGTGAAGGTCTCTTCAAGGTACCTGCAGAGCGAGTGCAGGGAGAGGCGTCGCCTGGCGCTCAGGGCCCTTCTCGAGCTCATTGATGATCCCTCAATGGTGAGAAGGGGGCAGTGGCTGAAGCTGCGCTGGGAACTCAGTCACTTGGCCTGACCTGGGCTTTGGGCACTGGGGCAGCTGCTCCCAGCTCTCCTGCCTCCTGCTTCAGCTGCCCCAGTGCTTCAGGACAGTCCTTTGGCCTCTGGGCCCTGTGGCAGTAGGGTGGGACTTCACAGACTTGTGTTCCGCACAGGCCGAAAGAATGTGGAGCTTGACCAAAAGCCTCATGCACCTACTGGGGGACAATGATGCAGAGATAGCTGGGATGACACTCATCACTCAGCTTTATACTCCTGCACAAACACATTCTGCTGTCAACCCCCATTGCCATGCAGCTGGCTGAGGCACTCCTGCCACTCTTTGACCACGTAAGGCTCCGTGCCCCCAGCTACAGCCACTGGCTGCTGCCTGGAAACTGTGTGCCCTGTGCATTTCCAGCCCTGTGCCCAGGGCGCCCTGGAGGAGCCAATGCTCAAGTGTTTTTTCTTGTTTTTTTCATCTAGGATAATAGCCAGGTACAGCTGCTCTCCATAAAACTCTTCCGAGACATGATGGAGTATTTGGAAGAGAGAGAAAAACCTTTGGAAAGCCCTGTGCAACAGAGCCTGCTTCCACTCTTCTTCCACTGCAATGATGAGAATCAGCATGTGGCAGAGGTGAGGACTCCTGGGCTGCTGCTGTCCGCCTGGCAGGGGGCTCGGCTGCCTCCTGCCCTGCGCCTGCTGGACCGCAGCCTCCTCCAGGCCATGGCAGGGGGAGGCGAGACCCGTGCCCTGGGCTGCGGGGCCATCTCTGCGTCTCTGCTGCTCTCCAGGCTTCTCGGGAAACGCTGCTTTATGCGGTCAAGTTCATGAAGAGGAGGGATCTCAAAAAGCTGCTGAAGGAGCAGAAACTGTGGAAGTTCAGCAAGTGCCTGGTAAGGACGGCCCGGAATCCCCAACTCAGCCAGGAGAAGGCCCCTGAGGGCGGTGCTCAGTGTGCGAGCCGGGCAGCTGTGCCCCTGCGCGCTGCTGCAGCCAGAGGCCGCGCGGGCTCTTCTCCAGGCTCCCGTGGGCCCGAGCCGGGTGCCCATGGAGCCCCGGCCCGGCGGGGCTGCGGGGCAGGGGCGGCACCGCGGCTCCCCGGGCAGCAGCCGGCCCCTTCCCCCTCCCTTCAGGAGCCCGGCGCCAGCGGCTGCTGGCCGCGCCTCGGGGCTGTGCGGGCAGGGGAGCCCGGGGCGGGGCGCAGGCAGCGTCCGGCCCAGGGGCTGAGCCCGCGCCAACCCTTCCCTCCTACCGCTCTCTGCAGCTGGCAGAGGACAGGAGCAGAGCGGCCGAGCACCTGCGCCGGGCCCTGCGCTACCTGGAGAGCCCACAGGAGCCCCTGCGAGAGGCGGCCATCAGGTTCATGGGTGAGTTACAAGCCCGGGCTCCCTCCCCAGCCCGCCGCAGCTCGGCCCCAGCCCCGCCTGTTGCCCCGACAGCGGCAGCCGGGCCCGGCGCCGTGGAGCCCCGCCTGGCCTGGGCATTGCTGCTGCCGCCCTCTGACAGCCGTGCCCTGGGGCGACAGCGCGCTGCATGGGCTGAGCTGAGCGCTGCCGGGCCAGCAGCCCGTGTGGCCACAGCGCCGGCAGCGCTGCTGGCAGGGAGCTGTGCCGCTGGGGCCGTGACAGACTCTGTGTTCACAGGCATGGCCGGGCGGCACCTGAGGGGGCAGCAGCAAGAGCTGCAGCGGATCTGCACTGGTGAGTGAGGGGAGCGGGCTGACAGCGGGGGCTGCTGGGGGGAGCTGCAAGCCCTGCCCCGGCTGCGGAGGGCTCTGCTCCCGTGGGCAGAGCACACGGAGATTTCAGGGCCACGTGGGCCATTCGTGGCCAGCAGCTTCGGGCTGATCCCCTTGCTCCCTTTGCTCCCTCCTGGCCATGGCAATAGCCGGCTTGGGATGGCACTTGCAGGGGGCTCTTCCTCGGCTCCCTGCAGCTCCAGCTTCTGACCGTGCCTCTGTTCCTCTCTCTCGCAGCCCTGGAAGACAAAACGAATGACGTCAGCCTCGCCGTCGGAAGCCTGGCAATTCAAACGCTGTGCCTCCTCAGGTCAGGAGAGCGGGCTCCCATCTCCAGGTTCCAGTGGCTCCAAAATCACCTGCGCAGGGCGTGGAAGACATGGCCCCGTCTGTCACAGCTCGGCTGCCTGCCCTGCCAGAGCTCTGTGGAGAGGTGATCCCAGAAGCTCTTTTTGTTGGGGCCACCTGAATCAGGTTTTATTTTGTTTTTCTTCAAGAATTTTCTTTTCATTGGTTTTTTTTTTTTTCTTTTACCATGTAAATATAGACTATGTTAACATACACAGACTCCCAGCATTTTTCTTTTGCTGCCCAGGGTCCGTAGGGCATAGGGGAGGAGGGGGAAATGGGTGCTTGCGCTCAGCCAGCTGCCCAGGCGTGCAGTGGGCCAGGTGAAATGGCCAGAAGCCCCTTGGCCTTTGGTGGTTCTGCTGAAGCCTTTGTGCTGCCCAGAGAGCGGCTGGGCAGGGGCCGGAGCTGCGGGGATCCCTGCCAGAGCGGTGCCTGGAGATGGTCACAAGCCCTGTGCCAGGCAGGAAGCGCCAGCCGTGTCCTCCTGCCCGTGTGCTGCTGGCTGCCTTGCTGAGGGCTCCCAGGTGCCTCTGGATGGGGCTGCTCTGGAGCTGCTGTGGGGCTGCGGCGCTGCTGCCGGGCGGCTCGGCCAGGCTGGGGCAGCCCCTGAGGGGCTGGGGCGCTGGCAAGCCCCGGGCAATGGGCTGTCAGAGGCCACAAGCAGCCGCCTTGTTCCTGCCAGAGTTGACTTGCAAGACGCATCCTTGGCACTCTGCAACTAACAGCATCAGTGTTGTTGGAAACCCAAATGCAGAGAAATCTCAGACCTTTGGTCTTGTCAGCAAAGCTTAGAATTAAACACAGGATTTGATCTGAGACCTAGGAAAGGGCTCCCAAACTTAGGTGCTAGAAGCGAGAATGCGGATTTCTAGTCTATAGCAGCAACACGGGGAGAAAAGTTGAAGTGGAGGAAAGTTTAGAGTTTTCGAGTTCAAGATCTAGGAAGAAATCAAAGTAGTTACAATGCTAAACAAGAAGATTAGGATGCAGTGCTGTAGGTTTGTGTGTCATAGCATGATTGGCTAAGGAAGCTTACACTGTTAGCATGATGTGGGGACCCAGGAAATTCCTCTGGCTGCCCTGCAGGACTCGAGAGCCTGTCAGAGGGCTCAGAGACCTTGGCACAGAGCCCAAGACCCCCGTGCCTTTGATTTAGCACTTGGAAAAAACAATCACCAACCTTGTATGAAGAATGACCAGCCACAAAAAATGAAGTAGAATGATAGTGAATTTATCCCAGAGTGGAACAATAGATTTTGAGGGTTTTTAGAATGGGGCTTCAGGGGGCAAGATGGAGGAATCTGGGCATGTCCAGCCTTTCTCCTTCTTCTTCTTGGCCTCCATCTTCTGGTTGATGTTGGTACTTTGAGATTGGTCTAGAGTAGAAGCTCACTGTCTAACATAGATGATAGGGATTGGAAAGTAATTGTAAATATTGTACTGGTAGTTTTTAGTATAAAAAGATAACACCACCCCAGGGGAGGCAGAGTTCCTTAGACTGTCTTGCTGAGCAGACCTCGGCAGGACAGGAGAAAGAATTTTATAGATAAGATACAATAAACAACCTTGAGACTGAGAAATTAAGAGCTCTGACTCCTTCTTCAACCACCGGGCTGGGACAAGAGACTTTTTAACTTATCTCAGGGTCACTCTGACCAGCTAGAGACCCCGAGAGCATGAGTCCGTAAGATGAAATCTTGAAGACTGGGTCCAACACACAAATACCCTTGTTGGCCATGTCTTCTTGGCCAAGAAATCCTTCAAAGCTCTTGTAACTACAAGTCTTGCGGCCCTGTGAGCCATGCGGTGGAGATGTGAGCCCAACTCAACCTTCCTGCCTATGTAGAAGAGAAAAAAAAGCAATGGCATCATCTAAAAAACTCAGAGGTCCACTCTCTAGCTTGTTCCAAACCCCTTCCAATCCCCCAAAGTGTGATTTAGCTACAAATAGATGACAAGGACTCTTAGGGCTGCCTCTTTGACTCCAGAGCGGCTGCTTTAGAATCTTTCACATATCCCTGTGTAGTTAGGTGCCAGAAATGGATCATTTGAAGAAACTTTCCCAGCTGACTTGCATGGAGGCTTGTTTGAAGGGTGTTTGAATGGAAAGCCTCCCAGCAGAGGTCTGGGCTTTGGCCTAGCTGTGTCCCCTGCTGATTGTGAAGCGTGTCATCAGCTGAAGTGCTATCTGGGCTACAAATATCATCCAGTCAATTGGACTTGCTCTTTTTGGCCTATAAAAGCTGGACCCACTTTTGGGGCAAATTTGGAGACCTCATCTATGGGTGGATGGAACACCTAGGATTTTCCCAGTTGTTGGGAATGGTTCTCCAGGTCCCTGGAGTAAAACGGGGCTGCCCAGCAACTGCGCATCTGCAAGATGACAAACAATTGTCTTGGTTTGAAGAGAGAGGTGTCTGCTAAGGAAGGCAGAAGTCTTCTCTGAAATGTTAAATGTAAATCCCCTGCCTTCAAATGATTCTCATTTAGAAATTCAAATGCTCTCAGGGAAAGATATGGGGATAGGCCTGAGCCCGCAGAGCAGGGCGGCCTTTGCTTATGGTCTGAGCCCTTCCTAAAGATCCTGTCAGGCTGTCTTAGACACCTGGGGCCAGGGATTCCTTCCAAGCTGGGCCACTTTGGCTGGCCCGGGGCCAGCCCCAGGGCAGGAGGCAGTGTGTGCAAGGCCCCTGGCTGGCACGCTGCAGCACGGTCACCGTGCCATGGAACGGAACCCGGTCACCAAGGTCCCTTTGTGACACGTGGGAAATAGAAGCTTGCCCGGGTGCTGGGAACAGGCAACGGGGCACAACGGGACAGAGCAGTGCTGTGAGGAGCCCCCACACAGCGCACTCATTCCCGTCTGACCAGAAGCTTTTCTGCAGCCTTGTTCCTGCAGCTGAGCTCGAGGCCAGAGCACAGGACTCGGTGACCCGTGGCCTTCCGAGGCTTCTATTCTGCAGCTGCCCTCAAGGGCAGAGCGTGGGACTTGGTGCCCCAGAGCTTTCCCAAGGCGTCTCTCCTGCAAGTAGCTCCTGTCACAGACATGGAGCAGAGACCCCCGAGAGTGGCCAAGATGGCCTGGATGGAGGAGGAGGAGGAAGAAGGACCTGGAGCAGCCCCAGCACAGGAGACTGAAGAGGTGGTGCCCTTCCATCCACCGCAGGAGGGTGAGTGGCAGAGCTGGGTTGCAGGGCTGGAGCCTGCAGCCAACTTGGCCCCATGCCATGCCATGCCATGCCATGCCATGCCATGCCATGCCATGCCATGCCATCCCCTGGGGAAATGGCCATGGACAGGTGGGAAGAGGGGCCGGGCAGACACCCCACAGCTCCCTTGCTCCATCCCCCTGGGGCATCCCAGGGCTCTCCCTGCCTGGGGAGCGCAGGGCTGGGCTGTGTTCTCCGGCCTCTCCCGCAGCCCCTCAGCTCTGGCTGCGCTCCCTCTTTGCCAGATGAAGCTGTGGAGCGCACACAAGAGCAGGAATCCAGCCGTGGCCGCTTCCACAGAACAGCGCAGGTACCTGCAGCCACCTCCACCTGGGCTGGGCCTGCTGTCCCTGCTCAGCCCAGCACCGTGTGTGCAGCACGCCATGCAACATCCCCGGCTTCTTGCCCTTCTCCTACAGCTCGTTTGCAACTTCATCCGGAGCATTCGGCAGGAGACCCGCACCATGGGCACTGGGCTCAGAGCTCACTGCGAGCTCCTCAAGCATGAGACCAGTGCCGCCCTGCTGGATTTGCTCCTGGAGAAGGGTGTTGCCAGGCCAGAACAAGTAAGCAGCCTGGGGCCAGGCTTCAATTCCCCCATGAGTCACGTGGCTTCCCCAGCCACGCCTGCTGGTCCCTCAGAGCCTTTGAGGCCATGGCAGTGCACTTCTCTGGGGAGCCTGGGGACATTGCTCTCTCTGGCAGCTTTCCAAGTCTCCCCATGCCTCCTGCAGGTGCCTGCCTTGGTGAGGTACATTCACCGATGGCTCCTGGCCAACGATTCTGCCGAGCACAGGCTGGACAAGGCCCTGCTGAAACTCACCAAAGCACACCCGGCTGACGCAGTCGTGACGCTCCTGCGTGCGGCCCCGTCCTGTGACAGGTATGGGGCCCACCTGCCCAGAGGGCTCAGGCCTCCCAAGCCCATCACCCTGTACTGCCTGGCCCAGCTGTCTGAGCAACAGAGAGTTCCAGAACCCTCTGGCTGCTGCCTTTCCCAGCCCTGGCATGTCAGCCCCTGAGCCTGCTGCCATGCTGCCTTGCTGCCCCTCAGGGCCTGTCCTCACAGAGCTGGGCTGCTTGGCTGCTGCCAGCAAGGGCCACTGGGCAGAGGCAGAGCCGGCGGTCAGCCCGGGCCCCTAGGGATGCCCAGGCCACGATGCTGTGTCTGAGACCCCCCATGAGACAGAGCTCTAACCCTGCAGAGCTGCCATCTCCATGTGGAAGACCATCATGTGCTCGTCCAGGACTGCCGAGCCAGTGCAGCTGATCCTCCTGGATGTGCTAGGGAGCTGGCCAGAGTACAGCACGTGCACCTCAGATGGGGACAAAACGGCTGTCTTTGCCCTGGCTGTGAGTTTCCGCAACTGGCCTTTGCTGGCCCCAAGGCCACCTCTCCAGCAGCTCTCCATCCTCCTTCCCCCACTGCATCTGCCTGCCTCAGGCGCTGGCCAGAAACCTGGCCCAGGGGCAGCTTCAGGCCCACCAGGCCCCGCGCTCCCCCTGCCTCTCTCCGGGCCTCTCCCTGCCACGCTCGGGCCCTGCCACATGGACACCTCGGCACTGAGCGCTGTCTCGGGGGCCTTTGTCCTTTGCAGGCAACCGTGGTGATGTGGAAGATCCTCCAGGAGTCCTCTGTCCCACGTGTAGTGAGGCCATATTTCCCCCGCCTTTTTGTTCATCTGCTCTTCCAAGTGTTCTCCAGCACAGAAGAGATGCCACAGGAGGTCCAAACCTTCTGGAAGGATTGCCTGGAAGAGCACGGTCTTGCCACCAGCCCCAACAGGTGCTCCATCCCACTCCTCCTGTCCTTGACACGTGACCTGCAAAGGAGCCAGTGCTGCCAGTGTGACCCGGGCTTTGCTGTGCACACAGGTTTGCAGTGCAGACTCTGAAGTCCCTGCTCTGCCAAAAGCACTACAAGGATGTGGTGGTGTCAGTGGAACGCAAGCGTGGCTGGGACACGCTGCTCTGTGCTGACACCCGCCACTATGCTGTGGGTCTGCTGGCCAGGTGAGACTCTCTTTCTCCCCATTGATCCTGCCATTTGTGCTCTGTGCCCGAGCTGTCCCACACATTCCCCAAGGCCCTGGGACACACTGAGGGACGGCTAACGACACACTGAGGGACGGCCAAGCAGACTGGAAAAGGCTGGGAAGGGAGAGAGCACAGGAGGAGACACCTCCTAAAGGGCCCAGGTCCCCTTGCAGGGTGGTGGTAAAAGACCACCAGGCTCTGTAAGCCTGTCCTTGGAGAGATTTGCTCAGCTTCCTGGTCCCTTTTTTGCCCTCCTAGGGAGATGCGCCATGCTTGTCATCGCTTGTGTTCCAGTATTGCACTCCACCTCCTCTGGCTGCTCAGCACACAGGAGCCACACTGGGATCTGCCCGCCCTGGCATTCCTTGTGGAGGTGAGCCGGGTGTCCAGCGCTGCCTGGCTGAGCAGCCTCCCAGCTCTCTGCCCTCTCGTGGCAGCAGCCGCCTGGGACGGTGCCCGCACCCTGTGCTGCTGCTGCTGCTGCTGCGTCCTGGGCCCAGCCCTGTGCGGCTGCGGGCTCCTGCCGGCCGGCTCCCCCGTCACTGGCCTGTGCCTTTCAGGTCCTCGTGTGCCTGGATTCTAATGAATGTGGCGACAGTGTTGTGAAGGTCTCTTCAAGGTACCTGCAGAGCGAGTGCAGGGAGAGGCGTCGCCTGGCGCTCAGGGCCCTTCTCGAGCTCATTGATGATCCCTCAATGGTGAGAAGGGGGCAGTGGCTGAAGCTGCGCTGGGAACTCAGTCACTTGGCCTGACCTGGGCTTTGGGCACTGGGGCAGCTGCTCCCAGCTCTCCTGCCTCCTGCTTCAGCTGCCCCAGTGCTTCAGGACAGTCCTTTGGCCTCTGGGCCCTGTGGCAGTAGGGTGGGACTTCACAGACTTGTGTTCCGCACAGGCCGAAAGAATGTGGAGCTTGACCAAAAGCCTCATGCACCTACTGGGGGACAATGATGCAGAGATAGCTGGGATGACACTCATCACACTCAGCTTTATACTCCTGCACAAACACATTCTGCTGTCAACCCCCATTGCCATGCAGCTGGCTGAGGCACTCCTGCCACTCTTTGACCACGTAAGGCTCCGTGCCCCCAGCTACAGCCACTGGCTGCTGCCTGGAAACTGTGTGCCCTGTGCATTTCCAGCCCTGTGCCCAGGGCGCCCTGGAGGAGCCAATGCTCAAGTGTTTTTTCTTTTTTTTTTCATCTAGGATAATAGCCAGGTACAGCTGCTCTCCATAAAACTCTTCCGAGACATGATGGAGTATTTGGAAGAGAGAGAAAAACCTTTGGAAAGCCCTGTGCAACAGAGCCTGCTTCCACTCTTCTTCCACTGCAATGATGAGAATCAGCATGTGGCAGAGGTGAGGACTCCTGGCTGCTGCTGACTCCTGCGCCTGCTGGACCGCAGCCTCCTCCAGGCCATGGCAGGGGGAGGCGGGACCCGTGCCCTGGGCTGCGGGGCCATCTCTGCGTCTCTGCTGCTCTCCAGGCTTCTCGGGAAACGCTGCTTTATGCGGTCAAGTTCATGAAGAGGAGGGATCTCAAAAAGCTGCTGAAGGAGCAGAAACTGTGGAAGTTCAGCAAGTGCCTGGTAAGGACGGCCCGGAATCCCCAACTCAGCCAGGAGAAGGCCCCTGAGGGCGGTGCTCAGTGTGCGAGCCGGGCAGCTGTGCCCCTGCGCGCTGCTGCAGCCAGAGGCCGCGCGGGCTCTTCTCCAGGCTCCCGTGGGCCCGAGCCGGGTGCCCATGGAGCCCCGGCCCGGCGGGGCTGCGAGGCAGGGGCGGCACCGCGGCTCCCCGGGCAGCAGCCGGCCCCCTCCCCCTCTCCTCGGGAGCCCGGCGCCAGCGGCTGCTGGCCGCGCCTCGGGGCTGTGCGGGCAGGGGAGCCCGGGGCGGGGCGCAGGCAGCGCCCGGCCCAGGGGCTGAGCCCGCGCCAACCCTTCCCTCCTGCCGCTCTCTGCAGCTGGCAGAGGACAGGAGCAGAGCGGCCGAGCACCTGCGCCGGGCCCTGCGCTACCTGGAGAGCCCACAGGAGCCCCTGCGAGAGGCGGCCATCAGGTTCATGGGTGAGTTACAAGCCCGGGCTCCCTCCCCAGCCCGCCGCAGCTCGGCCCCAGCCCCGCCTGTTGCCCCGACAGCGGCAGCCGGGCCCGGCGCCGTGGAGCCCCGCCTGGCCTGGGCATTGCTGCTGCCGCCCTCTGACAGCCGTGCCCTGGGGCGACAGCGCGCTGCATGGGCTGAGCTGAGCGCTGCCGGGCCAGCAGCCCGTGTGGCCACAGCGCCGGCAGCGCTGCTGGCAGGGAGCTGTGCCGCTGGGGCCGTGACAGACTCTGTGTTCACAGGCATGGCCGGGCGGCACCTGAGGGGGCAGCAGCAAGAGCTGCAGCGGATCTGCACTGGTGAGTGAGGGGAGCGGGCTGACAGCGGGGGCTGCTGGGGGGAGCTGCAAGCCCTGCCCCGGCTGCGGAGGGCTCTGCTCCCGTGGGCAGAGCACACGGAGATTTCAGGGCCACGTGGGCCATTCGTGGCCAGCAGCTTCGGGCTGATCCCCTTGCTCCCTTTGCTCCCTCCTGGCCATGGCAATAGCCGGCTTGGGATGGCACTTGCAGGGGGCTCTTCCTCGGCTCCCTGCAGCTCCAGCTTCTGACCGTGCCTCTGTTCCTCTCTCTCGCAGCCCTGGAAGACAAAACGAATGACGTCAGCCTCGCCGTCGGAAGCCTGGCAATTCAAACGCTGTGCCTCCTCAGGTCAGGAGAGCGGGCTCCCATCTCCAGGTTCCAGTGGCTCCAAAATCACCTGCGCAGGGCGTGGAAGACATGGCCCCGTCTGTCACAGCTCGGCTGCCTGCCCTGCCAGAGCTCTGTGGAGAGGTGATCCCAGAAGCTCTTTTTGTTGGGGCCACCTGAATCAGGTTTTATTTTGTTTTTCTTCAAGAATTTTCTTTTCATTGGTTTTTTTTTTTTTCTTTTACCATGTAAATATAGACTATGTTAACATACACAGACTCCCAGCATTTTTCTTTTGCTGCCCAGGGTCCGTAGGGCATAGGGGAGGAGGGGGAAATGGGTGCTTGCGCTCAGCCAGCTGCCCAGGCGTGCAGTGGGCCAGGTGAAATGGCCAGAAGCCCCTTGGCCTTTGGTGGTTCTGCTGAAGCCTTTGTGCTGCCCAGAGAGCGGCTGGGCAGGGGCCGGAGCTGCGGGGATCCCTGCCAGAGCGGTGCCTGGAGATGGTCACAAGCCCTGTGCCAGGCAGGAAGCGCCAGCCGTGTCCTCCTGCCTGTGTGCTGCTGGCTGCCTTGCTGAGGGCTCCCAGGTGCCTCTGGATGGGGCTGCTCTGGAGCTGCCGTGGGGCTGCGGCGCTGCTGCCGGGCGGCTCGGCCAGGCTGGGGCAGCCCCTGAGGGGCTGGGGCGCTGGCAAGCCCCGGGCAATGGGCTGTCAGAGGCCACAAGCAGCCGCCTTGTTCCTGCCAGAGTTGACTTGCAAGACGCATCCTTGGCACTCTGCAACTAACAGCATCAGTGTTGTTGGAAACCCAAATGCAGAGAAATCTCAGACCTTTGGTCTTGTCAGCAAAGCTTAGAATTAAACACAGGATTTGATCTGAGACCTAGGAAAGGGCTCCCAAACTTAGGTGCTAGAAGCGAGAATGCGGATTTCTAGTCTATAGCAGCAACACGGGGAGAAAAGTTGAAGTGGAGGAAAGTTTAGAGTTTTCGAGTTCAAGATCTAGGAAGAAATCAAAGTAGTTACAATGCTAAACAAGAAGATTAGGATGCAGTGCTGTAGGTTTGTGTGTCATAGCATGATTGGCTAAGGAAGCTTACACTGTTAGCATGATGTGGGGACCCAGGAAATTCCTCTGGCTGCCCTGCAGGACTCGAGAGCCTGTCAGAGGGCTCAGAGACCTTGGCACAGAGCCCAAGACCCCCGTGCCTTTGATTTAGCACTTGGAAAAAACAATCACCAACCTTGTATGAAGAATGACCAGCCACAAAAAATGAAGTAGAATGATAGTGAATTTATCCCAGAGTGGAACAATAGATTTTGAGGGTTTTTAGAATGGGGCTTCAGGGGGCAAGATGGAGGAATCTGGGCATGTCCAGCCTTTCTCCTTCTTCTTCTTGGCCTCCATCTTCTGGTTGATGTTGGTACTTTGAGATTGGTCTAGAGTAGAAGCTCACTGTCTAACATAGATGATAGGGATTGGAAAGTAATTGTAAATATTGTACTGGTAGTTTTTAGTATAAAAAGATAACACCACCCCAGGGGAGGCAGAGTTCCTTAGACTGTCTTGCTGAGCAGACCTCGGCAGGACAGGAGAAAGAATTTTATAGATAAGATACAATAAACAACCTTGAGACTGAGAAATTAAGAGCTCTGACTCCTTCTTCAACCACCGGGCTGGGACAAGAGACTTTTTAACTTATCTCAGGGTCACTCTGACCAGCTAGAGACCCCGAGAGCATGAGTCCGTAAGATGAAATCTTGAAGACTGGGTCCAACACATAAATACCCTTGTTGGCCATGTCTTCTTGGCCAAGAAATCCTTCAAAGCTCTTGTAACTACAAGTCTTGCGGCCCTGTGAGCCATGCGGTGGAGATGTGAGCCCAACTCAACCTTCCTGCCTATGTAGAAGAGAAAAAAAAGCAATGGCATCATCTAAAAAACTCAGAGGTCCACTCTCTAGCTTGTTCCAAACCCCTTCCAATCCCCCAAAGTGTGATTTAGCTACAAATAGATGACAAGGACTCTTAGGGCTGCCTCTTTGACTCCAGAGCGGCTGCTTTAGAATCTTTCACATATCCCTGTGTAGTTAGGTGCCAGAAATGGATCATTTGAAGAAACTTTCCCAGCTGACTTGCATGGAGGCTTGTTTGAAGGGTGTTTGAATGGAAAGCCTCCCAGCAGAGGTCTGGGCTTTGGCCTAGCTGTGTCCCCTGCTGATTGTGAAGTGTGTCATCAGCTGAAGTGCTATCTGGGCTACAAATATCATCCAGTCAATTGGACTTGCTCTTTTTGGCCTATAAAAGCTGGACCCACTTTTGGGGCAAATTTGGAGACCTCATCTATGGGTGGATGGAACACCTAGGATTTTCCCAGTTGTTGGGAATGGTTCTCCAGGTCCCTGGAGTAAAACGGGGCTGCCCAGCAACTGCGCATCTGCAAGATGACAAACAATTGTCTTGGTTTGAAGAGAGAGGTGTCTGCTAAGGAAGGCAGAAGTCTTCTCTGAAATGTTAAATGTAAATCCCCTGCCTTCAAATGATTCTCATTTAGAAATTCAAATGCTCTCAGGGAAAGATATGGGGATAGGCCTGAGCCCGCAGAGCAGGGCGGCCTTTGCTTATGGTCTGAGCCCTTCCTAAAGATCCTGTCAGGCTGTCTTAGACACCTGGGGCCAGGGATTCCTTCCAAGCTGGGCCACTTTGGCTGGCCCGGGGCCAGCCCCAGGGCAGGAGGCAGTGTGTGCAAGGCCCCTGGCTGGCACGCTGCAGCACGGTCACCGTGCCATGGAACGGAACCCGGTCACCAAGGTCCCTTTGTGACACGTGGGAAATAGAAGCTTGCCCGGGTGCTGGGAACAGGCAACGGGGCACAACGGGACAGAGCAGTGCTGTGAGGAGCCCCCACACAGCGCACTCATTCCCGTCTGACCAGAAGCTTTTCTGCAGCCTTGTTCCTGCAGCTGAGCTCGAGGCCAGAGCACAGGACTCGGTGACCCGTGGCCTTCCGAGGCTTCTATTCTGCAGCTGCCCTCAAGGGCAGAGCGTGGGACTTGGTGCCCCAGAGCTTTCCCAAGGCGTCTCTCCTGCAAGTAGCTCCTGTCACAGACATGGAGCAGAGACCCCCGAGAGTGGCCAAGATGGCCTGGATGGAGGAGGAGGAGGAAGAAGAAGGACCTGGAGCAGCCCCAGCACAGGAGACTGAAGAGGTGGTGCCCTTCCATCCACCGCAGGAGGGTGAGTGGCAGAGCTGGGTTGCAGGGCTGGAGCCTGCAGCCAACTTGGCCCCATGCCATGCCATGCCATGCCATGCCATGCCATGCCATGCCATGCCATGCCATGCCATGCCATGCCATGCCATGCCATGCCATCCCCTGGGGAAATGGCCATGGACAGGTGGGAAGAGGGGCCGGGCAGACACCCCACAGCTCCCTTGCTCCATCCCCCTGGGGCATCCCAGGGCTCTCCCTGCCTGGGGAGCGCAGGGCTGGGCTGTGTTCTCCGGCCTCTCCCGCAGCCCCTCAGCTCTGGCTGCGCTCCCTCTTTGCCAGATGAAGCTGTGGAGCGCACACAAGAGCAGGAATCCAGCCGTGGCCGCTTCCACAGAACAGCGCAGGTACCTGCAGCCACCTCCACCTGGGCTGGCCCTGCTGTCCCTGCTCAGCCCAGCACCGTGTGTGCAGCACGCCATGCAACATCCCCGGCTTCTTGCCCTTCTCCTACAGCTCGTTTGCAACTTCATCCGGAGCATTCGGCAGGAGACCCGCACCATGGGCACTGGGCTCAGAGCTCACTGCGAGCTCCTCAAGCATGAGACCAGTGCCGCCCTGCTGGATTTGCTCCTGGAGAAGGGTGTTGCCAGGCCAGAACAAGTAAGCAGCCTGGGGCCAGGCTTCAATTCCCCCATGAGTCACGTGGCTTCCCCAGCCACGCCTGCTGGTCCCTCAGAGCCTTTGAGGCCATGGCAGTGCACTTCTCTGGGGAGCCTGGGGACATTGCTCTCTCTGGCAGCTTTCCAAGTCTCCCCGTGCCTCCTGCAGGTGCCTGCCTTGGTGAGGTACATTCACCGATGGCTCCTGGCCAACGATTCTGCCGAGCACAGGCTGGACAAGGCCCTGCTGAAACTCACCAAAGCACACCCGGCTGACGCAGTCGTGACGCTCCTGCGTGCGGCCCCGTCCTGTGACAGGTATGGGGCCCACCTGCCCAGAGGGCTCAGGCCTCCCAAGCCCATCACCCTGTACTGCCTGGCCCAGCTGTCTGAGCAACAGAGAGTTCCAGAACCCTCTGGCTGCTGCCTTTCCCAGCCCTGGCATGTCAGCCCCTGAGCCTGCTGCCATGCTGCCTTGCTGCCCCTCAGGGCCTGTCCTCACAGAGCTGGGCTGCTTGGCTGCTGCCAGCAAGGGCCACTGGGCAGAGGCAGAGCCGGCGGTCAGCCCGGGCCCCTAGGGATGCCCAGGCCACGATGCTGTGTCTGAGACCCCCCATGAGACAGAGCTCTAACCCTGCAGAGCTGCCATCTCCATGTGGAAGACCATCATGTGCTCGTCCAGGACTGCCGAGCCAGTGCAGCTGATCCTCCTGGATGTGCTAGGGAGCTGGCCAGAGTACAGCACGTGCACCTCAGATGGGGACAAAACGGCTGTCTTTGCCCTGGCTGTGAGTTTCCGCAACTGGCCTTTGCTGGCCCCAAGGCCACCTCTCCAGCAGCTCTCCATCCTCCTTCCCCCACTGCATCTGCCTGCCTCAGGCGCTGGCCAGAAACCTGGCCCAGGGGCAGCTTCAGGCCCACCAGGCCCCGCGCTCCCCCTGCCTCTCTCCGGGCCTCTCCCTGCCACGCTCGGGCCCTGCCACATGGACACCTCGGCACTGAGCGCTGTCTCGGGGGCCTTTGTCCTTTGCAGGCAACCGTGGTGATGTGGAAGATCCTCCAGGAGTCCTCTGTCCCACGTGTAGTGAGGCCATATTTCCCCCGCCTTTTTGTTCATCTGCTCTTCCAAGTGTTCTCCAGCACAGAAGAGATGCCACAGGAGGTCCAAACCTTCTGGAAGGATTGCCTGGAAGAGCACGGTCTTGCCACCAGCCCCAACAGGTGCTCCATCCCACTCCTCCTGTCCTTGACACGTGGCCTGCAAAGGAGCCAGTGCTGCCAGTGTGACCCGGGCTTTGCTGTGCACACAGGTTTGCAGTGCAGACTCTGAAGTCCCTGCTCTGCCAAAAGCACTACAAGGATGTGGTGGTGTCAGTGGAACGCAAGCGTGGCTGGGACACGCTGCTCTGTGCTGACACCCGCCACTATGCTGTGGGTCTGCTGGCCAGGTGAGACTCTCTTTCTCCCCATTGATCCTGCCATTTGTGCTCTGTGCCCGAGCTGTCCCACACATTCCCCAAGGCCCTGGGACACACTGAGGGACGGCTAACGACACACTGAGGGACGGCCAAGCAGACTGGAAAAGGCTGGGAAGGGAGAGAGCACAGGAGGAGACACCTCCTAAAGGGCCCAGGTCCCCTTGCAGGGTGGTGGTAAAAGACCACCAGGCTCTGTAAGCCTGTCCTTGGAGAGATTTGCTCAGCTTCCTGGTCCCTTTTTTGCCCTCCTAGGGAGATGCGCCATGCTTGTCATCGCTTGTGTTCCAGTATTGCACTCCACCTCCTCTGGCTGCTCAGCACACAGGAGCCACACTGGGATCTGCCTGCCCTGGCATTCCTTGTGGAGGTGAGCCGGGTGTCCAGCGCTGCCTGGCTGAGCAGCCTCCCAGCTCTCTGCCCTCTCGTGGCAGCAGCCGCCTGGGACGGTGCCCGCACCCTGTGCTGCTGCTGCTGCTGCTGCGTCCTGGGCCCAGCCCTGTGCGGCTGCGGGCTCCTGCCGGCCGGCTCCCCCGTCACTGGCCTGTGCCTTTCAGGTCCTCGTGTGCCTGGATTCTAATGAATGTGGCGACAGTGTTGTGAAGGTCTCTTCAAGGTACCTGCAGAGCGAGTGCAGGGAGAGGCGTCGCCTGGCGCTCAGGGCCCTTCTCGAGCTCATTGATGATCCCTCAATGGTGAGAAGGGGGCAGTGGCTGAAGCTGCGCTGGGAACTCAGTCACTTGGCCTGACCTGGGCTTTGGGCACTGGGGCAGCTGCTCCCAGCTCTCCTGCCTCCTGCTTCAGCTGCCCCAGTGCTTCAGGACAGTCCTTTGGCCTCTGGGCCCTGTGGCAGTAGGGTGGGACTTCACAGACTTGTGTTCCGCACAGGCCGAAAGAATGTGGAGCTTGACCAAAAGCCTCATGCACCTACTGGGGGACAATGATGCAGAGATAGCTGGGATGACACTCATCACACTCAGCTTTATACTCCTGCACAAACACATTCTGCTGTCAACCCCCATTGCCATGCAGCTGGCTGAGGCACTCCTGCCACTCTTTGACCACGTAAGGCTCCGTGCCCCCAGCTACAGCCACTGGCTGCTGCCTGGAAACTGTGTGCCCTGTGCATTTCCAGCCCTGTGCCCAGGGCGCCCTGGAGGAGCCAATGCTCAAGTGTTTTTTCTTTTTTTTTTCATCTAGGATAATAGCCAGGTACAGCTGCTCTCCATAAAACTCTTCCGAGACATGATGGAGTATTTGGAAGAGAGAGAAAAACCTTTGGAAAGCCCTGTGCAACAGAGCCTGCTTCCACTCTTCTTCCACTGCAATGATGAGAATCAGCATGTGGCAGAGGTGAGGACTCCTGGCTGCTGCTGACTCCTGCGCCTGCTGGACCGCAGCCTCCTCCAGGCCATGGCAGGGGGAGGCGGGACCCGTGCCCTGGGCTGCGGGGCCATCTCTGCGTCTCTGCTGCTCTCCAGGCTTCTCGGGAAACGCTGCTTTATGCGGTCAAGTTCATGAAGAGGAGGGATCTCAAAAAGCTGCTGAAGGAGCAGAAACTGTGGAAGTTCAGCAAGTGCCTGGTAAGGACGGCCCGGAATCCCCAACTCAGCCAGGAGAAGGCCCCTGAGGGCGGTGCTCAGTGTGCGAGCCGGGCAGCTGTGCCCCTGCGCGCTGCTGCAGCCAGAGGCCGCGCGGGCTCTTCTCCAGGCTCCCGTGGGCCCGAGCCGGGTGCCCATGGAGCCCCGGCCCGGCGGGGCTGCGAGGCAGGGGCGGCACCGCGGCTCCCCGGGCAGCAGCCGGCCCCCTCCCCCTCTCCTCGGGAGCCCGGCGCCAGCGGCTGCTGGCCGCGCCTCGGGGCTGTGCGGGCAGGGGAGCCCGGGGCGGGGCGCAGGCAGCGCCCGGCCCAGGGGCTGAGCCCGCGCCAACCCTTCCCTCCTGCCGCTCTCTGCAGCTGGCAGAGGACAGGAGCAGAGCGGCCGAGCACCTGCGCCGGGCCCTGCGCTACCTGGAGAGCCCACAGGAGCCCCTGCGAGAGGCGGCCATCAGGTTCATGGGTGAGTTACAAGCCCGGGCTCCCTCCCCAGCCCGCCGCAGCTCGGCCCCAGCCCCGCCTGTTGCCCCGACAGCGGCAGCCGGGCCCGGCGCCGTGGAGCCCCGCCTGGCCTGGGCATTGCTGCTGCCGCCCTCTGACAGCCGTGCCCTGGGGCGACAGCGCGCTGCATGGGCTGAGCTGAGCGCTGCCGGGCCAGCAGCCCGTGTGGCCACAGCGCCGGCAGCGCTGCTGGCAGGGAGCTGTGCCGCTGGGGCCGTGACAGACTCTGTGTTCACAGGCATGGCCGGGCGGCACCTGAGGGGGCAGCAGCAAGAGCTGCAGCGGATCTGCACTGGTGAGTGAGGGGAGCGGGCTGACAGCGGGGGCTGCTGGGGGGAGCTGCAAGCCCTGCCCCGGCTGCGGAGGGCTCTGCTCCCGTGGGCAGAGCACACGGAGATTTCAGGGCCACGTGGGCCATTCGTGGCCAGCAGCTTCGGGCTGATCCCCTTGCTCCCTTTGCTCCCTCCTGGCCATGGCAATAGCCGGCTTGGGATGGCACTTGCAGGGGGCTCTTCCTCGGCTCCCTGCAGCTCCAGCTTCTGACCGTGCCTCTGTTCCTCTCTCTCGCAGCCCTGGAAGACAAAACGAATGACGTCAGCCTCGCCGTCGGAAGCCTGGCAATTCAAACGCTGTGCCTCCTCAGGTCAGGAGAGCGGGCTCCCATCTCCAGGTTCCAGTGGCTCCAAAATCACCTGCGCAGGGCGTGGAAGACATGGCCCCGTCTGTCACAGCTCGGCTGCCTGCCCTGCCAGAGCTCTGTGGAGAGGTGATCCCAGAAGCTCTTTTTGTTGGGGCCACCTGAATCAGGTTTTATTTTGTTTTTCTTCAAGAATTTTCTTTTCATTGGTTTTTTTTTTTTTCTTTTACCATGTAAATATAGACTATGTTAACATACACAGACTCCCAGCATTTTTCTTTTGCTGCCCAGGGTCCGTAGGGCATAGGGGAGGAGGGGGAAATGGGTGCTTGCGCTCAGCCAGCTGCCCAGGCGTGCAGTGGGCCAGGTGAAATGGCCAGAAGCCCCTTGGCCTTTGGTGGTTCTGCTGAAGCCTTTGTGCTGCCCAGAGAGCGGCTGGGCAGGGGCCGGAGCTGCGGGGATCCCTGCCAGAGCGGTGCCTGGAGATGGTCACAAGCCCTGTGCCAGGCAGGAAGCGCCAGCCGTGTCCTCCTGCCTGTGTGCTGCTGGCTGCCTTGCTGAGGGCTCCCAGGTGCCTCTGGATGGGGCTGCTCTGGAGCTGCCGTGGGGCTGCGGCGCTGCTGCCGGGCGGCTCGGCCAGGCTGGGGCAGCCCCTGAGGGGCTGGGGCGCTGGCAAGCCCCGGGCAATGGGCTGTCAGAGGCCACAAGCAGCCGCCTTGTTCCTGCCAGAGTTGACTTGCAAGACGCATCCTTGGCACTCTGCAACTAACAGCATCAGTGTTGTTGGAAACCCAAATGCAGAGAAATCTCAGACCTTTGGTCTTGTCAGCAAAGCTTAGAATTAAACACAGGATTTGATCTGAGACCTAGGAAAGGGCTCCCAAACTTAGGTGCTAGAAGCGAGAATGCGGATTTCTAGTCTATAGCAGCAACACGGGGAGAAAAGTTGAAGTGGAGGAAAGTTTAGAGTTTTCGAGTTCAAGATCTAGGAAGAAATCAAAGTAGTTACAATGCTAAACAAGAAGATTAGGATGCAGTGCTGTAGGTTTGTGTGTCATAGCATGATTGGCTAAGGAAGCTTACACTGTTAGCATGATGTGGGGACCCAGGAAATTCCTCTGGCTGCCCTGCAGGACTCGAGAGCCTGTCAGAGGGCTCAGAGACCTTGGCACAGAGCCCAAGACCCCCGTGCCTTTGATTTAGCACTTGGAAAAAACAATCACCAACCTTGTATGAAGAATGACCAGCCACAAAAAATGAAGTAGAATGATAGTGAATTTATCCCAGAGTGGAACAATAGATTTTGAGGGTTTTTAGAATGGGGCTTCAGGGGGCAAGATGGAGGAATCTGGGCATGTCCAGCCTTTCTCCTTCTTCTTCTTGGCCTCCATCTTCTGGTTGATGTTGGTACTTTGAGATTGGTCTAGAGTAGAAGCTCACTGTCTAACATAGATGATAGGGATTGGAAAGTAATTGTAAATATTGTACTGGTAGTTTTTAGTATAAAAAGATAACACCACCCCAGGGGAGGCAGAGTTCCTTAGACTGTCTTGCTGAGCAGACCTCGGCAGGACAGGAGAAAGAATTTTATAGATAAGATACAATAAACAACCTTGAGACTGAGAAATTAAGAGCTCTGACTCCTTCTTCAACCACCGGGCTGGGACAAGAGACTTTTTAACTTATCTCAGGGTCACTCTGACCAGCTAGAGACCCCGAGAGCATGAGTCCGTAAGATGAAATCTTGAAGACTGGGTCCAACACATAAATACCCTTGTTGGCCATGTCTTCTTGGCCAAGAAATCCTTCAAAGCTCTTGTAACTACAAGTCTTGCGGCCCTGTGAGCCATGCGGTGGAGATGTGAGCCCAACTCAACCTTCCTGCCTATGTAGAAGAGAAAAAAAAGCAATGGCATCATCTAAAAAACTCAGAGGTCCACTCTCTAGCTTGTTCCAAACCCCTTCCAATCCCCCAAAGTGTGATTTAGCTACAAATAGATGACAAGGACTCTTAGGGCTGCCTCTTTGACTCCAGAGCGGCTGCTTTAGAATCTTTCACATATCCCTGTGTAGTTAGGTGCCAGAAATGGATCATTTGAAGAAACTTTCCCAGCTGACTTGCATGGAGGCTTGTTTGAAGGGTGTTTGAATGGAAAGCCTCCCAGCAGAGGTCTGGGCTTTGGCCTAGCTGTGTCCCCTGCTGATTGTGAAGCGTGTCATCAGCTGAAGTGCTATCTGGGCTACAAATATCATCCAGTCAATTGGACTTGCTCTTTTTGGCCTATAAAAGCTGGACCCACTTTTGGGGCAAATTTGGAGACCTCATCTATGGGTGGATGGACCACCTAGGATTTTCCCAGTTGTTGGGAATGGTTCTCCAGGTCCCTGGAGTAAAACGGGGCTGCCCAGCAACTGCGCATCTGCAAGATGACAAACAATTGTCTTGGTTTGAAGAGAGAGGTGTCTGCTAAGGAAGGCAGAAGTCTTCTCTGAAATGTTAAATGTAAATCCCCTGCCTTCAAATGATTCTCATTTAGAAATTCAAATGCTCTCAGGGAAAGATATGGGGATAGGCCTGAGCCCGCAGAGCAGGGCGGCCTTTGCTTATGGTCTGAGCCCTTCCTAAAGATCCTGTCAGGCTGTCTTAGACACCTGGGGCCAGGGATTCCTTCCAAGCTGGGCCACTTTGGCTGGCCCGGGGCCAGCCCCAGGGCAGGAGGCAGTGTGTGCAAGGCCCCTGGCTGGCACGCTGCAGCACGGTCACCGTGCCATGGAACGGAACCCGGTCACCAAGGTCCCTTTGTGACACGTGGGAAATAGAAGCTTGCCCGGGTGCTGGGAACAGGCAACGGGGCACAACGGGACAGAGCAGTGCTGTGAGGAGCCCCCACACAGCGCACTCATTCCCGTCTGACCAGAAGCTTTTCTGCAGCCTTGTTCCTGCAGCTGAGCTCGAGGCCAGAGCACAGGACTCGGTGACCCGTGGCCTTCCGAGGCTTCTATTCTGCAGCTGCCCTCAAGGGCAGAGCGTGGGACTTGGTGCCCCAGAGCTTTCCCAAGGCGTCTCTCCTGCAAGTAGCTCCTGTCACAGACATGGAGCAGAGACCCCCGAGAGTGGCCAAGATGGCCTGGATGGAGGAGGAGGAGGAAGAAGAAGGACCTGGAGCAGCCCCAGCACAGGAGACTGAAGAGGTGGTGCCCTTCCATCCACCGCAGGAGGGTGAGTGGCAGAGCTGGGTTGCAGGGCTGGAGCCTGCAGCCAACTTGGCCCCATGCCATGCCATGCCATGCCATGCCATGCCATGCCATGCCATGCCATCCCCTGGGGAAATGGCCATGGACAGGTGGGAAGAGGGGCCGGGCAGACACCCCACAGCTCCCTTGCTCCATCCCCCTGGGGCATCCCAGGGCTCTCCCTGCCTGGGGAGCGCAGGGCTGGGCTGTGCTCTCCGGCCTCTCCCGCAGCCCCTCAGCTCTGGCTGCGCTCCCTCTTTGCCAGATGAAGCTGTGGAGCGCACACAAGAGCAGGAATCCAGCCGTGGCCGCTTCCACAGAACAGCGCAGGTACCTGCAGCCACCTCCACCTGGGCTGGGCCTGCTGTCCCTGCTCAGCCCAGCACCGTGTGTGCAGCACGCCATGCAACATCCCCGGCTTCTTGCCCTTCTCCTACAGCTCGTTTGCAACTTCATCCGGAGCATTCGGCAGGAGACCCGCACCATGGGCACTGGGCTCAGAGCTCACTGCGAGCTCCTCAAGCATGAGACCAGTGCCGCCCTGCTGGATTTGCTCCTGGAGAAGGGTGTTGCCAGGCCAGAACAAGTAAGCAGCCTGGGGCCAGGCTTCAATTCCCCCATGAGTCACGTGGCTTCCCCAGCCACGCCTGCTGGTCCCTCAGAGCCTTTGAGGCCATGGCAGTGCACTTCTCTGGGGAGCCTGGGGACATTGCTCTCTCTGGCAGCTTTCCAAGTCTCCCCGTGCCTCCTGCAGGTGCCTGCCTTGGTGAGGTACATTCACCGATGGCTCCTGGCCAACGATTCTGCCGAGCACAGGCTGGACAAGGCCCTGCTGAAACTCACCAAAGCACACCCGGCTGACGCAGTCGTGACGCTCCTGCGTGCGGCCCCGTCCTGTGACAGGTATGGGGCCCACCTGCCCAGAGGGCTCAGGCCTCCCAAGCCCATCACCCTGTACTGCCTGGCCCAGCTGTCTGAGCAACAGAGAGTTCCAGAACCCTCTGGCTGCTGCCTTTCCCAGCCCTGGCATGTCAGCCCCTGAGCCTGCTGCCATGCTGCCTTGCTGCCCCTCAGGGCCTGTCCTCACAGAGCTGGGCTGCTTGGCTGCTGCCAGCAAGGGCCACTGGGCAGAGGCAGAGCCGGCGGTCAGCCCGGGCCCCTAGGGATGCCCAGGCCACGATGCTGTGTCTGAGACCCCCCATGAGACAGAGCTCTAACCCTGCAGAGCTGCCATCTCCATGTGGAAGACCATCATGTGCTCGTCCAGGACTGCCGAGCCAGTGCAGCTGATCCTCCTGGATGTGCTAGGGAGCTGGCCAGAGTACAGCACGTGCACCTCAGATGGGGACAAAACGGCTGTCTTTGCCCTGGCTGTGAGTTTCCGCAACTGGCCTTTGCTGGCCCCAAGGCCACCTCTCCAGCAGCTCTCCATCCTCCTTCCCCCACTGCATCTGCCTGCCTCAGGCGCTGGCCAGAAACCTGGCCCAGGGGCAGCTTCAGGCCCACCAGGCCCCGCGCTCCCCCTGCCTCTCTCCGGGCCTCTCCCTGCCACGCTCGGGCCCTGCCACATGGACACCTCGGCACTGAGCGCTGTCTCGGGGGCCTTTGTCCTTTGCAGGCAACCGTGGTGATGTGGAAGATCCTCCAGGAGTCCTCTGTCCCACGTGTAGTGAGGCCATATTTCCCCCGCCTTTTTGTTCATCTGCTCTTCCAAGTGTTCTCCAGCACAGAAGAGATGCCACAGGAGGTCCAAACCTTCTGGAAGGATTGCCTGGAAGAGCACGGTCTTGCCACCAGCCCCAACAGGTGCTCCATCCCACTCCTCCTGTCCTTGACACGTGACCTGCAAAGGAGCCAGTGCTGCCAGTGTGACCCGGGCTTTGCTGTGCACACAGGTTTGCAGTGCAGACTCTGAAGTCCCTGCTCTGCCAAAAGCACTACAAGGATGTGGTGGTGTCAGTGGAACGCAAGCGTGGCTGGGACACGCTGCTCTGTGCTGACACCCGCCACTATGCTGTGGGTCTGCTGGCCAGGTGAGACTCTCTTTCTCCCCATTGATCCTGCCATTTGTGCTCTGTGCCCGAGCTGTCCCACACATTCCCCAAGGCCCTGGGACACACTGAGGGACGGCTAACGACACACTGAGGGACGGCCAAGCAGACTGGAAAAGGCTGGGAAGGGAGAGAGCACAGGAGGAGACACCTCCTAAAGGGCCCAGGTCCCCTTGCAGGGTGGTGGTAAAAGACCACCAGGCTCTGTAAGCCTGTCCTTGGAGAGATTTGCTCAGCTTCCTGGTCCCTTTTTTGCCCTCCTAGGGAGATGCGCCATGCTTGTCATCGCTTGTGTTCCAGTATTGCACTCCACCTCCTCTGGCTGCTCAGCACACAGGAGCCACACTGGGATCTGCCCGCCCTGGCATTCCTTGTGGAGGTGAGCCGGGTGTCCAGCGCTGCCTGGCTGAGCAGCCTCCCAGCTCTCTGCCCTCTCGTGGCAGCAGCCGCCTGGGACGGTGCCCGCACCCTGTGCTGCTGCTGCTGCTGCTGCGTCCTGGGCCCAGCCCTGTGCGGCTGCGGGCTCCTGCCGGCCGGCTCCCCCGTCACTGGCCTGTGCCTTTCAGGTCCTCGTGTGCCTGGATTCTAATGAATGTGGCGACAGTGTTGTGAAGGTCTCTTCAAGGTACCTGCAGAGCGAGTGCAGGGAGAGGCGTCGCCTGGCGCTCAGGGCCCTTCTCGAGCTCATTGATGATCCCTCAATGGTGAGAAGGGGGCAGTGGCTGAAGCTGCGCTGGGAACTCAGTCACTTGGCCTGACCTGGGCTTTGGGCACTGGGGCAGCTGCTCCCAGCTCTCCTGCCTCCTGCTTCAGCTGCCCCAGTGCTTCAGGACAGTCCTTTGGCCTCTGGGCCCTGTGGCAGTAGGGTGGGACTTCACAGACTTGTGTTCCGCACAGGCCGAAAGAATGTGGAGCTTGACCAAAAGCCTCATGCACCTACTGGGGGACAATGATGCAGAGATAGCTGGGATGACACTCATCACACTCAGCTTTATACTCCTGCACAAACACATTCTGCTGTCAACCCCCATTGCCATGCAGCTGGCTGAGGCACTCCTGCCACTCTTTGACCACGTAAGGCTCCGTGCCCCCAGCTACAGCCACTGGCTGCTGCCTGGAAACTGTGTGCCCTGTGCATTTCCAGCCCTGTGCCCAGGGCGCCCTGGAGGAGCCAATGCTCAAGTGTTTTTTCTTTTTTTTTTCATCTAGGATAATAGCCAGGTACAGCTGCTCTCCATAAAACTCTTCCGAGACATGATGGAGTATTTGGAAGAGAGAGAAAAACCTTTGGAAAGCCCTGTGCAACAGAGCCTGCTTCCACTCTTCTTCCACTGCAATGATGAGAATCAGCATGTGGCAGAGGTGAGGACTCCTGGCTGCTGCTGACTCCTGCGCCTGCTGGACCGCAGCCTCCTCCAGGCCATGGCAGGGGGAGGCGGGACCCGTGCCCTGGGCTGCGGGGCCATCTCTGCGTCTCTGCTGCTCTCCAGGCTTCTCGGGAAACGCTGCTTTATGCGGTCAAGTTCATGAAGAGGAGGGATCTCAAAAAGCTGCTGAAGGAGCAGAAACTGTGGAAGTTCAGCAAGTGCCTGGTAAGGACGGCCCGGAATCCCCAACTCAGCCAGGAGAAGGCCCCTGAGGGCGGTGCTCAGTGTGCGAGCCGGGCAGCTGTGCCCCTGCGCGCTGCTGCAGCCAGAGGCCGCGCGGGCTCTTCTCCAGGCTCCTGTGGGCCCGAGCCGGGTGCCCATGGAGCCCCGGCCCGGCGGGGCTGCGAGGCAGGGGCGGCACCGCGGCTCCCCGGGCAGCAGCCGGCCCCCTCCCCCTCTCCTCGGGAGCCCGGCGCCAGCGGCTGCTGGCCGCGCCTCGGGGCTGTGCGGGCAGGGGAGCCCGGGGCGGGGCGCAGGCAGCGCCCGGCCCAGGGGCTGAGCCCGCGCCAACCCTTCCCTCCTGCCGCTCTCTGCAGCTGGCAGAGGACAGGAGCAGAGCGGCCGAGCACCTGCGCCGGGCCCTGCGCTACCTGGAGAGCCCACAGGAGCCCCTGCGAGAGGCGGCCATCAGGTTCATGGGTGAGTTACAAGCCCGGGCTCCCTCCCCAGCCCGCCGCAGCTCGGCCCCAGCCCCGCCTGTTGCCCCGACAGCGGCAGCCGGGCCCGGCGCCGTGGAGCCCCGCCTGGCCTGGGCATTGCTGCTGCCGCCCTCTGACAGCCGTGCCCTGGGGCGACAGCGCGCTGCATGGGCTGAGCTGAGCGCTGCCGGGCCAGCAGCCCGTGTGGCCACAGCGCCGGCAGCGCTGCTGGCAGGGAGCTGTGCCGCTGGGGCCGTGACAGACTCTGTGTTCACAGGCATGGCCGGGCGGCACCTGAGGGGGCAGCAGCAAGAGCTGCAGCGGATCTGCACTGGTGAGTGAGGGGAGCGGGCTGACAGCGGGGGCTGCTGGGGGGAGCTGCAAGCCCTGCCCCGGCTGCGGAGGGCTCTGCTCCCGTGGGCAGAGCACACGGAGATTTCAGGGCCACGTGGGCCATTCGTGGCCAGCAGCTTCGGGCTGATCCCCTTGCTCCCTTTGCTCCCTCCTGGCCATGGCAATAGCCGGCTTGGGATGGCACTTGCAGGGGGCTCTTCCTCGGCTCCCTGCAGCTCCAGCTTCTGACCGTGCCTCTGTTCCTCTCTCTCGCAGCCCTGGAAGACAAAACGAATGACGTCAGCCTCGCCGTCGGAAGCCTGGCAATTCAAACGCTGTGCCTCCTCAGGTCAGGAGAGCGGGCTCCCATCTCCAGGTTCCAGTGGCTCCAAAATCACCTGCGCAGGGCGTGGAAGACATGGCCCCGTCTGTCACAGCTCGGCTGCCTGCCCTGCCAGAGCTCTGTGGAGAGGTGATCCCAGAAGCTCTTTTTGTTGGGGCCACCTGAATCAGGTTTTATTTTGTTTTTCTTCAAGAATTTTCTTTTCATTGGTTTTTTTTTTTTTCTTTTACCATGTAAATATAGACTATGTTAACATACACAGACTCCCAGCATTTTTCTTTTGCTGCCCAGGGTCCGTAGGGCATAGGGGAGGAGGGGGAAATGGGTGCTTGCGCTCAGCCAGCTGCCCAGGCGTGCAGTGGGCCAGGTGAAATGGCCAGAAGCCCCTTGGCCTTTGGTGGTTCTGCTGAAGCCTTTGTGCTGCCCAGAGAGCGGCTGGGCAGGGGCCGGAGCTGCGGGGATCCCTGCCAGAGCGGTGCCTGGAGATGGTCACAAGCCCTGTGCCAGGCAGGAAGCGCCAGCCGTGTCCTCCTGCCTGTGTGCTGCTGGCTGCCTTGCTGAGGGCTCCCAGGTGCCTCTGGATGGGGCTGCTCTGGAGCTGCCGTGGGGCTGCGGCGCTGCTGCCGGGCGGCTCGGCCAGGCTGGGGCAGCCCCTGAGGGGCTGGGGCGCTGGCAAGCCCCGGGCAATGGGCTGTCAGAGGCCACAAGCAGCCGCCTTGTTCCTGCCAGAGTTGACTTGCAAGACGCATCCTTGGCACTCTGCAACTAACAGCATCAGTGTTGTTGGAAACCCAAATGCAGAGAAATCTCAGACCTTTGGTCTTGTCAGCAAAGCTTAGAATTAAACACAGGATTTGATCTGAGACCTAGGAAAGGGCTCCCAAACTTAGGTGCTAGAAGCGAGAATGCGGATTTCTAGTCTATAGCAGCAACACGGGGAGAAAAGTTGAAGTGGAGGAAAGTTTAGAGTTTTCGAGTTCAAGATCTAGGAAGAAATCAAAGTAGTTACAATGCTAAACAAGAAGATTAGGATGCAGTGCTGTAGGTTTGTGTGTCATAGCATGATTGGCTAAGGAAGCTTACACTGTTAGCATGATGTGGGGACCCAGGAAATTCCTCTGGCTGCCCTGCAGGACTCGAGAGCCTGTCAGAGGGCTCAGAGACCTTGGCACAGAGCCCAAGACCCCCGTGCCTTTGATTTAGCACTTGGAAAAAACAATCACCAACCTTGTATGAAGAATGACCAGCCACAAAAAATGAAGTAGAATGATAGTGAATTTATCCCAGAGTGGAACAATAGATTTTGAGGGTTTTTAGAATGGGGCTTCAGGGGGCAAGATGGAGGAATCTGGGCATGTCCAGCCTTTCTCCTTCTTCTTCTTGGCCTCCATCTTCTGGTTGATGTTGGTACTTTGAGATTGGTCTAGAGTAGAAGCTCACTGTCTAACATAGATGATAGGGATTGGAAAGTAATTGTAAATATTGTACAGGTAGTTTTTAGTATAAAAAGATAACACCACCCCAGGGGAGGCAGAGTTCCTTAGACTGTCTTGCTGAGCAGACCTCGGCAGGACAGGAGAAAGAATTTTATAGATAAGATACAATAAACAACCTTGAGACTGAGAAATTAAGAGCTCTGACTCCTTCTTCAACCACCGGGCTGGGACAAGAGACTTTTTAACTTATCTCAGGGTCACTCTGACCAGCTAGAGACCCCGAGAGCATGAGTCCGTAAGATGAAATCTTGAAGACTGGGTCCAAAACATAAATACCCTTGTTGGCCATGTCTTCTTGGCCAAGAAATCCTTCAAAGCTCTTGTAACTACAAGTCTTGCGGCCCTGTGAGCCATGCGGTGGAGATGTGAGCCCAACTCAACCTTCCTGCCTATGTAGAAGAGAAAAAAAAGCAATGGCATCATCTAAAAAACTCAGAGGTCCACTCTCTAGCTTGTTCCAAACCCCTTCCAATCCCCCAAAGTGTGATTTAGCTACAAATAGATGACAAGGACTCTTAGGGCTGCCTCTTTGACTCCAGAGCGGCTGCTTTAGAATCTTTCACATATCCCTGTGTAGTTAGGTGCCAGAAATGGATCATTTGAAGAAACTTTCCCAGCTGACTTGCATGGAGGCTTGTTTGAAGGGTGTTTGAATGGAAAGCCTCCCAGCAGAGGTCTGGGCTTTGGCCTAGCTGTGTCCCCTGCTGATTGTGAAGTGTGTCATCAGCTGAAGTGCTATCTGGGCTAAAAATATCATCCAGTCAATTGGACTTGCTCTTTTTGGCCTATAAAAGCTGGACCCACTTTTGGGGCAAATTTGGAGACCTCATCTATGGGTGGATGGAACACCTAGGATTTTCCCAGTTGTTGGGAATGGTTCTCCAGGTCCCTGGAGTAAAACGGGGCTGCCCAGCAACTGCGCATCTGCAAGATGACAAACAATTGTCTTGGTTTGAAGAGAGAGGTGTCTGCTAAGGAAGGCAGAAGTCTTCTCTGAAATGTTAAATGTAAATCCCCTGCCTTCAAATGATTCTCATTTAGAAATTCAAATGCTCTCAGGGAAAGATATGGGGATAGGCCTGAGCCCGCAGAGCAGGGCGGCCTTTGCTTATGGTCTGAGCCCTTCCTAAAGATCCTGTCAGGCTGTCTTAGACACCTGGGGCCAGGGATTCCTTCCAAGCTGGGCCACTTTGGCTGGCCCGGGGCCAGCCCCAGGGCAGGAGGCAGTGTGTGCAAGGCCCCTGGCTGGCACGCTGCAGCACGGTCACCGTGCCATGGAACGGAACCCGGTCACCAAGGTCCCTTTGTGACACGTGGGAAATAGAAGCTTGCCCGGGTGCTGGGAACAGGCAACGGGGCACAACGGGACAGAGCAGTGCTGTGAGGAGCCCCCACACAGCGCACTCATTCCCGTCTGACCAGAAGCTTTTCTGCAGCCTTGTTCCTGCAGCTGAGCTCGAGGCCAGAGCACAGGACTCGGTGACCCGTGGCCTTCCGAGGCTTCTATTCTGCAGCTGCCCTCAAGGGCAGAGCGTGGGACTTGGTGCCCCAGAGCTTTCCCAAGGCGTCTCTCCTGCAAGTAGCTCCTGTCACAGACATGGAGCAGAGACCCCCGAGAGTGGCCAAGATGGCCTGGATGGAGGAGGAGGAGGAAGAAGAAGGACCTGGAGCAGCCCCAGCACAGGAGACTGAAGAGGTGGTGCCCTTCCATCCACCGCAGGAGGGTGAGTGGCAGAGCTGGGTTGCAGGGCTGGAGCCTGCAGCCAACTTGGCCCCATGCCATGCCATGCCATGCCATGCCATGCCATGCCATGCCATGCCATGCCATGCCATGCCATGCCATGCCATGCCATGCCATGCCATGCCATGCCATCCCCTGGGGAAATGGCCATGGACAGGTGGGAAGAGGGGCCGGGCAGACACCCCACAGCTCCCTTGCTCCATCCCCCTGGGGCATCCCAGGGCTCTCCCTGCCTGGGGAGCGCAGGGCTGGGCTGTGTTCTCCGGCCTCTCCCGCAGCCCCTCAGCTCTGGCTGCGCTCCCTCTTTGCCAGATGAAGCTGTGGAGCGCACACAAGAGCAGGAATCCAGCCGTGGCCGCTTCCACAGAACAGCGCAGGTACCTGCAGCCACCTCCACCTGGGCTGGGCCTGCTGTCCCTGCTCAGCCCAGCACCGTGTGTGCAGCACGCCATGCAACATCCCCGGCTTCTTGCCCTTCTCCTACAGCTCGTTTGCAACTTCATCCGGAGCATTCGGCAGGAGACCCGCACCATGGGCACTGGGCTCAGAGCTCACTGCGAGCTCCTCAAGCATGAGACCAGTGCCGCCCTGCTGGATTTGCTCCTGGAGAAGGGTGTTGCCAGGCCAGAACAAGTAAGCAGCCTGGGGCCAGGCTTCAATTCCCCCATGAGTCACGTGGCTTCCCCAGCCACGCCTGCTGGTCCCTCAGAGCCTTTGAGGCCATGGCAGTGCACTTCTCTGGGGAGCCTGGGGACATTGCTCTCTCTGGCAGCTTTCCAAGTCTCCCCGTGCCTCCTGCAGGTGCCTGCCTTGGTGAGGTACATTCACCGATGGCTCCTGGCCAACGATTCTGCCGAGCACAGGCTGGACAAGGCCCTGCTGAAACTCACCAAAGCACACCCGGCTGACGCAGTCGTGACGCTCCTGCGTGCGGCCCCGTCCTGTGACAGGTATGGGGCCCACCTGCCCAGAGGGCTCAGGCCTCCCAAGCCCATCACCCTGTACTGCCTGGCCCAGCTGTCTGAGCAACAGAGAGTTCCAGAACCCTCTGGCTGCTGCCTTTCCCAGCCCTGGCATGTCAGCCCCTGAGCCTGCTGCCATGCTGCCTTGCTGCCCCTCAGGGCCTGTCCTCACAGAGCTGGGCTGCTTGGCTGCTGCCAGCAAGGGCCACTGGGCAGAGGCAGAGCCGGCGGTCAGCCCGGGCCCCTAGGGATGCCCAGGCCACGATGCTGTGTCTGAGACCCCCCATGAGACAGAGCTCTAACCCTGCAGAGCTGCCATCTCCATGTGGAAGACCATCATGTGCTCGTCCAGGACTGCCGAGCCAGTGCAGCTGATCCTCCTGGATGTGCTAGGGAGCTGGCCAGAGTACAGCACGTGCACCTCAGATGGGGACAAAACGGCTGTCTTTGCCCTGGCTGTGAGTTTCCGCAACTGGCCTTTGCTGGCCCCAAGGCCACCTCTCCAGCAGCTCTCCATCCTCCTTCCCCCACTGCATCTGCCTGCCTCAGGCGCTGGCCAGAAACCTGGCCCAGGGGCAGCTTCAGGCCCACCAGGCCCCGCGCTCCCCCTGCCTCTCTCCGGGCCTCTCCCTGCCACGCTCGGGCCCTGCCACATGGACACCTCGGCACTGAGCGCTGTCTCGGGGGCCTTTGTCCTTTGCAGGCAACCGTGGTGATGTGGAAGATCCTCCAGGAGTCCTCTGTCCCACGTGTAGTGAGGCCATATTTCCCCCGCCTTTTTGTTCATCTGCTCTTCCAAGTGTTCTCCAGCACAGAAGAGATGCCACAGGAGGTCCAAACCTTCTGGAAGGATTGCCTGGAAGAGCACGGTCTTGCCACCAGCCCCAACAGGTGCTCCATCCCACTCCTCCTGTCCTTGACACGTGGCCTGCAAAGGAGCCAGTGCTGCCAGTGTGACCCGGGCTTTGCTGTGCACACAGGTTTGCAGTGCAGACTCTGAAGTCCCTGCTCTGCCAAAAGCACTACAAGGATGTGGTGGTGTCAGTGGAACGCAAGCGTGGCTGGGACACGCTGCTCTGTGCTGACACCCGCCACTATGCTGTGGGTCTGCTGGCCAGGTGAGACTCTCTTTCTCCCCATTGATCCTGCCATTTGTGCTCTGTGCCCGAGCTGTCCCACACATTCCCCAAGGCCCTGGGACACACTGAGGGACGGCTAACGACACACTGAGGGACGGCCAAGCAGACTGGAAAAGGCTGGGAAGGGAGAGAGCACAGGAGGAGACACCTCCTAAAGGGCCCAGGTCCCCTTGCAGGGTGGTGGTAAAAGACCACCAGGCTCTGTAAGCCTGTCCTTGGAGAGATTTGCTCAGCTTCCTGGTCCCTTTTTTGCCCTCCTAGGGAGATGCGCCATGCTTGTCATCGCTTGTGTTCCAGTATTGCACTCCACCTCCTCTGGCTGCTCAGCACACAGGAGCCACACTGGGATCTGCCTGCCCTGGCATTCCTTGTGGAGGTGAGCCGGGTGTCCAGCGCTGCCTGGCTGAGCAGCCTCCCAGCTCTCTGCCCTCTCGTGGCAGCAGCCGCCTGGGACGGTGCCCGCACCCTGTGCTGCTGCTGCTGCTGCTGCGTCCTGGGCCCAGCCCTGTGCGGCTGCGGGCTCCTGCCGGCCGGCTCCCCCGTCACTGGCCTGTGCCTTTCAGGTCCTCGTGTGCCTGGATTCTAATGAATGTGGCGACAGTGTTGTGAAGGTCTCTTCAAGGTACCTGCAGAGCGAGTGCAGGGAGAGGCGTCGCCTGGCGCTCAGGGCCCTTCTCGAGCTCATTGATGATCCCTCAATGGTGAGAAGGGGGCAGTGGCTGAAGCTGCGCTGGGAACTCAGTCACTTGGCCTGACCTGGGCTTTGGGCACTGGGGCAGCTGCTCCCAGCTCTCCTGCCTCCTGCTTCAGCTGCCCCAGTGCTTCAGGACAGTCCTTTGGCCTCTGGGCCCTGTGGCAGTAGGGTGGGACTTCACAGACTTGTGTTCCGCACAGGCCGAAAGAATGTGGAGCTTGACCAAAAGCCTCATGCACCTACTGGGGGACAATGATGCAGAGATAGCTGGGATGACACTCATCACACTCAGCTTTATACTCCTGCACAAACACATTCTGCTGTCAACCCCCATTGCCATGCAGCTGGCTGAGGCACTCCTGCCACTCTTTGACCACGTAAGGCTCCGTGCCCCCAGCTACAGCCACTGGCTGCTGCCTGGAAACTGTGTGCCCTGTGCATTTCCAGCCCTGTGCCCAGGGCGCCCTGGAGGAGCCAATGCTCAAGTGTTTTTTCTTTTTTTTTTCATCTAGGATAATAGCCAGGTACAGCTGCTCTCCATAAAACTCTTCCGAGACATGATGGAGTATTTGGAAGAGAGAGAAAAACCTTTGGAAAGCCCTGTGCAACAGAGCCTGCTTCCACTCTTCTTCCACTGCAATGATGAGAATCAGCATGTGGCAGAGGTGAGGACTCCTGGGCTGCTGCTGTCCGCCTGGCAGGGGGCTCGGCTGCCTCCTGCCCTGCGCCTGCTGGACCGCAGCCTCCTCCAGGCCATGGCAGGGGGAGGCGGGACCCGTGCCCTGGGCTGCGGGGCCATCTCTGCGTCTCTGCTGCTCTCCAGGCTTCTCGGGAAACGCTGCTTTATGCGGTCAAGTTCATGAAGAGGAGGGATCTCAAAAAGCTGCTGAAGGAGCAGAAACTGTGGAAGTTCAGCAAGTGCCTGGTAAGGACGGCCCGGAATCCCCAACTCAGCCAGGAGAAGGCCCCTGAGGGCGGTGCTCAGTGTGCGAGCCAGGCAGCTGTGCCCCTGCGCGCTGCTGCAGCCAGAGGCCGCGCGGGCTCTTCTCCAGGCTCCCGTGGGCCCGAGCCGGGTGCCCATGGAGCCCCGGCCCGGCGGGGCTGCGGGGCAGGGGCGGCACCGCGGCTCCCCGGGCAGCAGCCGGCCCCTTCCCCCTCCCTTCAGGAGCCCGGCGCCAGCGGCTGCTGGCCGCGCCTCGGGGCTGTGCGGGCAGGGGAGCCCGGGGCGGGGCGCAGGCAGCGCCCGGCCCAGGGGCTGAGCCCGCGCCAACCCTTCCCTCCTGCCGCTCTCTGCAGCTGGCAGAGGACAGGAGCAGAGCGGCCGAGCACCTGCGCCGGGCCCTGCGCTACCTGGAGAGCCCACAGGAGCCCCTGCGAGAGGCGGCCATCAGGTTCATGGGTGAGTTACAAGCCCGGGCTCCCTCCCCAGCCCGCCGCAGCTCGGCCCCAGCCCCGCCTGTTGCCCCGACAGCGGCAGCCGGGCCCGGCGCCGTGGAGCCCCGCCTGGCCTGGGCATTGCTGCTGCCGCCCTCTGACAGCCGTGCCCTGGGGCGACAGCGCGCTGCATGGGCTGAGCTGAGCGCTGCCGGGCCAGCAGCCCGTGTGGCCACAGCGCCGGCAGCGCTGCTGGCAGGGAGCTGTGCCGCTGGGGCCGTGACAGACTCTGTGTTCACAGGCATGGCCGGGCGGCACCTGAGGGGGCAGCAGCAAGAGCTGCAGCGGATCTGCACTGGTGAGTGAGGGGAGCGGGCTGACAGCGGGGGCTGCTGGGGGGAGCTGCAAGCCCTGCCCCGGCTGCGGAGGGCTCTGCTCCCGTGGGCAGAGCACACGGAGATTTCAGGGCCACGTGGGCCATTCGTGGCCAGCAGCTTCGGGCTGATCCCCTTGCTCCCTTTGCTCCCTCCTGGCCATGGCAATAGCCGGCTTGGGATGGCACTTGCAGGGGGCTCTTCCTCGGCTCCCTGCAGCTCCAGCTTCTGACCGTGCCTCTGTTCCTTTCTCTCGCAGCCCTGGAAGACAAAACGAATGACGTCAGCCTCGCCGTCGGAAGCCTGGCAATTCAAACGCTGTGCCTCCTCAGGTCAGGAGAGCGGGCTCCCATCTCCAGGTTCCAGTGGCTCCAAAATCACCTGCGCAGGGCGTGGAAGACATGGCCCCGTCTGTCACAGCTCGGCTGCCTGCCCTGCCAGAGCTCTGTGGAGAGGTGATCCCAGAAGCTCTTTTTGTTGGGGCCACCTGAATCAGGTTTTATTTTGTTTTTCTTCAAGAATTTTCTTTTCATTGGTTTTTTTTTTTTTCTTTTACCATGTAAATATAGACTATGTTAACATACACAGACTCCCAGCATTTTTCTTTTGCTGCCCAGGGTCCGTAGGGCATAGGGGAGGAGGGGGAAATGGGTGCTTGCGCTCAGCCAGCTGCCCAGGCGTGCAGTGGGCCAGGTGAAATGGCCAGAAGCCCCTTGGCCTTTGGTGGTTCTGCTGAAGCCTTTGTGCTGCCCAGAGAGCGGCTGGGCAGGGGCCGGAGCTGCGGGGATCCCTGCCAGAGCGGTGCCTGGAGATGGTCACAAGCCCTGTGCCAGGCAGGAAGCGCCAGCCGTGTCCTCCTGCCCGTGTGCTGCTGGCTGCCTTGCTGAGGGCTCCCAGGTGCCTCTGGATGGGGCTGCTCTGGAGCTGCTGTGGGGCTGCGGCGCTGCTGCCGGGCGGCTCGGCCAGGCTGGGGCAGCCCCTGAGGGGCTGGGGCGCTGGCAAGCCCCGGGCAATGGGCTGTCAGAGGCCACAAGCAGCCGCCTTGTTCCTGCCAGAGTTGACTTGCAAGACGCATCCTTGGCACTCTGCAACTAACAGCATCAGTGTTGTTGGAAACCCAAATGCAGAGAAATCTCAGACCTTTGGTCTTGTCAGCAAAGCTTAGAATTAAACACAGGATTTGATCTGAGACCTAGGAAAGGGCTCCCAAACTTAGGTGCTAGAAGCGAGAATGCGGATTTCTAGTCTATAGCAGCAACACGGGGAGAAAAGTTGAAGTGGAGGAAAGTTTAGAGTTTTCGAGTTCAAGATCTAGGAAGAAATCAAAGTAGTTACAATGCTAAACAAGAAGATTAGGATGCAGTGCTGTAGGTTTGTGTGTAATAGCATGATTGGCTAAGGAAGCTTACACTGTTAGCATGATGTGGGGACCCAGGAAATTCCTCTGGCTGCCCTGCAGGACTCGAGAGCCTGTCAGAGGGCTCAGAGACCTTGGCACAGAGCCCAAGACCCCCGTGCCTTTGATTTAGCACTTGGAAAAAACAATCACCAACCTTGTATGAAGAATGACCAGCCACAAAAAATGAAGTAGAATGATAGTGAATTTATCCCAGAGTGGAACAATAGATTTTGAGGGTTTTTAGAATGGGGCTTCAGGGGGCAAGATGGAGGAATCTGGGCATGTCCAGCCTTTCTCCTTCTTCTTCTTGGCCTCCATCTTCTGGTTGATGTTGGTACTTTGAGATTGGTCTAGAGTAGAAGCTCACTGTCTAACATAGATGATAGGGATTGGAAAGTAATTGTAAATATTGTACAGGTAGTTTTTAGTATAAAAAGATAACACCACCCCAGGGGAGGCAGAGTTCCTTAGACTGTCTTGCTGAGCAGACCTCGGCAGGACAGGAGAAAGAATTTTATAGATAAGATACAATAAACAACCTTGAGACTGAGAAATTAAGAGCTCTGACTCCTTCTTCAACCACCGGGCTGGGACAAGAGACTTTTTAACTTATCTCAGGGTCACTCTGACCAGCTAGAGACCCCGAGAGCATGAGTCCGTAAGATGAAATCTTGAAGACTGGGTCCAAAACATAAATACCCTTGTTGGCCATGTCTTCTTGGCCAAGAAATCCTTCAAAGCTCTTGTAACTACAAGTCTTGCGGCCCTGTGAGCCATGCGGTGGAGATGTGAGCCCAACTCAACCTTCCTGCCTATGTAGAAGAGAAAAAAAAGCAATGGCATCATCTAAAAAACTCAGAGGTCCACTCTCTAGCTTGTTCCAAACCCCTTCCAATCCCCCAAAGTGTGATTTAGCTACAAATAGATGACAAGGACTCTTAGGGCTGCCTCTTTGACTCCAGAGCGGCTGCTTTAGAATCTTTCACATATCCCTGTGTAGTTAGGTGCCAGAAATGGATCATTTGAAGAAACTTTCCCAGCTGACTTGCATGGAGGCTTGTTTGAAGGGTGTTTGAATGGAAAGCCTCCCAGCAGAGGTCTGGGCTTTGGCCTAGCTGTGTCCCCTGCTGATTGTGAAGTGTGTCATCAGCTGAAGTGCTATCTGGGCTAAAAATATCATCCAGTCAATTGGACTTGCTCTTTTTGGCCTATAAAAGCTGGACCCACTTTTGGGGCAAATTTGGAGACCTCATCTATGGGTGGATGGAACACCTAGGATTTTCCCAGTTGTTGGGAATGGTTCTCCAGGTCCCTGGAGTAAAATGGGGCTGCCCAGCAACTGCGCATCTGCAAGATGACAAACAATTGTCTTGGTTTGAAGAGAGAGGTGTCTGCTAAGGAAGGCAGAAGTCTTCTCTGAAATGTTAAATGTAAATCCCCTGCCTTCAAATGATTCTCATTTAGAAATTCAAATGCTCTCAGGGAAAGATATGGGGATAGGCCTGAGCCCGCAGAGCAGGGCGGCCTTTGCTTATGGTCTGAGCCCTTCCTAAAGATCCTGTCAGGCTGTCTTAGACACCTGGGGCCAGGGATTCCTTCCAAGCTGGGCCACTTTGGCTGGCCCGGGGCCAGCCCCAGGGCAGGAGGCAGTGTGTGCAAGGCCCCTGGCTGGCACGCTGCAGCACGGTCACCGTGCCATGGAACGGAACCCGGTCACCAAGGTCCCTTTGTGACACGTGGGAAATAGAAGCTTGCCCGGGTGCTGGGAACAGGCAACGGGGCACAACGGGACAGAGCAGTGCTGTGAGGAGCCCCCACACAGCGCACTCATTCCCGTCTGACCAGAAGCTTTTCTGCAGCCTTGTTCCTGCAGCTGAGCTCGAGGCCAGAGCACAGGACTCGGTGACCCGTGGCCTTCCGAGGCTTCTATTCTGCAGCTGCCCTCAAGGGCAGAGCGTGGGACTTGGTGCCCCAGAGCTTTCCCAAGGCGTCTCTCCTGCAAGTAGCTCCTGTCACAGACATGGAGCAGAGACCCCCGAGAGTGGCCAAGATGGCCTGGATGGAGGAGGAGGAGGAAGAAGAAGGACCTGGAGCAGCCCCAGCACAGGAGACTGAAGAGGTGGTGCCCTTCCATCCACCGCAGGAGGGTGAGTGGCAGAGCTGGGTTGCAGGGCTGGAGCCTGCAGCCAACTTGGCCCCATGCCATGCCATGCCATGCCATGCCATGCCATGCCATGCCATGCCATGCCATGCCATGCCATGCCATGCCATGCCATGCCATGCCATGCCATCCCCTGGGGAAATGGCCATGGACAGGTGGGAAGAGGGGCCGGGCAGACACCCCACAGCTCCCTTGCTCCATCCCCCTGGGGCATCCCAGGGCTCTCCCTGCCTGGGGAGCGCAGGGCTGGGCTGTGCTCTCCGGCCTCTCCCGCAGCCCCTCAGCTCTGGCTGCGCTCCCTCTTTGCCAGATGAAGCTGTGGAGCGCACACAAGAGCAGGAATCCAGCCGTGGCCGCTTCCACAGAACAGCGCAGGTACCTGCAGCCACCTCCACCTGGGCTGGGCCTGCTGTCCCTGCTCAGCCCAGCACCGTGTGTGCAGCACGCCATGCAACATCCCCGGCTTCTTGCCCTTCTCCTACAGCTCGTTTGCAACTTCATCCGGAGCATTCGGCAGGAGACCCGCACCATGGGCACTGGGCTCAGAGCTCACTGCGAGCTCCTCAAGCATGAGACCAGTGCCGCCCTGCTGGATTTGCTCCTGGAGAAGGGTGTTGCCAGGCCAGAACAAGTAAGCAGCCTGGGGCCAGGCTTCAATTCCCCCATGCGTCACGTGGCTTCCCCAGCCACGCCTGCTGGTCCCTCAGAGCCTTTGAGGCCATGGCAGTGCACTTCTCTGGGGAGCCTGGGGACATTGCTCTCTCTGGCAGCTTTCCAAGTCTCCCCGTGCCTCCTGCAGGTGCCTGCCTTGGTGAGGTACATTCACCGATGGCTCCTGGCCAACGATTCTGCCGAGCACAGGCTGGACAAGGCCCTGCTGAAACTCACCAAAGCACACCCGGCTGACGCAGTCGTGACGCTCCTGCGTGCGGCCCCGTCCTGTGACAGGTATGGGGCCCACCTGCCCAGAGGGCTCAGGCCTCCCAAGCCCATCACCCTGTACTGCCTGGCCCAGCTGTCTGAGCAACAGAGAGTTCCAGAACCCTCTGGCTGCTGCCTTTCCCAGCCCTGGCATGTCAGCCCCTGAGCCTGCTGCCATGCTGCCTTGCTGCCCCTCAGGGCCTGTCCTCACAGAGCTGGGCTGCTTGGCTGCTGCCAGCAAGGGCCACTGGGCAGAGGCAGAGCCGGCGGTCAGCCCGGGCCCCTAGGGATGCCCAGGCCACGATGCTGTGTCTGAGACCCCCCATGAGACAGAGCTCTAACCCTGCAGAGCTGCCATCTCCATGTGGAAGACCATCATGTGCTCGTCCAGGACTGCCGAGCCAGTGCAGCTGATCCTCCTGGATGTGCTAGGGAGCTGGCCAGAGTACAGCACGTGCACCTCAGATGGGGACAAAACGGCTGTCTTTGCCCTGGCTGTGAGTTTCCGCAACTGGCCTTTGCTGGCCCCAAGGCCACCTCTCCAGCAGCTCTCCATCCTCCTTCCCCCACTGCATCTGCCTGCCTCAGGCGCTGGCCAGAAACCTGGCCCAGGGGCAGCTTCAGGCCCACCAGGCCCCGCGCTCCCCCTGCCTCTCTCCGGGCCTCTCCCTGCCACGCTCGGGCCCTGCCACATGGACACCTCGGCACTGAGCGCTGTCTCGGGGGCCTTTGTCCTTTGCAGGCAACCGTGGTGATGTGGAAGATCCTCCAGGAGTCCTCTGTCCCACGTGTAGTGAGGCCATATTTCCCCCGCCTTTTTGTTCATCTGCTCTTCCAAGTGTTCTCCAGCACAGAAGAGATGCCACAGGAGGTCCAAACCTTCTGGAAGGATTGCCTGGAAGAGCACGGTCTTGCCACCAGCCCCAACAGGTGCTCCATCCCACTCCTCCTGTCCTTGACACGTGGCCTGCAAAGGAGCCAGTGCTGCCAGTGTGACCCGGGCTTTGCTGTGCACACAGGTTTGCAGTGCAGACTCTGAAGTCCCTGCTCTGCCAAAAGCACTACAAGGATGTGGTGGTGTCAGTGGAACGCAAGCGTGGCTGGGACACGCTGCTCTGTGCTGACACCCGCCACTATGCTGTGGGTCTGCTGGCCAGGTGAGACTCTCTTTCTCCCCATTGATCCTGCCATTTGTGCTCTGTGCCCGAGCTGTCCCACACATTCCCCAAGGCCCTGGGACACACTGAGGGACGGCTAACGACACACTGAGGGACGGCCAAGCAGACTGGAAAAGGCTGGGAAGGGAGAGAGCACAGGAGGAGACACCTCCTAAAGGGCCCAGGTCCCCTTGCAGGGTGGTGGTAAAAGACCACCAGGCTCTGTAAGCCTGTCCTTGGAGAGATTTGCTCAGCTTCCTGGTCCCTTTTTTGCCCTCCTAGGGAGATGCGCCATGCTTGTCATCGCTTGTGTTCCAGTATTGCACTCCACCTCCTCTGGCTGCTCAGCACACAGGAGCCACACTGGGATCTGCCTGCCCTGGCATTCCTTGTGGAGGTGAGCCGGGTGTCCAGCGCTGCCTGGCTGAGCAGCCTCCCAGCTCTCTGCCCTCTCGTGGCAGCAGCCGCCTGGGACGGTGCCCGCACCCTGTGCTGCTGCTGCTGCTGCTGCGTCCTGGGCCCAGCCCTGTGCGGCTGCGGGCTCCTGCTGGCCGGCTCCCCCGTCACTGGCCTGTGCCTTTCAGGTCCTCGTGTGCCTGGATTCTAATGAATGTGGCGACAGTGTTGTGAAGGTCTCTTCAAGGTACCTGCAGAGCGAGTGCAGGGAGAGGCGTCGCCTGGCGCTCAGGGCCCTTCTCGAGCTCATTGATGATCCCTCAATGGTGAGAAGGGGGCAGTGGCTGAAGCTGCGCTGGGAACTCAGTCACTTGGCCTGACCTGGGCTTTGGGCACTGGGGCAGCTGCTCCCAGCTCTCCTGCCTCCTGCTTCAGCTGCCCCAGTGCTTCAGGACAGTCCTTTGGCCTCTGGGCCCTGTGGCAGTAGGGTGGGACTTCACAGACTTGTGTTCCGCACAGGCCGAAAGAATGTGGAGCTTGACCAAAAGCCTCATGCACCTACTGGGGGACAATGATGCAGAGATAGCTGGGATGACACTCATCACACTCAGCTTTATACTCCTGCACAAACACATTCTGCTGTCAACCCCCATTGCCATGCAGCTGGCTGAGGCACTCCTGCCACTCTTTGACCACGTAAGGCTCCGTGCCCCCAGCTACAGCCACTGGCTGCTGCCTGGAAACTGTGTGCCCTGTGCATTTCCAGCCCTGTGCCCAGGGCGCCCTGGAGGAGCCAATGCTCAAGTGTTTTTTCTTTTTTTTTTCATCTAGGATAATAGCCAGGTACAGCTGCTCTCCATAAAACTCTTCCGAGACATGATGGAGTATTTGGAAGAGAGAGAAAAACCTTTGGAAAGCCCTGTGCAACAGAGCCTGCTTCCACTCTTCTTCCACTGCAATGATGAGAATCAGCATGTGGCAGAGGTGAGGACTCCTGGGCTGCTGCTGTCCGCCTGGCAGGGGGCTCGGCTGCCTCCTGCCCTGCGCCTGCTGGACCGCAGCCTCCTCCAGGCCATGGCAGGGGGAGGCGGGACCCGTGCCCTGGGCTGCGGGGCCATCTCTGCGTCTCTGCTGCTCTCCAGGCTTCTCGGGAAACGCTGCTTTATGCGGTCAAGTTCATGAAGAGGAGGGATCTCAAAAAGCTGCTGAAGGAGCAGAAACTGTGGAAGTTCAGCAAGTGCCTGGTAAGGACGGCCCGGAATCCCCAACTCAGCCAGGAGAAGGCCCCTGAGGGCGGTGCTCAGTGTGCGAGCCGGGCAGCTGTGCCCCTGCGCGCTGCTGCAGCCAGAGGCCGCGCGGGCTCTTCTCCAGGCTCCCGTGGGCCCGAGCCGGGTGCCCATGGAGCCCCGGCCCGGCGGGGCTGCGGGGCAGGGGCGGCACCGCGGCTCCCCGGGCAGCAGCCGGCCCCTTCCCCCTCCCTTCAGGAGCCCGGCGCCAGCGGCTGCTGGCCGCGCCTCGGGGCTGTGCGGGCAGGGGAGCCCGGGGCGGGGCGCAGGCAGCGCCCGGCCCAGGGGCTGAGCCCGCGCCAACCCTTCCCTCCTGCCGCTCTCTGCAGCTGGCAGAGGACAGGAGCAGAGCGGCCGAGCACCTGCGCCGGGCCCTGCGCTACCTGGAGAGCCCACAGGAGCCCCTGCGAGAGGCGGCCATCAGGTTCATGGGTGAGTTACAAGCCCGGGCTCCCTCCCCAGCCCGCCGCAGCTCGGCCCCAGCCCCGCCTGTTGCCCCGACAGCGGCAGCCGGGCCCGGCGCCGTGGAGCCCCGCCTGGCCTGGGCATTGCTGCTGCCGCCCTCTGACAGCCGTGCCCTGGGGCGACAGCGCGCTGCATGGGCTGAGCTGAGCGCTGCCGGGCCAGCAGCCCGTGTGGCCACAGCGCCGGCAGCGCCGCTGGCAGGGAGCTGTGCCGCTGGGGCCGTGACAGACTCTGTGTTCACAGGCATGGCCGGGCGGCACCTGAGGGGGCAGCAGCAAGAGCTGCAGCGGATCTGCACTGGTGAGTGAGGGGAGCGGGCTGACAGCGGGGGCTGCTGGGGGGAGCTGCAAGCCCTGCCCCGGCTGCGGAGGGCTCTGCTCCCGTGGGCAGAGCACACGGAGATTTCAGGGCCACGTGGGCCATTCGTGGCCAGCAGCTTCGGGCTGATCCCCTTGCTCCCTTTGCTCCCTCCTGGCCATGGCAATAGCCGGCTTGGGATGGCACTTGCAGGGGGCTCTTCCTCGGCTCCCTGCAGCTCCAGCTTCTGACCGTGCCTCTGTTCCTCTCTCTCGCAGCCCTGGAAGACAAAACGAATGACGTCAGCCTCGCCGTCGGAAGCCTGGCAATTCAAACGCTGTGCCTCCTCAGGTCAGGAGAGCGGGCTCCCATCTCCAGGTTCCAGTGGCTCCAAAATCACCTGCGCAGGGCGTGGAAGACATGGCCCCGTCTGTCACAGCTCGGCTGCCTGCCCTGCCAGAGCTCTGTGGAGAGGTGATCCCAGAAGCTCTTTTTGTTGGGGCCACCTGAATCAGGTTTTATTTTGTTTTTCTTCAAGAATTTTCTTTTCATTGGTTTTTTTTTTTTTCTTTTACCATGTAAATATAGACTATGTTAACATACACAGACTCCCAGCATTTTTCTTTTGCTGCCCAGGGTCCGTAGGGCATAGGGGAGGAGGGGGAAATGGGTGCTTGCGCTCAGCCAGCTGCCCAGGCGTGCAGTGGGCCAGGTGAAATGGCCAGAAGCCCCTTGGCCTTTGGTGGTTCTACTGAAGCCTTTGTGCTGCCCAGAGAGCGGCTGGGCAGGGGCCGGAGCTGCGGGGATCCCTGCCAGAGCGGTGCCTGGAGATGGTCACAAGCCCTGTGCCAGGCAGGAAGCGCCAGCCGTGTCCTCCTGCCTGTGTGCTGCTGGCTGCCTTGCTGAGGGCTCCCAGGTGCCTCTGGATGGGGCTGCTCTGGAGCTGCTGTGGGGCTGCGGCGCTGCTGCCGGGCGGCTCGGCCAGGCTGGGGCAGCCCCTGAGGGGCTGGGGCGCTGGCAAGCCCCGGGCAATGGGCTGTCAGAGGCCACAAGCAGCCGCCTTGTTCCTGCCAGAGTTGACTTGCAAGACGCATCCTTGGCACTCTGCAACTAACAGCATCAGTGTTGTTGGAAACCCAAATGCAGAGAAATCTCAGACCTTTGGTCTTGTCAGCAAAGCTTAGAATTAAACACAGGATTTGATCTGAGACCTAGGAAAGGGCTCCCAAACTTAGGTGCTAGAAGCGAGAATGCGGATTTCTAGTCTATAGCAGCAACACGGGGAGAAAAGTTGAAGTGGAGGAAAGTTTAGAGTTTTCGAGTTCAAGATCTAGGAAGAAATCAAAGTAGTTACAATGCTAAACAAGAAGATTAGGATGCAGTGCTGTAGGTTTGTGTGTAATAGCATGATTGGCTAAGGAAGCTTACACTGTTAGCATGATGTGGGGACCCAGGAAATTCCTCTGGCTGCCCTGCAGGACTCGAGAGCCTGTCAGAGGGCTCAGAGACCTTGGCACAGAGCCCAAGACCCCCGTGCCTTTGATTTAGCACTTGGAAAAAACAATCACCAACCTTGTATGAAGAATGACCAGCCACAAAAAATGAAGTAGAATGATAGTGAATTTATCCCAGAGTGGAACAATAGATTTTGAGGGTTTTTAGAATGGGGCTTCAGGGGGCAAGATGGAGGAATCTGGGCATGTCCAGCCTTTCTCCTTCTTCTTCTTGGCCTCCATCTTCTGGTTGATGTTGGTACTTTGAGATTGGTCTAGAGTAGAAGCTCACTGTCTAACATAGATGATAGGGATTGGAAAGTAATTGTAAATATTGTACAGGTAGTTTTTAGTATAAAAAGATAACACCACCCCAGGGGAGGCAGAGTTCCTTAGACTGTCTTGCTGAGCAGACCTCGGCAGGACAGGAGAAAGAATTTTATAGATAAGATACAATAAACAACCTTGAGACTGAGAAATTAAGAGCTCTGACTCCTTCTTCAACCACCGGGCTGGGACAAGAGACTTTTTAACTTATCTCAGGGTCACTCTGACCAGCTAGAGACCCCGAGAGCATGAGTCCGTAAGATGAAATCTTGAAGACTGGGTCCAAAACATAAATACCCTTGTTGGCCATGTCTTCTTGGCCAAGAAATCCTTCAAAGCTCTTGTAACTACAAGTCTTGCGGCCCTGTGAGCCATGCGGTGGAGATGTGAGCCCAACTCAACCTTCCTGCCTATGTAGAAGAGAAAAAAAAGCAATGGCATCATCTAAAAAACTCAGAGGTCCACTCTCTAGCTTGTTCCAAACCCCTTCCAATCCCCCAAAGTGTGATTTAGCTACAAATAGATGACAAGGACTCTTAGGGCTGCCTCTTTGACTCCAGAGCGGCTGCTTTAGAATCTTTCACATATCCCTGTGTAGTTAGGTGCCAGAAATGGATCATTTGAAGAAACTTTCCCAGCTGACTTGCATGGAGGCTTGTTTGAAGGGTGTTTGAATGGAAAGCCTCCCAGCAGAGGTCTGGGCTTTGGCCTAGCTGTGTCCCCTGCTGATTGTGAAGTGTGTCATCAGCTGAAGTGCTATCTGGGCTAAAAATATCATCCAGTCAATTGGACTTGCTCTTTTTGGCCTATAAAAGCTGGACCCACTTTTGGGGCAAATTTGGAGACCTCATCTATGGGTGGATGGAACACCTAGGATTTTCCCAGTTGTTGGGAATGGTTCTCCAGGTCCCTGGAGTAAAACGGGGCTGCCCAGCAACTGCGCATCTGCAAGATGACAAACAATTGTCTTGGTTTGAAGAGAGAGGTGTCTGCTAAGGAAGGCAGAAGTCTTCTCTGAAATGTTAAATGTAAATCCCCTGCCTTCAAATGATTCTCATTTAGAAATTCAAATGCTCTCAGGGAAAGATATGGGGATAGGCCTGAGCCCGCAGAGCAGGGCGGCCTTTGCTTATGGTCTGAGCCCTTCCTAAAGATCCTGTCAGGCTGTCTTAGACACCTGGGGCCAGGGATTCCTTCCAAGCTGGGCCACTTTGGCTGGCCCGGGGCCAGCCCCAGGGCAGGAGGCAGTGTGTGCAAGGCCCCTGGCTGGCACGCTGCAGCACGGTCACCGTGCCATGGAACGGAACCCGGTCACCAAGGTCCCTTTGTGACACGTGGGAAATAGAAGCTTGCCCGGGTGCTGGGAACAGGCAACGGGGCACAACGGGACAGAGCAGTGCTGTGAGGAGCCCCCACACAGCGCACTCATTCCCGTCTGACCAGAAGCTTTTCTGCAGCCTTGTTCCTGCAGCTGAGCTCGAGGCCAGAGCACAGGACTCGGTGACCCGTGGCCTTCCGAGGCTTCTATTCTGCAGCTGCCCTCAAGGGCAGAGCGTGGGACTTGGTGCCCCAGAGCTTTCCCAAGGCGTCTCTCCTGCAAGTAGCTCCTGTCACAGACATGGAGCAGAGACCCCCGAGAGTGGCCAAGATGGCCTGGATGGAGGAGGAGGAGGAAGAAGAAGGACCTGGAGCAGCCCCAGCACAGGAGACTGAAGAGGTGGTGCCCTTCCATCCACCGCAGGAGGGTGAGTGGCAGAGCTGGGTTGCAGGGCTGGAGCCTGCAGCCAACTTGGCCCCATGCCATGCCATGCCATGCCATGCCATGCCATGCCATGCCATGCCATGCCATGCCATGCCATGCCATGCCATGCCATGCCATGCCATGCCATGCCATCCCCTGGGGAAATGGCCATGGACAGGTGGGAAGAGGGGCCGGGCAGACACCCCACAGCTCCCTCGCTCCATCCCCCTGGGGCATCCCAGGGCTCTCCCTGCCTGGGGAGCGCAGGGCTGGGCTGTGCTCTCCGGCCTCTCCCGCAGCCCCTCAGCTCTGGCTGCGCTCCCTCTTTGCCAGATGAAGCTGTGGAGCGCACACAAGAGCAGGAATCCAGCCGTGGCCGCTTCCACAGAACAGCGCAGGTACCTGCAGCCACCTCCACCTGGGCTGGGCCTGCTGTCCCTGCTCAGCCCAGCACCGTGTGTGCAGCACGCCATGCAACATCCCCGGCTTCTTGCCCTTCTCCTACAGCTCGTTTGCAACTTCATCCGGAGCATTCGGCAGGAGACCCGCACCATGGGCACTGGGCTCAGAGCTCACTGCGAGCTCCTCAAGCATGAGACCAGTGCCGCCCTGCTGGATTTGCTCCTGGAGAAGGGTGTTGCCAGGCCAGAACAAGTAAGCAGCCTGGGGCCAGGCTTCAATTCCCCCATGCGTCACGTGGCTTCCCCAGCCACGCCTGCTGGTCCCTCAGAGCCTTTGAGGCCATGGCAGTGCACTTCTCTGGGGAGCCTGGGGACATTGCTCTCTCTGGCAGCTTTCCAAGTCTCCCCGTGCCTCCTGCAGGTGCCTGCCTTGGTGAGGTACATTCACCGATGGCTCCTGGCCAACGATTCTGCCGAGCACAGGCTGGACAAGGCCCTGCTGAAACTCACCAAAGCACACCCGGCTGACGCAGTCGTGACGCTCCTGCGTGTGGCCCCGTCCTGTGACAGGTATGGGGCCCACCTGCCCAGAGGGCTCAGGCCTCCCAAGCCCATCACCCTGTACTGCCTGGCCCAGCTGTCTGAGCAACAGAGAGTTCCAGAACCCTCTGGCTGCTGCCTTTCCCAGCCCTGGCATGTCAGCCCCTGAGCCTGCTGCCATGCTGCCTTGCTGCCCCTCAGGGCCTGTCCTCACAGAGCTGGGCTGCTTGGCTGCTGCCAGCAAGGGCCACTGGGCAGAGGCAGAGCCGGCGGTCAGCCCGGGCCCCTAGGGATGCCCAGGCCACGATGCTGTGTCTGAGACCCCCCATGAGACAGAGCTCTAACCCTGCAGAGCTGCCATCTCCATGTGGAAGACCATCATGTGCTCGTCCAGGACTGCCGAGCCAGTGCAGCTGATCCTCCTGGATGTGCTAGGGAGCTGGCCAGAGTACAGCACGTGCACCTCAGATGGGGACAAAACGGCTGTCTTTGCCCTGGCTGTGAGTTTCCGCAACTGGCCTTTGCTGGCCCCAAGGCCACCTCTCCAGCAGCTCTCCATCCTCCTTCCCCCACTGCATCTGCCTGCCTCAGGCGCTGGCCAGAAACCTGGCCCAGGGGCAGCTTCAGGCCCACCAGGCCCCGCGCTCCCCCTGCCTCTCTCCGGGCCTCTCCCTGCCACGCTCGGGCCCTGCCACATGGACACCTCGGCACTGAGTGCTGTCTCGGGGGCCTTTGTCCTTTGCAGGCAACCGTGGTGATGTGGAAGATCCTCCAGGAGTCCTCTGTCCCACGTGTAGTGAGGCCATATTTCCCCCGCCTTTTTGTTCATCTGCTCTTCCAAGTGTTCTCCAGCACAGAAGAGATGCCACAGGAGGTCCAAACCTTCTGGAAGGATTGCCTGGAAGAGCACGGTCTTGCCACCAGCCCCAACAGGTGCTCCATCCCACTCCTCCTGTCCTTGACACGTGGCCTGCAAAGGAGCCAGTGCTGCCAGTGTGACCCGGGCTTTGCTGTGCACACAGGTTTGCAGTGCAGACTCTGAAGTCCCTGCTCTGCCAAAAGCACTACAAGGATGTGGTGGTGTCAGTGGAACGCAAGCGTGGCTGGGACACGCTGCTCTGTGCTGACACCCGCCACTATGCTGTGGGTCTGCTGGCCAGGTGAGACTCTCTTTCTCCCCATTGATCCTGCCATTTGTGCTCTGTGCCCGAGCTGTCCCACACATTCCCCAAGGCCCTGGGACACACTGAGGGACGGCTAACGACACACTGAGGGACGGCCAAGCAGACTGGAAAAGGCTGGGAAGGGAGAGAGCACAGGAGGAGACACCTCCTAAAGGGCCCAGGTCCCCTTGCAGGGTGGTGGTAAAAGACCACCAGGCTCTGTAAGCCTGTCCTTGGAGAGATTTGCTCAGCTTCCTGGTCCCTTTTTTGCCCTCCTAGGGAGATGCGCCATGCTTGTCATCGCTTGTGTTCCAGTATTGCACTCCACCTCCTCTGGCTGCTCAGCACACAGGAGCCACACTGGGATCTGCCTGCCCTGGCATTCCTTGTGGAGGTGAGCCGGGTGTCCAGCGCTGCCTGGCTGAGCAGCCTCCCAGCTCTCTGCCCTCTCGTGGCAGCAGCCGCCTGGGACGGTGCCCGCACCCTGTGCTGCTGCTGCTGCTGCTGCGTCCTGGGCCCAGCCCTGTGCGGCTGCGGGCTCCTGCTGGCCGGCTCCCCCGTCACTGGCCTGTGCCTTTCAGGTCCTCGTGTGCCTGGATTCTAATGAATGTGGCGACAGTGTTGTGAAGGTCTCTTCAAGGTACCTGCAGAGCGAGTGCAGGGAGAGGCGTCGCCTGGCGCTCAGGGCCCTTCTCGAGCTCATTGATGATCCCTCAATGGTGAGAAGGGGGCAGTGGCTGAAGCTGCGCTGGGAACTCAGTCACTTGGCCTGACCTGGGCTTTGGGCACTGGGGCAGCTGCTCCCAGCTCTCCTGCCTCCTGCTTCAGCTGCCCCAGTGCTTCAGGACAGTCCTTTGGCCTCTGGGCCCTGTGGCAGTAGGGTGGGACTTCACAGACTTGTGTTCCGCACAGGCCGAAAGAATGTGGAGCTTGACCAAAAGCCTCATGCACCTACTGGGGGACAATGATGCAGAGATAGCTGGGATGACACTCATCACACTCAGCTTTATACTCCTGCACAAACACATTCTGCTGTCAACCCCCATTGCCATGCAGCTGGCTGAGGCACTCCTGCCACTCTTTGACCACGTAAGGCTCCGTGCCCCCAGCTACAGCCACTGGCTGCTGCCTGGAAACTGTGTGCCCTGTGCATTTCCAGCCCTGTGCCCAGGGCGCCCTGGAGGAGCCAATGCTCAAGTGTTTTTTCTTTTTTTTTTCATCTAGGATAATAGCCAGGTACAGCTGCTCTCCATAAAACTCTTCCGAGACATGATGGAGTATTTGGAAGAGAGAGAAAAACCTTTGGAAAGCCCTGTGCAACAGAGCCTGCTTCCACTCTTCTTCCACTGCAATGATGAGAATCAGCATGTGGCAGAGGTGAGGACTCCTGGGCTGCTGCTGTCCGCCTGGCAGGGGGCTCGGCTGCCTCCTGCCCTGCGCCTGCTGGACCGCAGCCTCCTCCAGGCCATGGCAGGGGGAGGCGGGACCCGTGCCCTGGGCTGCGGGGCCATCTCTGCGTCTCTGCTGCTCTCCAGGCTTCTCGGGAAACGCTGCTTTATGCGGTCAAGTTCATGAAGAGGAGGGATCTCAAAAAGCTGCTGAAGGAGCAGAAACTGTGGAAGTTCAGCAAGTGCCTGGTAAGGACGGCCCGGAATCCCCAACTCAGCCAGGAGAAGGCCCCTGAGGGCGGTGCTCAGTGTGCGAGCCGGGCAGCTGTGCCCCTGCGCGCTGCTGCAGCCAGAGGCCGCGCGGGCTCTTCTCCAGGCTCCCGTGGGCCCGAGCCGGGTGCCCATGGAGCCCCGGCCCGGCGGGGCTGCGGGGCAGGGGCGGCACCGCGGCTCCCCGGGCAGCAGCCGGCCCCTTCCCCCTCCCTTCAGGAGCCCGGCGCCAGCGGCTGCTGGCCGCGCCTCGGGGCTGTGCGGGCAGGGGAGCCCGGGGCGGGGCGCAGGCAGCGCCCGGCCCAGGGGCTGAGCCCGCGCCAACCCTTCCCTCCTGCCGCTCTCTGCAGCTGGCAGAGGACAGGAGCAGAGCGGCCGAGCACCTGCGCCGGGCCCTGCGCTACCTGGAGAGCCCACAGGAGCCCCTGCGAGAGGCGGCCATCAGGTTCATGGGTGAGTTACAAGCCCGGGCTCCCTCCCCAGCCCGCCGCAGCTCGGCCCCAGCCCCGCCTGTTGCCCCGACAGCGGCAGCCGGGCCCGGCGCCGTGGAGCCCCGCCTGGCCTGGGCATTGCTGCTGCCGCCCTCTGACAGCCGTGCCCTGGGGCGACAGCGCGCTGCATGGGCTGAGCTGAGCGCTGCCGGGCCAGCAGCCCGTGTGGCCACAGCGCCGGCAGCGCTGCTGGCAGGGAGCTGTGCCGCTGGGGCCGTGACAGACTCTGTGTTCACAGGCATGGCCGGGCGGCACCTGAGGGGGCAGCAGCAAGAGCTGCAGCGGATCTGCACTGGTGAGTGAGGGGAGCGGGCTGACAGCGGGGGCTGCTGGGGGGAGCTGCAAGCCCTGCCCCGGCTGCGGAGGGCTCTGCTCCCGTGGGCAGAGCACACGGAGATTTCAGGGCCACGTGGGCCATTCGTGGCCAGCAGCTTCGGGCTGATCCCCTTGCTCCCTTTGCTCCCTCCTGGCCATGGCAATAGCCGGCTTGGGATGGCACTTGCAGGGGGCTCTTCCTCGGCTCCCTGCAGCTCCAGCTTCTGACCGTGCCTCTGTTCCTCTCTCTCGCAGCCCTGGAAGACAAAACGAATGACGTCAGCCTCGCCGTCGGAAGCCTGGCAATTCAAACGCTGTGCCTCCTCAGGTCAGGAGAGCGGGCTCCCATCTCCAGGTTCCAGTGGCTCCAAAATCACCTGCGCAGGGCGTGGAAGACATGGCCCCGTCTGTCACAGCTCGGCTGCCTGCCCTGCCAGAGCTCTGTGGAGAGGTGATCCCAGAAGCTCTTTTTGTTGGGGCCACCTGAATCAGGTTTTATTTTGTTTTTCTTCAAGAATTTTCTTTTCATTGGTTTTTTTTTTTTTCTTTTACCATGTAAATATAGACTATGTTAACATACACAGACTCCCAGCATTTTTCTTTTGCTGCCCAGGGTCCGTAGGGCATAGGGGAGGAGGGGGAAATGGGTGCTTGCGCTCAGCCAGCTGCCCAGGCGTGCAGTGGGCCAGGTGAAATGGCCAGAAGCCCCTTGGCCTTTGGTGGTTCTGCTGAAGCCTTTGTGCTGCCCAGAGAGCGGCTGGGCAGGGGCCGGAGCTGCGGGGATCCCTGCCAGAGCGGTGCCTGGAGATGGTCACAAGCCCTGTGCCAGGCAGGAAGCGCCAGCCGTGTCCTCCTGCCTGTGTGCTGCTGGCTGCCTTGCTGAGGGCTCCCAGGTGCCTCTGGATGGGGCTGCTCTGGAGCTGCTGTGGGGCTGCGGCGCTGCTGCCGGGCGGCTCGGCCAGGCTGGGGCAGCCCCTGAGGGGCTGGGGCGCTGGCAAGCCCCGGGCAATGGGCTGTCAGAGGCCACAAGCAGCCGCCTTGTTCCTGCCAGAGTTGACTTGCAAGACGCATCCTTGGCACTCTGCAACTAACAGCATCAGTGTTGTTGGAAACCCAAATGCAGAGAAATCTCAGACCTTTGGTCTTGTCAGCAAAGCTTAGAATTAAACACAGGATTTGATCTGAGACCTAGGAAAGGGCTCCCAAACTTAGGTGCTAGAAGCGAGAATGCGGATTTCTAGTCTATAGCAGCAACACGGGGAGAAAAGTTGAAGTGGAGGAAAGTTTAGAGTTTTCGAGTTCAAGATCTAGGAAGAAATCAAAGTAGTTACAATGCTAAACAAGAAGATTAGGATGCAGTGCTGTAGGTTTGTGTGTCATAGCATGATTGGCTAAGGAAGCTTACACTGTTAGCATGATGTGGGGACCCAGGAAATTCCTCTGGCTGCCCTGCAGGACTCGAGAGCCTGTCAGAGGGCTCAGAGACCTTGGCACAGAGCCCAAGACCCCCGTGCCTTTGATTTAGCACTTGGAAAAAACAATCACCAACCTTGTATGAAGAATGACCAGCCACAAAAAATGAAGTAGAATGATAGTGAATTTATCCCAGAGTGGAACAATAGATTTTGAGGGTTTTTAGAATGGGGCTTCAGGGGGCAAGATGGAGGAATCTGGGCATGTCCAGCCTTTCTCCTTCTTCTTCTTGGCCTCCATCTTCTGGTTGATGTTGGTACTTTGAGATTGGTCTAGAGTAGAAGCTCACTGTCTAACATAGATGATAGGGATTGGAAAGTAATTGTAAATATTGTACAGGTAGTTTTTAGTATAAAAAGATAACACCAGCCCAGGGGAGGCAGAGTTCCTTAGACTGTCTTGCTGAGCAGACCTCGGCAGGACAGGAGAAAGAATTTTATAGATAAGATACAATAAACAACCTTGAGACTGAGAAATTAAGAGCTCTGACTCCTTCTTCAACCACCGGGCTGGGACAAGAGACTTTTTAACTTATCTCAGGGTCACTCTGACCAGCTAGAGACCCCGAGAGCATGAGTCCGTAAGATGAAATCTTGAAGACTGGGTCCAAAACATAAATACCCTTGTTGGCCATGTCTTCTTGGCCAAGAAATCCTTCAAAGCTCTTGTAACTACAAGTCTTGCGGCCCTGTGAGCCATGCGGTGGAGATGTGAGCCCAACTCAACCTTCCTGCCTATGTAGAAGAGAAAAAAAAGCAATGGCATCATCTAAAAAACTCAGAGGTCCACTCTCTAGCTTGTTCCAAACCCCTTCCAATCCCCCAAAGTGTGATTTAGCTACAAATAGATGACAAGGACTCTTAGGGCTGCCTCTTTGACTCCAGAGCGGCTGCTTTAGAATCTTTCACATATCCCTGTGTAGTTAGGTGCCAGAAATGGATCATTTGAAGAAACTTTCCCAGCTGACTTGCATGGAGGCTTGTTTGAAGGGTGTTTGAATGGAAAGCCTCCCAGCAGAGGTCTGGGCTTTGGCCTAGCTGTGTCCCCTGCTGATTGTGAAGTGTGTCATCAGCTGAAGTGCTATCTGGGCTAAAAATATCATCCAGTCAATTGGACTTGCTCTTTTTGGCCTATAAAAGCTGGACCCACTTTTGGGGCAAATTTGGAGACCTCATCTATGGGTGGATGGAACACCTAGGATTTTCCCAGTTGTTGGGAATGGTTCTCCAGGTCCCTGGAGTAAAACGGGGCTGCCCAGCAACTGCGCATCTGCAAGATGACAAACAATTGTCTTGGTTTGAAGAGAGAGGTGTCTGCTAAGGAAGGCAGAAGTCTTCTCTGAAATGTTAAATGTAAATCCCCTGCCTTCAAATGATTCTCATTTAGAAATTCAAATGCTCTCAGGGAAAGATATGGGGATAGGCCTGAGCCCGCAGAGCAGGGCGGCCTTTGCTTATGGTCTGAGCCCTTCCTAAAGATCCTGTCAGGCTGTCTTAGACACCTGGGGCCAGGGATTCCTTCCAAGCTGGGCCACTTTGGCTGGCCCAGGGCCAGCCCCAGGGCAGGAGGCAGTGTGTGCAAGGCCCCTGGCTGGCACGCTGCAGCACGGTCACCGTGCCATGGAACGGAACCCGGTCACCAAGGTCCCTTTGTGACACGTGGGAAATAGAAGCTTGCCCGGGTGCTGGGAACAGGCAACGGGGCACAACGGGACAGAGCAGTGCTGTGAGGAGCCCCCACACAGCGCACTCATTCCCGTCTGACCAGAAGCTTTTCTGCAGCCTTGTTCCTGCAGCTGAGCTCGAGGCCAGAGCACAGGACTCGGTGACCCGTGGCCTTCCGAGGCTTCTATTCTGCAGCTGCCCTCAAGGGCAGAGCGTGGGACTTGGTGCCCCAGAGCTTTCCCAAGGCGTCTCTCCTGCAAGTAGCTCCTGTCACAGACATGGAGCAGAGACCCCCGAGAGTGGCCAAGATGGCCTGGATGGAGGAGGAGGAGGAAGAAGAAGGACCTGGAGCAGCCCCAGCACAGGAGACTGAAGAGGTGGTGCCCTTCCATCCACCGCAGGAGGGTGAGTGGCAGAGCTGGGTTGCAGGGCTGGAGCCTGCAGCCAACTTGGCCCCATGCCATGCCATGCCATGCCATGCCATGCCATGCCATGCCATGCCATGCCATGCCATGCCATGCAATGCCATCCCCTGGGGAAATGGCCATGGACAGGTGGGAAGAGGGGCCGGGCAGACACCCCACAGCTCCCTCGCTCCATCCCCCTGGGGCATCCCAGGGCTCTCCCTGCCTGGGGAGCGCAGGGCTGGGCTGTTCTCTCCGGCCTCTCCCGCAGCCCCTCAGCTCTGGCTGCGCTCCCTCTTTGCCAGATGAAGCTGTGGAGCGCACACAAGAGCAGGAATCCAGCCGTGGCCGCTTCCACAGAACAGCGCAGGTACCTGCAGCCACCTCCACCTGGGCTGGGCCTGCTGTCCCTGCTCAGCCCAGCACCGTGTGTGCAGCACGCCATGCAACATCCCCGGCTTCTTGCCCTTCTCCTACAGCTCGTTTGCAACTTCATCCGGAGCATTCGGCAGGAGACCCGCACCATGGGCACTGGGCTCAGAGCTCACTGCGAGCTCCTCAAGCATGAGACCAGTGCCGCCCTGCTGGATTTGCTCCTGGAGAAGGGTGTTGCCAGGCCAGAACAAGTAAGCAGCCTGGGGCCAGGCTTCAATTCCCCCATGCGTCACGTGGCTTCCCCAGCCACGCCTGCTGGTCCCTCAGAGCCTTTGAGGCCATGGCAGTGCACTTCTCTGGGGAGCCTGGGGACATTGCTCTCTCTGGCAGCTTTCCAAGTCTCCCCGTGCCTCCTGCAGGTGCCTGCCTTGGTGAGGTACATTCACCGATGGCTCCTGGCCAACGATTCTGCCGAGCACAGGCTGGACAAGGCCCTGCTGAAACTCACCAAAGCACACCCGGCTGACGCAGTCGTGACGCTCCTGCGTGCGGCCCCGTCCTGTGACAGGTATGGGGCCCACCTGCCCAGAGGGCTCAGGCCTCCCAAGCCCATCACCCTGTACTGCCTGGCCCAGCTGTCTGAGCAACAGAGAGTTCCAGAACCCTCTGGCTGCTGCCTTTCCCAGCCCTGGCATGTCAGCCCCTGAGCCTGCTGCCATGCTGCCTTGCTGCCCCTCAGGGCCTGTCCTCACAGAGCTGGGCTGCTTGGCTGCTGCCAGCAAGGGCCACTGGGCAGAGGCAGAGCCGGCGGTCAGCCCGGGCCCCTAGGGATGCCCAGGCCACGATGCTGTGTCTGAGACCCCCCATGAGACAGAGCTCTAACCCTGCAGAGCTGCCATCTCCATGTGGAAGACCATCATGTGCTCGTCCAGGACTGCCGAGCCAGTGCAGCTGATCCTCCTGGATGTGCTAGGGAGCTGGCCAGAGTACAGCACGTGCACCTCAGATGGGGACAAAACGGCTGTCTTTGCCCTGGCTGTGAGTTTCCGCAACTGGCCTTTGCTGGCCCCAAGGCCACCTCTCCAGCAGCTCTCCATCCTCCTTCCCCCACTGCATCTGCCTGCCTCAGGCGCTGGCCAGAAACCTGGCCCAGGGGCAGCTTCAGGCCCACCAGGCCCCGCGCTCCCCCTGCCTCTCTCCGGGCCTCTCCCTGCCACGCTCGGGCCCTGCCACATGGACACCTCGGCACTGAGCGCTGTCTCGGGGGCCTTTGTCCTTTGCAGGCAACCGTGGTGATGTGGAAGATCCTCCAGGAGTCCTCTGTCCCACGTGTAGTGAGGCCATATTTCCCCCGCCTTTTTGTTCATCTGCTCTTCCAAGTGTTCTCCAGCACAGAAGAGATGCCACAGGAGGTCCAAACCTTCTGGAAGGATTGCCTGGAAGAGCACGGTCTTGCCACCAGCCCCAACAGGTGCTCCATCCCACTCCTCCTGTCCTTGACACGTGGCCTGCAAAGGAGCCAGTGCTGCCAGTGTGACCCGGGCTTTGCTGTGCACACAGGTTTGCAGTGCAGACTCTGAAGTCCCTGCTCTGCCAAAAGCACTACAAGGATGTGGTGGTGTCAGTGGAACGCAAGCGTGGCTGGGACACGCTGCTCTGTGCTGACACCCGCCACTATGCTGTGGGTCTGCTGGCCAGGTGAGACTCTCTTTCTCCCCATTGATCCTGCCATTTGTGCTCTGTGCCCGAGCTGTCCCACACATTCCCCAAGGCCCTGGGACACACTGAGGGACGGCTAACGACACACTGAGGGACGGCCAAGCAGACTGGAAAAGGCTGGGAAGGGAGAGAGCACAGGAGGAGACACCTCCTAAAGGGCCCAGGTCCCCTTGCAGGGTGGTGGTAAAAGACCACCAGGCTCTGTAAGCCTGTCCTTGGAGAGATTTGCTCAGCTTCCTGCTCCCTTTTTTGCCCTCCTAGAGAGATGCGCCATGCTTGTCATCGCTTGTGTTCCAGTATTGCACTCCACCTCCTCTGGCTGCTCAGCACACAGGAGCCACACTGGGATCTGCCTGCCCTGGCATTCCTTGTGGAGGTGAGCCGGGTGTCCAGCGCTGCCTGGCTGAGCAGCCTCCCAGCTCTCTGCCCTCTCGTGGCAGCAGCCGCCTGGGACGGTGCCCGCACCCTGTGCTGCTGCTGCTGCTGCTGCGTCCTGGGCCCAGCCCTGTGCGGCTGCGGGCTCCTGCCGGCCGGCTCCCCCGTCACTGGCCTGTGCCTTTCAGGTCCTCGTGTGCCTGGATTCTAATGAATGTGGCGACAGTGTTGTGAAGGTCTCTTCAAGGTACCTGCAGAGCGAGTGCAGGGAGAGGCGTCGCCTGGCGCTCAGGGCCCTTCTCGAGCTCATTGATGATCCCTCAATGGTGAGAAGGGGGCAGTGGCTGAAGCTGCGCTGGGAACTCAGTCACTTGGCCTGACCTGGGCTTTGGGCACTGGGGCAGCTGCTCCCAGCTCTCCTGCCTCCTGCTTCAGCTGCCCCAGTGCTTCAGGACAGTCCTTTGGCCTCTGGGCCCTGTGGCAGTAGGGTGGGACTTCACAGACTTGTGTTCCGCACAGGCCGAAAGAATGTGGAGCTTGACCAAAAGCCTCATGCACCTACTGGGGGACAATGATGCAGAGATAGCTGGGATGACACTCATCACACTCAGCTTTATACTCCTGCACAAACACATTCTGCTGTCAACCCCCATTGCCATGCAGCTGGCTGAGGCACTCCTGCCACTCTTTGACCACGTAAGGCTCCGTGCCCCCAGCTACAGCCACTGGCTGCTGCCTGGAAACTGTGTGCCCTGTGCATTTCCAGCCCTGTGCCCAGGGCGCCCTGGAGGAGCCAATGCTCAAGTGTTTTTTCTTTTTTTTTTCATCTAGGATAATAGCCAGGTACAGCTGCTCTCCATAAAACTCTTCCGAGACATGATGGAGTATTTGGAAGAGAGAGAAAAACCTTTGGAAAGCCCTGTGCAACAGAGCCTGCTTCCACTCTTCTTCCACTGCAATGATGAGAATCAGCATGTGGCAGAGGTGAGGACTCCTGGGCTGCTGCTGTCCGCCTGGCAGGGGGCTCGGCTGCCTCCTGCCCTGCGCCTGCTGGACCGCAGCCTCCTCCAGGCCATGGCAGGGGGAGGCGGGACCCGTGCCCTGGGCTGCGGGGCCATCTCTGCGTCTCTGCTGCTCTCCAGGCTTCTCGGGAAACGCTGCTTTATGCGGTCAAGTTCATGAAGAGGAGGGATCTCAAAAAGCTGCTGAAGGAGCAGAAACTGTGGAAGTTCAGCAAGTGCCTGGTAAGGACGGCCCGGAATCCCCAACTCAGCCAGGAGAAGGCCCCTGAGGGCGGTGCTCAGTGTGCGAGCCGGGCAGCTGTGCCCCTGCGCGCTGCTGCAGCCAGAGGCCGCGCGGGCTCTTCTCCAGGCTCCCGTGGGCCCGAGCCGGGTGCCCATGGAGCCCCGGCCCGGCGGGGCTGCGGGGCAGGGGCGGCACCGCGGCTCCCCGGGCAGCAGCCGGCCCCTTCCCCCTCCCTTCAGGAGCCCGGCGCCAGCGGCTGCTGGCCGCGCCTCGGGGCTGTGCGGGCAGGGGAGGCCGGGGCGGGGCGCAGGCAGCGCCCGGCCCAGGGGCTGAGCCCGCGCCAACCCTTCCCTCCTGCCGCTCTCTGCAGCTGGCAGAGGACAGGAGCAGAGCGGCCGAGCACCTGCGCCGGGCCCTGCGCTACCTGGAGAGCCCACAGGAGCCCCTGCGAGAGGCGGCCATCAGGTTCATGGGTGAGTTACAAGCCCGGGCTCCCTCCCCAGCCCGCCGCAGCTCGGCCCCAGCCCCGCCTGTTGCCCCGACAGCGGCAGCCGGGCCCGGCGCCGTGGAGCCCCGCCTGGCCTGGGCATTGCTGCTGCCGCCCTCTGACAGCCGTGCCCTGGGGCGACAGCGCGCTGCATGGGCTGAGCTGAGCGCTGCCGGGCCAGCAGCCCGTGTGGCCACAGCGCCGGCAGCGCCGCTGGCAGGGAGCTGTGCCGCTGGGGCCGTGACAGACTCTGTGTTCACAGGCATGGCCGGGCGGCACCTGAGGGGGCAGCAGCAAGAGCTGCAGCGGATCTGCACTGGTGAGTGAGGGGAGCGGGCTGACAGCGGGGGCTGCTGGGGGGAGCTGCAAGCCCTGCCCCGGCTGCGGAGGGCTCTGCTCCCGTGGGCAGAGCACACGGAGATTTCAGGGCCACGTGGGCCATTCGTGGCCAGCAGCTTCGGGCTGATCCCCTTGCTCCCTTTGCTCCTTCCTGGCCATGGCAATAGCCGGCTTGGGATGGCACTTGCAGGGGGCTCTTCCTCGGCTCCCTGCAGCTCCAGCTTCTGACCGTGCCTCTGTTCCTCTCTCTCGCAGCCCTGGAAGACAAAACGAATGACGTCAGCCTCGCCGTCGGAAGCCTGGCAATTCAAACGCTGTGCCTCCTCAGGTCAGGAGAGCGGGCTCCCATCTCCAGGTTCCAGTGGCTCCAAAATCACCTGCGCAGGGCGTGGAAGACATGGCCCCGTCTGTCACAGCTCGGCTGCCTGCCCTGCCAGAGCTCTGTGGAGAGGTGATCCCAGAAGCTCTTTTTGTTGGGGCCACCTGAATCAGGTTTTATTTTGTTTTTCTTCAAGAATTTTCTTTTCATTGGTTTTTTTTTTTTCTTTTACCATGTAAATATAGACTATGTTAACATACACAGACTCCCAGCATTTTTCTTTTGCTGCCCAGGGTCCGTAGGGCATAGGGGAGGAGGGGGAAATGGGTGCTTGCGCTCAGCCAGCTGCCCAGGCGTGCAGTGGGCCAGGTGAAATGGCCAGAAGCCCCTTGGCCTTTGGTGGTTCTGCTGAAGCCTTTGTGCTGCCCAGAGAGCGGCTGGGCAGGGGCCGGAGCTGCGGGGATCCCTGCCAGAGCGGTGCCTGGAGATGGTCACAAGCCCTGTGCCAGGCAGGAAGCGCCAGCCGTGTCCTCCTGCCTGTGTGCTGCTGGCTGCCTTGCTGAGGGCTCCCAGGTGCCTCTGGATGGGGCTGCTCTGGAGCTGCTGTGGGGCTGCGGCGCTGCTGCCGGGCGGCTCGGCCAGGCTGGGGCAGCCCCTGAGGGGCTGGGGCGCTGGCAAGCCCCGGGCAATGGGCTGTCAGAGGCCACAAGCAGCCGCCTTGTTCCTGCCAGAGTTGACTTGCAAGACGCATCCTTGGCACTCTGCAACTAACAGCATCAGTGTTGTTGGAAACCCAAATGCAGAGAAATCTCAGACCTTTGGTCTTGTCAGCAAAGCTTAGAATTAAACACAGGATTTGATCTGAGACCTAGGAAAGGGCTCCCAAACTTAGGTGCTAGAAGCGAGAATGCGGATTTCTAGTCTATAGCAGCAACACGGGGAGAAAAGTTGAAGTGGAGGAAAGTTTAGAGTTTTCGAGTTCAAGATCTAGGAAGAAATCAAAGTAGTTCCAATGCTAAACAAGAAGATTAGGATGCAGTGCTGTAGGTTTGTGTGTCATAGCATGATTGGCTAAGGAAGCTTACACTGTTAGCATGATGTGGGGACCCAGGAAATTCCTCTGGCTGCCCTGCAGGACTCGAGAGCCTGTCAGAGGGCTCAGAGACCTTGGCACAGAGCCCAAGACCCCCGTGCCTTTGATTTAGCACTTGGAAAAAACAATCACCAACCTTGTATGAAGAATGACCAGCCACAAAAAATGAAGTAGAATGATAGTGAATTTATCCCAGAGTGGAACAATAGATTTTGAGGGTTTTTAGAATGGGGCTTCAGGGGGCAAGATGGAGGAATCTGGGCATGTCCAGCCTTTCTCCTTCTTCTTCTTGGCCTCCATCTTCTGGTTGATGTTGGTACTTTGAGATTGGTCTAGAGTAGAAGCTCACTGTCTAACATAGATGATAGGGATTGGAAAGTAATTGTAAATATTGTACAGGTAGTTTTTAGTATAAAAAGATAACACCAGCCCAGGGGAGGCAGAGTTCCTTAGACTGTCTTGCTGAGCAGACCTCGGCAGGACAGGAGAAAGAATTTTATAGATAAGATACAATAAACAACCTTGAGACTGAGAAATTAAGAGCTCTGACTCCTTCTTCAACCACCGGGCTGGGACAAGAGACTTTTTAACTTATCTCAGGGTCACTCTGACCAGCTAGAGACCCCGAGAGCATGAGTCCGTAAGATGAAATCTTGAAGACTGGGTCCAAAACATAAATACCCTTGTTGGCCATGTCTTCTTGGCCAAGAAATCCTTCAAAGCTCTTGTAACTACAAGTCTTGCGGCCCTGTGAGCCATGCGGTGGAGATGTGAGCCCAACTCAACCTTCCTGCCTATGTAGAAGAGAAAAAAAAGCAATGGCATCATCTAAAAAACTCAGAGGTCCACTCTCTAGCTTGTTCCAAACCCCTTCCAATCCCCCAAAGTGTGATTTAGCTACAAATAGATGACAAGGACTCTTAGGGCTGCCTCTTTGACTCCAGAGCGGCTGCTTTAGAATCTTTCACATATCCCTGTGTAGTTAGGTGCCAGAAATGGATCATTTGAAGAAACTTTCCCAGCTGACTTGCATGGAGGCTTGTTTGAAGGGTGTTTGAATGGAAAGCCTCCCAGCAGAGGTCTGGGCTTTGGCCTAGCTGTGTCCCCTGCTGATTGTGAAGTGTGTCATCAGCTGAAGTGCTATCTGGGCTAAAAATATCATCCAGTCAATTGGACTTGCTCTTTTTGGCCTATAAAAGCTGGACCCACTTTTGGGGCAAATTTGGAGACCTCATCTATGGGTGGATGGAACACCTAGGATTTTCCCAGTTGTTGGGAATGGTTCTCCAGGTCCCTGGAGTAAAACGGGGCTGCCCAGCAACTGCGCATCTGCAAGATGACAAACAATTGTCTTGGTTTGAAGAGAGAGGTGTCTGCTAAGGAAGGCAGAAGTCTTCTCTGAAATGTTAAATGTAAATCCCCTGCCTTCAAATGATTCTCATTTAGAAATTCAAATGCTCTCAGGGAAAGATATGGGGATAGGCCTGAGCCCGCAGAGCAGGGCGGCCTTTGCTTATGGTCTGAGCCCTTCCTAAAGATCCTGTCAGGCTGTCTTAGACACCTGGGGCCAGGGATTCCTTCCAAGCTGGGCCACTTTGGCTGGCCCGGGGCCAGCCCCAGGGCAGGAGGCAGTGTGTGCAAGGCCCCTGGCTGGCACGCTGCAGCACGGTCACCGTGCCATGGAACGGAACCCGGTCACCAAGGTCCCTTTGTGACACGTGGGAAATAGAAGCTTGCCCGGGTGCTGGGAACAGGCAACGGGGCACAACGGGACAGAGCAGTGCTGTGAGGAGCCCCCACACAGCGCACTCATTCCCGTCTGACCAGAAGCTTTTCTGCAGCCTTGTTCCTGCAGCTGAGCTCGAGGCCAGAGCACAGGACTCGGTGACCCGTGGCCTTCCGAGGCTTCTATTCTGCAGCTGCCCTCAAGGGCAGAGCGTGGGACTTGGTGCCCCAGAGCTTTCCCAAGGCGTCTCTCCTGCAAGTAGCTCCTGTCACAGACATGGAGCAGAGACCCCCGAGAGTGGCCAAGATGGCCTGGATGGAGGAGGAGGAGGAAGAAGAAGGACCTGGAGCAGCCCCAGCACAGGAGACTGAAGAGGTGGTGCCCTTCCATCCACCGCAGGAGGGTGAGTGGCAGAGCTGGGTTGCAGGGCTGGAGCCTGCAGCCAACTTGGCCCCATGCCATGCCATGCCATGCCATGCCATGCCATGCCATGCCATGCCATGCCATGCCATGCCATGCCATGCCATGCCATGCCATGCCATCCCCTGGGGAAATGGCCATGGACAGGTGGGAAGAGGGGCCGGGCAGACACCCCACAGCTCCCTTGCTCCATCCCCCTGGGGCATCCCAGGGCTCTCCCTGCCTGGGGAGCGCAGGGCTGGGCTGTGTTCTCCGGCCTCTCCCGCAGCCCCTCAGCTCTGGCTGCGCTCCCTCTTTGCCAGATGAAGCTGTGGAGCGCACACAAGAGCAGGAATCCAGCCGTGGCCGCTTCCACAGAACAGCGCAGGTACCTGCAGCCACCTCCACCTGGGCTGGGCCTGCTGTCCCTGCTCAGCCCAGCACCGTGTGTGCAGCACGCCATGCAACATCCCCGGCTTCTTGCCCTTCTCCTACAGCTCGTTTGCAACTTCATCTGGAGCATTCGGCAGGAGACCTGCACCATGGGCACTGGGCTCAGAGCTCACTGCGAGCTCCTCAAGCATGAGACCAGTGCCGCCCTGCTGGATTTGCTCCTGGAGAAGGGTGTTGCCAGGCCAGAACAAGTAAGCAGCCTGGGGCCAGGCTTCAATTCCCCCATGCGTCACGTGGCTTCCCCAGCCACGCCTGCTGGTCCCTCAGAGCCTTTGAGGCCATGGCAGTGCACTTCTCTGGGGAGCCTGGGGACATTGCTCTCTCTGGCAGCTTTCCAAGTCTCCCCGTGCCTCCTGCAGGTGCCTGCCTTGGTGAGGTACATTCACCGATGGCTCCTGGCCAACGATTCTGCCGAGCACAGGCTGGATAAGGCCCTGCTGAAACTCACCAAAGCACACCCGGCTGACGCAGTCGTGACACTCCTGCGTGTGGCCCCGTCCTGTGACAGGTATGGGGCCCACCTGCCCAGAGGGCTCAGGCCTCCCAAGCCCATCACCCTGTACTGCCTGGCCCAGCTGTCTGAGCAACAGAGAGTTCCAGAACCCTCTGGCTGCTGCCTTTCCCAGCCCTGGCATGTCACTCCCTGAGCCTGCTGCCATGCTGCCTTGCTGCCCCTCAGGGCCTGTCCTCACAGAGCTGGGCTGCTTGGCTGCTGCCAGCAAGGGCCACTGGGCAGAGGCAGAGCCGGCGGTCAGCCCGGGCCCCTAGGGATGCCCAGGCCACGATGCTGTGTCTGAGACCCCCCATGAGACAGAGCTCTAACCCTGCAGAGCTGCCATCTCCATGTGGAAGACCATCATGTGCTCGTCCAGGACTGCCGAGCCAGTGCAGCTGATCCTCCTGGATGTGCTAGGGAGCTGGCCAGAGTACAGCACGTGCACCTCAGATGGGGACAAAACGGCTGTCTTTGCCCTGGCTGTGAGTTTCCGCAACTGGCCTTTGCTGGCCCCAAGGCCGCCTCTCCAGCAGCTCTCCATCCTCCTTCCCCCACTGCATCTGCCTGCCTCAGGCGCTGGCCGGAAACCTGGCCCAGGGGCAGCTTCAGGCCCACCAGGCCCCGCGCTCCCCCTGCCTCTCTCCGGGCCTCTCCCTGCCACGCTCGGGCCCTGCCACATGGACACCTCGGCACTGAGCGCTGTCTCGGGGGCCTTTGTCCTTTGCAGGCAACCGTGGTGATGTGGAAGATCCTCCAGGAGTCCTCTGTCCCACGTGTAGTGAGGCCATATTTCCCCCGCCTTTTTGTTCATCTGCTCTTCCAAGTGTTCTCCAGCACAGAAGAGATGCCACAGGAGGTCCAAACCTTCTGGAAGGATTGCCTGGAAGAGCACGGTCTTGCCACCAGCCCCAACAGGTGCTCCATCCCACTCCTCCTGTCCTTGACACGTGGCCTGCAAAGGAGCCAGTGCTGCCAGTGTGACCCGGGCTTTGCTGTGCACACAGGTTTGCAGTGCAGACTCTGAAGTCCCTGCTCTGCCAAAAGCACTACAAGGATGTGGTGGTGTCAGTGGAACGCAAGCGTGGCTGGGACACGCTGCTCTGTGCTGACACCCGCCACTATGCTGTGGGTCTGCTGGCCAGGTGAGACTCTCTTTCTCCCCATTGATCCTGCCATTTGTGCTCTGTGCCCGAGCTGTCCCACACATTCCCCAAGGCCCTGGGACACACTGAGGGACGGCTAACGACACACTGAGGGACGGCCAAGCAGACTGGAAAAGGCTGGGAAGGGAGAGAGCACAGGAGGAGACACCTCCTAAAGGGCCCAGGTCCCCTTGCAGGGTGGTGGTAAAAGACCACCAGGCTCTGTAAGCCTGTCCTTGGAGAGATTTGCTCAGCTTCCTGCTCCCTTTTTTGCCCTCCTAGAGAGATGCGCCATGCTTGTCATCGCTTGTGTTCCAGTATTGCACTCCACCTCCTCTGGCTGCTCAGCACACAGGAGCCACACTGGGATCTGCCTGCCCTGGCATTCCTTGTGGAGGTGAGCCGGGTGTCCAGCGCTGCCTGGCTGAGCAGCCTCCCAGCTCTCTGCCCTCTCGTGGCAGCAGCCGCCTGGGACGGTGCCCGCACCCTGTGCTGCTGCTGCTGCTGCTGCGTCCTGGGCCCAGCCCTGTGCGGCTGCGGGCTCCTGCCGGCCGGCTCCCCCGTCACTGGCCTGTGCCTTTCAGGTCCTCGTGTGCCTGGATTCTAATGAATGTGGCGACAGTGTTGTGAAGGTCTCTTCAAGGTACCTGCAGAGCGAGTGCAGGGAGAGGCGTCGCCTGGCGCTCAGGGCCCTTCTCGAGCTCATTGATGATCCCTCAATGGTGAGAAGGGGGCAGTGGCTGAAGCTGCGCTGGGAACTCAGTCACTTGGCCTGACCTGGGCTTTGGGCACTGGGGCAGCTGCTCCCAGCTCTCCTGCCTCCTGCTTCAGCTGCCCCAGTGCTTCAGGACAGTCCTTTGGCCTCTGGGCCCTGTGGCAGTAGGGTGGGACTTCACAGACTTGTGTTCCGCACAGGCCGAAAGAATGTGGAGCTTGACCAAAAGCCTCATGCACCTACTGGGGGACAATGATGCAGAGATAGCTGGGATGACACTCATCACACTCAGCTTTATACTCCTGCACAAACACATTCTGCTGTCAACCCCCATTGCCATGCAGCTGGCTGAGGCACTCCTGCCACTCTTTGACCACGTAAGGCTCCGTGCCCCCAGCTACAGCCACTGGCTGCTGCCTGGAAACTGTGTGCCCTGTGCATTTCCAGCCCTGTGCCCAGGGCGCCCTGGAGGAGCCAATGCTCAAGTGTTTTTTCTTTTTTTTTTCATCTAGGATAATAGCCAGGTACAGCTGCTCTCCATAAAACTCTTCCGAGACATGATGGAGTATTTGGAAGAGAGAGAAAAACCTTTGGAAAGCCCTGTGCAACAGAGCCTGCTTCCACTCTTCTTCCACTGCAATGATGAGAATCAGCATGTGGCAGAGGTGAGGACTCCTGGGCTGCTGCTGTCCGCCTGGCAGGGGGCTCGGCTGCCTCCTGCCCTGCGCCTGCTGGACCGCAGCCTCCTCCAGGCCATGGCAGGGGGAGGCGGGTCCCGTGCCCTGGGCTGCGGGGCCATCTCCGCGTCTCTGCTGCTCTCCAGGCTTCTCGGGAAACGCTGCTTTATGCGGTCAAGTTCATGAAGAGGAGGGATCTCAAAAAGCTGCTGAAGGAGCAGAAACTGTGGAAGTTCAGCAAGTGCCTGGTAAGGACGGCCCGGAATCCCCAACTCAGCCAGGAGAAGGCCCCTGAGGGCGGTGCTCAGTGTGCGAGCCGGGCAGCTGTGCCCCTGCGCGCTGCTGCAGCCAGAGGCCGCGCGGGCTCTTCTCCAGGCTCCCGTGGGCCCGAGCCGGGTGCCCATGGAGCCCCGGCCCGGCGGGGCTGCGGGGCAGGGGCGGCACCGCGGCTCCCCGGGCAGCAGCCGGCCCCTTCCCCCTCCCTTCAGGAGCCCGGCGCCAGCGGCTGCTGGCCGCGCCTCGGGGCTGTGCGGGCAGGGGAGCCCGGGGCGGGGCGCAGGCAGCGCCCGGCCCAGGGGCTGAGCCCGCGCCAACCCTTCCCTCCTGCCGCTCTCTGCAGCTGGCAGAGGACAGGAGCAGAGCGGCCGAGCACCTGCGCCGGGCCCTGCGCTACCTGGAGAGCCCACAGGAGCCCCTGCGAGAGGCGGCCATCAGGTTCATGGGTGAGTTACGAGCCCGGGCTCCCTCCCCAGCCCGCCGCAGCTCGGCCCCAGCCCCGCCTGTTGCCCCGACAGCGGCAGCCGGGCCCGGCGCCGTGGAGCCCCGCCTGGCCTGGGCATTGCTGCTGCCGCCCTCTGACAGCCGTGCCCTGGGGCGACAGCGCGCTGCAAGGGCTGAGCTGAGCGCTGCCGGGCCAGCAGCCCGTGTGGCCACAGCGCCGGCAGCGCTGCTGGCAGGGAGCTGTGCCGCTGGGGCCGTGACAGACTCTGTGTTCACAGGCATGGCCGGGCGGCACCTGAGGGGGCAGCAGCAAGAGCTGCAGCGGATCTGCACTGGTGAGTGAGGGGAGCGGGCTGACAGCGGGGGCTGCTGGGGGGAGCTGCAAGCCCTGCCCCGGCTGCGGAGGGCTCTGCTCCCGTGGGCAGAGCACACGGAGATTTCAGGGCCACGTGGGCCATTCGTGGCCAGCAGCTTCGGGCTGATCCCCTTGCTCCCTTTGCTCCCTCCTGGCCATGGCAATAGCCGGCTTGGGATGGCACTTGCAGGGGGCTCTTCCTCGGCTCCCTGCAGCTCCAGCTTCTGACCGTGCCTCTGTTCCTCTCTCTCGCAGCCCTGGAAGACAAAACGAATGACGTCAGCCTCGCCGTCGGAAGCCTGGCAATTCAAACGCTGTGCCTCCTCAGGTCAGGAGAGCGGGCTCCCATCTCCAGGTTCCAGTGGCTCCAAAATCACCTGCGCAGGACGTGGAAGACATGGCCCCGTCTGTCACAGCTCGGCTGCCTGCCCTGCCAGAGCTCTGTGGAGAGGTGATCCCAGAAGCTCTTTTTGTTGGGGCCACCTGAATCAGGTTTTATTTTGTTTTTCTTCAAGAATTTTCTTTTCATTGTTTTTTTTTTTTTTTCTTTTACCATGTAAATATAGACTATGTTAACATACACAGACTCCCAGCATTTTTCTTTTGCTGCCCAGGGTCCGTAGGGCATAGGGGAGGAGGGGGAAATGGGTGCTTGCGCTCAGCCAGCTGCCCAGGCGTGCAGTGGGCCAGGTGAAATGGCCAGAAGCCCCTTGGCCTTTGGTGGTTCTGCTGAAGCCTTTGTGCTGCCCAGAGAGCGGCTGGGCAGGGGCCGGAGCTGCGGGGATCCCTGCCAGAGCGGTGCCTGGAGATGGTCACAAGCCCTGTGCCAGGCAGGAAGCGCCAGCCGTGTCCTCCTGCCCGTGTGCTGCTGGCTGCCTTGCTGAGGGCTCCCAGGTGCCTCTGGATGGGGCTGCTCTGGAGCTGCTGTGGGGCTGCGGCGCTGCTGCCGGGCGGCTCGGCCAGGCTGGGGCAGCCCCTGAGGGGCTGGGGCGCTGGCAAGCCCCGGGCAATGGGCTGTCAGAGGCCACAAGCAGCCGCCTTGTTCCTGCCAGAGTTGACTTGCAAGACGCATCCTTGGCACTCTGCAACTAACAGCATCAGTGTTGTTGGAAACCCAAATGCAGAGAAATCTCAGACCTTTGGTCTTGTCAGCAAAGCTTAGAATTAAACACAGGATTTGATCTGAGACCTAGGAAAGGGCTCCCAAACTTAGGTGCTAGAAGCGAGAATGCGGATTTCTAGTCTATAGCAGCAACACGGGGAGAAAAGTTGAAGTGGAGGAAAGTTTAGAGTTTTCGAGTTCAAGATCTAGGAAGAAATCAAAGTAGTTCCAATGCTAAACAAGAAGATTAGGATGCAGTGCTGTAGGTTTGTGTGTCATAGCATGATTGGCTAAGGAAGCTTACACTGTTAGCATGATGTGGGGACCCAGGAAATTCCTCTGGCTGCCCTGCAGGACTCGAGAGCCTGTCAGAGGGCTCAGAGACCTTGGCACAGAGCCCAAGACCCCCGTGCCTTTGATTTAGCACTTGGAAAAAACAATCACCAACCTTGTATGAAGAATGACCAGCCACAAAAAATGAAGTAGAATGATAGTGAATTTATCCCAGAGTGGAACAATAGATTTTGAGGGTTTTTAGAATGGGGCTTCAGGGGGCAAGATGGAGGAATCTGGGCATGTCCAGCCTTTCTCCTTCTTCTTCTTGGCCTCCATCTTCTGGTTGATGTTGGTACTTTGAGATTGGTCTAGAGTAGAAGCTCACTGTCTAACATAGATGATAGGGATAGGAAAGTAATTGTAAATATTGTACAGGTAGTTTTTAGTATAAAAAGATAACACCACCCCAGGGGAGGCAGAGTTCCTTAGACTGTCTTGCTGAGCAGACCTCAGCAGGACAGGAGAAAGAATTTTATAGATAAGATACAATAAACAACCTTGAGACTGAGAAATTAAGAGCTCTGACTCCTTCTTCAACCACCGGGCTGGGACAAGAGACTTTTTAACTTATCTCAGGGTCACTCTGACCAGCTAGAGACCCCGAGAGCATGAGTCCGTAAGATGAAATCTTGAAGACTGGGTCCAAAACATAAATACCCTTGTTGGCCATGTCTTCTTGGCCAAGAAATCCTTCAAAGCTCTTGTAACTACAAGTCTTGCGGCCCTGTGAGCCATGCGGTGGAGATGTGAGCCCAACTCAACCTTCCTGCCTATGTAGAAGAGAAAAAAAAGCAATGGCATCATCTAAAAAACTCAGAGGTCCACTCTCTAGCTTGTTCCAAACCCCTTCCAATCCCCCAAAGTGTGATTTAGCTACAAATAGATGACAAGGACTCTTAGGGCTGCCTCTTTGACTCCAGAGCGGCTGCTTTAGAATCTTTCACATATCCCTGTGTAGTTAGGTGCCAGAAATGGATCATTTGAAGAAACTTTCCCAGCTGACTTGCATGGAGGCTTGTTTGAAGGGTGTTTGAATGGAAAGCCTCCCAGCAGAGGTCTGGGCTTTGGCCTAGCTGTGTCCCCTGCTGATTGTGAAGTGTGTCATCAGCTGAAGTGCTATCTGGGCTAAAAATATCATCCAGTCAATTGGACTTGCTCTTTTTGGCCTATAAAAGCTGGACCCACTTTTGGGGCAAATTTGGAGACCTCATCTATGGGTGGATGGAACACCTAGGATTTTCCCAGTTGTTGGGAATGGTTCTCCAGGTCCCTGGAGTAAAACGGGGCTGCCCAGCAACTGCGCATCTGCAAGATGACAAACAATTGTCTTGGTTTGAAGAGAGAGGTGTCTGCTAAGGAAGGCAGAAGTCTTCTCTGAAATGTTAAATGTAAATCCCCTGCCTTCAAATGATTCTCATTTAGAAATTCAAATGCTCTCAGGGAAAGATATGGGGATAGGCCTGAGCCCGCAGAGCAGGGCGGCCTTTGCTTATGGTCTGAGCCCTTCCTAAAGATCCTGTCAGGCTGTCTTAGACACCTGGGGCCAGGGATTCCTTCCAAGCTGGGCCACTTTGGCTGGCCCGGGGCCAGCCCCAGGGCAGGAGGCAGTGTGTGCAAGGCCCCTGGCTGGCACGCTGCAGCACGGTCACCGTGCCATGGAACGGAACCCGGTCACCAAGGTCCCTTTGTGACACGTGGGAAATAGAAGCTTGCCCGGGTGCTGGGAACAGGCAACGGGGCACAACGGGACAGAGCAGTGCTGTGAGGAGCCCCCACACAGCGCACTCATTCCCGTCTGACCAGAAGCTTTTCTGCAGCCTTGTTCCTGCAGCTGAGCTCGAGGCCAGAGCACAGGACTCGGTGACCCGTGGCCTTCCGAGGCTTCTATTCTGCAGCTGCCCTCAAGGGCAGAGCGTGGGACTTGGTGCCCCAGAGCTTTCCCAAGGCGTCTCTCCTGCAAGTAGCTCCTGTCACAGACATGGAGCAGAGACCCCCGAGAGTGGCCAAGATGGCCTGGATGGAGGAGGAGGAGGAAGAAGAAGGACCTGGAGCAGCCCCAGCACAGGAGACTGAAGAGGTGGTGCCCTTCCATCCACCGCAGGAGGGTGAGTGGCAGAGCTGGGTTGCAGGGCTGGAGCCTGCAGCCAACTTGGCCCCATGCCATGCCATGCCATGCCATGCCATGCCATGCCATGCCATGCCATGCCATGCCATGCCATGCCATGCCATGCCATGCCATGCCATGCCATGCCATCCCCTGGGGAAATGGCCATGGACAGGTGGGAAGAGGGGCCGGGCAGACACCCCACAGCTCCCTTGCTCCATCCCCCTGGGGCATCCCAGGGCTCTCCCTGCCTGGGGAGCGCAGGGCTGGGCTGTGTTCTCCGGCCTCTCCCGCAGCCCCTCAGCTCTGGCTGCGCTCCCTCTTTGCCAGATGAAGCTGTGGAGCGCACACAAGAGCAGGAATCCAGCCGTGGCCGCTTCCACAGAACAGCGCAGGTACCTGCAGCCACCTCCACCTGGGCTGGGCCTGCTGTCCCTGCTCAGCCCAGCACCGTGTGTGCAGCACGCCATGCAACATCCCCGGCTTCTTGCCCTTCTCCTACAGCTCGTTTGCAACTTCATCTGGAGCATTCGGCAGGAGACCTGCACCATGGGCACTGGGCTCAGAGCTCACTGCGAGCTCCTCAAGCATGAGACCAGTGCCGCCCTGCTGGATTTGCTCCTGGAGAAGGGTGTTGCCAGGCCAGAACAAGTAAGCAGCCTGGGGCCAGGCTTCAATTCCCCCATGCGTCACGTGGCTTCCCCAGCCACGCCTGCTGGTCCCTCAGAGCCTTTGAGGCCATGGCAGTGCACTTCTCTGGGGAGCCTGGGGACATTGCTCTCTCTGGCAGCTTTCCAAGTCTCCCCGTGCCTCCTGCAGGTGCCTGCCTTGGTGAGGTACATTCACCGATGGCTCCTGGCCAACGATTCTGCCGAGCACAGGCTGGATAAGGCCCTGCTGAAACTCACCAAAGCACACCCGGCTGACGCAGTCGTGACACTCCTGCGTGTGGCCCCGTCCTGTGACAGGTATGGGGCCCACCTGCCCAGAGGGCTCAGGCCTCCCAAGCCCATCACCCTGTACTGCCTGGCCCAGCTGTCTGAGCAACAGAGAGTTCCAGAACCCTCTGGCTGCTGCCTTTCCCAGCCCTGGCATGTCACTCCCTGAGCCTGCTGCCATGCTGCCTTGCTGCCCCTCAGGGCCTGTCCTCACAGAGCTGGGCTGCTTGGCTGCTGCCAGCAAGGGCCACTGGGCAGAGGCAGAGCCGGCGGTCAGCCCGGGCCCCTAGGGATGCCCAGGCCACGATGCTGTGTCTGAGACCCCCCATGAGACAGAGCTCTAACCCTGCAGAGCTGCCATCTCCATGTGGAAGACCATCATGTGCTCGTCCAGGACTGCCGAGCCAGTGCAGCTGATCCTCCTGGATGTGCTAGGGAGCTGGCCAGAGTACAGCACGTGCACCTCAGATGGGGACAAAACGGCTGTCTTTGCCCTGGCTGTGAGTTTCCGCAACTGGCCTTTGCTGGCCCCAAGGCCGCCTCTCCAGCAGCTCTCCATCCTCCTTCCCCCACTGCATCTGCCTGCCTCAGGCGCTGGCCGGAAACCTGGCCCAGGGGCAGCTTCAGGCCCACCAGGCCCCGCGCTCCCCCTGCCTCTCTCCGGGCCTCTCCCTGCCACGCTCGGGCCCTGCCACATGGACACCTCGGCACTGAGCGCTGTCTCGGGGGCCTTTGTCCTTTGCAGGCAACCGTGGTGATGTGGAAGATCCTCCAGGAGTCCTCTGTCCCACGTGTAGTGAGGCCATATTTCCCCCGCCTTTTTGTTCATCTGCTCTTCCAAGTGTTCTCCAGCACAGAAGAGATGCCACAGGAGGTCCAAACCTTCTGGAAGGATTGCCTGGAAGAGCACGGTCTTGCCACCAGCCCCAACAGGTGCTCCATCCCACTCCTCCTGTCCTTGACACGTGGCCTGCAAAGGAGCCAGTGCTGCCAGTGTGACCCGGGCTTTGCTGTGCACACAGGTTTGCAGTGCAGACTCTGAAGTCCCTGCTCTGCCAAAAGCACTACAAGGATGTGGTGGTGTCAGTGGAACGCAAGCGTGGCTGGGACACGCTGCTCTGTGCTGACACCCGCCACTATGCTGTGGGTCTGCTGGCCAGGTGAGACTCTCTTTCTCCCCATTGATCCTGCCATTTGTGCTCTGTGCCCGAGCTGTCCCACACATGCCCCAAGGCCCTGGGACACACTGAGGGACGGCTAACGACACACTGAGGGACGGCCAAGCAGACTGGAAAAGGCTGGGAAGGGAGAGAGCACAGGAGGAGACACCTCCTAAAGGGCCCAGGTCCCCTTGCAGGGTGGTGGTAAAAGACCACCAGGCTCTGTAAGCCTGTCCTTGGAGAGATTTGCTCAGCTTCCTGCTCCCTTTTTTGCCCTCCTAGAGAGATGCGCCATGCTTGTCATCGCTTGTGTTCCAGTATTGCACTCCACCTCCTCTGGCTGCTCAGCACACAGGAGCCACACTGGGATCTGCCTGCCCTGGCATTCCTTGTGGAGGTGAGCCGGGTGTCCAGCGCTGCCTGGCTGAGCAGCCTCCCAGCTCTCTGCCCTCTCGTGGCAGCAGCCGCCTGGGACGGTGCCCGCACCCTGTGCTGCTGCTGCTGCTGCTGCGTCCTGGGCCCAGCCCTGTGCGGCTGCGGGCTCCTGCCGGCCGGCTCCCCCGTCACTGGCCTGTGCCTTTCAGGTCCTCGTGTGCCTGGATTCTAATGAATGTGGCGACAGTGTTGTGAAGGTCTCTTCAAGGTACCTGCAGAGCGAGTGCAGGGAGAGGCGTCGCCTGGCGCTCAGGGCCCTTCTCGAGCTCATTGATGATCCCTCAATGGTGAGAAGGGGGCAGTGGCTGAAGCTGCGCTGGGAACTCAGTCACTTGGCCTGACCTGGGCTTTGGGCACTGGGGCAGCTGCTCCCAGCTCTCCTGCCTCCTGCTTCAGCTGCCCCAGTGCTTCAGGACAGTCCTTTGGCCTCTGGGCCCTGTGGCAGTAGGGTGGGACTTCACAGACTTGTGTTCCGCACAGGCCGAAAGAATGTGGAGCTTGACCAAAAGCCTCATGCACCTACTGGGGGACAATGATGCAGAGATAGCTGGGATGACACTCATCACACTCAGCTTTATACTCCTGCACAAACACATTCTGCTGTCAACCCCCATTGCCATGCAGCTGGCTGAGGCACTCCTGCCACTCTTTGACCACGTAAGGCTCCGTGCCCCCAGCTACAGCCACTGGCTGCTGCCTGGAAACTGTGTGCCCTGTGCATTTCCAGCCCTGTGCCCAGGGCGCCCTGGAGGAGCCAATGCTCAAGTGTTTTTTCTTTTTTTTTTCATCTAGGATAATAGCCAGGTACAGCTGCTCTCCATAAAACTCTTCCGAGACATGATGGAGTATTTGGAAGAGAGAGAAAAACCTTTGGAAAGCCCTGTGCAACAGAGCCTGCTTCCACTCTTCTTCCACTGCAATGATGAGAATCAGCATGTGGCAGAGGTGAGGACTCCTGGGCTGCTGCTGTCCGCCTGGCAGGGGGCTCGGCTGCCTCCTGCCCTGCGCCTGCTGGACCGCAGCCTCCTCCAGGCCATGGCAGGGGGAGGCGGGTCCCGTGCCCTGGGCTGCGGGGCCATCTCCGCGTCTCTGCTGCTCTCCAGGCTTCTCGGGAAACGCTGCTTTATGCGGTCAAGTTCATGAAGAGGAGGGATCTCAAAAAGCTGCTGAAGGAGCAGAAACTGTGGAAGTTCAGCAAGTGCCTGGTAAGGACGGCCCGGAATCCCCAACTCAGCCAGGAGAAGGCCCCTGAGGGCGGTGCTCAGTGTGCGAGCCGGGCAGCTGTGCCCCTGCGCGCTGCTGCAGCCAGAGGCCGCGCGGGCTCTTCTCCAGGCTCCCGTGGGCCCGAGCCGGGTGCCCATGGAGCCCCGGCCCGGCGGGGCTGCGGGGCAGGGGCGGCACCGCGGCTCCCCGGGCAGCAGCCGGCCCCTTCCCCCTCCCTTCAGGAGCCCGGCGCCAGCGGCTGCTGGCCGCGCCTCGGGGCTGTGCGGGCAGGGGAGCCCGGGGCGGGGCGCAGGCAGCGCCCGGCCCAGGGGCTGAGCCCGCGCCAACCCTTCCCTCCTGCCGCTCTCTGCAGCTGGCAGAGGACAGGAGCAGAGCGGCCGAGCACCTGCGCCGGGCCCTGCGCTACCTGGAGAGCCCACAGGAGCCCCTGCGAGAGGCGGCCATCAGGTTCATGGGTGAGTTACGAGCCCGGGCTCCCTCCCCAGCCCGCCGCAGCTCGGCCCCAGCCCCGCCTGTTGCCCCGACAGCGGCAGCCGGGCCCGGCGCCGTGGAGCCCCGCCTGGCCTGGGCATTGCTGCTGCCGCCCTCTGACAGCCGTGCCCTGGGGCGACAGCGCGCTGCAAGGGCTGAGCTGAGCGCTGCCGGGCCAGCAGCCCGTGTGGCCACAGCGCCGGCAGCGCTGCTGGCAGGGAGCTGTGCCGCTGGGGCCGTGACAGACTCTGTGTTCACAGGCATGGCCGGGCGGCACCTGAGGGGGCAGCAGCAAGAGCTGCAGCGGATCTGCACTGGTGAGTGAGGGGAGCGGGCTGACAGCGGGGGCTGCTGGGGGGAGCTGCAAGCCCTGCCCCGGCTGCGGAGGGCTCTGCTCCCGTGGGCAGAGCACACGGAGATTTCAGGGCCACGTGGGCCATTCGTGGCCAGCAGCTTCGGGCTGATCCCCTTGCTCCCTTTGCTCCCTCCTGGCCATGGCAATAGCCGGCTTGGGATGGCACTTGCAGGGGGCTCTTCCTCGGCTCCCTGCAGCTCCAGCTTCTGACCGTGCCTCTGTTCCTCTCTCTCGCAGCCCTGGAAGACAAAACGAATGACGTCAGCCTCGCCGTCGGAAGCCTGGCAATTCAAACGCTGTGCCTCCTCAGGTCAGGAGAGCGGGCTCCCATCTCCAGGTTCCAGTGGCTCCAAAATCACCTGCGCAGGACGTGGAAGACATGGCCCCGTCTGTCACAGCTCGGCTGCCTGCCCTGCCAGAGCTCTGTGGAGAGGTGATCCCAGAAGCTCTTTTTGTTGGGGCCACCTGAATCAGGTTTTATTTTGTTTTTCTTCAAGAATTTTCTTTTCATTGGTTTTTTTTTTTTTTCTTTTACCATGTAAATATAGACTATGTTAACATACACAGACTCCCAGCATTTTTCTTTTGCTGCCCAGGGTCCGTAGGGCATAGGGGAGGAGGGGGAAATGGGTGCTTGCGCTCAGCCAGCTGCCCAGGCGTGCAGTGGGCCAGGTGAAATGGCCAGAAGCCCCTTGGCCTTTGGTGGTTCTGCTGAAGCCTTTGTGCTGCCCAGAGAGCGGCTGGGCAGGGGCCGGAGCTGCGGGGATCCCTGCCAGAGCGGTGCCTGGAGATGGTCACAAGCCCTGTGCCAGGCAGGAAGCGCCAGCCGTGTCCTCCTGCCCGTGTGCTGCTGGCTGCCTTGCTGAGGGCTCCCAGGTGCCTCTGGATGGGGCTGCTCTGGAGCTGCTGTGGGGCTGCGGCGCTGCTGCCGGGCGGCTCGGCCAGGCTGGGGCAGCCCCTGAGGGGCTGGGGCGCTGGCAAGCCCCGGGCAATGGGCTGTCAGAGGCCACAAGCAGCCGCCTTGTTCCTGCCAGAGTTGACTTGCAAGACGCATCCTTGGCACTCTGCAACTAACAGCATCAGTGTTGTTGGAAACCCAAATGCAGAGAAATCTCAGACCTTTGGTCTTGTCAGCAAAGCTTAGAATTAAACACAGGATTTGATCTGAGACCTAGGAAAGGGCTCCCAAACTTAGGTGCTAGAAGCGAGAATGCGGATTTCTAGTCTATAGCAGCAACACGGGGAGAAAAGTTGAAGTGGAGGAAAGTTTAGAGTTTTCGAGTTCAAGATCTAGGAAGAAATCAAAGTAGTTACAATGCTAAACAAGAAGATTAGGATGCAGTGCTGTAGGTTTGTGTGTCATAGCATGATTGGCTAAGGAAGCTTACACTGTTAGCATGATGTGGGGACCCAGGAAATTCCTCTGGCTGCCCTGCAGGACTCGAGAGCCTGTCAGAGGGCTCAGAGACCTTGGCACAGAGCCCAAGACCCCCGTGCCTTTGATTTAGCACTTGGAAAAAACAATCACCAACCTTGTATGAAGAATGACCAGCCACAAAAAATGAAGTAGAATGATAGTGAATTTATCCCAGAGTGGAACAATAGATTTTGAGGGTTTTTAGAATGGGGCTTCAGGGGGCAAGATGGAGGAATCTGGGCATGTCCAGCCTTTCTCCTTCTTCTTCTTGGCCTCCATCTTCTGGTTGATGTTGGTACTTTGAGATTGGTCTAGAGTAGAAGCTCACTGTCTAACATAGATGATAGGGATTGGAAAGTAATTGTAAATATTGTACAGGTAGTTTTTAGTATAAAAAGATAACACCAGCCCAGGGGAGGCAGAGTTCCTTAGACTGTCTTGCTGAGCAGACCTCGGCAGGACAGGAGAAAGAATTTTATAGATAAGATACAATAAACAACCTTGAGACTGAGAAATTAAGAGCTCTGACTCCTTCTTCAACCACCGGGCTGGGACAAGAGACTTTTTAACTTATCTCAGGGTCACTCTGACCAGCTAGAGACCCCGAGAGCATGAGTCCGTAAGATGAAATCTTGAAGACTGGGTCCAAAACATAAATACCCTTGTTGGCCATGTCTTCTTGGCCAAGAAATCCTTCAAAGCTCTTGTAACTACAAGTCTTGCGGCCCTGTGAGCCATGCGGTGGAGATGTGAGCCCAACTCAACCTTCCTGCCTATGTAGAAGAGAAAAAAAAGCAATGGCATCATCTAAAAAACTCAGAGGTCCACTCTCTAGCTTGTTCCAAACCCCTTCCAATCCCCCAAAGTGTGATTTAGCTACAAATAGATGACAAGGACTCTTAGGGCTGCCTCTTTGACTCCAGAGCGGCTGCTTTAGAATCTTTCACATATCCCTGTGTAGTTAGGTGCCAGAAATGGATCATTTGAAGAAACTTTCCCAGCTGACTTGCATGGAGGCTTGTTTGAAGGGTGTTTGAATGGAAAGCCTCCCAGCAGAGGTCTGGGCTTTGGCCTAGCTGTGTCCCCTGCTGATTGTGAAGTGTGTCATCAGCTGAAGTGCTATCTGGGCTAAAAATATCATCCAGTCAATTGGACTTGCTCTTTTTGGCCTATAAAAGCTGGACCCACTTTTGGGGCAAATTTGGAGACCTCATCTATGGGTGGATGGAACACCTAGGATTTTCCCAGTTGTTGGGAATGGTTCTCCAGGTCCCTGGAGTAAAACGGGGCTGCCCAGCAACTGCGCATCTGCAAGATGACAAACAATTGTCTTGGTTTGAAGAGAGAGGTGTCTGCTAAGGAAGGCAGAAGTCTTCTCTGAAATGTTAAATGTAAATCCCCTGCCTTCAAATGATTCTCATTTAGAAATTCAAATGCTCTCAGGGAAAGATATGGGGATAGGCCTGAGCCCGCAGAGCAGGGCGGCCTTTGCTTATGGTCTGAGCCCTTCCTAAAGATCCTGTCAGGCTGTCTTAGACACCTGGGGCCAGGGATTCCTTCCAAGCTGGGCCACTTTGGCTGGCCCGGGGCCAGCCCCAGGGCAGGAGGCAGTGTGTGCAAGGCCCCTGGCTGGCACGCTGCAGCACGGTCACCGTGCCATGGAACGGAACCCGGTCACCAAGGTCCCTTTGTGACACGTGGGAAATAGAAGCTTGCCCGGGTGCTGGGAACAGGCAACGGGGCACAACGGGACAGAGCAGTGCTGTGAGGAGCCCCCACACAGCGCACTCATTCCCGTCTGACCAGAAGCTTTTCTGCAGCCTTGTTCCTGCAGCTGAGCTCGAGGCCAGAGCACAGGACTCGGTGACCCGTGGCCTTCCGAGGCTTCTATTCTGCAGCTGCCCTCAAGGGCAGAGCGTGGGACTTGGTGCCCCAGAGCTTTCCCAAGGCGTCTCTCCTGCAAGTAGCTCCTGTCACAGACATGGAGCAGAGACCCCCGAGAGTGGCCAAGATGGCCTGGATGGAGGAGGAGGAGGAAGAAGAAGGACCTGGAGCAGCCCCAGCACAGGAGACTGAAGAGGTGGTGCCCTTCCATCCACCGCAGGAGGGTGAGTGGCAGAGCTGGGTTGCAGGGCTGGAGCCTGCAGCCAACTTGGCCCCATGCCATGCCATGCCATGCCATGCCATGCCATGCCATGCCATGCCATGCCATGCCATGCCATGCCATGCCATGCCATGCCATGCCATGCCATGCCATGCCATGCCATGCCATGCCATCCCCTGGGGAAATGGCCATGGACAGGTGGGAAGAGGGGCCGGGCAGACACCCCACAGCTCCCTTGCTCCATCCCCCTGGGGCATCCCAGGGCTCTCCCTGCCTGGGGAGCGCAGGGCTGGGCTGTGTTCTCCGGCCTCTCCCGCAGCCCCTCAGCTCTGGCTGCGCTCCCTCTTTGCCAGATGAAGCTGTGGAGCGCACACAAGAGCAGGAATCCAGCCGTGGCCGCTTCCACAGAACAGCGCAGGTACCTGCAGCCACCTCCACCTGGGCTGGGCCTGCTGTCCCTGCTCAGCCCAGCACCGTGTGTGCAGCACGCCATGCAACATCCCCGGCTTCTTGCCCTTCTCCTACAGCTCGTTTGCAACTTCATCCGGAGCATTCGGCAGGAGACCCGCACCATGGGCACTGGGCTCAGAGCTCACTGCGAGCTCCTCAAGCATGAGACCAGTGCCGCCCTGCTGGATTTGCTCCTGGAGAAGGGTGTTGCCAGGCCAGAACAAGTAAGCAGCCTGGGGCCAGGCTTCAATTCCCCCATGCGTCACGTGGCTTCCCCAGCCACGCCTGCTGGTCCCTCAGAGCCTTTGAGGCCATGGCAGTGCACTTCTCTGGAGAGCCTGGGGACATTGCTCTCTCTGGCAGCTTTCCAAGTCTCCCCGTGCCTCCTGCAGGTGCCTGCCTTGGTGAGGTACATTCACCGATGGCTCCTGGCCAACGATTCTGCCGAGCACAGGCTGGACAAGGCCCTGCTGAAACTCACCAAAGCACACCCGGCTGACGCAGTCGTGACGCTCCTGCGTGCGGCCCCGTCCTGTGACAGGTATGGGGCCCACCTGCCCAGAGGGCTCAGGCCTCCCAAGCCCATCACCCTGTACTGCCTGGCCCAGCTGTCTGAGCAACAGAGAGTTCCAGAACCCTCTGGCTGCTGCCTTTCCCAGCCCTGGCATGTCAGCCCCTGAGCCTGCTGCCATGCTGCCTTGCTGCCCCTCAGGGCCTGTCCTCACAGAGCTGGGCTGCTTGGCTGCTGCCAGCAAGGGCCACTGGGCAGAGGCAGAGCCGGCGGTCAGCCCGGGCCCCTAGGGATGCCCAGGCCACGATGCTGTGTCTGAGACCCCCCATGAGACAGAGCTCTAACCCTGCAGAGCTGCCATCTCCATGTGGAAGACCATCATGTGCTCGTCCAGGACTGCCGAGCCAGTGCAGCTGATCCTCCTGGATGTGCTAGGGAGCTGGCCAGAGTACAGCACGTGCACCTCAGATGGGGACAAAACGGCTGTCTTTGCCCTGGCTGTGAGTTTCCGCAACTGGCCTTTGCTGGCCCCAAGGCCACCTCTCCAGCAGCTCTCCATCCTCCTTCCCCCACTGCATCTGCCTGCCTCAGGCGCTGGCCAGAAACCTGGCCCAGGGGCAGCTTCAGGCCCACCAGGCCCCGCGCTCCCCCTGCCTCTCTCCGGGCCTCTCCCTGCCACGCTCGGGCCCTGCCACATGGACACCTCGGCACTGAGCGCTGTCTCGGGGGCCTTTGTCCTTTGCAGGCAACCGTGGTGATGTGGAAGATCCTCCAGGAGTCCTCTGTCCCACGTGTAGTGAGGCCATATTTCCCCCGCCTTTTTGTTCATCTGCTCTTCCAAGTGTTCTCCAGCACAGAAGAGATGCCACAGGAGGTCCAAACCTTCTGGAAGGATTGCCTGGAAGAGCACGGTCTTGCCACCAGCCCCAACAGGTGCTCCATCCCACTCCTCCTGTCCTTGACACGTGGCCTGCAAAGGAGCCAGTGCTGCCAGTGTGACCCGGGCTTTGCTGTGCACACAGGTTTGCAGTGCAGACTCTGAAGTCCCTGCTCTGCCAAAAGCACTACAAGGATGTGGTGGTGTCAGTGGAACGCAAGCGTGGCTGGGACACGCTGCTCTGTGCTGACACCCGCCACTATGCTGTGGGTCTGCTGGCCAGGTGAGACTCTCTTTCTCCCCATTGATCCTGCCATTTGTGCTCTGTGCCCGAGCTGTCCCACACATGCCCCAAGGCCCTGGGACACACTGAGGGACGGCTAACGACACACTGAGGGACGGCCAAGCAGACTGGAAAAGGCTGGGAAGGGAGAGAGCACAGGAGGAGACACCTCCTAAAGGGCCCAGGTCCCCTTGCAGGGTGGTGGTAAAAGACCACCAGGCTCTGTAAGCCTGTCCTTGGAGAGATTTGCTCAGCTTCCTGCTCCCTTTTTTGCCCTCCTAGAGAGATGCGCCATGCTTGTCATCGCTTGTGTTCCAGTATTGCACTCCACCTCCTCTGGCTGTTCAGCACACAGGAGCCACACTGGGATCTGCCCGCCCTGGCATTCCTTGTGGAGGTGAGCCGGGTGTCCAGCGCTGCCTGGCTGAGCAGCCTCCCAGCTCTCTGCCCTCTCGTGGCAGCAGCCGCCTGGGACGGTGCCCGCACCCTGTGCTGCTGCTGCTGCTGCTGCGTCCTGGGCCCAGCCCTGTGCGGCTGCGGGCTCCTGCCGGCCGGCTCCCCCGTCACTGGCCTGTGCCTTTCAGGTCCTCGTGTGCCTGGATTCTAATGAATGTGGCGACAGTGTTGTGAAGGTCTCTTCAAGGTACCTGCAGAGCGAGTGCAGGGAGAGGCGTCGCCTGGCGCTCAGGGCCCTTCTCGAGCTCATTGATGATCCCTCAATGGTGAGAAGGGGGCAGTGGCTGAAGCTGCGCTGGGAACTCAGTCACTTGGCCTGACCTGGGCTTTGGGCACTGGGGCAGCTGCTCCCAGCTCTCCTGCCTCCTGCTTCAGCTGCCCCAGTGCTTCAGGACAGTCCTTTGGCCTCTGGGCCCTGTGGCAGTAGGGTGGGACTTCACAGACTTGTGTTCCGCACAGGCCGAAAGAATGTGGAGCTTGACCAAAAGCCTCATGCACCTACTGGGGGACAATGATGCAGAGATAGCTGGGATGACACTCATCACACTCAGCTTTATACTCCTGCACAAACACATTCTGCTGTCAACCCCCATTGCCATGCAGCTGGCTGAGGCACTCCTGCCACTCTTTGACCACGTAAGGCTCCGTGCCCCCAGCTACAGCCACTGGCTGCTGCCTGGAAACTGTGTGCCCTGTGCATTTCCAGCCCTGTGCCCAGGGCGCCCTGGAGGAGCCAATGCTCAAGTGTTTTTTCTTTTTTTTTTCATCTAGGATAATAGCCAGGTACAGCTGCTCTCCATAAAACTCTTCCGAGACATGATGGAGTATTTGGAAGAGAGAGAAAAACCTTTGGAAAGCCCTGTGCAACAGAGCCTGCTTCCACTCTTCTTCCACTGCAATGATGAGAATCAGCATGTGGCAGAGGTGAGGACTCCTGGGCTGCTGCTGTCCGCCTGGCAGGGGGCTCGGCTGCCTCCTGCCCTGCGCCTGCTGGACCGCAGCCTCCTCCAGGCCATGGCAGGGGGAGGCGGGACCCGTGCCCTGGGCTGCGGGGCCATCTCTGCGTCTCTGCTGCTCTCCAGGCTTCTCGGGAAACGCTGCTTTATGCGGTCAAGTTCATGAAGAGGAGGGATCTCAAAAAGCTGCTGAAGGAGCAGAAACTGTGGAAGTTCAGCAAGTGCCTGGTAAGGACGGCCCGGAATCCCCAACTCAGCCAGGAGAAGGCCCCTGAGGGCGGTGCTCAGTGTGCGAGCCGGGCAGCTGTGCCCCTGCGCGCTGCTGCAGCCAGAGGCCGCGCGGGCTCTTCTCCAGGCTCCCGTGGGCCCGAGCCGGGTGCCCATGGAGCCCCGGCCCGGCGGGGCTGCGGGGCAGGGGCGGCACCGCGGCTCCCCGGGCAGCAGCCGGCCCCTTCCCCCTCCCTTCAGGAGCCCGGCGCCAGCGGCTGCTGGCCGCGCCTCGGGGCTGTGCGGGCAGGGGAGCCCGGGGCGGGGCGCAGGCAGCGCCCGGCCCAGGGGCTGAGCCCGCGCCAACCCTTCCCTCCTGCCGCTCTCTGCAGCTGGCAGAGGACAGGAGCAGAGCGGCCGAGCACCTGCGCCGGGCCCTGCGCTACCTGGAGAGCCCACAGGAGCCCCTGCGAGAGGCGGCCATCAGGTTCATGGGTGAGTTACAAGCCCGGGCTCCCTCCCCAGCCCGCCGCAGCTCGGCCCCAGCCCCGCCTGTTGCCCCGACAGCGGCAGCCGGGCCCGGCGCCGTGGAGCCCCGCCTGGCCTGGGCATTGCTGCTGCCGCCCTCTGACAGCCGTGCCCTGGGGCGACAGCGCGCTGCATGGGCTGAGCTGAGCGCTGCCGGGCCAGCAGCCCGTGTGGCCACAGCGCCGGCAGCGCTGCTGGCAGGGAGCTGTGCCGCTGGGGCCGTGACAGACTCTGTGTTCACAGGCATGGCCGGGCGGCACCTGAGGGGGCAGCAGCAAGAGCTGCAGCGGATCTGCACTGGTGAGTGAGGGGAGCGGGCTGACAGCGGGGGCTGCTGGGGGGAGCTGCAAGCCCTGCCCCGGCTGCGGAGGGCTCTGCTCCCGTGGGCAGAGCACACGGAGATTTCAGGGCCACGTGGGCCATTCGTGGCCAGCAGCTTCGGGCTGATCCCCTTGCTCCCTTTGCTCCCTCCTGGCCATGGCAATAGCCGGCTTGGGATGGCACTTGCAGGGGGCTCTTCCTCGGCTCCCTGCAGCTCCAGCTTCTGACCGTGCCTCTGTTCCTCTCTCTCGCAGCCCTGGAAGACAAAACGAATGACGTCAGCCTCGCCGTCGGAAGCCTGGCAATTCAAACGCTGTGCCTCCTCAGGTCAGGAGAGCGGGCTCCCATCTCCAGGTTCCAGTGGCTCCAAAATCACCTGCGCAGGGCGTGGAAGACATGGCCCCGTCTGTCACAGCTCGGCTGCCTGCCCTGCCAGAGCTCTGTGGAGAGGTGATCCCAGAAGCTCTTTTTGTTGGGGCCACCTGAATCAGGTTTTATTTTGTTTTTCTTCAAGAATTTTCTTTTCATTGGTTTTTTTTTTTTTCTTTTACCATGTAAATATAGACTATGTTAACATACACAGACTCCCAGCATTTTTCTTTTGCTGCCCAGGGTCCGTAGGGCATAGGGGAGGAGGGGGAAATGGGTGCTTGCGCTCAGCCAGCTGCCCAGGCGTGCAGTGGGCCAGGTGAAATGGCCAGAAGCCCCTTGGCCTTTGGTGGTTCTGCTGAAGCCTTTGTGCTGCCCAGAGAGCGGCTGGGCAGGGGCCGGAGCTGCGGGGATCCCTGCCAGAGCGGTGCCTGGAGATGGTCACAAGCCCTGTGCCAGGCAGGAAGCGCCAGCCGTGTCCTCCTGCCTGTGTGCTGCTGGCTGCCTTGCTGAGGGCTCCCAGGTGCCTCTGGATGGGGCTGCTCTGGAGCTGCCGTGGGGCTGCGGCGCTGCTGCCGGGCGGCTCGGCCAGGCTGGGGCAGCCCCTGAGGGGCTGGGGCGCTGGCAAGCCCCGGGCAATGGGCTGTCAGAGGCCACAAGCAGCCGCCTTGTTCCTGCCAGAGTTGACTTGCAAGACGCATCCTTGGCACTCTGCAACTAACAGCATCAGTGTTGTTGGAAACCCAAATGCAGAGAAATCTCAGACCTTTGGTCTTGTCAGCAAAGCTTAGAATTAAACACAGGATTTGATCTGAGACCTAGGAAAGGGCTCCCAAACTTAGGTGCTAGAAGCGAGAATGCGGATTTCTAGTCTATAGCAGCAACACGGGGAGAAAAGTTGAAGTGGAGGAAAGTTTAGAGTTTTCGAGTTCAAGATCTAGGAAGAAATCAAAGTAGTTACAATGCTAAACAAGAAGATTAGGATGCAGTGCTGTAGGTTTGTGTGTCATAGCATGATTGGCTAAGGAAGCTTACACTGTTAGCATGATGTGGGGACCCAGGAAATTCCTCTGGCTGCCCTGCAGGACTCGAGAGCCTGTCAGAGGGCTCAGAGACCTTGGCACAGAGCCCAAGACCCCCGTGCCTTTGATTTAGCACTTGGAAAAAACAATCACCAACCTTGTATGAAGAATGACCAGCCACAAAAAATGAAGTAGAATGATAGTGAATTTATCCCAGAGTGGAACAATAGATTTTGAGGGTTTTTAGAATGGGGCTTCAGGGGGCAAGATGGAGGAATCTGGGCATGTCCAGCCTTTCTCCTTCTTCTTCTTGGCCTCCATCTTCTGGTTGATGTTGGTACTTTGAGATTGGTCTAGAGTAGAAGCTCACTGTCTAACATAGATGATAGGGATTGGAAAGTAATTGTAAATATTGTACAGGTAGTTTTTAGTATAAAAAGATAACACCAGCCCAGGGGAGGCAGAGTTCCTTAGACTGTCTTGCTGAGCAGACCTCGGCAGGACAGGAGAAAGAATTTTATAGATAAGATACAATAAACAACCTTGAGACTGAGAAATTAAGAGCTCTGACTCCTTCTTCAACCACCGGGCTGGGACAAGAGACTTTTTAACTTATCTCAGGGTCACTCTGACCAGCTAGAGACCCCGAGAGCATGAGTCCGTAAGATGAAATCTTGAAGACTGGGTCCAAAACATAAATACCCTTGTTGGCCATGTCTTCTTGGCCAAGAAATCCTTCAAAGCTCTTGTAACTACAAGTCTTGCGGCCCTGTGAGCCATGCGGTGGAGATGTGAGCCCAACTCAACCTTCCTGCCTATGTAGAAGAGAAAAAAAAGCAATGGCATCATCTAAAAAACTCAGAGGTCCACTCTCTAGCTTGTTCCAAACCCCTTCCAATCCCCCAAAGTGTGATTTAGCTACAAATAGATGACAAGGACTCTTAGGGCTGCCTCTTTGACTCCAGAGCGGCTGCTTTAGAATCTTTCACATATCCCTGTGTAGTTAGGTGCCAGAAATGGATCATTTGAAGAAACTTTCCCAGCTGACTTGCATGGAGGCTTGTTTGAAGGGTGTTTGAATGGAAAGCCTCCCAGCAGAGGTCTGGGCTTTGGCCTAGCTGTGTCCCCTGCTGATTGTGAAGTGTGTCATCAGCTGAAGTGCTATCTGGGCTAAAAATATCATCCAGTCAATTGGACTTGCTCTTTTTGGCCTATAAAAGCTGGACCCACTTTTGGGGCAAATTTGGAGACCTCATCTATGGGTGGATGGAACACCTAGGATTTTCCCAGTTGTTGGGAATGGTTCTCCAGGTCCCTGGAGTAAAACGGGGCTGCCCAGCAACTGCGCATCTGCAAGATGACAAACAATTGTCTTGGTTTGAAGAGAGAGGTGTCTGCTAAGGAAGGCAGAAGTCTTCTCTGAAATGTTAAATGTAAATCCCCTGCCTTCAAATGATTCTCATTTAGAAATTCAAATGCTCTCAGGGAAAGATATGGGGATAGGCCTGAGCCCGCAGAGCAGGGCGGCCTTTGCTTATGGTCTGAGCCCTTCCTAAAGATCCTGTCAGGCTGTCTTAGACACCTGGGGCCAGGGATTCCTTCCAAGCTGGGCCACTTTGGCTGGCCCGGGGCCAGCCCCAGGGCAGGAGGCAGTGTGTGCAAGGCCCCTGGCTGGCACGCTGCAGCACGGTCACCGTGCCATGGAACGGAACCCGGTCACCAAGGTCCCTTTGTGACACGTGGGAAATAGAAGCTTGCCCGGGTGCTGGGAACAGGCAACGGGGCACAACGGGACAGAGCAGTGCTGTGAGGAGCCCCCACACAGCGCACTCATTCCCGTCTGACCAGAAGCTTTTCTGCAGCCTTGTTCCTGCAGCTGAGCTCGAGGCCAGAGCACAGGACTCGGTGACCCGTGGCCTTCCGAGGCTTCTATTCTGCAGCTGCCCTCAAGGGCAGAGCGTGGGACTTGGTGCCCCAGAGCTTTCCCAAGGCGTCTCTCCTGCAAGTAGCTCCTGTCACAGACATGGAGCAGAGACCCCCGAGAGTGGCCAAGATGGCCTGGATGGAGGAGGAGGAGGAAGAAGAAGGACCTGGAGCAGCCCCAGCACAGGAGACTGAAGAGGTGGTGCCCTTCCATCCACCGCAGGAGGGTGAGTGGCAGAGCTGGGTTGCAGGGCTGGAGCCTGCAGCCAACTTGGCCCCATGCCATGCCATGCCATGCCATGCCATGCCATGCCATGCCATGCCATGCCATGCCATGCCATGCCATGCCATGCCATGCCATGCCATGCCATCCCCTGGGGAAATGGCCATGGACAGGTGGGAAGAGGGGCCGGGCAGACACCCCACAGCTCCCTTGCTCCATCCCCCTGGGGCATCCCAGGGCTCTCCCTGCCTGGGGAGCGCAGGGCTGGGCTGTGTTCTCCGGCCTCTCCCGCAGCCCCTCAGCTCTGGCTGCGCTCCCTCTTTGCCAGATGAAGCTGTGGAGCGCACACAAGAGCAGGAATCCAGCCGTGGCCGCTTCCACAGAACAGCGCAGGTACCTGCAGCCACCTCCACCTGGGCTGGGCCTGCTGTCCCTGCTCAGCCCAGCACCGTGTGTGCAGCACGCCATGCAACATCCCCGGCTTCTTGCCCTTCTCCTACAGCTCGTTTGCAACTTCATCCGGAGCATTCGGCAGGAGACCCGCACCATGGGCACTGGGCTCAGAGCTCACTGCGAGCTCCTCAAGCATGAGACCAGTGCCGCCCTGCTGGATTTGCTCCTGGAGAAGGGTGTTGCCAGGCCAGAACAAGTAAGCAGCCTGGGGCCAGGCTTCAATTCCCCCATGCGTCACGTGGCTTCCCCAGCCACGCTCCTGGTCCCTCAGAGCCTTTGAGGCCATGGCAGTGCACTTCTCTGGGGAGCCTGGGGACATTGCTCTCTCTGGCAGCTTTCCAAGTCTCCCCGTGCCTCCTGCAGGTGCCTGCCTTGGTGAGGTACATTCACCGATGGCTCCTGGCCAACGATTCTGCCGAGCACAGGCTGGACAAGGCCCTGCTGAAACTCACCAAAGCACACCCGGCTGACGCAGTCGTGACGCTCCTGCGTGCGGCCCCGTCCTGTGACAGGTATGGGGCCCACCTGCCCAGAGGGCTCAGGCCTCCCAAGCCCATCACCCTGTACTGCCTGGCCCAGCTGTCTGAGCAACAGAGAGTTCCAGAACCCTCTGGCTGCTGCCTTTCCCAGCCCTGGCATGTCAGCCCCTGAGCCTGCTGCCATGCTGCCTTGCTGCCCCTCAGGGCCTGTCCTCACAGAGCTGGGCTGCTTGGCTGCTGCCAGCAAGGGCCACTGGGCAGAGGCAGAGCCGGCGGTCAGCCCGGGCCCCTAGGGATGCCCAGGCCACGATGCTGTGTCTGAGACCCCCCATGAGACAGAGCTCTAACCCTGCAGAGCTGCCATCTCCATGTGGAAGACCATCATGTGCTCGTCCAGGACTGCCGAGCCAGTGCAGCTGATCCTCCTGGATGTGCTAGGGAGCTGGCCAGAGTACAGCACGTGCACCTCAGATGGGGACAAAACGGCTGTCTTTGCCCTGGCTGTGAGTTTCCGCAACTGGCCTTTGCTGGCCCCAAGGCCACCTCTCCAGCAGCTCTCCATCCTCCTTCCCCCACTGCATCTGCCTGCCTCAGGCGCTGGCCAGAAACCTGGCCCAGGGGCAGCTTCAGGCCCACCAGGCCCCGCGCTCCCCCTGCCTCTCTCCGGGCCTCTCCCTGCCACGCTCGGGCCCTGCCACATGGACACCTCGGCACTGAGCGCTGTCTCGGGGGCCTTTGTCCTTTGCAGGCAACCGTGGTGATGTGGAAGATCCTCCAGGAGTCCTCTGTCCCACGTGTAGTGAGGCCATATTTCCCCCGCCTTTTTGTTCATCTGCTCTTCCAAGTGTTCTCCAGCACAGAAGAGATGCCACAGGAGGTCCAAACCTTCTGGAAGGATTGCCTGGAAGAGCACGGTCTTGCCACCAGCCCCAACAGGTGCTCCATCCCACTCCTCCTGTCCTTGACACGTGGCCTGCAAAGGAGCCAGTGCTGCCAGTGTGACCCGGGCTTTGCTGTGCACACAGGTTTGCAGTGCAGACTCTGAAGTCCCTGCTCTGCCAAAAGCACTACAAGGATGTGGTGGTGTCAGTGGAACGCAAGCGTGGCTGGGACACGCTGCTCTGTGCTGACACCCGCCACTATGCTGTGGGTCTGCTGGCCAGGTGAGACTCTCTTTCTCCCCATTGATCCTGCCATTTGTGCTCTGTGCCCGAGCTGTCCCACACATTCCCCAAGGCCCTGGGACACACTGAGGGACGGCTAACGACACACTGAGGGACGGCCAAGCAGACTGGAAAAGGCTGGGAAGGGAGAGAGCACAGGAGGAGACACCTCCTAAAGGGCCCAGGTCCCCTTGCAGGGTGGTGGTAAAAGACCACCAGGCTCTGTAAGCCTGTCCTTGGAGAGATTTGCTCAGCTTCCTGCTCCCTTTTTTGCCCTCCTAGAGAGATGCGCCATGCTTGTCATCGCTTGTGTTCCAGTATTGCACTCCACCTCCTCTGGCTGCTCAGCACACAGGAGCCACACTGGGATCTGCCTGCCCTGGCATTCCTTGTGGAGGTGAGCCGGGTGTCCAGCGCTGCCTGGCTGAGCAGCCTCCCAGCTCTCTGCCCTCTCGTGGCAGCAGCCGCCTGGGACGGTGCCCGCACCCTGTGCTGCTGCTGCTGCTGCTGCGTCCTGGGCCCAGCCCTGTGCGGCTGCGGGCTCCTGCCGGCCGGCTCCCCCGTCACTGGCCTGTGCCTTTCAGGTCCTCGTGTGCCTGGATTCTAATGAATGTGGCGACAGTGTTGTGAAGGTCTCTTCAAGGTACCTGCAGAGCGAGTGCAGGGAGAGGCGTCGCCTGGCGCTCAGGGCCCTTCTCGAGCTCATTGATGATCCCTCAATGGTGAGAAGGGGGCAGTGGCTGAAGCTGCGCTGGGAACTCAGTCACTTGGCCTGACCTGGGCTTTGGGCACTGGGGCAGCTGCTCCCAGCTCTCCTGCCTCCTGCTTCAGCTGCCCCAGTGCTTCAGGACAGTCCTTTGGCCTCTGGGCCCTGTGGCAGTAGGGTGGGACTTCACAGACTTGTGTTCCGCACAGGCCGAAAGAATGTGGAGCTTGACCAAAAGCCTCATGCACCTACTGGGGGACAATGATGCAGAGATAGCTGGGATGACACTCATCACACTCAGCTTTATACTCCTGCACAAACACATTCTGCTGTCAACCCCCATTGCCATGCAGCTGGCTGAGGCACTCCTGCCACTCTTTGACCACGTAAGGCTCCGTGCCCCCAGCTACAGCCACTGGCTGCTGCCTGGAAACTGTGTGCCCTGTGCATTTCCAGCCCTGTGCCCAGGGCGCCCTGGAGGAGCCAATGCTCAAGTGTTTTTTCTTTTTTTTTTCATCTAGGATAATAGCCAGGTACAGCTGCTCTCCATAAAACTCTTCCGAGACATGATGGAGTATTTGGAAGAGAGAGAAAAACCTTTGGAAAGCCCTGTGCAACAGAGCCTGCTTCCACTCTTCTTCCACTGCAATGATGAGAATCAGCATGTGGCAGAGGTGAGGACTCCTGGGCTGCTGCTGTCCGCCTGGCAGGGGGCTCGGCTGCCTCCTGCCCTGCGCCTGCTGGACCGCAGCCTCCTCCAGGCCATGGCAGGGGGAGGCGGGACCCGTGCCCTGGGCTGCGGGGCCATCTCTGCGTCTCTGCTGCTCTCCAGGCTTCTCGGGAAACGCTGCTTTATGCGGTCAAGTTCATGAAGAGGAGGGATCTCAAAAAGCTGCTGAAGGAGCAGAAACTGTGGAAGTTCAGCAAGTGCCTGGTAAGGACGGCCCGGAATCCCCAACTCAGCCAGGAGAAGGCCCCTGAGGGCGGTGCTCAGTGTGCGAGCCGGGCAGCTGTGCCCCTGCGCGCTGCTGCAGCCAGAGGCCGCGCGGGCTCTTCTCCAGGCTCCCGTGGGCCCGAGCCGGGTGCCCATGGAGCCCCGGCCCGGCGGGGCTGCGGGGCAGGGGCGGCACCGCGGCTCCCCGGGCAGCAGCCGGCCCCCTCCCCCTCCCTTCAGGAGCCCGGCGCCAGCGGCTGCTGGCCGCGCCTCGGGGCTGTGCGGGCAGGGGAGGCCGGGGCGGGGCGCAGGCAGCGCCCGGCCCAGGGGCTGAGCCCGCGCCAACCCTTCCCTCCTGCCGCTCTCTGCAGCTGGCAGAGGACAGGAGCAGAGCGGCCGAGCACCTGCGCCGGGCCCTGCGCTACCTGGAGAGCCCACAGGAGCCCCTGCGAGAGGCGGCCATCAGGTTCATGGGTGAGTTACGAGCCCGGGCTCCCTCCCCAGCCCGCCGCAGCTCGGCCCCAGCCCCGCCTGTTGCCCCGACAGCGGCAGCCGGGCCCGGCGCCGTGGAGCCCCGCCTGGCCTGGGCATTGCTGCTGCCGCCCTCTGACAGCCGTGCCCTGGGGCGACAGCGCGCTGCATGGGCTGAGCTGAGCGCTGCCGGGCCAGCAGCCCGTGTGGCCACAGCGCCGGCAGCGCTGCTGGCAGGGAGCTGTGCCGCTGGGGCCGTGACAGACTCTGTGTTCACAGGCATGGCCGGGCGGCACCTGAGGGGGCAGCAGCAAGAGCTGCAGCGGATCTGCACTGGTGAGTGAGGGGAGCGGGCTGACAGCGGGGGCTGCTGGGGGGAGCTGCAAGCCCTGCCCCGGCTGCGGAGGGCTCTGCTCCCGTGGGCAGAGCACACGGAGATTTCAGGGCCACGTGGGCCATTCGTGGCCAGCAGCTTCGGGCTGATCCCCTTGCTCCCTTTGCTCCCTCCTGGCCATGGCAATAGCCGGCTTGGGATGGCACTTGCAGGGGGCTCTTCCTCGGCTCCCTGCAGCTCCAGCTTCTGACCGTGCCTCTGTTCCTCTCTCTCGCAGCCCTGGAAGACAAAACGAATGACGTCAGCCTCGCCGTCGGAAGCCTGGCAATTCAAACGCTGTGCCTCCTCAGGTCAGGAGAGCGGGCTCCCATCTCCAGGTTCCAGTGGCTCCAAAATCACCTGCGCAGGGCGTGGAAGACATGGCCCCGTCTGTCACAGCTCGGCTGCCTGCCCTGCCAGAGCTCTGTGGAGAGGTGATCCCAGAAGCTCTTTTTGTTGGGGCCACCTGAATCAGGTTTTATTTTGTTTTTCTTCAAGAATTTTCTTTTCATTGGTTTTTTTTTTTTTCTTTTACCATGTAAATATAGACTATGTTAACATACACAGACTCCCAGCATTTTTCTTTTGCTGCCCAGGGTCCGTAGGGCATAGGGGAGGAGGGGGAAATGGGTGCTTGCGCTCAGCCAGCTGCCCAGGCGTGCAGTGGGCCAGGTGAAATGGCCAGAAGCCCCTTGGCCTTTGGTGGTTCTGCTGAAGCCTTTGTGCTGCCCAGAGAGCGGCTGGGCAGGGGCCGGAGCTGCGGGGATCCCTGCCAGAGCGGTGCCTGGAGATGGTCACAAGCCCTGTGCCAGGCAGGAAGCGCCAGCCGTGTCCTCCTGCCCGTGTGCTGCTGGCTGCCTTGCTGAGGGCTCCCAGGTGCCTCTGGATGGGGCTGCTCTGGAGCTGCTGTGGGGCTGCGGCGCTGCTGCCGGGCGGCTCGGCCAGGCTGGGGCAGCCCCTGAGGGGCTGGGGCGCTGGCAAGCCCCGGGCAATGGGCTGTCAGAGGCCACAAGCAGCCGCCTTGTTCCTGCCAGAGTTGACTTGCAAGACGCATCCTTGGCACTCTGCAACTAACAGCATCAGTGTTGTTGGAAACCCAAATGCAGAGAAATCTCAGACCTTTGGTCTTGTCAGCAAAGCTTAGAATTAAACACAGGATTTGATCTGAGACCTAGGAAAGGGCTCCCAAACTTAGGTGCTAGAAGCGAGAATGCGGATTTCTAGTCTATAGCAGCAACACGGGGAGAAAAGTTGAAGTGGAGGAAAGTTTAGAGTTTTCGAGTTCAAGATCTAGGAAGAAATCAAAGTAGTTCCAATGCTAAACAAGAAGATTAGGATGCAGTGCTGTAGGTTTGTGTGTCATAGCATGATTGGCTAAGGAAGCTTACACTGTTAGCATGATGTGGGGACCCAGGAAATTCCTCTGGCTGCCCTGCAGGACTCGAGAGCCTGTCAGAGGGCTCAGAGACCTTGGCACAGAGCCCAAGACCCCCGTGCCTTTGATTTAGCACTTGGAAAAAACAATCACCAACCTTGTATGAAGAATGACCAGCCACAAAAAATGAAGTAGAATGATAGTGAATTTATCCCAGAGTGGAACAATAGATTTTGAGGGTTTTTAGAATGGGGCTTCAGGGGGCAAGATGGAGGAATCTGGGCATGTCCAGCCTTTCTCCTTCTTCTTCTTGGCCTCCATCTTCTGGTTGATGTTGGTACTTTGAGATTGGTCTAGAGTAGAAGCTCACTGTCTAACATAGATGATAGGGATAGGAAAGTAATTGTAAATATTGTACAGGTAGTTTTTAGTATAAAAAGATAACACCACCCCAGGGGAGGCAGAGTTCCTTAGACTGTCTTGCTGAGCAGACCTCAGCAGGACAGGAGAAAGAATTTTATAGATAAGATACAATAAACAACCTTGAGACTGAGAAATTAAGAGCTCTGACTCCTTCTTCAACCACCGGGCTGGGACAAGAGACTTTTTAACTTATCTCAGGGTCACTCTGACCAGCTAGAGACCCCGAGAGCATGAGTCCGTAAGATGAAATCTTGAAGACTGGGTCCAAAACATAAATACCCTTGTTGGCCATGTCTTCTTGGCCAAGAAATCCTTCAAAGCTCTTGTAACTACAAGTCTTGCGGCCCTGTGAGCCATGCGGTGGAGATGTGAGCCCAACTCAACCTTCCTGCCTATGTAGAAGAGAAAAAAAAGCAATGGCATCATCTAAAAAACTCAGAGGTCCACTCTCTAGCTTGTTCCAAACCCCTTCCAATCCCCCAAAGTGTGATTTAGCTACAAATAGATGACAAGGACTCTTAGGGCTGCCTCTTTGACTCCAGAGCGGCTGCTTTAGAATCTTTCACATATCCCTGTGTAGTTAGGTGCCAGAAATGGATCATTTGAAGAAACTTTCCCAGCTGACTTGCATGGAGGCTTGTTTGAAGGGTGTTTGAATGGAAAGCCTCCCAGCAGAGGTCTGGGCTTTGGCCTAGCTGTGTCCCCTGCTGATTGTGAAGTGTGTCATCAGCTGAAGTGCTATCTGGGCTAAAAATATCATCCAGTCAATTGGACTTGCTCTTTTTGGCCTATAAAAGCTGGACCCACTTTTGGGGCAAATTTGGAGACCTCATCTATGGGTGGATGGAACACCTAGGATTTTCCCAGTTGTTGGGAATGGTTCTCCAGGTCCCTGGAGTAAAACGGGGCTGCCCAGCAACTGCGCATCTGCAAGATGACAAACAATTGTCTTGGTTTGAAGAGAGAGGTGTCTGCTAAGGAAGGCAGAAGTCTTCTCTGAAATGTTAAATGTAAATCCCCTGCCTTCAAATGATTCTCATTTAGAAATTCAAATGCTCTCAGGGAAAGATATGGGGATAGGCCTGAGCCCGCAGAGCAGGGCGGCCTTTGCTTATGGTCTGAGCCCTTCCTAAAGATCCTGTCAGGCTGTCTTAGACACCTGGGGCCAGGGATTCCTTCCAAGCTGGGCCACTTTGGCTGGCCCGGGGCCAGCCCCAGGGCAGGAGGCAGTGTGTGCAAGGCCCCTGGCTGGCACGCTGCAGCACGGTCACCGTGCCATGGAACGGAACCCGGTCACCAAGGTCCCTTTGTGACACGTGGGAAATAGAAGCTTGCCCGGGTGCTGGGAACAGGCAACGGGGCACAACGGGACAGAGCAGTGCTGTGAGGAGCCCCCACACAGCGCACTCATTCCCGTCTGACCAGAAGCTTTTCTGCAGCCTTGTTCCTGCAGCTGAGCTCGAGGCCAGAGCACAGGACTCGGTGACCCGTGGCCTTCCGAGGCTTCTATTCTGCAGCTGCCCTCAAGGGCAGAGCGTGGGACTTGGTGCCCCAGAGCTTTCCCAAGGCGTCTCTCCTGCAAGTAGCTCCTGTCACAGACATGGAGCAGAGACCCCCGAGAGTGGCCAAGATGGCCTGGATGGAGGAGGAGGAGGAAGAAGAAGGACCTGGAGCAGCCCCAGCACAGGAGACTGAAGAGGTGGTGCCCTTCCATCCACCGCAGGAGGGTGAGTGGCAGAGCTGGGTTGCAGGGCTGGAGCCTGCAGCCAACTTGGCCCCATGCCATGCCATGCCATGCCATGCCATGCCATGCCATGCCATGCCATGCCATGCCATGCCATGCCATGCCATGCCATGCCATGCCATGCCATGCCATGCCATGCCATCCCCTGGGGAAATGGCCATGGACAGGTGGGAAGAGGGGCCGGGCAGACACCCCACAGCTCCCTCGCTCCATCCCCCTGGGGCATCCCAGGGCTCTCCCTGCCTGGGGAGCGCAGGGCTGGGCTGTGCTCTCCGGCCTCTCCCGCAGCCCCTCAGCTCTGGCTGCGCTCCCTCTTTGCCAGATGAAGCTGTGGAGCGCACACAAGAGCAGGAATCCAGCCGTGGCCGCTTCCACAGAACAGCGCAGGTACCTGCAGCCACCTCCACCTGGGCTGGGCCTGCTGTCCCTGCTCAGCCCAGCACCGTGTGTGCAGCACGCCATGCAACATCCCCGGCTTCTTGCCCTTCTCCTACAGCTCGTTTGCAACTTCATCCGGAGCATTCGGCAGGAGACCTGCACCATGGGCACTGGGCTCAGAGCTCACTGCGAGCTCCTCAAGCATGAGACCAGTGCCGCCCTGCTGGATTTGCTCCTGGAGAAGGGTGTTGCCAGGCCAGAACAAGTAAGCAGCCTGGGGCCAGGCTTCAATTCCCCCATGCGTCACGTGGCTTCCCCAGCCACGCCTGCTGGTCCCTCAGAGCCTTTGAGGCCATGGCAGTGCACTTCTCTGGGGAGCCTGGGGACATTGCTCTCTCTGGCAGCTTTCCAAGTCTCCCCGTGCCTCCTGCAGGTGCCTGCCTTGGTGAGGTACATTCACCGATGGCTCCTGGCCAACGATTCTGCCGAGCACAGGCTGGACAAGGCCCTGCTGAAACTCACCAAAGCACACCCGGCTGACGCAGTCGTGACGCTCCTGCGTGCGGCCCCGTCCTGTGACAGGTATGGGGCCCACCTGCCCAGAGGGCTCAGGCCTCCCAAGCCCATCACCCTGTACTGCCTGGCCCAGCTGTCTGAGCAACAGAGAGTTCCAGAACCCTCTGGCTGCTGCCTTTCCCAGCCCTGGCATGTCAGCCCCTGAGCCTGCTGCCATGCTGCCTTGCTGCCCCTCAGGGCCTGTCCTCACAGAGCTGGGCTGCTTGGCTGCTGCCAGCAAGGGCCACTGGGCAGAGGCAGAGCCGGCGGTCAGCCCGGGCCCCTAGGGATGCCCAGGCCACGATGCTGTGTCTGAGACCCCCCATGAGACAGAGCTCTAACCCTGCAGAGCTGCCATCTCCATGTGGAAGACCATCATGTGCTCGTCCAGGACTGCTGAGCCAGTGCAGCTGATCCTCCTGGATGTGCTAGGGAGCTGGCCAGAGTACAGCACGTGCACCTCAGATGGGGACAAAACGGCTGTCTTTGCCCTGGCTGTGAGTTTCCGCAACTGGCCTTTGCTGGCCCCAAGGCCACCTCTCCAGCAGCTCTCCATCCTCCTTCCCCCACTGCATCTGCCTGCCTCAGGCGCTGGCCAGAAACCTGGCCCAGGGGCAGCTTCAGGCCCACCAGGCCCCGCGCTCCCCCTGCCTCTCTCCGGGCCTCTCCCTGCCACGCTCGGGCCCTGCCACATGGACACCTCGGCACTGAGCGCTGTCTCGGGGGCCTTTGTCCTTTGCAGGCAACCGTGGTGATGTGGAAGATCCTCCAGGAGTCCTCTGTCCCACGTGTAGTGAGGCCATATTTCCCCCGCCTTTTTGTTCATCTGCTCTTCCAAGTGTTCTCCAGCACAGAAGAGATGCCACAGGAGGTCCAAACCTTCTGGAAGGATTGCCTGGAAGAGCACGGTCTTGCCACCAGCCCCAACAGGTGCTCCATCCCACTCCTCCTGTCCTTGACACGTGGCCTGCAAAGGAGCCAGTGCTGCCAGTGTGACCCGGGCTTTGCTGTGCACACAGGTTTGCAGTGCAGACTCTGAAGTCCCTGCTCTGCCAAAAGCACTACAAGGATGTGGTGGTGTCAGTGGAACGCAAGCGTGGCTGGGACACGCTGCTCTGTGCTGACACCCGCCACTATGCTGTGGGTCTGCTGGCCAGGTGAGACTCTCTTTCTCCCCATTGATCCTGCCATTTGTGCTCTGTGCCCGAGCTGTCCCACACATTCCCCAAGGCCCTGGGACACACTGAGGGACGGCTAACGACACACTGAGGGACGGCCAAGCAGACTGGAAAAGGCTGGGAAGGGAGAGAGCACAGGAGGAGACACCTCCTAAAGGGCCCAGGTCCCCTTGCAGGGTGGTGGTAAAAGACCACCAGGCTCTGTAAGCCTGTCCTTGGAGAGATTTGCTCAGCTTCCTGCTCCCTTTTTTGCCCTCCTAGGGAGATGCGCCATGCTTGTCATCGCTTGTGTTCCAGTATTGCACTCCACCTCCTCTGGCTGCTCAGCACACAGGAGCCACACTGGGATCTGCCTGCCCTGGCATTCCTTGTGGAGGTGAGCCGGGTGTCCAGCGCTGCCTGGCTGAGCAGCCTCCCAGCTCTCTGCCCTCTCGTGGCAGCAGCCGCCTGGGACGGTGCCCGCACCCTGTGCTGCTGCTGCTGCTGCTGCGTCCTGGGCCCAGCCCTGTGCGGCTGCGGGCTCCTGCCGGCCGGCTCCCCCGTCACTGGCCTGTGCCTTTCAGGTCCTCGTGTGCCTGGATTCTAATGAATGTGGCGACAGTGTTGTGAAGGTCTCTTCAAGGTACCTGCAGAGCGAGTGCAGGGAGAGGCGTCGCCTGGCGCTCAGGGCCCTTCTCGAGCTCATTGATGATCCCTCAATGGTGAGAAGGGGGCAGTGGCTGAAGCTGCGCTGGGAACTCAGTCACTTGGCCTGACCTGGGCTTTGGGCACTGGGGCAGCTGCTCCCAGCTCTCCTGCCTCCTGCTTCAGCTGCCCCAGTGCTTCAGGACAGTCCTTTGGCCTCTGGGCCCTGTGGCAGTAGGGTGGGACTTCACAGACTTGTGTTCCGCACAGGCCGAAAGAATGTGGAGCTTGACCAAAAGCCTCATGCACCTACTGGGGGACAATGATGCAGAGATAGCTGGGATGACACTCATCACACTCAGCTTTATACTCCTGCACAAACACATTCTGCTGTCAACCCCCATTGCCATGCAGCTGGCTGAGGCACTCCTGCCACTCTTTGACCACGTAAGGCTCCGTGCCCCCAGCTACAGCCACTGGCTGCTGCCTGGAAACTGTGTGCCCTGTGCATTTCCAGCCCTGTGCCCAGGGCGCCCTGGAGGAGCCAATGCTCAAGTGTTTTTTCTTTTTTTTTTCATCTAGGATAATAGCCAGGTACAGCTGCTCTCCATAAAACTCTTCCGAGACATGATGGAGTATTTGGAAGAGAGAGAAAAACCTTTGGAAAGCCCTGTGCAACAGAGCCTGCTTCCACTCTTCTTCCACTGCAATGATGAGAATCAGCATGTGGCAGAGGTGAGGACTCCTGGGCTGCTGCTGTCCGCCTGGCAGGGGGCTCGGCTGCCTCCTGCCCTGCGCCTGCTGGACCGCAGCCTCCTCCAGGCCATGGCAGGGGGAGGCGGGACCCGTGCCCTGGGCTGCGGGGCCATCTCTGCGTCTCTGCTGCTCTCCAGGCTTCTCGGGAAACGCTGCTTTATGCGGTCAAGTTCATGAAGAGGAGGGATCTCAAAAAGCTGCTGAAGGAGCAGAAACTGCGGAAGTTCAGCAAGTGCCTGGTAAGGACGGCCCGGAATCCCCAACTCAGCCAGGAGAAGGCCCCTGAGGGCGGTGCTCAGTGTGCGAGCCGGGCAGCTGTGCCCCTGCGCGCTGCTGCAGCCAGAGGCCGCGCGGGCTCTTCTCCAGGCTCCCGTGGGCCCGAGCCGGGTGCCCATGGAGCCCCGGCCCGGCGGGGCTGCGGGGCAGGGGCGGCACCGCGGCTCCCCGGGCAGCAGCCGGCCCCCTCCCCCTCCCTTCAGGAGCCCGGCGCCAGCGGCTGCTGGCCGCGCCTCGGGGCTGTGCGGGCAGGGGAGCCCGGGGCGGGGCGCAGGCAGCGCCCGGCCCAGGGGCTGAGCCCGCGCCAACCCTTCCCTCCTGCCGCTCTCTGCAGCTGGCAGAGGACAGGAGCAGAGCGGCCGAGCACCTGCGCCGGGCCCTGCGCTACCTGGAGAGCCCACAGGAGCCCCTGCGAGAGGCGGCCATCAGGTTCATGGGTGAGTTACAAGCCCGGGCTCCCTCCCCAGCCCGCCGCAGCTCGGCCCCAGCCCCGCCTGTTGCCCCGACAGCGGCAGCCGGGCCCGGCGCCGTGGAGCCCCGCCTGGCCTGGGCATTGCTGCTGCCGCCCTCTGACAGCCGTGCCCTGGGGCGACAGCGCGCTGCATGGGCTGAGCTGAGCGCTGCCGGGCCAGCAGCCCGTGTGGCCACAGCGCCGGCAGCGCTGCTGGCAGGGAGCTGTGCCGCTGGGGCCGTGACAGACTCTGTGTTCACAGGCATGGCCGGGCGGCACCTGAGGGGGCAGCAGCAAGAGCTGCAGCGGATCTGCACTGGTGAGTGAGGGGAGCGGGCTGACAGCGGGGGCTGCTGGGGGGAGCTGCAAGCCCTGCCCCGGCTGCGGAGGGCTCTGCTCCCGTGGGCAGAGCACACGGAGATTTCAGGGCCACGTGGGCCATTCGTGGCCAGCAGCTTCGGGCTGATCCCCTTGCTCCCTTTGCTCCCTCCTGGCCATGGCAATAGCCGGCTTGGGATGGCACTTGCAGGGGGCTCTTCCTCGGCTCCCTGCAGCTCCAGCTTCTGACCGTGCCTCTGTTCCTCTCTCTCGCAGCCCTGGAAGACAAAACGAATGACGTCAGCCTCGCCGTCGGAAGCCTGGCAATTCAAACGCTGTGCCTCCTCAGGTCAGGAGAGCGGGCTCCCATCTCCAGGTTCCAGTGGCTCCAAAATCACCTGCGCAGGGCGTGGAAGACATGGCCCCGTCTGTCACAGCTCGGCTGCCTGCCCTGCCAGAGCTCTGTGGAGAGGTGATCCCAGAAGCTCTTTTTGTTGGGGCCACCTGAATCAGGTTTTATTTTGTTTTTCTTCAAGAATTTTCTTTTCATTGGTTTTTTTTTTTTTCTTTTACCATGTAAATATAGACTATGTTAACATACACAGACTCCCAGCATTTTTCTTTTGCTGCCCAGGGTCCGTAGGGCATAGGGGAGGAGGGGGAAATGGGTGCTTGCGCTCAGCCAGCTGCCCAGGCGTGCAGTGGGCCAGGTGAAATGGCCAGAAGCCCCTTGGCCTTTGGTGGTTCTGCTGAAGCCTTTGTACTGCCCAGAGAGCGGCTGGGCAGGGGCCGGAGCTGCGGGGATCCCTGCCAGAGCGGTGCCTGGAGATGGTCACAAGCCCTGTGCCAGGCAGGAAGCGCCAGCCGTGTCCTCCTGCCTGTGTGCTGCTGGCTGCCTTGCTGAGGGCTCCCAGGTGCCTCTGGATGGGGCTGCTCTGGAGCTGCTGTGGGGCTGCGGCGCTGCTGCCGGGCGGCTCGGCCAGGCTGGGGCAGCCCCTGAGGGGCTGGGGCGCTGGCAAGCCCCGGGCAATGGGCTGTCAGAGGCCACAAGCAGCCGCCTTGTTCCTGCCAGAGTTGACTTGCAAGACGCATCCTTGGCACTCTGCAACTAACAGCATCAGTGTTGTTGGAAACCCAAATGCAGAGAAATCTCAGACCTTTGGTCTTGTCAGCAAAGCTTAGAATTAAACACAGGATTTGATCTGAGACCTAGGAAAGGGCTCCCAAACTTAGGTGCTAGAAGCGAGAATGCGGATTTCTAGTCTATAGCAGCAACACGGGGAGAAAAGTTGAAGTGGAGGAAAGTTTAGAGTTTTCGAGTTCAAGATCTAGGAAGAAATCAAAGTAGTTACAATGCTAAACAAGAAGATTAGGATGCAGTGCTGTAGGTTTGTGTGTCATAGCATGATTGGCTAAGGAAGCTTACACTGTTAGCATGATGTGGGGACCCAGGAAATTCCTCTGGCTGCCCTGCAGGACTCGAGAGCCTGTCAGAGGGCTCAGAGACCTTGGCACAGAGCCCAAGACCCCCGTGCCTTTGATTTAGCACTTGGAAAAAACAATCACCAACCTTGTATGAAGAATGACCAGCCACAAAAAATGAAGTAGAATGATAGTGAATTTATCCCAGAGTGGAACAATAGATTTTGAGGGTTTTTAGAATGGGGCTTCAGGGGGCAAGATGGAGGAATCTGGGCATGTCCAGCCTTTCTCCTTCTTCTTCTTGGCCTCCATCTTCTGGTTGATGTTGGTACTTTGAGATTGGTCTAGAGTAGAAGCTCACTGTCTAACATAGATGATAGGGATTGGAAAGTAATTGTAAATATTGTACAGGTAGTTTTTAGTATAAAAAGATAACACCACCCCAGGGGAGGCAGAGTTCCTTAGACTGTCTTGCTGAGCAGACCTCGGCAGGACAGGAGAAAGAATTTTATAGATAAGATACAATAAACAACCTTGAGACTGAGAAATTAAGAGCTCTGACTCCTTCTTCAACCACCGGGCTGGGACAAGAGACTTTTTAACTTATCTCAGGGTCACTCTGACCAGCTAGAGACCCCGAGAGCATGAGTCCGTAAGATGAAATCTTGAAGACTGGGTCCAACACATAAATACCCTTGTTGGCCATGTCTTCTTGGCCAAGAAATCCTTCAAAGCTCTTGTAACTACAAGTCTTGCGGCCCTGTGAGCCATGCGGTGGAGATGTGAGCCCAACTCAACCTTCCTGCCTATGTAGAAGAGAAAAAAAAGCAATGGCATCATCTAAAAAACTCAGAGGTCCACTCTCTAGCTTGTTCCAAACCCCTTCCAATCCCCCAAAGTGTGATTTAGCTACAAATAGATGACAAGGACTCTTAGGGCTGCCTCTTTGACTCCAGAGCGGCTGCTTTAGAATCTTTCACATATCCCTGTGTAGTTAGGTGCCAGAAATGGATCATTTGAAGAAACTTTCCCAGCTGACTTGCATGGAGGCTTGTTTGAAGGGTGTTTGAATGGAAAGCCTCCCAGCAGAGGTCTGGGCTTTGGCCTAGCTGTGTCCCCTGCTGATTGTGAAGCGTGTCATCAGCTGAAGTGCTATCTGGGCTACAAATATCATCCAGTCAATTGGACTTGCTCTTTTTGGCCTATAAAAGCTGGACCCACTTTTGGGGCAAATTTGGAGACCTCATCTATGGGTGGATGGAACACCTAGGATTTTCCCAGTTGTTGGGAATGGTTCTCCAGGTCCCTGGAGTAAAACGGGGCTGCCCAGCAACTGCGCATCTGCAAGATGACAAACAATTGTCTTGGTTTGAAGAGAGAGGTGTCTGCTAAGGAAGGCAGAAGTCTTCTCTGAAATGTTAAATGTAAATCCCCTGCCTTCAAATGATTCTCATTTAGAAATTCAAATGCTCTCAGGGAAAGATATGGGGATAGGCCTGAGCCCGCAGAGCAGGGCGGCCTTTGCTTATGGTCTGAGCCCTTCCTAAAGATCCTGTCAGGCTGTCTTAGACACCTGGGGCCAGGGATTCCTTCCAAGCTGGGCCACTTTGGCTGGCCCGGGGCCAGCCCCAGGGCAGGAGGCAGTGTGTGCAAGGCCCCTGGCTGGCACGCTGCAGCACGGTCACCGTGCCATGGAACGGAACCCGGTCACCAAGGTCCCTTTGTGACACGTGGGAAATAGAAGCTTGCCCGGGTGCTGGGAACAGGCAACGGGGCACAACGGGACAGAGCAGTGCTGTGAGGAGCCCCCACACAGCGCACTCATTCCCGTCTGACCAGAAGCTTTTCTGCAGCCTTGTTCCTGCAGCTGAGCTCGAGGCCAGAGCACAGGACTCGGTGACCCGTGGCCTTCCGAGGCTTCTATTCTGCAGCTGCCCTCAAGGGCAGAGCGTGGGACTTGGTGCCCAGAGCTTTCCCAAGGCGTCTCTCCTGCAAGTAGCTCCTGTCACAGACATGGAGCAGAGACCCCCGAGAGTGGCCAAGATGGCCTGGATGGAGGAGGAGGAGGAAGAAGAAGGACCTGGAGCAGCCCCAGCACAGGAGACTGAAGAGGTGGTGCCCTTCCATCCACCGCAGGAGGGTGAGTGGCAGAGCTGGGTTGCAGGGCTGGAGCCTGCAGCCAACTTGGCCCCATGCCATGCCATGCCATGCCATGCCATGCCATGCCATGCCATGCCATGCCATGCCATGCCATGCCATGCCATGCCATGCCATGCCATGCCATGCCATGCCATCCCCTGGGGAAATGGCCATGGACAGGTGGGAAGAGGGGCCGGGCAGACACCCCACAGCTCCCTTGCTCCATCCCCCTGGGGCATCCCAGGGCTCTCCCTGCCTGGGGAGCGCAGGGCTGGGCTGTGTTCTCCGGCCTCTCCCGCAGCCCCTCAGCTCTGGCTGCGCTCCCTCTTTGCCAGATGAAGCTGTGGAGCGCACACAAGAGCAGGAATCCAGCCGTGGCCGCTTCCACAGAACAGCGCAGGTACCTGCAGCCACCTCCACCTGGGCTGGGCCTGCTGTCCCTGCTCAGCCCAGCACCGTGTGTGCAGCACGCCATGCAACATCCCCGGCTTCTTGCCCTTCTCCTACAGCTCGTTTGCAACTTCATCCGGAGCATTCGGCAGGAGACCCGCACCATGGGCACTGGGCTCAGAGCTCACTGCGAGCTCCTCAAGCATGAGACCAGTGCCGCCCTGCTGGATTTGCTCCTGGAGAAGGGTGTTGCCAGGCCAGAACAAGTAAGCAGCCTGGGGCCAGGCTTCAATTCCCCCATGCGTCACGTGGCTTCCCCAGCCACGCCTGCTGGTCCCTCAGAGCCTTTGAGGCCATGGCAGTGCACTTCTCTGGGGAGCCTGGGGACATTGCTCTCTCTGGCAGCTTTCCAAGTCTCCCCGTGCCTCCTGCAGGTGCCTGCCTTGGTGAGGTACATTCACCGATGGCTCCTGGCCAACGATTCTGCCGAGCACAGGCTGGACAAGGCCCTGCTGAAACTCACCAAAGCACACCCGGCTGACACAGTCGTGACGCTCCTGCGTGCGGCCCCGTCCTGTGACAGGTATGGGGCCCACCTGCCCAGAGGGCTCAGGCCTCCCAAGCCCATCACCCTGTACTGCCTGGCCCAGCTGTCTGAGCAACAGAGAGTTCCAGAACCCTCTGGCTGCTGCCTTTCCCAGCCCTGGCATGTCAGCCCCTGAGCCTGCTGCCATGCTGCCTTGCTGCCCCTCAGGGCCTGTCCTCACAGAGCTGGGCTGCTTGGCTGCTGCCAGCAAGGGCCACTGGGCAGAGGCAGAGCCGGCGGTCAGCCCGGGCCCCTAGGGATGCCCAGGCCACGATGCTGTGTCTGAGACCCCCCATGAGACAGAGCTCTAACCCTGCAGAGCTGCCATCTCCATGTGGAAGACCATCATGTGCTCGTCCAGGACTGCCGAGCCAGTGCAGCTGATCCTCCTGGATGTGCTAGGGAGCTGGCCAGAGTACAGCACGTGCACCTCAGATGGGGACAAAACGGCTGTCTTTGCCCTGGCTGTGAGTTTCCGCAACTGGCCTTTGCTGGCCCCAAGGCCACCTCTCCAGCAGCTCTCCATCCTCCTTCCCCCACTGCATCTGCCTGCCTCAGGCACTGGCCAGAAACCTGGCCCAGGGGCAGCTTCAGGCCCACCAGGCCCCGCGCTCCCCCTGCCTCTCTCCGGGCCTCTCCCTGCCACGCTCGGGCCCTGCCACATGGACACCTCGGCACTGAGCGCTGTCTCGGGGGCCTTTGTCCTTTGCAGGCAACCGTGGTGATGTGGAAGATCCTCCAGGAGTCCCCTGTCCCTCGTGTAGTGAGGCCATATTTCCCCCGCCTTTTTGTTCATCTGCTCTTCCAAGTGTTCTCCAGCACAGAAGAGATGCCACAGGAGGTCCAAACCTTCTGGAAGGATTGCCTGGAAGAGCACGGTCTTGCCACCAGCCCCAACAGGTGCTCCATCCCACTCCTCCTGTCCTTGACACGTGGCCTGCAAAGGAGCCAGTGCTGCCAGTGTGACCCGGGCTTTGCTGTGCACACAGGTTTGCAGTGCAGACTCTGAAGTCCCTGCTCTGCCAAAAGCACTACAAGGATGTGGTGGTGTCAGTGGAACGCAAGCGTGGCTGGGACACGCTGCTCTGTGCTGACACCCGCCACTATGCTGTGGGTCTGCTGGCCAGGTGAGACTCTCTTTCTCCCCATTGATCCTGCCATTTGTGCTCTGTGCCCGAGCTGTCCCACACATTCCCCAAGGCCCTGGGACACACTGAGGGACGGCTAACGACACACTGAGGGACGGCCAAGCAGACTGGAAAAGGCTGGGAAGGGAGAGAGCACAGGAGGAGACACCTCCTAAAGGGCCCAGGTCCCCTTGCAGGGTGGTGGTAAAAGACCACCAGGCTCTGTAAGCCTGTCCTTGGAGAGATTTGCTCAGCTTCCTGGTCCCTTTTTTGCCCTCCTAGGGAGATGCGCCATGCTTGTCATCGCTTGTGTTCCAGTATTGCACTCCACCTCCTCTGGCTGCTCAGCACACAGGAGCCACACTGGGATCTGCCTGCCCTGGCATTCCTTGTGGAGGTGAGCCGGGTGTCCAGCGCTGCCTGGCTGAGCAGCCTCCCAGCTCTCTGCCCTCTCGTGGCAGCAGCCGCCTGGGACGGTGCCCGCACCCTGTGCTGCTGCTGCTGCTGCTGCGTCCTGGGCCCAGCCCTGTGCGGCTGCGGGCTCCTGCCGGCCGGCTCCCCCGTCACTGGCCTGTGCCTTTCAGGTCCTCGTGTGCCTGGATTCTAATGAATGTGGCGACAGTGTTGTGAAGGTCTCTTCAAGGTACCTGCAGAGCGAGTGCAGGGAGAGGCGTTGCCTGGCGCTCAGGGCCCTTCTCGAGCTCATTGATGATCCCTCAATGGTGAGAAGGGGGCAGTGGCTGAAGCTGCGCTGGGAACTCAGTCACTTGGCCTGACCTGGGCTTTGGGCACTGGGGCAGCTGCTCCCAGCTCTCCTGCCTCCTGCTTCAGCTGCCCCAGTGCTTCAGGACAGTCCTTTGGCCTCTGGGCCCTGTGGCAGTAGGGTGGGACTTCACAGACTTGTGTTCCGCACAGGCCGAAAGAATGTGGAGCTTGACCAAAAGCCTCATGCACCTACTGGGGGACAATGATGCAGAGATAGCTGGGATGACACTCATCACACTCAGCTTTATACTCCTGCACAAACACATTCTGCTGTCAACCCCCATTGCCATGCAGCTGGCTGAGGCACTCCTGCCACTCTTTGACCACGTAAGGCTCCGTGCCCCCAGCTACAGCCACTGGCTGCTGCCTGGAAACTGTGTGCCCTGTGCATTTCCAGCCCTGTGCCCAGGGCGCCCTGGAGGAGCCAATGCTCAAGTGTTTTTTCTTTTTTTTTTCATCTAGGATAATAGCCAGGTACAGCTGCTCTCCATAAAACTCTTCCGAGACATGATGGAGTATTTGGAAGAGAGAGAAAAACCTTTGGAAAGCCCTGTGCAACAGAGCCTGCTTCCACTCTTCTTCCACTGCAATGATGAGAATCAGCATGTGGCAGAGGTGAGGACTCCTGGGCTGCTGCTGTCCGCCTGGCAGGGGGCTCGGCTGCCTCCTGCCCTGCGCCTGCTGGACCGCAGCCTCCTCCAGGCCATGGCAGGGGGAGGCGGGTCCCGTGCCCTGGGCTGCGGGGCCATCTCCGCGTCTCTGCTGCTCTCCAGGCTTCTCGGGAAACGCTGCTTTATGCGGTCAAGTTCATGAAGAGGAGGGATCTCAAAAAGCTGCTGAAGGAGCAGAAACTGCGGAAGTTCAGCAAGTGCCTGGTAAGGACGGCCCGGAATCCCCAACTCAGCCAGGAGAAGGCCCCTGAGGGCGGTGCTCAGTGTGCGAGGCGGGCAGCTGTGCCCCTGCGCGCTGCTGCAGCCAGAGGCCGCGCGGGCTCTTCTCCAGGCTCCCGTGGGCCCGAGCCGGGTGCCCATGGAGCCCCGGCCCGGCGGGGCTGCGGGGCAGGGGCGGCACCGCGGCTCCCCGGGCAGCAGCCGGCCCCCTCCCCCTCCCTTCAGGAGCCCGGCGCCAGCGACTGCTGGCCGCGCCTCGGGGCTGTGCGGGCAGGGGAGCCCGGGGCGGGGCGCAGGCAGCGCCCGGCCCAGGGGCTGAGCCCGCGCCAACCCTTCCCTCCTGCCGCTCTCTGCAGCTGGCAGAGGACAGGAGCAGAGCGGCTGAGCACCTGCGCCGGGCCCTGCGCTACCTGGAGAGCCCACAGGAGCCCCTGCGAGAGGCGGCCATCAGGTTCATGGGTGAGTTACAAGCCCGGGCTCCCTCCCCAGCCCGCCGCAGCTCGGCCCCAGCCCCGCCTGTTGCCGCGACAGCGGCAGCCGGGCCCGGCGCCGTGGAGCCCCGCCTGGCCTGGGCATTGCTGCTGCCGCCCTCTGACAGCCGTGCCCTGGGGCGACAGCGCGCTGCATGGGCTGAGCTGAGCGCTGCCGGGCCAGCAGCCCGTGTGGCCACAGCGCCGGCAGCGCTGCTGGCAGGGAGCTGTGCCGCTGGGGCCGTGACAGACTCTGTGTTCACAGGCATGGCCGGGCGGCACCTGAGGGGGCAGCAGCAAGAGCTGCAGCGGATCTGCACTGGTGAGTGAGGGGAGCGGGCTGACAGCGGGGGCTGCTGGGGGGAGCTGCAAGCCCTGCCCCGGCTGCGGAGGGCTCTGCTCCCGTGGGCAGAGCACACGGAGATTTCAGGGCCACGTGGGCCATTCGTGGCCAGCAGCTTCGGGCTGATCCCCTTGCTCCCTTTGCTCCCTCCTGGCCATGGCAATAGCCGGCTTGGGATGGCACTTGCAGGGGGCTCTTCCTCGGCTCCCTGCAGCTCCAGCTTCTGACCGTGCCTCTGTTCCTCTCTCTCGCAGCCCTGGAAGACAAAACGAATGACGTCAGCCTCGCCGTCGGAAGCCTGGCAATTCAAACGCTGTGCCTCCTCAGGTCAGGAGAGCGGGCTCCCATCTCCAGGTTCCAGTGGCTCCAAAATCACCTGCGCAGGGCGTGGAAGACATGGCCCCGTCTGTCACAGCTCGGCTGCCTGCCCTGCCAGAGCTCTGTGGAGAGGTGATCCCAGAAGCTCTTTTTGTTGGGGCCACCTGAATCAGGTTTTATTTTGTTTTTCTTCAAGAATTTTCTTTTCATTGGTTTTTTTTTTTTTCTTTTACCATGTAAATATAGACTATGTTAACATACACAGACTCCCAGCATTTTTCTTTTGCTGCCCAGGGTCTGTAGGGCATAGGGGAGGAGGGGGAAATGGGTGCTTGCGCTCAGCCAGCTGCCCAGGCGTGCAGTGGGCCAGGTGAAATGGCCAGAAGCCCCTTGGCCTTTGGTGGTTCTGCTGAAGCCTTTGTGCTGCCCAGAGAGCGGCTGGGCAGGGGCCGGAGCTGCGGGGATCCCTGCCAGAGCGGTGCCTGGAGATGGTCACAAGCCCTGTGCCAGGCAGGAAGCGCCAGCCGTGTCCTCCTGCCTGTGTGCTGCTGGCTGCCTTGCTGAGGGCTCCCAGGTGCCTCTGGATGGGGCTGCTCTGGAGCTGCTGTGGGGCTGCGGCGCTGCTGCCGGGCGGCTCGGCCAGGCTGGGGCAGCCCCTGAGGGGCTGGGGCGCTGGCAAGCCCCGGGCAATGGGCTGTCAGAGGCCACAAGCAGCCGCCTTGTTCCTGCCAGAGTTGACTTGCAAGACGCATCCTTGGCACTCTGCAACTAACAGCATCAGTGTTGTTGGAAACCCAAATGCAGAGAAATCTCAGACCTTTGGTCTTGTCAGCAAAGCTTAGAATTAAACACAGGATTTGATCTGAGACCTAGGAAAGGGCTCCCAAACTTAGGTGCTAGAAGCGAGAATGCGGATTTCTAGTCTATAGCAGCAACACGGGGAGAAAAGTTGAAGTGGAGGAAAGTTTAGAGTTTTCGAGTTCAAGATCTAGGAAGAAATCAAAGTAGTTACAATGCTAAACAAGAAGATTAGGATGCAGTGCTGTAGGTTTGTGTGTCATAGCATGATTGGCTAAGGAAGCTTACACTGTTAGCATGATGTGGGGACCCAGGAAATTCCTCTGGCTGCCCTGCAGGACTCGAGAGCCTGTCAGAGGGCTCAGAGACCTTGGCACAGAGCCCAAGACCCCCGTGCCTTTGATTTAGCACTTGGAAAAAACAATCACCAACCTTGTATGAAGAATGACCAGCCACAAAAAATGAAGTAGAATGATAGTGAATTTATCCCAGAGTGGAACAATAGATTTTGAGGGTTTTTAGAATGGGGCTTCAGGGGGCAAGATGGAGGAATCTGGGCATGTCCAGCCTTTCTCCTTCTTCTTCTTGGCCTCCATCTTCTGGTTGATGTTGGTACTTTGAGATTGGTCTAGAGTAGAAGCTCACTGTCTAACATAGATGATAGGGATTGGAAAGTAATTGTAAATATTGTACAGGTAGTTTTTAGTATAAAAAGATAACACCACCCCAGGGGAGGCAGAGTTCCTTAGACTGTCTTGCTGAGCAGACCTCGGCAGGACAGGAGAAAGAATTTTATAGATAAGATACAATAAACAACCTTGAGACTGAGAAATTAAGAGCTCTGACTCCTTCTTCAACCACCGGGCTGGGACAAGAGACTTTTTAACTTATCTCAGGGTCACTCTGACCAGCTAGAGACCCCGAGAGCATGAGTCCGTAAGATGAAATCTTGAAGACTGGGTCCAACACATAAATACCCTTGTTGGCCATGTCTTCTTGGCCAAGAAATCCTTCAAAGCTCTTGTAACTACAAGTCTTGCGGCCCTGTGAGCCATGCGGTGGAGATGTGAGCCCAACTCAACCTTCCTGCCTATGTAGAAGAGAAAAAAAAGCAATGGCATCATCTAAAAAACTCAGAGGTCCACTCTCTAGCTTGTTCCAAACCCCTTCCAATCCCCCAAAGTGTGATTTAGCTACAAATAGATGACAAGGACTCTTAGGGCTGCCTCTTTGACTCCAGAGCGGCTGCTTTAGAATCTTTCACATATCCCTGTGTAGTTAGGTGCCAGAAATGGATCATTTGAAGAAACTTTCCCAGCTGACTTGCATGGAGGCTTGTTTGAAGGGTGTTTGAATGGAAAGCCTCCCAGCAGAGGTCTGGGCTTTGGCCTAGCTGTGTCCCCTGCTGATTGTGAAGTGTGTCATCAGCTGAAGTGCTATCTGGGCTAAAAATATCATCCAGTCAATTGGACTTGCTCTTTTTGGCCTATAAAAGCTGGACCCGCTTTTGGGGCAAATTTGGAGACCTCATCTATGGGTGGATGGAACACCTAGGATTTTCCCAGTTGTTGGGAATGGTTCTCCAGGTCCCTGGAGTAAAACGGGGCTGCCCAGCAACTGCGCATCTGCAAGATGACAAACAATTGTCTTGGTTTGAAGAGAGAGGTGTCTGCTAAGGAAGGCAGAAGTCTTCTCTGAAATGTTAAATGTAAATCCCCTGCCTTCAAATGATTCTCATTTAGAAATTCAAATGCTCTCAGGGAAAGATATGGGGATAGGCCTGAGCCCGCAGAGCAGGGCGGCCTTTGCTTATGGTCTGAGCCCTTCCTAAAGATCCTGTCAGGCTGTCTTAGACACCTGGGGCCAGGGATTCCTTCCAAGCTGGGCCACTTTGGCTGGCCCGGGGCCAGCCCCAGGGCAGGAGGCAGTGTGTGCAAGGCCCCTGGCTGGCACGCTGCAGCACGGTCACCGTGCCATGGAACGGAACCCGGTCACCAAGGTCCCTTTGTGACACGTGGGAAATAGAAGCTTGCCCGGGTGCTGGGAACAGGCAACGGGGCACAACGGGACAGAGCAGTGCTGTGAGGAGCCCCCACACAGCGCACTCATTCCCGTCTGACCAGAAGCTTTTCTGCAGCCTTGTTCCTGCAGCTGAGCTCGAGGCCAGAGCACAGGACTCGGTGACCCGTGGCCTTCCGAGGCTTCTATTCTGCAGCTGCCCTCAAGGGCAGAGCGTGGGACTTGGTGCCCCAGAGCTTTCCCAAGGTGTCTCTCCTGCAAGTAGCTCCTGTCACAGACATGGAGCAGAGACCCCCGAGAGTGGCCAAGATGGCCTGGATGGAGGAGGAGGAGGAAGAAGAAGGACCTGGAGCAGCCCCAGCACAGGAGACTGAAGAGGTGGTGCCCTTCCATCCACCGCAGGAGGGTGAGTGGCAGAGCTGGGTTGCAGGGCTGGAGCCTGCAGCCAACTTGGCCCCATGCCATGCCATGCCATGCCATGCCATGCCATGCCATGCCATGCCATGCCATGCCATGCCATGCCATGCCATGCCATGCCATGCCATGCCATCCCCTGGGGAAATGGCCATGGACAGGTGGGAAGAGGGGCCGGGCAGACACCCCACAGCTCCCTTGCTCCATCCCCCTGGGGCATCCCAGGGCTCTCCCTGCCTGGGGAGCGCAGGGCTGGGCTGTGTTCTCCGGCCTCTCCCGCAGCCCCTCAGCTCTGGCTGCGCTCCCTCTTTGCCAGATGAAGCTGTGGAGCGCACACAAGAGCAGGAATCCAGCCGTGGCCGCTTCCACAGAACAGCGCAGGTACCTGCAGCCACCTCCACCTGGGCTGGGCCTGCTGTCCCTGCTCAGCCCAGCACCGTGTGTGCAGCACGCCATGCAACATCCCCGGCTTCTTGCCCTTCTCCTACAGCTCGTTTGCAACTTCATCCGGAGCATTCGGCAGGAGACCCGCACCATGGGCACTGGGCTCAGAGCTCACTGCGAGCTCCTCAAGCATGAGACCAGCGCCGCCCTGCTGGATTTGCTCCTGGAGAAGGGTGTTGCCAGGCCAGAACAAGTAAGCAGCCTGGGGCCAGGCTTCAATTCCCCCATGCGTCACGTGGCTTCCCCAGCCACGCCTGCTGGTCCCTCAGAGCCTTTGAGGCCATGGCAGTGCACTTCTCTGGGGAGCCTGGGGACATTGCTCTCTCTGGCAGCTTTCCAAGTCTCCCCGTGCCTCCTGCAGGTGCCTGCCTTGGTGAGGTACATTCACCGATGGCTCCTGGCCAACGATTCTGCCGAGCACAGGCTGGACAAGGCCCTGCTGAAACTCACCAAAGCACACCCGGCTGACACAGTCGTGACGCTCCTGCGTGCGGCCCCGTCCTGTGACAGGTATGGGGCCCACCTGCCCAGAGGGCTCAGGCCTCCCAAGCCCATCACCCTGTACTGCCTGGCCCAGCTGTCTGAGCAACAGAGAGTTCCAGAACCCTCTGGCTGCTGCCTTTCCCAGCCCTGGCATGTCAGCCCCTGAGCCTGCTGCCATGCTGCCTTGCTGCCCCTCAGGGCCTGTCCTCACAGAGCTGGGCTGCTTGGCTGCTGCCAGCAAGGGCCACTGGGCAGAGGCAGAGCCGGCGGTCAGCCCGGGCCCCTAGGGATGCCCAGGCCACGATGCTGTGTCTGAGACCCCCCATGAGACAGAGCTCTAACCCTGCAGAGCTGCCATCTCCATGTGGAAGACCATCATGTGCTCGTCCAGGACTGCCGAGCCAGTGCAGCTGATCCTCCTGGATGTGCTAGGGAGCTGGCCAGAGTACAGCACGTGCACCTCAGATGGGGACAAAACGGCTGTCTTTGCCCTGGCTGTGAGTTTCCGCAACTGGCCTTTGCTGGCCCCAAGGCCACCTCTCCAGCAGCTCTCCATCCTCCTTCCCCCACTGCATCTGCCTGCCTCAGGCGCTGGCCAGAAACCTGGCCCAGGGGCAGCTTCAGGCCCACCAGGCCCCGCGCTCCCCCTGCCTCTCTCCGGGCCTCTCCCTGCCACGCTCGGGCCCTGCCACATGGACACCTCGGCACTGAGCGCTGTCTCGGGGGCCTTTGTCCTTTGCAGGCAACCGTGGTGATGTGGAAGATCCTCCAGGAGTCCCCTGTCCCTCGTGTAGTGAGGCCATATTTCCCCCGCCTTTTTGTTCATCTGCTCTTCCAAGTGTTCTCCAGCACAGAAGAGATGCCACAGGAGGTCCAAACCTTCTGGAAGGATTGCCTGGAAGAGCACGGTCTTGCCACCAGCCCCAACAGGTGCTCCATCCCACTCCTCCTGTCCTTGACACGTGGCCTGCAAAGGAGCCAGTGCTGCCAGTGTGACCCGGGCTTTGCTGTGCACACAGGTTTGCAGTGCAGACTCTGAAGTCCCTGCTCTGCCAAAAGCACTACAAGGATGTGGTGGTGTCAGTGGAACGCAAGCGTGGCTGGGACACGCTGCTCTGTGCTGACACCCGCCACTATGCTGTGGGTCTGCTGGCCAGGTGAGACTCTCTTTCTCCCCATTGATCCTGCCATTTGTGCTCTGTGCCCGAGCTGTCCCACACATTCCCCAAGGCCCTGGGACACACTGAGGGACGGCTAACGACACACTGAGGGACGGCCAAGCAGACTGGAAAAGGCTGGGAAGGGAGAGAGCACAGGAGGAGACACCTCCTAAAGGGCCCAGGTCCCCTTGCAGGGTGGTGGTAAAAGACCACCAGGCTCTGTAAGCCTGTCCTTGGAGAGATTTGCTCAGCTTCCTGGTCCCTTTTTTGCCCTCCTAGGGAGATGCGCCATGCTTGTCATCGCTTGTGTTCCAGTATTGCACTCCACCTCCTCTGGCTGCTCAGCACACAGGAGCCACACTGGGATCTGCCTGCCCTGGCATTCCTTGTGGAGGTGAGCCGGGTGTCCAGCGCTGCCTGGCTGAGCAGCCTCCCAGCTCTCTGCCCTCTCGTGGCAGCAGCCGCCTGGGACGGTGCCCGCACCCTGTGCTGCTGCTGCTGCTGCTGCGTCCTGGGCCCAGCCCTGTGCGGCTGCGGGCTCCTGCCGGCCGGCTCCCCCGTCACTGGCCTGTGCCTTTCAGGTCCTCGTGTGCCTGGATTCTAATGAATGTGGCGACAGTGTTGTGAAGGTCTCTTCAAGGTACCTGCAGAGCGAGTGCAGGGAGAGGCGTCGCCTGGCGCTCAGGGCCCTTCTCGAGCTCATTGATGATCCCTCAATGGTGAGAAGGGGGCAGTGGCTGAAGCTGCGCTGGGAACTCAGTCACTTGGCCTGACCTGGGCTTTGGGCACTGGGGCAGCTGCTCCCAGCTCTCCTGCCTCCTGCTTCAGCTGCCCCAGTGCTTCAGGACAGTCCTTTGGCCTCTGGGCCCTGTGGCAGTAGGGTGGGACTTCACAGACTTGTGTTCCGCACAGGCCGAAAGAATGTGGAGCTTGACCAAAAGCCTCATGCACCTACTGGGGGACAATGATGCAGAGATAGCTGGGATGACACTCATCACACTCAGCTTTATACTCCTGCACAAACACATTCTGCTGTCAACCCCCATTGCCATGCAGCTGGCTGAGGCACTCCTGCCACTCTTTGACCACGTAAGGCTCCGTGCCCCCAGCTACAGCCACTGGCTGCTGCCTGGAAACTGTGTGCCCTGTGCATTTCCAGCCCTGTGCCCAGGGCGCCCTGGAGGAGCCAATGCTCAAGTGTTTTTTCTTGTTTTTTTCATCTAGGATAATAGCCAGGTACAGCTGCTCTCCATAAAACTCTTCCGAGACATGATGGAGTATTTGGAAGAGAGAGAAAAACCTTTGGAAAGCCCTGTGCAACAGAGCCTGCTTCCACTCTTCTTCCACTGCAATGATGAGAATCAGCATGTGGCAGAGGTGAGGACTCCTGGGCTGCTGCTGTCCGCCTGGCAGGGGGCTCGGCTGCCTCCTGCCCTGCGCCTGCTGGACCGCAGCCTCCTCCAGGCCATGGCAGGGGGAGGCGGGTCCCGTGCCCTGGGCTGCGGGGCCATCTCCGCGTCTCTGCTGCTCTCCAGGCTTCTCGGGAAACGCTGCTTTATGCGGTCAAGTTCATGAAGAGGAGGGATCTCAAAAAGCTGCTGAAGGAGCAGAAACTGCGGAAGTTCAGCAAGTGCCTGGTAAGGACGGCCCGGAATCCCCAACTCAGCCAGGAGAAGGCCCCTGAGGGCGGTGCTCAGTGTGCGAGGCGGGCAGCTGTGCCCCTGCGCGCTGCTGCAGCCAGAGGCCGCGCGGGCTCTTCTCCAGGCTCCCGTGGGCCCGAGCCGGGTGCCCATGGAGCCCCGGCCCGGCGGGGCTGCGGGGCAGGGGCGGCACCGCGGCTCCCCGGGCAGCAGCCGGCCCCCTCCCCCTCCCTTCAGGAGCCCGGCGCCAGCGACTGCTGGCCGCGCCTCGGGGCTGTGCGGGCAGGGGAGCCCGGGGCGGGGCGCAGGCAGCGCCCGGCCCAGGGGCTGAGCCCGCGCCAACCCTTCCCTCCTGCCGCTCTCTGCAGCTGGCAGAGGACAGGAGCAGAGCGGCCGAGCACCTGCGCCGGGCCCTGCGCTACCTGGAGAGCCCACAGGAGCCCCTGCGAGAGGCGGCCATCAGGTTCATGGGTGAGTTACAAGCCCGGGCTCCCTCCCCAGCCCGCCGCAGCTCGGCCCCAGCCCCGCCTGTTGCCGCGACAGCGGCAGCCGGGCCCGGCGCCGTGGAGCCCCGCCTGGCCTGGGCATTGCTGCTGCCGCCCTCTGACAGCCGTGCCCTGGGGCGACAGCGCGCTGCATGGGCTGAGCTGAGCGCTGCCGGGCCAGCAGCCCGTGTGGCCACAGCGCCGGCAGCGCTGCTGGCAGGGAGCTGTGCCGCTGGGGCCGTGACAGACTCTGTGTTCACAGGCATGGCCGGGCGGCACCTGAGGGGGCAGCAGCAAGAGCTGCAGCGGATCTGCACTGGTGAGTGAGGGGAGCGGGCTGACAGCGGGGGCTGCTGGGGGGAGCTGCAAGCCCTGCCCCGGCTGCGGAGGGCTCTGCTCCCGTGGGCAGAGCACACGGAGATTTCAGGGCCACGTGGGCCATTCGTGGCCAGCAGCTTCGGGCTGATCCCCTTGCTCCCTTTGCTCCCTCCTGGCCATGGCAATAGCCGGCTTGGGATGGCACTTGCAGGGGGCTCTTCCTCGGCTCCCTGCAGCTCCAGCTTCTGACCGTGCCTCTGTTCCTCTCTCTCGCAGCCCTGGAAGACAAAACGAATGACGTCAGCCTCGCCGTCGGAAGCCTGGCAATTCAAACGCTGTGCCTCCTCAGGTCAGGAGAGCGGGCTCCCATCTCCAGGTTCCAGTGGCTCCAAAATCACCTGCGCAGGGCGTGGAAGACATGGCCCCGTCTGTCACAGCTCGGCTGCCTGCCCTGCCAGAGCTCTGTGGAGAGGTGATCCCAGAAGCTCTTTTTGTTGGGGCCACCTGAATCAGGTTTTATTTTGTTTTTCTTCAAGAATTTTCTTTTCATTGGTTTTTTTTTTTTTCTTTTACCATGTAAATATAGACTATGTTAACATACACAGACTCCCAGCATTTTTCTTTTGCTGCCCAGGGTCTGTAGGGCATAGGGGAGGAGGGGGAAATGGGTGCTTGCGCTCAGCCAGCTGCCCAGGCGTGCAGTGGGCCAGGTGAAATGGCCAGAAGCCCCTTGGCCTTTGGTGGTTCTGCTGAAGCCTTTGTGCTGCCCAGAGAGCGGCTGGGCAGGGGCCGGAGCTGCGGGGATCCCTGCCAGAGCGGTGCCTGGAGATGGTCACAAGCCCTGTGCCAGGCAGGAAGCGCCAGCCGTGTCCTCCTGCCTGTGTGCTGCTGGCTGCCTTGCTGAGGGCTCCCAGGTGCCTCTGGATGGGGCTGCTCTGGAGCTGCTGTGGGGCTGCGGCGCTGCTGCCGGGCGGCTCGGCCAGGCTGGGGCAGCCCCTGAGGGGCTGGGGCGCTGGCAAGCCCCGGGCAATGGGCTGTCAGAGGCCACAAGCAGCCGCCTTGTTCCTGCCAGAGTTGACTTGCAAGACGCATCCTTGGCACTCTGCAACTAACAGCATCAGTGTTGTTGGAAACCCAAATGCAGAGAAATCTCAGACCTTTGGTCTTGTCAGCAAAGCTTAGAATTAAACACAGGATTTGATCTGAGACCTAGGAAAGGGCTCCCAAACTTAGGTGCTAGAAGCGAGAATGCGGATTTCTAGTCTATAGCAGCAACACGGGGAGAAAAGTTGAAGTGGAGGAAAGTTTAGAGTTTTCGAGTTCAAGATCTAGGAAGAAATCAAAGTAGTTACAATGCTAAACAAGAAGATTAGGATGCAGTGCTGTAGGTTTGTGTGTCATAGCATGATTGGCTAAGGAAGCTTACACTGTTAGCATGATGTGGGGACCCAGGAAATTCCTCTGGCTGCCCTGCAGGACTCGAGAGCCTGTCAGAGGGCTCAGAGACCTTGGCACAGAGCCCAAGACCCCCGTGCCTTTGATTTAGCACTTGGAAAAAACAATCACCAACCTTGTATGAAGAATGACCAGCCACAAAAAATGAAGTAGAATGATAGTGAATTTATCCCAGAGTGGAACAATAGATTTTGAGGGTTTTTAGAATGGGGCTTCAGGGGGCAAGATGGAGGAATCTGGGCATGTCCAGCCTTTCTCCTTCTTCTTCTTGGCCTCCATCTTCTGGTTGATGTTGGTACTTTGAGATTGGTCTAGAGTAGAAGCTCACTGTCTAACATAGATGATAGGGATTGGAAAGTAATTGTAAATATTGTACAGGTAGTTTTTAGTATAAAAAGATAACACCACCCCAGGGGAGGCAGAGTTCCTTAGACTGTCTTGCTGAGCAGACCTCGGCAGGACAGGAGAAAGAATTTTATAGATAAGATACAATAAACAACCTTGAGACTGAGAAATTAAGAGCTCTGACTCCTTCTTCAACCACCGGGCTGGGACAAGAGACTTTTTAACTTATCTCAGGGTCACTCTGACCAGCTAGAGACCCCGAGAGCATGAGTCCGTAAGATGAAATCTTGAAGACTGGGTCCAACACATAAATACCCTTGTTGGCCATGTCTTCTTGGCCAAGAAATCCTTCAAAGCTCTTGTAACTACAAGTCTTGCGGCCCTGTGAGCCATGCGGTGGAGATGTGAGCCCAACTCAACCTTCCTGCCTATGTAGAAGAGAAAAAAAAGCAATGGCATCATCTAAAAAACTCAGAGGTCCACTCTCTAGCTTGTTCCAAACCCCTTCCAATCCCCCAAAGTGTGATTTAGCTACAAATAGATGACAAGGACTCTTAGGGCTGCCTCTTTGACTCCAGAGCGGCTGCTTTAGAATCTTTCACATATCCCTGTGTAGTTAGGTGCCAGAAATGGATCATTTGAAGAAACTTTCCCAGCTGACTTGCATGGAGGCTTGTTTGAAGGGTGTTTGAATGGAAAGCCTCCCAGCAGAGGTCTGGGCTTTGGCCTAGCTGTGTCCCCTGCTGATTGTGAAGTGTGTCATCAGCTGAAGTGCTATCTGGGCTAAAAATATCATCCAGTCAATTGGACTTGCTCTTTTTGGCCTATAAAAGCTGGACCCGCTTTTGGGGCAAATTTGGAGACCTCATCTATGGGTGGATGGAACACCTAGGATTTTCCCAGTTGTTGGGAATGGTTCTCCAGGTCCCTGGAGTAAAACGGGGCTGCCCAGCAACTGCGCATCTGCAAGATGACAAACAATTGTCTTGGTTTGAAGAGAGAGGTGTCTGCTAAGGAAGGCAGAAGTCTTCTCTGAAATGTTAAATGTAAATCCCCTGCCTTCAAATGATTCTCATTTAGAAATTCAAATGCTCTCAGGGAAAGATATGGGGATAGGCCTGAGCCCGCAGAGCAGGGCGGCCTTTGCTTATGGTCTGAGCCCTTCCTAAAGATCCTGTCAGGCTGTCTTAGACACCTGGGGCCAGGGATTCCTTCCAAGCTGGGCCACTTTGGCTGGCCCGGGGCCAGCCCCAGGGCAGGAGGCAGTGTGTGCAAGGCCCCTGGCTGGCACGCTGCAGCACGGTCACCGTGCCATGGAACGGAACCCGGTCACCAAGGTCCCTTTGTGACACGTGGGAAATAGAAGCTTGCCCGGGTGCTGGGAACAGGCAACGGGGCACAACGGGACAGAGCAGTGCTGTGAGGAGCCCCCACACAGCGCACTCATTCCCGTCTGACCAGAAGCTTTTCTGCAGCCTTGTTCCTGCAGCTGAGCTCGAGGCCAGAGCACAGGACTCGGTGACCCGTGGCCTTCCGAGGCTTCTATTCTGCAGCTGCCCTCAAGGGCAGAGCGTGGGACTTGGTGCCCCAGAGCTTTCCCAAGGTGTCTCTCCTGCAAGTAGCTCCTGTCACAGACATGGAGCAGAGACCCCCGAGAGTGGCCAAGATGGCCTGGATGGAGGAGGAGGAGGAAGAAGAAGGACCTGGAGCAGCCCCAGCACAGGAGACTGAAGAGGTGGTGCCCTTCCATCCACCGCAGGAGGGTGAGTGGCAGAGCTGGGTTGCAGGGCTGGAGCCTGCAGCCAACTTGGCCCCATGCCATGCCATGCCATGCCATGCCATGCCATGCCATGCCATGCCATGCCATGCCATGCCATGCCATGCCATGCCATGCCATGCCATCCCCTGGGGAAATGGCCATGGACAGGTGGGAAGAGGGGCCGGGCAGACACCCCACAGCTCCCTTGCTCCATCCCCCTGGGGCATCCCAGGGCTCTCCCTGCCTGGGGAGCGCAGGGCTGGGCTGTGTTCTCCGGCCTCTCCCGCAGCCCCTCAGCTCTGGCTGCGCTCCCTCTTTGCCAGATGAAGCTGTGGAGCGCACACAAGAGCAGGAATCCAGCCGTGGCCGCTTCCACAGAACAGCGCAGGTACCTGCAGCCACCTCCACCTGGGCTGGGCCTGCTGTCCCTGCTCAGCCCAGCACCGTGTGTGCAGCACGCCATGCAACATCCCCGGCTTCTTGCCCTTCTCCTACAGCTCGTTTGCAACTTCATCCGGAGCATTCGGCAGGAGACCCGCACCATGGGCACTGGGCTCAGAGCTCACTGCGAGCTCCTCAAGCATGAGACCAGCGCCGCCCTGCTGGATTTGCTCCTGGAGAAGGGTGTTGCCAGGCCAGAACAAGTAAGCAGCCTGGGGCCAGGCTTCAATTCCCCCATGCGTCACGTGGCTTCCCCAGCCACGCCTGCTGGTCCCTCAGAGCCTTTGAGGCCATGGCAGTGCACTTCTCTGGGGAGCCTGGGGACATTGCTCTCTCTGGCAGCTTTCCAAGTCTCCCCGTGCCTCCTGCAGGTGCCTGCCTTGGTGAGGTACATTCACCGATGGCTCCTGGCCAACGATTCTGCCGAGCACAGGCTGGACAAGGCCCTGCTGAAACTCACCAAAGCACACCCGGCTGACGCAGTCGTGACGCTCCTGCGTGTGGCCCCGTCCTGTGACAGGTATGGGGCCCACCTGCCCAGAGGGCTCAGGCCTCCCAAGCCCATCACCCTGTACTGCCTGGCCCAGCTGTCTGAGCAACAGAGAGTTCCAGAACCCTCTGGCTGCTGCCTTTCCCAGCCCTGGCATGTCAGCCCCTGAGCCTGCTGCCATGCTGCCTTGCTGCCCCTCAGGGCCTGTCCTCACAGAGCTGGGCTGCTTGGCTGCTGCCAGCAAGGGCCACTGGGCAGAGGCAGAGCCGGCGGTCAGCCCGGGCCCCTAGGGATGCCCAGGCCACGATGCTGTGTCTGAGACCCCCCATGAGACAGAGCTCTAACCCTGCAGAGCTGCCATCTCCATGTGGAAGACCATCATGTGCTCGTCCAGGACTGCCGAGCCAGTGCAGCTGATCCTCCTGGATGTGCTAGGGAGCTGGCCAGAGTACAGCACGTGCACCTCAGATGGGGACAAAACGGCTGTCTTTGCCCTGGCTGTGAGTTTCCGCAACTGGCCTTTGCTGGCCCCAAGGCCACCTCTCCAGCAGCTCTCCATCCTCCTTCCCCCACTGCATCTGCCTGCCTCAGGCGCTGGCCAGAAACCTGGCCCAGGGGCAGCTTCAGGCCCACCAGGCCCCGCGCTCCCCCTGCCTCTCTCCGGGCCTCTCCCTGCCACGCTCGGGCCCTGCCACATGGACACCTCGGCACTGAGCGCTGTCTCGGGGGCCTTTGTCCTTTGCAGGCAACCGTGGTGATGTGGAAGATCCTCCAGGAGTCCTCTGTCCCACGTGTAGTGAGGCCATATTTCCCCCGCCTTTTTGTTCATCTGCTCTTCCAAGTGTTCTCCAGCACAGAAGAGATGCCACAGGAGGTCCAAACCTTCTGGAAGGATTGCCTGGAAGAGCACGGTCTTGCCACCAGCCCCAACAGGTGCTCCATCCCACTCCTCCTGTCCTTGACACGTGGCCTGCAAAGGAGCCGGTGCTGCCAGTGTGACCCGGGCTTTGCTGTGCACACAGGTTTGCAGTGCAGACTCTGAAGTCCCTGCTCTGCCAAAAGCACTACAAGGATGTGGTGGTGTCAGTGGAACGCAAGCATGGCTGGGACACGCTGCTCTGTGCTGACACCCGCCACTATGCTGTGGGTCTGCTGGCCAGGTGAGACTCTCTTTCTCCCCATTGATCCTGCCATTTGTGCTCTGTGCCCGAGCTGTCCCACACATTCCCCAAGGCCCTGGGACACACTGAGGGACGGCTAACGACACACTGAGGGACGGCCAAGCAGACTGGAAAAGGCTGGGAAGGGAGAGAGCACAGGAGGAGACACCTCCTAAAGGGCCCAGGTCCCCTTGCAGGGTGGTGGTAAAAGACCACCAGGCTCTGTAAGCCTGTCCTTGGAGAGATTTGCTCAGCTTCCTGCTCCCTTTTTTGCCCTCCTAGAGAGATGCGCCATGCTTGTCATCGCTTGTGTTCCAGTATTGCACTCCACCTCCTCTGGCTGCTCAGCACACAGGAGCCACACTGGGATCTGCCTGCCCTGGCATTCCTTGTGGAGGTGAGCCGGGTGTCCAGCGCTGCCTGGCTGAGCAGCCTCCCAGCTCTCTGCCCTCTCGTGGCAGCAGCCGCCTGGGACGGTGCCCGCACCCTGTGCTGCTGCTGCTGCTGCTGCGTCCTGGGCCCAGCCCTGTGCGGCTGCGGGCTCCTGCCGGCCGGCTCCCCCGTCACTGGCCTGTGCCTTTCAGGTCCTCGTGTGCCTGGATTCTAATGAATGTGGCGACAGTGTTGTGAAGGTCTCTTCAAGGTACCTGCAGAGCGAGTGCAGGGAGAGGCGTCGCCTGGCGCTCAGGGCCCTTCTCGAGCTCATTGATGATCCCTCAATGGTGAGAAGGGGGCAGTGGCTGAAGCTGCGCTGGGAACTCAGTCACTTGGCCTGACCTGGGCTTTGGGCACTGGGGCAGCTGCTCCCAGCTCTCCTGCCTCCTGCTTCAGCTGCCCCAGTGCTTCAGGACAGTCCTTTGGCCTCTGGGCCCTGTGGCAGTAGGGTGGGACTTCACAGACTTGTGTTCCGCACAGGCCGAAAGAATGTGGAGCTTGACCAAAAGCCTCATGCACCTACTGGGGGACAATGATGCAGAGATAGCTGGGATGACACTCATCACACTCAGCTTTATACTCCTGCACAAACACATTCTGCTGTCAACCCCCATTGCCATGCAGCTGGCTGAGGCACTCCTGCCACTCTTTGACCACGTAAGGCTCCGTGCCCCCAGCTACAGCCACTGGCTGCTGCCTGGAAACTGTGTGCCCTGTGCATTTCCAGCCCTGTGCCCAGGGCGCCCTGGAGGAGCCAATGCTCAAGTGTTTTTTCTTGTTTTTTTCATCTAGGATAATAGCCAGGTACAGCTGCTCTCCATAAAACTCTTCCGAGACATGATGGAGTATTTGGAAGAGAGAGAAAAACCTTTGGAAAGCCCTGTGCAACAGAGCCTGCTTCCACTCTTCTTCCACTGCAATGATGAGAATCAGCATGTGGCAGAGGTGAGGACTCCTGGGCTGCTGCTGTCCGCCTGGCAGGGGGCTCGGCTGCCTCCTGCCCTGCGCCTGCTGGACCGCAGCCTCCTCCAGGCCACGGCAGGGGGAGGCGGGTCCCGTGCCCTGGGCTGCGGGGCCATCTCTGCGTCTCTGCTGCTCTCCAGGCTTCTCGGGAAACGCTGCTTTATGCGGTCAAGTTCATGAAGAGGAGGGATCTCAAAAAGCTGCTGAAGGAGCAGAAACTGTGGAAGTTCAGCAAGTGCCTGGTAAGGACGGCCCGGAATCCCCAACTCAGCCAGGAGAAGGCCCCTGAGGGCGGTGCTCAGTGTGCGAGCCGGGCAGCTGTGCCCCTGCGCGCTGCTGCAGCCAGAGGCCGCGCGGGCTCTTCTCCAGGCTCCCGTGGGCCCGAGCCGGGTGCCCATGGAGCCCCGGCCCGGCGGGGCTGCGGGGCAGGGGCGGCACCGCGGCTCCCCGGGCAGCAGCCGGCCCCCTCCCCCTCCCTTCAGGAGCCCGGCGCCAGCGGCTGCTGGCCGCACCTCGGGGCTGTGCGGGCAGGGGAGCCCGGGGCGGGGCGCAGGCAGCGCCCGGCCCAGGGGCTGAGCCCGCGCCAACCCTTCCCTCCTGCCGCTCTCTGCAGCTGGCAGAGGACAGGAGCAGAGCGGCCGAGCACCTGCGCCGGGCCCTGCGCTACCTGGAGAGCCCACAGGAGCCCCTGCGAGAGGCGGCCATCAGGTTCATGGGTGAGTTACGAGCCCGGGCTCCCTCCCCAGCCCGCCGCAGCTCGGCCCCAGCCCCGCCTGTTGCCCCGACAGCGGCAGCCGGGCCCGGCGCCGTGGAGCCCCGCCTGGCCTGGGCATTGCTGCTGCCGCCCTCTGACAGCCGTGCCCTGGGGCGACAGCGCGCTGCATGGGCTGAGCTGAGCGCTGCCGGGCCAGCAGCCCGTGTGGCCACAGCGCCGGCAGCGCCGCTGGCAGGGAACTGTGCCGCTGGGGCCGTGACAGACTCTGTGTTCACAGGCATGGCCGGGCGGCACCTGAGGGGGCAGCAGCAAGAGCTGCAGCGGATCTGCACTGGTGAGTGAGGGGAGCGGGCTGACAGCGGGGGCTGCTGGGGGGAGCTGCAAGCCCTGCCCCGGCTGCGGAGGGCTCTGCTCCCGTGGGCAGAGCACACGGAGATTTCAGGGCCACGTGGGCCATTCGTGGCCAGCAGCTTCGGGCTGATCCCCTTGCTCCCTTTGCTCCCTCCTGGCCATGGCAATAGCCGGCTTGGGATGGCACTTGCAGGGGGCTCTTCCTCGGCTCCCTGCAGCTCCAGCTTCTGACCGTGCCTCTGTTCCTCTCTCTCGCAGCCCTGGAAGACAAAACGAATGACGTCAGCCTCGCCGTCGGAAGCCTGGCAATTCAAACGCTGTGCATCCTCAGGTCAGGAGAGCGGGCTCCCATCTCCAGGTTCCAGTGGCTCCAAAATCACCTGCGCAGGGCGTGGAAGACATGGCCCCGTCTGTCACAGCTCGGCTGCCTGCCCTGCCAGAGCTCTGTGGAGAGGTGATCCCAGAAGCTCTTTTTGTTGGGGCCACCTGAATCAGGTTTTATTTTGTTTTTCTTCAAGAATTTTCTTTTCATTGGTTTTTTTTTTTTTCTTTTACCATGTAAATATAGACTATGTTAACATACACAGACTCCCAGCATTTTTCTTTTGCTGCCCAGGGTCCGTAGGGCATAGGGGAGGAGGGGGAAATGGGTGCTTGCGCTCAGCCAGCTGCCCAGGCGTGCAGTGGGCCAGGTGAAATGGCCAGAAGCCCCTTGGCCTTTGGTGGTTCTGCTGAAGCCTTTGTGCTGCCCAGAGAGCGGCTGGGCAGGGGCCGGAGCTGCGGGGATCCCTGCCAGAGCGGTGCCTGGAGATGGTCACAAGCCCTGTGCCAGGCAGGAAGCGCCAGCCGTGTCCTCCTGCCCATGTGCTGCTGGCTGCCTTGCTGAGGGCTCCCAGGTGCCTCTGGATGGGGCTGCTCTGGAGCTGCTGTGGGGCTGCGGCGCTGCTGCCGGGCGGCTCGGCCAGGCTGGGGCAGCCCCTGAGGGGCTGGGGCGCTGGCAAGCCCCGGGCAATGGGCTGTCAGAGGCCACAAGCAGCCGCCTTGTTCCTGCCAGAGTTGACTTGCAAGACGCATCCTTGGCACTCTGCAACTAACAGCATCAGTGTTGTTGGAAACCCAAATGCAGAGAAATCTCAGACCTTTGGTCTTGTCAGCAAAGCTTAGAATTAAACACAGGATTTGATCTGAGACCTAGGAAAGGGCTCCCAAACTTAGGTGCTAGAAGCGAGAATGCGGATTTCTAGTCTATAGCAGCAACACGGGGAGAAAAGTTGAAGTGGAGGAAAGTTTAGAGTTTTCGAGTTCAAGATCTAGGAAGAAATCAAAGTAGTTACAATGCTAAACAAGAAGATTAGGATGCAGTGCTGTAGGTTTGTGTGTCATAGCATGATTGGCTAAGGAAGCTTACACTGTTAGCATGATGTGGGGACCCAGGAAATTCCTCTGGCTGCCCTGCAGGACTCGAGAGCCTGTCAGAGGGCTCAGAGACCTTGGCACAGAGCCCAAGACCCCCGTGCCTTTGATTTAGCACTTGGAAAAAACAATCACCAACCTTGTATGAAGAATGACCAGCCACAAAAAATGAAGTAGAATGATAGTGAATTTATCCCAGAGTGGAACAATAGATTTTGAGGGTTTTTAGAATGGGGCTTCAGGGGGCAAGATGGAGGAATCTGGGCATGTCCAGCCTTTCTCCTTCTTCTTCTTGGCCTCCATCTTCTGGTTGATGTTGGTACTTTGAGATTGGTCTAGAGTAGAAGCTCACTGTCTAACATAGATGATAGGGATTGGAAAGTAATTGTAAATATTGTACTGGTAGTTTTTAGTATAAAAAGATAACACCACCCCAGGGGAGGCAGAGTTCCTTAGACTGTCTTGCTGAGCAGACCTCGGCAGGACAGGAGAAAGAATTTTATAGATAAGATACAATAAACAACCTTGAGACTGAGAAATTAAGAGCTCTGACTCCTTCTTCAACCACCGGGCTGGGACAAGAGACTTTTTAACTTATCTCAGGGTCACTCTGACCAGCTAGAGACCCCGAGAGCATGAGTCCGTAAGATGAAATCTTGAAGACTGGGTCCAAAACATAAATACCCTTGTTGGCCATGTCTTCTTGGCCAAGAAATCCTTCAAAGCTCTTGTAACTACAAGTCTTGCGGCCCTGTGAGCCATGCGGTGGAGATGTGAGCCCAACTCAACCTTCCTGCCTATGTAGAAGAGAAAAAAAAGCAATGGCATCATCTAAAAAACTCAGAGGTCCACTCTCTAGCTTGTTCCAAACCCCTTCCAATCCCCCAAAGTGTGATTTAGCTACAAATAGATGACAAGGACTCTTAGGGCTGCCTCTTTGACTCCAGAGCGGCTGCTTTAGAATCTTTCACATATCCCTGTGTAGTTAGGTGCCAGAAATGGATCATTTGAAGAAACTTTCCCAGCTGACTTGCATGGAGGCTTGTTTGAAGGGTGTTTGAATGGAAAGCCTCCCAGCAGAGGTCTGGGCTTTGGCCTAGCTGTGTCCCCTGCTGATTGTGAAGTGTGTCATCAGCTGAAGTGCTATCTGGGCTAAAAATATCATCCAGTCAATTGGACTTGCTCTTTTTGGCCTATAAAAGCTGGACCCACTTTTGGGGCAAATTTGGAGACCTCATCTATGGGTGGATGGAACACCTAGGATTTTCCCAGTTGTTGGGAATGGTTCTCCAGGTCCCTGGAGTAAAACGGGGCTGCCCAGCAACTGCGCATCTGCAAGATGACAAACAATTGTCTTGGTTTGAAGAGAGAGGTGTCTGCTAAGGAAGGCAGAAGTCTTCTCTGAAATGTTAAATGTAAATCCCCTGCCTTCAAATGATTCTCATTTAGAAATTCAAATGCTCTCAGGGAAAGATATGGGGATAGGCCTGAGCCCGCAGAGCAGGGCGGCCTTTGCTTATGGTCTGAGCCCTTCCTAAAGATCCTGTCAGGCTGTCTTAGACACCTGGGGCCAGGGATTCCTTCCAAGCTGGGCCACTTTGGCTGGCCCGGGGCCAGCCCCAGGGCAGGAGGCAGTGTGTGCAAGGCCCCTGGCTGGCACGCTGCAGCACAGTCACCGTGCCATGGAACGGAACCCGGTCACCAAGGTCCCTTTGTGACACGTGGGAAATAGAAGCTTGCCCGGGTGCTGGGAACAGGCAACGGGGCACAACGGGACAGAGCAGTGCTGTGAGGAGCCCCCACACAGTGCACTCATTCCCGTCTGACCAGAAGCTTTTCTGCAGCCTTGTTCCTGCAGCTGAGCTCGAGGCCAGAGCACAGGACTCGGTGACCCGTGGCCTTCCGAGGCTTCTATTCTGCAGCTGCCCTCAAGGGCAGAGCGTGGGACTTGGTGCCCCAGAGCTTTCCCAAGGCGTCTCTCCTGCAAGTAGCTCCTGTCACAGACATGGAGCAGAGACCCCCGAGAGTGGCCAAGATGGCCTGGATGGAGGAGGAGGAGGAAGAAGAAGGACCTGGAGCAGCCCCAGCACAGGAGACTGAAGAGGTGGTGCCCTTCCATCCACCGCAGGAGGGTGAGTGGCAGAGCTGGGTTGCAGGGCTGGAGCCTGCAGCCAACTTGGCCCCATGCCATGCCATGCCATGCCATGCCATGCCATGCCATGCCATGCCATGCCATGCCATGCCATGCCATGCCATGCCATGCCATGCCATGCCATGCCATGCCATGCCATCCCCTGGGGAAATGCCCATGGACAGGTGGGAAGAGGGGCCAGGCAGACACCCCACAGCTCCCTTGCTCCATCCCCCTGGGGCATCCCAGGGCTCTCCCTGCCTGGGGAGCGCAGGGCTGGGCTGTGTTCTCCGGCCTCTCCCGCAGCCCCTCAGCTCTGGCTGCGCTCCCTCTTTGCCAGATGAAGCTGTGGAGCGCACACAAGAGCAGGAATCCAGCCGTGGCCGCTTCCACAGAACAGCGCAGGTACCTGCAGCCACCTCCACCTGGGCTGGGCCTGCTGTCCCTGCTCAGCCCAGCACCGTGTGTGCAGCACGCCATGCAACATCCCCGGCTTCTTGCCCTTCTCCTACAGCTCGTTTGCAACTTCATCCGGAGCATTCGGCAGGAGACCCGCACCATGGGCACTGGGCTCAGAGCTCACTGCGAGCTCCTCAAGCATGAGACCAGTGCCGCCCTGCTGGATTTGCTCCTGGAGAAGGGTGTTGCCAGGCCAGAACAAATAAGCAGCCTGGGGCCAGGCTTCAATTCCCCCATGAGTCACGTGGCTTCCCCAGCCACGCCTGCTGGTCCCTCAGAGCCTTTGAGGCCATGGCAGTGCACTTCTCTGGGGAGCCTGGGGACATTGCTCTCTCTGGCAGCTTTCCAAGTCTCCCCGTGCCTCCTGCAGGTGCCTGCCTTGGTGAGGTACATTCACCGATGGCTCCTGGCCAACGATTCTGCCGAGCACAGGCTGGACAAGGCCCTGCTGAAACTCACCAAAGCACACCCGGCTGACGCAGTCGTGACGCTCCTGCGTGTGGCCCCGTCCTGTGACAGGTATGGGGCCCACCTGCCCAGAGGGCTCAGGCCTCCCAAGCCCATCACCCTGTACTGCCTGGCCCAGCTGTCTGAGCAACAGAGAGTTCCAGAACCCTCTGGCTGCTGCCTTTCCCAGCCCTGGCATGTCAGCCCCTGAGCCTGCTGCCATGCTGCCTTGCTGCCCCTCAGGGCCTGTCCTCACAGAGCTGGGCTGCTTGGCTGCTGCCAGCAAGGGCCACTGGGCAGAGGCAGAGCCGGCGGTCAGCCCGGGCCCCTAGGGATGCCCAGGCCACGATGCTGTGTCTGAGACCCCCCATGAGACAGAGCTCTAACCCTGCAGAGCTGCCATCTCCATGTGGAAGACCATCATGTGCTCGTCCAGGACTGCCGAGCCAGTGCAGCTGATCCTCCTGGATGTGCTAGGGAGCTGGCCAGAGTACAGCACGTGCACCTCAGATGGGGACAAAACGGCTGTCTTTGCCCTGGCTGTGAGTTTCCGCAACTGGCCTTTGCTGGCCCCAAGGCCACCTCTCCAGCAGCTCTCCATCCTCCTTCCCCCACTGCATCTGCCTGCCTCAGGCGCTGGCCAGAAACCTGGCCCAGGGGCAGCTTCAGGCCCACCAGGCCCCGCGCTCCCCCTGCCTCTCTCCGGGCCTCTCCCTGCCACGCTCGGGCCCTGCCACATGGACACCTCGGCACTGAGCGCTGTCTCGGGGGCCTTTGTCCTTTGCAGGCAACCGTGGTGATGTGGAAGATCCTCCAGGAGTCCTCTGTCCCATGTGTAGTGAGGCCATATTTCCCCCGCCTTTTTGTTCATCTGCTCTTCCAAGTGTTCTCCAGCACAGAAGAGATGCCACAGGAGGTCCAAACCTTCTGGAAGGATTGCCTGGAAGAGCATGGTCTTGCCACCAGCCCCAACAGGTGCTCCATCCCACTCCTCCTGTCCTTGACACGTGGCCTGCAAAGGAGCCAGTGCTGCCAGTGTGACCCGGGCTTTGCTGTGCACACAGGTTTGCAGTGCAGACTCTGAAGTCCCTGCTCTGCCAAAAGCACTACAAGGATGTGGTGGTGTCAGTGGAACGCAAGCGTGGCTGGGACACGCTGCTCTGTGCTGACACCCGCCACTATGCTGTGGGTCTGCTGGCCAGGTGAGACTCTCTTTCTCCCCATTGATCCTGCCATTTGTGCTCTGTGCCCGAGCTGTCCCACACATTCCCCAAGGCCCTGGGACACACTGAGGGACGGCTAACGACACACTGAGGGACGGCCAAGCAGACTGGAAAAGGCTGGGAAGGGAGAGAGCACAGGAGGAGACACCTCCTAAAGGGCCCAGGTCCCCTTGCAGGGTGGTGGTAAAAGACCACCAGGCTCTGTAAGCCTGTCCTTGGAGAGATTTGCTCAGCTTCCTGCTCCCTTTTTTGCCCTCCTAGAGAGATGCGCCATGCTTGTCATCGCTTGTGTTCCAGTATTGCACTCCACCTCCTCTGGCTGCTCAGCACACAGGAGCCACACTGGGATCTGCCTGCCCTGGCATTCCTTGTGGAGGTGAGCCGGGTGTCCAGCGCTGCCTGGCTGAGCAGCCTCCCAGCTCTCTGCCCTCTCGTGGCAGCAGCCGCCTGGGACGGTGCCCGCACCCTGTGCTGCTGCTGCTGCTGCTGCGTCCTGGGCCCAGCCCTGTGCGGCTGCGGGCTCCTGCCGGCCGGCTCCCCCGTCACTGGCCTGTGCCTTTCAGGTCCTCGTGTGCCTGGATTCTAATGAATGTGGCGACAGTGTTGTGAAGGTCTCTTCAAGGTACCTGCAGAGCGAGTGCAGGGAGAGGCGTCGCCTGGCGCTCAGGGCCCTTCTCGAGCTCATTGATGATCCCTCAATGGTGAGAAGGGGGCAGTGGCTGAAGCTGCGCTGGGAACTCAGTCACTTGGCCTGACCTGGGCTTTGGGCACTGGGGCAGCTGCTCCCAGCTCTCCTGCCTCCTGCTTCAGCTGCCCCAGTGCTTCAGGACAGTCCTTTGGCCTCTGGGCCCTGTGGCAGTAGGGTGGGACTTCACAGACTTGTGTTCCGCACAGGCCGAAAGAATGTGGAGCTTGACCAAAAGCCTCATGCACCTACTGGGGGACAATGATGCAGAGATAGCTGGGATGACACTCATCACACTCAGCTTTATACTCCTGCACAAACACATTCTGCTGTCAACCCCCATTGCCATGCAGCTGGCTGAGGCACTCCTGCCACTCTTTGACCACGTAAGGCTCCGTGCCCCCAGCTACAGCCACTGGCTGCTGCCTGGAAACTGTGTGCCCTGTGCATTTCCAGCCCTGTGCCCAGGGCGCCCTGGAGGAGCCAATGCTCAAGTGTTTTTTCTTGTTTTTTTCATCTAGGATAATAGCCAGGTACAGCTGCTCTCCATAAAACTCTTCCGAGACATGATGGAGTATTTGGAAGAGAGAGAAAAACCTTTGGAAAGCCCTGTGCAACAGAGCCTGCTTCCACTCTTCTTCCACTGCAATGATGAGAATCAGCATGTGGCAGAGGTGAGGACTCCTGGGCTGCTGCTGTCCGCCTGGCAGGGGGCTCGGCTGCCTCCTGCCCTGCGCCTGCTGGACCGCAGCCTCCTCCAGGCCATGGCAGGGGGAGGCGGGACCCGTGCCCTGGGCTGCGGGGCCATCTCTGCGTCTCTGCTGCTCTCCAGGCTTCTCGGGAAACGCTGCTTTATGCGGTCAAGTTCATGAAGAGGAGGGATCTCAAAAAGCTGCTGAAGGAGCAGAAACTGTGGAAGTTCAGCAAGTGCCTGGTAAGGACGGCCCGGAATCCCCAACTCAGCCAGGAGAAGGCCCCTGAGGGCGGTGCTCAGTGTGCGAGCCGGGCAGCTGTGCCCCTGCGCGCTGCTGCAGCCAGAGGCCGCGCGGGCTCTTCTCCAGGCTCCCGTGGGCCCGAGCCGGGTGCCCATGGAGCCCCGGCCCGGCGGGGCTGCGGGGCAGGGGCGGCACCGCGGCTCCCCGGGCAGCAGCCGGCCCCTTCCCCCTCCCTTCAGGAGCCCGGCGCCAGCGGCTGCTGGCCGCGCCTCGGGGCTGTGCGGGCAGGGGAGCCCGGGGCGGGGCGCAGGCAGCGCCCGGCCCAGGGGCTGAGCCCGCGCCAACCCTTCCCTCCTGCCGCTCTCTGCAGCTGGCAGAGGACAGGAGCAGAGCGGCCGAGCACCTGCGCCGGGCCCTGCGCTACCTGGAGAGCCCACAGGAGCCCCTGCGAGAGGCGGCCATCAGGTTCATGGGTGAGTTACAAGCCCGGGCTCCCTCCCCAGCCCGCCGCAGCTCGGCCCCAGCCCCGCCTGTTGCCGCGACAGCGGCAGCCGGGCCCGGCGCCGTGGAGCCCCGCCTGGCCTGGGCATTGCTGCTGCCGCCCTCTGACAGCCGTGCCCTGGGGCGACAGCGCGCTGCATGGGCTGAGCTGAGCGCTGCCGGGCCAGCAGCCCGTGTGGCCACAGCGCCGGCAGCGCTGCTGGCAGGGAGCTGTGCCGCTGGGGCCGTGACAGACTCTGTGTTCACAGGCATGGCCGGGCGGCACCTGAGGGGGCAGCAGCAAGAGCTGCAGCGGATCTGCACTGGTGAGTGAGGGCAGCGGGCTGACAGCGGGGGCTGCTGGGGGGAGCTGCAAGCCCTGCCCCGGCTGCGGAGGGCTCTGCTCCCGTGGGCAGAGCACACGGAGATTTCAGGGCCACGTGGGCCATTCGTGGCCAGCAGCTTCGGGCTGATCCCCTTGCTCCCTTTGCTCCCTCCTGGCCATGGCAATAGCCGGCTTGGGATGGCACTTGCAGGGGGCTCTTCCTCGGCTCCCTGCAGCTCCAGCTTCTGACCGTGCCTCTGTTCCTCTCTCTCGCAGCCCTGGAAGACAAAACGAATGACGTCAGCCTCGCCGTCGGAAGCCTGGCAATTCAAACGCTGTGCCTCCTCAGGTCAGGAGAGCGGGCTCCCATCTCCAGGTTCCAGTGGCTCCAAAATCACCTGCGCAGGGCGTGGAAGACATGGCCCCATCTGTCACAGCTCAGCTGCCTGCCCTGCCAGAGCTCTGTGGAGAGGTGATCCCAGAAGCTCTTTTTGTTGGGGCCACCTGAATCAGGTTTTATTTTGTTTTTCTTCAAGAATTTTCTTTTCATTGGTTTTTTTTTTTTTTCTTTTACCATGTAAATATAGACTATGTTAACATACACAGACTCCCAGCATTTTTCTTTTGCTGCCCAGGGTCCGTAGGGCATAGGGGAGGAGGGGGAAATGGGTGCTTGCGCTCAGCCAGCTGCCCAGGCGTGCAGTGGGCCAGGTGAAATGGCCAGAAGCCCCTTGGCCTTTGGTGGTTCTGCTGAAGCCTTTGTGCTGCCCAGAGAGCGGCTGGGCAGGGGCCGGAGCTGCGGGGATCCCTGCCAGAGCGGTGCCTGGAGATGGTCACAAGCCCTGTGCCAGGCAGGAAGCGCCAGCCGTGTCCTCCTGCCTGTGTGCTGCTGGCTGCCTTGCTGAGGGCTCCCAGGTGCCTCTGGATGGGGCTGCTCTGGAGCTGCTGTGGGGCTGCGGCGCTGCTGCCGGGCGGCTCGGCCAGGCTGGGGCAGCCCCTGAGGGGCTGGGGCGCTGGCAAGCCCCGGGCAATGGGCTGTCAGAGGCCACAAGCAGCCGCCTTGTTCCTGCCAGAGTTGACTTGCAAGACGCATCCTTGGCACTCTGCAACTAACAGCATCAGTGTTGTTGGAAACCCAAATGCAGAGAAATCTCAGACCTTTGGTCTTGTCAGCAAAGCTTAGAATTAAACACAGGATTTGATCTGAGACCTAGGAAAGGGCTCCCAAACTTAGGTGCTAGAAGCGAGAATGCGGATTTCTAGTCTATAGCAGCAACACGGGGAGAAAAGTTGAAGTGGAGGAAAGTTTAGAGTTTTCGAGTTCAAGATCTAGGAAGAAATCAAAGTAGTTACAATGCTAAACAAGAAGATTAGGATGCAGTGCTGTAGGTTTGTGTGTCATAGCATGATTGGCTAAGGAAGCTTACACTGTTAGCATGATGTGGGGACCCAGGAAATTCCTCTGGCTGCCCTGCAGGACTCGAGAGCCTGTCAGAGGGCTCAGAGACCTTGGCACAGAGCCCAAGACCCCCGTGCCTTTGATTTAGCACTTGGAAAAAACAATCACCAACCTTGTATGAAGAATGACCAGCCACAAAAAATGAAGTAGAATGATAGTGAATTTATCCCAGAGTGGAACAATAGATTTTGAGGGTTTTTAGAATGGGGCTTCAGGGGGCAAGATGGAGGAATCTGGGCATGTCCAGCCTTTCTCCTTCTTCTTCTTGGCCTCCATCTTCTGGTTGATGTTGGTACTTTGAGATTGGTCTAGAGTAGAAGCTCACTGTCTAACATAGATGATAGGGATTGGAAAGTAATTGTAAATATTGTACAGGTAGTTTTTAGTATAAAAAGATAACACTACCCCAGGGGAGGCAGAGTTCCTTAGACTGTCTTGCTGAGCAGACCTCGGCAGGACAGGAGAAAGAATTTTATAGATAAGATACAATAAACAACCTTGAGACTGAGAAATTAAGAGCTCTGACTCCTTCTTCAACCACCGGGCTGGGACAAGAGACTTTTTAACTTATCTCAGGGTCACTCTGACCAGCTAGAGACCCCGAGAGCATGAGTCCGTAAGATGAAATCTTGAAGACTGGGTCCAAAACATAAATACCCTTGTTGGCCATGTCTTCTTGGCCAAGAAATCCTTCAAAGCTCTTGTAACTACAAGTCTTGCGGCCCTGTGAGCCATGCGGTGGAGATGTGAGCCCAACTCAACCTTCCTGCCTATGTAGAAGAGAAAAAAAAGCAATGGCATCATCTAAAAAACTCAGAGGTCCACTCTCTAGCTTGTTCCAAACCCCTTCCAATCCCCCAAAGTGTGATTTAGCTACAAATAGATGGCAAGGACTCTTAGGGCTGCCTCTTTGACTCCAGAGCGGCTGCTTTAGAATCTTTCACATATCCCTGTGTAGTTAGGTGCCAGAAATGGATCATTTGAAGAAACTTTCCCAGCTGACTTGCATGGAGGCTTGTTTGAAGGGTGTTTGAATGGAAAGCCTCCCAGCAGAGGTCTGGGCTTTGGCCTAGCTGTGTCCCCTGCTGATTGTGAAGTGTGTCATCAGCTGAAGTGCTATCTGGGCTAAAAATATCATCCAGTCAATTGGACTTGCTCTTTTTGGCCTATAAAAGCTGGACCCGCTTTTGGGGCAAATTTGGAGACCTCATCTATGGGTGGATGGAACACCTAGGATTTTCCCAGTTGTTGGGAATGGTTCTCCAGGTCCCTGGAGTAAAACGGGGCTGCCCAGCAACTGCGCATCTGCAAGATGACAAACAATTGTCTTGGTTTGAAGAGAGAGGTGTCTGCTAAGGAAGGCAGAAGTCTTCTCTGAAATGTTAAATGTAAATCCCCTGCCTTCAAATGATTCTCATTTAGAAATTCAAATGCTCTCAGGGAAAGATATGGGGATAGGCCTGAGCCCGCAGAGCAGGGCGGCCTTTGCTTATGGTCTGAGCCCTTCCTAAAGATCCTGTCAGGCTGTCTTAGACACCTGGGGCCAGGGATTCCTTCCAAGCTGGGCCACTTTGGCTGGCCCGGGGCCAGCCCCAGGGCAGGAGGCAGTGTGTGCAAGGCCCCTGGGTGGCACGCTGCAGCACGGTCACCGTGCCATGGAACGGAACCCAGTCACCAAGGTCCCTTTGTGACACGTGGGAAATAGAAGCTTGCCCGGGTGCTGGGAACAGGCAACGGGGCACAACGGGACAGAGCAGTGCTGTGAGGAGCCCCCACACAGCGCACTCATTCCCGTCTGACCAGAAGCTTTTCTGCAGCCTTGTTCCTGCAGCTGAGCTCGAGGCCAGAGCACAGGACTCGGTGACCCGTGGCCTTCCGAGGCTTCTATTCTGCAGCTGCCCTCAAGGGCAGAGCGTGGGACTTGGTGCCCAGAGCTTTCCCAAGGTGTCTCTCCTGCAAGTAGCTCCTGTCACAGACATGGAGCAGAGACCCCCGAGAGTGGCCAAGATGGCCTGGATGGAGGAGGAGGAGGAAGAAGAAGGACCTGGAGCAGCCCCAGCACAGGAGACTGAAGAGGTGATGCCCTTCCATCCACCGCAGGAGGGTGAGTGGCAGAGCTGGGTTGCAGGGCTGGAGCCTGCAGCCAACTTGGCCCCATGCCATGCCATGCCATGCCATGCCATGCCATGCCATGCCATGCCATGCCATGCCATGCCATGCCATGCCATCCCCTGGGGAAATGGCCATGGACAGGTGGGAAGAGGGGCCGGGCAGACACCCCACAGCTCCCTTGCTCCATCCCCCTGGGGCATCCCAGGGCTCTCCCTGCCTGGGGAGCGCAGGGCTGGGCTGTGTTCTCCGGCCTCTCCCGCAGCCCCTCAGCTCTGGCTGCGCTCCCTCTTTGCCAGATGAAGCTGTGGAGCGCACACAAGAGCAGGAATCCAGCCGTGGCCGCTTCCACAGAACAGCGCAGGTACCTGCAGCCACCTCCACCTGGGCTGGGCCTGCTGTCCCTGCTCAGCCCAGCACCGTGTGTGCAGCACGCCATGCAACATCCCCGGCTTCTTGCCCTTCTCCTACAGCTCGTTTGCAACTTCATCCGGAGCATTCGGCAGGAGACCCGCACCATGGGCACTGGGCTCAGAGCTCACTGCGAGCTCCTCAAGCATGAGACCAGTGCCGCCCTGCTGGATTTGCTCCTGGAGAAGGGTGTTGCCAGGCCAGAACAAGTAAGCAGCCTGGGGCCAGGCTTCAATTCCCCCATGCGTCACGTGGCTTCCCCAGCCACGCCTGCTGGTCCCTCAGAGCCTTTGAGGCCATGGCAGTGCACTTCTCTGGGGAGCCTGGGGACATTGCTCTCTCTGGCAGCTTTCCAAGTCTCCCCGTGCCTCCTGCAGGTGCCTGCCTTGGTGAGGTACATTCACCGATGGCTCCTGGCCAACGATTCTGCCGAGCACAGGCTGGACAAGGCCCTGCTGAAACTCACCAAAGCACACCCAGCTGACGCAGTCGTGACGCTCCTGCGTGTGGCCCCGTCCTGTGACAGGTATGGGGCCCACCTGCCCAGAGGGCTCAGGCCTCCCAAGCCCATCACCCTGTACTGCCTGGCCCAGCTGTCTGAGCAACAGAGAGTTCCAGAACCCTCTGGCTGCTGCCTTTCCCAGCCCTGGCATGTCAGCCCCTGAGCCTGCTGCCATGCTGCCTTGCTGCCCCTCAGGGCCTGTCCTCACAGAGCTGGGCTGCTTGGCTGCTGCCAGCAAGGGCCACTGGGCAGAGGCAGAGCCGGCGGTCAGCCCGGGCCCCTAGGGATGCCCAGGCCACGATGCTGTGTCTGAGACCCCCCATGAGACAGAGCTCTAACCCTGCAGAGCTGCCATCTCCATGTGGAAGACCATCATGTGCTCGTCCAGGACTGCCGAGCCAGTGCAGCTGATCCTCCTGGATGTGCTAGGGAGCTGGCCAGAGTACAGCACGTGCACCTCAGATGGGGACAAAACGGCTGTCTTTGCCCTGGCTGTGAGTTTCCGCAACTGGCCTTTGCTGGCCCCAAGGCCACCTCTCCAGCAGCTCTCCATCCTCCTTCCCCCACTGCATCTGCCTGCCTCAGGCGCTGGCCAGAAACCTGGCCCAGGGGCAGCTTCAGGCCCACCAGGCCCCGCGCTCCCCCTGCCTCTCTCCGGGCCTCTCCCTGCCACGCTCGGGCCCTGCCACATGGACACCTCGGCACTGAGCGCTGTCTCGGGGGCCTTTGTCCTTTGCAGGCAACCGTGGTGATGTGGAAGATCCTCCAGGAGTCCTCTGTCCCATGTGTAGTGAGGCCATATTTCCCCCGCCTTTTTGTTCATCTGCTCTTCCAAGTGTTCTCCAGCACAGAAGAGATGCCACAGGAGGTCCAAACCTTCTGGAAGGATTGCCTGGAAGAGCATGGTCTTGCCACCAGCCCCAACAGGTGCTCCATCCCACTCCTCCTGTCCTTGACACGTGGCCTGCAAAGGAGCCAGTGCTGCCAGTGTGACCCGGGCTTTGCTGTGCACACAGGTTTGCAGTGCAGACTCTGAAGTCCCTGCTCTGCCAAAAGCACTACAAGGATGTGGTGGTGTCAGTGGAACGCAAGCGTGGCTGGGACACGCTGCTCTGTGCTGACACCCGCCACTATGCTGTGGGTCTGCTGGCCAGGTGAGACTCTCTTTCTCCCCATTGATCCTGCCATTTGTGCTCTGGGCCCGAGCTGTCCCACACATTCCCCAAGGCCCTGGGACACACTGAGGGACGGCTAACGACACACTGAGGGACGGCCAAGCAGACTGGAAAAGGCTGGGAAGGGAGAGAGCACAGGAGGAGACACCTCCTAAAGGGCCCAGGTCCCCTTGCAGGGTGGTGGTAAAAGACCACCAGGCTCTGTAAGCCTGTCCTTGGAGAGATTTGCTCAGCTTCCTGCTCCCTTTTTTGCCCTCCTAGAGAGATGCGCCATGCTTGTCATCGCTTGTGTTCCAGTATTGCACTCCACCTCCTCTGGCTGCTCAGCACACAGGAGCCACACTGGGATCTGCCTGCCCTGGCATTCCTTGTGGAGGTGAGCCGGGTGTCCAGCGCTGCCTGGCTGAGCAGCCTCCCAGCTCTCTGCCCTCTCGTGGCAGCAGCCGCCTGGGACGGTGCCCGCACCCTGTGCTGCTGCTGCTGCTGCTGCGTCCTGGGCCCAGCCCTGTGCGGCTGCGGGCTCCTGCCGGCCGGCTCCCCCGTCACTGGCCTGTGCCTTTCAGGTCCTCGTGTGCCTGGATTCTAATGAATGTGGCGACAGTGTTGTGAAGGTCTCTTCAAGGTACCTGCAGAGCGAGTGCAGGGAGAGGCGTCGCCTGGCGCTCAGGGCCCTTCTCGAGCTCATTGATGATCCCTCAATGGTGAGAAGGGGGCAGTGGCTGAAGCTGCGCTGGGAACTCAGTCACTTGGCCTGACCTGGGCTTTGGGCACTGGGGCAGCTGCTCCCAGCTCTCCTGCCTCCTGCTTCAGCTGCCCCAGTGCTTCAGGACAGTCCTTTGGCCTCTGGGCCCTGTGGCAGTAGGGTGGGACTTCACAGACTTGTGTTCCGCACAGGCCGAAAGAATGTGGAGCTTGACCAAAAGCCTCATGCACCTACTGGGGGACAATGATGCAGAGATAGCTGGGATGACACTCATCACACTCAGCTTTATACTCCTGCACAAACACATTCTGCTGTCAACCCCCATTGCCATGCAGCTGGCTGAGGCACTCCTGCCACTCTTTGACCACGTAAGGCTCCGTGCCCCCAGCTACAGCCACTGGCTGCTGCCTGGAAACTGTGTGCCCTGTGCATTTCCAGCCCTGTGCCCAGGGCGCCCTGGAGGAGCCAATGCTCAAGTGTTTTTTCTTGTTTTTTTCATCTAGGATAATAGCCAGGTACAGCTGCTCTCCATAAAACTCTTCCGAGACATGATGGAGTATTTGGAAGAGAGAGAAAAACCTTTGGAAAGCCCTGTGCAACAGAGCCTGCTTCCACTCTTCTTCCACTGCAATGATGAGAATCAGCATGTGGCAGAGGTGAGGACTCCTGGGCTGCTGCTGTCCGCCTGGCAGGGGGCTCGGCTGCCTCCTGCCCTGCGCCTGCTGGACCGCAGCCTCCTCCAGGCCATGGCAGGGGGAGGCGGGACCCGTGCCCTGGGCTGCGGGGCCATCTCTGCGTCTCTGCTGCTCTCCAGGCTTCTCGGGAAACGCTGCTTTATGCGGTCAAGTTCATGAAGAGGAGGGATCTCAAAAAGCTGCTGAAGGAGCAGAAACTGTGGAAGTTCAGCAAGTGCCTGGTAAGGACGGCCCGGAATCCCCAACTCAGCCAGGAGAAGGCCCCTGAGGGCGGTGCTCAGTGTGCGAGCCGGGCAGCTGTGCCCCTGCGCGCTGCTGCAGCCAGAGGCCGCGCGGGCTCTTCTCCAGGCTCCCGTGGGCCCGAGCCGGGTGCCCATGGAGCCCCGGCCCGGCGGGGCTGCGGGGCAGGGGCGGCACCGCGGCTCCCCGGGCAGCAGCCGGCCCCTTCCCCCTCCCTTCAGGAGCCCGGCGCCAGCGGCTGCTGGCCGCGCCTCGGGGCTGTGCGGGCAGGGGAGCCCGGGGCGGGGCGCAGGCAGCGCCCGGCCCAGGGGCTGAGCCCGCGCCAACCCTTCCCTCCTGCCGCTCTCTGCAGCTGGCAGAGGACAGGAGCAGAGCGGCCGAGCACCTGCGCCGGGCCCTGCGCTACCTGGAGAGCCCACAGGAGCCCCTGCGAGAGGCGGCCATCAGGTTCATGGGTGAGTTACAAGCCCGGGCTCCCTCCCCAGCCCGCCGCAGCTCGGCCCCAGCCCCGCCTGTTGCCGCGACAGCGGCAGCCGGGCCCGGCGCCGTGGAGCCCCGCCTGGCCTGGGCATTGCTGCTGCCGCCCTCTGACAGCCGTGCCCTGGGGCGACAGCGCGCTGCATGGGCTGAGCTGAGCGCTGCCGGGCCAGCAGCCCGTGTGGCCACAGCGCCGGCAGCGCTGCTGGCAGGGAGCTGTGCCGCTGGGGCCGTGACAGACTCTGTGTTCACAGGCATGGCCGGGCGGCACCTGAGGGGGCAGCAGCAAGAGCTGCAGCGGATCTGCACTGGTGAGTGAGGGCAGCGGGCTGACAGCGGGGGCTGCTGGGGGGAGCTGCAAGCCCTGCCCCGGCTGCGGAGGGCTCTGCTCCCGTGGGCAGAGCACACGGAGATTTCAGGGCCACGTGGGCCATTCGTGGCCAGCAGCTTCGGGCTGATCCCCTTGCTCCCTTTGCTCCCTCCTGGCCATGGCAATAGCCGGCTTGGGATGGCACTTGCAGGGGGCTCTTCCTCGGCTCCCTGCAGCTCCAGCTTCTGACCGTGCCTCTGTTCCTCTCTCTCGCAGCCCTGGAAGACAAAACGAATGACGTCAGCCTCGCCGTCGGAAGCCTGGCAATTCAAACGCTGTGCCTCCTCAGGTCAGGAGAGCGGGCTCCCATCTCCAGGTTCCAGTGGCTCCAAAATCACCTGCGCAGGGCGTGGAAGACATGGCCCCATCTGTCACAGCTCAGCTGCCTGCCCTGCCAGAGCTCTGTGGAGAGGTGATCCCAGAAGCTCTTTTTGTTGGGGCCACCTGAATCAGGTTTTATTTTGTTTTTCTTCAAGAATTTTCTTTTCATTGGTTTTTTTTTTTTTTCTTTTACCATGTAAATATAGACTATGTTAACATACACAGACTCCCAGCATTTTTCTTTTGCTGCCCAGGGTCCGTAGGGCATAGGGGAGGAGGGGGAAATGGGTGCTTGCGCTCAGCCAGCTGCCCAGGCGTGCAGTGGGCCAGGTGAAATGGCCAGAAGCCCCTTGGCCTTTGGTGGTTCTGCTGAAGCCTTTGTGCTGCCCAGAGAGCGGCTGGGCAGGGGCCGGAGCTGCGGGGATCCCTGCCAGAGCGGTGCCTGGAGATGGTCACAAGCCCTGTGCCAGGCAGGAAGCGCCAGCCGTGTCCTCCTGCCTGTGTGCTGCTGGCTGCCTTGCTGAGGGCTCCCAGGTGCCTCTGGATGGGGCTGCTCTGGAGCTGCTGTGGGGCTGCGGCGCTGCTGCCGGGCGGCTCGGCCAGGCTGGGGCAGCCCCTGAGGGGCTGGGGCGCTGGCAAGCCCCGGGCAATGGGCTGTCAGAGGCCACAAGCAGCCGCCTTGTTCCTGCCAGAGTTGACTTGCAAGACGCATCCTTGGCACTCTGCAACTAACAGCATCAGTGTTGTTGGAAACCCAAATGCAGAGAAATCTCAGACCTTTGGTCTTGTCAGCAAAGCTTAGAATTAAACACAGGATTTGATCTGAGACCTAGGAAAGGGCTCCCAAACTTAGGTGCTAGAAGCGAGAATGCGGATTTCTAGTCTATAGCAGCAACACGGGGAGAAAAGTTGAAGTGGAGGAAAGTTTAGAGTTTTCGAGTTCAAGATCTAGGAAGAAATCAAAGTAGTTACAATGCTAAACAAGAAGATTAGGATGCAGTGCTGTAGGTTTGTGTGTCATAGCATGATTGGCTAAGGAAGCTTACACTGTTAGCATGATGTGGGGACCCAGGAAATTCCTCTGGCTGCCCTGCAGGACTCGAGAGCCTGTCAGAGGGCTCAGAGACCTTGGCACAGAGCCCAAGACCCCCGTGCCTTTGATTTAGCACTTGGAAAAAACAATCACCAACCTTGTATGAAGAATGACCAGCCACAAAAAATGAAGTAGAATGATAGTGAATTTATCCCAGAGTGGAACAATAGATTTTGAGGGTTTTTAGAATGGGGCTTCAGGGGGCAAGATGGAGGAATCTGGGCATGTCCAGCCTTTCTCCTTCTTCTTCTTGGCCTCCATCTTCTGGTTGATGTTGGTACTTTGAGATTGGTCTAGAGTAGAAGCTCACTGTCTAACATAGATGATAGGGATTGGAAAGTAATTGTAAATATTGTACTGGTAGTTTTTAGTATAAAAAGATAACACCACCCCAGGGGAGGCAGAGTTCCTTAGACTGTCTTGCTGAGCAGACCTCGGCAGGACAGGAGAAAGAATTTTATAGATAAGATACAATAAACAACCTTGAGACTGAGAAATTAAGAGCTCTGACTCCTTCTTCAACCACCGGGCTGGGACAAGAGACTTTTTAACTTATCTCAGGGTCACTCTGACCAGCTAGAGACCCCGAGAGCATGAGTCCGTAAGATGAAATCTTGAAGACTGGGTCCAAAACATAAATACCCTTGTTGGCCATGTCTTCTTGGCCAAGAAATCCTTCAAAGCTCTTGTAACTACAAGTCTTGCGGCCCTGTGAGCCATGCGGTGGAGATGTGAGCCCAACTCAACCTTCCTGCCTATGTAGAAGAGAAAAAAAAGCAATGGCATCATCTAAAAAACTCAGAGGTCCACTCTCTAGCTTGTTCCAAACCCCTTCCAATCCCCCAAAGTGTGATTTAGCTACAAATAGATGGCAAGGACTCTTAGGGCTGCCTCTTTGACTCCAGAGCGGCTGCTTTAGAATCTTTCACATATCCCTGTGTAGTTAGGTGCCAGAAATGGATCATTTGAAGAAACTTTCCCAGCTGACTTGCATGGAGGCTTGTTTGAAGGGTGTTTGAATGGAAAGCCTCCCAGCAGAGGTCTGGGCTTTGGCCTAGCTGTGTCCCCTGCTGATTGTGAAGTGTGTCATCAGCTGAAGTGCTATCTGGGCTAAAAATATCATCCAGTCAATTGGACTTGCTCTTTTTGGCCTATAAAAGCTGGACCCGCTTTTGGGGCAAATTTGGAGACCTCATCTATGGGTGGATGGAACACCTAGGATTTTCCCAGTTGTTGGGAATGGTTCTCCAGGTCCCTGGAGTAAAACGGGGCTGCCCAGCAACTGCGCATCTGCAAGATGACAAACAATTGTCTTGGTTTGAAGAGAGAGGTGTCTGCTAAGGAAGGCAGAAGTCTTCTCTGAAATGTTAAATGTAAATCCCCTGCCTTCAAATGATTCTCATTTAGAAATTCAAATGCTCTCAGGGAAAGATATGGGGATAGGCCTGAGCCCGCAGAGCAGGGCGGCCTTTGCTTATGGTCTGAGCCCTTCCTAAAGATCCTGTCAGGCTGTCTTAGACACCTGGGGCCAGGGATTCCTTCCAAGCTGGGCCACTTTGGCTGGCCCGGGGCCAGCCCCAGGGCAGGAGGCAGTGTGTGCAAGGCCCCTGGGTGGCACGCTGCAGCACGGTCACCGTGCCATGGAACGGAACCCGGTCACCAAGGTCCCTTTGTGACACGTGGGAAATAGAAGCTTGCCCGGGTGCTGGGAACAGGCAACGGGGCACAACGGGACAGAGCAGTGCTGTGAGGAGCCCCCACACAGCGCACTCATTCCCGTCTGACCAGAAGCTTTTCTGCAGCCTTGTTCCTGCAGCTGAGCTCGAGGCCAGAGCACAGGACTCGGTGACCCGTGGCCTTCCGAGGCTTCTATTCTGCAGCTGCCCTCAAGGGCAGAGCGTGGGACTTGGTGCCCAGAGCTTTCCCAAGGTGTCTCTCCTGCAAGTAGCTCCTGTCACAGACATGGAGCAGAGACCCCCGAGAGTGGCCAAGATGGCCTGGATGGAGGAGGAGGAGGAAGAAGAAGGACCTGGAGCAGCCCCAGCACAGGAGACTGAAGAGGTGATGCCCTTCCATCCACCGCAGGAGGGTGAGTGGCAGAGCTGGGTTGCAGGGCTGGAGCCTGCAGCCAACTTGGCCCCATGCCATGCCATGCCATGCCATGCCATGCCATGCCATGCCATGCCATGCCATGCCATGCCATGCCATGCCATGCCATGCCATGCCATGCCATGCCATCCCCTGGGGAAATGGCCATGGACAGGTGGGAAGAGGGGCCGGGCAGACACCCCACAGCTCCCTTGCTCCATCCCCCTGGGGCATCCCAGGGCTCTCCCTGCCTGGGGAGCGCAGGGCTGGGCTGTGTTCTCCGGCCTCTCCCGCAGCCCCTCAGCTCTGGCTGCGCTCCCTCTTTGCCAGATGAAGCTGTGGAGCGCACACAAGAGCAGGAATCCAGCCGTGGCCGCTTCCACAGAACAGCGCAGGTACCTGCAGCCACCTCCACCTGGGCTGGGCCTGCTGTCCCTGCTCAGCCCAGCACCGTGTGTGCAGCACGCCATGCAACATCCCCGGCTTCTTGCCCTTCTCCTACAGCTCGTTTGCAACTTCATCCGGAGCATTCGGCAGGAGACCCGCACCATGGGCACTGGGCTCAGAGCTCACTGCGAGCTCCTCAAGCATGAGACCAGTGCCGCCCTGCTGGATTTGCTCCTGGAGAAGGGTGTTGCCAGGCCAGAACAAGTAAGCAGCCTGGGGCCAGGCTTCAATTCCCCCATGCGTCACGTGGCTTCCCCAGCCACGCCTGCTGGTCCCTCAGAGCCTTTGAGGCCATGGCAGTGCACTTCTCTGGGGAGCCTGGGGACATTGCTCTCTCTGGCAGCTTTCCAAGTCTCCCCGTGCCTCCTGCAGGTGCCTGCCTTGGTGAGGTACATTCACCGATGGCTCCTGGCCAACGATTCTGCCGAGCACAGGCTGGACAAGGCCCTGCTGAAACTCACCAAAGCACACCCAGCTGACGCAGTCGTGACGCTCCTGCGTGTGGCCCCGTCCTGTGACAGGTATGGGGCCCACCTGCCCAGAGGGCTCAGGCCTCCCAAGCCCATCACCCTGTACTGCCTGGCCCAGCTGTCTGAGCAACAGAGAGTTCCAGAACCCTCTGGCTGCTGCCTTTCCCAGCCCTGGCATGTCAGCCCCTGAGCCTGCTGCCATGCTGCCTTGCTGCCCCTCAGGGCCTGTCCTCACAGAGCTGGGCTGCTTGGCTGCTGCCAGCAAGGGCCACTGGGCAGAGGCAGAGCCGGCGGTCAGCCCGGGCCCCTAGGGATGCCCAGGCCACGATGCTGTGTCTGAGACCCCCCATGAGACAGAGCTCTAACCCTGCAGAGCTGCCATCTCCATGTGGAAGACCATCATGTGCTCGTCCAGGACTGCCGAGCCAGTGCAGCTGATCCTCCTGGATGTGCTAGGGAGCTGGCCAGAGTACAGCACGTGCACCTCAGATGGGGACAAAACGGCTGTCTTTGCCCTGGCTGTGAGTTTCCGCAACTGGCCTTTGCTGGCCCCAAGGCCACCTCTCCAGCAGCTCTCCATCCTCCTTCCCCCACTGCATCTGCCTGCCTCAGGCGCTGGCCAGAAACCTGGCCCAGGGGCAGCTTCAGGCCCACCAGGCCCCGCGCTCCCCCTGCCTCTCTCCGGGCCTCTCCCTGCCACGCTCGGGCCCTGCCACATGGACACCTCGGCACTGAGCGCTGTCTCGGGGGCCTTTGTCCTTTGCAGGCAACCGTGGTGATGTGGAAGATCCTCCAGGAGTCCTCTGTCCCACGTGTAGTGAGGCCATATTTCCCCCGCCTTTTTGTTCATCTGCTCTTCCAAGTGTTCTCCAGCACAGAAGAGATGCCACAGGAGGTCCAAACCTTCTGGAAGGATTGCCTGGAAGAGCACGGTCTTGCCACCAGCCCCAACAGGTGCTCCATCCCACTCCTCCTGTCCTTGACACGTGGCCTGCAAAGGAGCCAGTGCTGCCAGTGTGACCCGGGCTTTGCTGTGCACACAGGTTTGCAGTGCAGACTCTGAAGTCCCTGCTCTGCCAAAAGCACTACAAGGATGTGGTGGTGTCAGTGGAACGCAAGCGTGGCTGGGACACGCTGCTCTGTGCTGACACCCGCCACTATGCTGTGGGTCTGCTGGCCAGGTGAGACTCTCTTTCTCCCCATTGATCCTGCCATTTGTGCTCTGTGCCCGAGCTGTCCCACACATTCCCCAAGGCCCTGGGACACACTGAGGGACGGCTAACGACACACTGAGGGACGGCCAAGCAGACTGGAAAAGGCTGGGAAGGGAGAGAGCACAGGAGGAGACACCTCCTAAAGGGCCCAGGTCCCCTTGCAGGGTGGTGGTAAAAGACCACCAGGCTCTGTAAGCCTGTCCTTGGAGAGATTTGCTCAGCTTCCTGGTCCCTTTTTTGCCCTCCTAGAGAGATGCGCCATGCTTGTCATCGCTTGTGTTCCAGTATTGCACTCCACCTCCTCTGGCTGCTCAGCACACAGGAGCCACACTGGGATCTGCCTGCCCTGGCATTCCTTGTGGAGGTGAGCCGGGTGTCCAGCGCTGCCTGGCTGAGCAGCCTCCCAGCTCTCTGCCCTCTCGTGGCAGCAGCCGCCTGGGACGGTGCCCGCACCCTGTGCTGCTGCTGCTGCTGCTGCGTCCTGGGCCCAGCCCTGTGCGGCTGCGGGCTCCTGCCGGCCGGCTCCCCCGTCACTGGCCTGTGCCTTTCAGGTCCTCGTGTGCCTGGATTCTAATGAATGTGGCGACAGTGTTGTGAAGGTCTCTTCAAGGTACCTGCAGAGCGAGTGCAGGGAGAGGCGTCGCCTGGCGCTCAGGGCCCTTCTCGAGCTCATTGATGATCCCTCAATGGTGAGAAGGGGGCAGTGGCTGAAGCTGCGCTGGGAACTCAGTCACTTGGCCTGACCTGGGCTTTGGGCACTGGGGCAGCTGCTCCCAGCTCTCCTGCCTCCTGCTTCAGCTGCCCCAGTGCTTCAGGACAGTCCTTTGGCCTCTGGGCCCTGTGGCAGTAGGGTGGGACTTCACAGACTTGTGTTCCGCACAGGCCGAAAGAATGTGGAGCTTGACCAAAAGCCTCATGCACCTACTGGGGGACAATGATGCAGAGATAGCTGGGATGACACTCATCACACTCAGCTTTATACTCCTGCACAAACACATTCTGCTGTCAACCCCCATTGCCATGCAGCTGGCTGAGGCACTCCTGCCACTCTTTGACCACGTAAGGCTCCGTGCCCCCAGCTACAGCCACTGGCTGCTGCCTGGAAACTGTGTGCCCTGTGCATTTCCAGCCCTGTGCCCAGGGCGCCCTGGAGGAGCCAATGCTCAAGTGTTTTTTCTTGTTTTTTTCATCTAGGATAATAGCCAGGTACAGCTGCTCTCCATAAAACTCTTCCGAGACATGATGGAGTATTTGGAAGAGAGAGAAAAACCTTTGGAAAGCCCTGTGCAACAGAGCCTGCTTCCACTCTTCTTCCACTGCAATGATGAGAATCAGCATGTGGCAGAGGTGAGGACTCCTGGGCTGCTGCTGTCCGCCTGGCAGGGGGCTCGGCTGCCTCCTGCCCTGCGCCTGCTGGACCGCAGCCTCCTCCAGGCCATGGCAGGGGGAGGCGGGACCCGTGCCCTGGGCTGCGGGGCCATCTCTGCGTCTCTGCTGCTCTCCAGGCTTCTCGGGAAACGCTGCTTTATGCGGTCAAGTTCATGAAGAGGAGGGATCTCAAAAAGCTGCTGAAGGAGCAGAAACTGTGGAAGTTCAGCAAGTGCCTGGTAAGGACGGCCCGGAATCCCCAACTCAGCCAGGAGAAGGCCCCTGAGGGCGGTGCTCAGTGTGCGAGCCGGGCAGCTGTGCCCCTGCGCGCTGCTGCAGCCAGAGGCCGCGCGGGCTCTTCTCCAGGCTCCCGTGGGCCCGAGCCGGGTGCCCATGGAGCCCCGGCCCGGCGGGGCTGCGGGGCAGGGGCGGCACCGCGGCTCCCCGGGCAGCAGCCGGCCCCCTCCCCCTCCCTTCAGGAGCCCGGCGCCAGCGGCTGCTGGCCGCGCCTCGGGGCTGTGCGGGCAGGGGAGCCCGGGGCGGGGCGCAGGCAGCGCCCGGCCCAGGGGCTGAGCCCGCGCCAACCCTTCCCTCCTGCCGCTCTCTGCAGCTGGCAGAGGACAGGAGCAGAGCGGCCGAGCACTTGCGCCGGGCCCTGCGCTACCTGGAGAGCCCACAGGAGCCCCTGCGAGAGGCGGCCATCAGGTTCATGGGTGAGTTACAAGCCCGGGCTCCCTCCCCAGCCCGCCGCAGCTCGGCCCCAGCCCCGCCTGTTGCCCCGACAGCGGCAGCCGGGCCCGGCGCCGTGGAGCCCCGCCTGGCCTGGGCATTGCTGCTGCCGCCCTCTGACAGCCGTGCCCTGGGGCGACAGCGCGCTGCAAGGGCTGAGCTGAGCGCTGCCGGGCCAGCAGCCCGTGTGGCCACAGCGCCGGCAGCGCTGCTGGCAGGGAGCTGTGCCGCTGGGGCCGTGACAGACTCTGTGTTCACAGGCATGGCCGGGCGGCACCTGAGGGGGCAGCAGCAAGAGCTGCAGCGGATCTGCACTGGTGAGTGAGGGGAGCGGGCTGACAGCGGGGGCTGCTGGGGGGAGCTGCAAGCCCTGCCCCGGCTGCGGAGGGCTCTGCTCCCGTGGGCAGAGCACACGGAGATTTCAGGGCCACGTGGGCCATTCGTGGCCAGCAGCTTCGGGCTGATCCCCTTGCTCCCTTTGCTCCCTCCTGGCCATGGCAATAGCCGGCTTGGGATGGCACTTGCAGGGGGCTCTTCCTCGGCTCCCTGCAGCTCCAGCTTCTGACCGTGCCTCTGTTCCTCTCTCTCGCAGCCCTGGAAGACAAAACGAATGACGTCAGCCTCGCCGTCGGAAGCCTGGCAATTCAAACGCTGTGCCTCCTCAGGTCAGGAGAGCGGGCTCCCATCTCCAGGTTCCAGTGGCTCCAAAATCACCTGCGCAGGGCGTGGAAGACATGGCCCCGTCTGTCACAGCTCGGCTGCCTGCCCTGCCAGAGCTCTGTGGAGAGGTGATCCCAGAAGCTCTTTTTGTTGGGGCCACCTGAATCAGGTTTTATTTTGTTTTTCTTCAAGAATTTTCTTTTCATTGGTTTTTTTTTTTTTCTTTTACCATGTAAATATAGACTATGTTAACATACACAGACTCCCAGCATTTTTCTTTTGCTGCCCAGGGTCCGTAGGGCATAGGGGAGGAGGGGGAAATGGGTGCTTGCGCTCAGCCAGCTGCCCAGGCGTGCAGTGGGCCAGGTGAAATGGCCAGAAGCCCCTTGGCCTTTGGTGGTTCTGCTGAAGCCTTTGTGCTGCCCAGAGAGCGGCTGGGCAGGGGCCGGAGCTGCGGGGATCCCTGCCAGAGCGGTGCCTGGAGATGGTCACAAGCCCTGTGCCAGGCAGGAAGCGCCAGCCGTGTCCTCCTGCCTGTGTGCTGCTGGCTGCCTTGCTGAGGGCTCCCAGGTGCCTCTGGATGGGGCTGCTCTGGAGCTGCTGTGGGGCTGCGGCGCTGCTGCCGGGCGGCTCGGCCAGGCTGGGGCAGCCCCTGAGGGGCTGGGGCGCTGGCAAGCCCCGGGCAATGGGCTGTCAGAGGCCACAAGCAGCCGCCTTGTTCCTGCCAGAGTTGACTTGCAAGACGCATCCTTGGCACTCTGCAACTAACAGCATCAGTGTTGTTGGAAACCCAAATGCAGAGAAATCTCAGACCTTTGGTCTTGTCAGCAAAGCTTAGAATTAAACACAGGATTTGATCTGAGACCTAGGAAAGGGCTCCCAAACTTAGGTGCTAGAAGCGAGAATGCGGATTTCTAGTCTATAGCAGCAACACGGGGAGAAAAGTTGAAGTGGAGGAAAGTTTAGAGTTTTCGAGTTCAAGATCTAGGAAGAAATCAAAGTAGTTCCAATGCTAAACAAGAAGATTAGGATGCAGTGCTGTAGGTTTGTGTGTCATAGCATGATTGGCTAAGGAAGCTTACACTGTTAGCATGATGTGGGGACCCAGGAAATTCCTCTGGCTGCCCTGCAGGACTCGAGAGCCTGTCAGAGGGCTCAGAGACCTTGGCACAGAGCCCAAGACCCCCGTGCCTTTGATTTAGCACTTGGAAAAAACAATCACCAACCTTGTATGAAGAATGACCAGCCACAAAAAATGAAGTAGAATGATAGTGAATTTATCCCAGAGTGGAACAATAGATTTTGAGGGTTTTTAGAATGGGGCTTCAGGGGGCAAGATGGAGGAATCTGGGCATGTCCAGCCTTTCTCCTTCTTCTTCTTGGCCTCCATCTTCTGGTTGATGTTGGTACTTTGAGATTGGTCTAGAGTAGAAGCTCACTGTCTAACATAGATGATAGGGATTGGAAAGTAATTGTAAATATTGTACAGGTAGTTTTTAGTATAAAAAGATAACACTACCCCAGGGGAGGCAGAGTTCCTTAGACTGTCTTGCTGAGCAGACCTCGGCAGGACAGGAGAAAGAATTTTATAGATAAGATACAATAAACAACCTTGAGACTGAGAAATTAAGAGCTCTGACTCCTTCTTCAACCACCGGGCTGGGACAAGAGACTTTTTAACTTATCTCAGGGTCACTCTGACCAGCTAGAGACCCCGAGAGCATGAGTCCGTAAGATGAAATCTTGAAGACTGGGTCCAACACATAAATACCCTTGTTGGCCATGTCTTCTTGGCCAAGAAATCCTTCAAAGCTCTTGTAACTACAAGTCTTGCGGCCCTGTGAGCCATGCGGTGGAGATGTGAGCCCAACTCAACCTTCCTGCCTATGTAGAAGAGAAAAAAAAGCAATGGCATCATCTAAAAAACTCAGAGGTCCACTCTCTAGCTTGTTCCAAACCCCTTCCAATCCCCCAAAGTGTGATTTAGCTACAAATAGATGGCAAGGACTCTTAGGGCTGCCTCTTTGACTCCAGAGCGGCTGCTTTAGAATCTTTCACATATCCCTGTGTAGTTAGGTGCCAGAAATGGATCATTTGAAGAAACTTTCCCAGCTGACTTGCATGGAGGCTTGTTTGAAGGGTGTTTGAATGGAAAGCCTCCCAGCAGAGGTCTGGGCTTTGGCCTAGCTGTGTCCCCTGCTGATTGTGAAGTGTGTCATCAGCTGAAGTGCTATCTGGGCTAAAAATATCATCCAGTCAATTGGACTTGCTCTTTTTGGCCTATAAAAGCTGGACCCGCTTTTGGGGCAAATTTGGAGACCTCATCTATGGGTGGATGGAACACCTAGGATTTTCCCAGTTGTTGGGAATGGTTCTCCAGGTCCCTGGAGTAAAACGGGGCTGCCCAGCAACTGCGCATCTGCAAGATGACAAACAATTGTCTTGGTTTGAAGAGAGAGGTGTCTGCTAAGGAAGGCAGAAGTCTTCTCTGAAATGTTAAATGTAAATCCCCTGCCTTCAAATGATTCTCATTTAGAAATTCAAATGCTCTCAGGGAAAGATATGGGGATAGGCCTGAGCCCGCAGAGCAGGGCGGCCTTTGCTTATGGTCTGAGCCCTTCCTAAAGATCCTGTCAGGCTGTCTTAGACACCTGGGGCCAGGGATTCCTTCCAAGCTGGGCCACTTTGGCTGGCCCGGGGCCAGCCCCAGGGCAGGAGGCAGTGTGTGCAAGGCCCCTGGCTGGCACGCTGCAGCACGGTCACTGTGCCATGGAACGGAACCCGGTCACCAAGGTCCCTTTGTGACACGTGGGAAATAGAAGCTTGCCCGGGTGCTGGGAACAGGCAACGGGGCACAACGGGACAGAGCAGTGCTGTGAGGAGCCCCCACACAGCGCACTCATTCCCGTCTGACCAGAAGCTTTTCTGCAGCCTTGTTCCTGCAGCTGAGCTCGAGGCCAGAGCACAGGACTCGGTGACCCGTGGCCTTCCGAGGCTTCTATTCTGCAGCTGCCCTCAAGGGCAGAGCGTGGGACTTGGTGCCCCAGAGCTTTCCCAAGGCGTCTCTCCTGCAAGTAGCTCCTGTCACAGACATGGAGCAGAGACCCCCGAGAGTGGCCAAGATGGCCTGGATGGAGGAGGAGGAGGAAGAAGAAGGACCTGGAGCAGCCCCAGCACAGGAGACTGAAGAGGTGGTGCCCTTCCATCCACCGCAGGAGGGTGAGTGGCAGAGCTGGGTTGCAGGGCTGGAGCCTGCAGCCAACTTGGCCCATTGCCATGCCATGCCATGCCATGCCATGCCATGCCATGCCATGCCATGCCATGCCATGCCATGCCATGCCATGCCATGCCATGCCATGCCATGCCATGCCATCCCCTGGGGAAATGGCCATGGACAGGTGGGAAGAGGGGCCGGGCAGACACCCCACAGCTCCCTTGCTCCATCCCCCTGGGGCATCCCAGGGCTCTCCCTGCCTGGGGAGCGCAGGGCTGGGCTGTGTTCTCCGGCCTCTCCCGCAGCCCCTCAGCTCTGGCTGCGCTCCCTCTTTGCCAGATGAAGCTGTGGAGCGCACACAAGAGCAGGAATCCAGCCGTGGCCGCTTCCACAGAACAGCGCAGGTACCTGCAGCCACCTCCACCTGGGCTGGGCCTGCTGTCCCTGCTCAGCCCAGCACCGTGTGTGCAGCACGCCATGCAACATCCCCGGCTTCTTGCCCTTCTCCTACAGCTCGTTTGCAACTTCATCCGGAGCATTCGGCAGGAGACCCGCACCATGGGCACTGGGCTCAGAGCTCACTGCGAGCTCCTCAAGCATGAGACCAGTGCCGCCCTGCTGGATTTGCTCCTGGAGAAGGGTGTTGCCAGGCCAGAACAAGTAAGCAGCCTGGGGCCAGGCTTCAATTCCCCCATGCGTCACGTGGCTTCCCCAGCCACGCCTGCTGGTCCCTCAGAGCCTTTGAGGCCATGGCAGTGCACTTCTCTGGGGAGCCTGGGGACATTGCTCTCTCTGGCAGCTTTCCAAGTCTCCCCGTGCCTCCTGCAGGTGCCTGCCTTGGTGAGGTACATTCACCGATGGCTCCTGGCCAACGATTCTGCCGAGCACAGGCTGGACAAGGCCCTGCTGAAACTCACCAAAGCACACCCGGCTGACGCAGTCGTGACGCTCCTGCGTGCGGCCCCGTCCTGTGACAGGTATGGGGCCCACCTGCCCAGAGGGCTCAGGCCTCCCAAGCCCATCACCCTGTACTGCCTGGCCCAGCTGTCTGAGCAACAGAGAGTTCCAGAACCCTCTGGCTGCTGCCTTTCCCAGCCCTGGCATGTCAGCCCCTGAGCCTGCTGCCATGCTGCCTTGCTGCCCCTCAGGGCCTGTCCTCACAGAGCTGGGCTGCTTGGCTGCTGCCAGCAAGGGCCACTGGGCAGAGGCAGAGCCGGCGGTCAGCCCGGGCCCCTAGGGATGCCCAGGCCACGATGCTGTGTCTGAGACCCCCCATGAGACAGAGCTCTAACCCTGCAGAGCTGCCATCTCCATGTGGAAGACCATCATGTGCTCGTCCAGGACTGCCGAGCCAGTGCAGCTGATCCTCCTGGATGTGCTAGGGAGCTGGCCAGAGTACAGCACGTGCACCTCAGATGGGGACAAAACGGCTGTCTTTGCCCTGGCTGTGAGTTTCCGCAACTGGCCTTTGCTGGCCCCAAGGCCACCTCTCCAGCAGCTCTCCATCCTCCTTCCCCCACTGCATCTGCCTGCCTCAGGCGCTGGCCAGAAACCTGGCCCAGGGGCAGCTTCAGGCCCACCAGGCCCCGCGCTCCCCCTGCCTCTCTCCGGGCCTCTCCCTGCCACGCTCGGGCCCTGCCACATGGACACCTCGGCACTGAGCGCTGTCTCGGGGGCCTTTGTCCTTTGCAGGCAACCGTGGTGATGTGGAAGATCCTCCAGGAGTCCTCTGTCCCACGTGTAGTGAGGCCATATTTCCCCCGCCTTTTTGTTCATCTGCTCTTCCAAGTGTTCTCCAGCACAGAAGAGATGCCACAGGAGGTCCAAACCTTCTGGAAGGATTGCCTGGAAGAGCACGGTCTTGCCACCAGCCCCAACAGGTGCTCCATCCCACTCCTCCTGTCCTTGACACGTGGCCTGCAAAGGAGCCAGTGCTGCCAGTGTGACCCGGGCTTTGCTGTGCACACAGGTTTGCAGTGCAGACTCTGAAGTCCCTGCTCTGCCAAAAGCACTACAAGGATGTGGTGGTGTCAGTGGAACGCAAGCGTGGCTGGGACACGCTGCTCTGTGCTGACACCCGCCACTATGCTGTGGGTCTGCTGGCCAGGTGAGACTCTCTTTCTCCCCATTGATCCTGCCATTTGTGCTCTGTGCCCGAGCTGTCCCACACATTCCCCAAGGCCCTGGGACACACTGAGGGACGGCTAACGACACACTGAGGGACGGCCAAGCAGACTGGAAAAGGCTGGGAAGGGAGAGAGCACAGGAGGAGACACCTCCTAAAGGGCCCAGGTCCCCTTGCAGGGTGGTGGTAAAAGACCACCAGGCTCTGTAAGCCTGTCCTTGGAGAGATTTGCTCAGCTTCCTGCTCCCTTTTTTGCCCTCCTAGAGAGATGCGCCATGCTTGTCATCGCTTGTGTTCCAGTATTGCACTCCACCTCCTCTGGCTGCTCAGCACACAGGAGCCACACTGGGATCTGCCTGCCCTGGCATTCCTTGTGGAGGTGAGCCGGGTGTCCAGCGCTGCCTGGCTGAGCAGCCTCCCAGCTCTCTGCCCTCTCGTGGCAGCAGCCGCCTGGGACGGTGCCCGCACCCTGTGCTGCTGCTGCTGCTGCTGCGTCCTGGGCCCAGCCCTGTGCGGCTGCGGGCTCCTGCCGGCCGGCTCCCCCGTCACTGGCCTGTGCCTTTCAGGTCCTCGTGTGCCTGGATTCTAATGAATGTGGCGACAGTGTTGTGAAGGTCTCTTCAAGGTACCTGCAGAGCGAGTGCAGGGAGAGGCGTCGCCTGGCGCTCAGGGCCCTTCTCGAGCTCATTGATGATCCCTCAATGGTGAGAAGGGGGCAGTGGCTGAAGCTGCGCTGGGAACTCAGTCACTTGGCCTGACCTGGGCTTTGGGCACTGGGGCAGCTGCTCCCAGCTCTCCTGCCTCCTGCTTCAGCTGCCCCAGTGCTTCAGGACAGTCCTTTGGCCTCTGGGCCCTGTGGCAGTAGGGTGGGACTTCACAGACTTGTGTTCCGCACAGGCCGAAAGAATGTGGAGCTTGACCAAAAGCCTCATGCACCTACTGGGGGACAATGATGCAGAGATAGCTGGGATGACACTCATCACACTCAGCTTTATACTCCTGCACAAACACATTCTGCTGTCAACCCCCATTGCCATGCAGCTGGCTGAGGCACTCCTGCCACTCTTTGACCACGTAAGGCTCCGTGCCCCCAGCTACAGCCACTGGCTGCTGCCTGGAAACTGTGTGCCCTGTGCATTTCCAGCCCTGTGCCCAGGGCGCCCTGGAGGAGCCAATGCTCAAGTGTTTTTTCTTGTTTTTTTCATCTAGGATAATAGCCAGGTACAGCTGCTCTCCATAAAACTCTTCCGAGACATGATGGAGTATTTGGAAGAGAGAGAAAAACCTTTGGAAAGCCCTGTGCAACAGAGCCTGCTTCCACTCTTCTTCCACTGCAATGATGAGAATCAGCATGTGGCAGAGGTGAGGACTCCTGGGCTGCTGCTGTCCGCCTGGCAGGGGGCTCGGCTGCCTCCTGCCCTGCGCCTGCTGGACCGCAGCCTCCTCCAGGCCATGGCAGGGGGAGGCGGGACCCGTGCCCTGGGCTGCGGGGCCATCTCTGCGTCTCTGCTGCTCTCCAGGCTTCTCGGGAAACGCTGCTTTATGCGGTCAAGTTCATGAAGAGGAGGGATCTCAAAAAGCTGCTGAAGGAGCAGAAACTGTGGAAGTTCAGCAAGTGCCTGGTAAGGACGGCCCGGAATCCCCAACTCAGCCAGGAGAAGGCCCCTGAGGGCGGTGCTCAGTGTGCGAGCCGGGCAGCTGTGCCCCTGCGCGCTGCTGCAGCCAGAGGCCGCGCGGGCTCTTCTCCAGGCTCCCGTGGGCCCGAGCCGGGTGCCCATGGAGCCCCGGCCCGGCGGGGCAGCGGGGCAGGGGCGGCACCGCGGCTCCCCGGGCAGCAGCCGGCCCCCTCCCCCTCCCTTCAGGAGCCCGGCGCCAGCGGCTGCTGGCCGCGCCTCGGGGCTGTGCGGGCAGGGGAGGCCGGGGCGGGGCGCAGGCAGCGCCCGGCCCAGGGGCTGAGCCCGCGCCAACCCTTCCCTCCTGCCGCTCTCTGCAGCTGGCAGAGGACAGGAGCAGAGCGGCCGAGCACCTGCGCCGGGCCCTGCGCTACCTGGAGAGCCCACAGGAGCCCCTGCGAGAGGCGGCCATCAGGTTCATGGGTGAGTTACAAGCCCGGGCTCCCTCCCCAGCCCGCCGCAGCTCGGCCCCAGCCCCGCCTGTTGCCCCGACAGCGGCAGCCGGGCCCGGCGCCGTGGAGCCCCGCCTGGCCTGGGCATTGCTGCTGCCGCCCTCTGACAGCCGTGCCCTGGGGCGACAGCGCGCTGCAAGGGCTGAGCTGAGCGCTGCCGGGCCAGCAGCCCGTGTGGCCACAGCGCCGGCAGCGCTGCTGGCAGGGAGCTGTGCCGCTGGGGCCGTGACAGACTCTGTGTTCACAGGCATGGCCGGGCGGCACCTGAGGGGGCAGCAGCAAGAGCTGCAGCGGATCTGCACTGGTGAGTGAGGGGAGCGGGCTGACAGCGGGGGCTGCTGGGGGGAGCTGCAAGCCCTGCCCCGGCTGCGGAGGGCTCTGCTCCCGTGGGCAGAGCACACGGAGATTTCAGGGCCACGTGGGCCATTCGTGGCCAGCAGCTTCGGGCTGATCCCCTTGCTCCCTTTGCTCCCTCCTGGCCATGGCAATAGCCGGCTTGGGATGGCACTTGCAGGGGGCTCTTCCTCGGCTCCCTGCAGCTCCAGCTTCTGACCGTGCCTCTGTTCCTCTCTCTCGCAGCCCTGGAAGACAAAACGAATGACGTCAGCCTCGCCGTCGGAAGCCTGGCAATTCAAACGCTGTGCCTCCTCAGGTCAGGAGAGCGGGCTCCCATCTCCAGGTTCCAGTGGCTCCAAAATCACCTGCGCAGGGCGTGGAAGACATGGCCCCGTCTGTCACAGCTCGGCTGCCTGCCCTGCCAGAGCTCTGTGGAGAGGTGATCCCAGAAGCTCTTTTTGTTGGGGCCACCTGAATCAGGTTTTATTTTGTTTTTCTTCAAGAATTTTCTTTTCATTGGTTTTTTTTTTTTTCTTTTACCATGTAAATATAGACTATGTTAACATACACAGACTCCCAGCATTTTTCTTTTGCTGCCCAGGGTCCGTAGGGCATAGGGGAGGAGGGGGAAATGGGTGCTTGCGCTCAGCCAGCTGCCCAGGCGTGCAGTGGGCCAGGTGAAATGGCCAGAAGCCCCTTGGCCTTTGGTGGTTCTGCTGAAGCCTTTGTGCTGCCCAGAGAGCGGCTGGGCAGGGGCCGGAGCTGCGGGGATCCCTGCCAGAGCGGTGCCTGGAGATGGTCACAAGCCCTGTGCCAGGCAGGAAGCGCCAGCCGTGTCCTCCTGCCTGTGTGCTGCTGGCTGCCTTGCTGAGGGCTCCCAGGTGCCTCTGGATGGGGCTGCTCTGGAGCTGCTGTGGGGCTGCGGCGCTGCTGCCGGGCGGCTCGGCCAGGCTGGGGCAGCCCCTGAGGGGCTGGGGCGCTGGCAAGCCCCGGGCAATGGGCTGTCAGAGGCCACAAGCAGCCGCCTTGTTCCTGCCAGAGTTGACTTGCAAGACGCATCCTTGGCACTCTGCAACTAACAGCATCAGTGTTGTTGGAAACCCAAATGCAGAGAAATCTCAGACCTTTGGTCTTGTCAGCAAAGCTTAGAATTAAACACAGGATTTGATCTGAGACCTAGGAAAGGGCTCCCAAACTTAGGTGCTAGAAGCGAGAATGCGGATTTCTAGTCTATAGCAGCAACACGGGGAGAAAAGTTGAAGTGGAGGAAAGTTTAGAGTTTTCGAGTTCAAGATCTAGGAAGAAATCAAAGTAGTTACAATGCTAAACAAGAAGATTAGGATGCAGTGCTGTAGGTTTGTGTGTCATAGCATGATTGGCTAAGGAAGCTTACACTGTTAGCATGATGTGGGGACCCAGGAAATTCCTCTGGCTGCCCTGCAGGACTCGAGAGCCTGTCAGAGGGCTCAGAGACCTTGGCACAGAGCCCAAGACCCCCGTGCCTTTGATTTAGCACTTGGAAAAAACAATCACCAACCTTGTATGAAGAATGACCAGCCACAAAAAATGAAGTAGAATGATAGTGAATTTATCCCAGAGTGGAACAATAGATTTTGAGGGTTTTTAGAATGGGGCTTCAGGGGGCAAGATGGAGGAATCTGGGCATGTCCAGCCTTTCTCCTTCTTCTTCTTGGCCTCCATCTTCTGGTTGATGTTGGTACTTTGAGATTGGTCTAGAGTAGAAGCTCACTGTCTAACATAGATGATAGGGATTGGAAAGTAATTGTAAATATTGTACAGGTAGTTTTTAGTATAAAAAGATAACACTACCCCAGGGGAGGCAGAGTTCCTTAGACTGTCTTGCTGAGCAGACCTCGGCAGGACAGGAGAAAGAATTTTATAGATAAGATACAATAAACAACCTTGAGACTGAGAAATTAAGAGCTCTGACTCCTTCTTCAACCACCGGGCTGGGACAAGAGACTTTTTAACTTATCTCAGGGTCACTCTGACCAGCTAGAGACCCCGAGAGCATGAGTCCGTAAGATGAAATCTTGAAGACTGGGTCCAACACATAAATACCCTTGTTGGCCATGTCTTCTTGGCCAAGAAATCCTTCAAAGCTCTTGTAACTACAAGTCTTGCGGCCCTGTGAGCCATGCGGTGGAGATGTGAGCCCAACTCAACCTTCCTGCCTATGTAGAAGAGAAAAAAAAGCAATGGCATCATCTAAAAAACTCAGAGGTCCACTCTCTAGCTTGTTCCAAACCCCTTCCAATCCCCCAAAGTGTGATTTAGCTACAAATAGATGGCAAGGACTCTTAGGGCTGCCTCTTTGACTCCAGAGCGGCTGCTTTAGAATCTTTCACATATCCCTGTGTAGTTAGGTGCCAGAAATGGATCATTTGAAGAAACTTTCCCAGCTGACTTGCATGGAGGCTTGTTTGAAGGGTGTTTGAATGGAAAGCCTCCCAGCAGAGGTCTGGGCTTTGGCCTAGCTGTGTCCCCTGCTGATTGTGAAGTGTGTCATCAGCTGAAGTGCTATCTGGGCTAAAAATATCATCCAGTCAATTGGACTTGCTCTTTTTGGCCTATAAAAGCTGGACCCGCTTTTGGGGCAAATTTGGAGACCTCATCTATGGGTGGATGGAACACCTAGGATTTTCCCAGTTGTTGGGAATGGTTCTCCAGGTCCCTGGAGTAAAACGGGGCTGCCCAGCAACTGCGCATCTGCAAGATGACAAACAATTGTCTTGGTTTGAAGAGAGAGGTGTCTGCTAAGGAAGGCAGAAGTCTTCTCTGAAATGTTAAATGTAAATCCCCTGCCTTCAAATGATTCTCATTTAGAAATTCAAATGCTCTCAGGGAAAGATATGGGGATAGGCCTGAGCCCGCAGAGCAGGGCGGCCTTTGCTTATGGTCTGAGCCCTTCCTAAAGATCCTGTCAGGCTGTCTTAGACACCTGGGGCCAGGGATTCCTTCCAAGCTGGGCCACTTTGGCTGGCCCGGGGCCAGCCCCAGGGCAGGAGGCAGTGTGTGCAAGGCCCCTGGCTGGCACGCTGCAGCACGGTCACCGTGCCATGGAACGGAACCCGGTCACCAAGGTCCCTTTGTGACACGTGGGAAATAGAAGCTTGCCCGGGTGCTGGGAACAGGCAACGGGGCACAACGGGACAGAGCAGTGCTGTGAGGAGCCCCCACACAGCGCACTCATTCCCGTCTGACCAGAAGCTTTTCTGCAGCCTTGTTCCTGCAGCTGAGCTCGAGGCCAGAGCACAGGACTCGGTGACCCGTGGCCTTCCGAGGCTTCTATTCTGCAGCTGCCCTCAAGGGCAGAGTGTGGGACTTGGTGCCCAGAGCTTTCCCAAGGTGTCTCTCCTGCAAGTAGCTCCTGTCACAGACATGGAGCAGAGACCCCCGAGAGTGGCCAAGATGGCCTGGATGGAGGAGGAGGAGGAAGAAGAAGGACCTGGAGCAGCCCCAGCACAGGAGACTGAAGAGGTGATGCCCTTCCATCCACCGCAGGAGGGTGAGTGGCAGAGCTGGGTTGCAGGGCTGGAGCCTGCAGCCAACTTGGCCCCATGCCATGCCATGCCATGCCATGCCATGCCATGCCATGCCATGCCATGCCATGCCATGCCATGCCATGCCATGCCATGCCATGCCATCCCCTGGGGAAATGGCCATGGACAGGTGGGAAGAGGGGCCGGGCAGACACCCCACAGCTCCCTTGCTCCATCCCCCTGGGGCATCCCAGGGCTCTCCCTGCCTGGGGAGCGCAGGGCTGGGCTGTGTTCTCCGGCCTCTCCCGCAGCCCCTCAGCTCTGGCTGCGCTCCCTCTTTGCCAGATGAAGCTGTGGAGCGCACACAAGAGCAGGAATCCAGCCGTGGCCGCTTCCACAGAACAGCGCAGGTACCTGCAGCCACCTCCACCTGGGCTGGGCCTGCTGTCCCTGCTCAGCCCAGCACCGTGTGTGCAGCACGCCATGCAACATCCCCGGCTTCTTGCCCTTCTCCTACAGCTCGTTTGCAACTTCATCCGGAGCATTCGGCAGGAGACCCGCACCATGGGCACTGGGCTCAGAGCTCACTGCGAGCTCCTCAAGCATGAGACCAGTGCCGCCCTGCTGGATTTGCTCCTGGAGAAGGGTGTTGCCAGGCCAGAACAAGTAAGCAGCCTGGGGCCAGGCTTCAATTCCCCCATGCGTCACGTGGCTTCCCCAGCCACGCCTGCTGGTCCCTCAGAGCCTTTGAGGCCATGGCAGTGCACTTCTCTGGGGAGCCTGGGGACATTGCTCTCTCTGGCAGCTTTCCAAGTCTCCCCGTGCCTCCTGCAGGTGCCTGCCTTGGTGAGGTACATTCACCGATGGCTCCTGGCCAACGATTCTGCCGAGCACAGGCTGGACAAGGCCCTGCTGAAACTCACCAAAGCACACCCAGCTGACGCAGTCGTGACGCTCCTGCGTGTGGCCCCGTCCTGTGACAGGTATGGGGCCCACCTGCCCAGAGGGCTCAGGCCTCCCAAGCCCATCACCCTGTACTGCCTGGCCCAGCTGTCTGAGCAACAGAGAGTTCCAGAACCCTCTGGCTGCTGCCTTTCCCAGCCCTGGCATGTCAGCCCCTGAGCCTGCTGCCATGCTGCCTTGCTGCCCCTCAGGGCCTGTCCTCACAGAGCTGGGCTGCTTGGCTGCTGCCAGCAAGGGCCACTGGGCAGAGGCAGAGCCGGCGGTCAGCCCGGGCCCCTAGGGATGCCCAGGCCACGATGCTGTGTCTGAGACCCCCCATGAGACAGAGCTCTAACCCTGCAGAGCTGCCATCTCCATGTGGAAGACCATCATGTGCTCGTCCAGGACTGCCGAGCCAGTGCAGCTGATCCTCCTGGATGTGCTAGGGAGCTGGCCAGAGTACAGCACGTGCACCTCAGATGGGGACAAAACGGCTGTCTTTGCCCTGGCTGTGAGTTTCCGCAACTGGCCTTTGCTGGCCCCAAGGCCACCTCTCCAGCAGCTCTCCATCCTCCTTCCCCCACTGCATCTGCCTGCCTCAGGCGCTGGCCAGAAACCTGGCCCAGGGGCAGCTTCAGGCCCACCAGGCCCCGCGCTCCCCCTGCCTCTCTCCGGGCCTCTCCCTGCCACACTCGGGCCCTGCCACATGGACACCTCGGCACTGAGCGCTGTCTCGGGGGCCTTTGTCCTTTGCAGGCAACCGTGGTGATGTGGAAGATCCTCCAGGAGTCCTCTGTCCCACGTGTAGTGAGGCCATGTTTCCCCCGCCTTTTTGTTCATCTGCTCTTCCAAGTGTTCTCCAGCACAGAAGAGATGCCACAGGAGGTCCAAACCTTCTGGAAGGATTGCCTGGAAGAGCACGGTCTTGCCACCAGCCCCAACAGGTGCTCCATCCCACTCCTCCTGTCCTTGACACGTGGCCTGCAAAGGAGCCAGTGCTGCCAGTGTGACCCGGGCTTTGCTGTGCACACAGGTTTGCAGTGCAGACTCTGAAGTCCCTGCTCTGCCAAAAGCACTACAAGGATGTGGTGGTGTCAGTGGAACGCAAGCGTGGCTGGGACACGCTGCTCTATGCTGACACCCGCCACTATGCTGTGGGTCTGCTGGCCAGGTGAGACTCTCTTTCTCCCCATTGATCCTGCCATTTGTGCTCTGTGCCCGAGCTGTCCCACACATTCCCCAAGGCCCTGGGACACACTGAGGGACGGCTAACGACACACTGAGGGACGGCCAAGCAGACTGGAAAAGGCTGGGAAGGGAGAGAGCACAGGAGGAGACACCTCCTAAAGGGCCCAGGTCCCCTTGCAGGGTGGTGGTAAAAGACCACCAGGCTCTGTAAGCCTGTCCTTGGAGAGATTTGCTCAGCTTCCTGCTCCCTTTTTTGCCCTCCTAGAGAGATGCGCCATGCTTGTCATCGCTTGTGTTCCAGTATTGCACTCCACCTCCTCTGGCTGCTCAGCACACAGGAGCCACACTGGGATCTGCCTGCCCTGGCATTCCTTGTGGAGGTGAGCCGGGTGTCCAGCGCTGCCTGGCTGAGCAGCCTCCCAGCTCTCTGCCCTCTCGTGGCAGCAGCCGCCTGGGACGGTGCCCGCACCCTGTGCTGCTGCTGCTGCTGCTGCGTCCTGGGCCCAGCCCTGTGCGGCTGCGGGCTCCTGCCGGCCGGCTCCCCCGTCACTGGCCTGTGCCTTTCAGGTCCTCGTGTGCCTGGATTCTAATGAATGTGGCGACAGTGTTGTGAAGGTCTCTTCAAGGTACCTGCAGAGCGAGTGCAGGGAGAGGCGTCGCCTGGCGCTCAGGGCCCTTCTCGAGCTCATTGATGATCCCTCAATGGTGAGAAGGGGGCAGTGGCTGAAGCTGCGCTGGGAACTCAGTCACTTGGCCTGACCTGGGCTTTGGGCACTGGGGCAGCTGCTCCCAGCTCTCCTGCCTCCTGCTTCAGCTGCCCCAGTGCTTCAGGACAGTCCTTTGGCCTCTGGGCCCTGTGGCAGTAGGGTGGGACTTCACAGACTTGTGTTCCGCACAGGCCGAAAGAATGTGGAGCTTGACCAAAAGCCTCATGCACCTACTGGGGGACAATGATGCAGAGATAGCTGGGATGACACTCATCACACTCAGCTTTATACTCCTGCACAAACACATTCTGCTGTCAACCCCCATTGCCATGCAGCTGGCTGAGGCACTCCTGCCACTCTTTGACCACGTAAGGCTCCGTGCCCCCAGCTACAGCCACTGGCTGCTGCCTGGAAACTGTGTGCCCTGTGCATTTCCAGCCCTGTGCCCAGGGCGCCCTGGAGGAGCCAATGCTCAAGTGTTTTTTCTTGTTTTTTTCATCTAGGATAATAGCCAGGTACAGCTGCTCTCCATAAAACTCTTCCGAGACATGATGGAGTATTTGGAAGAGAGAGAAAAACCTTTGGAAAGCCCTGTGCAACAGAGCCTGCTTCCACTCTTCTTCCACTGCAATGATGAGAATCAGCATGTGGCAGAGGTGAGGACTCCTGGGCTGCTGCTGTCCGCCTGGCAGGGGGCTCGGCTGCCTCCTGCCCTGCGCCTGCTGGACCGCAGCCTCCTCCAGGCCATGGCAGGGGGAGGCGGGACCCGTGCCCTGGGCTGCGGGGCCATCTCTGCGTCTCTGCTGCTCTCCAGGCTTCTCGGGAAACGCTGCTTTATGCGGTCAAGTTCATGAAGAGGAGGGATCTCAAAAAGCTGCTGAAGGAGCAGAAACTGTGGAAGTTCAGCAAGTGCCTGGTAAGGACGGCCCGGAATCCCCAACTCAGCCAGGAGAAGGCCCCTGAGGGCGGTGCTCAGTGTGCGAGCCGGGCAGCTGTGCCCCTGCGCGCTGCTGCAGCCAGAGGCCGCGCGGGCTCTTCTCCAGGCTCCCGTGGGCCCGAGCCGGGTGCCCATGGAGCCCCGGCCCGGCGGGGCTGCGGGGCAGGGGCGGCACCGCGGCTCCCCGGGCAGCAGCCGGCCCCTTCCCCCTCCCTTCAGGAGCCCGGCGCCAGCGGCTGCTGGCCGCGCCTCGGGGCTGTGCGGGCAGGGGAGCCCGGGGCGGGGCGCAGGCAGCGCCCGGCCCAGGGGCTGAGCCCGCGCCAACCCTTCCCTCCTGCCGCTCTCTGCAGCTGGCAGAGGACAGGAGCAGAGCGGCCGAGCACCTGCGCCGGGCCCTGCGCTACCTGGAGAGCCCACAGGAGCCCCTGCGAGAGGCGGCCATCAGGTTCATGGGTGAGTTACAAGCCCGGGCTCCCTCCCCAGCCCGCCGCAGCTCGGCCCCAGCCCCGCCTGTTGCCCCGACAGCGGCAGCCGGGCCCGGCGCCGTGGAGCCCCGCCTGGCCTGGGCATTGCTGCTGCCGCCCTCTGACAGCCGTGCCCTGGGGCGACAGCGCGCTGCAAGGGCTGAGCTGAGCGCTGCCGGGCCAGCAGCCCGTGTGGCCACAGCGCCGGCAGCGCTGCTGGCAGGGAGCTGTGCCGCTGGGGCCGTGACAGACTCTGTGTTCACAGGCATGGCCGGGCGGCACCTGAGGGGGCAGCAGCAAGAGCTGCAGCGGATCTGCACTGGTGAGTGAGGGGAGCGGGCTGACAGCGGGGGCTGCTGGGGGGAGCTGCAAGCCCTGCCCCGGCTGCGGAGGGCTCTGCTCCCGTGGGCAGAGCACACGGAGATTTCAGGGCCACGTGGGCCATTCGTGGCCAGCAGCTTCGGGCTGATCCCCTTGCTCCCTTTGCTCCCTCCTGGCCATGGCAATAGCCGGCTTGGGATGGCACTTGCAGGGGGCTCTTCCTCGGCTCCCTGCAGCTCCAGCTTCTGACCGTGCCTCTGTTCCTCTCTCTCGCAGCCCTGGAAGACAAAACGAATGACGTCAGCCTCGCCGTCGGAAGCCTGGCAATTCAAACGCTGTGCCTCCTCAGGTCAGGAGAGCGGGCTCCCATCTCCAGGTTCCAGTGGCTCCAAAATCACCTGCGCAGGGCGTGGAAGACATGGCCCCGTCTGTCACAGCTCGGCTGCCTGCCCTGCCAGAGCTCTGTGGAGAGGTGATCCCAGAAGCTCTTTTTGTTGGGGCCACCTGAATCAGGTTTTATTTTGTTTTTCTTCAAGAATTTTCTTTTCATTGGTTTTTTTTTTTTTCTTTTACCATGTAAATATAGACTATGTTAACATACACAGACTCCCAGCATTTTTCTTTTGCTGCCCAGGGTCCGTAGGGCATAGGGGAGGAGGGGGAAATGGGTGCTTGCGCTCAGCCAGCTGCCCAGGCGTGCAGTGGGCCAGGTGAAATGGCCAGAAGCCCCTTGGCCTTTGGTGGTTCTGCTGAAGCCTTTGTGCTGCCCAGAGAGCGGCTGGGCAGGGGCCGGAGCTGCGGGGATCCCTGCCAGAGCGGTGCCTGGAGATGGTCACAAGCCCTGTGCCAGGCAGGAAGCGCCAGCCGTGTCCTCCTGCCTGTGTGCTGCTGGCTGCCTTGCTGAGGGCTCCCAGGTGCCTCTGGATGGGGCTGCTCTGGAGCTGCTGTGGGGCTGCGGCGCTGCTGCCGGGCGGCTCGGCCAGGCTGGGGCAGCCCCTGAGGGGCTGGGGCGCTGGCAAGCCCCGGGCAATGGGCTGTCAGAGGCCACAAGCAGCCGCCTTGTTCCTGCCAGAGTTGACTTGCAAGACGCATCCTTGGCACTCTGCAACTAACAGCATCAGTGTTGTTGGAAACCCAAATGCAGAGAAATCTCAGACCTTTGGTCTTGTCAGCAAAGCTTAGAATTAAACACAGGATTTGATCTGAGACCTAGGAAAGGGCTCCCAAACTTAGGTGCTAGAAGCGAGAATGCGGATTTCTAGTCTATAGCAGCAACACGGGGAGAAAAGTTGAAGTGGAGGAAAGTTTAGAGTTTTCGAGTTCAAGATCTAGGAAGAAATCAAAGTAGTTCCAATGCTAAACAAGAAGATTAGGATGCAGTGCTGTAGGTTTGTGTGTCATAGCATGATTGGCTAAGGAAGCTTACACTGTTAGCATGATGTGGGGACCCAGGAAATTCCTCTGGCTGCCCTGCAGGACTCGAGAGCCTGTCAGAGGGCTCAGAGACCTTGGCACAGAGCCCAAGACCCCCGTGCCTTTGATTTAGCACTTGGAAAAAACAATCACCAACCTTGTATGAAGAATGACCAGCCACAAAAAATGAAGTAGAATGATAGTGAATTTATCCCAGAGTGGAACAATAGATTTTGAGGGTTTTTAGAATGGGGCTTCAGGGGGCAAGATGGAGGAATCTGGGCATGTCCAGCCTTTCTCCTTCTTCTTCTTGGCCTCCATCTTCTGGTTGATGTTGGTACTTTGAGATTGGTCTAGAGTAGAAGCTCACTGTCTAACATAGATGATAGGGATTGGAAAGTAATTGTAAATATTGTACAGGTAGTTTTTAGTATAAAAAGATAACACTACCCCAGGGGAGGCAGAGTTCCTTAGACTGTCTTGCTGAGCAGACCTCGGCAGGACAGGAGAAAGAATTTTATAGATAAGATACAATAAACAACCTTGAGACTGAGAAATTAAGAGCTCTGACTCCTTCTTCAACCACCGGGCTGGGACAAGAGACTTTTTAACTTATCTCAGGGTCACTCTGACCAGCTAGAGACCCCGAGAGCATGAGTCCGTAAGATGAAATCTTGAAGACTGGGTCCAAAACATAAATACCCTTGTTGGCCATGTCTTCTTGGCCAAGAAATCCTTCAAAGCTCTTGTAACTACAAGTCTTGCGGCCCTGTGAGCCATGCGGTGGAGATGTGAGCCCAACTCAACCTTCCTGCCTATGTAGAAGAGAAAAAAAAGCAATGGCATCATCTAAAAAACTCAGAGGTCCACTCTCTAGCTTGTTCCAAACCCCTTCCAATCCCCCAAAGTGTGATTTAGCTACAAATAGATGGCAAGGACTCTTAGGGCTGCCTCTTTGACTCCAGAGCGGCTGCTTTAGAATCTTTCACATATCCCTGTGTAGTTAGGTGCCAGAAATGGATCATTTGAAGAAACTTTCCCAGCTGACTTGCATGGAGGCTTGTTTGAAGGGTGTTTGAATGGAAAGCCTCCCAGCAGAGGTCTGGGCTTTGGCCTAGCTGTGTCCCCTGCTGATTGTGAAGTGTGTCATCAGCTGAAGTGCTATCTGGGCTAAAAATATCATCCAGTCAATTGGACTTGCTCTTTTTGGCCTATAAAAGCTGGACCCGCTTTTGGGGCAAATTTGGAGACCTCATCTATGGGTGGATGGAACACCTAGGATTTTCCCAGTTGTTGGGAATGGTTCTCCAGGTCCCTGGAGTAAAACGGGGCTGCCCAGCAACTGCGCATCTGCAAGATGACAAACAATTGTCTTGGTTTGAAGAGAGAGGTGTCTGCTAAGGAAGGCAGAAGTCTTCTCTGAAATGTTAAATGTAAATCCCCTGCCTTCAAATGATTCTCATTTAGAAATTCAAATGCTCTCAGGGAAAGATATGGGGATAGGCCTGAGCCCGCAGAGCAGGGCGGCCTTTGCTTATGGTCTGAGCCCTTCCTAAAGATCCTGTCAGGCTGTCTTAGACACCTGGGGCCAGGGATTCCTTCCAAGCTGGGCCACTTTGGCTGGCCCGGGGCCAGCCCCAGGGCAGGAGGCAGTGTGTGCAAGGCCCCTGGGTGGCACGCTGCAGCACGGTCACCGTGCCATGGAACGGAACCCGGTCACCAAGGTCCCTTTGTGACACGTGGGAAATAGAAGCTTGCCCGGGTGCTGGGAACAGGCAACGGGGCACAACGGGACAGAGCAGTGCTGTGAGGAGCCCCCACACAGCGCACTCATTCCCGTCTGACCAGAAGCTTTTCTGCAGCCTTGTTCCTGCAGCTGAGCTCGAGGCCAGAGCACAGGACTCGGTGACCCGTGGCCTTCCGAGGCTTCTATTCTGCAGCTGCCCTCAAGGGCAGAGCGTGGGACTTGGTGCCCAGAGCTTTCCCAAGGTGTCTCTCCTGCAAGTAGCTCCTGTCACAGACATGGAGCAGAGACCCCCGAGAGTGGCCAAGATGGCCTGGATGGAGGAGGAGGAGGAAGAAGAAGGACCTGGAGCAGCCCCAGCACAGGAGACTGAAGAGGTGATGCCCTTCCATCCACCGCAGGAGGGTGAGTGGCAGAGCTGGGTTGCAGGGCTGGAGCCTGCAGCCAACTTGGCCCCATGCCATGCCATGCCATGCCATGCCATGCCATGCCATGCCATGCCATGCCATGCCATGCCATGCCATGCCATGCCATCCCCTGGGGAAATGGCCATGGACAGGTGGGAAGAGGGGCCGGGCAGACACCCCACAGCTCCCTTGCTCCATCCCCCTGGGGCATCCCAGGGCTCTCCCTGCCTGGGGAGCGCAGGGCTGGGCTGTGTTCTCCGGCCTCTCCCGCAGCCCCTCAGCTCTGGCTGCGCTCCCTCTTTGCCAGATGAAGCTGTGGAGCGCACACAAGAGCAGGAATCCAGCCGTGGCCGCTTCCACAGAACAGCGCAGGTACCTGCAGCCACCTCCACCTGGGCTGGGCCTGCTGTCCCTGCTCAGCCCAGCACCGTGTGTGCAGCACGCCATGCAACATCCCCGGCTTCTTGCCCTTCTCCTACAGCTCGTTTGCAACTTCATCCGGAGCATTCGGCAGGAGACCCGCACCATGGGCACTGGGCTCAGAGCTCACTGCGAGCTCCTCAAGCATGAGACCAGTGCCGCCCTGCTGGATTTGCTCCTGGAGAAGGGTGTTGCCAGGCCAGAACAAGTAAGCAGCCTGGGGCCAGGCTTCAATTCCCCCATGCGTCACGTGGCTTCCCCAGCCACGCCTGCTGGTCCCTCAGAGCCTTTGAGGCCATGGCAGTGCACTTCTCTGGGGAGCCTGGGGACATTGCTCTCTCTGGCAGCTTTCCAAGTCTCCCCGTGCCTCCTGCAGGTGCCTGCCTTGGTGAGGTACATTCACCGATGGCTCCTGGCCAACGATTCTGCCGAGCACAGGCTGGACAAGGCCCTGCTGAAACTCACCAAAGCACACCCAGCTGACGCAGTCGTGACGCTCCTGCGTGTGGCCCCGTCCTGTGACAGGTATGGGGCCCACCTGCCCAGAGGGCTCAGGCCTCCCAAGCCCATCACCCTGTACTGCCTGGCCCAGCTGTCTGAGCAACAGAGAGTTCCAGAACCCTCTGGCTGCTGCCTTTCCCAGCCCTGGCATGTCAGCCCCTGAGCCTGCTGCCATGCTGCCTTGCTGCCCCTCAGGGCCTGTCCTCACAGAGCTGGGCTGCTTGGCTGCTGCCAGCAAGGGCCACTGGGCAGAGGCAGAGCCGGCGGTCAGCCCGGGCCCCTAGGGATGCCCAGGCCACGATGCTGTGTCTGAGACCCCCCATGAGACAGAGCTCTAACCCTGCAGAGCTGCCATCTCCATGTGGAAGACCATCATGTGCTCGTCCAGGACTGCCGAGCCAGTGCAGCTGATCCTCCTGGATGTGCTAGGGAGCTGGCCAGAGTACAGCACGTGCACCTCAGATGGGGACAAAACGGCTGTCTTTGCCCTGGCTGTGAGTTTCCGCAACTGGCCTTTGCTGGCCCCAAGGCCACCTCTCCAGCAGCTCTCCATCCTCCTTCCCCCACTGCATCTGCCTGCCTCAGGCGCTGGCCAGAAACCTGGCCCAGGGGCAGCTTCAGGCCCACCAGGCCCCGCGCTCCCCCTGCCTCTCTCCGGGCCTCTCCCTGCCACGCTCGGGCCCTGCCACATGGACACCTCGGCACTGAGCGCTGTCTCGGGGGCCTTTGTCCTTTGCAGGCAACCGTGGTGATGTGGAAGATCCTCCAGGAGTCCTCTGTCCCACGTGTAGTGAGGCCATATTTCCCCCACCTTTTTGTTCATCTGCTCTTCCAAGTGTTCTCCAGCACAGAAGAGATGCCACAGGAGGTCCAAACCTTCTGGAAGGATTGCCTGGAAGAGCACGGTCTTGCCACCAGCCCCAACAGGTGCTCCATCCCACTCCTCCTGTCCTTGACACGTGGCCTGCAAAGGAGCCAGTGCTGCCAGTGTGACCCGGGCTTTGCTGTGCACACAGGTTTGCAGTGCAGACTCTGAAGTCCCTGCTCTGCCAAAAGCACTACAAGGATGTGGTGGTGTCAGTGGAACGCAAGCGTGGCTGGGACACGCTGCTCTGTGCTGACACCCGCCACTATGCTGTGGGTCTGCTGGCCAGGTGAGACTCTCTTTCTCCCCATTGATCCTGCCATTTGTGCTCTGTGCCCGAGCTGTCCCACACATTCCCCAAGGCCCTGGGACACACTGAGGGACGGCTAACGACACACTGAGGGACGGCCAAGCAGACTGGAAAAGGCTGGGAAGGGAGAGAGCACAGGAGGAGACACCTCCTAAAGGGCCCAGGTCCCCTTGCAGGGTGGTGGTAAAAGACCACCAGGCTCTGTAAGCCTGTCCTTGGAGAGATTTGCTCAGCTTCCTGCTCCCTTTTTTGCCCTCCTAGAGAGATGCGCCATGCTTGTCATCGCTTGTGTTCCAGTATTGCACTCCACCTCCTCTGGCTGCTCAGCACACAGGAGCCACACTGGGATCTGCCTGCCCTGGCATTCCTTGTGGAGGTGAGCCGGGTGTCCAGCGCTGCCTGGCTGAGCAGCCTCCCAGCTCTCTGCCCTCTCGTGGCAGCAGCCGCCTGGGACGGTGCCCGCACCCTGTGCTGCTGCTGCTGCTGCTGCGTCCTGGGCCCAGCCCTGTGCGGCTGCGGGCTCCTGCCGGCCGGCTCCCCCGTCACTGGCCTGTGCCTTTCAGGTCCTCGTGTGCCTGGATTCTAATGAATGTGGCGACAGTGTTGTGAAGGTCTCTTCAAGGTACCTGCAGAGCGAGTGCAGGGAGAGGCGTCGCCTGGCGCTCAGGGCCCTTCTCGAGCTCATTGATGATCCCTCAATGGTGAGAAGGGGGCAGTGGCTGAAGCTGCGCTGGGAACTCAGTCACTTGGCCTGACCTGGGCTTTGGGCACTGGGGCAGCTGCTCCCAGCTCTCCTGCCTCCTGCTTCAGCTGCCCCAGTGCTTCAGGACAGTCCTTTGGCCTCTGGGCCCTGTGGCAGTAGGGTGGGACTTCACAGACTTGTGTTCCGCACAGGCCGAAAGAATGTGGAGCTTGACCAAAAGCCTCATGCACCTACTGGGGGACAATGATGCAGAGATAGCTGGGATGACACTCATCACACTCAGCTTTATACTCCTGCACAAACACATTCTGCTGTCAACCCCCATTGCCATGCAGCTGGCTGAGGCACTCCTGCCACTCTTTGACCACGTAAGGCTCCGTGCCCCCAGCTACAGCCACTGGCTGCTGCCTGGAAACTGTGTGCCCTGTGCATTTCCAGCCCTGTGCCCAGGGCGCCCTGGAGGAGCCAATGCTCAAGTGTTTTTTCTTTTTTTTTTCATCTAGGATAATAGCCAGGTACAGCTGCTCTCCATAAAACTCTTCCGAGACATGATGGAGTATTTGGAAGAGAGAGAAAAACCTTTGGAAAGCCCTGTGCAACAGAGCCTGCTTCCACTCTTCTTCCACTGCAATGATGAGAATCAGCATGTGGCAGAGGTGAGGACTCCTGGGCTGCTGCTGTCCGCCTGGCAGGGGGCTCGGCTGCCTCCTGCCCTGCGCCTGCTGGACCGCAGCCTCCTCCAGGCCATGGCAGGGGGAGGCGGGACCCGTGCCCTGGGCTGCGGGGCCATCTCTGCGTCTCTGCTGCTCTCCAGGCTTCTCGGGAAACGCTGCTTTATGCGGTCAAGTTCATGAAGAGGAGGGATCTCAAAAAGCTGCTGAAGGAGCAGAAACTGTGGAAGTTCAGCAAGTGCCTGGTAAGGACGGCCCGGAATCCCCAACTCAGCCAGGAGAAGGCCCCTGAGGGCGGTGCTCAGTGTGCGAGCCGGGCAGCTGTGCCCCTGCGCGCTGCTGCAGCCAGAGGCCGCGCGGGCTCTTCTCCAGGCTCCCATGGGCCCGAGCCGGGTGCCCATGGAGCCCCGGCCCGGCGGGGCTGCGGGGCAGGGGCGGCACCGCGGCTCCCCGGGCAGCAGCCGGCCCCCTCCCCCTCCCTTCAGGAGCCCGGCGCCAGCGGCTGCTGGCCGCGCCTCGGGGCTGTGCGGGCAGGGGAGCCCGGGGCGGGGCGCAGGCAGCGCCCGGCCCAGGGGCTGAGCCCGCGCCAACCCTTCCCTCCTGCCGCTCTCTGCAGCTGGCAGAGGACAGGAGCAGAGCGGCCGAGCACCTGCGCCGGGCCCTGCGCTACCTGGAGAGCCCACAGGAGCCCCTGCGAGAGGCGGCCATCAGGTTCATGGGTGAGTTACAAGCCCGGGCTCCCTCCCCAGCCCGCCGCAGCTCGGCCCCAGCCCCGCCTGTTGCCCCGACAGCGGCAGCCGGGCCCGGCGCCGTGGAGCCCCGCCTGGCCTGGGCATTGCTGCTGCCGCCCTCTGACAGCCGTGCCCTGGGGCGACAGCGCGCTGCATGGGCTGAGCTGAGCGCTGCCGGGCCAGCAGCCCGTGTGGCCACAGCGCCGGCAGCGCTGCTGGCAGGGAGCTGTGCCGCTGGGGCCGTGACAGACTCTGTGTTCACAGGCATGGCCGGGCGGCACCTGAGGGGGCAGCAGCAAGAGCTGCAGCGGATCTGCACTGGTGAGTGAGGGCAGCGGGCTGACAGCAGGGGCTGCTGGGGGGAGCTGCAAGCCCTGCCCCGGCTGCGGAGGGCTCTGCTCCCGTGGGCAGAGCACACGGAGATTTCAGGGCCACGTGGGCCATTCGTGGCCAGCAGCTTCGGGCTGATCCCCTTGCTCCCTTTGCTCCCTCCTGGCCATGGCAATAGCCGGCTTGGGATGGCACTTGCAGGGGGCTCTTCCTCGGCTCCCTGCAGCTCCAGCTTCTGACCGTGCCTCTGTTCCTCTCTCTCGCAGCCCTGGAAGACAAAACGAATGACGTCAGCCTCGCCGTCGGAAGCCTGGCAATTCAAACGCTGTGCCTCCTCAGGTCAGGAGAGCGGGCTCCCATCTCCAGGTTCCAGTGGCTCCAAAATCACCTGCGCAGGGCGTGGAAGACATGGCCCCGTCTGTCACAGCTCGGCTGCCTGCCCTGCCAGAGCTCTGTGGAGAGGTGATCCCAGAAGCTCTTTTTGTTGGGGCCACCTGAATCAGGTTTTATTTTGTTTTTCTTCAAGAATTTTCTTTTCATTGGTTTTTTTTTTTTTCTTTTACCATGTAAATATAGACTATGTTAACATACACAGACTCCCAGCATTTTTCTTTTGCTGCTCAGGGTCCGTAGGGCATAGGGGAGGAGGGGGAAATGGGTGCTTGCGCTCAGCCAGCTGCCCAGGCGTGCAGTGGGCCAGGTGAAATGGCCAGAAGCCCCTTGGCCTTTGGTGGTTCTGCTGAAGCCTTTGTGCTGCCCAGAGAGCGGCTGGGCAGGGGCCGGAGCTGCGGGGATCCCTGCCAGAGCGGTGCCTGGAGATGGTCACAAGCCCTGTGCCAGGCAGGAAGCGCCAGCCGTGTCCTCCTGCCTGTGTGCTGCTGGCTGCCTTGCTGAGGGCTCCCAGGTGCCTCTGGATGGGGCTGCTCTGGAGCTGCTGTGGGGCTGCGGCGCTGCTGCCGGGCGGCTCGGCCAGGCTGGGGCAGCCCCTGAGGGGCTGGGGCGCTGGCAAGCCCCGGGCAATGGGCTGTCAGAGGCCACAAGCAGCCGCCTTGTTCCTGCCAGAGTTGACTTGCAAGACGCATCCTTGGCACTCTGCAACTAACAGCATCAGTGTTGTTGGAAACCCAAATGCAGAGAAATCTCAGACCTTTGGTCTTGTCAGCAAAGCTTAGAATTAAACACAGGATTTGATCTGAGACCTAGGAAAGGGCTCCCAAACTTAGGTGCTAGAAGCGAGAATGCGGATTTCTAGTCTATAGCAGCAACACGGGGAGAAAAGTTGAAGTGGAGGAAAGTTTAGAGTTTTCGAGTTCAAGATCTAGGAAGAAATCAAAGTAGTTCCAATGCTAAACAAGAAGATTAGGATGCAGTGCTGTAGGTTTGTGTGTCATAGCATGATTGGCTAAGGAAGCTTACACTGTTAGCATGATGTGGGGACCCAGGAAATTCCTCTGGCTGCCCTGCAGGACTCGAGAGCCTGTCAGAGGGCTCAGAGACCTTGGCACAGAGCCCAAGACCCCCGTGCCTTTGATTTAGCACTTGGAAAAAACAATCACCAACCTTGTATGAAGAATGACCAGCCACAAAAAATGAAGTAGAATGATAGTGAATTTATCCCAGAGTGGAACAATAGATTTTGAGGGTTTTTAGAATGGGGCTTCAGGGGGCAAGATGGAGGAATCTGGGCATGTCCAGCCTTTCTCCTTCTTCTTCTTGGCCTCCATCTTCTGGTTGATGTTGGTACTTTGAGATTGGTCTAGAGTAGAAGCTCACTGTCTAACATAGATGATAGGGATTGGAAAGTAATTGTAAATATTGTACAGGTAGTTTTTAGTATAAAAAGATAACACCACCCCAGGGGAGGCAGAGTTCCTTAGACTGTCTTGCTGAGCAGACCTCGGCAGGACAGGAGAAAGAATTTTATAGATAAGATACAATAAACAACCTTGAGACTGAGAAATTAAGAGCTCTGACTCCTTCTTCAACCACCGGGCTGGGACAAGAGACTTTTTAACTTATCTCAGGGTCACTCTGACCAGCTAGAGACCCCGAGAGCATGAGTCCGTAAGATGAAATCTTGAAGACTGGGTCCAAAACATAAATACCCTTGTTGGCCATGTCTTCTTGGCCAAGAAATCCTTCAAAGCTCTTGTAACTACAAGTCTTGCGGCCCTGTGAGCCATGCGGTGGAGATGTGAGCCCAACTCAACCTTCCTGCCTATGTAGAAGAGAAAAAAAAGCAATGGCATCATCTAAAAAACTCAGAGGTCCACTCTCTAGCTTGTTCCAAACCCCTTCCAATCCCCCAAAGTGTGATTTAGCTACAAATAGATGGCAAGGACTCTTAGGGCTGCCTCTTTGACTCCAGAGCGGCTGCTTTAGAATCTTTCACATATCCCTGTGTAGTTAGGTGCCAGAAATGGATCATTTGAAGAAACTTTCCCAGCTGACTTGCATGGAGGCTTGTTTGAAGGGTGTTTGAATGGAAAGCCTCCCAGCAGAGGTCTGGGCTTTGGCCTAGCTGTGTCCCCTGCTGATTGTGAAGTGTGTCATCAGCTGAAGTGCTATCTGGGCTAAAAATATCATCCAGTCAATTGGACTTGCTCTTTTTGGCCTATAAAAGCTGGACCCGCTTTTGGGGCAAATTTGGAGACCTCATCTATGGGTGGATGGAACACCTAGGATTTTCCCAGTTGTTGGGAATGGTTCTCCAGGTCCCTGGAGTAAAACGGGGCTGCCCAGCAACTGCGCATCTGCAAGATGACAAACAATTGTCTTGGTTTGAAGAGAGAGGTGTCTGCTAAGGAAGGCAGAAGTCTTCTCTGAAATGTTAAATGTAAATCCCCTGCCTTCAAATGATTCTCATTTAGAAATTCAAATGCTCTCAGGGAAAGATATGGGGATAGGCCTGAGCCCGCAGAGCAGGGCGGCCTTTGCTTATGGTCTGAGCCCTTCCTAAAGATCCTGTCAGGCTGTCTTAGACACCTGGGGCCAGGGATTCCTTCCAAGCTGGGCCACTTTGGCTGGCCCGGGGCCAGCCCCAGGGCAGGAGGCAGTGTGTGCAAGGCCCCTGGCTGGCACGCTGCAGCACGGTCACCGTGCCATGGAACGGAACCCGGTCACCAAGGTCCCTTTGTGACACGTGGGAAATAGAAGCTTGCCCGGGTGCTGGGAACAGGCAACGGGGCACAACGGGACAGAGCAGTGCTGTGAGGAGCCCCCACACAGCGCACTCATTCCCGTCTGACCAGAAGCTTTTCTGCAGCCTTGTTCCTGCAGCTGAGCTCGAGGCCAGAGCACAGGACTCGGTGACCCGTGGCCTTCCGAGGCTTCTATTCTGCAGCTGCCCTCAAGGGCAGAGCGTGGGACTTGGTGCCCAGAGCTTTCCCAAGGTGTCTCTCCTGCAAGTAGCTCCTGTCACAGACATGGAGCAGAGACCCCTGAGAGTGGCCAAGATGGCCTGGATGGAGGAGGAGGAGGAAGAAGAAGGACCTGGAGCAGCCCCAGCACAGGAGACTGAAGAGGTGATGCCCTTCCATCCACCGCAGGAGGGTGAGTGGCAGAGCTGGGTTGCAGGGCTGGAGCCTGCAGCCAACTTGGCCCCATGCCATGCCATGCCATGCCATGCCATCCCCTGGGGAAATGCCCATGGACAGGTGGGAAGAGGGGCCGGGCAGACACCCCACAGCTCCCTTGCTCCATCCCCCTGGGGCATCCCAGGGCTCTCCCTGCCTGGGGAGCGCAGGGCTGGGCTGTGTTCTCCGGCCTCTCCCGCAGCCCCTCAGCTCTGGCTGCGCTCCCTCTTTGCCAGATGAAGCTGTGGAGCGCACACAAGAGCAGGAATCCAGCCGTGGCCGCTTCCACAGAACAGCGCAGGTACCTGCAGCCACCTCCACCTGGGCTGGGCCTGCTGTCCCTGCTCAGCCCAGCACCGTGTGTGCAGCACGCCATGCAACATCCCCGGCTTCTTGCCCTTCTCCTACAGCTCGTTTGCAACTTCATCCGGAGCATTCGGCAGGAGACCCGCACCATGGGCACTGGGCTCAGAGCTCACTGCGAGCTCCTCAAGCATGAGACCAGTGCCGCCCTGCTGGATTTGCTCCTGGAGAAGGGTGTTGCCAGGCCAGAACAAGTAAGCAGCCTGGGGCCAGGCTTCAATTCCCCCATGCGTCACGTGGCTTCCCCAGCCACGCCTGCTGGTCCCTCAGAGCCTTTGAGGCCATGGCAGTGCACTTCTCTGGGGAGCCTGGGGACATTGCTCTCTCTGGCAGCTTTCCAAGTCTCCCCGTGCCTCCTGCAGGTGCCTGCCTTGGTGAGGTACATTCACCGATGGCTCCTGGCCAACGATTCTGCCGAGCACAGGCTGGACAAGGCCCTGCTGAAACTCACCAAAGCACACCCGGCTGACGCAGTCGTGACGCTCCTGCGTGTGGCCCCGTCCTGTGACAGGTATGGGGCCCACCTGCCCAGAGGGCTCAGGCCTCCCAAGCCCATCACCCTGTACTGCCTGGCCCAGCTGTCTGAGCAACAGAGAGTTCCAGAACCCTCTGGCTGCTGCCTTTCCCAGCCCTGGCATGTCAGCCCCTGAGCCTGCTGCCATGCTGCCTTGCTGCCCCTCAGGGCCTGTCCTCACAGAGCTGGGCTGCTTGGCTGCTGCCAGCAAGGGCCACTGGGCAGAGGCAGAGCCGGCGGTCAGCCCGGGCCCCTAGGGATGCCCAGGCCACGATGCTGTGTCTGAGACCCCCCATGAGACAGAGCTCTAACCCTGCAGAGCTGCCATCTCCATGTGGAAGACCATCATGTGCTCGTCCAGGACTGCCGAGCCAGTGCAGCTGATCCTCCTGGATGTGCTAGGGAGCTGGCCAGAGTACAGCACGTGCACCTCAGATGGGGACAAAACGGCTGTCTTTGCCCTGGCTGTGAGTTTCCGCAACTGGCCTTTGCTGGCCCCAAGGCCACCTCTCCAGCAGCTCTCCATCCTCCTTCCCCCACTGCATCTGCCTGCCTCAGGCGCTGGCCAGAAACCTGGCCCAGGGGCAGCTTCAGGCCCACCAGGCCCCGCGCTCCCCCTGCCTCTCTCCGGGCCTCTCCCTGCCACGCTCGGGCCCTGCCACATGGACACCTCGGCACTGAGCGCTGTCTCGGGGGCCTTTGTCCTTTGCAGACAACCGTGGTGATGTGGAAGATCCTCCAGGAGTCCTCTGTCCCACGTGTAGTGAGGCCATATTTCCCCCGCCTTTTTGTTCATCTGCTCTTCCAAGTGTTCTCCAGCACAGAAGAGATGCCACAGGAGGTCCAAACCTTCTGGAAGGATTGCCTGGAAGAGCACGGTCTTGCCACCAGCCCCAACAGGTGCTCCATCCCACTCCTCCTGTCCTTGACACGTGGCCTGCAAAGGAGCCAGTGCTGCCAGTGTGACCCGGGCTTTGCTGTGCACACAGGTTTGCAGTGCAGACTCTGAAGTCCCTGCTCTGCCAAAAGCACTACAAGGATGTGGTGGTGTCAGTGGAACGCAAGCGTGGCTGGGACACGCTGCTCTGTGCTGACACCCGCCACTATGCTGTGGGTCTGCTGGCCAGGTGAGACTCTCTTTCTCCCCATTGATCCTGCCATTTGTGCTCTGTGCCCGAGCTGTCCCACACATTCCCCAAGGCCCTGGGACACACTGAGGGACGGCTAACGACACACTGAGGGACGGCCAAGCAGACTGGAAAAGGCTGGGAAGGGAGAGAGCACAGGAGGAGACACCTCCTAAAGGGCCCAGGTCCCCTTGCAGGGTGGTGGTAAAAGACCACCAGGCTCTGTAAGCCTGTCCTTGGAGAGATTTGCTCAGCTTCCTGCTCCCTTTTTTGCCCTCCTAGAGAGATGCGCCATGCTTGTCATCGCTTGTGTTCCAGTATTGCACTCCACCTCCTCTGGCTGCTCAGCACACAGGAGCCACACTGGGATCTGCCTGCCCTGGCATTCCTTGTGGAGGTGAGCCGGGTGTCCAGCGCTGCCTGGCTGAGCAGCCTCCCAGCTCTCTGCCCTCTCGTGGCAGCAGCCGCCTGGGACGGTGCCCGCACCCTGTGCTGCTGCTGCTGCTGCTGCGTCCTGGGCCCAGCCCTGTGCGGCTGCGGGCTCCTGCCGGCCGGCTCCCCCGTCACTGGCCTGTGCCTTTCAGGTCCTCGTGTGCCTGGATTCTAATGAATGTGGCGACAGTGTTGTGAAGGTCTCTTCAAGGTACCTGCAGAGCGAGTGCAGGGAGAGGCGTCGCCTGGCGCTCAGGGCCCTTCTCGAGCTCATTGATGATCCCTCAATGGTGAGAAGGGGGCAGTGGCTGAAGCTGCGCTGGGAACTCAGTCACTTGGCCTGACCTGGGCTTTGGGCACTGGGGCAGCTGCTCCCAGCTCTCCTGCCTCCTGCTTCAGCTGCCCCAGTGCTTCAGGACAGTCCTTTGGCCTCTGGGCCCTGTGGCAGTAGGGTGGGACTTCACAGACTTGTGTTCCGCACAGGCCGAAAGAATGTGGAGCTTGACCAAAAGCCTCATGCACCTACTGGGGGACAATGATGCAGAGATAGCTGGGATGACACTCATCACACTCAGCTTTATACTCCTGCACAAACACATTCTGCTGTCAACCCCCATTGCCATGCAGCTGGCTGAGGCACTCCTGCCACTCTTTGACCACGTAAGGCTCCGTGCCCCCAGCTACAGCCACTGGCTGCTGCCTGGAAACTGTGTGCCCTGTGCATTTCCAGCCCTGTGCCCAGGGCGCCCTGGAGGAGCCAATGCTCAAGTGTTTTTTCTTGTTTTTTTCATCTAGGATAATAGCCAGGTACAGCTGCTCTCCATAAAACTCTTCCGAGACATGATGGAGTATTTGGAAGAGAGAGAAAAACCTTTGGAAAGCCCTGTGCAACAGAGCCTGCTTCCACTCTTCTTCCACTGCAATGATGAGAATCAGCATGTGGCAGAGGTGAGGACTCCTGGGCTGCTGCTGTCCGCCTGGCAGGGGGCTCGGCTGCCTCCTGCCCTGCGCCTGCTGGACCGCAGCCTCCTCCAGGCCATGGCAGGGGGAGGCGGGACCCGTGCCCTGGGCTGCGGGGCCATCTCTGCGTCTCTGCTGCTCTCCAGGCTTCTCGGGAAACGCTGCTTTATGCGGTCAAGTTCATGAAGAGGAGGGATCTCAAAAAGCTGCTGAAGGAGCAGAAACTGTGGAAGTTCAGCAAGTGCCTGGTAAGGACGGCCCGGAATCCCCAACTCAGCCAGGAGAAGGCCCCTGAGGGCGGTGCTCAGTGTGCGAGCCGGGCAGCTGTGCCCCTGCGCGCTGCTGCAGCCAGAGGCCGCGCGGGCTCTTCTCCAGGCTCCCGTGGGCCCGAGCCGGGTGCCCATGGAGCCCCGGCCCGGCGGGGCTGCGGGGCAGGGGCGGCACCGCGGCTCCCCGGGCAGCAGCCGGCCCCCTCCCCCTCCCTTCAGGAGCCCGGCGCCAGCGGCTGCTGGCCGCGCCTCGGGGCTGTGCGGGCAGGGGAGCCCGGGGCGGGGCGCAGGCAGCGCCCGGCCCAGGGGCTGAGCCCGCGCCAACCCTTCCCTCCTACCGCTCTCTGCAGCTGGCAGAGGACAGGAGCAGAGCGGCCGAGCACCTGCGCCGGGCCCTGCGCTACCTGGAGAGCCCACAGGAGCCCCTGCGAGAGGCGGCCATCAGGTTCATGGGTGAGTTACAAGCCCGGGCTCCCTCCCCAGCCCGCCGCAGCTCGGCCCCAGCCCCGCCTGTTGCCCCGACAGCGGCAGCCGGGCCCGGCGCCGTGGAGCCCCGCCTGGCCTGGGCATTGCTGCTGCCGCCCTCTGACAGCCGTGCCCTGGGGCGACAGCGCGCTGCAAGGGCTGAGCTGAGCGCTGCCGGGCCAGCAGCCCGTGTGGCCACAGCGCCGGCAGCGCTGCTGGCAGGGAGCTGTGCCGCTGGGGCCGTGACAGACTCTGTGTTCACAGGCATGGCCGGGCGGCACCTGAGGGGGCAGCAGCAAGAGCTGCAGCGGATCTGCACTGGTGAGTGAGGGCAGCGGGCTGACAGCGGGGGCTGCTGGGGGGAGCTGCAAGCCCTGCCCCGGCTGCGGAGGGCTCTGCTCCCGTGGGCAGAGCACACGGAGATTTCAGGGCCACGTGGGCCATTCGTGGCCAGCAGCTTCGGGCTGATCCCCTTGCTCCCTTTGCTCCCTCCTGGCCATGGCAATAGCCGGCTTGGGATGGCACTTGCAGGGGGCTCTTCCTCGGCTCCCTGCAGCTCCAGCTTCTGACCGTGCCTCTGTTCCTCTCTCTCGCAGCCCTGGAAGACAAAACGAATGACGTCAGCCTCGCCGTCGGAAGCCTGGCAATTCAAACGCTGTGCCTCCTCAGGTCAGGAGAGCGGGCTCCCATCTCCAGGTTCCAGTGGCTCCAAAATCACCTGCGCAGGGCGTGGAAGACATGGCCCCGTCTGTCACAGCTCGGCTGCCTGCCCTGCCAGAGCTCTGTGGAGAGGTGATCCCAGAAGCTCTTTTTGTTGGGGCCACCTGAATCAGGTTTTATTTTGTTTTTCTTCAAGAATTTTCTTTTCATTGGTTTTTTTTTTTTTCTTTTACCATGTAAATATAGACTATGTTAACATACACAGACTCCCAGCATTTTTCTTTTGCTGCCCAGGGTCCGTAGGGCATAGGGGAGGAGGGGGAAATGGGTGCTTGCGCTCAGCCAGCTGCCCAGGCGTGCAGTGGGCCAGGTGAAATGGCCAGAAGCCCCTTGGCCTTTGGTGGTTCTGCTGAAGCCTTTGTGCTGCCCAGAGAGCGGCTGGGCAGGGGCCGGAGCTGCGGGGATCCCTGCCAGAGCGGTGCCTGGAGATGGTCACAAGCCCTGTGCCAGGCAGGAAGCGCCAGCCGTGTCCTCCTGCCTGTGTGCTGCTGGCTGCCTTGCTGAGGGCTCCCAGGTGCCTCTGGATGGGGCTGCTCTGGAGCTGCTGTGGGGCTGCGGCGCTGCTGCCGGGCGGCTCGGCCAGGCTGGGGCAGCCCCTGAGGGGCTGGGGCGCTGGCAAGCCCCGGGCAATGGGCTGTCAGAGGCCACAAGCAGCCGCCTTGTTCCTGCCAGAGTTGACTTGCAAGACGCATCCTTGGCACTCTGCAACTAACAGCATCAGTGTTGTTGGAAACCCAAATGCAGAGAAATCTCAGACCTTTGGTCTTGTCAGCAAAGCTTAGAATTAAACACAGGATTTGATCTGAGACCTAGGAAAGGGCTCCCAAACTTAGGTGCTAGAAGCGAGAATGCGGATTTCTAGTCTATAGCAGCAACACGGGGAGAAAAGTTGAAGTGGAGGAAAGTTTAGAGTTTTCGAGTTCAAGATCTAGGAAGAAATCAAAGTAGTTACAATGCTAAACAAGAAGATTAGGATGCAGTGCTGTAGGTTTGTGTGTCATAGCATGATTGGCTAAGGAAGCTTACACTGTTAGCATGATGTGGGGACCCAGGAAATTCCTCTGGCTGCCCTGCAGGACTCGAGAGCCTGTCAGAGGGCTCAGAGACCTTGGCACAGAGCCCAAGACCCCCGTGCCTTTGATTTAGCACTTGGAAAAAACAATCACCAACCTTGTATGAAGAATGACCAGCCACAAAAAATGAAGTAGAATGATAGTGAATTTATCCCAGAGTGGAACAATAGATTTTGAGGGTTTTTAGAATGGGGCTTCAGGGGGCAAGATGGAGGAATCTGGGCATGTCCAGCCTTTCTCCTTCTTCTTCTTGGCCTCCATCTTCTGGTTGATGTTGGTACTTTGAGATTGGTCTAGAGTAGAAGCTCACTGTCTAACATAGATGATAGGGATTGGAAAGTAATTGTAAATATTGTACAGGTAGTTTTTAGTATAAAAAGATAACACCACCCCAGGGGAGGCAGAGTTCCTTAGACTGTCTTGCTGAGCAGACCTCGGCAGGACAGGAGAAAGAATTTTATAGATAAGATACAATAAACAACCTTGAGACTGAGAAATTAAGAGCTCTGACTCCTTCTTCAACCACCGGGCTGGGACAAGAGACTTTTTAACTTATCTCAGGGTCACTCTGACCAGCTAGAGACCCCGAGAGCATGAGTCCGTAAGATGAAATCTTGAAGACTGGGTCCAAAACATAAATACCCTTGTTGGCCATGTCTTCTTGGCCAAGAAATCCTTCAAAGCTCTTGTAACTACAAGTCTTGCGGCCCTGTGAGCCATGCGGTGGAGATGTGAGCCCAACTCAACCTTCCTGCCTATGTAGAAGAGAAAAAAAAGCAATGGCATCATCTAAAAAACTCAGAGGTCCACTCTCTAGCTTGTTCCAAACCCCTTCCAATCCCCCAAAGTGTGATTTAGCTACAAATAGATGGCAAGGACTCTTAGGGCTGCCTCTTTGACTCCAGAGCGGCTGCTTTAGAATCTTTCACATATCCCTGTGTAGTTAGGTGCCAGAAATGGATCATTTGAAGAAACTTTCCCAGCTGACTTGCATGGAGGCTTGTTTGAAGGGTGTTTGAATGGAAAGCCTCCCAGCAGAGGTCTGGGCTTTGGCCTAGCTGTGTCCCCTGCTGATTGTGAAGTGTGTCATCAGCTGAAGTGCTATCTGGGCTAAAAATATCATCCAGTCAATTGGACTTGCTCTTTTTGGCCTATAAAAGCTGGACCCGCTTTTGGGGCAAATTTGGAGACCTCATCTATGGGTGGATGGAACACCTAGGATTTTCCCAGTTGTTGGGAATGGTTCTCCAGGTCCCTGGAGTAAAACGGGGCTGCCCAGCAACTGCGCATCTGCAAGATGACAAACAATTGTCTTGGTTTGAAGAGAGAGGTGTCTGCTAAGGAAGGCAGAAGTCTTCTCTGAAATGTTAAATGTAAATCCCCTGCCTTCAAATGATTCTCATTTAGAAATTCAAATGCTCTCAGGGAAAGATATGGGGATAGGCCTGAGCCCGCAGAGCAGGGCGGCCTTTGCTTATGGTCTGAGCCCTTCCTAAAGATCCTGTCAGGCTGTCTTAGACACCTGGGGCCAGGGATTCCTTCCAAGCTGGGCCACTTTGGCTGGCCCGGGGCCAGCCCCAGGGCAGGAGGCAGTGTGTGCAAGGCCCCTGGGTGGCACGCTGCAGCACGGTCACCGTGCCATGGAACGGAACCCGGTCACCAAGGTCCCTTTGTGACACGTGGGAAATAGAAGCTTGCCCGGGTGCTGGGAACAGGCAACGGGGCACAACGGGACAGAGCAGTGCTGTGAGGAGCCCCCACACAGCGCACTCATTCCCGTCTGACCAGAAGCTTTTCTGCAGCCTTGTTCCTGCAGCTGAGCTCGAGGCCAGAGCACAGGACTCGGTGACCCGTGGCCTTCCGAGGCTTCTATTCTGCAGCTGCCCTCAAGGGCAGAGCGTGGGACTTGGTGCCCAGAGCTTTCCCAAGGTGTCTCTCCTGCAAGTAGCTCCTGTCACAGACATGGAGCAGAGACCCCCGAGAGTGGCCAAGATGGCCTGGATGGAGGAGGAGGAGGAAGAAGAAGGACCTGGAGCAGCCCCAGCACAGGAGACTGAAGAGGTGATGCCCTTCCATCCACCGCAGGAGGGTGAGTGGCAGAGCTGGGTTGCAGGGCTGGAGCCTGCAGCCAACTTGGCCCCATGCCATGCCATGCCATGCCATGCCATGCCATGCCATGCCATGCCATGCCATGCCATGCCATGCCATGCCATGCCATGCCATGCCATGCCATCCCCTGGGGAAATGGCCATGGACAGGTGGGAAGAGGGGCCGGGCAGACACCCCACAGCTCCCTTGCTCCATCCCCCTGGGGCATCCCAGGGCTCTCCCTGCCTGGGGAGCGCAGGGCTGGGCTGTGTTCTCCGGCCTCTCCCGCAGCCCCTCAGCTCTGGCTGCGCTCCCTCTTTGCCAGATGAAGCTGTGGAGCGCACACAAGAGCAGGAATCCAGCCGTGGCCGCTTCCACAGAACAGCGCAGGTACCTGCAGCCACCTCCACCTGGGCTGGGCCTGCTGTCCCTGCTCAGCCCAGCACCGTGTGTGCAGCACGCCATGCAACATCCCCGGCTTCTTGCCCTTCTCCTACAGCTCGTTTGCAACTTCATCCGGAGCATTCGGCAGGAGACCCGCACCATGGGCACTGGGCTCAGAGCTCACTGCGAGCTCCTCAAGCATGAGACCAGTGCCGCCCTGCTGGATTTGCTCCTGGAGAAGGGTGTTGCCAGGCCAGAACAAGTAAGCAGCCTGGGGCCAGGCTTCAATTCCCCCATGCGTCACGTGGCTTCCCCAGCCACGCCTGCTGGTCCCTCAGAGCCTTTGAGGCCATGGCAGTGCACTTCTCTGGGGAGCCTGGGGACATTGCTCTCTCTGGCAGCTTTCCAAGTCTCCCCGTGCCTCCTGCAGGTGCCTGCCTTGGTGAGGTACATTCACCGATGGCTCCTGGCCAACGATTCTGCCGAGCACAGGCTGGACAAGGCCCTGCTGAAACTCACCAAAGCACACCCGGCTGACGCAGTCGTGACGCTCCTGCGTGTGGCCCCGTCCTGTGACAGGTATGGGGCCCACCTGCCCAGAGGGCTCAGGCCTCCCAAGCCCATCACCCTGTACTGCCTGGCCCAGCTGTCTGAGCAACAGAGAGTTCCAGAACCCTCTGGCTGCTGCCTTTCCCAGCCCTGGCATGTCAGCCCCTGAGCCTGCTGCCATGCTGCCTTGCTGCCCCTCAGGGCCTGTCCTCACAGAGCTGGGCTGCTTGGCTGCTGCCAGCAAGGGCCACTGGGCAGAGGCAGAGCCGGCGGTCAGCCCGGGCCCCTAGGGATGCCCAGGCCACGATGCTGTGTCTGAGACCCCCCATGAGACAGAGCTCTAACCCTGCAGAGCTGCCATCTCCATGTGGAAGACCATCATGTGCTCGTCCAGGACTGCCGAGCCAGTGCAGCTGATCCTCCTGGATGTGCTAGGGAGCTGGCCAGAGTACAGCACGTGCACCTCAGATGGGGACAAAACGGCTGTCTTTGCCCTGGCTGTGAGTTTCCGCAACTGGCCTTTGCTGGCCCCAAGGCCACCTCTCCAGCAGCTCTCCATCCTCCTTCCCCCACTGCATCTGCCTGCCTCAGGCGCTGGCCAGAAACCTGGCCCAGGGGCAGCTTCAGGCCCACCAGGCCCCGCGCTCCCCCTGCCTCTCTCCGGGCCTCTCCCTGCCACGCTCGGGCCCTGCCACATGGACACCTCGGCACTGAGCGCTGTCTCGGGGGCCTTTGTCCTTTGCAGGCAACCGTGGTGATGTGGAAGATCCTCCAGGAGTCCTCTGTCCCACGTGTAGTGAGGCCATATTTCCCCCGCCTTTTTGTTCATCTGCTCTTCCAAGTGTTCTCCAGCACAGAAGAGATGCCACAGGAGGTCCAAACCTTCTGGAAGGATTGCCTGGAAGAGCACGGTCTTGCCACCAGCCCCAACAGGTGCTCCATCCCACTCCTCCTGTCCTTGACACGTGGCCTGCAAAGGAGCCAGTGCTGCCAGTGTGACCCGGGCTTTGCTGTGCACACAGGTTTGCAGTGCAGACTCTGAAGTCCCTGCTCTGCCAAAAGCACTACAAGGATGTGGTGGTGTCAGTGGAACGCAAGCGTGGCTGGGACACGCTGCTCTGTGCTGACACCCGCCACTATGCTGTGGGTCTGCTGGCCAGGTGAGACTCTCTTTCTCCCCATTGATCCTGCCATTTGTGCTCTGTGCCCGAGCTGTCCCACACATTCCCCAAGGCCCTGGGACACACTGAGGGACGGCTAACGACACACTGAGGGACGGCCAAGCAGACTGGAAAAGGCTGGGAAGGGAGAGAGCACAGGAGGAGACACCTCCTAAAGGGCCCAGGTCCCCTTGCAGGGTGGTGGTAAAAGACCACCAGGCTCTGTAAGCCTGTCCTTGGAGAGATTTGCTCAGCTTCCTGCTCCCTTTTTTGCCCTCCTAGAGAGATGCGCCATGCTTGTCATCGCTTGTGTTCCAGTATTGCACTCCACCTCCTCTGGCTGCTCAGCACACAGGAGCCACACTGGGATCTGCCTGCCCTGGCATTCCTTGTGGAGGTGAGCCGGGTGTCCAGCGCTGCCTGGCTGAGCAGCCTCCCAGCTCTCTGCCCTCTCGTGGCAGCAGCCGCCTGGGACGGTGCCCGCACCCTGTGCTGCTGCTGCTGCTGCTGCGTCCTGGGCCCAGCCCTGTGCGGCTGCGGGCTCCTGCCGGCCGGCTCCCCCGTCACTGGCCTGTGCCTTTCAGGTCCTCGTGTGCCTGGATTCTAATGAATGTGGCGACAGTGTTGTGAAGGTCTCTTCAAGGTACCTGCAGAGCGAGTGCAGGGAGAGGCGTCGCCTGGCGCTCAGGGCCCTTCTCGAGCTCATTGATGATCCCTCAATGGTGAGAAGGGGGCAGTGGCTGAAGCTGCGCTGGGAACTCAGTCACTTGGCCTGACCTGGGCTTTGGGCACTGGGGCAGCTGCTCCCAGCTCTCCTGCCTCCTGCTTCAGCTGCCCCAGTGCTTCAGGACAGTCCTTTGGCCTCTGGGCCCTGTGGCAGTAGGGTGGGACTTCACAGACTTGTGTTCCGCACAGGCCGAAAGAATGTGGAGCTTGACCAAAAGCCTCATGCACCTACTGGGGGACAATGATGCAGAGATAGCTGGGATGACACTCATCACACTCAGCTTTATACTCCTGCACAAACACATTCTGCTGTCAACCCCCATTGCCATGCAGCTGGCTGAGGCACTCCTGCCACTCTTTGACCACGTAAGGCTCCGTGCCCCCAGCTACAGCCACTGGCTGCTGCCTGGAAACTGTGTGCCCTGTGCATTTCCAGCCCTGTGCCCAGGGCGCCCTGGAGGAGCCAATGCTCAAGTGTTTTTTCTTGTTTTTTTCATCTAGGATAATAGCCAGGTACAGCTGCTCTCCATAAAACTCTTCCGAGACATGATGGAGTATTTGGAAGAGAGAGAAAAACCTTTGGAAAGCCCTGTGCAACAGAGCCTGCTTCCACTCTTCTTCCACTGCAATGATGAGAATCAGCATGTGGCAGAGGTGAGGACTCCTGGGCTGCTGCTGTCCGCCTGGCAGGGGGCTCGGCTGCCTCCTGCCCTGCGCCTGCTGGACCGCAGCCTCCTCCAGGCCATGGCAGGGGGAGGCGGGACCCGTGCCCTGGGCTGCGGGGCCATCTCTGCGTCTCTGCTGCTCTCCAGGCTTCTCGGGAAACGCTGCTTTATGCGGTCAAGTTCATGAAGAGGAGGGATCTCAAAAAGCTGCTGAAGGAGCAGAAACTGTGGAAGTTCAGCAAGTGCCTGGTAAGGACGGCCCGGAATCCCCAACTCAGCCAGGAGAAGGCCCCTGAGGGCGGTGCTCAGTGTGCGAGCCGGGCAGCTGTGCCCCTGCGCGCTGCTGCAGCCAGAGGCCGCGCGGGCTCTTCTCCAGGCTCCCGTGGGCCCGAGCCGGGTGCCCATGGAGCCCCGGCCCGGCGGGGCAGCGGGGCAGGGGCGGCACCGCGGCTCCCCGGGCAGCAGCCGGCCCCCTCCCCCTCCCTTCAGGAGCCCGGCGCCAGCGGCTGCTGGCCGCGCCTCGGGGCTGTGCGGGCAGGGGAGCCCGGGGCGGGGCGCAGGCAGCGCCCGGCCCAGGGGCTGAGCCCGCGCCAACCCTTCCCTCCTGCCGCTCTCTGCAGCTGGCAGAGGACAGGAGCAGAGCGGCCGAGCACCTGCGCCGGGCCCTGCGCTACCTGGAGAGCCCACAGGAGCCCCTGCGAGAGGCGGCCATCAGGTTCATGGGTGAGTTACAAGCCCGGGCTCCCTCCCCAGCCCGCCGCAGCTCGGCCCCAGCCCCGCCTGTTGCCCCGACAGCGGCAGCCGGGCCCGGCGCCGTGGAGCCCCGCCTGGCCTGGGCATTGCTGCTGCCGCCCTCTGACAGCCGTGCCCTGGGGCGACAGCGCGCTGCAAGGGCTGAGCTGAGCGCTGCCGGGCCAGCAGCCCGTGTGGCCACAGCGCCGGCAGCGCTGCTGGCAGGGAGCTGTGCCGCTGGGGCCGTGACAGACTCTGTGTTCACAGGCATGGCCGGGCGGCACCTGAGGGGGCAGCAGCAAGAGCTGCAGCGGATCTGCACTGGTGAGTGAGGGGAGCGGGCTGACAGCGGGGGCTGCTGGGGGGAGCTGCAAGCCCTGCCCCGGCTGCGGAGGGCTCTGCTCCCGTGGGCAGAGCACACGGAGATTTCAGGGCCACGTGGGCCATTCGTGGCCAGCAGCTTCGGGCTGATCCCCTTGCTCCCTTTGCTCCCTCCTGGCCATGGCAATAGCCGGCTTGGGATGGCACTTGCAGGGGGCTCTTCCTCGGCTCCCTGCAGCTCCAGCTTCTGACCGTGCCTCTGTTCCTCTCTCTCGCAGCCCTGGAAGACAAAACGAATGACGTCAGCCTCGCCGTCGGAAGCCTGGCAATTCAAACGCTGTGCCTCCTCAGGTCAGGAGAGCGGGCTCCCATCTCCAGGTTCCAGTGGCTCCAAAATCACCTGCGCAGGGCGTGGAAGACATGGCCCCGTCTGTCACAGCTCGGCTGCCTGCCCTGCCAGAGCTCTGTGGAGAGGTGATCCCAGAAGCTCTTTTTGTTGGGGCCACCTGAATCAGGTTTTATTTTGTTTTTCTTCAAGAATTTTCTTTTCATTGGTTTTTTTTTTTTTCTTTTACCATGTAAATATAGACTATGTTAACATACACAGACTCCCAGCATTTTTCTTTTGCTGCCCAGGGTCCGTAGGGCATAGGGGAGGAGGGGGAAATGGGTGCTTGCGCTCAGCCAGCTGCCCAGGCGTGCAGTGGGCCAGGTGAAATGGCCAGAAGCCCCTTGGCCTTTGGTGGTTCTGCTGAAGCCTTTGTGCTGCCCAGAGAGCGGCTGGGCAGGGGCCGGAGCTGCGGGGATCCCTGCCAGAGCGGTGCCTGGAGATGGTCACAAGCCCTGTGCCAGGCAGGAAGCGCCAGCCGTGTCCTCCTGCCTGTGTGCTGCTGGCTGCCTTGCTGAGGGCTCCCAGGTGCCTCTGGATGGGGCTGCTCTGGAGCTGCTGTGGGGCTGCGGCGCTGCTGCCGGGCGGCTCGGCCAGGCTGGGGCAGCCCCTGAGGGGCTGGGGCGCTGGCAAGCCCCGGGCAATGGGCTGTCAGAGGCCACAAGCAGCCGCCTTGTTCCTGCCAGAGTTGACTTGCAAGACGCATCCTTGGCACTCTGCAACTAACAGCATCAGTGTTGTTGGAAACCCAAATGCAGAGAAATCTCAGACCTTTGGTCTTGTCAGCAAAGCTTAGAATTAAACACAGGATTTGATCTGAGACCTAGGAAAGGGCTCCCAAACTTAGGTGCTAGAAGCGAGAATGCGGATTTCTAGTCTATAGCAGCAACACGGGGAGAAAAGTTGAAGTGGAGGAAAGTTTAGAGTTTTCGAGTTCAAGATCTAGGAAGAAATCAAAGTAGTTCCAATGCTAAACAAGAAGATTAGGATGCAGTGCTGTAGGTTTGTGTGTCATAGCATGATTGGCTAAGGAAGCTTACACTGTTAGCATGATGTGGGGACCCAGGAAATTCCTCTGGCTGCCCTGCAGGACTCGAGAGCCTGTCAGAGGGCTCAGAGACCTTGGCACAGAGCCCAAGACCCCCGTGCCTTTGATTTAGCACTTGGAAAAAACAATCACCAACCTTGTATGAAGAATGACCAGCCACAAAAAATGAAGTAGAATGATAGTGAATTTATCCCAGAGTGGAACAATAGATTTTGAGGGTTTTTAGAATGGGGCTTCAGGGGGCAAGATGGAGGAATCTGGGCATGTCCAGCCTTTCTCCTTCTTCTTCTTGGCCTCCATCTTCTGGTTGATGTTGGTACTTTGAGATTGGTCTAGAGTAGAAGCTCACTGTCTAACATAGATGATAGGGATTGGAAAGTAATTGTAAATATTGTACAGGTAGTTTTTAGTATAAAAAGATAACACTACCCCAGGGGAGGCAGAGTTCCTTAGACTGTCTTGCTGAGCAGACCTCGGCAGGACAGGAGAAAGAATTTTATAGAAAAGATACAATAAACAACCTTGAGACTGAGAAATTAAGAGCTCTGACTCCTTCTTCAACCACCGGGCTGGGACAAGAGACTTTTTAACTTATCTCAGGGTCACTCTGACCAGCTAGAGACCCCGAGAGCATGAGTCCGTAAGATGAAATCTTGAAGACTGGGTCCAAAACATAAATACCCTTGTTGGCCATGTCTTCTTGGCCAAGAAATCCTTCAAAGCTCTTGTAACTACAAGTCTTGCGGCCCTGTGAGCCATGCGGTGGAGATGTGAGCCCAACTCAACCTTCCTGCCTATGTAGAAGAGAAAAAAAAGCAATGGCATCATCTAAAAAACTCAGAGGTCCACTCTCTAGCTTGTTCCAAACCCCTTCCAATCCCCCAAAGTGTGATTTAGCTACAAATAGATGGCAAGGACTCTTAGGGCTGCCTCTTTGACTCCAGAGCGGCTGCTTTAGAATCTTTCACATATCCCTGTGTAGTTAGGTGCCAGAAATGGATCATTTGAAGAAACTTTCCCAGCTGACTTGCATGGAGGCTTGTTTGAAGGGTGTTTGAATGGAAAGCCTCCCAGCAGAGGTCTGGGCTTTGGCCTAGCTGTGTCCCCTGCTGATTGTGAAGTGTGTCATCAGCTGAAGTGCTATCTGGGCTAAAAATATCATCCAGTCAATTGGACTTGCTCTTTTTGGCCTATAAAAGCTGGACCCGCTTTTGGGGCAAATTTGGAGACCTCATCTATGGGTGGATGGAACACCTAGGATTTTCCCAGTTGTTGGGAATGGTTCTCCAGGTCCCTGGAGTAAAACGGGGCTGCCCAGCAACTGCGCATCTGCAAGATGACAAACAATTGTCTTGGTTTGAAGAGAGAGGTGTCTGCTAAGGAAGGCAGAAGTCTTCTCTGAAATGTTAAATGTAAATCCCCTGCCTTCAAATGATTCTCATTTAGAAATTCAAATGCTCTCAGGGAAAGATATGGGGATAGGCCTGAGCCCGCAGAGCAGGGCGGCCTTTGCTTATGGTCTGAGCCCTTCCTAAAGATCCTGTCAGGCTGTCTTAGACACCTGGGGCCAGGGATTCCTTCCAAGCTGGGCCACTTTGGCTGGCCCGGGGCCAGCCCCAGGGCAGGAGGCAGTGTGTGCAAGGCCCCTGGGTGGCACGCTGCAGCACGGTCACCGTGCCATGGAACGGAACCCGGTCACCAAGGTCCCTTTGTGACACGTGGGAAATAGAAGCTTGCCCGGGTGCTGGGAACAGGCAACGGGGCACAACGGGACAGAGCAGTGCTGTGAGGAGCCCCCACACAGCGCACTCATTCCCGTCTGACCAGAAGCTTTTCTGCAGCCTTGTTCCTGCAGCTGAGCTCGAGGCCAGAGCACAGGACTCGGTGACCCGTGGCCTTCCGAGGCTTCTATTCTGCAGCTGCCCTCAAGGGCAGAGCGTGGGACTTGGTGCCCCAGAGCTTTCCCAAGGCGTCTCTCCTGCAAGTAGCTCCTGTCACAGACATGGAGCAGAGACCCCCGAGAGTGGCCAAGATGGCCTGGATGGAGGAGGAGGAGGAAGAAGAAGGACCTGGAGCAGCCCCAGCACAGGAGACTGAAGAGGTGATGCCCTTCCATCCACCGCAGGAGGGTGAGTGGCAGAGCTGGGTTGCAGGGCTGGAGCCTGCAGCCAACTTGGCCCCATGCCATGCCATGCCATGCCATGCCATGCCATGCCATGCCATGCCATGCCATGCCATGCCATGCCATGCCATGCCATGCCATGCCATGCCATCCCCTGGGGAAATGGCCATGGACAGGTGGGAAGAGGGGCCAGGCAGACACCCCACTGCTCCCTTGCTCCATCCCCCTGGGGCATCCCAGGGCTCTCCCTGCCTGGGGAGCGCAGGGCTGGGCTGTGTTCTCCGGCCTCTCCCGCAGCCCCTCAGCTCTGGCTGCGCTCCCTCTTTGCCAGATGAAGCTGTGGAGCGCACACAAGAGCAGGAATCCAGCCGTGGCCGCTTCCACAGAACAGCGCAGGTACCTGCAGCCACCTCCACCTGGGCTGGGCCTGCTGTCCCTGCTCAGCCCAGCACCGTGTGTGCAGCACGCCATGCAACATCCCCGGCTTCTTGCCCTTCTCCTACAGCTCGTTTGCAACTTCATCCGGAGCATTCGGCAGGAGACCCGCACCATGGGCACTGGGCTCAGAGCTCACTGCGAGCTCCTCAAGCATGAGACCAGTGCCGCCCTGCTGGATTTGCTCCTGGAGAAGGGTGTTGCCAGGCCAGAACAAGTAAGCAGCCTGGGGCCAGGCTTCAATTCCCCCATGCGTCACGTGGCTTCCCCAGCCACGCCTGCTGGTCCCTCAGAGCCTTTGAGGCCATGGCAGTGCACTTCTCTGGGGAGCCTGGGGACATTGCTCTCTCTGGCAGCTTTCCAAGTCTCCCCGTGCCTCCTGCAGGTGCCTGCCTTGGTGAGGTACATTCACCGATGGCTCCTGGCCAACGATTCTGCCGAGCACAGGCTGGACAAGGCCCTGCTGAAACTCACCAAAGCACACCCGGCTGACGCAGTCGTGACGCTCCTGCGTGCGGCCCCGTCCTGTGACAGGTATGGGGCCCACCTGCCCAGAGGGCTCAGGCCTCCCAAGCCCATCACCCTGTACTGCCTGGCCCAGCTGTCTGAGCAACAGAGAGTTCCAGAACCCTCTGGCTGCTGCCTTTCCCAGCCCTGGCATGTCAGCCCCTGAGCCTGCTGCCATGCTGCCTTGCTGCCCCTCAGGGCCTGTCCTCACAGAGCTGGGCTGCTTGGCTGCTGCCAGCAAGGGCCACTGGGCAGAGGCAGAGCCGGCGGTCAGCCCGGGCCCCTAGGGATGCCCAGGCCACGATGCTGTGTCTGAGACCCCCCATGAGACAGAGCTCTAACCCTGCAGAGCTGCCATCTCCATGTGGAAGACCATCATGTGCTCGTCCAGGACTGCCGAGCCAGTGCAGCTGATCCTCCTGGATGTGCTAGGGAGCTGGCCAGAGTACAGCACGTGCACCTCAGATGGGGACAAAACGGCTGTCTTTGCCCTGGCTGTGAGTTTCCGCAACTGGCCTTTGCTGGCCCCAAGGCCACCTCTCCAGCAGCTCTCCATCCTCCTTCCCCCACTGCATCTGCCTGCCTCAGGCGCTGGCCAGAAACCTGGCCCAGGGGCAGCTTCAGGCCCACCAGGCCCCGCGCTCCCCCTGCCTCTCTCCAGGCCTCTCCCTGCCACGCTCGGGCCCTGCCACATGGACACCTCGGCACTGAGCGCTGTCTCGGGGGCCTTTGTCCTTTGCAGGCAACCGTGGTGATGTGGAAGATCCTCCAGGAGTCCTCTGTCCCACGTGTAGTGAGGCCATATTTCCCCCGCCTTTTTGTTCATCTGCTCTTCCAAGTGTTCTCCAGCACAGAAGAGATGCCACAGGAGGTCCAAACCTTCTGGAAGGATTGCCTGGAAGAGCACGGTCTTGCCACCAGCCCCAACAGGTGCTCCATCCCACTCCTCCTGTCCTTGACATGTGGCCTGCAAAGGAGCCAGTGCTGCCAGTGTGACCCGGGCTTTGCTGTGCACACAGGTTTGCAGTGCAGACTCTGAAGTCCCTGCTCTGCCAAAAGCACTACAAGGATGTGGTGGTGTCAGTGGAACGCAAGCGTGGCTGGGACACGCTGCTCTGTGCTGACACCCGCCACTATGCTGTGGGTCTGCTGGCCAGGTGAGACTCTCTTTCTCCCCATTGATCCTGCCATTTGTGCTCTGTGCCCGAGCTGTCCCACACATTCCCCAAGGCCCTGGGACACACTGAGGGACGGCTAACGACACACTGAGGGACGGCCAAGCAGACTGGAAAAGGCTGGGAAGGGAGAGAGCACAGGAGGAGACACCTCCTAAAGGGCCCAGGTCCCCTTGCAGGGTGGTGGTAAAAGACCACCAGGCTCTGTAAGCCTGTCCTTGGAGAGATTTGCTCAGCTTCCTGGTCCCTTTTTTGCCCTCCTAGAGAGATGCGCCATGCTTGTCATCGCTTGTGTTCCAGTATTGCACTCCACCTCCTCTGGCTGCTCAGCACACAGGAGCCACACTGGGATCTGCCTGCCCTGGCATTCCTTGTGGAGGTGAGCCGGGTGTCCAGCGCTGCCTGGCTGAGCAGCCTCCCAGCTCTCTGCCCTCTCGTGGCAGCAGCCGCCTGGGACGGTGCCCGCACCCTGTGCTGCTGCTGCTGCTGCTGCGTCCTGGGCCCAGCCCTGTGCGGCTGCGGGCTCCTGCCGGCCGGCTCCCCCGTCACTGGCCTGTGCCTTTCAGGTCCTCGTGTGCCTGGATTCTAATGAATGTGGCGACAGTGTTGTGAAGGTCTCTTCAAGGTACCTGCAGAGCGAGTGCAGGGAGAGGCGTCGCCTGGCGCTCAGGGCCCTTCTCGAGCTCATTGATGATCCCTCAATGGTGAGAAGGGGGCAGTGGCTGAAGCTGCGCTGGGAACTCAGTCACTTGGCCTGACCTGGGCTTTGGGCACTGGGGCAGCTGCTCCCAGCTCTCCTGCCTCCTGCTTCAGCTGCCCCAGTGCTTCAGGACAGTCCTTTGGCCTCTGGGCCCTGTGGCAGTAGGGTGGGACTTCACAGACTTGTGTTCCGCACAGGCCGAAAGAATGTGGAGCTTGACCAAAAGCCTCATGCACCTACTGGGGGACAATGATGCAGAGATAGCTGGGATGACACTCATCACACTCAGCTTTATACTCCTGCACAAACACATTCTGCTGTCAACCCCCATTGCCATGCAGCTGGCTGAGGCACTCCTGCCACTCTTTGACCACGTAAGGCTCCGTGCCCCCAGCTACAGCCACTGGCTGCTGCCTGGAAACTGTGTGCCCTGTGCATTTCCAGCCCTGTGCCCAGGGCGCCCTGGAGGAGCCAATGCTCAAGTGTTTTTTCTTGTTTTTTTCATCTAGGATAATAGCCAGGTACAGCTGCTCTCCATAGAACTCTTCCGAGACATGATGGAGTATTTGGAAGAGAGAGAAAAACCTTTGGAAAGCCCTGTGCAACAGAGCCTGCTTCCACTCTTCTTCCACTGCAATGATGAGAATCAGCATGTGGCAGAGGTGAGGACTCCTGGGCTGCTGCTGTCCGCCTGGCAGGGGGCTCGGCTGCCTCCTGCCCTGCGCCTGCTGGACCGCAGCCTCCTCCAGGCCATGGCAGGGGGAGGCGGGTCCCGTGCCCTGGGCTGCGGGGCCATCTCCGCGTCTCTGCTGCTCTCCAGGCTTCTCGGGAAACGCTGCTTTATGCGGTCAAGTTCATGAAGAGGAGGGATCTCAAAAAGCTGCTGAAGGAGCAGAAACTGCGGAAGTTCAGCAAGTGCCTGGTAAGGACGGCCCGGAATCCCCAACTCAGCCAGGAGAAGGCCCCTGAGGGCGGTGCTCAGTGTGCGAGCCGGGCAGCTGTGCCCCTGCGCGCTGCTGCAGCCAGAGGCCGCGCGGGCTCTTCTCCAGGCTCCCGTGGGCCCGAGCCGGGTGCCCATGGAGCCCCGGCCCGGCGGGGCAGCGGGGCAGGGGCGGCACCGCGGCTCCCCGGGCAGCAGCCGGCCCCCTCCCCCTCCCTTCAGGAGCCCGGCGCCAGCGGCTGCTGGCCGCGCCTCGGGGCTGTGCGGGCAGGGGAGCCCGGGGCGGGGCGCAGGCAGCGCCCGGCCCAGGGGCTGAGCCCGCGCCAACCCTTCCCTCCTGCCGCTCTCTGCAGCTGGCAGAGGACAGGAGCAGAGCGGCCGAGCACCTGCGCCGGGCCCTGCGCTACCTGGAGAGCCCACAGGAGCCCCTGCGAGAGGCGGCCATCAGGTTCATGGGTGAGTTACGAGCCCGGGCTCCCTCCCCAGCCCGCCGCAGCTCGGCCCCAGCCCCGCCTGTTGCCCCGACAGCGGCAGCCGGGCCCGGCGCCGTGGAGCCCCGCCTGGCCTGGGCATTGCTGCTGCCGCCCTCTGACAGCCGTGCCCTGGGGCGACAGCGCGCTGCATGGGCTGAGCTGAGCGCTGCCGGGCCAGCAGCCCGTGTGGCCACAGCGCCGGCAGCGCTGCTGGCAGGGAGCTGTGCCGCTGGGGCCGTGACAGACTCTGTGTTCACAGGCATGGCCGGGCGGCACCTGAGGGGGCAGCAGCAAGAGCTGCAGCGGATCTGCACTGGTGAGTGAGGGGAGCGGGCTGACAGCGGGGGCTGCTGGGGGGAGCTGCAAGCCCTGCCCCGGCTGCGGAGGGCTCTGCTCCCGTGGGCAGAGCACACGGAGATTTCAGGGCCACGTGGGCCATTCGTGGCCAGCAGCTTCGGGCTGATCCCCTTGCTCCCTTTGCTCCCTCCTGGCCATGGCAATAGCCGGCTTGGGATGGCACTTGCAGGAGGCTCTTCCTCGGCTCCCTGCAGCTCCAGCTTCTGACCGTGCCTCTGTTCCTCTCTCTCGCAGCCCTGGAAGACAAAACGAATGACGTCAGCCTCGCCGTCGGAAGCCTGGCAATTCAAACGCTGTGCCTCCTCAGGTCAGGAGAGCGGGCTCCCATCTCCAGGTTCCAGTGGCTCCAAAATCACCTGCGCAGGGTGTGGAAGACATGGCCCCGTCTGTCACAGCTCGGCTGCCTGCCCTGCCAGAGCTCTGTGGAGAGGTGATCCCAGAAGCTCTTTTTAATGGGGCCACCTGAATCAGGTTTTATTTTGTTTTTCTTCAAGAATTTTCTTTTCATTGGTTTTTTTGTTTTTTGTTTTACCATGTAAATACAGACTATGTTAACATACACAGACTCCCAGCATTTTTCTTTTGCTGCCCAGGGTCCGTAGGGCATAGGGGAGGAGGGGGAAATGGGTGCTTGCGCTCAGCCAGCTGCCCAGGCGTGCAGTGGGCCAGGTGAAATGGCCAGAAGCCCCTTGGCCTTTGGTGGTTCTGCTGAAGCCTTTGTGCTGCCCAGAGAGCGGCTGGGCAGGGGCCGGAGCTGCGGGGATCCCTGCCAGAGCGGTGCCTGGAGATGGTCACAAGCCCTGTGCCAGGCAGGAAGCGCCAGCCGTGTCCTCCTGCCTGTGTGCTGCTGGCTGCCTTGCTGAGGGCTCCCAGGTGCCTCTGGATGGGGCTGCTCTGGAGCTGCTGTGGGGCTGCGGCGCTGCTGCCGGGCGGCTCGGCCAGGCTGGGGCAGCCCCTGAGGGGCTGGGGCGCTGGCAAGCCCCGGGCAATGGGCTGTCAGAGGCCACAAGCAGCCGCCTTGTTCCTGCCAGAGTTGACTTGCAAGACGCATCCTTGGCACTCTGCAACTAACAGCATCAGTGTTGTTGGAAACCCAAATGCAGAGAAATCTCAGACCTTTGGTCTTGTCAGCAAAGCTTAGAATTAAACACAGGATTTGATCTGAGACCTAGGAAAGGGCTCCCAAACTTAGGTGCTAGAAGCGAGAATGCGGATTTCTAGTCTATAGCAGCAACACGGGGAGAAAAGTTGAAGTGGAGGAAAGTTTAGAGTTTTCGAGTTCAAGATCTAGGAAGAAATCAAAGTAGTTACAATGCTAAACAAGAAGATTAGGATGCAGTGCTGTAGGTTTGTGTGTCATAGCATGATTGGCTAAGGAAGCTTACACTGTTAGCATGATGTGGGGACCCAGGAAATTCCTCTGGCTGCCCTGCAGGACTCGAGAGCCTGTCAGAGGGCTCAGAGACCTTGGCACAGAGCCCAAGACCCCCGTGCCTTTGATTTAGCACTTGGAAAAAACAATCACCAACCTTGTATGAAGAATGACCAGCCACAAAAAATGAAGTAGAATGATAGTGAATTTATCCCAGAGTGGAACAATAGATTTTGAGGGTTTTTAGAATGGGGCTTCAGGGGGCAAGATGGAGGAATCTGGGCATGTCCAGCCTTTCTCCTTCTTCTTCTTGGCCTCCATCTTCTGGTTGATGTTGGTACTTTGAGATTGGTCTAGAGTAGAAGCTCACTGTCTAACATAGATGATAGGGATTGGAAAGTAATTGTAAATATTGTACTGGTAGTTTTTAGTATAAAAAGATAACACCACCCCAGGGGAGGCAGAGTTCCTTAGACTGTCTTGCTGAGCAGACCTCGGCAGGACAGGAGAAAGAATTTTATAGATAAGATACAATAAACAACCTTGAGACTGAGAAATTAAGAGCTCTGACTCCTTCTTCAACCACCGGGCTGGGACAAGAGACTTTTTAACTTATCTCAGGGTCACTCTGACCAGCTAGAGACCCCGAGAGCATGAGTCCGTAAGATGAAATCTTGAAGACTGGGTCCAACACATAAATACCCTTGTTGGCCATGTCTTCTTGGCCAAGAAATCCTTCAAAGCTCTTGTAACTACAAGTCTTGCGGCCCTGTGAGCCATGCGGTGGAGATGTGAGCCCAACTCAACCTTCCTGCCTATGTAGAAGAGAAAAAAAAGCAATGGCATCATCTAAAAAACTCAGAGGTCCACTCTCTAGCTTGTTCCAAACCCCTTCCAATCCCCCAAAGTGTGATTTAGCTACAAATAGATGACAAGGACTCTTAGGGCTGCCTCTTTGACTCCAGAGCGGCTGCTTTAGAATCTTTCACATATCCCTGTGTAGTTAGGTGCCAGAAATGGATCATTTGAAGAAACTTTCCCAGCTGACTTGCATGGAGGCTTGTTTGAAGGGTGTTTGAATGGAAAGCCTCCCAGCAGAGGTCTGGGCTTTGGCCTAGCTGTGTCCCCTGCTGATTGTGAAGTGTGTCATCAGCTGAAGTGCTACCTGGGCTAAAAATATCATCCAGTCAATTGGACTTGCTCTTTTTGGCCTATAAAAGCTGGACCCACTTTTGGGGCAAATTTGGAGACCTCATCTATGGGTGGATGGAACACCTAGGATTTTCCCAGTTGTTGGGAATGGTTCTCCAGGTCCCTGGAGTAAAACGGGGCTGCCCAGCAACTGCGCATCTGCAAGATGACAAACAATTGTCTTGGTTTGAAGAGAGAGGTGTCTGCTAAGGAAGGCAGAAGTCTTCTCTGAAATGTTAAATGTAAATCCCCTGCCTTCAAATGATTCTCATTTAGAAATTCAAATGCTCTCAGGGAAAGATATGGGGATAGGCCTGAGCCCGCAGAGCAGGGCGGCCTTTGCTTATGGTCTGAGCCCTTCCTAAAGATCCTGTCAGGCTGTCTTAGACACCTGGGGCCAGGGATTCCTTCCAAGCTGGGCCACTTTGGCTGGCCCGGGGCCAGCCCCAGGGCAGGAGGCAGTGTGTGCAAGGCCCCTGGCTGGCACGCTGCAGCACGGTCACCGTGCCATGGAACGGAACCCGGTCACCAAGGTCCCTTTGTGACACGTGGGAAATAGAAGCTTGCCCGGGTGCTGGGAACAGGCAACGGGGCACAACGGGACAGAGCAGTGCTGTGAGGAGCCCCCACACAGCGCACTCATTCCCGTCTGACCAGAAGCTTTTCTGCAGCCTTGTTCCTGCAGCTGAGCTCGAGGCCAGAGCACAGGACTCGGTGACCCGTGGCCTTCCGAGGCTTCTATTCTGCAGCTGCCCTCAAGGGCAGAGTGTGGGACTTGGTGCCCCAGAGCTTTCCCAAGGCGTCTCTCCTGCAAGTAGCTCCTGTCACAGACATGGAGCAGAGACCCCCGAGAGTGGCCAAGATGGCCTGGATGGAGGAGGAGGAGGAAGAAGAAGGACCTGGAGCAGCCCCAGCACAGGAGACTGAAGAGGTGGTGCCCTTCCATCCACCGCAGGAGGGTGAGTGGCAGAGCTGGGTTGCAGGGCTGGAGCCTGCAGCCAACTTGGCCCCATGCCATGCCATGCCATGCCATGCCATGCCATGCCATGCCATGCCATGCCATGCCATGCCATGCCATCCCCTGGGGAAATGGCCATGGACAGGTGGGAAGAGGGGCCGGGCAGACACCCCACAGCTCCCTTGCTCCATCCCCCTGGGGCATCCCAGGGCTCTCCCTGCCTGGGGAGCGCAGGGCTGGGCTGTGTTCTCCGGCCTCTCCCGCAGCCCCTCAGCTCTGGCTGCGCTCCCTCTTTGCCAGATGAAGCTGTGGAGCGCACACAAGAGCAGGAATCCAGCCGTGGCCGCTTCCACAGAACAGCGCAGGTACCTGCAGCCACCTCCACCTGGGCTGGGCCTGCTGTCCCTGCTCAGCCCAGCACCGTGTGTGCAGCACGCCATGCAACATCCCCGGCTTCTTGCCCTTCTCCTACAGCTCGTTTGCAACTTCATCCGGAGCATTCGGCAGGAGACCCGCACCATGGGCACTGGGCTCAGAGCTCACTGCGAGCTCCTCAAGCATGAGACCAGTGCCGCCCTGCTGGATTTGCTCCTGGAGAAGGGTGTTGCCAGGCCAGAACAAGTAAGCAGCCTGGGGCCAGGCTTCAATTCCCCCATGCGTCACGTGGCTTCCCCAGCCACGCCTGCTGGTCCCTCAGAGCCTTTGAGGCCATGGCAGTGCACTTCTCTGGGGAGCCTGGGGACATTGCTCTCTCTGGCAGCTTTCCAAGTCTCCCCGTGCCTCCTGCAGGTGCCTGCCTTGGTGAGGTACATTCACCGATGGCTCCTGGCCAACGATTCTGCCGAGCACAGGCTGGACAAGGCCCTGCTGAAACTCACCAAAGCACACCCGGCTGACGCAGTCGTGACGCTCCTGCGTGTGGCCCCGTCCTGTGACAGGTATGGGGCCCACCTGCCCAGAGGGCTCAGGCCTCCCAAGCCCATCACCCTGTACTGCCTGGCCCAGCTGTCTGAGCAACAGAGAGTTCCAGAACCCTCTGGCTGCTGCCTTTCCCAGCCCTGGCATGTCAGCCCCTGAGCCTGCTGCCATGCTGCCTTGCTGCCCCTCAGGGCCTGTCCTCACAGAGCTGGGCTGCTTGGCTGCTGCCAGCAAGGGCCACTGGGCAGAGGCAGAGCCGGCGGTCAGCCCGGGCCCCTAGGGATGCCCAGGCCACGATGCTGTGTCTGAGACCCCCCATGAGACAGAGCTCTAACCCTGCAGAGCTGCCATCTCCATGTGGAAGACCATCATGTGCTCGTCCAGGACTGCCGAGCCAGTGCAGCTGATCCTCCTGGATGTGCTAGGGAGCTGGCCAGAGTACAGCACGTGCACCTCAGATGGGGACAAAACGGCTGTCTTTGCCCTGGCTGTGAGTTTCCGCAACTGGCCTTTGCTGGCCCCAAGGCCACCTCTCCAGCAGCTCTCCATCCTCCTTCCCCCACTGCATCTGCCTGCCTCAGGCGCTGGCCAGAAACCTGGCCCAGGGGCAGCTTCAGGCCCACCAGGCCCCGCGCTCCCCCTGCCTCTCTCCGGGCCTCTCCCTGCCACGCTCGGGCCCTGCCACATGGACACCTCGGCACTGAGCGCTGTCTCGGGGGCCTTTGTCCTTTGCAGGCAACCGTGGTGATGTGGAAGATCCTCCAGGAGTCCTCTGTCCCACGTGTAGTGAGGCCATATTTCCCCCGCCTTTTTGTTCATCTGCTCTTCCAAGTGTTCTCCAGCACAGAAGAGATGCCACAGGAGGTCCAAACCTTCTGGAAGGATTGCCTGGAAGAGCACGGTCTTGCCACCAGCCCCAACAGGTGCTCCATCCCACTCCTCCTGTCCTTGACACGTGGCCTGCAAAGGAGCCAGTGCTGCCAGTGTGACCCGGGCTTTGCTGTGCACACAGGTTTGCAGTGCAGACTCTGAAGTCCCTGCTCTGCCAAAAGCACTACAAGGATGTGGTGGTGTCAGTGGAACGCAAGCGTGGCTGGGACACGCTGCTCTGTGCTGACACCCGCCACTATGCTGTGGGTCTGCTGGCCAGGTGAGACTCTCTTTCTCCCCATTGATCCTGCCATTTGTGCTCTGTGCCCGAGCTGTCCCACACATTCCCCAAGGCCCTGGGACACACTGAGGGACGGCTAACGACACACTGAGGGACGGCCAAGCAGACTGGAAAAGGCTGGGAAGGGAGAGAGCACAGGAGGAGACACCTCCTAAAGGGCCCAGGTCCCCTTGCAGGGTGGTGGTAAAAGACCACCAGGCTCTGTAAGCCTGTCCTTGGAGAGATTTGCTCAGCTTCCTGCTCCCTTTTTTGCCCTCCTAGAGAGATGCGCCATGCTTGTCATCGCTTGTGTTCCAGTATTGCACTCCACCTCCTCTGGCTGCTCAGCACACAGGAGCCACACTGGGATCTGCCTGCCCTGGCATTCCTTGTGGAGGTGAGCCGGGTGTCCAGCGCTGCCTGGCTGAGCAGCCTCCCAGCTCTCTGCCCTCTCGTGGCAGCAGCCGCCTGGGACGGTGCCCGCACCCTGTGCTGCTGCTGCTGCTGCTGCGTCCTGGGCCCAGCCCTGTGCGGCTGCGGGCTCCTGCCGGCCGGCTCCCCCGTCACTGGCCTGTGCCTTTCAGGTCCTCGTGTGCCTGGATTCTAATGAATGTGGCGACAGTGTTGTGAAGGTCTCTTCAAGGTACCTGCAGAGCGAGTGCAGGGAGAGGCGTCGCCTGGCGCTCAGGGCCCTTCTCGAGCTCATTGATGATCCCTCAATGGTGAGAAGGGGGCAGTGGCTGAAGCTGCGCTGGGAACTTAGTCACTTGGCCTGACCTGGGCTTTGGGCACTGGGGCAGCTGCTCCCAGCTCTCCTGCCTCCTGCTTCAGCTGCCCCAGTGCTTCAGGACAGTCCTTTGGCCTCTGGGCCCTGTGGCAGTAGGGTGGGGCTTCACAGACTTGTGTTCCGCACAGGCCGAAAGAATGTGGAGCTTGACCAAAAGCCTCATGCACCTACTGGGGGACAATGATGCAGAGATAGCTGGGATGACACTCATCACACTCAGCTTTATACTCCTGCACAAACACATTCTGCTGTCAACCCCCATTGCCATGCAGCTGGCTGAGGCACTCCTGCCACTCTTTGACCACGTAAGGCTCCGTGCCCCCAGCTACAGCCACTGGCTGCTGCCTGGAAACTGTGTGCCCTGTGCATTTCCAGCCCTGTGCCCAGGGCGCCCTGGAGGAGCCAATGCTCAAGTGTTTTTTCTTTTTTTTTTCATCTAGGATAATAGCCAGGTACAGCTGCTCTCCATAAAACTCTTCCGAGACATGATGGAGTATTTGGAAGAGAGAGAAAAACCTTTGGAAAGCCCTGTGCAACAGAGCCTGCTTCCACTCTTCTTCCACTGCAATGATGAGAATCAGCATGTGGCAGAGGTGAGGACTCCTGGGCTGCTGCTGTCCGCCTGGCAGGGGGCTCGGCTGCCTCCTGCCCTGCGCCTGCTGGACCGCAGCCTCCTCCAGGCCATGGCAGGGGGAGGCGGGACCCGTGCCCTGGGCTGCGGGGCCATCTCTGCGTCTCTGCTGCTCTCCAGGCTTCTCGGGAAACGCTGCTTTATGCGGTCAAGTTCATGAAGAGGAGGGATCTCAAAAAGCTGCTGAAGGAGCAGAAACTGCGGAAGTTCAGCAAGTGCCTGGTAAGGACGGCCCGGAATCCCCAACTCAGCCAGGAGAAGGCCCCTGAGGGCGGTGCTCAGTGTGCGAGCCGGGCAGCTGTGCCCCTGCGCGCTGCTGCAGCCAGAGGCCGCGCGGGCTCTTCTCCAGGCTCCCGTGGGCCCGAGCCGGGTGCCCATGGAGCCCCGGCCCGGCGGGGCTGCGGGGCAGGGGCGGCACCGCGGCTCCCCGGGCAGCAGCCGGCCCCTTCCCCCTCCCTTCAGGAGCCCGGCGCCAGCGGCTGCTGGCCGCGCCTCGGGGCTGTGCGGGCAGGGGAGCCCGGGGCGGGGCGCAGGCAGCGCCCGGCCCAGGGGCTGAGCCCGCGCCAACCCTTCCCTCCTGCCGCTCTCTGCAGCTGGCAGAGGACAGGAGCAGAGCGGCCGGGCCCTGCGCTACCTGGAGAGCCCACAGGAGCCCCTGCGAGAGGCGGCCATCAGGTTCATGGGTGAGTTACGAGCCCGGGCTCCCTCCCCAGCCCGCCGCAGCTCGGCCCCAGCCCCGCCTGTTGCCCCGACAGCGGCAGCCGGGCCCGGCGCCGTGGAGCCCCGCCTGGCCTGGGCATTGCTGCTGCCGCCCTCTGACAGCCGTGCCCTGGGGCGACAGCGCGCTGCATGGGCTGAGCTGAGCGCTGCCGGGCCAGCAGCCCGTGTGGCCACAGCGCCGGCAGCGCTGCTGGCAGGGAGCTGTGCCGCTGGGGCCGTGACAGACTCTGTGTTCACAGGCATGGCCGGGCGGCACCTGAGGGGGCAGCAGCAAGAGCTGCAGCGGATCTGCACTGGTGAGTGAGGGGAGCGGGCTGACAGCGGGGGCTGCTGGGGGGAGCTGCAAGCCCTGCCCCGGCTGCGGAGGGCTCTGCTCCCGTGGGCAGAGCACACGGAGATTTCAGGGCCACGTGGGCCATTCGTGGCCAGCAGCTTCGGGCTGATCCCCTTGCTCCCTTTGCTCCCTCCTGGCCATGGCAATAGCCGGCTTGGGATGGCACTTGCAGGGGGCTCTTCCTCGGCTCCCTGCAGCTCCAGCTTCTGACCGTGCCTCTGTTCCTCTCTCTCGCAGCCCTGGAAGACAAAACGAATGACGTCAGCCTCGCCGTCGGAAGCCTGGCAATTCAAACGCTGTGCATCCTCAGGTCAGGAGAGCGGGCTCCCATCTCCAGGTTCCAGTGGCTCCAAAATCACCTGCGCAGGGCGTGGAAGACATGGCCCCGTCTGTCACAGCTCGGCTGCCTGCCCTGCCAGAGCTCTGTGGAGAGGTGATCCCAGAAGCTCTTTTTGTTGGGGCCACCTGAATCAGGTTTTATTTTGTTTTTCTTCAAGAATTTTCTTTTCATTGGTTTTTTTTTTTTTCTTTTACCATGTAAATATAGACTATGTTAATATACACAGACTCCCAGCATTTTTCTTTTGCTGCCCAGGGTCCGTAGGGCATAGGGGAGGAGAGGAAATGGGTGCTTGCGCTCAGCCAGCTGCCCAGGTGTGCAGTGGGCCAGGTGAAATGGCCAGAAGCCCCTTGGCCTTTGGTGGTTCTGCTGAAGCCTTTGTGCTGCCCAGAGAGCGGCTGGGCAGGGGCCGGAGCTGCGGGGATCCCTGCCAGAGCGGTGCCTGGAGATGGTCACAAGCCCTGTGCCAGGCAGGAAGCGCCAGCCGTGTCCTCCTGCCTGTGTGCTGCTGGCTGCCTTGCTGAGGGCTCCCAGGTGCCTCTGGATGGGGCTGCTCTGGAGCTGCTGTGGGGCTGCGGCGCTGCTGCCGGGCGGCTCGGCCAGGCTGGGGCAGCCCCTGAGGGGCTGGGGCGCTGGCAAGCCCCGGGCAATGGGCTGTCAGAGGCCACAAGCAGCCGCCTTGTTCCTGCCAGAGTTGACTTGCAAGACGCATCCTTGGCACTCTGCAACTAACAGCATCAGTGTTGTTGGAAACCCAAATGCAGAGAAATCTCAGACCTTTGGTCTTGTCAGCAAAGCTTAGAATTAAACACAGGATTTGATCTGAGACCTAGGAAAGGGCTCCCAAACTTAGGTGCTAGAAGCGAGAATGCGGATTTCTAGTCTATAGCAGCAACACGGGGAGAAAAGTTGAAGTGGAGGAAAGTTTAGAGTTTTCGAGTTCAAGATCTAGGAAGAAATCAAAGTAGTTACAATGCTAAACAAGAAGATTAGGATGCAGTGCTGTAGGTTTGTGTGTCATAGCATGATTGGCTAAGGAAGCTTACACTGTTAGCATGATGTGGGGACCCAGGAAATTCCTCTGGCTGCCCTGCAGGACTCGAGAGCCTGTCAGAGGGCTCAGAGACCTTGGCACAGAGCCCAAGACCCCCGTGCCTTTGATTTAGCACTTGGAAAAAACAATCACCAACCTTGTATGAAGAATGACCAGCCACAAAAAATGAAGTAGAATGATAGTGAATTTATCCCAGAGTGGAACAATAGATTTTGAGGGTTTTTAGAATGGGGCTTCAGGGGGCAAGATGGAGGAATCTGGGCATGTCCAGCCTTTCTCCTTCTTCTTCTTGGCCTCCATCTTCTGGTTGATGTTGGTACTTTGAGATTGGTCTAGAGTAGAAGCTCACTGTCTAACATAGATGATAGGGATTGGAAAATAATTGTAAATATTGTACAGGTAGTTTTTAGTATAAAAAGATAACACCACCCCAGGGGAGGCAGAGTTCCTTAGACTGTCTTGCTGAGCAGACCTCGGCAGGACAGGAGAAAGAATTTTATAGATAAGATACAATAAACAACCTTGAGACTGAGAAATTAAGAGCTCTGACTCCTTCTTCAACCACCGGGCTGGGACAAGAGACTTTTTAACTTATCTCAGGGTCACTCTGACCAGCTAGAGACCCCGAGAGCATGAGTCCGTAAGATGAAATCTTGAAGACTGGGTCCAAAACATAAATACCCTTGTTGGCCGTGTCTTCTTGGCCAAGAAATCCTTCAAAGCTCTTGTAACTACAAGTCTTGCGGCCCTGTGAGCCATGCGGTGGAGATGTGAGCCCAACTCAACCTTCCTGCCTATGTAGAAGAGAAAAAAAAGCAATGGCATCATCTAAAAAACTCAGAGGTCCACTCTCTAGCTTGTTCCAAACCCCTTCCAATCCCCCAAAGTGTGATTTAGCTACAAATAGATGGCAAGGACTCTTAGGGCTGCCTCTTTGACTCCAGAGCGGCTGCTTTAGAATCTTTCACATATCCCTGTGTAGTTAGGTGCCAGAAATGGATCATTTGAAGAAACTTTCCCAGCTGACTTGCATGGAGGCTTGTTTGAAGGGTGTTTGAATGGAAAGCCTCCCAGCAGAGGTCTGGGCTTTGGCCTAGCTGTGTCCCCTGCTGATTGTGAAGTGTGTCATCAGCTGAAGTGCTACCTGGGCTAAAAATATCATCCAGTCAATTGGACTTGCTCTTTTTGGCCTATAAAAGCTGGACCCACTTTTGGGGCAAATTTGGAGACCTCATCTATGGGTGGATGGAACACCTAGGATTTTCCCAGTTGTTGGGAATGGTTCTCCAGGTCCCTGGAGTAAAACGGGGCTGCCCAGCAACTGCGCATCTGCAAGATGACAAACAATTGTCTTGGTTTGAAGAGAGAGGTGTCTGCTAAGGAAGGCAGAAGTCTTCTCTGAAATGTTAAATGTAAATCCCCTGCCTTCAAATGATTCTCATTTAGAAATTCAAATGCTCTCAGGGAAAGATATGGGGATAGGCCTGAGCCCGCAGAGCAGGGCGGCCTTTGCTTATGGTCTGAGCCCTTCCTAAAGATCCTGTCAGGCTGTCTTAGACACCTGGGGCCAGGGATTCCTTCCAAGCTGGGCCACTTTGGCTGGCCCGGGGCCAGCCCCAGGGCAGGAGGCAGTGTGTGCAAGGCCCCTGGCTGGCACGCTGCAGCACGGTCACCGTGCCATGGAACGGAACCCGGTCACCAAGGTCCCTTTGTGACACGTGGGAAATAGAAGCTTGCCCGGGTGCTGGGAACAGGCAACGGGGCACAACGGGACAGAGCAGTGCTGTGAGGAGCCCCCACACAGCGCACTCATTCCCGTCTGACCAGGAGCTTTTCTGCAGCCTTGTTCCTGCAGCTGAGCTCGAGGCCAGAGCACAGGACTCGGTGACCCGTGGCCTTCCGAGGCTTCTCTTCTGCAGCTGCCCTCAAGGGCAGAGCGTGGGACTTGGTGCCCCAGAGCTTTCCCAAGGCGTCTCTCCTGCAAGTAGCTCCTGTCACAGACATGGAGCAGAGACCCCCGAGAGTGGCCAAGATGGCCTGGATGGAGGAGGAGGAGGAAGAAGAAGGACCTGGAGCAGCCCCAGCACAGGAGACTGAAAAGGTGGTGCCCTTCCATCCACCGCAGGAGGGTGAGTGGCAGAGCTGGGTTGCAGGGCTGGAGCCTGCAGCCAACTTGGCCCCATGCCATGCCATGCCATGCCATGCCATGCCATGCCATGCCATGCCATGCCATGCCATGCCATGCCATGCCATGCCATGCCATGCCATGCCATGCCATCCCCTGGGGAAATGCCCATGGACAGGTGGGAAGAGGGGCCGGGCAGACACCCCACAGCTCCCTTGGTCCATCCCCCTGGGGCATCCCAGGGCTCTCCCTGCCTGGGGAGCGCAGGGCTGGGCTGTGTTCTCCGGCCTCTCCCGCAGCCCCTCAGCTTTGGCTGCGCTCCCTCTTTGCCAGATGAAGCTGTGGAGCGCACACAAGAGCAGGAATCCAGCCGTGGCCGCTTCCACAGAACAGCGCAGGTACCTGCAGCCACCTCCACCTGGGCTGGGCCTGCTGTCCCTGCTCAGCCCAGCACCGTGTGTGCAGCACGCCATGCAACATCCCCGGCTTCTTGCCCTTCTCCTACAGCTCGTTTGCAACTTCATCCGGAGCATTCGGCAGGAGACCCGCACCATGGGCACTGGGCTCAGAGCTCACTGCGAGCTCCTCAAGCATGAGACCAGTGCCGCCCTGCTGGATTTGCTCCTGGAGAAGGGTGTTGCCAGGCCAGAACAAGTAAGCAGCCTGGGGCCAGGCTTCAATTCCCCCATGCGTCACGTGGCTTCCCCAGCCACGCCTGCTGGTCCCTCAGAGCCTTTGAGGCCATGGCAGTGCACTTCTCTGGGGAGCCTGGGGACATTGCTCTCTCTGGCAGCTTTCCAAGTCTCCCCGTGCCTCCTGCAGGTGCCTGCCTTGGTGAGGTACATTCACCGATGGCTCCTGGCCAACGATTCTGCCGAGCACAGGCTGGACAAGGCCCTGCTGAAACTCACCAAAGCACACCCGGCTGACGCAGTCGTGACGCTCCTGCGTGTGGCCCCGTCCTGTGACAGGTATGGGGCCCACCTGCCCAGAGGGCTCAGGCCTCCCAAGCCCATCACCCTGTACTGCCTGGCCCAGCTGTCTGAGCAACAGAGAGTTCCAGAACCCTCTGGCTGCTGCCTTTCCCAGCCCTGGCATGTCAGCCCCTGAGCCTGCTGCCATGCTGCCTTGCTGCCCCTCAGGGCCTGTCCTCACAGAGCTGGGCTGCTTGGCTGCTGCCAGCAAGGGCCACTGGGCAGAGGCAGAGCCGGCGGTCAGCCCGGGCCCCTAGGGATGCCCAGGCCACGATGCTGTGTCTGAGACCCCCCATGAGACAGAGCTCTAACCCTGCAGAGCTGCCATCTCCATGTGGAAGACCATCATGTGCTCGTCCAGGACTGCCGAGCCAGTGCAGCTGATCCTCCTGGATGTGCTAGGGAGCTGGCCAGAGTACAGCACGTGCACCTCAGATGGGGACAAAACGGCTGTCTTTGCCCTGGCTGTGAGTTTCCGCAACTGGCCTTTGCTGGCCCCAAGGCCACCTCTCCAGCAGCTCTCCATCCTCCTTCCCCCACTGCATCTGCCTGCCTCAGGCGCTGGCCAGAAACCTGGCCCAGGGGCAGCTTCAGGCCCACCAGGCCCCGCGCTCCCCCTGCCTCTCTCCAGGCCTCTCCCTGTCACGCTCGGGCCCTGCCACATGGACACCTCGGCACTGAGCGCTGTCTCGGGGGCCTTTGTCCTTTGCAGGCAACCGTGGTGATGTGGAAGATCCTCCAGGAGTCCTCTGTCCCACGTGTAGTGAGGCCATATTTCCCCCGCCTTTTTGTTCATCTGCTCTTCCAAGTGTTCTCCAGCACAGAAGAGATGCCACAGGAGGTCCAAACCTTCTGGAAGGATTGCCTGGAAGAGCACGGTCTTGCCACCAGCCCCAACAGGTGCTCCATCCCACTCCTCCTGTCCTTGACACGTGGCCTGCAAAGGAGCCAGTGCTGCCAGTGTGACCCGGGCTTTGCTGTGCACACAGGTTTGCAGTGCAGACTCTGAAGTCCCTGCTCTGCCAAAAGCACTACAAGGATGTGGTGGTGTCAGTGGAACGCAAGCGTGGCTGGGACACGCTGCTCTATGCTGACACCCGCGACTATGCTGTGGGTCTGCTGGCCAGGTGAGACTCTCTTTCTCCCCATTGATCCTGCCATTTGTGCTCTGTGCCCGAGCTGTCCCACACATTCCCCAAGGCCCTGGGACACACTGAGGGACGGCTAACGACACACTGAGGGACGGCCAAGCAGACTGGAAAAGGCTGGGAAGGGAGAGAGCACAGGAGGAGACACCTCCTAAAGGGCCCAGGTCCCCTTGCAGGGTGGTGGTAAAAGACCACCAGGCTCTGTAAGCCTGTCCTTGGAGAGATTTGCTCAGCTTCCTGCTCCCTTTTTTGCCCTCCTAGAGAGATGCGCCATGCTTGTCATCGCTTGTGTTCCAGTATTGCACTCCACCTCCTCTGGCTGCTCAGCACACAGGAGCCACACTGGGATCTGCCTGCCCTGGCATTCCTTGTGGAGGTGAGCCGGGTGTCCAGCGCTGCCTGGCTGAGCAGCCTCCCAGCTCTCTGCCCTCTCGTGGCAGCAGCCGCCTGGGACGGTGCCCGCACCCTGTGCTGCTGCTGCTGCTGCTGCGTCCTGGGCCCAGCCCTGTGCGGCTGCGGGCTCCTGCCGGCCGGCTCCCCCGTCACTGGCCTGTGCCTTTCAGGTCCTCGTGTGCCTGGATTCTAATGAATGTGGCGACAGTGTTGTGAAGGTCTCTTCAAGGTACCTGCAGAGCGAGTGCAGGGAGAGGCGTCGCCTGGCGCTCAGGGCCCTTCTCGAGCTCATTGATGATCCCTCAATGGTGAGAAGGGGGCAGTGGCTGAAGCTGCGCTGGGAACTCAGTCACTTGGCCTGACCTGGGCTTTGGGCACTGGGGCAGCTGCTCCCAGCTCTCCTGCCTCCTGCTTCAGCTGCCCCAGTGCTTCAGGACAGTCCTTTGGCCTCTGGGCCCTGTGGCAGTAGGGTGGGGCTTCACAGACTTGTGTTCCGCACAGGCCGAAAGAATGTGGAGCTTGACCAAAAGCCTCATGCACCTACTGGGGGACAATGATGCAGAGATAGCTGGGATGACACTTATCACACTCAGCTTTATACTCCTGCACAAACACATTCTGCTGTCAACCCCCATTGCCATGCAGCTGGCTGAGGCACTCCTGCCACTCTTTGACCACGTAAGGCTCCGTGCCCCCAGCTACAGCCACTGGCTGCTGCCTGGAAACTGTGTGCCCTGTGCATTTCCAGCCCTGTGCCCAGGGCGCCCTGGAGGAGCCAATGCTCAAGTGTTTTTTCTTGTTTTTTTCATCTAGGATAATAGCCAGGTACAGCTGCTCTCCATAAAACTCTTCCGAGACATGATGGAGTATTTGGAAGAGAGAGAAAAACCTTTGGAAAGCCCTGTGCAACAGAGCCTGCTTCCACTCTTCTTCCACTGCAATGATGAGAATCAGCATGTGGCAGAGGTGAGGACTCCTGGGCTGCTGCTGTCCGCCTGGCAGGGGGCTCGGCTGCCTCCTGCCCTGCGCCTGCTGGACCGCAGCCTCCTCCAGGCCATGGCAGGGGGAGGCGGGACCCGTGCCCTGGGCTGCGGGGCCATCTCTGCGTCTCTGCTGCTCTCCAGGCTTCTCGGGAAACGCTGCTTTATGCGGTCAAGTTCATGAAGAGGAGGGATCTCAAAAAGCTGCTGAAGGAGCAGAAACTGCGGAAGTTCAGCAAGTGCCTGGTAAGGACGGCCCGGAATCCCCAACTCAGCCAGGAGAAGGCCCCTGAGGGCGGTGCTCAGTGTGCGAGCCGGGCAGCTGTGCCCCTGCGCGCTGCTGCAGCCAGAGGCCGCGCGGGCTCTTCTCCAGGCTCCCGTGGGCCCGAGCCGGGTGCCCATGGAGCCCCGGCCCGGCGGGGCTGCGGGGCAGGGGCGGCACCGCGGCTCCCCGGGCAGCAGCCGGCCCCTTCCCCCTCCCTTCAGGAGCCCGGCGCCAGCGGCTGCTGGCCGCGCCTCGGGGCTGTGCGGGCAGGGGAGGCCGGGGCGGGGCGCAGGCAGCGCCCGGCCCAGGGGCTGAGCCCGCGCCAACCCTTCCCTCCTGCCGCTCTCTGCAGCTGGCAGAGGACAGGAGCAGAGCGGCCGAGCACCTGCGCCGGGCCCTGCGCTACCTGGAGAGCCCACAGGAGCCCCTGCGAGAGGCGGCCATCAGGTTCATGGGTGAGTTACGAGCCCGGGCTCCCTCCCCAGCCCGCCGCAGCTCGGCCCCAGCCCCGCCTGTTGCCCCGACAGCGGCAGCCGGGCCCGGCGCCGTGGAGCCCCGCCTGGCCTGGGCATTGCTGCTGCCGCCCTCTGACAGCCGTGCCCTGGGGCGACAGCGCGCTGCATGGGCTGAGCTGAGCGCTGCCGGGCCAGCAGCCCGTGTGGCCACAGCGCCGGCAGCGCCGCTGGCAGGGAGCTGTGCCGCTGGGGCCGTGACAGACTCTGTGTTCACAGGCATGGCCGGGCGGCACCTGAGGGGGCAGCAGCAAGAGCTGCAGCGGATCTGCACTGGTGAGTGAGGGGAGCGGGCTGACAGCGGGGGCTGCTGGGGGGAGCTGCAAGCCCTGCCCCGGCTGCGGAGGGCTCTGCTCCCGTGGGCAGAGCACACGGAGATTTCAGGGCCACGTGGGCCATTCGTGGCCAGCAGCTTCGGGCTGATCCCCTTGCTCCCTTTGCTCCCTCCTGGCCATGGCAATAGCCGGCTTGGGATGGCACTTGCAGGGGGCTCTTCCTCGGCTCCCTGCAGCTCCAGCTTCTGACCGTGCCTCTGTTCCTCTCTCTCGCAGCCCTGGAAGACAAAACGAATGACGTCAGCCTCGCCGTCGGAAGCCTGGCAATTCAAACGCTGTGCATCCTCAGGTCAGGAGAGCGGGCTCCCATCTCCAGGTTCCAGTGGCTCCAAAATCACCTGCGCAGGGCGTGGAAGACATGGCCCCGTCTGTCACAGCTCGGCTGCCTGCCCTGCCAGAGCTCTGTGGAGAGGTGATCCCAGAAGCTCTTTTTGTTGGGGCCACCTGAATCAGGTTTTATTTTGTTTTTCTTCAAGAATTTTCTTTTCATTGGTTTTTTTTTTTTTCTTTTACCATGTAAATATAGACTATGTTAACATACACAGACTCCCAGCATTTTTCTTTTGCTGCCCAGGGTCCGTAGGGCATAGGGGAGGAGAGGAAATGGGTGCTTGCGCTCAGCCAGCTGCCCAGGTGTGCAGTGGGCCAGGTGAAATGGCCAGAAGCCCCTTGGCCTTTGGTGGTTCTACTGAAGCCTTTGTGCTGCCCAGAGAGCGGCTGGGCAGGGGCCGGAGCTGCGGGGATCCCTGCCAGAGCGGTGCCTGGAGATGGTCACAAGCCCTGTGCCAGGCAGGAAGCGCCAGCCGTGTCCTCCTGCCTGTGTGCTGCTGGCTGCCTTGCTGAGGGCTCCCAGGTGCCTCTGGATGGGGCTGCTCTGGAGCTGCTGTGGGGCTGCGGCGCTGCTGCCGGGCGGCTCGGCCAGGCTGGGGCAGCCCCTGAGGGGCTGGGGCGCTGGCAAGCCCCGGGCAATGGGCTGTCAGAGGCCACAAGCAGCCGCCTTGTTCCTGCCGGAGTTGACTTGCAAGACGCATCCTTGGCACTCTGCAACTAACAGCATCAGTGTTGTTGGAAACCCAAATGCAGAGAAATCTCAGACCTTTGGTCTTGTCAGCAAAGCTTAGAATTAAACACAGGATTTGATCTGAGACTTAGGAAAGGGCTCCCAAACTTAGGTGCTAGAAGCGAGAATGCGAATTTCTAGTCTATAGCAGCAACACGGGGAGAAAAGTTGAAGTGGAGGAAAGTTTAGAGTTTTCGAGTTCAAGATCTAGGAAGAAATCAAAGTAGTTACAATGCTAAACAAGAAGATTAGGATGCAGTGCTGTAGGTTTGTGTGTCATAGCATGATTGGCTAAGGAAGCTTACACTGTTAGCATGATGTGGGGACCCAGGAAATTCCTCTGGCTGCCCTGCAGGACTCGAGAGCCTGTCAGAGGGCTCAGAGACCTTGGCACAGAGCCCAAGACCCCCGTGCCTTTGATTTAGCACTTGGAAAAAACAATCACCAACCTTGTATGAAGAATGACCAGCCACAAAAAATGAAGTAGAATGATAGTGAATTTATCCCAGAGTGGAACAATAGATTTTGAGGGTTTTTAGAATGGGGCTTCAGGGGGCAAGATGGAGGAATCTGGGCATGTCCAGCCTTTCTCCTTCTTCTTCTTGGCCTCCATCTTCTGGTTGATGTTGGTACTTTGAGATTGGTCTAGAGTAGAAGCTCACTGTCTAACATAGATGATAGGGATTGGAAAATAATTGTAAATATTGTACAGGTAGTTTTTAGTATAAAAAGATAACACCACCCCAGGGGAGGCAGAGTTCCTTAGACTGTCTTGCTGAGCAGACCTCGGCAGGACAGGAGAAAGAATTTTATAGATAAGATACAATAAACAACCTTGAGACCGAGAAATTAAGAGCTCTGACTCCTTCTTCAACCACCGGGCTGGGACAAGAGACTTTTTAACTTATCTCAGGGTCACTCTGACCAGCTAGAGACCCCGAGAGCATGAGTCCGTAAGATGAAATCTTGAAGACTGGGTCCAAAACATAAATACCCTTGTTGGCCGTGTCTTCTTGGCCAAGAAATCCTTCAAAGCTCTTGTAACTACAAGTCTTGCGGCCCTGTGAGCCATGCGGTGGAGATGTGAGCCCAACTCAACCTTCCTGCCTATGTAGAAGAGAAAAAAAAGCAATGGCATCATCTAAAAAACTCAGAGGTCCACTCTCTAGCTTGTTCCAAACCCCTTCCAATCCCCCAAAGTGTGATTTAGCTACAAATAGATGGCAAGGACTCTTAGGGCTGCCTCTTTGACTCCAGAGCGGCTGCTTTAGAATCTTTCACATATCCCTGTGTAGTTAGGTGCCAGAAATGGATCATTTGAAGAAACTTTCCCAGCTGACTTGCATGGAGGCTTGTTTGAAGGGTGTTTGAATGGAAAGCCTCCCAGCAGAGGTCTGGGCTTTGGCCTAGCTGTGTCCCCTGCTGATTGTGAAGTGTGTCATCAGCTGAAGTGCTACCTGGGCTAAAAATATCATCCAGTCAATTGGACTTGCTCTTTTTGGCCTATAAAAGCTGGACCCACTTTTGGGGCAAATTTGGAGACCTCATCTATGGGTGGATGGAACACCTAGGATTTTCCCAGTTGTTGGGAATGGTTCTCCAGGTCCCTGGAGTAAAACGGGGCTGCCCAGCAACTGCGCATCTGCAAGATGACAAACAATTGTCTTGGTTTGAAGAGAGAGGTGTCTGCTAAGGAAGGCAGAAGTCTTCTCTGAAATGTTAAATGTAAATCCCCTGCCTTCAAATGATTCTCATTTAGAAATTCAAATGCTCTCAGGGAAAGATATGGGGATAGGCCTGAGCCCGCAGAGCAGGGCGGCCTTTGCTTATGGTCTGAGCCCTTCCTAAAGATCCTGTCAGGCTGTCTTAGACACCTGGGGCCAGGGATTCCTTCCAAGCTGGGCCACTTTGGCTGGCCCGGGGCCAGCCCCAGGGCAGGAGGCAGTGTGTGCAAGGCCCCTGGCTGGCACGCTGCAGCACGGTCACCGTGCCATGGAACGGAACCCGGTCACCAAGGTCCCTTTGTGACACGTGGGAAATAGAAGCTTGCCCGGGTGCTGGGAACAGGCAACGGGGCACAACGGGACAGAGCAGTGCTGTGAGGAGCCCCCACACAGCGCACTCATTCCCGTCTGACCAGGAGCTTTTCTGCAGCCTTGTTCCTGCAGCTGAGCTCGAGGCCAGAGCACAGGACTCGGTGACCCGTGGCCTTCCGAGGCTTCTCTTCTGCAGCTGCCCTCAAGGGCAGAGCGTGGGACTTGGTGCCCCAGAGCTTTCCCAAGGCGTCTCTCCTGCAAGTAGCTCCTGTCACAGACATGGAGCAGAGACCCCCGAGAGTGGCCAAGATGGCCTGGATGGAGGAGGAGGAGGAAGAAGAAGGACCTGGAGCAGCCCCAGCACAGGAGACTGAAGAGGTGGTGCCCTTCCATCCACCGCAGGAGGGTGAGTGGCAGAGCTGGGTTGCAGGGCTGGAGCCTGCAGCCAACTTGGCCCCATGCCATGCCATGCCATGCCATGCCATGCCATGCCATGCCATGCCATGCCATGCCATGCCATGCCATGCCATGCCATGCCATCCCCTGGGGAAATGCCCATGGACAGGTGGGAAGAGGGGCCGGGCAGACACCCCACAGCTCCCTTGGTCCATCCCCCTGGGGCATCCCAGGGCTCTCCCTGCCTGGGGAGCGCAGGGCTGGGCTGTGTTCTCCGGCCTCTCCCGCAGCCCCTCAGCTTTGGCTGCGCTCCCTCTTTGCCAGATGAAGCTGTGGAGCGCACACAAGAGCAGGAATCCAGCCGTGGCCGCTTCCACAGAACAGCGCAGGTACCTGCAGCCACCTCCACCTGGGCTGGGCCTGCTGTCCCTGCTCAGCCCAGCACCGTGTGTGCAGCACGCCATGCAACATCCCCGGCTTCTTGCCCTTCTCCTACAGCTCGTTTGCAACTTCATCCGGAGCATTCGGCAGGAGACCCGCACCATGGGCACTGGGCTCAGAGCTCACTGCGAGCTCCTCAAGCATGAGACCAGTGCCGCCCTGCTGGATTTGCTCCTGGAGAAGGGTGTTGCCAGGCCAGAACAAGTAAGCAGCCTGGGGCCAGGCTTCAATTCCCCCATGCGTCACGTGGCTTCCCCAGCCACGCCTGCTGGTCCCTCAGAGCCTTTGAGGCCATGGCAGTGCACTTCTCTGGGGAGCCTGGGGACATTGCTCTCTCTGGCAGCTTTCCAAGTCTCCCCGTGCCTCCTGCAGGTGCCTGCCTTGGTGAGGTACATTCACCGATGGCTCCTGGCCAACGATTCTGCCGAGCACAGGCTGGACAAGGCCCTGCTGAAACTCACCAAAGCACACCCGGCTGACGCAGTCGTGACGCTCCTGCGTGTGGCCCCGTCCTGTGACAGGTATGGGGCCCACCTGCCCAGAGGGCTCAGGCCTCCCAAGCCCATCACCCTGTACTGCCTGGCCCAGCTGTCTGAGCAACAGAGAGTTCCAGAACCCTCTGGCTGCTGCCTTTCCCAGCCCTGGCATGTCAGCCCCTGAGCCTGCTGCCATGCTGCCTTGCTGCCCCTCAGGGCCTGTCCTCACAGAGCTGGGCTGCTTGGCTGCTGCCAGCAAGGGCCACTGGGCAGAGGCAGAGCCGGCAGTCAGCCCGGGCCCCTAGGGATGCCCAGGCCACGATGCTGTGTCTGAGACCCCCCATGAGACAGAGCTCTAACCCTGCAGAGCTGCCATCTCCATGTGGAAGACCATCATGTGCTCGTCCAGGACTGCCGAGCCAGTGCAGCTGATCCTCCTGGATGTGCTAGGGAGCTGGCCAGAGTACAGCACGTGCACCTCAGATGGGGACAAAACGGCTGTCTTTGCCCTGGCTGTGAGTTTCCGCAACTGGCCTTTGCTGGCCCCAAGGCCACCTCTCCAGCAGCTCTCCATCCTCCTTCCCCCACTGCATCTGCCTGCCTCAGGCGCTGGCCAGAAACCTGGCCCAGGGGCAGCTTCAGGCCCACCAGGCCCCGCGCTCCCCCTGCCTCTCTCCAGGCCTCTCCCTGCCACGCTCGGGCCCTGCCACATGGACACCTCGGCACTGAGCGCTGTCTCGGGGGCCTTTGTCCTTTGCAGGCAACCGTGGTGATGTGGAAGATCCTCCAGGAGTCCTCTGTCCCACGTGTAGTGAGGCCATATTTCCCCCGCCTTTTTGTTCATCTGCTCTTCCAAGTGTTCTCCAGCACAGAAGAGATGCCACAGGAGGTCCAAACCTTCTGGAAGGATTGCCTGGAAGAGCACGGTCTTGCCACCAGCCCCAACAGGTGCTCCATCCCACTCCTCCTGTCCTTGACACGTGGCCTGCAAAGGAGCCAGTGCTGCCAGTGTGACCCGGGCTTTGCTGTGCACACAGGTTTGCAGTGCAGACTCTGAAGTCCCTGCTCTGCCAAAAGCACTACAAGGATGTGGTGGTGTCAGTGGAACGCAAGCGTGGCTGGGACACGCTGCTCTATGCTGACACCCGCGACTATGCTGTGGGTCTGCTGGCCAGGTGAGACTCTCTTTCTCCCCATTGATCCTGCCATTTGTGCTCTGTGCCCGAGCTGTCCCACACATTCCCCAAGGCCCTGGGACACACTGAGGGACGGCTAACGACACACTGAGGGACGGCCAAGCAGACTGGAAAAGGCTGGGAAGGGAGAGAGCACAGGAGGAGACACCTCCTAAAGGGCCCAGGTCCCCTTGCAGGGTGGTGGTAAAAGACCACCAGGCTCTGTAAGCCTGTCCTTGGAGAGATTTGCTCAGCTTCCTGGTCCCTTTTTTGCCCTCCTAGAGAGATGCGCCATGCTTGTCATCGCTTGTGTTCCAGTATTGCACTCCACCTCCTCTGGCTGCTCAGCACACAGGAGCCACACTGGGATCTGCCTGCCCTGGCATTCCTTGTGGAGGTGAGCCGGGTGTCCAGCGCTGCCTGGCTGAGCAGCCTCCCAGCTCTCTGCCCTCTCGTGGCAGCAGCCGCCTGGGACGGTGCCCGCACCCTGTGCTGCTGCTGCTGCTGCTGCGTCCTGGGCCCAGCCCTGTGCGGCTGCGGGCTCCTGCCGGCCGGCTCCCCCGTCACTGGCCTGTGCCTTTCAGGTCCTCGTGTGCCTGGATTCTAATGAATGTGGCGACAGTGTTGTGAAGGTCTCTTCAAGGTACCTGCAGAGCGAGTGCAGGGAGAGGCGTCGCCTGGCGCTCAGGGCCCTTCTCGAGCTCATTGATGATCCCTCAATGGTGAGAAGGGGGCAGTGGCTGAAGCTGCGCTGGGAACTCAGTCACTTGGCCTGACCTGGGCTTTGGGCACTGGGGCAGCTGCTCCCAGCTCTCCTGCCTCCTGCTTCAGCTGCCCCAGTGCTTCAGGACAGTCCTTTGGCCTCTGGGCCCTGTGGCAGTAGGGTGGGGCTTCACAGACTTGTGTTCCGCACAGGCCGAAAGAATGTGGAGCTTGACCAAAAGCCTCATGCACCTACTGGGGGACAATGATGCAGAGATAGCTGGGATGACACTCATCACACTCAGCTTTATACTCCTGCACAAACACATTCTGCTGTCAACCCCCATTGCCATGCAGCTGGCTGAGGCACTCCTGCCACTCTTTGACCACGTAAGGCTCCGTGCCCCCAGCTACAGCCACTGGCTGCTGCCTGGAAACTGTGTGCCCTGTGCATTTCCAGCCCTGTGCCCAGGGCGCCCTGGAGGAGCCAATGCTCAAGTGTTTTTTCTTGTTTTTTTCATCTAGGATAATAGCCAGGTACAGCTGCTCTCCATAAAACTCTTCCGAGACATGATGGAGTATTTGGAAGAGAGAGAAAAACCTTTGGAAAGCCCTGTGCAACAGAGCCTGCTTCCACTCTTCTTCCACTGCAATGATGAGAATCAGCATGTGGCAGAGGTGAGGACTCCTGGGCTGCTGCTGTCCGCCTGGCAGGGGGCTCGGCTGCCTCCTGCCCTGCGCCTGCTGGACCGCAGCCTCCTCCAGGCCATGGCAGGGGGAGGCGGGACCCGTGCCCTGGGCTGCGGGGCCATCTCTGCGTCTCTGCTGCTCTCCAGGCTTCTCGGGAAACGCTGCTTTATGCGGTCAAGTTCATGAAGAGGAGGGATCTCAAAAAGCTGCTGAAGGAGCAGAAACTGCGGAAGTTCAGCAAGTGCCTGGTAAGGACGGCCCGGAATCCCCAACTCAGCCAGGAGAAGGCCCCTGAGGGCGGTGCTCAGTGTGCGAGCCGGGCAGCTGTGCCCCTGCGCGCTGCTGCAGCCAGAGGCCGCGCGGGCTCTTCTCCAGGCTCCCGTGGGCCCGAGCCGGGTGCCCATGGAGCCCCGGCCCGGCGGGGCTGCGGGGCAGGGGCGGCACCGCGGCTCCCCGGGCAGCAGCCGGCCCCTTCCCCCTCCCTTCAGGAGCCCGGCGCCAGCGGCTGCTGGCCGCGCCTCGGGGCTGTGCGGGCAGGGGAGCCCGGGGCGGGGCGCAGGCAGCGCCCGGCCCAGGGGCTGAGCCCGCGCCAACCCTTCCCGCCTGCCGCTCTCTGCAGCTGGCAGAGGACAGGAGCAGAGCGGCCGAGCACCTGCGCCGGGCCCTGCGCTACCTGGAGAGCCCACAGGAGCCCCTGCGAGAGGCGGCCATCAGGTTCATGGGTGAGTTACGAGCCCGGGCTCCCTCCCCAGCCCGCCGCAGCTCGGCCCCAGCCCCGCCTGTTGCCCCGACAGCGGCAGCCGGGCCCGGCGCCGTGGAGCCCCGCCTGGCCTGGGCATTGCTGCTGCCGCCCTCTGACAGCCGTGCCCTGGGGCGACAGCGCGCTGCATGGGCTGAGCTGAGCGCTGCCGGGCCAGCAGCCCGTGTGGCCACAGCGCCGGCAGCGCCGCTGGCAGGGAGCTGTGCCGCTGGGGCCGTGACAGACTCTGTGTTCACAGGCATGGCCGGGCGGCACCTGAGGGGGCAGCAGCAAGAGCTGCAGCGGATCTGCACTGGTGAGTGAGGGGAGCGGGCTGACAGCGGGGGCTGCTGGGGGGAGCTGCAAGCCCTGCCCCGGCTGCGGAGGGCTCTGCTCCCGTGGGCAGAGCACACGGAGATTTCAGGGCCACGTGGGCCATTCGTGGCCAGCAGCTTCGGGCTGATCCCCTTGCTCCCTTTGCTCCCTCCTGGCCATGGCAATAGCCGGCTTGGGATGGCACTTGCAGGGGGCTCTTCCTCGGCTCCCTGCAGCTCCAGCTTCTGACCGTGCCTCTGTTCCTCTCTCTCGCAGCCCTGGAAGACAAAACGAATGACGTCAGCCTCGCCGTCGGAAGCCTGGCAATTCAAACGCTGTGCATCCTCAGGTCAGGAGAGCGGGCTCCCATCTCCAGGTTCCAGTGGCTCCAAAATCACCTGCGCAGGGCGTGGAAGACATGGCCCCGTCTGTCACAGCTCGGCTGCCTGCCCTGCCAGAGCTCTGTGGAGAGGTGATCCCAGAAGCTCTTTTTGTTGGGGCCACCTGAATCAGGTTTTATTTTGTTTTTCTTCAAGAATTTTCTTTTCATTGTTTTTTTTTTTTTTCTTTTACCATGTAAATATAGACTATGTTAACATACACAGACTCCCAGCATTTTTCTTTTGCTGCCCAGGGTCCGTAGGGCATAGGGGAGGAGAGGAAATGGGTGCTTGCGCTCAGCCAGCTGCCCAGGTGTGCAGTGGGCCAGGTGAAATGGCCAGAAGCCCCTTGGCCTTTGGTGGTTCTACTGAAGCCTTTGTGCTGCCCAGAGAGCGGCTGGGCAGGGGCCGGAGCTGCGGGGATCACTGCCAGAGCGGTGCCTGGAGATGGTCACAAGCCCTGTGCCAGGCAGGAAGCGCCAGCCGTGTCCTCCTGCCTGTGTGCTGCTGGCTGCCTTGCTGAGGGCTCCCAGGTGCCTCTGGATGGGGCTGCTCTGGAGCTGCTGTGGGGCTGCGCGCTGCTGCCGGGCGGCTCGGCCAGGCTGGGGCAGCCCCTGAGGGGCTGGGGCGCTGGCAAGCCCCGGGCAATGGGCTGTCAGAGGCCACAAGCAGCCGCCTTGTTCCTGCCAGAGTTGACTTGCAAGACGCATCCTTGGCACTCTGCAACTAACAGCATCAGTGTTGTTGGAAACCCAAATGCAGAGAAATCTCAGACCTTTGGTCTTGTCAGCAAAGCTTAGAATTAAACACAGGATTTGATCTGAGACTTAGGAAAGGGCTCCCAAACTTAGGTGCTAGAAGCGAGAATGCGGATTTCTAGTCTATAGCAGCAACACGGGGAGAAAAGTTGAAGTGGAGGAAAGTTTAGAGTTTTCGAGTTCAAGATCTAGGAAGAAATCAAAGTAGTTACAATGCTAAACAAGAAGATTAGGATGCAGTGCTGTAGGTTTGTGTGTCATAGCGTGATTGGCTAAGGAAGCTTACACTGTTAGCATGATGTGGGGACCCAGGAAATTCCTCTGGCTGCCCTGCAGGACTCGAGAGCCTGTCAGAGGGCTCAGAGACCTTGGCACAGAGCCCAAGACCCCCGTGCCTTTGATTTAGCACTTGGAAAAAACAATCACCAACCTTGTATGAAGAATGACCAGCCACAAAAAATGAAGTAGAATGATAGTGAATTTATCCCAGAGTGGAACAATAGATTTTGAGGGTTTTTAGAATGGGGCTTCAGGGGGCAAGATGGAGGAATCTGGGCATGTCCAGCCTTTCTCCTTCTTCTTCTTGGCCTCCATCTTCTGGTTGATGTTGGTACTTTGAGATTGGTCTAGAGTAGAAGCTCACTGTCTAACATAGATGATAGGGATTGGAAAATAATTGTAAATATTGTACAGGTAGTTTTTAGTATAAAAAGATAACACCACCCCAGGGGAGGCAGAGTTCCTTAGACTGTCTTGCTGAGCAGACCTCGGCAGGACAGGAGAAAGAATTTTATAGATAAGATACAATAAACAACCTTGAGACCGAGAAATTAAGAGCTCTGACTCCTTCTTCAACCACCGGGCTGGGACAAGAGACTTTTTAACTTATCTCAGGGTCACTCTGACCAGCTAGAGACCCCGAGAGCATGAGTCCGTAAGATGAAATCTTGAAGACTGGGTCCAAAACATAAATACCCTTGTTGGCCGTGTCTTCTTGGCCAAGAAATCCTTCAAAGCTCTTGTAACTACAAGTCTTGCGGCCCTGTGAGCCATGCGGTGGAGATGTGAGCCCAACTCAACCTTCCTGCCTATGTAGAAGAGAAAAAAAAGCAATGGCATCATCTAAAAAACTCAGAGGTCCACTCTCTAGCTTGTTCCAAACCCCTTCCAATCCCCCAAAGTGTGATTTAGCTACAAATAGATGGCAAGGACTCTTAGGGCTGCCTCTTTGACTCCAGAGCGGCTGCTTTAGAATCTTTCACATATCCCTGTGTAGTTAGGTGCCAGAAATGGATCATTTGAAGAAACTTTCCCAGCTGACTTGCATGGAGGCTTGTTTGAAGGGTGTTTGAATGGAAAGCCTCCCAGCAGAGGTCTGGGCTTTGGCCTAGCTGTGTCCCCTGCTGATTGTGAAGTGTGTCATCAGCTGAAGTGCTACCTGGGCTAAAAATATCATCCAGTCAATTGGACTTGCTCTTTTTGGCCTATAAAAGCTGGACCCACTTTTGGGGCAAATTTGGAGACCTCATCTATGGGTGGATGGAACACCTAGGATTTTCCCAGTTGTTGGGAATGGTTCTCCAGGTCCCTGGAGTAAAACGGGGCTGCCCAGCAACTGCGCATCTGCAAGATGACAAACAATTGTCTTGGTTTGAAGAGAGAGGTGTCTGCTAAGGAAGGCAGAAGTCTTCTCTGAAATGTTAAATGTAAATCCCCTGCCTTCAAATGATTCTCATTTAGAAATTCAAATGCTCTCAGGGAAAGATATGGGGATAGGCCTGAGCCCGCAGAGCAGGGCGGCCTTTGCTTATGGTCTGAGCCCTTCCTAAAGATCCTGTCAGGCTGTCTTAGACACCTGGGGCCAGGGATTCCTTCCAAGCTGGGCCACTTTGGCTGGCCCGGGGCCAGCCCCAGGGCAGGAGGCAGTGTGTGCAAGGCCCCTGGCTGGCACGCTGCAGCACGGTCACCGTGCCATGGAACGGAACCCGGTCACCAAGGTCCCTTTGTGACACGTGGGAAATAGAAGCTTGCCCGGGTGCTGGGAACAGGCAACGGGGCACAACGGGACAGAGCAGTGCTGTGAGGAGCCCCCACACAGCGCACTCATTCCCGTCTGACCAGGAGCTTTTCTGCAGCCTTGTTCCTGCAGCTGAGCTCGAGGCCAGAGCACAGGACTCGGTGACCCGTGGCCTTCTGAGGCTTCTCTTCTGCAGCTGCCCTCAAGGGCAGAGCGTGGGACTTGGTGCCCCAGAGCTTTCCCAAGGCGTCTCTCCTGCAAGTAGCTCCTGTCACAGACATGGAGCAGAGACCCCCGAGAGTGGCCAAGATGGCCTGGATGGAGGAGGAGGAGGAAGAAGAAGGACCTGGAGCAGCCCCAGCACAGGAGACTGAAGAGGTGGTGCCCTTCCATCCACCGCAGGAGGGTGAGTGGCAGAGCTGGGTTGCAGGGCTGGAGCCTGCAGCCAACTTGGCCCCATGCCATGCCATGCCATGCCATGCCATGCCATGCCATGCCATGCCATGCCATGCCATGCCATGCCATGCCATCCCCTGGGGAAATGGCCATGGACAGGTGGGAAGAGGGGCCGGGCAGACACCCCACAGCTCCCTTGGTCCATCCCCCTGGGGCATCCCAGGGCTCTCCCTGCCTGGGGAGCGCAGGGCTGGGCTGTGTTCTCCGGCCTCTCCCGCAGCCCCTCAGCTTTGGCTGCGCTCCCTCTTTGCCAGATGAAGCTGTGGAGCGCACACAAGAGCAGGAATCCAGCCGTGGCCGCTTCCACAGAACAGCGCAGGTACCTGCAGCCACCTCCACCTGGGCTGGGCCTGCTGTCCCTGCTCAGCCCAGCACCGTGTGTGCAGCACGCCATGCAACATCCCCGGCTTCTTGCCCTTCTCCTACAGCTCGTTTGCAACTTCATCCGGAGCATTCGGCAGGAGACCCGCACCATGGGCACTGGGCTCAGAGCTCACTGCGAGCTCCTCAAGCATGAGACCAGTGCCGCCCTGCTGGATTTGCTCCTGGAGAAGGGTGTTGCCAGGCCAGAACAAGTAAGCAGCCTGGGGCCAGGCTTCAATTCCCCCATGCGTCACGTGGCTTCCCCAGCCACGCCTGCTGGTCCCTCAGAGCCTTTGAGGCCATGGCAGTGCACTTCTCTGGGGAGCCTGGGGACATTGCTCTCTCTGGCAGCTTTCCAAGTCTCCCCGTGCCTCCTGCAGGTGCCTGCCTTGGTGAGGTACATTCACCGATGGCTCCTGGCCAACGATTCTGCCGAGCACAGGCTGGACAAGGCCCTGCTGAAACTCACCAAAGCACACCCGGCTGACGCAGTCGTGACGCTCCTGCGTGTGGCCCCGTCCTGTGACAGGTATGGGGCCCACCTGCCCAGAGGGCTCAGGCCTCCCAAGCCCATCACCCTGTACTGCCTGGCCCAGCTGTCTGAGCAACAGAGAGTTCCAGAACCCTCTGGCTGCTGCCTTTCCCAGCCCTGGCATGTCAGCCCCTGAGCCTGCTGCCATGCTGCCTTGCTGCCCCTCAGGGCCTGTCCTCACAGAGCTGGGCTGCTTGGCTGCTGCCAGCAAGGGCCACTGGGCAGAGGCAGAGCCGGCGGTCAGCCCGGGCCCCTAGGGATGCCCAGGCCACGATGCTGTGTCTGAGACCCCCCATGAGACAGAGCTCTAACCCTGCAGAGCTGCCATCTCCATGTGGAAGACCATCATGTGCTCGTCCAGGACTGCCGAGCCAGTGCAGCTGATCCTCCTGGATGTGCTAGGGAGCTGGCCAGAGTACAGCACGTGCACCTCAGATGGGGACAAAACGGCTGTCTTTGCCCTGGCTGTGAGTTTCCGCAACTGGCCTTTGCTGGCCCCAAGGCCACCTCTCCAGCAGCTCTCCATCCTCCTTCCCCCACTGCATCTGCCTGCCTCAGGCGCTGGCCAGAAACCTGGCCCAGGGGCAGCTTCAGGCCCACCAGGCCCCGCGCTCCCCCTGCCTCTCTCCGGGCCTCTCCCTGCCACACTCGGGCCCTGCCACATGGACACCTCGGCACTGAGCGCTGTCTCGGGGGCCTTTGTCCTTTGCAGGCAACCGTGGTGATGTGGAAGATCCTCCAGGAGTCCTCTGTCCCACGTGTAGTGAGGCCATGTTTCCCCCGCCTTTTTGTTCATCTGCTCTTCCAAGTGTTCTCCAGCACAGAAGAGATGCCACAGGAGGTCCAAACCTTCTGGAAGGATTGCCTGGAAGAGCACGGTCTTGCCACCAGCCCCAACAGGTGCTCCATCCCACTCCTCCTGTCCTTGACACGTGGCCTGCAAAGGAGCCAGTGCTGCCAGTGTGACCCGGGCTTTGCTGTGCACACAGGTTTGCAGTGCAGACTCTGAAGTCCCTGCTCTGCCAAAAGCACTACAAGGATGTGGTGGTGTCAGTGGAACGCAAGCGTGGCTGGGACACGCTGCTCTATGCTGACACCCGCGACTATGCTGTGGGTCTGCTGGCCAGGTGAGACTCTCTTTCTCCCCATTGATCCTGCCATTTGTGCTCTGTGCCCGAGCTGTCCCACACATTCCCCAAGGCCCTGGGACACACTGAGGGACGGCTAACGACACACTGAGGGACGGCCAAGCAGACTGGAAAAGGCTGGGAAGGGAGAGAGCACAGGAGGAGACACCTCCTAAAGGGCCCAGGTCCCCTTGCAGGGTGGTGGTAAAAGACCACCAGGCTCTGTAAGCCTGTCCTTGGAGAGATTTGCTCAGCTTCCTGCTCCCTTTTTTGCCCTCCTAGAGAGATGCGCCATGCTTGTCATCGCTTGTGTTCCAGTATTGCACTCCACCTCCTCTGGCTGCTCAGCACACAGGAGCCACACTGGGATCTGCCTGCCCTGGCATTCCTTGTGGAGGTGAGCCGGGTGTCCAGCGCTGCCTGGCTGAGCAGCCTCCCAGCTCTCTGCCCTCTCGTGGCAGCAGCCACCTGGGACGGTGCCCGCACCCTGTGCTGCTGCTGCTGCTGCTGCGTCCTGGGCCCAGCCCTGTGCGGCTGCGGGCTCCTGCCGGCCGGCTCCCCCGTCACTGGCCTGTGCCTTTCAGGTCCTCGTGTGCCTGGATTCTAATGAATGTGGCGACAGTGTTGTGAAGGTCTCTTCAAGGTACCTGCAGAGCGAGTGCAGGGAGAGGCGTCGCCTGGCGCTCAGGGCCCTTCTCGAGCTCATTGATGATCCCTCAATGGTGAGAAGGGGGCAGTGGCTGAAGCTGCGCTGGGAACTCAGTCACTTGGCCTGACCTGGGCTTTGGGCACTGGGGCAGCTGCTCCCAGCTCTCCTTCCTCCTGCTTCAGCTGCCCCAGTGCTTCAGGACAGTCCTTTGGCCTCTGGGCCCTGTGGCAGTAGGGTGGGACTTCACAGACTTGTGTTCCGCACAGGCCGAAAGAATGTGGAGCTTGACCAAAAGCCTCATGCACCTACTGGGGGTCAATGATGCAGAGATAGCTGGGATGACACTCATCACACTCAGCTTTATACTCCTGCACAAACACATTCTGCTGTCAACCCCCATTGCCATGCAGCTGGCTGAGGCACTCCTGCCACTCTTTGACCACGTAAGGCTCCGTGCCCCCAGCTACAGCCACTGGCTGCTGCCTGGAAACTGTGTGCCCTGTGCATTTCCAGCCCTGTGCCCAGGGCGCCCTGGAGGAGCCAATGCTCAAGTGTTTTTTCTTGTTTTTTTCATCTAGGATAATAGCCAGGTACAGCTGCTCTCCATAAAACTCTTCCGAGACATGATGGAGTATTTGGAAGAGAGAGAAAAACCTTTGGAAAGCCCTGTGCAACAGAGCCTGCTTCCACTCTTCTTCCACTGCAATGATGAGAATCAGCATGTGGCAGAGGTGAGGACTCCTGGGCTGCTGCTGTCCGCCTGGCAGGGGGCTCGGCTGCCTCCTGCCCTGCGCCTGCTGGACCGCAGCCTCCTCCAGGCCATGGCAGGGGGAGGCGGGTCCCGTGCCCTGGGCTGCGGGGCCATCTCTGCGTCTCTGCTGCTCTCCAGGCTTCTCGGGAAACGCTGCTTTATGCGGTCAAGTTCATGAAGAGGAGGGATCTCAAAAAGCTGCTAAAGGAGCAGAAACTGCGGAAGTTCAGCAAGTGCCTGGTAAGGACGGCCCGGAATCCCCAACTCAGCCAGGAGAAGGCCCCTGAGGGCGGTGCTCAGTGTGCGAGCCGGGCAGCTGTGCCCCTGCGCGCTGCTGCAGCCAGAGGCCGCGCGGGCTCTTCTCCAGGCTCCCGTGGGCCCGAGCCGGGTGCCCATGGAGCCCCGGCCCGGCGGGGCTGCGAGGCAGGGGCGGCACCGCGGCTCCCCGGGCAGCAGCCGGCCCCTTCCCCCTCCCTTCAGGAGCCCGGCGCCAGCGGCTGCTGGCCGCGCCTCGGGGCTGTGCGGGCAGGGGAGCCCGGGGCGGGGCGCAGGCAGCGCCCGGCCCAGGGGCTGAGCCCGCGCCAACCCTTCCCTCCTACCGCTCTCTGCAGCTGGCAGAGGACAGGAGCAGAGCGGCCGAGCACCTGCGCCGGGCCCTGCGCTACCTGGAGAGCCCACAGGAGCCCCTGCGAGAGGCGGCCATCAGGTTCATGGGTGAGTTACAAGCCCGGGCTCCCTCCCCAGCCCGCCGCAGCTCGGCCCCAGCCCCGCCTGTTGCCCCGACAGCGGCAGCCGGGCCCGGCGCCGTGGAGCCCCGCCTGGCCTGGGCATTGCTGCTGCCGCCCTCTGACAGCCGTGCCCTGGGGCGACAGCGCGCTGCATGGGCTGAGCTGAGCGCTGCCGGGCCAGCAGCCCGTGTGGCCACAGCGCCGGCAGCGCTGCTGGCAGGGAGCTGTGCCGCTGGGGCCGTGACAGACTCTGTGTTCACAGGCATGGCCGGGCGGCACCTGAGGGGGCAGCAGCAAGAGCTGCAGCGGATCTGCACTGGTGAGTGAGGGGAGTGGGCTGACAGCGGGGGCTGCTGGGGGGAGCTGCAAGCCCTGCCCCGGCTGCGGAGGGCTCTGCTCCCGTGGGCAGAGCACACGGAGATTTCAGGGCCACGTGGGCCATTCGTGGCCAGCAGCTTCGGGCTGATCCCCTTGCTCCCTTTGCTCCCTCCTGGCCATGGCAATAGCCGGCTTGGGATGGCACTTGCAGGGGGCTCTTCCTCGGCTCCCTGCAGCTCCAGCTTCTGACCGTGCCTCTGTTCCTCTCTCTCGCAGCCCTGGAAGACAAAACGAATGACGTCAGCCTCGCCGTCGGAAGCCTGGCAATTCAAACGCTGTGCCTCCTCAGGTCAGGAGAGCGGGCTCCCATCTCCAGGTTCCAGTGGCTCCAAAATCACCTGCGCAGGGCGTGGAAGACATGGCCCCGTCTGTCACAGCTCGGCTGCCTGCCCTGCCAGAGCTCTGTGGAGAGGTGATCCCAGAAGCTCTTTTTGTTGGGGCCACCTGAATCAGGTTTTATTTTGTTTTTCTTCAAGAATTTTCTTTTCATTGGTTTTTTTTTTTTCTTTTACCATGTAAATATAGACTATGTTAACATACACAGACTCCCAGCATTTTTCTTTTGCTGCCCAGGGTCCGTAGGGCATAGGGGAGGAGGGGGAAATGGGTGCTTGCGCTCAGCCAGCTGCCCAGGCGTGCAGTGGGCCAGGTGAAATGGCCAGAAGCCCCTTGGCCTTTGGTGGTTCTGCTGAAGCCTTTGTGCTGCCCAGAGAGCGGCTGGGCAGGGGCCGGAGCTGCGGGGATCCCTGCCAGAGCGGTGCCTGGAGATGGTCACAAGCCCTGTGCCAGGCAGGAAGCGCCAGCCGTGTCCTCCTGCCTGTGTGCTGCTGGCTGCCTTGCTGAGGGCTCCCAGGTGCCTCTGGATGGGGCTGCTCTGGAGCTGCTGTGGGGCTGCGGCGCTGCTGCCGGGCGGCTCGGCCAGGCTGGGGCAGCCCCTGAGGGGCTGGGGCGCTGGCAAGCCCCGGGCAATGGGCTGTCAGAGGCCACAAGCAGCCGCCTTGTTCCTGCCAGAGTTGACTTGCAAGACGCATCCTTGGCACTCTGCAACTAACAGCATCAGTGTTGTTGGAAACCCAAATGCAGAGAAATCTCAGACCTTTGGTCTTGTCAGCAAAGCTTAGAATTAAACACAGGATTTGATCTGAGACCTAGGAAAGGGCTCCCAAACTTAGGTGCTAGAAGCGAGAATGCGGATTTCTAGTCTATAGCAGCAACACGGGGAGAAAAGTTGAAGTGGAGGAAAGTTTAGAGTTTTCGAGTTCAAGATCTAGGAAGAAATCAAAGTAGTTACAATGCTAAACAAGAAGATTAGGATGCAGTGCTATAGGTTTGTGTGTCATAGCATGATTGGCTAAGGAAGCTTACACTGTTAGCATGATGTGGGGACCCAGGAAATTCCTCTGGCTGCCCTGCAGGACTCGAGAGCCTGTCAGAGGGCTCAGAGACCTTGGCACAGAGCCCAAGACCCCCGTGCCTTTGATTTAGCACTTGGAAAAAACAATCACCAACCTTGTATGAAGAATGACCAGCCACAAAAAATGAAGTAGAATGATAGTGAATTTATCCCAGAGTGGAACAATAGATTTTGAGGGTTTTTAGAATGGGGCTTCAGGGGGCAAGATGGAGGAATCTGGGCATGTCCAGCCTTTCTCCTTCTTCTTCTTGGCCTCCATCTTCTGGTTGATGTTGGTACTTTGAGATTGGTCTAGAGTAGAAGCTCACTGTCTAACATAGATGATAGGGATTGGAAAGTAATTGTAAATATTGTACAGGTAGTTTTTAGTATAAAAAGATAACACCACCCCAGGGGAGGCAGAGTTCCTTAGACTGTCTTGCTGAGCAGACCTCGGCAGGACAGGAGAAAGAATTTTATAGATAAGATACAATAAACAACCTTGAGACTGAGAAATTAAGAGCTCTGACTCCTTCTTCAACCACCGGGCTGGGACAAGAGACTTTTTAACTTATCTCAGGGTCACTCTGACCAGCTAGAGACCCCGAGAGCATGAGTCCGTAAGATGAAATCTTGAAGACTGGGTCCAAAACATAAATACCCTTGTTGGCCATGTCTTCTTGGCCAAGAAATCCTTCAAAGCTCTTGTAACTACAAGTCTTGCGGCCCTGTGAGCCATGCGGTGGAGATGTGAGCCCAACTCAACCTTCCTGCCTATGTAGAAGAGAAAAAAAAGCAATGGCATCATCTAAAAAACTCAGAGGTCCACTCTCTAGCTTGTTCCAAACCCCTTCCAATCCCCCAAAGTGTGATTTAGCTACAAATAGATGACAAGGACTCTTAGGGCTGCCTCTTTGACTCCAGAGCGGCTGCTTTAGAATCTTTCACATATCCCTGTGTAGTTAGGTGCCAGAAATGGATCATTTGAAGAAACTTTCCCAGCTGACTTGCATGGAGGCTTGTTTGAAGGGTGTTTGAATGGAAAGCCTCCCAGCAGAGGTCTGGGCTTTGGCCTAGCTGTGTCCCCTGCTGATTGTGAAGTGTGTCATCAGCTGAAGTGCTATCTGGGCTAAAAATATCATCCAGTCAATTGGACTTGCTCTTTTTGGCCTATAAAAGCTGGACCCGCTTTTGGGGCAAATTTGGAGACCTCATCTATGGGTGGATGGAACACCTAGGATTTTCCCAGTTGTTGGGAATGGTTCTCCAGGTCCCTGGAGTAAAACGGGGCTGCCCAGCAACTGCGCATCTGCAAGATGACAAACAATTGTCTTGGTTTGAAGAGAGAGGTGTCTGCTAAGGAAGGCAGAAGTCTTCTCTGAAATGTTAAATGTAAATCCCCTGCCTTCAAATGATTCTCATTTAGAAATTCAAATGCTCTCAGGGAAAGATATGGGGATAGGCCTGAGCCCGCAGAGCAGGGCGGCCTTTGCTTATGGTCTGAGCCCTTCCTAAAGATCCTGTCAGGCTGTCTTAGACACCTGGGGCCAGGGATTCCTTCCAAGCTGGGCCACTTTGGCTGGCCCGGGGCCAGCCCCAGGGCAGGAGGCAGTGTGTGCAAGGCCCCTGGCTGGCACGCTGCAGCACGGTCACCGTGCCATGGAACGGAACCCGGTCACCAAGGTCCCTTTGTGACACGTGGGAAATAGAAGCTTGCCCGGGTGCTGGGAACAGGCAACGGGGCACAACGGGACAGAGCAGTGCTGTGAGGAGCCCCCACACAGCGCACTCATTCCCGTCTGACCAGAAGCTTTTCTGCAGCCTTGTTCCTGCAGCTGAGCTCGAGGCCAGAGCACAGGACTCGGTGACCCGTGGCCTTCCGAGGCTTCTATTCTGCAGCTGCCCTCAAGGGCAGAGCGTGGGACTTGGTGCCCCAGAGCTTTCCCAAGGCGTCTCTCCTGCAAGTAGCTCCTGTCACAGACATGGAGCAGAGACCCCCGAGAGTGGCCAAGATGGCCTGGATGGAGGAGGAGGAGGAAGAAGAAGGACCTGGAGCAGCCCCAGCACAGGAGACTGAAGAGGTGGTGCCCTTCCATCCACCGCAGGAGGGTGAGTGGCAGAGCTGGGTTGCAGGGCTGGAGCCTGCAGCCAACTTGGCCCCATGCCATGCCATGCCATGCCATGCCATGCCATGCCATGCCATGCCATGCCATGCCATGCCATGCCATCCCCTGGGGAAATGGCCATGGACAGGTGGGAAGAGGGGCCGGGCAGACACCCCACAGCTCCCTTGCTCCATCCCCCTGGGGCATCCCAGGGCTCTCCCTGCCTGGGGAGCGCAGGGCTGGGCTGTGTTCTCCGGCCTCTCCCGCAGCCCCTCAGCTCTGGCTGCGCTCCCTCTTTGCCAGATGAAGCTGTGGAGCGCACACAAGAGCAGGAATCCAGCCGTGGCCGCTTCCACAGAACAGCGCAGGTACCTGCAGCCACCTCCACCTGGGCTGGGCCTGCTGTCCCTGCTCAGCCCAGCACCGTGTGTGCAGCACGCCATGCAACATCCCCGGCTTCTTGCCCTTCTCCTACAGCTCGTTTGCAACTTCATCCGGAGCATTCGGCAGGAGACCCGCACCATGGGCACTGGGCTCAGAGCTCACTGCGAGCTCCTCAAGCATGAGACCAGTGCCGCCCTGCTGGATTTGCTCCTGGAGAAGGGTGTTGCCAGGCCAGAACAAGTAAGCAGCCTGGGGCCAGGCTTCAATTCCCCCATGCGTCACGTGGCTTCCCCAGCCACGCCTGCTGGTCCCTCAGAGCCTTTGAGGCCATGGCAGTGCACTTCTCTGGGGAGCCTGGGGACATTGCTCTCTCTGGCAGCTTTCCAATCTCCCCGTGCCTCCTGCAGGTGCCTGCCTTGGTGAGGTACATTCACCGATGGCTCCTGGCCAACGATTCTGCCGAGCACAGGCTGGACAAGGCCCTGCTGAAACTCACCAAAGCACACCCGGCTGACGCAGTCGTGACGCTCCTGCGTGCGGCCCCGTCCTGTGACAGGTATGGGGCCCACCTGCCCAGAGGGCTCAGGCCTCCCAAGCCCATCACCCTGTACTGCCTGGCCCAGCTGTCTGAGCAACAGAGAGTTCCAGAACCCTCTGGCTGCTGCCTTTCCCAGCCCTGGCATGTCAGCCCCTGAGCCTGCTGCCATGCTGCCTTGCTGCCCCTCAGGGCCTGTCCTCACAGAGCTGGGCTGCTTGGCTGCTGCCAGCAAGGGCCACTGGGCAGAGGCAGAGCCGGCGGTCAGCCCGGGCCCCTAGGGATGCCCAGGCCACGATGCTGTGTCTGAGACCCCCCATGAGACAGAGCTCTAACCCTGCAGAGCTGCCATCTCCATGTGGAAGACCATCATGTGCTCGTCCAGGACTGCCGAGCCAGTGCAGCTGATCCTCCTGGATGTGCTAGGGAGCTGGCCAGAGTACAGCACGTGCACCTCAGATGGGGACAAAACGGCTGTCTTTGCCCTGGCTGTGAGTTTCCACAACTGGCCTTTGCTGGCCCCAAGGCCACCTCTCCAGCAGCTCTCCATCCTCCTTCCCCCACTGCATCTGCCTGCCTCAGGCGCTGGCCAGAAACCTGGCCCAGGGGCAGCTTCAGGCCCACCAGGCCCCGCGCTCCCCCTGCCTCTCTCCGGGCCTCTCCCTGCCACGCTCGGGCCCTGCCACATGGACACCTCGGCACTGAGCGCTGTCTCGGGGGCCTTTGTCCTTTGCAGGCAACCGTGGTGATGTGGAAGATCCTCCAGGAGTCCTCTGTCCCACGTGTAGTGAGGCCATATTTCCCCCGCCTTTTTGTTCATCTGCTCTTCCAAGTGTTCTCCAGCACAGAAGAGATGCCACAGGAGGTCCAAACCTTCTGGAAGGATTGCCTGGAAGAGCACGGTCTTGCCACCAGCCCCAACAGGTGCTCCATCCCACTCCTCCTGTCCTTGACACGTGGCCTGCAAAGGAGCCAGTGCTGCCAGTGTGACCCGGGCTTTGCTGTGCACACAGGTTTGCAGTGCAGACTCTGAAGTCCCTGCTCTGCCAAAAGCACTACAAGGATGTGGTGGTGTCAGTGGAACGCAAGCGTGGCTGGGACACGCTGCTCTGTGCTGACACCCGCCACTATGCTGTGGGTCTGCTGGCCAGGTGAGACTCTCTTTCTCCCCATTGATCCTGCCATTTGTGCTCTGTGCCCGAGCTGTCCCACACATTCCCCAAGGCCCTGGGACACACTGAGGGACGGCTAACGACACACTGAGGGACGGCCAAGCAGACTGGAAAAGGCTGGGAAGGGAGAGAGCACAGGAGGAGACACCTCCTAAAGGGCCCAGGTCCCCTTGCAGGGTGGTGGTAAAAGACCACCAGGCTCTGTAAGCCTGTCCTTGGAGAGATTTGCTCAGCTTCCTGGTCCCTTTTTTGCCCTCCTAGAGAGATGCGCCATGCTTGTCATCGCTTGTGTTCCAGTATTGCACTCCACCTCCTCTGGCTGCTCAGCACACAGGAGCCACACTGGGATCTGCCTGCCCTGGCATTCCTTGTGGAGGTGAGCCGGGTGTCCAGCGCTGCCTGGCTGAGCAGCCTCCCAGCTCTCTGCCCTCTCGTGGCAGCAGCCGCCTGGGACGGTGCCCGCACCCTGTGCTGCTGCTGCTGCTGCTGCGTCCTGGGCCCAGCCCTGTGCGGCTGCGGGCTCCTGCCGGCCGGCTCCCCCGTCACTGGCCTGTGCCTTTCAGGTCCTCGTGTGCCTGGATTCTAATGAATGTGGCGACAGTGTTGTGAAGGTCTCTTCAAGGTACCTGCAGAGCGAGTGCAGGGAGAGGCGTCGCCTGGCGCTCAGGGCCCTTCTCGAGCTCATTGATGATCCCTCAATGGTGAGAAGGGGGCAGTGGCTGAAGCTGCGCTGGGAACTCAGTCACTTGGCCTGACCTGGGCTTTGGGCACTGGGGCAGCTGCTCCCAGCTCTCCTGCCTCCTGCTTCAGCTGCCCCAGTGCTTCAGGACAGTCCTTTGGCCTCTGGGCCCTGTGGCAGTAGGGTGGGGCTTCACAGACTTGTGTTCCGCACAGGCCGAAAGAATGTGGAGCTTGACCAAAAGCCTCATGCACCTACTGGGGGACAATGATGCAGAGATAGCTGGGATGACACTCATCACACTCAGCTTTATACTCCTGCACAAACACATTCTGCTGTCAACCCCCATTGCCATGCAGCTGGCTGAGGCACTCCTGCCACTCTTTGACCACGTAAGGCTCCGTGCCCCCAGCTACAGCCACTGGCTGCTGCCTGGAAACTGTGTGCCCTGTGCATTTCCAGCCCTGTGCCCAGGGCGCCCTGGAGGAGCCAATGCTCAAGTGTTTTTTCTTGTTTTTTTCATCTAGGATAATAGCCAGGTACAGCTGCTCTCCATAAAACTCTTCCGAGACATGATGGAGTATTTGGAAGAGAGAGAAAAACCTTTGGAAAGCCCTGTGCAACAGAGCCTGCTTCCACTCTTCTTCCACTGCAATGATGAGAATCAGCATGTGGCAGAGGTGAGGACTCCTGGGCTGCTGCTGTCCGCCTGGCAGGGGGCTCGGCTGCCTCCTGCCCTGCGCCTGCTGGACCGCAGCCTCCTCCAGGCCATGGCAGGGGGAGGCGGGACCCGTGCCCTGGGCTGCGGGGCCATCTCTGCGTCTCTGCTGCTCTCCAGGCTTCTCGGGAAACGCTGCTTTATGCGGTCAAGTTCATGAAGAGGAGGGATCTCAAAAAGCTGCTGAAGGAGCAGAAACTGCGGAAGTTCAGCAAGTGCCTGGTAAGGACGGCCCGGAATCCCCAACTCAGCCAGGAGAAGGCCCCTGAGGGCGGTGCTCAGTGTGCGAGCCGGGCAGCTGTGCCCCTGCGCGCTGCTGCAGCCAGAGGCCGCGCGGGCTCTTCTCCAGGCTCCCGTGGGCCCGAGCCGGGTGCCCATGGAGCCCCGGCCCGGCGGGGCTGCGGGGCAGGGGCGGCACCGCGGCTCCCCGGGCAGCAGCCGGCCCCTTCCCCCTCCCTTCAGGAGCCCGGCGCCAGCGGCTGCTGGCCGCGCCTCGGGGCTGTGCGGGCAGGGGAGCCCGGGGCGGGGCGCAGGCAGCGCCCGGCCCAGGGGCTGAGCCCGCGCCAACCCTTCCCGCCTGCCGCTCTCTGCAGCTGGCAGAGGACAGGAGCAGAGCGGCCGAGCACCTGCGCCGGGCCCTGCGCTACCTGGAGAGCCCACAGGAGCCCCTGCGAGAGGCGGCCATCAGGTTCATGGGTGAGTTACGAGCCCGGGCTCCCTCCCCAGCCCGCCGCAGCTCGGCCCCAGCCCCGCCTGTTGCCCCGACAGCGGCAGCCGGGCCCGGCGCCGTGGAGCCCCGCCTGGCCTGGGCATTGCTGCTGCCGCCCTCTGACAGCCGTGCCCTGGGGCGACAGCGCGCTGCATGGGCTGAGCTGAGCGCTGCCGGGCCAGCAGCCCGTGTGGCCACAGCGCCGGCAGCGCCGCTGGCAGGGAGCTGTGCCGCTGGGGCCGTGACAGACTCTGTGTTCACAGGCATGGCCGGGCGGCACCTGAGGGGGCAGCAGCAAGAGCTGCAGCGGATCTGCACTGGTGAGTGAGGGGAGCGGGCTGACAGCGGGGGCTGCTGGGGGGAGCTGCAAGCCCTGCCCCGGCTGCGGAGGGCTCTGCTCCCGTGGGCAGAGCACACGGAGATTTCAGGGCCACGTGGGCCATTCGTGGCCAGCAGCTTCGGGCTGATCCCCTTGCTCCCTTTGCTCCCTCCTGGCCATGGCAATAGCCGGCTTGGGATGGCACTTGCAGGGGGCTCTTCCTCGGCTCCCTGCAGCTCCAGCTTCTGACCGTGCCTCTGTTCCTCTCTCTCGCAGCCCTGGAAGACAAAACGAATGACGTCAGCCTCGCCGTCGGAAGCCTGGCAATTCAAACGCTGTGCATCCTCAGGTCAGGAGAGCGGGCTCCCATCTCCAGGTTCCAGTGGCTCCAAAATCACCTGCGCAGGGCGTGGAAGACATGGCCCCGTCTGTCACAGCTCGGCTGCCTGCCCTGCCAGAGCTCTGTGGAGAGGTGATCCCAGAAGCTCTTTTTGTTGGGGCCACCTGAATCAGGTTTTATTTTGTTTTTCTTCAAGAATTTTCTTTTCATTGTTTTTTTTTTTTTTCTTTTACCATGTAAATATAGACTATGTTAACATACACAGACTCCCAGCATTTTTCTTTTGCTGCCCAGGGTCCGTAGGGCATAGGGGAGGAGAGGAAATGGGTGCTTGCGCTCAGCCAGCTGCCCAGGTGTGCAGTGGGCCAGGTGAAATGGCCAGAAGCCCCTTGGCCTTTGGTGGTTCTACTGAAGCCTTTGTGCTGCCCAGAGAGCGGCTGGGCAGGGGCCGGAGCTGCGGGGATCACTGCCAGAGCGGTGCCTGGAGATGGTCACAAGCCCTGTGCCAGGCAGGAAGCGCCAGCCGTGTCCTCCTGCCTGTGTGCTGCTGGCTGCCTTGCTGAGGGCTCCCAGGTGCCTCTGGATGGGGCTGCTCTGGAGCTGCTGTGGGGCTGCGGCGCTGCTGCCGGGCGGCTCGGCCAGGCTGGGGCAGCCCCTGAGGGGCTGGGGCGCTGGCAAGCCCCGGGCAATGGGCTGTCAGAGGCCACAAGCAGCCGCCTTGTTCCTGCCAGAGTTGACTTGCAAGACGCATCCTTGGCACTCTGCAACTAACAGCATCAGTGTTGTTGGAAACCCAAATGCAGAGAAATCTCAGACCTTTGGTCTTGTCAGCAAAGCTTAGAATTAAACACAGGATTTGATCTGAGACTTAGGAAAGGGCTCCCAAACTTAGGTGCTAGAAGCGAGAATGCGGATTTCTAGTCTATAGCAGCAACACGGGGAGAAAAGTTGAAGTGGAGGAAAGTTTAGAGTTTTCGAGTTCAAGATCTAGGAAGAAATCAAAGTAGTTACAATGCTAAACAAGAAGATTAGGATGCAGTGCTGTAGGTTTGTGTGTCATAGCGTGATTGGCTAAGGAAGCTTACACTGTTAGCATGATGTGGGGACCCAGGAAATTCCTCTGGCTGCCCTGCAGGACTCGAGAGCCTGTCAGAGGGCTCAGAGACCTTGGCACAGAGCCCAAGACCCCCGTGCCTTTGATTTAGCACTTGGAAAAAACAATCACCAACCTTGTATGAAGAATGACCAGCCACAAAAAATGAAGTAGAATGATAGTGAATTTATCCCAGAGTGGAACAATAGATTTTGAGGGTTTTTAGAATGGGGCTTCAGGGGGCAAGATGGAGGAATCTGGGCATGTCCAGCCTTTCTCCTTCTTCTTCTTGGCCTCCATCTTCTGGTTGATGTTGGTACTTTGAGATTGGTCTAGAGTAGAAGCTCACTGTCTAACATAGATGATAGGGATTGGAAAATAATTGTAAATATTGTACAGGTAGTTTTTAGTATAAAAAGATAACACCACCCCAGGGGAGGCAGAGTTCCTTAGACTGTCTTGCTGAGCAGACCTCGGCAGGACAGGAGAAAGAATTTTATAGATAAGATACAATAAACAACCTTGAGACCGAGAAATTAAGAGCTCTGACTCCTTCTTCAACCACCGGGCTGGGACAAGAGACTTTTTAACTTATCTCAGGGTCACTCTGACCAGCTAGAGACCCCGAGAGCATGAGTCCGTAAGATGAAATCTTGAAGACTGGGTCCAAAACATAAATACCCTTGTTGGCCGTGTCTTCTTGGCCAAGAAATCCTTCAAAGCTCTTGTAACTACAAGTCTTGCGGCCCTGTGAGCCATGCGGTGGAGATGTGAGCCCAACTCAACCTTCCTGCCTATGTAGAAGAGAAAAAAAAGCAATGGCATCATCTAAAAAACTCAGAGGTCCACTCTCTAGCTTGTTCCAAACCCCTTCCAATCCCCCAAAGTGTGATTTAGCTACAAATAGATGGCAAGGACTCTTAGGGCTGCCTCTTTGACTCCAGAGCGGCTGCTTTAGAATCTTTCACATATCCCTGTGTAGTTAGGTGCCAGAAATGGATCATTTGAAGAAACTTTCCCAGCTGACTTGCATGGAGGCTTGTTTGAAGGGTGTTTGAATGGAAAGCCTCCCAGCAGAGGTCTGGGCTTTGGCCTAGCTGTGTCCCCTGCTGATTGTGAAGTGTGTCATCAGCTGAAGTGCTACCTGGGCTAAAAATATCATCCAGTCAATTGGACTTGCTCTTTTTGGCCTATAAAAGCTGGACCCACTTTTGGGGCAAATTTGGAGACCTCATCTATGGGTGGATGGAACACCTAGGATTTTCCCAGTTGTTGGGAATGGTTCTCCAGGTCCCTGGAGTAAAACGGGGCTGCCCAGCAACTGCGCATCTGCAAGATGACAAACAATTGTCTTGGTTTGAAGAGAGAGGTGTCTGCTAAGGAAGGCAGAAGTCTTCTCTGAAATGTTAAATGTAAATCCCCTGCCTTCAAATGATTCTCATTTAGAAATTCAAATGCTCTCAGGGAAAGATATGGGGATAGGCCTGAGCCCGCAGAGCAGGGCGGCCTTTGCTTATGGTCTGAGCCCTTCCTAAAGATCCTGTCAGGCTGTCTTAGACACCTGGGGCCAGGGATTCCTTCCAAGCTGGGCCACTTTGGCTGGCCCGGGGCCAGCCCCAGGGCAGGAGGCAGTGTGTGCAAGGCCCCTGGCTGGCACGCTGCAGCACGGTCACCGTGCCATGGAACGGAACCCGGTCACCAAGGTCCCTTTGTGACACGTGGGAAATAGAAGCTTGCCCGGGTGCTGGGAACAGGCAACGGGGCACAACGGGACAGAGCAGTGCTGTGAGGAGCCCCCACACAGCGCACTCATTCCCGTCTGACCAGGAGCTTTTCTGCAGCCTTGTTCCTGCAGCTGAGCTCGAGGCCAGAGCACAGGACTCGGTGACCCGTGGCCTTCTGAGGCTTCTCTTCTGCAGCTGCCCTCAAGGGCAGAGCGTGGGACTTGGTGCCCCAGAGCTTTCCCAAGGCGTCTCTCCTGCAAGTAGCTCCTGTCACAGACATGGAGCAGAGACCCCCGAGAGTGGCCAAGATGGCCTGGATGGAGGAGGAGGAGGAAGAAGAAGGACCTGGAGCAGCCCCAGCACAGGAGACTGAAGAGGTGGTGCCCTTCCATCCACCGCAGGAGGGTGAGTGGCAGAGCTGGGTTGCAGGGCTGGAGCCTGCAGCCAACTTGGCCCCATGCCATGCCATGCCATGCCATGCCATGCCATGCCATGCCATGCCATGCCATGCCATGCCATGCCATGCCATCCCCTGGGGAAATGGCCATGGACAGGTGGGAAGAGGGGCCGGGCAGACACCCCACAGCTCCCTTGCTCCATCCCCCTGGGGCATCCCAGGGCTCTCCCTGCCTGGGGAGCGCAGGGCTGGGCTGTGTTCTCCGGCCTCTCCCGCAGCCCCTCAGCTTTGGCTGCGCTCCCTCTTTGCCAGATGAAGCTGTGGAGCGCACACAAGAGCAGGAATCCAGCCGTGGCCGCTTCCACAGAACAGCGCAGGTACCTGCAGCCACCTCCACCTGGGCTGGGCCTGCTGTCCCTGCTCAGCCCAGCACCGTGTGTGCAGCACGCCATGCAACATCCCCGGCTTCTTGCCCTTCTCCTACAGCTCGTTTGCAACTTCATCCGGAGCATTCGGCAGGAGACCCGCACCATGGGCACTGGGCTCAGAGCTCACTGCGAGCTCCTCAAGCATGAGACCAGTGCCGCCCTGCTGGATTTGCTCCTGGAGAAGGGTGTTGCCAGGCCAGAACAAGTAAGCAGCCTGGGGCCAGGCTTCAATTCCCCCATGCGTCACGTGGCTTCCCCAGCCACGCCTGCTGGTCCCTCAGAGCCTTTGAGGCCATGGCAGTGCACTTCTCTGGGGAGCCTGGGGACATTGCTCTCTCTGGCAGCTTTCCAAGTCTCCCCGTGCCTCCTGCAGGTGCCTGCCTTGGTGAGGTACATTCACCGATGGCTCCTGGCCAACGATTCTGCCGAGCACAGGCTGGACAAGGCCCTGCTGAAACTCACCAAAGCACACCCAGCTGACGCAGTCGTGACGCTCCTGCGTGTGGCCCCGTCCTGTGACAGGTATGGGGCCCACCTGCCCAGAGGGCTCAGGCCTCCCAAGCCCATCACCCTGTACTGCCTGGCCCAGCTGTCTGAGCAACAGAGAGTTCCAGAACCCTCTGGCTGCTGCCTTTCCCAGCCCTGGCATGTCAGCCCCTGAGCCTGCTGCCATGCTGCCTTGCTGCCCCTCAGGGCCTGTCCTCACAGAGCTGGGCTGCTTGGCTGCTGCCAGCAAGGGCCACTGGGCAGAGGCAGAGCCGGCGGTCAGCCCGGGCCCCTAGGGATGCCCAGGCCACGATGCTGTGTCTGAGACCCCCCATGAGACAGAGCTCTAACCCTGCAGAGCTGCCATCTCCATGTGGAAGACCATCATGTGCTCGTCCAGGACTGCCGAGCCAGTGCAGCTGATCCTCCTGGATGTGCTAGGGAGCTGGCCAGAGTACAGCACGTGCACCTCAGATGGGGACAAAACGGCTGTCTTTGCCCTGGCTGTGAGTTTCCGCAACTGGCCTTTGCTGGCCCCAAGGCCACCTCTCCAGCAGCTCTCCATCCTCCTTCCCCCACTGCATCTGCCTGCCTCAGGCGCTGGCCAGAAACCTGGCCCAGGGGCAGCTTCAGGCCCACCAGGCCCCGCGCTCCCCCTGCCTCTCTCCGGGCCTCTCCCTGCCACACTCGGGCCCTGCCACATGGACACCTCGGCACTGAGCGCTGTCTCGGGGGCCTTTGTCCTTTGCAGGCAACCGTGGTGATGTGGAAGATCCTCCAGGAGTCCTCTGTCCCACGTGTAGTGAGGCCATGTTTCCCCCGCCTTTTTGTTCATCTGCTCTTCCAAGTGTTCTCCAGCACAGAAGAGATGCCACAGGAGGTCCAAACCTTCTGGAAGGATTGCCTGGAAGAGCACGGTCTTGCCACCAGCCCCAACAGGTGCTCCATCCCACTCCTCCTGTCCTTGACACGTGGCCTGCAAAGGAGCCAGTGCTGCCAGTGTGACCCGGGCTTTGCTGTGCACACAGGTTTGCAGTGCAGACTCTGAAGTCCCTGCTCTGCCAAAAGCACTACAAGGATGTGGTGGTGTCAGTGGAACGCAAGCGTGGCTGGGACACGCTGCTCTATGCTGACACCCGCCACTATGCTGTGGGTCTGCTGGCCAGGTGAGACTCTCTTTCTCCCCATTGATCCTGCCATTTGTGCTCTGTGCCCGAGCTGTCCCACACATTCCCCAAGGCCCTGGGACACACTGAGGGACGGCTAACGACACACTGAGGGACGGCCAAGCAGACTGGAAAAGGCTGGGAAGGGAGAGAGCACAGGAGGAGACACCTCCTAAAGGGCCCAGGTCCCCTTGCAGGGTGGTGGTAAAAGACCACCAGGCTCTGTAAGCCTGTCCTTGGAGAGATTTGCTCAGCTTCCTGCTCCCTTTTTTGCCCTCCTAGAGAGATGCGCCATGCTTGTCATCGCTTGTGTTCCAGTATTGCACTCCACCTCCTCTGGCTGCTCAGCACACAGGAGCCACACTGGGATCTGCCTGCCCTGGCATTCCTTGTGGAGGTGAGCCGGGTGTCCAGCGCTGCCTGGCTGAGCAGCCTCCCAGCTCTCTGCCCTCTCGTGGCAGCAGCCGCCTGGGACGGTGCCCGCACCCTGTGCTGCTGCTGCTGCTGCTGCGTCCTGGGCCCAGCCCTGTGCGGCTGCGGGCTCCTGCCGGCCGGCTCCCCCGTCACTGGCCTGTGCCTTTCAGGTCCTCGTGTGCCTGGATTCTAATGAATGTGGCGACAGTGTTGTGAAGGTCTCTTCAAGGTACCTGCAGAGCGAGTGCAGGGAGAGGCGTCGCCTGGCGCTCAGGGCCCTTCTCGAGCTCATTGATGATCCCTCAATGGTGAGAAGGGGGCAGTGGCTGAAGCTGCGCTGGGAACTCAGTCACTTGGCCTGACCTGGGCTTTGGGCACTGGGGCAGCTGCTCCCAGCTCTCCTTCCTCCTGCTTCAGCTGCCCCAGTGCTTCAGGACAGTCCTTTGGCCTCTGGGCCCTGTGGCAGTAGGGTGGGACTTCACAGACTTGTGTTCCGCACAGGCCGAAAGAATGTGGAGCTTGACCAAAAGCCTCATGCACCTACTGGGGGTCAATGATGCAGAGATAGCTGGGATGACACTCATCACACTCAGCTTTATACTCCTGCACAAACACATTCTGCTGTCAACCCCCATTGCCATGCAGCTGGCTGAGGCACTCCTGCCACTCTTTGACCACGTAAGGCTCCGTGCCCCCAGCTACAGCCACTGGCTGCTGCCTGGAAACTGTGTGCCCTGTGCATTTCCAGCCCTGTGCCCAGGGCGCCCTGGAGGAGCCAATGCTCAAGTGTTTTTTCTTGTTTTTTTCATCTAGGATAATAGCCAGGTACAGCTGCTCTCCATAAAACTCTTCTGAGACATGATGGAGTATTTGGAAGAGAGAGAAAAACCTTTGGAAAGCCCTGTGCAACAGAGCCTGCTTCCACTCTTCTTCCACTGCAATGATGAGAATCAGCATGTGGCAGAGGTGAGGACTCCTGGGCTGCTGCTGTCCGCCTGGCAGGGGGCTCGGCTGCCTCCTGCCCTGCGCCTGCTGGACCGCAGCCTCCTCCAGGCCATGGCAGGGGGAGGCGGGACCCGTGCCCTGGGCTGCGGGGCCATCTCTGCGTCTCTGCTGCTCTCCAGGCTTCTCGGGAAACGCTGCTTTATGCGGTCAAGTTCATGAAGAGGAGGGATCTCAAAAAGCTGCTAAAGGAGCAGAAACTGCGGAAGTTCAGCAAGTGCCTGGTAAGGACGGCCCGGAATCCCCAACTCAGCCAGGAGAAGGCCCCTGAGGGCGGTGCTCAGTGTGCGAGCCGGGCAGCTGTGCCCCTGCGCGCTGCTGCAGCCAGAGGCCGCGCGGGCTCTTCTCCAGGCTCCCGTGGGCCCGAGCCGGGTGCCCATGGAGCCCCGGCCCGGCGGGGCTGCGAGGCAGGGGCGGCACCGCGGCTCCCCGGGCAGCAGCCGGCCCCTTCCCCCTCCCTTCAGGAGCCCGGCGCCAGCGGCTGCTGGCCGCGCCTCGGGGCTGTGCGGGCAGGGGAGCCCGGGGCGGGGCGCAGGCAGCGCCCGGCCCAGGGGCTGAGCCCGCGCCAACCCTTCCCTCCTGCCGCTCTCTGCAGCTGGCAGAGGACAGGAGCAGAGCGGCCGAGCACCTGCGCCGGGCCCTGCGCTACCTGGAGAGCCCACAGGAGCCCCTGCGAGAGGCGGCCATCAGGTTCATGGGTGAGTTACAAGCCCGGGCTCCCTCCCCAGCCCGCCGCAGCTCGGCCCCAGCCCCGCCTGTTGCCCCGACAGCGGCAGCCGGGCCCGGCGCCGTGGAGCCCCGCCTGGCCTGGGCATTGCTGCTGCCGCCCTCTGACAGCCGTGCCCTGGGGCGACAGCGCGCTGCATGGGCTGAGCTGAGCGCTGCCGGGCCAGCAGCCCGTGTGGCCACAGCGCCGGCAGCGCTGCTGGCAGGGAGCTGTGCCGCTGGGGCCGTGACAGACTCTGTGTTCACAGGCATGGCCGGGCGGCACCTGAGGGGGCAGCAGCAAGAGCTGCAGCGGATCTGCACTGGTGAGTGAGGGGAGTGGGCTGACAGCGGGGGCTGCTGGGGGGAGCTGCAAGCCCTGCCCCGGCTGCGGAGGGCTCTGCTCCCGTGGGCAGAGCACACGGAGATTTCAGGGCCACGTGGGCCATTCGTGGCCAGCAGCTTCGGGCTGATCCCCTTGCTCCCTTTGCTCCCTCCTGGCCATGGCAATAGCCGGCTTGGGATGGCACTTGCAGGGGGCTCTTCCTCGGCTCCCTGCAGCTCCAGCTTCTGACCGTGCCTCTGTTCCTCTCTCTCGCAGCCCTGGAAGACAAAACGAATGACGTCAGCCTCGCCGTCGGAAGCCTGGCAATTCAAACGCTGTGCCTCCTCAGGTCAGGAGAGCGGGCTCCCATCTCCAGGTTCCAGTGGCTCCAAAATCACCTGCGCAGGGCGTGGAAGACATGGCCCCGTCTGTCACAGCTCGGCTGCCTGCCCTGCCAGAGCTCTGTGGAGAGGTGATCCCAGAAGCTCTTTTTGTTGGGGCCACCTGAATCAGGTTTTATTTTGTTTTTCTTCAAGAATTTTCTTTTCATTGGTTTTTTTTTTTTCTTTTACCATGTAAATATAGACTATGTTAACATACACAGACTCCCAGCATTTTTCTTTTGCTGCCCAGGGTCCGTAGGGCATAGGGGAGGAGGGGGAAATGGGTGCTTGCGCTCAGCCAGCTGCCCAGGCGTGCAGTGGGCCAGGTGAAATGGCCAGAAGCCCCTTGGCCTTTGGTGGTTCTGCTGAAGCCTTTGTGCTGCCCAGAGAGCGGCTGGGCAGGGGCCGGAGCTGCGGGGATCCCTGCCAGAGCGGTGCCTGGAGATGGTCACAAGCCCTGTGCCAGGCAGGAAGCGCCAGCCGTGTCCTCCTGCCCGTGTGCTGCTGGCTGCCTTGCTGAGGGCTCCCAGGTGCCTCTGGATGGGGCTGCTCTGGAGCTGCTGTGGGGCTGCGGCGCTGCTGCCGGGCGGCTCGGCCAGGCTGGGGCAGCCCCTGAGGGGCTGGGGCGCTGGCAAGCCCCGGGCAATGGGCTGTCAGAGGCCACAAGCAGCCGCCTTGTTCCTGCCAGAGTTGACTTGCAAGACGCATCCTTGGCACTCTGCAACTAACAGCATCAGTGTTGTTGGAAACCCAAATGCAGAGAAATCTCAGACCTTTGGTCTTGTCAGCAAAGCTTAGAATTAAACACAGGATTTGATCTGAGACCTAGGAAAGGGCTCCCAAACTTAGGTGCTAGAAGCGAGAATGCGGATTTCTAGTCTATAGCAGCAACACGGGGAGAAAAGTTGAAGTGGAGGAAAGTTTAGAGTTTTCGAGTTCAAGATCTAGGAAGAAATCAAAGTAGTTACAATGCTAAACAAGAAGATTAGGATGCAGTGCTGTAGGTTTGTGTGTCATAGCATGATTGGCTAAGGAAGCTTACACTGTTAGCATGATGTGGGGACCCAGGAAATTCCTCTGGCTGCCCTGCAGGACTCGAGAGCCTGTCAGAGGGCTCAGAGACCTTGGCACAGAGCCCAAGACCCCCGTGCCTTTGATTTAGCACTTGGAAAAAACAATCACCAACCTTGTATGAAGAATGACCAGCCACAAAAAATGAAGTAGAATGATAGTGAATTTATCCCAGAGTGGAACAATAGATTTTGAGGGTTTTTAGAATGGGGCTTCAGGGGGCAAGATGGAGGAATCTGGGCATGTCCAGCCTTTCTCCTTCTTCTTCTTGGCCTCCATCTTCTGGTTGATGTTGGTACTTTGAGATTGGTCTAGAGTAGAAGCTCACTGTCTAACATAGATGATAGGGATTGGAAAGTAATTGTAAATATTGTACTGGTAGTTTTTAGTATAAAAAGATAACACCACCCCAGGGGAGGCAGAGTTCCTTAGACTGTCTTGCTGAGCAGACCTCGGCAGGACAGGAGAAAGAATTTTATAGATAAGATACAATAAACAACCTTGAGACTGAGAAATTAAGAGCTCTGACTCCTTCTTCAACCACCGGGCTGGGACAAGAGACTTTTTAACTTATCTCAGGGTCACTCTGACCAGCTAGAGACCCCGAGAGCATGAGTCCGTAAGATGAAATCTTGAAGACTGGGTCCAAAACATAAATACCCTTGTTGGCCATGTCTTCTTGGCCAAGAAATCCTTCAAAGCTCTTGTAACTACAAGTCTTGCGGCCCTGTGAGCCATGCGGTGGAGATGTGAGCCCAACTCAACCTTCCTGCCTATGTAGAAGAGAAAAAAAAGCAATGGCATCATCTAAAAAACTCAGAGGTCCACTCTCTAGCTTGTTCCAAACCCCTTCCAATCCCCCAAAGTGTGATTTAGCTACAAATAGATGACAAGGACTCTTAGGGCTGCCTCTTTGACTCCAGAGCGGCTGCTTTAGAATCTTTCACATATCCCTGTGTAGTTAGGTGCCAGAAATGGATCATTTGAAGAAACTTTCCCAGCTGACTTGCATGGAGGCTTGTTTGAAGGGTGTTTGAATGGAAAGCCTCCCAGCAGAGGTCTGGGCTTTGGCCTAGCTGTGTCCCCTGCTGATTGTGAAGTGTGTCATCAGCTGAAGTGCTATCTGGGCTAAAAATATCATCCAGTCAATTGGACTTGCTCTTTTTGGCCTATAAAAGCTGGACCCACTTTTGGGGCAAATTTGGAGACCTCATCTATGGGTGGATGGAACACCTAGGATTTTCCCAGTTGTTGGGAATGGTTCTCCAGGTCCCTGGAGTAAAACGGGGCTGCCCAGCAACTGCGCATCTGCAAGATGACAAACAATTGTCTTGGTTTGAAGAGAGAGGTGTCTGCTAAGGAAGGCAGAAGTCTTCTCTGAAATGTTAAATGTAAATCCCCTGCCTTCAAATGATTCTCATTTAGAAATTCAAATGCTCTCAGGGAAAGATATGGGGATAGGCCTGAGCCCGCAGAGCAGGGCGGCCTTTGCTTATGGTCTGAGCCCTTCCTAAAGATCCTGTCAGGCTGTCTTAGACACCTGGGGCCAGGGATTCCTTCCAAGCTGGGCCACTTTGGCTGGCCCGGGGCCAGCCCCAGGGCAGGAGGCAGTGTGTGCAAGGCCCCTGGCTGGCACGCTGCAGCACGGTCACCGTGCCATGGAACGGAACCCGGTCACCAAGGTCCCTTTGTGACACGTGGGAAATAGAAGCTTGCCCGGGTGCTGGGAACAGGCAACGGGGCACAACGGGACAGAGCAGTGCTGTGAGGAGCCCCCACACAGCGCACTCATTCCCGTCTGACCAGAAGCTTTTCTGCAGCCTTGTTCCTGCAGCTGAGCTCGAGGCCAGAGCACAGGACTCGGTGACCCGTGGCCTTCCGAGGCTTCTATTCTGCAGCTGCCCTCAAGGGCAGAGCGTGGGACTTGGTGCCCCAGAGCTTTCCCAAGGCGTCTCTCCTGCAAGTAGCTCCTGTCACAGACATGGAGCAGAGACCCCCGAGAGTGGCCAAGATGGCCTGGATGGAGGAGGAGGAGGAAGAAGAAGGACCTGGAGCAGCCCCAGCACAGGAGACTGAAGAGGTGGTGCCCTTCCATCCACCGCAGGAGGGTGAGTGGCAGAGCTGGGTTGCAGGGCTGGAGCCTGCAGCCAACTTGGCCCCATGCCATGCCATGCCATGCCATGCCATGCCATGCCATCCCCTGGGGAAATGGCCATGGACAGGTGGGAAGAGGGGCCGGGCAGACACCCCACAGCTCCCTTGCTCCATCCCCCTGGGGCATCCCAGGGCTCTCCCTGCCTGGGGAGCGCAGGGCTGGGCTGTGTTCTCCGGCCTCTCCCGCAGCCCCTCAGCTCTGGCTGCGCTCCCTCTTTGCCAGATGAAGCTGTGGAGCGCACACAAGAGCAGGAATCCAGCCGTGGCCGCTTCCACAGAACAGCGCAGGTACCTGCAGCCACCTCCACCTGGGCTGGGCCTGCTGTCCCTGCTCAGCCCAGCACCGTGTGTGCAGCACGCCATGCAACATCCCCGGCTTCTTGCCCTTCTCCTACAGCTCGTTTGCAACTTCATCCGGAGCATTCGGCAGGAGACCCGCACCATGGGCACTGGGCTCAGAGCTCACTGCGAGCTCCTCAAGCATGAGACCAGTGCCGCCCTGCTGGATTTGCTCCTGGAGAAGGGTGTTGCCAGGCCAGAACAAGTAAGCAGCCTGGGGCCAGGCTTCAATTCCCCCATGTGTCACGTGGCTTCCCCAGCCACGCCTGCTGGTCCCTCAGAGCCTTTGAGGCCATGGCAGTGCACTTCTCTGGGGAGCCTGGGGACATTGCTCTCTCTGGCAGCTTTCCAAGTCTCCCCGTGCCTCCTGCAGGTGCCTGCCTTGGTGAGGTACATTCACCGATGGCTCCTGGCCAACGATTCTGCCGAGCACAGGCTGGACAAGGCCCTGCTGAAACTCACCAAAGCACACCCGGCTGACGCAGTCGTGACGCTCCTGCGTGTGGCCCCGTCCTGTGACAGGTATGGGGCCCACCTGCCCAGAGGGCTCAGGCCTCCCAAGCCCATCACCCTGTACTGCCTGGCCCAGCTGTCTGAGCAACAGAGAGTTCCAGAACCCTCTGGCTGCTGCCTTTCCCAGCCCTGGCATGTCAGCCCCTGAGCCTGCTGCCATGCTGCCTTGCTGCCCCTCAGGGCCTGTCCTCACAGAGCTGGGCTGCTTGGCTGCTGCCAGCAAGGGCCACTGGGCAGAGGCAGAGCCGGCGGTCAGCCCGGGCCCCTAGGGATGCCCAGGCCACGATGCTGTGTCTGAGACCCCCCATGAGACAGAGCTCTAACCCTGCAGAGCTGCCATCTCCATGTGGAAGACCATCATGTGCTCGTCCAGGACTGCCGAGCCAGTGCAGCTGATCCTCCTGGATGTGCTAGGGAGCTGGCCAGAGTACAGCACGTGCACCTCAGATGGGGACAAAACGGCTGTCTTTGCCCTGGCTGTGAGTTTCCGCAACTGGCCTTTGCTGGCCCCAAGGCCACCTCTCCAGCAGCTCTCCATCCTCCTTCCCCCACTGCATCTGCCTGCCTCAGGCGCTGGCCAGAAACCTGGCCCAGGGGCAGCTTCAGGCCCACCAGGCCCCGCGCTCCCCCTGCCTCTCTCCGGGCCTCTCCCTGCCACGCTCGGGCCCTGCCACATGGACACCTCGGCACTGAGCGCTGTCTCGGGGGCCTTTGTCCTTTGCAGGCAACCGTGGTGATGTGGAAGATCCTCCAGGAGTCCTCTGTCCCACGTGTAGTGAGGCCATATTTCCCCCGCCTTTTTGTTCATCTGCTCTTCCAAGTGTTCTCCAGCACAGAAGAGATGCCACAGGAGGTCCAAACCTTCTGGAAGGATTGCCTGGAAGAGCACGGTCTTGCCACCAGCCCCAACAGGTGCTCCATCCCACTCCTCCTGTCCTTGACACGTGGCCTGCAAAGGAGCCAGTGCTGCCAGTGTGACCCGGGCTTTGCTGTGCACACAGGTTTGCAGTGCAGACTCTGAAGTCCCTGCTCTGCCAAAAGCACTACAAGGATGTGGTGGTGTCAGTGGAACGCAAGCGTGGCTGGGACACGCTGCTCTGTGCTGACACCCGCCACTATGCTGTGGGTCTGCTGGCCAGGTGAGACTCTCTTTCTCCCCATTGATCCTGCCATTTGTGCTCTGTGCCCGAGCTGTCCCACACATTCCCCAAGGCCCTGGGACACACTGAGGGACGGCTAACGACACACTGAGGGACGGCCAAGCAGACTGGAAAAGGCTGGGAAGGGAGAGAGCACAGGAGGAGACACCTCCTAAAGGGCCCAGGTCCCCTTGCAGGGTGGTGGTAAAAGACCACCAGGCTCTGTAAGCCTGTCCTTGGAGAGATTTGCTCAGCTTCCTGCTCCCTTTTTTGCCCTCCTAGAGAGATGCGCCATGCTTGTCATCGCTTGTGTTCCAGTATTGCACTCCACCTCCTCTGGCTGCTCAGCACACAGGAGCCACACTGGGATCTGCCTGCCCTGGCATTCCTTGTGGAGGTGAGCCGGGTGTCCAGCGCTGCCTGTGATGCCAAATTTTGCCCCAAACAGGCAGAGTGACTGCCTAATCAGACTCAGCTTAAGTCAATTAAGCAGGAGGTATTTTTATTAGCGACGTGTCGGAGAAATCACAAAATGGATTTCTAAGTTCACATAGCAAAAGCAAGCCTTATATACAATTTTGGGTATAGGATTACATCAGATCAGATACATAATCATGCATATTCATATGGGGCGTGATGTAGGCGGAGCGTGGGCGGAGCGTAGGTGGAGACATCTCTTTTGGGGAATCTTCAGGTGGTCGTTCCTGTTGCCTTCATCATAGACGGGGTCTTTCCGATGAGTCTTCCTCTTTAAACTTTTGAACTCCTTTCCTAATTTGGTCAATTCCCGGTGTATTTGGCTTAGATCCCGTGGCTTGGCAAAACCCTTAGGGTCGTTTCAACATTGCTGGCTCTAAACCTGCTTAGCCCATTAGTTTCTCCTATACCTATCTCCTCCCCTGTCATGATGCTCTACCTCTTATCTAATTTGTTGCTCTGTTTTCCTAGTGCTGTGCTTTCTCCGTGTGTTCTAGTGCTAGGCCCTTCTTTACATGCCTCTCATTCCATGTTTTAACCCATTATTTCTGGAAGGCTATCTGCTTTAGGGCTTCATTTCCCCCCCTTTTTCTTGTAACTTACGAATTCTTTCGTCAAGTTCTGGTCCCACAGGACGCTGATAGGCTCGTACCATTGCCCAAATCATTTGGGTCCTTTTCATTATGCTCCTTAGTCTCCACCACAAACAAATGTTTGTAAGAGTTAGTAATAACAAAGCTACAATTACTATTACTATTAGCATTGGGTGCACTAGGTAATGGAAGACCTGTGTAGCTGATGGGTGCACTAGGTAATGGAAGACCTGTGTAGCTGTTGGGGAATATCCTGTAAAGATGTCCCACCAGTGATGCTGGCCTACTTGTTCTACTTCAGTCAGGACATTCTTTATTCTTTCTGAATTGTGTTCTATCTGCCATACCATTCGTTTAGTTGTTTGATTCACCTTTTGCACCAATTTCTTTACTTCAGGGTGTGCAAGCATTGCTTTGAGAATCTTGACGTCCATCCCTATTTGTAAAGGTTTGAGGTGGAGTCGGGGTCATGATGTCTAGCTGTCAATTTTGTTTCTTTTGGCGCTCTCGTTGCTTGATGTGAATTTGTTCTACCCGTAAAATAACCTTTTCTAGTTCAGTGTCTAAATCTCTAAGGGTTCAATTTGGTCACTTGTTAGTGGATGTCGTGGGACAGAAGAATAGCAACGGGTTGATGAAACCTTAGACATCCACTAACAAGTTTCAAACAATATTGTAACCAGCGGTGTACTTTCCAATGGCACCACCCTAATACAATTTGTTCGGGAGCTTCAAACAATTCCCTAGCCTCTAAAATGGGTCTGTTGGCGAATTTCTCTAAGGCCAAATAGTGGTCGTTTTCCCTTGCTTCTTTGTAGCTACACTCATAACATTGGAGGTCTAGTAAACAACTTTGTATGTTCCAAAATTTTCTATCACAACCTCCACAAAGAAATCCAATTAGTCCCACACAATGTGCTTGGCAAAGTTGGGTTTCATCAGGGTCACATCTATCTTAATGTGGCTAAACTGCCGCAGCTGGGAGCGGGGATCCCGTAACGTGACGCCCGGCAGAGGCTCCAAGGGAATGAGGAAAGCTCGTTCCCTTAGCTCCCTCTCCGAGTCCTCTTTATCATCATCCAGCCCTTTCTGCTTGACCTTCACTCCGGCGTGGGCGTGGTGCAAATCCAGCTTGGCCCCAGCCAGGGAGGGGCCGGGATGGGCGCCTTCGCTGACCTTGTGCATCCGCGGATCACGGGCCAGCCGGGGATCCAGGGACGTCGACTCCGAACCGCGGTGAAGGTAGTCAGCAGCACTTGGAAAGGTCCTTCCTACTTTTCTTGTAGGGGTTTTCCTAAAAGGCTCTTAACATACACCCAATCACCGGGGTTAAACGGATGCAATTTACAATCAGGTTGCTTAGGTTGGTACTCGATCATCACAGTAGCATTTTTATCAAACTGTTTCCCCACCATAATTACATAATCATAAATGTATTGATTACCGATTTGGTCTATGGCGTACCCATTTACAACTTGCATAGCATAAGGTCTACCATACAAAATTTTAAATGGGCTTAACCTTTCTTTTGATCTTGGTTTGACTTAGCCTCAGAAGAGCAATAGGCAAAGCTTGATACCACTGCAAATTAGTCTCCTGGCATATTTTGGCAATTTGCTGTTTGATAAGATGATTCATTTTTTCCACTTGCCCACTGGCCTGTGGACGGTAAGGCGTGTGTAATTGCCATTTGATTTGTAATGCTTTACTTATTGCTCTCACTATTTTTGCACAGAAATGTGTACCCCTATCCGAAGAAATGCTCTTCGGTACCCCAAACCGTGGAATAATTTCATTCAACAGTACTCTAGTTACCTCTCTTTCCTTATTTGTCCTATAGGGGAATGCTTCAGGCCACCCAGAAAATGTGTCAGTTAATACCAACAGGTACCGAAACCCCCCTTTTCTTGGGAGTTCAGAAAATTCAATTTGCCATACCTCACCTGGGAATTTACCTCGGTTTATGGCTCCTTGGTGTACTTTGGTTCCTGTATTCGGGTTGTTCTTCAGACACCGTTCACACTGGGACGTAACGTGTTTTATAGTAGTAAATAATTTTGGTCCTGCTATTCTGGTCTGCAAATATTGGTAAAGCAAATCTAGGCCCCAATGGGCCTTCTCATGTTCTGCCTTCACAAACTGCCACATCACGTTTCTTGGTGTCACTAACTGTCCTGTTTCTAATTGACCCCAACCATTTTCTAGTATTTTGCCCTTATTCCTTTGAATCCACCTATGATCTGATTCTTGGTAATTTGGCTGGATATTGATATCCAGCTCCCCTGGTATTAGGGCCGCTATTTCCGCTTCTCTATTTCTTGTGGCCGCCAATTTAGCTTCTGTATCTGCCTTCCTGTTCCCTATTTCTGGAATAGTATTGCCTTTCAAATGCCCCTTGCAATGCATTATGGCCACCTGTGTTGGGAGTTGGACTGCCTCCAGCAGTCGCAGAACCTCTTCTGCATGTTTGACTGTTTTTCCTTGTGTAGTCAACAGTCCTCTTTCTTCCCAGATGGCTCCATGAGCATGTACAACAGAAAAGGCATATTTAGAGTCTGTCCATATATTAATTTGCATGTTCTCTGCTAATTCCAGGGCTCGGGTCAGAGCTATCAGCTCTGCCTTTTGAGCTGAAGTCCCTGCAGGCAGGGGGTTTGACTCAATTACCTTTTCTGTAGTGGTGACTGCATAGCCAGCCATTCTTACCCCTTGCTTCACGAAGCTGCTGCCATCCGAAAACCAGTTGTCCCTGCCTTCGAACGGCTCTTCTTTGAGATCTGGGCGACTGGAGTAGACGGCTTCAATTGTTTCTGGGCAGTCATGCTCGATGGGTTCTGCTGGGGCTCTTCCTTCTAAGAATGAAGCTGGGTTCACAATGTTAGTTACCTGAATGGTTATGTCATGTGATTCAGCCAAGATGGCCTGGTATTTTAGGAATCTGGAAGGCGACAACCAATGGTTGCCTTTCTGTTCTAGCACGGCCGATACAGTATGAAATACTAACACAGTCACCTTTTGGCCCAGCGTGAGCTTTCTGGCCTCTTCTATGTTAATTATCACTGCGGCCACTGCCCTCAGACAGCCTGGCCATCCTTTACTTACTTCATCCAATCGCTTGGAGAAGTAGGCCACAGCTCTTTTGTGTGTTCCCAACTGCTGTGCTAGGACTCCCAGGGCCATCCCTTGTTGTTCATGGGAGAACAGCCAGAATGGTTTTGATACATCTGGGAGGCCTAAGGCCGGTGTTCTCATTAGCTCCAGCTTCAACTTCTTGAAGGCCCCTTCTGCCTCAGGAGTCCAAACTAGAACGTCCTTAGTTTCCTTCAAAAAATCATACAGTGGTTTAGCGAGTATACTGGTAGATCCATAGCCGACACCAACCTGTCATCCCCAAAAAGGCGCACAGATCTCTCATTGTCTCTGGTTTAGGTATCTGACAGATGGCCTCTTTTCTAGCTGCTCCCAGGGATCGCTGTCCTCTGGAGACTTCGTATCCCAGGTACACCACTTCTTTTTGCACCAGCTGTGCTTTCTGTTGAGAGACTCAATATCCCAGAAAGTTTAACAAGGAAATAGTCCATTCAATGCATTCTTCTTCTGTCACTGTTGCTATTAGGAGGTCGTCTACGTATTGCAGAAGGGTGCCATCTCCCAGCGGCCTTTCCCACTGTTCTAATTCTTTGGCTAACTAATTCCCAAAAATCGTGGGAGAATTGCTCCATCCGGATGTAATGTCTTGGTTATTTCGTTTACTGCTCTCAGATCCTAAACTAGTCTATAAGCTCCATTAGGTTTCTTTACTGGCAGGATTGGTGTATTAAAATCTGATTCGTATTCTATCAATAACCCCAGTTCTAAAAACCTTTTGATTATGGGATCAATCCCCTCCTTTCTCCTATCTTCAGAGGGTATTGTTTTCTTACCACTGATTCTGCCCCAATTTTAAGTTCAACAACAATCGGTGCTGCTTATTTGATTTCAGGGGGGATTGTGAAAGGGGCTAGCGGTGGGCCTGTTAGCTAAAGGAGTGAGAAGTAAGAAGAAGAAACTGATAAGGAGCTTTTCCCAAGGCCTTGGCAGCTTTCCCAGAAGCCTTGGCAGCACGCCAGGTAACTCCCATGGCATTCGAACTTTCTTCACCAAGTTCCCCATCAGAGCCCCCTTCTACTTCAGCCCCCCCCCCCCGTTAGGTATCAGCCTTGACTTTTTGTCTGCATTTTGCTCCGTTTCTCTATTCTCTATTCCTTTAAAACTCCAAAGAGCGAGTTCTAAGTTACTGCTAAATTAACAGCTGTTTTAGCTCAGACTAATGGGTAAGTTTCGCTCGGGATTTGCTTGAAATTGTAATAATTGTGATTCTCAGGTAAAGGTTCCACACGACTGATTGTTAGGCTTAGAGCTGTAATCAGTTGTTCCTCGTTTACTTGAAATTCCAATTTGTCCTTATTGAATTTTATTATGGCTCTTAAGTTCTCCAATAGGTTTCTTCTCAATAAGGGCTTTGGTAAATTGGTAAATATAAGAACTGATGAATTTCATCTGTTTCCTAATACTGTATTTAATGGGTTTCAGAAAGTAAGGCTTTTCTGGTTGGTCTGTTGCTCCCACAAATTGTATAAATCCATCACTTTTAGGTACCAATTCCTGATTTAAAACTGAAACAGTTGCTCCCGTATTAATCAAAAGTACTGTTTAAACTGTACTGAGTTAATTGATCTACTATAAATAATAAATATTTCCACCGACCTACTTTAAACAAATCAACAAAATCAACCTGGATCTTTTGAAATAGCCGCTAGGCTGTTTTGCATTCTCCAGAGGGAGGGCTCTTAAGCACTTTCTTATTTACCTTTTAACAGGTGAGACACCCCTGGGTAATTTGCCCTTTTTTTTTTTTTTTTTTTTTTTTTTTTTTTAAATTTCAAATATCTTCATACATCCAAAAAATTTAAAAAATGATCACAAAGGCTCTTGCTTCCCAATATGTCCGTCTATACAAGTTATCTAAGATTTAATGTGCCACTGGTTTTGGCATCATAATTCTATCATCAGGAAAAAAAAAAACTCACTTCTCCTCCTTAAATGTTGCTCCTAATTTCTTTATAGCTGCCAATTCTACTAGCGGAAGGGAAAGAGTCTCTTGCTGAATTTCTATTTTTTGTGAGATCATGATTTCAATATCTCTCTTTCTTAAGGTTGCTTTTTGTTTCTTTATTAGCCAAATTATTTCTCTGACTTTAATATCCCTCCCCCTCTGGTGTTCTTTTATATGAACTATCCCCTCATATATTAACCCCTTCCTTTGAGTGTTTATAAGTCTCCTTTCCTTCTAAATTTCTCTAAAAGTATGTACTACACTAAAAGCATGTTTGGAGTCTGTATAAATAGTCCCTTTTCGCCCTTTTAAAATCCACAAGCTTGCGCTGATCAGGAGGGACTAAAGGGACTAGACTCCTTCACTCTAAACTTTTCTACTTCACCTGAAAGCCAACCCATGTCATCAATTTCTAGATCATCTTCTTTAGGTAAAGAATAAATTTCAAGTTTTCCTTCACAGGGTTTTATCTGTAAATTTAGGGCTACTATTAGATCTCTGCCTAGCATATTCTCCTCGGCCTCTGGTACCAACAATAAATCATTTACTCCAAATTTGTTATTTGTTTCAATCTTCACCCCTTTTATTATAGGAACAGGGAAAGCTTCTCCTGTAATTCCGACTACTGAAACTTGCTCACAACTCACTTCACATCCCTGGGGTAATTTTGTCACTGTTGACCGAGAAACTCCTGTATTTACTAAAAATACAAATTCTTCACTCTGAGGACCTACTCTTAGCTTTATTATCAAGGGCTCTTCTAGGTGTAATTCGATCTTTTTCGCTAGACAAAACCCTTGCCCTTTCTGACTCTCCTGAGAAGTTTTCTCATCTTGCTGTTTCTTTTTGCAATTTCTTTGCAGGTGCCCCTTTTTATGACAATAAAAACAGGTAGGTCCCACACCCTTCTTTTTCTCATTTCCACTACATGCATCACAGCAACATTCCTTGGGCTTTGGACCCTTCTTATCCCTTTCCAGGGCTAGTACTAGGGGATCCTGAGGGGCTACGTTAATTTCACATTCTTTTTGCCACTCAGGTTTATTCCTTAGGGTGAAGAACATGTCTGCGTACATTATTTCATCCCATTTATTGAGCCGGCGGAGGAGGAGTATTAGTTGCAAAATAGTGTTATAATTAGTTGTTCCCTCTGGTGGCCATTTTTCTCCGTCATCAAGACGGTACAGGGGCCACCATTGTGTACAATACTTAAGAAGTGTCTTTTTACTTATGTTTCCCCCTGGAATCCCTCCCAGGTCCTTCCAGTGTCTTAGGATACATCCTAAAGGGGTTTTCATATTTATATCTTTACTCTGTTGGCTTCCCATGGCTATTCTCTGTATTCGTGCTCTTTTCCACAAGTACTATATGCCAATATACCTTAACACTTCATTCACACAATTTCTATTCGCTTCGTCCAGGAAATGCGGATCGGGACTCCGCTCTCGTTTCGCAGCGATGCTGCGTCTCACTCACTCCACACACACACTCGTACAGTGAGAGGTTCCTACCTTATGGTCTTATGTCAGAACAGGCTGTTTTACCGGGTTTGGTCACAAGAGGTCGCCGATAGACCGCGAAATACCGGGTTCCCAAGTTCATGCACATACATTTCCAATCTGTTTACATAGAAAGTAATAAAAGCGTCCCCTATAAGATTTTACAACGGACACATAGAACAGACGCAAAAGGATCACCGGCTGACAGACCTCTCAGAAAGCAATCTTAGTTTTCAACCCTTAATCCACAGTATTATAACATTAAATACAATATTGAAAACAGTTGCCCACACAGTAAAAACAGACCAAAGATACCAAGATAAACAAATACTCCTTCCAGCAGGACTTTAACCTGCGTTTTCTCTTTTCCTTGCTTTTTTTTTTCTCTTTTTTTTTTTCTTTTCCTTTTTTTTTTTTTTTTTTTTCTTTTTTCTTTTTACGTTCACAAAACCAAATGCTGGGACTCTAACCCAGTAGCTGGGACTCTAACCCAGTAGCAGGACTTTAACCTGCGTCTCTATTTCTGGGACTCTAACCCAGTAGCAGGACTTTAACCTGCGTCTACGGGACTTTAACCCGCGTTTACGGGACTTTAACCCGTATAATCAGGGATTTTTACCGAGGCGTCCCTCCGGCTTACCCTGCGAGCGGTCACGTCTGACCCTCGTTTTCCAAACAAAGCGCTTTATCCCAAAACCAACAAACAATTCAAATACCTCTTAAAGCCAATAGGCAATTAAAATACCTCTTAATTGAGCAGGAGATGCAGCCAGCGTCCATCCGAGAGCACCGGTCCAGGGAAGGAGCTTCTCCTGACGAAAAGCCGTCAGGGGCGCCCAGAAGACCCCGGCCCCGGACCCGGCTCGGGAGAGGACCCTTAAGGCTTGGATCTCCTGTCTGGTGCCATTTCTCCTGCCTGGCTCGCCAGAAATGATGCCAAATTTTGCCCCAAACAGGCAGAGTGACTGCCTAATCAGACTCAGCTTAAGTCAATTAAGCAGGAGGTATTTTTATTAGCGACGCGTCGGAGAAATCACAAAATGGATTTCTAAGTTCACATAGCAAAAGCAAGCCTTATATACAATTTTGGGTATAGGATTACATCAGATCAGATACATAATCATGCATATTCATATGGGGCGTGATGTAGGCGGAGCGTGGGCGGAGCGTAGGTGGAGACATCTCTTTTGGGGAATCTTCAGGTGGTCGTTCCTGTTGCCTTCATCATAGACGGGGTCTTTCCGATGAGTCTTCCTCTTTAAACTTTTGAACTCCTTTCCTAATTTGGTCAATTCCCGGTGTATTTGGCTTAGATCCCGTGGCTTGGCAAAACCCTTAGGGTCGTTTCAACATTGCTGGCTCTAAACCTGCTTAGCCCATTAGTTTCTCCTATACCTATCTCCTCCCCTGTCATGATGCTCTACCTCTTATCTAATTTGTTGCTCTGTTTTCCTAGTGCTGTGCTTTCTCCGTGTGTTCTAGTGCTAGGCCCTTCTTTACATGCCTCTCATTCCATGTTTTAACCCATTATTTCTGGAAGGCTATCTGCTTTAGGGCTTCACCTGGCTGAGCAGCCTCCCAGCTCTCTGCCCTCTCGTGGCAGCAGCCGCCTGGGACGGTGCCCGCACCCTGTGCTGCTGCTGCTGCTGCTGCGTCCTGGGCCCAGCCCTGTGCGGCTGCGGGCTCCTGCCGGCCGGCTCCCCCGTCACTGGCCTGTGCCTTTCAGGTCCTCGTGTGCCTGGATTCTAATGAATGTGGCGACAGTGTTGTGAAGGTCTCTTCAAGGTACCTGCAGAGCGAGTGCAGGGAGAGGCGTCGCCTGGCGCTCAGGGCCCTTCTCGAGCTCATTGATGATCCCTCAATGGTGAGAAGGGGGCAGTGGCTGAAGCTGCGCTGGGAACTCAGTCACTTGGCCTGACCTGGGCTTTGGGCACTGGGGCAGCTGCTCCCAGCTCTCCTGCCTCCTGCTTCAGCTGCCCCAGTGCTTCAGGACAGTCCTTTGGCCTCTGGGCCCTGTGGCAGTAGGGTGGGACTTCACAGACTTGTGTTCCGCACAGGCCGAAAGAATGTGGAGCTTGACCAAAAGCCTCATGCACCTACTGGGGGACAATGATGCAGAGATAGCTGGGATGACACTTATCACACTCAGCTTTATACTCCTGCACAAACACATTCTGCTGTCAACCCCCATTGCCATGCAGCTGGCTGAGGCACTCCTGCCACTCTTTGACCACGTAAGGCTCCGTGCCCCCAGCTACAGCCACTGGCTGCTGCCTGGAAACTGTGTGCCCTGTGCATTTCCAGCCCTGTGCCCAGGGCGCCCTGGAGGAGCCAATGCTCAAGTGTTTTTTCTTTTTTTTTTCATCTAGGATAATAGCCAGGTACAGCTGCTCTCCATAAAACTCTTCCGAGACATGATGGAGTATTTGGAAGAGAGAGAAAAACCTTTGGAAAGCCCTGTGCAACAGGGCCTGCTTCCACTCTTCTTCCACTGCAATGATGAGAATCAGCATGTGGCAGAGGTGAGGACTCCTGGGCTGCTGCTGTCCGCCTGGCAGGGGGCTCGGCTGCCTCCTGCCCTGCGCCTGCTGGACCGCAGCCTCCTCCAGGCCATGGCAGGGGGAGGCGGGACCCGTGCCCTGGGCTGCGGGGCCATCTCTGCGTCTCTGCTGCTCTCCAGGCTTCTCGGGAAACGCTGCTTTATGCGGTCAAGTTCATGAAGAGGAGGGATCTCAAAAAGCTGCTGAAGGAGCAGAAACTGTGGAAGTTCAGCAAGTGCCTGGTAAGGACGGCCCGGAATCCCCAACTCAGCCAGGAGAAGGCCCCTGAGGGCGGTGCTCAGTGTGCGAGCCGGGCAGCTGTGCCCCTGCGCGCTGCTGCAGCCAGAGGCCGCGCGGGCTCTTCTCCAGGCTCCCGTGGGCCCGAGCCGGGTGCCCATGGAGCCCCGGCCCGGCGGGGCTGCGGGGCAGGGGCGGCACCGCGGCTCCCCGGGCAGCAGCCGGCCCCTTCCCCCTCCCTTCAGGAGCCCGGCGCCAGCGGCTGCTGGCCGCGCCTCGGGGCTGTGCGGGCAGGGGAGCCCGGGGCGGGGCGCAGGCAGCGCCCGGCCCAGGGGCTGAGCCCGCGCCAACCCTTCCCTCCTGCCGCTCTCTGCAGCTGGCAGAGGACAGGAGCAGAGCGGCCGAGCACCTGCGCCGGGCCCTGCGCTACCTGGAGAGCCCACAGGAGCCCCTGCGAGAGGCGGCCATCAGGTTCATGGGTGAGTTACAAGCCCGGGCTCCCTCCCCAGCCCGCCGCAGCTCGGCCCCAGCCCCGCCTGTTGCCCCGACAGCGGCAGCCGGGCCCGGCGCCGTGGAGCCCCGCCTGGCCTGGGCATTGCTGCTGCCGCCCTCTGACAGCCGTGCCCTGGGGCGACAGCGCGCTGCATGGGCTGAGCTGAGCGCTGCCGGGCCAGCAGCCCGTGTGGCCACAGCGCCGGCAGCGCTGCTGGCAGGGAGCTGTGCCGCTGGGGCCGTGACAGACTCTGTGTTCACAGGCATGGCCGGGCGGCACCTGAGGGGGCAGCAGCAAGAGCTGCAGCGGATCTGCACTGGTGAGTGAGGGGAGCGGGCTGACAGCGGGGGCTGCTGGGGGGAGCTGCAAGCCCTGCCCCGGCTGCGGAGGGCTCTGCTCCCGTGGGCAGAGCACACGGAGATTTCAGGGCCACGTGGGCCATTCGTGGCCAGCAGCTTCGGGCTGATCCCCTTGCTCCCTTTGCTCCCTCCTGGCCATGGCAATAGCCGGCTTGGGATGGCACTTGCAGGGGGCTCTTCCTCGGCTCCCTGCAGCTCCAGCTTCTGACCGTGCCTCTGTTCCTCTCTCTCGCAGCCCTGGAAGACAAAACGAATGACGTCAGCCTCGCCGTCGGAAGCCTGGCAATTCAAACGCTGTGCATCCTCAGGTCAGGAGAGCGGGCTCCCATCTCCAGGTTCCAGTGGCTCCAAAATCACCTGCGCAGGGCGTGGAAGACATGGCCCCGTCTGTCACAGCTCGGCTGCCTGCCCTGCCAGAGCTCTGTGGAGAGGTGATCCCAGAAGCTCTTTTTGTTGGGGCCACCTGAATCAGGTTTTATTTTGTTTTTCTTCAAGAATTTTCTTTTCATTGGTTTTTTTTTTTTTTCTTTTACCATGTAAATATAGACTATGTTAACATACACAGACTCCCAGCATTTTTCTTTTGCTGCCCAGGGTCCGTAGGGCATAGGGGAGGAGGGGGAAATGGGTGCTTGCGCTCAGCCAGCTGCCCAGGCGTGCAGTGGGCCAGGTGAAATGGCCAGAAGCCCCTTGGCCTTTGGTGGTTCTGCTGAAGCCTTTGTGCTGCCCAGAGAGCGGCTGGGCAGGGGCCGGAGCTGCGGGGATCCCTGCCAGAGCGGTGCCTGGAGATGGTCACAAGCCCTGTGCCAGGCAGGAAGCGCCAGCCGTGTCCTCCTGCCCGTGTGCTGCTGGCTGCCTTGCTGAGGGCTCCCAGGTGCCTCTGGATGGGGCTGCTCTGGAGCCGCTGTGGGGCTGCGGCGCTGCTGCCGGGCGGCTCGGCCAGGCTGGGGCAGCCCCTGAGGGGCTGGGGCGCTGGCAAGCCCCGGGCAATGGGCTGTCAGAGGCCACAAGCAGCCGCCTTGTTCCTGCCAGAGTTGACTTGCAAGACGCATCCTTGGCACTCTGCAACTAACAGCATCAGTGTTGTTGGAAACCCAAATGCAGAGAAATCTCAGACCTTTGGTCTTGTCAGCAAAGCTTAGAATTAAACACAGGATTTGATCTGAGACCTAGGAAAGGGCTCCCAAACTTAGGTGCTAGAAGCGAGAATGCGGATTTCTAGTCTATAGCAGCAACACGGGGAGAAAAGTTGAAGTGGAGGAAAGTTTAGAGTTTTCGAGTTCAAGATCTAGGAAGAAATCAAAGTAGTTCCAATGCTAAACAAGAAGATTAGGATGCAGTGCTGTAGGTTTGTGTGTCATAGCATGATTGGCTAAGGAAGCTTACACTGTTAGCATGATGTGGGGACCCAGGAAATTCCTCTGGCTGCCCTGCAGGACTCGAGAGCCTGTCAGAGGGCTCAGAGACCTTGGCACAGAGCCCAAGACCCCCGTGCCTTTGATTTAGCACTTGGAAAAAACAATCACCAACCTTGTATGAAGAATGACCAGCCACAAAAAATGAAGTAGAATGATAGTGAATTTATCCCAGAGTGGAACAATAGATTTTGAGGGTTTTTAGAATGGGGCTTCAGGGGGCAAGATGGAGGAATCTGGGCATGTCCAGCCTTTCTCCTTCTTCTTCTTGGCCTCCATCTTCTGGTTGATGTTGGTACTTTGAGATTGGTCTAGAGTAGAAGCTCACTGTCTAACATAGATGATAGGGATTGGAAAGTAATTGTAAATATTGTACAGGTAGTTTTTAGTATAAAAAGATAACACCACCCCAGGGGAGGCAGAGTTCCTTAGACTGTCTTGCTGAGCAGACCTCGGCAGGACAGGAGAAAGAATTTTATAGATAAGATACAATAAACAACCTTGAGACTGAGAAATTAAGAGCTCTGACTCCTTCTTCAACCACCGGGCTGGGACAAGAGACTTTTTAACTTATCTCAGGGTCACTCTGACCAGCTAGAGACCCCGAGAGCATGAGTCCGTAAGATGAAATCTTGAAGACTGGGTCCAAAACATAAATACCCTTGTTGGCCATGTCTTCTTGGCCAAGAAATCCTTCAAAGCTCTTGTAACTACAAGTCTTGTGGCCCTGTGAGCCATGCGGTGGAGATGTGAGCCCAACTCAACCTTCCTGCCTATGTAGAAGAGAAAAAAAAGCAATGGCATCATCTAAAAAACTCAGAGGTCCACTCTCTAGCTTGTTCCAAACCCCTTCCAATCCCCCAAAGTGTGATTTAGCTACAAATAGATGACAAGGACTCTTAGGGCTGCCTCTTTGACTCCAGAGCGGCTGCTTTAGAATCTTTCACATATCCCTGTGTAGTTAGGTGCCAGAAATGGATCATTTGAAGAAACTTTCCCAGCTGACTTGCATGGAGGCTTGTTTGAAGGGTGTTTGAATGGAAAGCCTCCCAGCAGAGGTCTGGGCTTTGGCCTAGCTGTGTCCCCTGCTGATTGTGAAGTGTGTCATCAGCTGAAGTGCTATCTGGGCTAAAAATATCATCCAGTCAATTGGACTTGCTCTTTTTGGCCTATAAAAGCTGGACCCACTTTTGGGGCAAATTTGGAGACCTCATCTATGGGTGGATGGAACACCTAGGATTTTCCCAGTTGTTGGGAATGGTTCTCCAGGTCCCTGGAGTAAAACGGGGCTGCCCAGCAACTGCGCATCTGCAAGATGACAAACAATTGTCTTGGTTTGAAGAGAGAGGTGTCTGCTAAGGAAGGCAGAAGTCTTCTCTGAAATGTTAAATGTAAATCCCCTGCCTTCAAATGATTCTCATTTAGAAATTCAAATGCTCTCAGGGAAAGATATGGGGATAGGCCTGAGCCCGCAGAGCAGGGCGGCCTTTGCTTATGGTCTGAGCCCTTCCTAAAGATCCTGTCAGGCTGTCTTAGACACCTGGGGCCAGGGATTCCTTCCAAGCTGGGCCACTTTGGCTGGCCCGGGGCCAGCCCCAGGGCAGGAGGCAGTGTGTGCAAGGCCCCTGGCTGGCACGCTGCAGCACGGTCACCGTGCCATGGAACGGAACCCGGTCACCAAGGTCCCTTTGTGACACGTGGGAAATAGAAGCTTGCCCGGGTGCTGGGAACAGGCAACGGGGCACAACGGGACAGAGCAGTGCTGTGAGGAGCCCCCACACAGCGCACTCATTCCCGTCTGACCAGAAGCTTTTCTGCAGCCTTGTTCCTGCAGCTGAGCTCGAGGCCAGAGCACAGGACTCGGTGACCCGTGGCCTTCCGAGGCTTCTATTCTGCAGCTGCCCTCAAGGGCAGAGCGTGGGACTTGGTGCCCCAGAGCTTTCCCAAGGCGTCTCTCCTGCAAGTAGCTCCTGTCACAGACATGGAGCAGAGACCCCCGAGAGTGGCCAAGATGGCCTGGATGGAGGAGGAGGAGGAAGAAGAAGGACCTGGAGCAGCCCCAGCACAGGAGACTGAAGAGGTGGTGCCCTTCCATCCACCGCAGGAGGGTGAGTGGCAGAGCTGGGTTGCAGGGCTGGAGCCTGCAGCCAACTTGGCCCCATGCCATGCCATGCCATGCCATGCCATGCCATGCCATCCCCTGGGGAAATGGCCATGGACAGGTGGGAAGAGGGGCCGGGCAGACACCCCACAGCTCCCTTGCTCCATCCCCCTGGGGCATCCCAGGGCTCTCCCTGCCTGGGGAGCGCAGGGCTGGGCTGTGTTCTCCGGCCTCTCCCGCAGCCCCTCAGCTCTGGCTGCGCTCCCTCTTTGCCAGATGAAGCTGTGGAGCGCACACAAGAGCAGGAATCCAGCCGTGGCCGCTTCCACAGAACAGCGCAGGTACCTGCAGCCACCTCCACCTGGGCTGGGCCTGCTGTCCCTGCTCAGCCCAGCACCGTGTGTGCAGCACGCCATGCAACATCCCCGGCTTCTTGCCCTTCTCCTACAGCTCGTTTGCAACTTCATCCGGAGCATTCGGCAGGAGACCCGCACCATGGGCACTGGGCTCAGAGCTCACTGCGAGCTCCTCAAGCATGAGACCAGTGCCGCCCTGCTGGATTTGCTCCTGGAGAAGGGTGTTGCCAGGCCAGAACAAGTAAGCAGCCTGGGGCCAGGCTTCAATTCCCCCATGTGTCACGTGGCTTCCCCAGCCACGCCTGCTGGTCCCTCAGAGCCTTTGAGGCCATGGCAGTGCACTTCTCTGGGGAGCCTGGGGACATTGCTCTCTCTGGCAGCTTTCCAAGTCTCCCCGTGCCTCCTGCAGGTGCCTGCCTTGGTGAGGTACATTCACCGATGGCTCCTGGCCAACGATTCTGCCGAGCACAGGCTGGACAAGGCCCTGCTGAAACTCACCAAAGCACACCCGGCTGACGCAGTCGTGACGCTCCTGCGTGTGGCCCCGTCCTGTGACAGGTATGGGGCCCACCTGCCCAGAGGGCTCAGGCCTCCCAAGCCCATCACCCTGTACTGCCTGGCCCAGCTGTCTGAGCAACAGAGAGTTCCAGAACCCTCTGGCTGCTGCCTTTCCCAGCCCTGGCATGTCAGCCCCTGAGCCTGCTGCCATGCTGCCTTGCTGCCCCTCAGGGCCTGTCCTCACAGAGCTGGGCTGCTTGGCTGCTGCCAGCAAGGGCCACTGGGCAGAGGCAGAGCCGGCGGTCAGCCCGGGCCCCTAGGGATGCCCAGGCCACGATGCTGTGTCTGAGACCCCCCATGAGACAGAGCTCTAACCCTGCAGAGCTGCCATCTCCATGTGGAAGACCATCATGTGCTCGTCCAGGACTGCCGAGCCAGTGCAGCTGATCCTCCTGGATGTGCTAGGGAGCTGGCCAGAGTACAGCACGTGCACCTCAGATGGGGACAAAACGGCTGTCTTTGCCCTGGCTGTGAGTTTCCGCAACTGGCCTTTGCTGGCCCCAAGGCCACCTCTCCAGCAGCTCTCCATCCTCCTTCCCCCACTGCATCTGCCTGCCTCAGGCGCTGGCCAGAAACCTGGCCCAGGGGCAGCTTCAGGCCCACCAGGCCCCGCGCTCCCCCTGCCTCTCTCCGGGCCTCTCCCTGCCACGCTCGGGCCCTGCCACATGGACACCTCGGCACTGAGCGCTGTCTCGGGGGCCTTTGTCCTTTGCAGGCAACCGTGGTGATGTGGAAGATCCTCCAGGAGTCCTCTGTCCCACGTGTAGTGAGGCCATATTTCCCCCGCCTTTTTGTTCATCTGCTCTTCCAAGTGTTCTCCAGCACAGAAGAGATGCCACAGGAGGTCCAAACCTTCTGGAAGGATTGCCTGGAAGAGCACGGTCTTGCCACCAGCCCCAACAGGTGCTCCATCCCACTCCTCCTGTCCTTGACACGTGGCCTGCAAAGGAGCCAGTGCTGCCAGTGTGACCCGGGCTTTGCTGTGCACACAGGTTTGCAGTGCAGACTCTGAAGTCCCTGCTCTGCCAAAAGCACTACAAGGATGTGGTGGTGTCAGTGGAACGCAAGCGTGGCTGGGACACGCTGCTCTGTGCTGACACCCGCCACTATGCTGTGGGTCTGCTGGCCAGGTGAGACTCTCTTTCTCCCCATTGATCCTGCCATTTGTGCTCTGTGCCCGAGCTGTCCCACACATTCCCCAAGGCCCTGGGACACACTGAGGGACGGCTAACGACACACTGAGGGACGGCCAAGCAGACTGGAAAAGGCTGGGAAGGGAGAGAGCACAGGAGGAGACACCTCCTAAAGGGCCCAGGTCCCCTTGCAGGGTGGTGGTAAAAGACCACCAGGCTCTGTAAGCCTGTCCTTGGAGAGATTTGCTCAGCTTCCTGGTCCCTTTTTTGCCCTCCTAGAGAGATGCGCCATGCTTGTCATCGCTTGTGTTCCAGTATTGCACTCCACCTCCTCTGGCTGCTCAGCACACAGGAGCCACACTGGGATCTGCCTGCCCTGGCATTCCTTGTGGAGGTGAGCCGGGTGTCCAGCGCTGCCTGGCTGAGCAGCCTCCCAGCTCTCTGCCCTCTCGTGGCAGCAGCCGCCTGGGACGGTGCCCGCACCCTGTGCTGCTGCTGCTGCTGCTGCGTCCTGGGCCCAGCCCTGTGCGGCTGCGGGCTCCTGCCGGCCGGCTCCCCCGTCACTGGCCTGTGCCTTTCAGGTCCTCGTGTGCCTGGATTCTAATGAATGTGGCGACAGTGTTGTGAAGGTCTCTTCAAGGTACCTGCAGAGCGAGTGCAGGGAGAGGCGTCGCCTGGCGCTCAGGGCCCTTCTCGAGCTCATTGATGATCCCTCAATGGTGAGAAGGGGGCAGTGGCTGAAGCTGCGCTGGGAACTCAGTCACTTGGCCTGACCTGGGCTTTGGGCACTGGGGCAGCTGCTCCCAGCTCTCCTGCCTCCTGCTTCAGCTGCCCCAGTGCTTCAGGACAGTCCTTTGGCCTCTGGGCCCTGTGGCAGTAGGGTGGGACTTCACAGACTTGTGTTCCGCACAGGCCGAAAGAATGTGGAGCTTGACCAAAAGCCTCATGCACCTACTGGGGGACAATGATGCAGAGATAGCTGGGATGACACTTATCACACTCAGCTTTATACTCCTGCACAAACACATTCTGCTGTCAACCCCCATTGCCATGCAGCTGGCTGAGGCACTCCTGCCACTCTTTGACCACGTAAGGCTCCGTGCCCCCAGCTACAGCCACTGGCTGCTGCCTGGAAACTGTGTGCCCTGTGCATTTCCAGCCCTGTGCCCAGGGCGCCCTGGAGGAGCCAATGATCAAGTGTTTTTTCTTGTTTTTTTCATCTAGGATAATAGCCAGGTACAGCTGCTCTCCATAAAACTCTTCCGAGACATGATGGAGTATTTGGAAGAGAGAGAAAAACCTTTGGAAAGCCCTGTGCAACAGAGCCTGCTTCCACTCTTCTTCCACTGCAATGATGAGAATCAGCATGTGGCAGAGGTGAGGACTCCTGGGCTGCTGCTGTCCGCCTGGCAGGGGGCTCGGCTGCCTCCTGCCCTGCGCCTGCTGGACCGCAGCCTCCTCCAGGCCATGGCAGGGGGAGGCGGGACCCGTGCCCTGGGCTGCGGGGCCATCTCTGCGTCTCTGCTGCTCTCCAGGCTTCTCGGGAAACGCTGCTTTATGCGGTCAAGTTCATGAAGAGGAGGGATCTCAAAAAGCTGCTGAAGGAGCAGAAACTGTGGAAGTTCAGCAAGTGCCTGGTAAGGACGGCCCGGAATCCCCAACTCAGCCAGGAGAAGGCCCCTGAGGGCGGTGCTCAGTGTGCGAGCCGGGCAGCTGTGCCCCTGCGCGCTGCTGCAGCCAGAGGCCGCGCGGGCTCTTCTCCAGGCTCCCGTGGGCCCGAGCCGGGTGCCCATGGAGCCCCGGCCCGGCGGGGCTGCGGGGCAGGGGCGGCACCGCGGCTCCCCGGGCAGCAGCCGGCCCCTTCCCCCTCCCTTCAGGAGCCCGGCGCCAGCGGCTGCTGGCCGCGCCTCGGGGCTGTGCGGGCAGGGGAGCCCGGGGCGGGGCGCAGGCAGCGCCCGGCCCAGGGGCTGAGCCCGCGCCAACCCTTCCCCCCTGCCGCTCTCTGCAGCTGGCAGAGGACAGGAGCAGAGCGGCCGAGCACCTGCGCCGGGCCCTGCGCTACCTGGAGAGCCCACAGGAGCCCCTGCGAGAGGCGGCCATCAGGTTCATGGGTGAGTTACAAGCCCGGGCTCCCTCCCCAGCCCGCCGCAGCTCGGCCCCAGCCCCGCCTGTTGCCCCGACAGCGGCAGCCGGGCCCGGCGCCGTGGAGCCCCGCCTGGCCTGGGCATTGCTGCTGCCGCCCTCTGACAGCCATGCCCTGGGGCGACAGCGCGCTGCATGGGCTGAGCTGAGCGCTGCCGGGCCAGCAGCCCGTGTGGCCACAGCGCCGGCAGCGCTGCTGGCAGGGAGCTGTGCCGCTGGGGCCGTGACAGACTCTGTGTTCACAGGCATGGCCGGGCGGCACCTGAGGGGGCAGCAGCAAGAGCTGCAGCGGATCTGCACTGGTGAGTGAGGGGAGCGGGCTGACAGCGGGGGCTGCTGGGGGGAGCTGCAAGCCCTGCCCCGGCTGCGGAGGGCTCTGCTCCCGTGGGCAGAGCACACGGAGATTTCAGGGCCACGTGGGCCATTCGTGGCCAGCAGCTTCGGGCTGATCCCCTTGCTCCCTTTGCTCCCTCCTGGCCATGGCAATAGCCGGCTTGGGATGGCACTTGCAGGGGGCTCTTCCTCGGCTCCCTGCAGCTCCAGCTTCTGACCGTGCCTCTGTTCCTCTCTCTCGCAGCCCTGGAAGACAAAACGAATGACGTCAGCCTCGCCGTCGGAAGCCTGGCAATTCAAACGCTGTGCCTCCTCAGGTCAGGAGAGCGGGCTCCCATCTCCAGGTTCCAGTGGCTCCAAAATCACCTGCGCAGGGCGTGGAAGACATGGCCCCGTCTGTCACAGCTCGGCTGCCTGCCCTGCCAGAGCTCTGTGGAGAGGTGATCCCAGAAGCTCTTTTTGTTGGGGCCACCTGAATCAGGTTTTATTTTGTTTTTCTTCAAGAATTTTCTTTTCATTGGTTTTTTTTTTTTTCTTTTACCATGTAAATATAGACTATGTTAACATACACAGACTCCCAGCATTTTTCTTTTGCTGCCCAGGGTCCGTAGGGCATAGGGGAGGAGGGGGAAATGGGTGCTTGCGCTCAGCCAGCTGCCCAGGCGTGCAGTGGGCCAGGTGAAATGGCCAGAAGCCCCTTGGCCTTTGGTGGTTCTGCTGAAGCCTTTGTGCTGCCCAGAGAGCGGCTGGGCAGGGGCCGGAGCTGCGGGGATCCCTGCCAGAGCGGTGCCTGGAGATGGTCACAAGCCCTGTGCCAGGCAGGAAGCGCCAGCCGTGTCCTCCTGCCTGTGTGCTGCTGGCTGCCTTGCTGAGGGCTCCCAGGTGCCTCTGGATGGGGCTGCTCTGGAGCTGCTGTGGGGCTGCGGCGCTGCTGCCGGGCGGCTCGGCCAGGCTGGGGCAGCCCCTGAGGGGCTGGGGCGCTGGCAAGCCCCGGGCAATGGGCTGTCAGAGGCCACAAGCAGCCGCCTTGTTCCTGCCAGAGTTGACTTGCAAGACGCATCCTTGGCACTCTGCAACTAACAGCATCAGTGTTGTTGGAAACCCAAATGCAGAGAAATCTCAGACCTTTGGTCTTGTCAGCAAAGCTTAGAATTAAACACAGGATTTGATCTGAGACCTAGGAAAGGGCTCCCAAACTTAGGTGCTAGAAGCGAGAATGCGGATTTCTAGTCTATAGCAGCAACACGGGGAGAAAAGTTGAAGTGGAGGAAAGTTTAGAGTTTTCGAGTTCAAGATCTAGGAAGAAATCAAAGTAGTTACAATGCTAAACAAGAAGATTAGGATGCAGTGCTGTAGGTTTGTGTGTCATAGCATGATTGGCTAAGGAAGCTTACACTGTTAGCATGATGTGGGGACCCAGGAAATTCCTCTGGCTGCCCTGCAGGACTCGAGAGCCTGTCAGAGGGCTCAGAGACCTTGGCACAGAGCCCAAGACCCCCGTGCCTTTGATTTAGCACTTGGAAAAAACAATCACCAACCTTGTATGAAGAATGACCAGCCACAAAAAATGAAGTAGAATGATAGTGAATTTATCCCAGAGTGGAACAATAGATTTTGAGGGTTTTTAGAATGGGGCTTCAGGGGGCAAGATGGAGGAATCTGGGCATGTCCAGCCTTTCTCCTTCTTCTTCTTGGCCTCCATCTTCTGGTTGATGTTGGTACTTTGAGATTGGTCTAGAGTAGAAGCTCACTGTCTAACATAGATGATAGGGATTGGAAAGTAATTGTAAATATTGTACAGGTAGTTTTTAGTATAAAAAGATAACACCACCCCAGGGGAGGCAGAGTTCCTTAGACTGTCTTGCTGAGCAGACCTCGGCAGGACAGGAGAAAGAATTTTATAGATAAGATACAATAAACAACCTTGAGACTGAGAAATTAAGAGCTCTGACTCCTTCTTCAACCACCGGGCTGGGACAAGAGACTTTTTAACTTATCTCAGGGTCACTCTGACCAGCTAGAGACCCCGAGAGCATGAGTCCGTAAGATGAAATCTTGAAGACTGGGTCCAAAACATAAATACCCTTGTTGGCCATGTCTTCTTGGCCAAGAAATCCTTCAAAGCTCTTGTAACTACAAGTCTTGCGGCCCTGTGAGCCATGCGGTGGAGATGTGAGCCCAACTCAACCTTCCTGCCTATGTAGAAGAGAAAAAAAAGCAATGGCATCATCTAAAAAACTCAGAGGTCCACTCTCTAGCTTGTTCCAAACCCCTTCCAATCCCCCAAAGTGTGATTTAGCTACAAATAGATGACAAGGACTCTTAGGGCTGCCTCTTTGACTCCAGAGCGGCTGCTTTAGAATCTTTCACATATCCCTGTGTAGTTAGGTGCCAGAAATGGATCATTTGAAGAAACTTTCCCAGCTGACTTGCATGGAGGCTTGTTTGAAGGGTGTTTGAATGGAAAGCCTCCCAGCAGAGGTCTGGGCTTTGGCCTAGCTGTGTCCCCTGCTGATTGTGAAGCGTGTCATCAGCTGAAGTGCTATCTGGGCTACAAATATCATCCAGTCAATTGGACTTGCTCTTTTTGGCCTATAAAAGCTGGACCCACTTTTGGGGCAAATTTGGAGACCTCATCTATGGGTGGATGGAACACCTAGGATTTTCCCAGTTGTTGGGAATGGTTCTCCAGGTCCCTGGAGTAAAACGGGGCTGCCCAGCAACTGCGCATCTGCAAGATGACAAACAATTGTCTTGGTTTGAAGAGAGAGGTGTCTGCTAAGGAAGGCAGAAGTCTTCTCTGAAATGTTAAATGTAAATCCCCTGCCTTCAAATGATTCTCATTTAGAAATTCAAATGCTCTCAGGGAAAGATATGGGGATAGGCCTGAGCCCGCAGAGCAGGGCGGCCTTTGCTTATGGTCTGAGCCCTTCCTAAAGATCCTGTCAGGCTGTCTTAGACACCTGGGGCCAGGGATTCCTTCCAAGCTGGGCCACTTTGGCTGGCCCGGGGCCAGCCCCAGGGCAGGAGGCAGTGTGTGCAAGGCCCCTGGCTGGCACGCTGCAGCACGGTCACCGTGCCATGGAACGGAACCCGGTCACCAAGGTCCCTTTGTGACACGTGGGAAATAGAAGCTTGCCCGGGTGCTGGGAACAGGCAACGGGGCACAACGGGACAGAGCAGTGCTGTGAGGAGCCCCCACACAGCGCACTCATTCCCGTCTGACCAGAAGCTTTTCTGCAGCCTTGTTCCTGCAGCTGAGCTCGAGGCCAGAGCACAGGACTCGGTGACCCGTGGCCTTCCGAGGCTTCTATTCTGCAGCTGCCCTCAAGGGCAGAGCGTGGGACTTGGTGCCCCAGAGCTTTCCCAAGGCGTCTCTCCTGCAAGTAGCTCCTGTCACAGACATGGAGCAGAGACCCCCGAGAGTGGCCAAGATGGCCTGGATGGAGGAGGAGGAGGAAGAAGAAGGACCTGGAGCAGCCCCAGCACAGGAGACTGAAGAGGTGGTGCCCTTCCATCCACCGCAGGAGGGTGAGTGGCAGAGCTGGGTTGCAGGGCTGGAGCCTGCAGCCAACTTGGCCCCATGCCATGCCATGCCATGCCATGCCATGCCATGCCATGCCATCCCCTGGGGAAATGGCCATGGACAGGTGGGAAGAGGGGCCGGGCAGACACCCCACAGCTCCCTTGCTCCATCCCCCTGGGGCATCCCAGGGCTCTCCCTGCCTGGGGAGCGCAGGGCTGGGCTGTGTTCTCCGGCCTCTCCCGCAGCCCCTCAGCTCTGGCTGCGCTCCCTCTTTGCCAGATGAAGCTGTGGAGCGCACACAAGAGCAGGAATCCAGCCGTGGCCGCTTCCACAGAACAGCGCAGGTACCTGCAGCCACCTCCACCTGGGCTGGGCCTGCTGTCCCTGCTCAGCCCAGCACCGTGTGTGCAGCACGCCATGCAACATCCCCGGCTTCTTGCCCTTCTCCTACAGCTCGTTTGCAACTTCATCCGGAGCATTCGGCAGGAGACCCGCACCATGGGCACTGGGCTCAGAGCTCACTGCGAGCTCCTCAAGCATGAGACCAGTGCCGCCCTGCTGGATTTGCTCCTGGAGAAGGGTGTTGCCAGGCCAGAACAAGTAAGCAGCCTGGGGCCAGGCTTCAATTCCCCCATGCGTCACGTGGCTTCCCCAGCCACGCCTGCTGGTCCCTCAGAGCCTTTGAGGCCATGGCAGTGCACTTCTCTGGGGAGCCTGGGGACATTGCTCTCTCTGGCAGCTTTCCAAGTCTCCCCGTGCCTCCTGCAGGTGCCTGCCTTGGTGAGGTACATTCACCGATGGCTCCTGGCCAACGATTCTGCCGAGCACAGGCTGGACAAGGCCCTGCTGAAACTCACCAAAGCACACCCGGCTGACGCAGTCGTGACGCTCCTGCGTGTGGCCCCGTCCTGTGACAGGTATGGGGCCCACCTGCCCAGAGGGCTCAGGCCTCCCAAGCCCATCACCCTGTACTGCCTGGCCCAGCTGTCTGAGCAACAGAGAGTTCCAGAACCCTCTGGCTGCTGCCTTTCCCAGCCCTGGCATGTCAGCCCCTGAGCCTGCTGCCATGCTGCCTTGCTGCCCCTCAGGGCCTGTCCTCACAGAGCTGGGCTGCTTGGCTGCTGCCAGCAAGGGCCACTGGGCAGAGGCAGAGCCGGCGGTCAGCCCGGGCCCCTAGGGATGCCCAGGCCACGATGCTGTGTCTGAGACCCCCCATGAGACAGAGCTCTAACCCTGCAGAGCTGCCATCTCCATGTGGAAGACCATCATGTGCTCGTCCAGGACTGCCGAGCCAGTGCAGCTGATCCTCCTGGATGTGCTAGGGAGCTGGCCAGAGTACAGCACGTGCACCTCAGATGGGGACAAAACGGCTGTCTTTGCCCTGGCTGTGAGTTTCCGCAACTGGCCTTTGCTGGCCCCAAGGCCACCTCTCCAGCAGCTCTCCATCCTCCTTCCCCCACTGCATCTGCCTGCCTCAGGCGCTGGCCAGAAACCTGGCCCAGGGGCAGCTTCAGGCCCACCAGGCCCCGCGCTCCCCCTGCCTCTCTCCGGGCCTCTCCCTGCCACGCTCGGGCCCTGCCACATGGACACCTCGGCACTGAGCGCTGTCTCGGGGGCCTTTGTCCTTTGCAGGCAACCGTGGTGATGTGGAAGATCCTCCAGGAGTCCTCTGTCCCACGTGTAGTGAGGCCATATTTCCCCCGCCTTTTTGTTCATCTGCTCTTCCAAGTGTTCTCCAGCACAGAAGAGATGCCACAGGAGGTCCAAACCTTCTGGAAGGATTGCCTGGAAGAGCACGGTCTTGCCACCAGCCCCAACAGGTGCTCCATCCCACTCCTCCTGTCCTTGACACGTGGCCTGCAAAGGAGCCAGTGCTGCCAGTGTGACCCGGGCTTTGCTGTGCACACAGGTTTGCAGTGCAGACTCTGAAGTCCCTGCTCTGCCAAAAGCACTACAAGGATGTGGTGGTGTCAGTGGAACGCAAGCGTGGCTGGGACACGCTGCTCTGTGCTGACACCCGCCACTATGCTGTGGGTCTGCTGGCCAGGTGAGACTCTCTTTCTCCCCATTGATCCTGCCATTTGTGCTCTGTGCCCGAGCTGTCCCACACATTCCCCAAGGCCCTGGGACACACTGAGGGACGGCTAACGACACACTGAGGGACGGCCAAGCAGACTGGAAAAGGCTGGGAAGGGAGAGAGCACAGGAGGAGACACCTCCTAAAGGGCCCAGGTCCCCTTGCAGGGTGGTGGTAAAAGACCACCAGGCTCTGTAAGCCTGTCCTTGGAGAGATTTGCTCAGCTTCCTGCTCCCTTTTTTGCCCTCCTAGAGAGATGCGCCATGCTTGTCATCGCTTGTGTTCCAGTATTGCACTCCACCTCCTCTGGCTGCTCAGCACACAGGAGCCACACTGGGATCTGCCTGCCCTGGCATTCCTTGTGGAGGTGAGCCGGGTGTCCAGCGCTGCCTGGCTGAGCAGCCTCCCAGCTCTCTGCCCTCTCGTGGCAGCAGCCGCCTGGGACGGTGCCCGCACCCTGTGCTGCTGCTGCTGCTGCTGCGTCCTGGGCCCAGCCCTGTGCGGCTGCGGGCTCCTGCCGGCCGGCTCCCCCGTCACTGGCCTGTGCCTTTCAGGTCCTCGTGTGCCTGGATTCTAATGAATGTGGCGACAGTGTTGTGAAGGTCTCTTCAAGGTACCTGCAGAGCGAGTGCAGGGAGAGGCGTCGCCTGGCGCTCAGGGCCCTTCTCGAGCTCATTGATGATCCCTCAATGGTGAGAAGGGGGCAGTGGCTGAAGCTGCGCTGGGAACTCAGTCACTTGGCCTGACCTGGGCTTTGGGCACTGGGGCAGCTGCTCCCAGCTCTCCTGCCTCCTGCTTCAGCTGCCCCAGTGCTTCAGGACAGTCCTTTGGCCTCTGGGCCCTGTGGCAGTAGGGTGGGACTTCACAGACTTGTGTTCCGCACAGGCCGAAAGAATGTGGAGCTTGACCAAAAGCCTCATGCACCTACTGGGGGACAATGATGCAGAGATAGCTGGGATGACACTCATCACACTCAGCTTTATACTCCTGCACAAACACATTCTGCTGTCAACCCCCATTGCCATGCAGCTGGCTGAGGCACTCCTGCCACTCTTTGACCACGTAAGGCTCCGTGCCCCCAGCTACAGCCACTGGCTGCTGCCTGGAAACTGTGTGCCCTGTGCATTTCCAGCCCTGTGCCCAGGGCGCCCTGGAGGAGCCAATGCTCAAGTGTTTTTTCTTGTTTTTTTCATCTAGGATAATAGCCAGGTACAGCTGCTCTCCATAGAACTCTTCCGAGACATGATGGAGTATTTGGAAGAGAGAGAAAAACCTTTGGAAAGCCCTGTGCAACAGAGCCTGCTTCCACTCTTCTTCCACTGCAATGATGAGAATCAGCATGTGGCAGAGGTGAGGACTCCTGGGCTGCTGCTGTCCGCCTGGCAGGGGGCTCGGCTGCCTCCTGCCCTGCGCCTGCTGGACCGCAGCCTCCTCCAGGCCATGGCAGGGGGAGGCGGGACCCGTGCCCTGGGCTGCGGGGCCATCTCTGCGTCTCTGCTGCTCTCCAGGCTTCTCGGGAAACGCTGCTTTATGCGGTCAAGTTCATGAAGAGGAGGGATCTCAAAAAGCTGCTGAAGGAGCAGAAACTGTGGAAGTTCAGCAAGTGCCTGGTAAGGACGGCCCGGAATCCCCAACTCAGCCAGGAGAAGGCCCCTGAGGGCGGTGCTCAGTGTGCGAGCCGGGCAGCTGTGCCCCTGCGCGCTGCTGCAGCCAGAGGCCGCGCGGGCTCTTCTCCAGGCTCCCGTGGGCCCGAGCCGGGTGCCCATGGAGCCCCGGCCCGGCGGGGCTGCGGGGCAGGGGCGGCACCGCGGCTCCCCGGGCAGCAGCCGGCCCCTTCCCCCTCCCTTCAGGAGCCCGGCGCCAGCGGCTGCTGGCCGCGCCTCGGGGCTGTGCGGGCAGGGGAGGCCGGGGCGGGGCGCAGGCAGCGCCCGGCCCAGGGGCTGAGCCCGCGCCAACCCTTCCCCCCTGCCGCTCTCTGCAGCTGGCAGAGGACAGGAGCAGAGCGGCCGAGCACCTGCGCCGGGCCCTGCGCTACCTGGAGAGCCCACAGGAGCCCCTGCGAGAGGCGGCCATCAGGTTCATGGGTGAGTTACAAGCCCGGGCTCCCTCCCCAGCCCGCCGCAGCTCGGCCCCAGCCCCGCCTGTTGCCCCGACAGCGGCAGCCGGGCCCGGCGCCGTGGAGCCCCGCCTGGCCTGGGCATTGCTGCTGCCGCCCTCTGACAGCCGTGCCCTGGGGCGACAGCGCGCTGCATGGGCTGAGCTGAGCGCTGCCGGGCCAGCAGCCCGTGTGGCCACAGCGCCGGCAGCGCTGCTGGCAGGGAGCTGTGCCGCTGGGGCCGTGACAGACTCTGTGTTCACAGGCATGGCCGGGCGGCACCTGAGGGGGCAGCAGCAAGAGCTGCAGCGGATCTGCACTGGTGAGTGAGGGCAGCGGGCTGACAGCGGGGGCTGCTGGGGGGAGCTGCAAGCCCTGCCCCGGCTGCGGAGGGCTCTGCTCCCGTGGGCAGAGCACACGGAGATTTCAGGGCCACGTGGGCCATTCGTGGCCAGCAGCTTCGGGCTGATCCCCTTGCTCCCTTTGCTCCCTCCTGGCCATGGCAATAGCCGGCTTGGGATGGCACTTGCAGGGGGCTCTTCCTCGGCTCCCTGCAGCTCCAGCTTCTGACCGTGCCTCTGTTCCTCTCTCTCGCAGCCCTGGAAGACAAAACGAATGACGTCAGCCTCGCCGTCGGAAGCCTGGCAATTCAAACGCTGTGCCTCCTCAGGTCAGGAGAGCGGGCTCCCATCTCCAGGTTCCAGTGGCTCCAAAATCACCTGCGCAGGGCGTGGAAGACATGGCCCCGTCTGTCACAGCTCGGCTGCCTGCCCTGCCAGAGCTCTGTGGAGAGGTGATCCCAGAAGCTCTTTTTGTTGGGGCCACCTGAATCAGGTTTTATTTTGTTTTTCTTCAAGAATTTTCTTTTCATTGTTTTTTTTTTTTTTCTTTTACCATGTAAATATAGACTATGTTAACATACACAGACTTCCAGCATTTTTCTTTTGCTGCCCAGGGTCCGTAGGGCATAGGGGAGGAGGGGGAAATGGGTGCTTGCGCTCAGCCAGCTGCCCAGGCGTGCAGTGGGCCAGGTGAAATGGCCAGAAGCCCCTTGGCCTTTGGTGGTTCTGCTGAAGCCTTTGTGCTGCCCAGAGAGCGGCTGGGCAGGGGCCGGAGCTGCGGGGATCCCTGCCAGAGCGGTGCCTGGAGATGGTCACAAGCCCTGTGCCAGGCAGGAAGCGCCAGCCGTGTCCTCCTGCCTGTGTGCTGCTGGCTGCCTTGCTGAGGGCTCCCAGGTGCCTCTGGATGGGGCTGCTCTGGAGCTGCTGTGGGGCTGCGGCGCTGCTGCCGGGCGGCTCGGCCAGGCTGGGGCAGCCCCTGAGGGGCTGGGGCGCTGGCAAGCCCCGGGCAATGGGCTGTCAGAGGCCACAAGCAGCCGCCTTGTTCCTGCCAGAGTTGACTTGCAAGACGCATCCTTGGCACTCTGCAACTAACAGCATCAGTGTTGTTGGAAACCCAAATGCAGAGAAATCTCAGACCTTTGGTCTTGTCAGCAAAGCTTAGAATTAAACACAGGATTTGATCTGAGACCTAGGAAAGGGCTCCCAAACTTAGGTGCTAGAAGCGAGAATGCGGATTTCTAGTCTATAGCAGCAACACGGGGAGAAAAGTTGAAGTGGAGGAAAGTTTAGAGTTTTCGAGTTCAAGATCTAGGAAGAAATCAAAGTAGTTCCAATGCTAAACAAGAAGATTAGGATGCAGTGCTGTAGGTTTGTGTGTCATAGCATGATTGGCTAAGGAAGCTTACACTGTTAGCATGATGTGGGGACCCAGGAAATTCCTCTGGCTGCCCTGCAGGACTCGAGAGCCTGTCAGAGGGCTCAGAGACCTTGGCACAGAGCCCAAGACCCCCGTGCCTTTGATTTAGCACTTGGAAAAAACAATCACCAACCTTGTATGAAGAATGACCAGCCACAAAAAATGAAGTAGAATGATAGTGAATTTATCCCAGAGTGGAACAATAGATTTTGAGGGTTTTTAGAATGGGGCTTCAGGGGGCAAGATGGAGGAATCTGGGCATGTCCAGCCTTTCTCCTTCTTCTTCTTGGCCTCCATCTTCTGGTTGATGTTGGTACTTTGAGATTGGTCTAGAGTAGAAGCTCACTGTCTAACATAGATGATAGGGATTGGAAAGTAATTGTAAATATTGTACTGGTAGTTTTTAGTATAAAAAGATAACACCACCCCAGGGGAGGCAGAGTTCCTTAGACTGTCTTGCTGAGCAGACCTCGGCAGGACAGGAGAAAGAATTTTATAGATAAGATACAATAAACAACCTTGAGACTGAGAAATTAAGAGCTCTGACTCCTTCTTCAACCACCGGGCTGGGACAAGAGACTTTTTAACTTATCTCAGGGTCACTCTGACCAGCTAGAGACCCCGAGAGCATGAGTCCGTAAGATGAAATCTTGAAGACTGGGTCCAAAACATAAATACCCTTGTTGGCCATGTCTTCTTGGCCAAGAAATCCTTCAAAGCTCTTGTAACTACAAGTCTTGCGGCCCTGTGAGCCATGCGGTGGAGATGTGAGCCCAACTCAACCTTCCTGCCTATGTAGAAGAGAAAAAAAAGCAATGGCATCATCTAAAAAACTCAGAGGTCCACTCTCTAGCTTGTTCCAAACCCCTTCCAATCCCCCAAAGTGTGATTTAGCTACAAATAGATGACAAGGACTCTTAGGGCTGCCTCTTTGACTCCAGAGCGGCTGCTTTAGAATCTTTCACATATCCCTGTGTAGTTAGGTGCCAGAAATGGATCATTTGAAGAAACTTTCCCAGCTGACTTGCATGGAGGCTTGTTTGAAGGGTGTTTGAATGGAAAGCCTCCCAGCAGAGGTCTGGGCTTTGGCCTAGCTGTGTCCCCTGCTGATTGTGAAGCGTGTCATCAGCTGAAGTGCTATCTGGGCTACAAATATCATCCAGTCAATTGGACTTGCTCTTTTTGGCCTATAAAAGCTGGACCCACTTTTGGGGCAAATTTGGAGACCTCATCTATGGGTGGATGGAACACCTAGGATTTTCCCAGTTGTTGGGAATGGTTCTCCAGGTCCCTGGAGTAAAACGGGGCTGCCCAGCAACTGCGCATCTGCAAGATGACAAACAATTGTCTTGGTTTGAAGAGAGAGGTGTCTGCTAAGGAAGGCAGAAGTCTTCTCTGAAATGTTAAATGTAAATCCCCTGCCTTCAAATGATTCTCATTTAGAAATTCAAATGCTCTCAGGGAAAGATATGGGGATAGGCCTGAGCCCGCAGAGCAGGGCGGCCTTTGCTTATGGTCTGAGCCCTTCCTAAAGATCCTGTCAGGCTGTCTTAGACACCTGGGGCCAGGGATTCCTTCCAAGCTGGGCCACTTTGGCTGGCCCGGGGCCAGCCCCAGGGCAGGAGGCAGTGTGTGCAAGGCCCCTGGCTGGCACGCTGCAGCACGGTCACCGTGCCATGGAACGGAACCCGGTCACCAAGGTCCCTTTGTGACACGTGGGAAATAGAAGCTTGCCCGGGTGCTGGGAACAGGCAACGGGGCACAACGGGACAGAGCAGTGCTGTGAGGAGCCCCCACACAGCGCACTCATTCCCGTCTGACCAGAAGCTTTTCTGCAGCCTTGTTCCTGCAGCTGAGCTCGAGGCCAGAGCACAGGACTCGGTGACCCGTGGCCTTCCGAGGCTTCTATTCTGCAGCTGCCCTCAAGGGCAGAGCGTGGGACTTGGTGCCCCAGAGCTTTCCCAAGGCGTCTCTCCTGCAAGTAGCTCCTGTCACAGACATGGAGCAGAGACCCCCGAGAGTGGCCAAGATGGCCTGGATGGAGGAGGAGGAGGAAGAAGAAGGACCTGGAGCAGCCCCAGCACAGGAGACTGAAGAGGTGGTGCCCTTCCATCCACCGCAGGAGGGTGAGTGGCAGAGCTGGGTTGCAGGGCTGGAGCCTGCAGCCAACTTGGCCCCATGCCATGCCATGCCATGCCATGCCATGCCATCCCCTGGGGAAATGCCCATGGACAGGTGGGAAGAGGGGCCGGGCAGACACCCCACAGCTCCCTTGCTCCATCCCCCTGGGGCATCCCAGGGCTCTCCCTGCCTGGGGAGCGCAGGGCTGGGCTGTGTTCTCCGGCCTCTCCCGCAGCCCCTCAGCTCTGGCTGCGCTCCCTCTTTGCCAGATGAAGCTGTGGAGCGCACACAAGAGCAGGAATCCAGCCGTGGCCGCTTCCACAGAACAGCGCAGGTACCTGCAGCCACCTCCACCTGGGCTGGGCCTGCTGTCCCTGCTCAGCCCAGCACCGTGTGTGCAGCACGCCATGCAACATCCCCGGCTTCTTGCCCTTCTCCTACAGCTCGTTTGCAACTTCATCCGGAGCATTCGGCAGGAGACCCGCACCATGGGCACTGGGCTCAGAGCTCACTGCGAGCTCCTCAAGCATGAGACCAGTGCCGCCCTGCTGGATTTGCTCCTGGAGAAGGGTGTTGCCAGGCCAGAACAAGTAAGCAGCCTGGGGCCAGGCTTCAATTCCCCCATGCGTCACGTGGCTTCCCCAGCCACGCCTGCTGGTCCCTCAGAGCCTTTGAGGCCATGGCAGTGCACTTCTCTGGGGAGCCTGGGGACATTGCTCTCTCTGGCAGCTTTCCAAGTCTCCCAGTGCCTCCTGCAGGTGCCTGCCTTGGTGAGGTACATTCACCGATGGCTCCTGGCCAACGATTCTGCCGAGCACAGGCTGGACAAGGCCCTGCTGAAACTCACCAAAGCACACCCGGCTGACGCAGTCGTGACGCTCCTGCGTGTGGCCCCGTCCTGTGACAGGTATGGGGCCCACCTGCCCAGAGGGCTCAGGCCTCCCAAGCCCATCACCCTGTACTGCCTGGCCCAGCTGTCTGAGCAACAGAGAGTTCCAGAACCCTCTGGCTGCTGCCTTTCCCAGCCCTGGCATGTCAGCCCCTGAGCCTGCTGCCATGCTGCCTTGCTGCCCCTCAGGGCCTGTCCTCACAGAGCTGGGCTGCTTGGCTGCTGCCAGCAAGGGCCACTGGGCAGAGGCAGAGCCGGCGGTCAGCCCGGGCCCCTAGGGATGCCCAGGCCACGATGCTGTGTCTGAGACCCCCCATGAGACAGAGCTCTAACCCTGCAGAGCTGCCATCTCCATGTGGAAGACCATCATGTGCTCGTCCAGGACTGCCGAGCCAGTGCAGCTGATCCTCCTGGATGTGCTAGGGAGCTGGCCAGAGTACAGCACGTGCACCTCAGATGGGGACAAAACGGCTGTCTTTGCCCTGGCTGTGAGTTTCCGCAACTGGCCTTTGCTGGCCCCAAGGCCACCTCTCCAGCAGCTCTCCATCCTCCTTCCCCCACTGCATCTGCCTGCCTCAGGCGCTGGCCAGAAACCTGGCCCAGGGGCAGCTTCAGGCCCACCAGGCCCCGCGCTCCCCCTGCCTCTCTCCGGGCCTCTCCCTGCCACGCTCGGGCCCTGCCACATGGACACCTCGGCACTGAGCGCTGTCTCGGGGGCCTTTGTCCTTTGCAGGCAACCGTGGTGATGTGGAAGATCCTCCAGGAGTCCTCTGTCCCACGTGTAGTGAGGCCATATTTCCCCCGCCTTTTTGTTCATCTGCTCTTCCAAGTGTTCTCCAGCACAGAAGAGATGCCACAGGAGGTCCAAACCTTCTGGAAGGATTGCCTGGAAGAGCACGGTCTTGCCACCAGCCCCAACAGGTGCTCCATCCCACTCCTCCTGTCCTTGACACGTGGCCTGCAAAGGAGCCAGTGCTGCCAGTGTGACCCGGGCTTTGCTGTGCACACAGGTTTGCAGTGCAGACTCTGAAGTCCCTGCTCTGCCAAAAGCACTACAAGGATGTGGTGGTGTCAGTGGAACGCAAGCGTGGCTGGGACACGCTGCTCTGTGCTGACACCCGCCACTATGCTGTGGGTCTGCTGGCCAGGTGAGACTCTCTTTCTCCCCATTGATCCTGCCATTTGTGCTCTGTGCCCGAGCTGTCCCACACATTCCCCAAGGCCCTGGGACACACTGAGGGACGGCTAACGACACACTGAGGGACGGCCAAGCAGACTGGAAAAGGCTGGGAAGGGAGAGAGCACAGGAGGAGACACCTCCTAAAGGGCCCAGGTCCCCTTGCAGGGTGGTGGTAAAAGACCACCAGGCTCTGTAAGCCTGTCCTTGGAGAGATTTGCTCAGCTTCCTGCTCCCTTTTTTGCCCTCCTAGAGAGATGCGCCATGCTTGTCATCGCTTGTGTTCCAGTATTGCACTCCACCTCCTCTGGCTGCTCAGCACACAGGAGCCACACTGGGATCTGCCTGCCCTGGCATTCCTTGTGGAGGTGAGCCGGGTGTCCAGCGCTGCCTGGCTGAGCAGCCTCCCAGCTCTCTGCCCTCTCGTGGCAGCAGCCGCCTGGGACGGTGCCCGCACCCTGTGCTGCTGCTGCTGCTGCTGCGTCCTGGGCCCAGCCCTGTGCGGCTGCGGGCTCCTGCCGGCCGGCTCCCCCGTCACTGGCCTGTGCCTTTCAGGTCCTCGTGTGCCTGGATTCTAATGAATGTGGCGACAGTGTTGTGAAGGTCTCTTCAAGGTACCTGCAGAGCGAGTGCAGGGAGAGGCGTCGCCTGGCGCTCAGGGCCCTTCTCGAGCTCATTGATGATCCCTCAATGGTGAGAAGGGGGCAGTGGCTGAAGCTGCGCTGGGAACTCAGTCACTTGGCCTGACCTGGGCTTTGGGCACTGGGGCAGCTGCTCCCAGCTCTCCTGCCTCCTGCTTCAGCTGCCCCAGTGCTTCAGGACAGTCCTTTGGCCTCTGGGCCCTGTGGCAGTAGGGTGGGACTTCACAGACTTGTGTTCCGCACAGGCCGAAAGAATGTGGAGCTTGACCAAAAGCCTCATGCACCTACTGGGGGACAATGATGCAGAGATAGCTGGGATGACACTCATCACACTCAGCTTTATACTCCTGCACAAACACATTCTGCTGTCAACCCCCATTGCCATGCAGCTGGCTGAGGCACTCCTGCCACTCTTTGACCACGTAAGGCTCCGTGCCCCCAGCTACAGCCACTGGCTGCTGCCTGGAAACTGTGTGCCCTGTGCATTTCCAGCCCTGTGCCCAGGGCGCCCTGGAGGAGCCAATGATCAAGTGTTTTTTCTTGTTTTTTTCATCTAGGATAATAGCCAGGTACAGCTGCTCTCCATAAAACTCTTCCGAGACATGATGGAGTATTTGGAAGAGAGAGAAAAACCTTTGGAAAGCCCTGTGCAACAGAGCCTGCTTCCACTCTTCTTCCACTGCAATGATGAGAATCAGCATGTGGCAGAGGTGAGGACTCCTGGGCTGCTGCTGTCCGCCTGGCAGGGGGCTCGGCTGCCTCCTGCCCTGCGCCTGCTGGACCGCAGCCTCCTCCAGGCCATGGCAGGGGGAGGCGGGACCCGTGCCCTGGGCTGCGGGGCCATCTCTGCGTCTCTGCTGCTCTCCAGGCTTCTCGGGAAACGCTGCTTTATGCGGTCAAGTTCATGAAGAGGAGGGATCTCAAAAAGCTGCTGAAGGAGCAGAAACTGTGGAAGTTCAGCAAGTGCCTGGTAAGGACGGCCCGGAATCCCCAACTCAGCCAGGAGAAGGCCCCTGAGGGCGGTGCTCAGTGTGCGAGCCGGGCAGCTGTGCCCCTGCGCGCTGCTGCAGCCAGAGGCCGCGCGGGCTCTTCTCCAGGCTCCCGTGGGCCCGAGCCGGGTGCCCATGGAGCCCCGGCCCGGCGGGGCTGCGGGGCAGGGGCGGCACCGCGGCTCCCCGGGCAGCAGCCGGCCCCTTCCCCCTCCCTTCAGGAGCCCGGCGCCAGCGGCTGCTGGCCGCGCCTCGGGGCTGTGCGGGCAGGGGAGGCCGGGGCGGGGCGCAGGCAGCGCCCGGCCCAGGGGCTGAGCCCGCGCCAACCCTTCCCTCCTGCCGCTCTCTGCAGCTGGCAGAGGACAGGAGCAGAGCGGCCGAGCACCTGCGCCGGGCCCTGCGCTACCTGGAGAGCCCACAGGAGCCCCTGCGAGAGGCGGCCATCAGGTTCATGGGTGAGTTACAAGCCCGGGCTCCCTCCCCAGCCCGCCGCAGCTCGGCCCCAGCCCCGCCTGTTGCCCCGACAGCGGCAGCCGGGCCCGGCGCCGTGGAGCCCCGCCTGGCCTGGGCATTGCTGCTGCCGCCCTCTGACAGCCGTGCCCTGGGGCGACAGCGCGCTGCATGGGCTGAGCTGAGCGCTGCCGGGCCAGCAGCCCGTGTGGCCACAGCGCCGGCAGCGCTGCTGGCAGGGAGCTGAGCCGCTGGGGCCGTGACAGACTCTGTGTTCACAGGCATGGCCGGGCGGCACCTGAGGGGGCAGCAGCAAGAGCTGCAGCGGATCTGCACTGGTGAGTGAGGGGAGCGGGCTGACAGCGGGGGCTGCTGGGGGGAGCTGCAAGCCCTGCCCCGGCTGCGGAGGGCTCTGCTCCCGTGGGCAGAGCACACGGAGATTTCAGGGCCACGTGGGCCATTCGTGGCCAGCAGCTTCGGGCTGATCCCCTTGCTCCCTTTGCTCCCTCCTGGCCATGGCAATAGCCGGCTTGGGATGGCACTTGCAGGGGGCTCTTCCTCGGCTCCCTGCAGCTCCAGCTTCTGACCGTGCCTCTGTTCCTCTCTCTCGCAGCCCTGGAAGACAAAACGAATGACGTCAGCCTCGCCGTCGGAAGCCTGGCAATTCAAACGCTGTGCCTCCTCAGGTCAGGAGAGCGGGCTCCCATCTCCAGGTTCCAGTGGCTCCAAAATCACCTGCGCAGGGCGTGGAAGACATGGCCCCGTCTGTCACAGCTCGGCTGCCTGCCCTGCCAGAGCTCTGTGGAGAGGTGATCCCAGAAGCTCTTTTTGTTGGGGCCACCTGAATCAGGTTTTATTTTGTTTTTCTTCAAGAATTTTCTTTTCATTGGTTTTTTTTTTTTTCTTTTACCATGTAAATATAGACTATGTTAACATACACAGACTTCCAGCATTTTTCTTTTGCTGCCCAGGGTCCGTAGGGCATAGGGGAGGAGGGGGAAATGGGTGCTTGCGCTCAGCCAGCTGCCCAGGCGTGCAGTGGGCCAGGTGAAATGGCCAGAAGCCCCTTGGCCTTTGGTGGTTCTGCTGAAGCCTTTGTGCTGCCCAGAGAGCGGCTGGGCAGGGGCCGGAGCTGCGGGGATCCCTGCCAGAGCGGTGCCTGGAGATGGTCACAAGCCCTGTGCCAGGCAGGAAGCGCCAGCCGTGTCCTCCTGCCTGTGTGCTGCTGGCTGCCTTGCTGAGGGCTCCCAGGTGCCTCTGGATGGGGCTGCTCTGGAGCTGCTGTGGGGCTGCGGCGCTGCTGCCGGGCGGCTCGGCCAGGCTGGGGCAGCCCCTGAGGGGCTGGGGCGCTGGCAAGCCCCGGGCAATGGGCTGTCAGAGGCCACAAGCAGCCGCCTTGTTCCTGCCAGAGTTGACTTGCAAGACGCATCCTTGGCACTCTGCAACTAACAGCATCAGTGTTGTTGGAAACCCAAATGCAGAGAAATCTCAGACCTTTGGTCTTGTCAGCAAAGCTTAGAATTAAACACAGGATTTGATCTGAGACCTAGGAAAGGGCTCCCAAACTTAGGTGCTAGAAGCGAGAATGCGGATTTCTAGTCTATAGCAGCAACACGGGGAGAAAAGTTGAAGTGGAGGAAAGTTTAGAGTTTTCGAGTTCAAGATCTAGGAAGAAATCAAAGTAGTTCCAATGCTAAACAAGAAGATTAGGATGCAGTGCTGTAGGTTTGTGTGTCATAGCATGATTGGCTAAGGAAGCTTACACTGTTAGCATGATGTGGGGACCCAGGAAATTCCTCTGGCTGCCCTGCAGGACTCGAGAGCCTGTCAGAGGGCTCAGAGACCTTGGCACAGAGCCCAAGACCCCCGTGCCTTTGATTTAGCACTTGGAAAAAACAATCACCAACCTTGTATGAAGAATGACCAGCCACAAAAAATGAAGTAGAATGATAGTGAATTTATCCCAGAGTGGAACAATAGATTTTGAGGGTTTTTAGAATGGGGCTTCAGGGGGCAAGATGGAGGAATCTGGGCATGTCCAGCCTTTCTCCTTCTTCTTCTTGGCCTCCATCTTCTGGTTGATGTTGGTACTTTGAGATTGGTCTAGAGTAGAAGCTCACTGTCTAACATAGATGATAGGGATTGGAAAGTAATTGTAAATATTGTACAGGTAGTTTTTAGTATAAAAAGATAACACCACCCCAGGGGAGGCAGAGTTCCTTAGACTGTCTTGCTGAGCAGACCTCGGCAGGACAGGAGAAAGAATTTTATAGATAAGATACAATAAACAACCTTGAGACTGAGAAATTAAGAGCTCTGACTCCTTCTTCAACCACCGGGCTGGGACAAGAGACTTTTTAACTTATCTCAGGGTCACTCTGACCAGCTAGAGACCCCGAGAGCATGAGTCCGTAAGATGAAATCTTGAAGACTGGGTCCAAAACATAAATACCCTTGTTGGCCATGTCTTCTTGGCCAAGAAATCCTTCAAAGCTCTTGTAACTACAAGTCTTGCGGCCCTGTGAGCCATGCGGTGGAGATGTGAGCCCAACTCAACCTTCCTGCCTATGTAGAAGAGAAAAAAAAGCAATGGCATCATCTAAAAAACTCAGAGGTCCACTCTCTAGCTTGTTCCAAACCCCTTCCAATCCCCCAAAGTGTGATTTAGCTACAAATAGATGACAAGGACTCTTAGGGCTGCCTCTTTGACTCCAGAGCGGCTGCTTTAGAATCTTTCACATATCCCTGTGTAGTTAGGTGCCAGAAATGGATCATTTGAAGAAACTTTCCCAGCTGACTTGCATGGAGGCTTGTTTGAAGGGTGTTTGAATGGAAAGCCTCCCAGCAGAGGTCTGGGCTTTGGCCTAGCTGTGTCCCCTGCTGATTGTGAAGCGTGTCATCAGCTGAAGTGCTATCTGGGCTACAAATATCATCCAGTCAATTGGACTTGCTCTTTTTGGCCTATAAAAGCTGGACCCACTTTTGGGGCAAATTTGGAGACCTCATCTATGGGTGGATGGAACACCTAGGATTTTCCCAGTTGTTGGGAATGGTTCTCCAGGTCCCTGGAGTAAAACGGGGCTGCCCAGCAACTGCGCATCTGCAAGATGACAAACAATTGTCTTGGTTTGAAGAGAGAGGTGTCTGCTAAGGAAGGCAGAAGTCTTCTCTGAAATGTTAAATGTAAATCCCCTGCCTTCAAATGATTCTCATTTAGAAATTCAAATGCTCTCAGGGAAAGATATGGGGATAGGCCTGAGCCCGCAGAGCAGGGCGGCCTTTGCTTATGGTCTGAGCCCTTCCTAAAGATCCTGTCAGGCTGTCTTAGACACCTGGGGCCAGGGATTCCTTCCAAGCTGGGCCACTTTGGCTGGCCCGGGGCCAGCCCCAGGGCAGGAGGCAGTGTGTGCAAGGCCCCTGGCTGGCACGCTGCAGCACGGTCACCGTGCCATGGAACGGAACCCGGTCACCAAGGTCCCTTTGTGACACGTGGGAAATAGAAGCTTGCCCGGGTGCTGGGAACAGGCAACGGGGCACAACGGGACAGAGCAGTGCTGTGAGGAGCCCCCACACAGCGCACTCATTCCCGTCTGACCAGAAGCTTTTCTGCAGCCTTGTTCCTGCAGCTGAGCTCGAGGCCAGAGCACAGGACTCGGTGACCCGTGGCCTTCCGAGGCTTCTATTCTGCAGCTGCCCTCAAGGGCAGAGTGTGGGACTTGGTGCCCCAGAGCTTTCCCAAGGCGTCTGTCCTGCAAGTAGCTCCTGTCACAGACATGGAGCAGAGACCCCCGAGAGTGGCCAAGATGGCCTGGATGGAGGAGGAGGAGGAAGAAGAAGGACCTGGAGCAGCCCCAGCACAGGAGACTGAAGAGGTGGTGCCCTTCCATCCACCGCAGGAGGGTGAGTGGCAGAGCTGGGTTGCAGGGCTGGAGCCTGCAGCCAACTTGGCCCCATGCCATGCCATGCCATGCCATGCCATGCCATGCCATGCCATGCCATGCCATGCCATCCCCTGGGGAAATGGCCATGGACAGGTGGGAAGAGGGGCCGGGCAGACACCCCACAGCTCCCTTGCTCCATCCCCCTGGGGCATCCCAGGGCTCTCCCTGCCTGGGGAGCGCAGGGCTGGGCTGTGTTCTCCGGCCTCTCCCGCAGCCCCTCAGCTCTGGCTGCGCTCCCTCTTTGCCAGATGAAGCTGTGGAGCGCACACAAGAGCAGGAATCCAGCCGTGGCCGCTTCCACAGAACAGCGCAGGTACCTGCAGCCACCTCCACCTGGGCTGGGCCTGCTGTCCCTGCTCAGCCCAGCACCGTGTGTGCAGCACGCCATGCAACATCCCCGGCTTCTTGCCCTTCTCCTACAGCTCGTTTGCAACTTCATCCGGAGCATTCGGCAGGAGACCCGCACCATGGGCACTGGGCTCAGAGCTCACTGCGAGCTCCTCAAGCATGAGACCAGTGCCGCCCTGCTGGATTTGCTCCTGGAGAAGGGTGTTGCCAGGCCAGAACAAGTAAGCAGCCTGGGGCCAGGCTTCAATTCCCCCATGCGTCACGTGGCTTCCCCAGCCACGCCTGCTGGTCCCTCAGAGCCTTTGAGGCCATGGCAGTGCACTTCTCTGGGGAGCCTGGGGACATTGCTCTCTCTGGCAGCTTTCCAAGTCTCCCAGTGCCTCCTGCAGGTGCCTGCCTTGGTGAGGTACATTCACCGATGGCTCCTGGCCAACGATTCTGCCGAGCACAGGCTGGACAAGGCCCTGCTGAAACTCACCAAAGCACACCTGGCTGACGCAGTCGTGACGCTCCTGCGTGTGGCCCCGTCCTGTGACAGGTATGGGGCCCACCTGCCCAGAGGGCTCAGGCCTCCCAAGCCCATCACCCTGTACTGCCTGGCCCAGCTGTCTGAGCAACAGAGAGTTCCAGAACCCTCTGGCTGCTGCCTTTCCCAGCCCTGGCATGTCAGCCCCTGAGCCTGCTGCCATGCTGCCTTGCTGCCCCTCAGGGCCTGTCCTCACAGAGCTGGGCTGCTTGGCTGCTGCCAGCAAGGGCCACTGGGCAGAGGCAGAGCCGGCGGTCAGCCCGGGCCCCTAGGGATGCCCAGGCCACGATGCTGTGTCTGAGACCCCCCATGAGACAGAGCTCTAACCCTGCAGAGCTGCCATCTCCATGTGGAAGACCATCATGTGCTCGTCCAGGACTGCCGAGCCAGTGCAGCTGATCCTCCTGGATGTGCTAGGGAGCTGGCCAGAGTACAGCACGTGCACCTCAGATGGGGACAAAACGGCTGTCTTTGCCCTGGCTGTGAGTTTCCGCAACTGGCCTTTGCTGGCCCCAAGGCCACCTCTCCAGCAGCTCTCCATCCTCCTTCCCCCACTGCATCTGCCTGCCTCAGGCGCTGGCCAGAAACCTGGCCCAGGGGCAGCTTCAGGCCCACCAGGCCCCGCGCTCCCCCTGCCTCTCTCCGGGCCTCTCCCTGCCACGCTCGGGCCCTGCCACATGGACACCTCGGCACTGAGCGCTGTCTCGGGGGCCTTTGTCCTTTGCAGGCAACCGTGGTGATGTGGAAGATCCTCCAGGAGTCCTCTGTCCCACGTGTAGTGAGGCCATATTTCCCCCGCCTTTTTGTTCATCTGCTCTTCCAAGTGTTCTCCAGCACAGAAGAGATGCCACAGGAGGTCCAAACCTTCTGGAAGGATTGCCTGGAAGAGCACGGTCTTGCCACCAGCCCCAACAGGTGCTCCATCCCACTCCTCCTGTCCTTGACACGTGGCCTGCAAAGGAGCCAGTGCTGCCAGTGTGACCCGGGCTTTGCTGTGCACACAGGTTTGCAGTGCAGACTCTGAAGTCCCTGCTCTGCCAAAAGCACTACAAGGATGTGGTGGTGTCAGTGGAACGCAAGCGTGGCTGGGACACGCTGCTCTGTGCTGACACCCGCCACTATGCTGTGGGTCTGCTGGCCAGGTGAGACTCTCTTTCTCCCCATTGATCCTGCCATTTGTGCTCTGTGCCCGAGCTGTCCCACACATTCCCCAAGGCCCTGGGACACACTGAGGGACGGCTAACGACACACTGAGGGACGGCCAAGCAGACTGGAAAAGGCTGGGAAGGGAGAGAGCACAGGAGGAGACACCTCCTAAAGGGCCCAGGTCCCCTTGCAGGGTGGTGGTAAAAGACCACCAGGCTCTGTAAGCCTGTCCTTGGAGAGATTTGCTCAGCTTCCTGCTCCCTTTTTTGCCCTCCTAGAGAGATGCGCCATGCTTGTCATCGCTTGTGTTCCAGTATTGCACTCCACCTCCTCTGGCTGCTCAGCACACAGGAGCCACACTGGGATCTGCCTGCCCTGGCATTCCTTGTGGAGGTGAGCCGGGTGTCCAGCGCTGCCTGGCTGAGCAGCCTCCCAGCTCTCTGCCCTCTCGTGGCAGCAGCCGCCTGGGACGGTGCCCGCACCCTGTGCTGCTGCTGCTGCTGCTGCGTCCTGGGCCCAGCCCTGTGCGGCTGCGGGCTCCTGCCGGCCGGCTCCCCCGTCACTGGCCTGTGCCTTTCAGGTCCTCGTGTGCCTGGATTCTAATGAATGTGGCGACAGTGTTGTGAAGGTCTCTTCAAGGTACCTGCAGAGCGAGTGCAGGGAGAGGCGTCGCCTGGCGCTCAGGGCCCTTCTCGAGCTCATTGATGATCCCTCAATGGTGAGAAGGGGGCAGTGGCTGAAGCTGCGCTGGGAACTCAGTCACTTGGCCTGACCTGGGCTTTGGGCACTGGGGCAGCTGCTCCCAGCTCTCCTGCCTCCTGCTTCAGCTGCCCCAGTGCTTCAGGACAGTCCTTTGGCCTCTGGGCCCTGTGGCAGTAGGGTGGGACTTCACAGACTTGTGTTCCGCACAGGCCGAAAGAATGTGGAGCTTGACCAAAAGCCTCATGCACCTACTGGGGGACAATGATGCAGAGATAGCTGGGATGACACTCATCACACTCAGCTTTATACTCCTGCACAAACACATTCTGCTGTCAACCCCCATTGCCATGCAGCTGGCTGAGGCACTCCTGCCACTCTTTGACCACGTAAGGCTCCGTGCCCCCAGCTACAGCCACTGGCTGCTGCCTGGAAACTGTGTGCCCTGTGCATTTCCAGCCCTGTGCCCAGGGCGCCCTGGAGGAGCCAATGCTCAAGTGTTTTTTCTTTTTTTTTTCATCTAGGATAATAGCCAGGTACAGCTGCTCTCCATAAAACTCTTCCGAGACATGATGGAGTATTTGGAAGAGAGAGAAAAACCTTTGGAAAGCCCTGTGCAACAGAGCCTGCTTCCACTCTTCTTCCACTGCAATGATGAGAATCAGCATGTGGCAGAGGTGAGGACTCCTGGGCTGCTGCTGTCCGCCTGGCAGGGGGCTCGGCTGCCTCCTGCCCTGCGCCTGCTGGACCGCAGCCTCCTCCAGGCCATGGCAGGGGGAGGCGGGACCCGTGCCCTGGGCTGCGGGGCCATCTCTGCGTCTCTGCTGCTCTCCAGGCTTCTCGGGAAACGCTGCTTTATGCGGTCAAGTTCATGAAGAGGAGGGATCTCAAAAAGCTGCTGAAGGAGCAGAAACTGTGGAAGTTCAGCAAGTGCCTGGTAAGGACGGCCCGGAATCCCCAACTCAGCCAGGAGAAGGCCCCTGAGGGCGGTGCTCAGTGTGCGAGCCGGGCAGCTGTGCCCCTGCGCGCTGCTGCAGCCAGAGGCCGCGCGGGCTCTTCTCCAGGCTCCCGTGGGCCCGAGCCGGGTGCCCATGGAGCCCCGGCCCGGCGGGGCTGCGGGGCAGGGGCGGCACCGCGGCTCCCCGGGCAGCAGCCGGCCCCTTCCCCCTCCCTTCAGGAGCCCGGCGCCAGCGGCTGCTGGCCGCGCCTCGGGGCTGTGCGGGCAGGGGAGGCCGGGGCGGGGCGCAGGCAGCGCCCGGCCCAGGGGCTGAGCCCGCGCCAACCCTTCCCTCCTGCCGCTCTCTGCAGCTGGCAGAGGACAGGAGCAGAGCGGCCGAGCACCTGCGCCGGGCCCTGCGCTACCTGGAGAGCCCACAGGAGCCCCTGCGAGAGGCGGCCATCAGGTTCATGGGTGAGTTACAAGCCCGGGCTCCCTCCCCAGCCCGCCGCAGCTCGGCCCCAGCCCCGCCTGTTGCCCCGACAGCGGCAGCCGGGCCCGGCGCCGTGGAGCCCCGCCTGGCCTGGGCATTGCTGCTGCCGCCCTCTGACAGCCGTGCCCTGGGGCGACAGCGCGCTGCATGGGCTGAGCTGAGCGCTGCCGCGCCAGCAGCCCGTGTGGCCACAGCGCCGGCAGCGCTGCTGGCAGGGAGCTGTGCCGCTGGGGCCGTGACAGACTCTGTGTTCACAGGCATGGCCGGGCGGCACCTGAGGGGGCAGCAGCAAGAGCTGCAGCGGATCTGCACTGGTGAGTGAGGGGAGCGGGCTGACAGCGGGGGCTGCTGGGGGGAGCTGCAAGCCCTGCCCCGGCTGCGGAGGGCTCTGCTCCCGTGGGCAGAGCACACGGAGATTTCAGGGCCACGTGGGCCATTCGTGGCCAGCAGCTTCGGGCTGATCCCCTTGCTCCCTTTGCTCCCTCCTGGCCATGGCAATAGCCGGCTTGGGATGGCACTTGCAGGGGGCTCTTCCTCGGCTCCCTGCAGCTCCAGCTTCTGACCGTGCCTCTGTTCCTCTCTCTCGCAGCCCTGGAAGACAAAACGAATGACGTCAGCCTCGCCGTCGGAAGCCTGGCAATTCAAACGCTGTGCCTCCTCAGGTCAGGAGAGCGGGCTCCCATCTCCAGGTTCCAGTGGCTCCAAAATCACCTGCGCAGGGCGTGGAAGACATGGCCCCGTCTGTCACAGCTCGGCTGCCTGCCCTGCCAGAGCTCTGTGGAGAGGTGATCCCAGAAGCTCTTTTTGTTGGGGCCACCTGAATCAGGTTTTATTTTGTTTTTCTTCAAGAATTTTCTTTTCATTGGTTTTTTTTTTTTTTCTTTTACCATGTAAATATAGACTATGTTAACATACACAGACTCCCAGCATTTTTCTTTTGCTGCCCAGGGTCCGTAGGGCATAGGGGAGGAGGGGGAAATGGGTGCTTGCGCTCAGCCAGCTGCCCAGGCGTGCAGTGGGCCAGGTGAAATGGCCAGAAGCCCCTTGGCCTTTGGTGGTTCTGCTGAAGCCTTTGTGCTGCCCAGAGAGCGGCTGGGCAGGGGCCGGAGCTGCGGGGATCCCTGCCAGAGCGGTGCCTGGAGATGGTCACAAGCCCTGTGCCAGGCAGGAAGCGCCAGCCGTGTCCTCCTGCCCGTGTGCTGCTGGCTGCCTTGCTGAGGGCTCCCAGGTGCCTCTGGATGGGGCTGCTCTGGAGCTGCTGTGGGGCTGCGGCGCTGCTGCCGGGCGGCTCGGCCAGGCTGGGGCAGCCCCTGAGGGGCTGGGGCGCTGGCAAGCCCCGGGCAATGGGCTGTCAGAGGCCACAAGCAGCCGCCTTGTTCCTGCCAGAGTTGACTTGCAAGACGCATCCTTGGCACTCTGCAACTAACAGCATCAGTGTTGTTGGAAACCCAAATGCAGAGAAATCTCAGACCTTTGGTCTTGTCAGCAAAGCTTAGAATTAAACACAGGATTTGATCTGAGACCTAGGAAAGGGCTCCCAAACTTAGGTGCTAGAAGCGAGAATGCGGATTTCTAGTCTATAGCAGCAACACGGGGAGAAAAGTTGAAGTGGAGGAAAGTTTAGAGTTTTCGAGTTCAAGATCTAGGAAGAAATCAAAGTAGTTACAATGCTAAACAAGAAGATTAGGATGCAGTGCTGTAGGTTTGTGTGTCATAGCATGATTGGCTAAGGAAGCTTACACTGTTAGCATGATGTGGGGACCCAGGAAATTCCTCTGGCTGCCCTGCAGGACTCGAGAGCCTGTCAGAGGGCTCAGAGACCTTGGCACAGAGCCCAAGACCCCCGTGCCTTTGATTTAGCACTTGGAAAAAACAATCACCAACCTTGTATGAAGAATGACCAGCCACAAAAAATGAAGTAGAATGATAGTGAATTTATCCCAGAGTGGAACAATAGATTTTGAGGGTTTTTAGAATGGGGCTTCAGGGGGCAAGATGGAGGAATCTGGGCATGTCCAGCCTTTCTCCTTCTTCTTCTTGGCCTCCATCTTCTGGTTGATGTTGGTACTTTGAGATTGGTCTAGAGTAGAAGCTCACTGTCTAACATAGATGATAGGGATTGGAAAGTAATTGTAAATATTGTACTGGTAGTTTTTAGTATAAAAAGATAACACCACCCCAGGGGAGGCAGAGTTCCTTAGACTGTCTTGCTGAGCAGACCTCGGCAGGACAGGAGAAAGAATTTTATAGATAAGATACAATAAACAACCTTGAGACTGAGAAATTAAGAGCTCTGACTCCTTCTTCAACCACCGGGCTGGGACAAGAGACTTTTTAACTTATCTCAGGGTCACTCTGACCAGCTAGAGACCCCGAGAGCATGAGTCCGTAAGATGAAATCTTGAAGACTGGGTCCAAAACATAAATACCCTTGTTGGCCATGTCTTCTTGGCCAAGAAATCCTTCAAAGCTCTTGTAACTACAAGTCTTGCGGCCCTGTGAGCCATGCGGTGGAGATGTGAGCCCAACTCAACCTTCCTGCCTATGTAGAAGAGAAAAAAAAGCAATGGCATCATCTAAAAAACTCGGAGGTCCACTCTCTAGCTTGTTCCAAACCCCTTCCAATCCCCCAAAGTGTGATTTAGCTACAAATAGATGACAAGGACTCTTAGGGCTGCCTCTTTGACTCCAGAGCGGCTGCTTTAGAATCTTTCACATATCCCTGTGTAGTTAGGTGCCAGAAATGGATCATTTGAAGAAACTTTCCCAGCTGACTTGCATGGAGGCTTGTTTGAAGGGTGTTTGAATGGAAAGCCTCCCAGCAGAGGTCTGGGCTTTGGCCTAGCTGTGTCCCCTGCTGATTGTGAAGTGTGTCATCAGCTGAAGTGCTATCTGGGCTAAAAATATCATCCAGTCAATTGGACTTGCTCTTTTTGGCCTATAAAAGCTGGACCCACTTTTGGGGCAAATTTGGAGACCTCATCTATGGGTGGATGGAACACCTAGGATTTTCCCAGTTGTTGGGAATGGTTCTCCAGGTCCCTGGAGTAAAACGGGGCTGCCCAGCAACTGCGCATCTGCAAGATGACAAACAATTGTCTTGGTTTGAAGAGAGAGGTGTCTGCTAAGGAAGGCAGAAGTCTTCTCTGAAATGTTAAATGTAAATCCCCTGCCTTCAAATGATTCTCATTTAGAAATTCAAATGCTCTCAGGGAAAGATATGGGGATAGGCCTGAGCCTGCAGAGCAGGGCGGCCTTTGCTTATGGTCTGAGCCCTTCCTAAAGATCCTGTCAGGCTGTCTTAGACACCTGGGGCCAGGGATTCCTTCCAAGCTGGGCCACTTTGGCTGGCCCGGGGCCAGCCCCAGGGCAGGAGGCAGTGTGTGCAAGGCCCCTGGCTGGCACGCTGCAGCACGGTCACCGTGCCATGGAACGGAACCCGGTCACCAAGGTCCCTTTGTGACACGTGGGAAATAGAAGCTTGCCCGGGTGCTGGGAACAGGCAACGGGGCACAACGGGACAGAGCAGTGCTGTGAGGAGCCCCCACACAGCGCACTCATTCCCGTCTGACCAGAAGCTTTTCTGCAGCCTTGTTCCTGCAGCTGAGCTCGAGGCCAGAGCACAGGACTCGGTGACCCGTGGCCTTCCGAGGCTTCTATTCTGCAGCTGCCCTCAAGGGCAGAGCGTGGGACTTGGTGCCCCAGAGCTTTCCCAAGGCGTCTCTCCTGCAAGTAGCTCCTGTCACAGACATGGAGCAGAGACCCCCGAGAGTGGCCAAGATGGCCTGGATGGAGGAGGAGGAGGAAGAAGAAGGACCTGGAGCAGCCCCAGCACAGGAGACTGAAGAGGTGGTGCCCTTCCATCCACCGCAGGAGGGTGAGTGGCAGAGCTGGGTTGCAGGGCTGGAGCCTGCAGCCAACTTGGCCCCATGCCATGCCATGCCATGCCATGCCATGCCATGCCATGCCATGCCATGCCATGCCATGCCATGCCATGCCATGCCATGCCATCCCCTGGGGAAATGGCCATGGACAGGTGGGAAGAGGGGCCGGGCAGACACCCCACAGCTCCCTCGCTCCATCCCCCTGGGGCATCCCAGGGCTCTCCCTGCCTGGGGAGCGCAGGGCTGGGCTGTGTTCTCCGGCCTCTCCCGCAGCCCCTCAGCTCTGGCTGCGCTCCCTCTTTGCCAGATGAAGCTGTGGAGCGCACACAAGAGCAGGAATCCAGCCGTGGCCGCTTCCACAGAACAGCGCAGGTACCTGCAGCCACCTCCACCTGGGCTGGGCCTGCTGTCCCTGCTCAGCCCAGCACCGTGTGTGCAGCACGCCATGCAACATCCCCGGCTTCTTGCCCTTCTCCTACAGCTCGTTTGCAACTTCATCCGGAGCATTCGGCAGGAGACCCGCACCATGGGCACTGGGCTCAGAGCTCACTGCGAGCTCCTCAAGCATGAGACCAGTGCCGCCCTGCTGGATTTGCTCCTGGAGAAGGGTGTTGCCAGGCCAGAACAAGTAAGCAGCCTGGGGCCAGGCTTCAATTCCCCCATGCGTCACGTGGCTTCCCCAGCCACGCCTGCTGGTCCCTCAGAGCCTTTGAGGCCATGGCAGTGCACTTCTCTGGGGAGCCTGGGGACATTGCTCTCTCTGGCAGCTTTCCAAGTCTCCCCGTGCCTCCTGCAGGTGCCTGCCTTGGTGAGGTACATTCACCGATGGCTCCTGGCCAACGATTCTGCCGAGCACAGGCTGGACAAGGCCCTGCTGAAACTCACCAAAGCACACCCGGCTGACGCAGTCGTGACGCTCCTGCGTGCGGCCCCGTCCTGTGACAGGTATGGGGCCCACCTGCCCAGAGGGCTCAGGCCTCCCAAGCTCATCACCCTGTACTGCCTGGCCCAGCTGTCTGAGCAACAGAGAGTTCCAGAACCCTCTGGCTGCTGCCTTTCCCAGCCCTGGCATGTCAGCCCCTGAGCCTGCTGCCATGCTGCCTTGCTGCCCCTCAGGGCCTGTCCTCACAGAGCTGGGCTGCTTGGCTGCTGCCAGCAAGGGCCACTGGGCAGAGGCAGAGCCGGCGGTCAGCCCGGGCCCCTAGGGATGCCCAGGCCACGATGCTGTGTCTGAGACCCCCCATGAGACAGAGCTCTAACCCTGCAGAGCTGCCATCTCCATGTGGAAGACCATCATGTGCTCGTCCAGGACTGCCGAGCCAGTGCAGCTGATCCTCCTGGATGTGCTAGGGAGCTGGCCAGAGTACAGCACGTGCACCTCAGATGGGGACAAAACGGCTGTCTTTGCCCTGGCTGTGAGTTTCCGCAACTGGCCTTTGCTGGCCCCAAGGCCACCTCTCCAGCAGCTCTCCATCCTCCTTCCCCCACTGCATCTGCCTGCCTCAGGCGCTGGCCAGAAACCTGGCCCAGGGGCAGCTTCAGGCCCACCAGGCCCCGCGCTCCCCCTGCCTCTCTCCGGGCCTCTCCCTGCCACGCTCGGGCCCTGCCACATGGACACCTCGGCACTGAGCGCTGTCTCGGGGGCCTTTGTCCTTTGCAGGCAACCGTGGTGATGTGGAAGATCCTCCAGGAGTCCTCTGTCCCACGTGTAGTGAGGCCATATTTCCCCCGCCTTTTTGTTCATCTGCTCTTCCAAGTGTTCTCCAGCACAGAAGAGATGCCACAGGAGGTCCAAACCTTCTGGAAGGATTGCCTGGAAGAGCACGGTCTTGCCACCAGCCCCAACAGGTGCTCCATCCCACTCCTCCTGTCCTTGACACGTGGCCTGCAAAGGAGCCAGTGCTGCCAGTGTGACCCGGGCTTTGCTGTGCACACAGGTTTGCAGTGCAGACTCTGAAGTCCCTGCTCTGCCAAAAGCACTACAAGGATGTGGTGGTGTCAGTGGAACGCAAGCGTGGCTGGGACACGCTGCTCTGTGCTGACACCCGCCACTATGCTGTGGGTCTGCTGGCCAGGTGAGACTCTCTTTCTCCCCATTGATCCTGCCATTTGTGCTCTGTGCCCGAGCTGTCCCACACATTCCCCGAGGCCCTGGGACACACTGAGGGACGGCTAACGACACACTGAGGGACGGCCAAGCAGACTGGAAAAGGCTGGGAAGGGAGAGAGCACAGGAGGAGACACCTCCTAAAGGGCCCAGGTCCCCTTGCAGGGTGGTGGTAAAAGACCACCAGGCTCTGTAAGCCTGTCCTTGGAGAGATTTGCTCAGCTTCCTGCTCCCTTTTTTGCCCTCCTAGAGAGATGCGCCATGCTTGTCATCGCTTGTGTTCCAGTATTGCACTCCACCTCCTCTGGCTGCTCAGCACACAGGAGCCACACTGGGATCTGCCTGCCCTGGCATTCCTTGTGGAGGTGAGCCGGGTGTCCAGCGCTGCCTGTGATGCCAAATTTTGCCCCAAACAGGCAGAGTGACTGCCTAATCAGACTCAGCTTAAGTCAATTAAGCAGGAGGTATTTTTATTAGCGACGTGTCGGAGAAATCACAAAATGGATTTCTAAGTTCACATAGCAAAAGCAAGCCTTATATACAATTTTGGGTATAGGATTACATCAGATCAGATACATAATCATGCATATTCATATGGGGCGTGATGTAGGCGGAGCGTGGGCGGAGCGTAGGTGGAGACATCTCTTTTGGGGAATCTTCAGGTGGTCGTTCCTGTTGCCTTCATCATAGACGGGGTCTTTCCGATGAGTCTTCCTCTTTAAACTTTTGAACTCCTTTCCTAATTTGGTCAATTCCCGGTGTATTTGGCTTAGATCCCGTGGCTTGGCAAAACCCTTAGGGTCGTTTCAACATTGCTGGCTCTAAACCTGCTTAGCCCATTAGTTTCTCCTATACCTATCTCCTCCCCTGTCATGATGCTCTACCTCTTATCTAATTTGTTGCTCTGTTTTCCTAGTGCTGTGCTTTCTCCGTGTGTTCTAGTGCTAGGCCCTTCTTTACATGCCTCTCATTCCATGTTTTAACCCATTATTTCTGGAAGGCTATCTGCTTTAGGGCTTCATTTCCCCCCCTTTTTCTTGTAACTTACGAATTCTTTCGTCAAGTTCTGGTCCCACAGGACGCTGATAGGCTCGTACCATTGCCCAAATCATTTGGGTCCTTTTCATTATGCTCCTTAGTCTCCACCACAAACAAATGTTTGTAAGAGTTAGTAATAACAAAGCTACAATTACTATTACTATTAGCATTGGGTGCACTAGGTAATGGAAGACCTGTGTAGCTGATGGGTGCACTAGGTAATGGAAGACCTGTGTAGCTGTTGGGGAATATCCTGTAAAGATGTCCCACCAGTGATGCTGGCCTACTTGTTCTACTTCAGTCAGGACATTCTTTATTCTTTCTGAATTGTGTTCTATCTGCCATACCATTCGTTTAGTTGTTTGATTCACCTTTTGCACCAATTTCTTTACTTCAGGGTGTGCAAGCATTGCTTTGAGAATCTTGACGTCCATCCCTATTTGTAAAGGTTTGAGGTGGAGTCGGGGTCATGATGTCTAGCTGTCAATTTTGTTTCTTTTGGCGCTCTCGTTGCTTGATGTGAATTTGTTCTACCCGTAAAATAACCTTTTCTAGTTCAGTGTCTAAATCTCTAAGGGTTCAATTTGGTCACTTGTTAGTGGATGTCGTGGGACAGAAGAATAGCAACGGGTTGATGAAACCTTAGACATCCACTAACAAGTTTCAAACAATATTGTAACCAGCGGTGTACTTTCCAATGGCACCACCCTAATACAATTTGTTCGGGAGCTTCAAACAATTCCCTAGCCTCTAAAATGGGTCTGTTGGCGAATTTCTCTAAGGCCAAATAGTGGTCGTTTTCCCTTGCTTCTTTGTAGCTACACTCATAACATTGGAGGTCTAGTAAACAACTTTGTATGTTCCAAAATTTTCTATCACAACCTCCACAAAGAAATCCAATTAGTCCCACACAATGTGCTTGGCAAAGTTGGGTTTCATCAGGGTCACATCTATCTTAATGTGGCTAAACTGCCGCAGCTGGGAGCGGGGATCCCGTAACGTGACGCCCGGCAGAGGCTCCAAGGGAATGAGGAAAGCTCGTTCCCTTAGCTCCCTCTCCGAGTCCTCTTTATCATCATCCAGCCCTTTCTGCTTGACCTTCACTCCGGCGTGGGCGTGGTGCAAATCCAGCTTGGCCCCAGCCAGGGAGGGGCCGGGATGGGCGCCTTCGCTGACCTTGTGCATCCGCGGATCACGGGCCAGCCGGGGATCCAGGGACGTCGACTCCGAACCGCGGTGAAGGTAGTCAGCAGCACTTGGAAAGGTCCTTCCTACTTTTCTTGTAGGGGTTTTCCTAAAAGGCTCTTAACATACACCCAATCACCGGGGTTAAACGGATGCAATTTACAATCAGGTTGCTTAGGTTGGTACTCGATCATCACAGTAGCATTTTTATCAAACTGTTTCCCCACCATAATTACATAATCATAAATGTATTGATTACCGATTTGGTCTATGGCGTACCCATTTACAACTTGCATAGCATAAGGTCTACCATACAAAATTTTAAATGGGCTTAACCTTTCTTTTGATCTTGGTTTGACTTAGCCTCAGAAGAGCAATAGGCAAAGCTTGATACCACTGCAAATTAGTCTCCTGGCATATTTTGGCAATTTGCTGTTTGATAAGATGATTCATTTTTTCCACTTGCCCACTGGCCTGTGGACGGTAAGGCGTGTGTAATTGCCATTTGATTTGTAATGCTTTACTTATTGCTCTCACTATTTTTGCACAGAAATGTGTACCCCTATCCGAAGAAATGCTCTTCGGTACCCCAAACCGTGGAATAATTTCATTCAACAGTACTCTAGTTACCTCTCTTTCCTTATTTGTCCTATAGGGGAATGCTTCAGGCCACCCAGAAAATGTGTCAGTTAATACCAACAGGTACCGAAACCCCCCTTTTCTTGGGAGTTCAGAAAATTCAATTTGCCATACCTCACCTGGGAATTTACCTCGGTTTATGGCTCCTTGGTGTACTTTGGTTCCTGTATTCGGGTTGTTCTTCAGACACCGTTCACACTGGGACGTAACGTGTTTTATAGTAGTAAATAATTTTGGTCCTGCTATTCTGGTCTGCAAATATTGGTAAAGCAAATCTAGGCCCCAATGGGCCTTCTCATGTTCTGCCTTCACAAACTGCCACATCACGTTTCTTGGTGTCACTAACTGTCCTGTTTCTAATTGACCCCAACCATTTTCTAGTATTTTGCCCTTATTCCTTTGAATCCACCTATGATCTGATTCTTGGTAATTTGGCTGGATATTGATATCCAGCTCCCCTGGTATTAGGGCCGCTATTTCCGCTTCTCTATTTCTTGTGGCCGCCAATTTAGCTTCTGTATCTGCCTTCCTGTTCCCTATTTCTGGAATAGTATTGCCTTTCAAATGCCCCTTGCAATGCATTATGGCCACCTGTGTTGGGAGTTGGACTGCCTCCAGCAGTCGCAGAACCTCTTCTGCATGTTTGACTGTTTTTCCTTGTGTAGTCAACAGTCCTCTTTCTTTCCAGATGGCTCCATGAGCATGTACAACAGAAAAGGCATATTTAGAGTCTGTCCATATATTAATTTGCATGTTCTCTGCTAATTCCAGGGCTCGGGTCAGAGCTATCAGCTCTGCCTTTTGAGCTGAAGTCCCTGCAGGCAGGGGGTTTGACTCAATTACCTTTTCTGTAGTGGTGACTGCATAGCCAGCCATTCTTACCCCTTGCTTCACGAAGCTGCTGCCATCCGAAAACCAGTTGTCCCTGCCTTCGAACGGCTCTTCTTTGAGATCTGGGCGACTGGAGTAGACGGCTTCAATTGTTTCTGGGCAGTCATGCTCGATGGGTTCTGCTGGGGCTCTTCCTTCTAAGAATGAAGCTGGGTTCACAATGTTAGTTACCTGAATGGTTATGTCATGTGATTCAGCCAAGATGGCCTGGTATTTTAGGAATCTGGAAGGCGACAACCAATGGTTGCCTTTCTGTTCTAGCACGGCCGATACAGTATGAAATACTAACACAGTCACCTTTTGGCCCAGCGTGAGCTTTCTGGCCTCTTCTATGTTAATTATCACTGCGGCCACTGCCCTCAGACAGCCTGGCCATCCTTTACTTACTTCATCCAATCGCTTGGAGAAGTAGGCCACAGCTCTTTTGTGTGTTCCCAACTGCTGTGCTAGGACTCCCAGGGCCATCCCTTGTTGTTCATGGGAGAACAGCCAGAATGGTTTTGATACATCTGGGAGGCCTAAGGCCGGTGTTCTCATTAGCTCCAGCTTCAACTTCTTGAAGGCCCCTTCTGCCTCAGGAGTCCAAACTAGAACGTCCTTAGTTTCCTTCAAAAAATCATACAGTGGTTTAGCGAGTATACTGGTAGATCCATAGCCGACACCAACCTGTCATCCCCAAAAAGGCGCACAGATCTCTCATTGTCTCTGGTTTAGGTATCTGACAGATGGCCTCTTTTCTAGCTGCTCCCAGGGATCGCTGTCCTCTGGAGACTTCGTATCCCAGGTACACCACTTCTTTTTGCACCAGCTGTGCTTTCTGTTGAGAGACTCAATATCCCAGAAAGTTTAACAAGGAAATAGTCCATTCAATGCATTCTTCTTCTGTCACTGTTGCTATTAGGAGGTCGTCTACGTATTGCAGAAGGGTGCCATCTCCCAGCGGCCTTTCCCACTGTTCTAATTCTTTGGCTAACTAATTCCCAAAAATCGTGGGAGAATTGCTCCATCCGGATGTAATGTCTTGGTTATTTCGTTTACTGCTCTCAGATCCTAAACTAGTCTATAAGCTCCATTAGGTTTCTTTACTGGCAGGATTGGTGTATTAAAATCTGATTCGTATTCTATCAATAACCCCAGTTCTAAAAACCTTTTGATTATGGGATCAATCCCCTCCTTTCTCCTATCTTCAGAGGGTATTGTTTTCTTACCACTGATTCTGCCCCAATTTTAAGTTCAACAACAATCGGTGCTGCTTATTTGATTTCAGGGGGGATTGTGAAAGGGGCTAGCGGTGGGCCTGTTAGCTAAAGGAGTGAGAAGTAAGAAGAAGAAACTGATAAGGAGCTTTTCCCAAGGCCTTGGCAGCTTTCCCAGAAGCCTTGGCAGCACGCCAGGTAACTCCCATGGCATTCGAACTTTCTTCACCAAGTTCCCCATCAGAGCCCCCTTCTACTTCAGCCCCCCCCCCCGTTAGGTATCAGCCTTGACTTTTTGTCTGCATTTTGCTCCGTTTCTCTATTCTCTATTCCTTTAAAACTCCAAAGAGCGAGTTCTAAGTTACTGCTAAATTAACAGCTGTTTTAGCTCAGACTAATGGGTAAGTTTCGCTCGGGATTTGCTTGAAATTGTAATAATTGTGATTCTCAGGTAAAGGTTCCACACGACTGATTGTTAGGCTTAGAGCTGTAATCAGTTGTTCCTCGTTTACTTGAAATTCCAATTTGTCCTTATTGAATTTTATTATGGCTCTTAAGTTCTCCAATAGGTTTCTTCTCAATAAGGGCTTTGGTAAATTGGTAAATATAAGAACTGATGAATTTCATCTGTTTCCTAATACTGTATTTAATGGGTTTCAGAAAGTAAGGCTTTTCTGGTTGGTCTGTTGCTCCCACAAATTGTATAAATCCATCACTTTTAGGTACCAATTCCTGATTTAAAACTGAAACAGTTGCTCCCGTATTAATCAAAAGTACTGTTTAAACTGTACTGAGTTAATTGATCTACTATAAATAATAAATATTTCCACCGACCTACTTTAAACAAATCAACAAAATCAACCTGGATCTTTTGAAATAGCCGCTAGGCTGTTTTGCATTCTCCAGAGGGAGGGCTCTTAAGCACTTTCTTATTTACCTTTTAACAGGTGAGACACCCCTGGGTAATTTGCCCTTTTTTTTTTTTTTTTTTTTTTTTTTTTTTTAAATTTCAAATATCTTCATACATCCAAAAAATTTAAAAAATGATCACAAAGGCTCTTGCTTCCCAATATGTCCGTCTATACAAGTTATCTAAGATTTAATGTGCCACTGGTTTTGGCATCATAATTCTATCATCAGGAAAAAAAAAACTCACTTCTCCTCCTTAAATGTTGCTCCTAATTTCTTTATAGCTGCCAATTCTACTAGCGGAAGGGAAAGAGTCTCTTGCTGAATTTCTATTTTTTGTGAGATCATGATTTCAATATCTCTCTTTCTTAAGGTTGCTTTTTGTTTCTTTATTAGCCAAATTATTTCTCTGACTTTAATATCCCTCCCCCTCTGGTGTTCTTTTATATGAACTATCCCCTCATATATTAACCCCTTCCTTTGAGTGTTTATAAGTCTCCTTTCCTTCTAAATTTCTCTAAAAGTATGTACTACACTAAAAGCATGTTTGGAGTCTGTATAAATAGTCCCTTTTCGCCCTTTTAAAATCCACAAGCTTGCGCTGATCAGGAGGGACTAAAGGGACTAGACTCCTTCACTCTAAACTTTTCTACTTCACCTGAAAGCCAACCCATGTCATCAATTTCTAGATCATCTTCTTTAGGTAAAGAATAAATTTCAAGTTTTCCTTCACAGGGTTTTATCTGTAAATTTAGGGCTACTATTAGATCTCTGCCTAGCATATTCTCCTCGGCCTCTGGTACCAACAATAAATCATTTACTCCAAATTTGTTATTTGTTTCAATCTTCACCCCTTTTATTATAGGAACAGGGAAAGCTTCTCCTGTAATTCCGACTACTGAAACTTGCTCACAACTCACTTCACATCCCTGGGGTAATTTTGTCACTGTTGACCGAGAAACTCCTGTATTTACTAAAAATACAAATTCTTCACTCTGAGGACCTACTCTTAGCTTTATTATCAAGGGCTCTTCTAGGTGTAATTCGATCTTTTTCGCTAGACAAAACCCTTGCCCTTTCTGACTCTCCTGAGAAGTTTTCTCATCTTGCTGTTTCTTTTTGCAATTTCTTTGCAGGTGCCCCTTTTTATGACAATAAAAACAGGTAGGTCCCACACCCTTCTTTTTCTCATTTCCACTACATGCATCACAGCAACATTCCTTGGGCTTTGGACCCTTCTTATCCCTTTCCAGGGCTAGTACTAGGGGATCCTGAGGGGCTACGTTAATTTCACATTCTTTTTGCCACTCAGGTTTATTCCTTAGGGTGAAGAACATGTCTGCGTACATTATTTCATCCCATTTATTGAGCCGGCGGAGGAGGAGTATTAGTTGCAAAATAGTGTTATAATTAGTTGTTCCCTCTGGTGGCCATTTTTCTCCGTCATCAAGACGGTACAGGGGCCACCATTGTGTACAATACTTAAGAAGTGTCTTTTTACTTATGTTTCCCCCTGGAATCCCTCCCAGGTCCTTCCAGTGTCTTAGGATACATCCTAAAGGGGTTTTCATATTTATATCTTTACTCTGTTGGCTTCCCATGGCTATTCTCTGTATTCGTGCTCTTTTCCACAAGTACTATATGCCAATATACCTTAACACTTCATTCACACAATTTCTATTCGCTTCGTCCAGGAAATGCGGATCGGGACTCCGCTCTCGTTTCGCAGCGATGCTGCGTCTCACTCACTCCACACACACACTCGTACAGTGAGAGGTTCCTACCTTATGGTCTTATGTCAGAACAGGCTGTTTTACCGGGTTTGGTCACAAGAGGTCGCCGATAGACCGCGAAATACCGGGTTCCCAAGTTCATGCACATACATTTCCAATCTGTTTACATAGAAAGTAATAAAAGCGTCCCCTATAAGATTTTACAACGGACACATAGAACAGACGCAAAAGGATCACCGGCTGACAGACCTCTCAGAAAGCAATCTTAGTTTTCAACCCTTAATCCACAGTATTATAACATTAAATACAATATTGAAAACAGTTGCCCACACAGTAAAAACAGACCAAAGATACCAAGATAAACAAATACTCCTTCCAGCAGGACTTTAACCTGCGTTTTCTCTTTTCCTTGCTTTTTTTTTTCTCTTTTTTTTTTTCTTTTCCTTTTTTTTTTTTTTTTTTTTCTTTTTTCTTTTTACGTTCACAAAACCAAATGCTGGGACTCTAACCCAGTAGCTGGGACTCTAACCCAGTAGCAGGACTTTAACCTGCGTCTCTATTTCTGGGACTCTAACCCAGTAGCAGGACTTTAACCTGCGTCTACGGGACTTTAACCCGCGTTTACGGGACTTTAACCCGTATAATCAGGGATTTTTACCGAGGCGTCCCTCCGGCTTACCCTGCGAGCGGTCACGTCTGACCCTCGTTTTCCAAACAAAGCGCTTTATCCCAAAACCAACAAACAATTCAAATACCTCTTAAAGCCAATAGGCAATTAAAATACCTCTTAATTGAGCAGGAGATGCAGCCAGCGTCCATCCGAGAGCACCGGTCCAGGGAAGGAGCTTCTCCTGACGAAAAGCCGTCAGGGGCGCCCAGAAGACCCCGGCCCCGGACCCGGCTCGGGAGAGGACCCTTAAGGCTTGGATCTCCTGTCTGGTGCCATTTCTCCTGCCTGGCTCGCCAGAGATGATGCCAAATTTTGCCCCAAACAGGCAGAGTGACTGCCTAATCAGACTCAGCTTAAGTCAATTAAGCAGGAGGTATTTTTATTAGCGACGCGTCGGAGAAATCACAAAATGGATTTCTAAGTTCACATAGCAAAAGCAAGCCTTATATACAATTTTGGGTATAGGATTACATCAGATCAGATACATAATCATGCATATTCATATGGGGCGTGATGTAGGCGGAGCGTGGGCGGAGCGTAGGTGGAGACATCTCTTTTGGGGAATCTTCAGGTGGTCGTTCCTGTTGCCTTCATCATAGACGGGGTCTTTCCGATGAGTCTTCCTCTTTAAACTTTTGAACTCCTTTCCTAATTTGGTCAATTCCCGGTGTATTTGGCTTAGATCCCGTGGCTTGGCAAAACCCTTAGGGTCGTTTCAACATTGCTGGCTCTAAACCTGCTTAGCCCATTAGTTTCTCCTATACCTATCTCCTCCCCTGTCATGATGCTCTACCTCTTATCTAATTTGTTGCTCTGTTTTCCTAGTGCTGTGCTTTCTCCGTGTGTTCTAGTGCTAGGCCCTTCTTTACATGCCTCTCATTCCATGTTTTAACCCATTATTTCTGGAAGGCTATCTGCTTTAGGGCTTCACCTGGCTGAGCAGCCTCCCAGCTCTCTGCCCTCTCGTGGCAGCAGCCGCCTGGGACGGTGCCCGCACCCTGTGCTGCTGCTGCTGCTGCTGCGTCCTGGGCCCAGCCCTGTGCGGCTGCGGGCTCCTGCCGGCCGGCTCCCCCGTCACTGGCCTGTGCCTTTCAGGTCCTCGTGTGCCTGGATTCTAATGAATGTGGCGACAGTGTTGTGAAGGTCTCTTCAAGGTACCTGCAGAGCGAGTGCAGGGAGAGGCGTCGCCTGGCGCTCAGGGCCCTTCTCGAGCTCATTGATGATCCCTCAATGGTGAGAAGGGGGCAGTGGCTGAAGCTGCGCTGGGAACTCAGTCACTTGGCCTGACCTGGGCTTTGGGCACTGGGGCAGCTGCTCCCAGCTCTCCTGCCTCCTGCTTCAGCTGCCCCAGTGCTTCAGGACAGTCCTTTGGCCTCTGGGCCCTGTGGCAGTAGGGTGGGACTTCACAGACTTGTGTTCCGCACAGGCCGAAAGAATGTGGAGCTTGACCAAAAGCCTCATGCACCTACTGGGGGACAATGATGCAGAGATAGCTGGGATGACACTTATCACACTCAGCTTTATACTCCTGCACAAACACATTCTGCTGTCAACCCCCATTGCCATGCAGCTGGCTGAGGCACTCCTGCCACTCTTTGACCACGTAAGGCTCCGTGCCCCCAGCTACAGCCACTGGCTGCTGCCTGGAAACTGTGTGCCCTGTGCATTTCCAGCCCTGTGCCCAGGGCGCCCTGGAGGAGCCAATGCTCAAGTGTTTTTTCTTGTTTTTTTCATCTAGGATAATAGCCAGGTACAGCTGCTCTCCATAAAACTCTTCCGAGACATGATGGAGTATTTGGAAGAGAGAGAAAAACCTTTGGAAAGCCCTGTGCAACAGAGCCTGCTTCCACTCTTCTTCCACTGCAATGATGAGAATCAGCATGTGGCAGAGGTGAGGACTCCTGGGCTGCTGCTGTCCGCCTGGCAGGGGGCTCGGCTGCCTCCTGCCCTGCGCCTGCTGGACCGCAGCCTCCTCCAGGCCATGGCAGGGGGAGGCGGGACCCGTGCCCTGGGCTGCGGGGCCATCTCTGCGTCTCTGCTGCTCTCCAGGCTTCTCGGGAAACGCTGCTTTATGCGGTCAAGTTCATGAAGAGGAGGGATCTCAAAAAGCTGCTGAAGGAGCAGAAACTGTGGAAGTTCAGCAAGTGCCTGGTAAGGACGGCCCGGAATCCCCAACTCAGCCAGGAGAAGGCCCCTGAGGGCGGTGCTCAGTGTGCGAGCCGGGCAGCTGTGCCCCTGCGCGCTGCTGCAGCCAGAGGCCGCGCGGGCTCTTCTCCAGGCTCCCGTGGGCCCGAGCCGGGTGCCCATGGAGCCCCGGCCCGGCGGGGCTGCGAGGCAGGGGCGGCACCGCGGCTCCCCGGGCAGCAGCCGGCCCCTTCCCCCTCCCTTCAGGAGCCCGGCGCCAGCGGCTGCTGGCCGCGCCTCGGGGCTGTGCGGGCAGGGGAGGCCGGGGCGGGGCGCAGGCAGCGCCCGGCCCAGGGGCTGAGCCCGCGCCAACCCTTCCCTCCTGCCGCTCTCTGCAGCTGGCAGAGGACAGGAGCAGAGCGGCCGAGCACCTGCGCCGGGCCCTGCGCTACCTGGAGAGCCCACAGGAGCCCCTGCGAGAGGCGGCCATCAGGTTCATGGGTGAGTTACAAGCCCGGGCTCCCTCCCCAGCCCGCCGCAGCTCGGCCCCAGCCCCGCCTGTTGCCCCGACAGCGGCAGCCGGGCCCGGCGCCGTGGAGCCCCGCCTGGCCTGGGCATTGCTGCTGCCGCCCTCTGACAGCCGTGCCCTGGGGCGACAGCGCGCTGCATGGGCTGAGCTGAGCGCTGCCGGGCCAGCAGCCCGTGTGGCCACAGCGCCGGCAGCGCTGCTGGCAGGGAGCTGTGCCGCTGGGGCCGTGACAGACTCTGTGTTCACAGGCATGGCCGGGCGGCACCTGAGGGGGCAGCAGCAAGAGCTGCAGCGGATCTGCACTGGTGAGTGAGGGGAGCGGGCTGACAGCGGGGGCTGCTGGGGGGAGCTGCAAGCCCTGCCCCGGCTGCGGAGGGCTCTGCTCCCGTGGGCAGAGCACACGGAGATTTCAGGGCCACGTGGGCCATTCGTGGCCAGCAGCTTCGGGCTGATCCCCTTGCTCCCTTTGCTCCCTCCTGGCCATGGCAATAGCCGGCTTGGGATGGCACTTGCAGGGGGCTCTTCCTCGGCTCCCTGCAGCTCCAGCTTCTGACCGTGCCTCTGTTCCTCTCTCTCGCAGCCCTGGAAGACAAAACGAATGACGTCAGCCTCGCCGTCGGAAGCCTGGCAATTCAAACGCTGTGCCTCCTCAGGTCAGGAGAGCGGGCTCCCATCTCCAGGTTCCAGTGGCTCCAAAATCACCTGCGCAGGGCGTGGAAGACATGGCCCCGTCTGTCACAGCTCGGCTGCCTGCCCTGCCAGAGCTCTGTGGAGAGGTGATCCCAGAAGCTCTTTTTGTTGGGGCCACCTGAATCAGGTTTTATTTTGTTTTTCTTCAAGAATTTTCTTTTCATTGGTTTTTTTTTTTTTCTTTTACCATGTAAATATAGACTATGTTAACATACACAGACTCCCAGCATTTTTCTTTTGCTGCCCAGGGTCCGTAGGGCATAGGGGAGGAGGGGGAAATGGGTGCTTGCGCTCAGCCAGCTGCCCAGGCGTGCAGTGGGCCAGGTGAAATGGCCAGAAGCCCCTTGGCCTTTGGTGGTTCTGCTGAAGCCTTTGTGCTGCCCAGAGAGCGGCTGGGCAGGGGCCGGAGCTGCGGGGATCCCTGCCAGAGCGGTGCCTGGAGATGGTCACAAGCCCTGTGCCAGGCAGGAAGCGCCAGCCGTGTCCTCCTGCCTGTGTGCTGCTGGCTGCCTTGCTGAGGGCTCCCAGCTGCCTCTGGATGGGGCTGCTCTGGAGCTGCTGTGGGGCTGCGGCGCTGCTGCCGGGCGGCTCGGCCAGGCTGGGGCAGCCCCTGAGGGGCTGGGGCGCTGGCAAGCCCCGGGCAATGGGCTGTCAGAGGCCACAAGCAGCCGCCTTGTTCCTGCCAGAGTTGACTTGCAAGACGCATCCTTGGCACTCTGCAACTAACAGCATCAGTGTTGTTGGAAACCCAAATGCAGAGAAATCTCAGACCTTTGGTCTTGTCAGCAAAGCTTAGAATTAAACACAGGATTTGATCTGAGACCTAGGAAAGGGCTCCCAAACTTAGGTGCTAGAAGCGAGAATGCGGATTTCTAGTCTATAGCAGCAACACGGGGAGAAAAGTTGAAGTGGAGGAAAGTTTAGAGTTTTCGAGTTCAAGATCTAGGAAGAAATCAAAGTAGTTACAATGCTAAACAAGAAGATTAGGATGCAGTGCTGTAGGTTTGTGTGTCATAGCATGATTGGCTAAGGAAGCTTACACTGTTAGCATGATGTGGGGACCCAGGAAATTCCTCTGGCTGCCCTGCAGGACTCGAGAGCCTGTCAGAGGGCTCAGAGACCTTGGCACAGAGCCCAAGACCCCCGTGCCTTTGATTTAGCACTTGGAAAAAACAATCACCAACCTTGTATGAAGAATGACCAGCCACAAAAAATGAAGTAGAATGATAGTGAATTTATCCCAGAGTGGAACAATAGATTTTGAGGGTTTTTAGAATGGGGCTTCAGGGGGCAAGATGGAGGAATCTGGGCATGTCCAGCCTTTCTCCTTCTTCTTCTTGGCCTCCATCTTCTGGTTGATGTTGGTACTTTGAGATTGGTCTAGAGTAGAAGCTCACTGTCTAACATAGATGATAGGGATTGGAAAGTAATTGTAAATATTGTACAGGTAGTTTTTAGTATAAAAAGATAACACCACCCCAGGGGAGGCAGAGTTCCTTAGACTGTCTTGCTGAGCAGACCTCGGCAGGACAGGAGAAAGAATTTTATAGATAAGATACAATAAACAACCTTGAGACTGAGAAATTAAGAGCTCTGACTCCTTCTTCAACCACCGGGCTGGGACAAGAGACTTTTTAACTTATCTCAGGGTCACTCTGACCAGCTAGAGACCCCGAGAGCATGAGTCCGTAAGATGAAATCTTGAAGACTGGGTCCAAAACATAAATACCCTTGTTGGCCATGTCTTCTTGGCCAAGAAATCCTTCAAAGCTCTTGTAACTACAAGTCTTGCGGCCCTGTGAGCCATGCGGTGGAGATGTGAGCCCAACTCAACCTTCCTGCCTATGTAGAAGAGAAAAAAAAGCAATGGCATCATCTAAAAAACTCAGAGGTCCACTCTCTAGCTTGTTCCAAACCCCTTCCAATCCCCCAAAGTGTGATTTAGCTACAAATAGATGACAAGGACTCTTAGGGCTGCCTCTTTGACTCCAGAGCGGCTGCTTTAGAATCTTTCACATATCCCTGTGTAGTTAGGTGCCAGAAATGGATCATTTGAAGAAACTTTCCCAGCTGACTTGCATGGAGGCTTGTTTGAAGGGTGTTTGAATGGAAAGCCTCCCAGCAGAGGTCTGGGCTTTGGCCTAGCTGTGTCCCCTGCTGATTGTGAAGTGTGTCATCAGCTGAAGTGCTATCTGGGCTAAAAATATCATCCAGTCAATTGGACTTGCTCTTTTTGGCCTATAAAAGCTGGACCCACTTTTGGGGCAAATTTGGAGACCTCATCTATGGGTGGATGGAACACCTAGGATTTTCCCAGTTGTTGGGAATGGTTCTCCAGGTCCCTGGAGTAAAACGGGGCTGCCCAGCAACTGCGCATCTGCAAGATGACAAACAATTGTCTTGGTTTGAAGAGAGAGGTGTCTGCTAAGGAAGGCAGAAGTCTTCTCTGAAATGTTAAATGTAAATCCCCTGCCTTCAAATGATTCTCATTTAGAAATTCAAATGCTCTCAGGGAAAGATATGGGGATAGGCCTGAGCCCGCAGAGCAGGGCGGCCTTTGCTTATGGTCTGAGCCCTTCCTAAAGATCCTGTCAGGCTGTCTTAGACACCTGGGGCCAGGGATTCCTTCCAAGCTGGGCCACTTTGGCTGGCCCGGGGCCAGCCCCAGGGCAGGAGGCAGTGTGTGCAAGGCCCCTGGGTGGCACGCTGCAGCACGGTCACCGTGCCATGGAACGGAACCCGGTCACCAAGGTCCCTTTGTGACACGTGGGAAATAGAAGCTTGCCCGGGTGCTGGGAACAGGCAACGGGGCACAACGGGACAGAGCAGTGCTGTGAGGAGCCCCCACACAGCGCACTCATTCCCGTCTGACCAGAAGCTTTTCTGCAGCCTTGTTCCTGCAGCTGAGCTCGAGGCCAGAGCACAGGACTCGGTGACCCGTGGCCTTCCGAGGCTTCTATTCTGCAGCTGCCCTCAAGGGCAGAGCGTGGGACTTGGTGCCCCAGAGCTTTCCCAAGGCGTCTCTCCTGCAAGTAGCTCCTGTCACAGACATGGAGCAGAGACCCCCGAGAGTGGCCAAGATGGCCTGGATGGAGGAGGAGGAGGAAGAAGAAGGACCTGGAGCAGCCCCAGCACAGGAGACTGAAGAGGTGGTGCCCTTCCATCCACCGCAGGAGGGTGAGTGGCAGAGCTGGGTTGCAGGGCTGGAGCCTGCAGCCAACTTGGCCCCATGCCATGCCATGCCATGCCATGCCATGCCATGCCATGCCATGCCATCCCCTGGGGAAATGGCCATGGACAGGTGGGAAGAGGGGCCGGGCAGACACCCCACAGCTCCCTTGCTCCATCCCCCTGGGGCATCCCAGGGCTCTCCCTGCCTGGGGAGCGCAGGGCTGGGCTGTGTTCTCCGGCCTCTCCCGCAGCCCCTCAGCTCTGGCTGCGCTCCCTCTTTGCCAGATGAAGCTGTGGAGCGCACACAAGAGCAGGAATCCAGCCGTGGCCGCTTCCACAGAACAGCGCAGGTACCTGCAGCCACCTCCACCTGGGCTGGGCCTGCTGTCCCTGCTCAGCCCAGCACCGTGTGTGCAGCACGCCATGCAACATCCCCGGCTTCTTGCCCTTCTCCTACAGCTCGTTTGCAACTTCATCCGGAGCATTCGGCAGGAGACCCGCACCATGGGCACTGGGCTCAGAGCTCACTGCGAGCTCCTCAAGCATGAGACCAGTGCCGCCCTGCTGGATTTGCTCCTGGAGAAGGGTGTTGCCAGGCCAGAACAAGTAAGCAGCCTGGGGCCAGGCTTCAATTCCCCCATGCGTCACGTGGCTTCCCCAGCCACGCCTGCTGGTCCCTCAGAGCCTTTGAGGCCATGGCAGTGCACTTCTCTGGAGAGCCTGGGGACATTGCTCTCTCTGGCAGCTTTCCAAGTCTCCCCGTGCCTCCTGCAGGTGCCTGCCTTGGTGAGGTACATTCACCGATGGCTCCTGGCCAACGATTCTGCCGAGCACAGGCTGGACAAGGCCCTGCTGAAACTCACCAAAGCACACCCGGCTGACGCAGTCGTGACGCTCCTGCGTGCGGCCCCGTCCTGTGACAGGTATGGGGCCCACCTGCCCAGAGGGCTCAGGCCTCCCAAGCCCATCACCCTGTACTGCCTGGCCCAGCTGTCTGAGCAACAGAGAGTTCCAGAACCCTCTGGCTGCTGCCTTTCCCAGCCCTGGCATGTCAGCCCCTGAGCCTGCTGCCATGCTGCCTTGCTGCCCCTCAGGGCCTGTCCTCACAGAGCTGGGCTGCTTGGCTGCTGCCAGCAAGGGCCACTGGGCAGAGGCAGAGCCGGCGGTCAGCCCGGGCCCCTAGGGATGCCCAGGCCACGATGCTGTGTCTGAGACCCCCCATGAGACAGAGCTCTAACCCTGCAGAGCTGCCATCTCCATGTGGAAGACCATCATGTGCTCGTCCAGGACTGCCGAGCCAGTGCAGCTGATCCTCCTGGATGTGCTAGGGAGCTGGCCAGAGTACAGCACGTGCACCTCAGATGGGGACAAAACGGCTGTCTTTGCCCTGGCTGTGAGTTTCCGCAACTGGCCTTTGCTGGCCCCAAGGCCACCTCTCCAGCAGCTCTCCATCCTCCTTCCCCCACTGCATCTGCCTGCCTCAGGCGCTGGCCAGAAACCTGGCCCAGGGGCAGCTTCAGGCCCACCAGGCCCCGCGCTCCCCCTGCCTCTCTCCGGGCCTCTCCCTGCCACGCTCGGGCCCTGCCACATGGACACCTCGGCACTGAGCGCTGTCTCGGGGGCCTTTGTCCTTTGCAGGCAACCGTGGTGATGTGGAAGATCCTCCAGGAGTCCTCTGTCCCACGTGTAGTGAGGCCATATTTCCCCCGCCTTTTTGTTCATCTGCTCTTCCAAGTGTTCTCCAGCACAGAAGAGATGCCACAGGAGGTCCAAACCTTCTGGAAGGATTGCCTGGAAGAGCACGGTCTTGCCACCAGCCCCAACAGGTGCTCCATCCCACTCCTCCTGTCCTTGACACGTGGCCTGCAAAGGAGCCAGTGCTGCCAGTGTGACCCGGGCTTTGCTGTGCACACAGGTTTGCAGTGCAGACTCTGAAGTCCCTGCTCTGCCAAAAGCACTACAAGGATGTGGTGGTGTCAGTGGAACGCAAGCGTGGCTGGGACACGCTGCTCTGTGCTGACACCCGCCACTATGCTGTGGGTCTGCTGGCCAGGTGAGACTCTCTTTCTCCCCATTGATCCTGCCATTTGTGCTCTGTGCCCGAGCTGTCCCACACATTCCCCAAGGCCCTGGGACACACTGAGGGACGGCTAACGACACACTGAGGGACGGCCAAGCAGACTGGAAAAGGCTGGGAAGGGAGAGAGCACAGGAGGAGACACCTCCTAAAGGGCCCAGGTCCCCTTGCAGGGTGGTGGTAAAAGACCACCAGGCTCTGTAAGCCTGTCCTTGGAGAGATTTGCTCAGCTTCCTGCTCCCTTTTTTGCCCTCCTAGAGAGATGCGCCATGCTTGTCATCGCTTGTGTTCCAGTATTGCACTCCACCTCCTCTGGCTGCTCAGCACACAGGAGCCACACTGGGATCTGCCTGCCCTGGCATTCCTTGTGGAGGTGAGCCGGGTGTCCAGCGCTGCCTGGCTGAGCAGCCTCCCAGCTCTCTGCCCTCTCGTGGCAGCAGCCGCCTGGGACGGTGCCCGCACCCTGTGCTGCTGCTGCTGCTGCTGCGTCCTGGGCCCAGCCCTGTGCGGCTGCGGGCTCCTGCCGGCCGGCTCCCCCGTCACTGGCCTGTGCCTTTCAGGTCCTCGTGTGCCTGGATTCTAATGAATGTGGCGACAGTGTTGTGAAGGTCTCTTCAAGGTACCTGCAGAGCGAGTGCAGGGAGAGGCGTCGCCTGGCGCTCAGGGCCCTTCTCGAGCTCATTGATGATCCCTCAATGGTGAGAAGGGGGCAGTGGCTGAAGCTGCGCTGGGAACTCAGTCACTTGGCCTGACCTGGGCTTTGGGCACTGGGGCAGCTGCTCCCAGCTCTCCTGCCTCCTGCTTCAGCTGCCCCAGTGCTTCAGGACAGTCCTTTGGCCTCTGGGCCCTGTGGCAGTAGGGTGGGACTTCACAGACTTGTGTTCCGCACAGGCCGAAAGAATGTGGAGCTTGACCAAAAGCCTCATGCACCTACTGGGGGACAATGATGCAGAGATAGCTGGGATGACACTTATCACACTCAGCTTTATACTCCTGCACAAACACATTCTGCTGTCAACCCCCATTGCCATGCAGCTGGCTGAGGCACTCCTGCCACTCTTTGACCACGTAAGGCTCCGTGCCCCCAGCTACAGCCACTGGCTGCTGCCTGGAAACTGTGTGCCCTGTGCATTTCCAGCCCTGTGCCCAGGGCGCCCTGGAGGAGCCAATGCTCAAGTGTTTTTTCTTGTTTTTTTCATCTAGGATAATAGCCAGGTACAGCTGCTCTCCATAAAACTCTTCCGAGACATGATGGAGTATTTGGAAGAGAGAGAAAAACCTTTGGAAAGCCCTGTGCAACAGAGCCTGCTTCCACTCTTCTTCCACTGCAATGATGAGAATCAGCATGTGGCAGAGGTGAGGACTCCTGGGCTGCTGCTGTCCGCCTGGCAGGGGGCTCGGCTGCCTCCTGCCCTGCGCCTGCTGGACCGCAGCCTCCTCCAGGCCATGGCAGGGGGAGGCGGGACCCGTGCCCTGGGCTGCGGGGCCATCTCTGCGTCTCTGCTGCTCTCCAGGCTTCTCGGGAAACGCTGCTTTATGCGGTCAAGTTCATGAAGAGGAGGGATCTCAAAAAGCTGCTGAAGGAGCAGAAACTGTGGAAGTTCAGCAAGTGCCTGGTAAGGACGGCCCGGAATCCCCAACTCAGCCAGGAGAAGGCCCCTGAGGGCGGTGCTCAGTGTGCGAGCCGGGCAGCTGTGCCCCTGCGCGCTGCTGCAGCCAGAGGCCGCGCGGGCTCTTCTCCAGGCTCCCGTGGGCCCGAGCCGGGTGCCCATGGAGCCCCGGCCCGGCGGGGCTGCGAGGCAGGGGCGGCACCGCGGCTCCCCGGGCAGCAGCCGGCCCCTTCCCCCTCCCTTCAGGAGCCCGGCGCCAGCGGCTGCTGGCCGCGCCTCGGGGCTGTGCGGGCAGGGGAGGCCGGGGCGGGGCGCAGGCAGCGCCCGGCCCAGGGGCTGAGCCCGCGCCAACCCTTCCCTCCTGCCGCTCTCTGCAGCTGGCAGAGGACAGGAGCAGAGCGGCCGAGCACCTGCGCCGGGCCCTGCGCTACCTGGAGAGCCCACAGGAGCCCCTGCGAGAGGCGGCCATCAGGTTCATGGGTGAGTTACAAGCCCGGGCTCCCTCCCCAGCCCGCCGCAGCTCGGCCCCAGCCCCGCCTGTTGCCCCGACAGCGGCAGCCGGGCCCGGCGCCGTGGAGCCCCGCCTGGCCTGGGCATTGCTGCTGCCGCCCTCTGACAGCCGTGCCCTGGGGCGACAGCGCGCTGCATGGGCTGAGCTGAGCGCTGCCGGGCCAGCAGCCCGTGTGGCCACAGCGCCGGCAGCGCTGCTGGCAGGGAGCTGTGCCGCTGGGGCCGTGACAGACTCTGTGTTCACAGGCATGGCCGGGCGGCACCTGAGGGGGCAGCAGCAAGAGCTGCAGCGGATCTGCACTGGTGAGTGAGGGGAGCGGGCTGACAGCGGGGGCTGCTGGGGGGAGCTGCAAGCCCTGCCCCGGCAGCGGAGGGCTCTGCTCCCGTGGGCAGAGCACACGGAGATTTCAGGGCCACGTGGGCCATTCGTGGCCAGCAGCTTCGGGCTGATCCCCTTGCTCCCTTTGCTCCCTCCTGGCCATGGCAATAGCCGGCTTGGGATGGCACTTGCAGGGGGCTCTTCCTCGGCTCCCTGCAGCTCCAGCTTCTGACCGTGCCTCTGTTCCTCTCTCTCGCAGCCCTGGAAGACAAAACGAATGACGTCAGCCTCGCCGTCGGAAGCCTGGCAATTCAAACGCTGTGCCTCCTCAGGTCAGGAGAGCGGGCTCCCATCTCCAGGTTCCAGTGGCTCCAAAATCACCTGCGCAGGGCGTGGAAGACATGGCCCCGTCTGTCACAGCTCGGCTGCCTGCCCTGCCAGAGCTCTGTGGAGAGGTGATCCCAGAAGCTCTTTTTGTTGGGGCCACCTGAATCAGGTTTTATTTTGTTTTTCTTCAAGAATTTTCTTTTCATTGGTTTTTTTTTTTTTCTTTTACCATGTAAATATAGACTATGTTAACATACACAGACTCCCAGCATTTTTCTTTTGCTGCCCAGGGTCCGTAGGGCATAGGGGAGGAGGGGGAAATGGGTGCTTGCGCTCAGCCAGCTGCCCAGGCGTGCAGTGGGCCAGGTGAAATGGCCAGAAGCCCCTTGGCCTTTGGTGGTTCTGCTGAAGCCTTTGTGCTGCCCAGAGAGCGGCTGGGCAGGGGCCGGAGCTGCGGGGATCCCTGCCAGAGCGGTGCCTGGAGATGGTCACAAGCCCTGTGCCAGGCAGGAAGCGCCAGCCGTGTCCTCCTGCCTGTGTGCTGCTGGCTGCCTTGCTGAGGGCTCCCAGCTGCCTCTGGATGGGGCTGCTCTGGAGCTGCTGTGGGGCTGCGGCGCTGCTGCCGGGCGGCTCGGCCAGGCTGGGGCAGCCCCTGAGGGGCTGGGGCGCTGGCAAGCCCCGGGCAATGGGCTGTCAGAGGCCACAAGCAGCCGCCTTGTTCCTGCCAGAGTTGACTTGCAAGACGCATCCTTGGCACTCTGCAACTAACAGCATCAGTATTGTTGGAAACCCAAATGCAGAGAAATCTCAGACCTTTGGTCTTGTCAGCAAAGCTTAGAATTAAACACAGGATTTGATCTGAGACCTAGGAAAGGGCTCCCAAACTTAGGTGCTAGAAGCGAGAATGCGGATTTCTAGTCTATAGCAGCAACACGGGGAGAAAAGTTGAAGTGGAGGAAAGTTTAGAGTTTTCGAGTTCAAGATCTAGGAAGAAATCAAAGTAGTTCCAATGCTAAACAAGAAGATTAGGATGCAGTGCTGTAGGTTTGTGTGTCATAGCATGATTGGCTAAGGAAGCTTACACTGTTAGCATGATGTGGGGACCCAGGAAATTCCTCTGGCTGCCCTGCAGGACTCGAGAGCCTGTCAGAGGGCTCAGAGACCTTGGCACAGAGCCCAAGACCCCCGTGCCTTTGATTTAGCACTTGGAAAAAACAATCACCAACCTTGTATGAAGAATGACCAGCCACAAAAAATGAAGTAGAATGATAGTGAATTTATCCCAGAGTGGAACAATAGATTTTGAGGGTTTTTAGAATGGGGCTTCAGGGGGCAAGATGGAGGAATCTGGGCATGTCCAGCCTTTCTCCTTCTTCTTCTTGGCCTCCATCTTCTGGTTGATGTTGGTACTTTGAGATTGGTCTAGAGTAGAAGCTCACTGTCTAACATAGATGATAGGGATTGGAAAGTAATTGTAAATATTGTACAGGTAGTTTTTAGTATAAAAAGATAACACCACCCCAGGGGAGGCAGAGTTCCTTAGACTGTCTTGCTGAGCAGACCTCGGCAGGACAGGAGAAAGAATTTTATAGATAAGATACAATAAACAACCTTGAGACTGAGAAATTAAGAGCTCTGACTCCTTCTTCAACCACCGGGCTGGGACAAGAGACTTTTTAACTTATCTCAGGGTCACTCTGACCAGCTAGAGACCCCGAGAGCATGAGTCCGTAAGATGAAATCTTGAAGACTGGGTCCAACACATAAATACCCTTGTTGGCCATGTCTTCTTGGCCAAGAAATCCTTCAAAGCTCTTGTAACTACAAGTCTTGCGGCCCTGTGAGCCATGCGGTGGAGATGTGAGCCCAACTCAACCTTCCTGCCTATGTAGAAGAGAAAAAAAAGCAATGGCATCATCTAAAAAACTCAGAGGTCCACTCTCTAGCTTGTTCCAAACCCCTTCCAATCCCCCAAAGTGTGATTTAGCTGCAAATAGATGACAAGGACTCTTAGGGCTGCCTCTTTGACTCCAGAGCGGCTGCTTTAGAATCTTTCACATATCCCTGTGTAGTTAGGTGCCAGAAATGGATCATTTGAAGAAACTTTCCCAGCTGACTTGCATGGAGGCTTGTTTGAAGGGTGTTTGAATGGAAAGCCTCCCAGCAGAGGTCTGGGCTTTGGCCTAGCTGTGTCCCCTGCTGATTGTGAAGTGTGTCATCAGCTGAAGTGCTATCTGGGCTAAAAATATCATCCAGTCAATTGGACTTGCTCTTTTTGGCCTATAAAAGCTGGACCCACTTTTGGGGCAAATTTGGAGGCCTCATCTATGGGTGGATGGAACACCTAGGATTTTCCCAGTTGTTGGGAATGGTTCTCCAGGTCCCTGGAGTAAAACGGGGCTGCCCAGCAACTGCGCATCTGCAAGATGACAAACAATTGTCTTGGTTTGAAGAGAGAGGTGTCTGCTAAGGAAGGCAGAAGTCTTCTCTGAAATGTTAAATGTAAATCCCCTGCCTTCAAATGATTCTCATTTAGAAATTCAAATGCTCTCAGGGAAAGATATGGGGATAGGCCTGAGCCCGCAGAGCAGGGCGGCCTTTGCTTATGGTCTGAGCCCTTCCTAAAGATCCTGTCAGGCTGTCTTAGACACCTGGGGCCAGGGATTCCTTCCAAGCTGGGCCACTTTGGCTGGCCCGGGGCCAGCCCCAGGGCAGGAGGCAGTGTGTGCAAGGCCCCTGGCTGGCACGCTGCAGCACGGTCACCGTGCCATGGAACGGAACCCGGTCACCAAGGTCCCTTTGTGACACGTGGGAAATAGAAGCTTGCCCGGGTGCTGGGAACAGGCAACGGGGCACAACGGGACAGAGCAGTGCTGTGAGGAGCCCCCACACAGCGCACTCATTCCCGTCTGACCAGAAGCTTTTCTGCAGCCTTGTTCCTGCAGCTGAGCTCGAGGCCAGAGCACAGGACTCGGTGACCCGTGGCCTTCCGAGGCTTCTATTCTGCAGCTGCCCTCAAGGGCAGAGCGTGGGACTTGGTGCCCCAGAGCTTTCCCAAGGCGTCTCTCCTGCAAGTAGCTTCTGTCACAGACATGGAGCAGAGACCCCCGAGAGTGGCCAAGATGGCCTGGATGGAGGAGGAGGAGGAAGAAGAAGGACCTGGAGCAGCCCCAGCACAGGAGACTGAAGAGGTGGTGCCCTTCCATCCACCGCAGGAGGGTGAGTGGCAGAGCTGGGTTGCAGGGCTGGAGCCTGCAGCCAACTTGGCCCCATGCCATGCCATGCCATGCCATGCCATGCCATGCCATGCCATGCCATGCCATGCCATGCCATGCCATGCCATGCCATGCCATCCCCTGGGGAAATGGCCATGGACAGGTGGGAAGAGGGGCCGGGCAGACACCCCACAGCTCCCTTGCTCCATCCCCCTGGGGCATCCCAGGGCTCTCCCTGCCTGGGGAGCGCAGGGCTGGGCTGTGTTCTCCGGCCTCTCCCGCAGCCCCTCAGCTCTGGCTGCGCTCCCTCTTTGCCAGATGAAGCTGTGGAGCGCACACAAGAGCAGGAATCCAGCCGTGGCCGCTTCCACAGAACAGCGCAGGTACCTGCAGCCACCTCCACCTGGGCTGGGCCTGCTGTCCCTGCTCAGCCCAGCACCGTGTGTGCCGCACGCCATGCAACATCCCCGGCTTCTTGCCCTTCTCCTACAGCTCGTTTGCAACTTCATCCGGAGCATTCGGCAGGAGACCCGCACCATGGGCACTGGGCTCAGAGCTCACTGCGAGCTCCTCAAGCATGAGACCAGTGCCGCCCTGCTGGATTTGCTCCTGGAGAAGGGTGTTGCCAGGCCAGAACAAGTAAGCAGCCTGGGGCCAGGCTTCAATTCCCCCATGCGTCACGTGGCTTCCCCAGCCACGCCTGCTGGTCCCTCAGAGCCTTTGAGGCCATGGCAGTGCACTTCTCTGGAGAGCCTGGGGACATTGCTCTCTCTGGCAGCTTTCCAAGTCTCCCCGTGCCTCCTGCAGGTGCCTGCCTTGGTGAGGTACATTCACCGATGGCTCCTGGCCAACGATTCTGCCGAGCACAGGCTGGACAAGGCCCTGCTGAAACTCACCAAAGCACACCCGGCTGACGCAGTCGTGACGCTCCTGCGTGTGGCCCCGTCCTGTGACAGGTATGGGGCCCACCTGCCCAGAGGGCTCAGGCCTCCCAAGCCCATCACCCTGTACTGCCTGGCCCAGCTGTCTGAGCAACAGAGAGTTCCAGAACCCTCTGGCTGCTGCCTTTCCCAGCCCTGGCATGTCAGCCCCTGAGCCTGCTGCCATGCTGCCTTGCTGCCCCTCAGGGCCTGTCCTCACAGAGCTGGGCTGCTTGGCTGCTGCCAGCAAGGGCCACTGGGCAGAGGCAGAGCCGGCGGTCAGCCCGGGCCCCTAGGGATGCCCAGGCCACGATGCTGTGTCTGAGACCCCCCATGAGACAGAGCTCTAACCCTGCAGAGCTGCCATCTCCATGTGGAAGACCATCATGTGCTCGTCCAGGAGTGCCGAGCCAGTGCAGCTGATCCTCCTGGATGTGCTAGGGAGCTGGCCAGAGTACAGCACGTGCACCTCAGATGGGGACAAAACGGCTGTCTTTGCCCTGGCTGTGAGTTTCCGCAACTGGCCTTTGCTGGCCCCAAGGCCACCTCTCCAGCAGCTCTCCATCCTCCTTCCCCCACTGCATCTGCCTGCCTCAGGCGCTGGCCAGAAACCTGGCCCAGGGGCAGCTTCAGGCCCACCAGGCCCCGCGCTCCCCCTGCCTCTCTCCGGGCCTCTCCCTGCCACGCTCGGGCCCTGCCACATGGACACCTCGGCACTGAGCGCTGTCTCGGGGGCCTTTGTCCTTTGCAGGCAACCGTGGTGATGTGGAAGATCCTCCAGGAGTCCTCTGTCCCACGTGTAGTGAGGCCATATTTCCCCCGCCTTTTTGTTCATCTGCTCTTCCAAGTGTTCTCCAGCACAGAAGAGATGCCACAGGAGGTCCAAACCTTCTGGAAGGATTGCCTGGAAGAGCACGGTCTTGCCACCAGCCCCAACAGGTGCTCCATCCCACTCCTCCTGTCCTTGACACGTGGCCTGCAAAGGAGCCAGTGCTGCCAGTGTGACCCGGGCTTTGCTGTGCACACAGGTTTGCAGTGCAGACTCTGAAGTCCCTGCTCTGCCAAAAGCACTACAAGGATGTGGTGGTGTCAGTGGAACGCAAGCGTGGCTGGGACACGCTGCTCTGTGCTGACACCCGCCACTATGCTGTGGGTCTGCTGGCCAGGTGAGACTCTCTTTCTCCCCATTGATCCTGCCATTTGTGCTCTGTGCCCGAGCTGTCCCACACATTCCCCAAGGCCCTGGGACACACTGAGGGACGGCTAACGACACACTGAGGGACGGCCAAGCAGACTGGAAAAGGCTGGGAAGGGAGAGAGCACAGGAGGAGACACCTCCTAAAGGGCCCAGGTCCCCTTGCAGGGTGGTGGTAAAAGACCACCAGGCTCTGTAAGCCTGTCCTTGGAGAGATTTGCTCAGCTTCCTGCTCCCTTTTTTGCCCTCCTAGAGAGATGCACCATGCTTGTCATCGCTTGTGTTCCAGTATTGCACTCCACCTCCTCTGGCTGCTCAGCACACAGGAGCCACACTGGGATCTGCCTGCCCTGGCATTCCTTGTGGAGGTGAGCCGGGTGTCCAGCGCTGCCTGGCTGAGCAGCCTCCCAGCTCTCTGCCCTCTCGTGGCAGCAGCCGCCTGGGACGGTGCCCGCACCCTGTGCTGCTGCTGCTGCGTCCTGGGCCCAGCCCTGTGCGGCTGCGGGCTCCTGCCGGCCGGCTCCCCCATCACTGGCCTGTGCCTTTCAGGTCCTCGTGTGCCTGGATTCTAATGAATGTGGCGACAGTGTTGTGAAGGTCTCTTCAAGGTACCTGCAGAGCGAGTGCAGGGAGAGGCGTCGCCTGGCGCTCAGGGCCCTTCTCGAGCTCATTGATGATCCCTCAATGGTGAGAAGGGGGCAGTGGCTGAAGCTGCGCTGGGAACTCAGTCACTTGGCCTGACCTGGGCTTTGGGCACTGGGGCAGCTGCTCCCAGCTCTCCTGCCTCCTGCTTCAGCTGCCCCAGTGCTTCAGGACAGTCCTTTGGCCTCTGGGCCCTGTGGCAGTAGGGTGGGACTTCACAGACTTGTGTTCCGCACAGGCCGAAAGAATGTGGAGCTTGACCAAAAGCCTCATGCACCTACTGGGGGACAATGATGCAGAGATAGCTGGGATGACACTCATCACACTCAGCTTTATACTCCTGCACAAACACATTCTGCTGTCAACCCCCATTGCCATGCAGCTGGCTGAGGCACTCCTGCCACTCTTTGACCACGTAAGGCTCCGTGCCCCCAGCTACAGCCACTGGCTGCTGCCTGGAAACTGTGTGCCCTGTGCATTTCCAGCCCTGTGCCCAGGGCGCCCTGGAGGAGCCAATGCTCAAGTGTTTTTTCTTGTTTTTTTCATCTAGGATAATAGCCAGGTACAGCTGCTCTCCATAAAACTCTTCCGAGACATGATGGAGTATTTGGAAGAGAGAGAAAAACCTTTGGAAAGCCCTGTGCAACAGAGCCTGCTTCCACTCTTCTTCCACTGCAATGATGAGAATCAGCATGTGGCAGAGGTGAGGACTCCTGGGCTGCTGCTGTCCGCCTGGCAGGGGGCTCGGCTGCCTCCTGCCCTGCGCCTGCTGGACCGCAGCCTCCTCCAGGCCATGGCAGGGGGAGGCGGGACCCGTGCCCTGGGCTGCGGGGCCATCTCTGCGTCTCTGCTGCTCTCCAGGCTTCTCGGGAAACGCTGCTTTATGCGGTCAAGTTCATGAAGAGGAGGGATCTCAAAAAGCTGCTGAAGGAGCAGAAACTGTGGAAGTTCAGCAAGTGCCTGGTAAGGACGGCCCGGAATCCCCAACTCAGCCAGGAGAAGGCCCCTGAGGGCGGTGCTCAGTGTGCGAGCCGGGCAGCTGTGCCCCTGCGCGCTGCTGCAGCCAGAGGCCGCGCGGGCTCTTCTCCAGGCTCCCGTGGGCCCGAGCCGGGTGCCCATGGAGCCCCGGCCCGGCGGGGCTGCGAGGCAGGGGCGGCACCGCGGCTCCCCGGGCAGCAGCCGGCCCCTTCCCCCTCCCCTCGGGAGCCCGGCGCCAGCGGCTGCTGGCCGCGCCTCGGGGCTGTGCGGGCAGGGGAGCCCGGGGCGGGGCGCAGGCAGCGCCCGGCCCAGGGGCTGAGCCCGCGCCAACCCTTCCCTCCTACCGCTCTCTGCAGCTGGCAGAGGACAGGAGCAGAGCGGCCGAGCACCTGCGCCGGGCCCTGCGCTACCTGGAGAGCCCACAGGAGCCCCTGCGAGAGGCGGCCATCAGGTTCATGGGTGAGTTACAAGCCCGGGCTCCCTCCCCAGCCCGCCGCAGCTCGGCCCCAGCCCCGCCTGTTGCCCCGACAGCGGCAGCCGGGCCCGGCGCCGTGGAGCCCCGCCTGGCCTGGGCATTGCTGCTGCCGCCCTCTGACAGCCGTGCCCTGGGGCGACAGCGCGCTGCATGGGCTGAGCTGAGCGCTGCCGGGCCAGCAGCCCGTGTGGCCACAGCGCCGGCAGCGCTGCTGGCAGGGAGCTGTGCCGCTGGGGCCGTGACAGACTCTGTGTTCACAGGCATGGCCGGGCGGCACCTGAGGGGGCAGCAGCAAGAGCTGCAGCGGATCTGCACTGGTGAGTGAGGGGAGCGGGCTGACAGCGGGGGCTGCTGGGGGGAGCTGCAAGCCCTGCCCCGGCTGCGGAGGGCTCTGCTCCCGTGGGCAGAGCACACGGAGATTTCAGGGCCACGTGGGCCATTCGTGGCCAGCAACTTCGGGCTGATCCCCTTGCTCCCTTTGCTCCCTCCTGGCCATGGCAATAGCCGGCTTGGGATGGCACTTGCAGGGGGCTCTTCCTCGGCTCCCTGCAGCTCCAGCTTCTGACCGTGCCTCTGTTCCTCTCTCTCGCAGCCCTGGAAGACAAAACGAATGACGTCAGCCTCGCCGTCGGAAGCCTGGCAATTCAAACGCTGTGCCTCCTCAGGTCAGGAGAGCGGGCTCCCATCTCCAGGTTCCAGTGGCTCCAAAATCACCTGCGCAGGGCGTGGAAGACATGGCCCCGTCTGTCACAGCTCGGCTGCCTGCCCTGCCAGAGCTCTGTGGAGAGGTGATCCCAGAAGCTCTTTTTGTTGGGGCCACCTGAATCAGGTTTTATTTTGTTTTTCTTCAAGAATTTTCTTTTCATTGGTTTTTTTTTTTTTCTTTTACCATGTAAATATAGACTATGTTAACATACACAGACTCCCAGCATTTTTCTTTTGCTGCCCAGGGTCCGTAGGGCATAGGGGAGGAGGGGGAAATGGGTGCTTGCGCTCAGCCAGCTGCCCAGGCGTGCAGTGGGCCAGGTGAAATGGCCAGAAGCCCCTTGGCCTTTGGTGGTTCTGCTGAAGCCTTTGTGCTGCCCAGAGAGCGGCTGGGCAGGGGCCGGAGCTGCGGGGATCCCTGCCAGAGCGGTGCCTGGAGATGGTCACAAGCCCTGTGCCAGGCAGGAAGCGCCAGCCGTGTCCTCCTGCCTGTGTGCTGCTGGCTGCCTTGCTGAGGGCTCCCAGGTGCCTCTGGATGGGGCTGCTCTGGAGCTGCTGTGGGGCTGCGGCGCTGCTGCCGGGCGGCTCGGCCAGGCTGGGGCAGCCCCTGAGGGGCTGGGGCGCTGGCAAGCCCCGGGCAATGGGCTGTCAGAGGCCACAAGCAGCCGCCTTGTTCCTGCCAGAGTTGACTTGCAAGACGCATCCTTGGCACTCTGCAACTAACAGCATCAGTGTTGTTGGAAACCCAAATGCAGAGAAATCTCAGACCTTTGGTCTTGTCAGCAAAGCTTAGAATTAAACACAGGATTTGATCTGAGACCTAGGAAAGGGCTCCCAAACTTAGGTGCTAGAAGCGAGAATGCGGATTTCTAGTCTATAGCAGCAACACGGGGAGAAAAGTTGAAGTGGAGGAAAGTTTAGAGTTTTCGAGTTCAAGATCTAGGAAGAAATCAAAGTAGTTCCAATGCTAAACAAGAAGATTAGGATGCAGTGCTGTAGGTTTGTGTGTCATAGCATGATTGGCTAAGGAAGCTTACACTGTTAGCATGATGTGGGGACCCAGGAAATTCCTCTGGCTGCCCTGCAGGACTCGAGAGCCTGTCAGAGGGCTCAGAGACCTTGGCACAGAGCCCAAGACCCCCGTGCCTTTGATTTAGCACTTGGAAAAAACAATCACCAACCTTGTATGAAGAATGACCAGCCACAAAAAATGAAGTAGAATGATAGTGAATTTATCCCAGAGTGGAACAATAGATTTTGAGGGTTTTTAGAATGGGGCTTCAGGGGGCAAGATGGAGGAATCTGGGCATGTCCAGCCTTTCTCCTTCTTCTTCTTGGCCTCCATCTTCTGGTTGATGTTGGTACTTTGAGATTGGTCTAGAGTAGAAGCTCACTGTCTAACATAGATGATAGGGATTGGAAAGTAATTGTAAATATTGTACAGGTAGTTTTTAGTATAAAAAGATAACACCACCCCAGGGGAGGCAGAGTTCCTTAGACTGTCTTGCTGAGCAGACCTCGGCAGGACAGGAGAAAGAATTTTATAGATAAGATACAATAAACAACCTTGAGACTGAGAAATTAAGAGCTCTGACTCCTTCTTCAACCACCGGGCTGGGACAAGAGACTTTTTAATATATCTCAGGGTCACTCTGACCAGCTAGAGACCCCGAGAGCATGAGTCCGTAAGATGAAATCTTGAAGACTGGGTCCAACACATAAATACCCTTGTTGGCCATGTCTTCTTGGCCAAGAAATCCTTCAAAGCTCTTGTAACTACAAGTCTTGCGGCCCTGTGAGCCATGCGGTGGAGATGTGAGCCCAACTCAACCTTCCTGCCTATGTAGAAGAGAAAAAAAAGCAATGGCATCATCTAAAAAACTCAGAGGTCCACTCTCTAGCTTGTTCCAAACCCCTTCCAATCCCCCAAAGTGTGATTTAGCTGCAAATAGATGACAAGGACTCTTAGGGCTGCCTCTTTGACTCCAGAGCGGCTGCTTTAGAATCTTTCACATATCCCTGTGTAGTTAGGTGCCAGAAATGGATCATTTGAAGAAACTTTCCCAGCTGACTTGCATGGAGGCTTGTTTGAAGGGTGTTTGAATGGAAAGCCTCCCAGCAGAGGTCTGGGCTTTGGCCTAGCTGTGTCCCCTGCTGATTGTGAAGTGTGTCATCAGCTGAAGTGCTATCTGGGCTAAAAATATCATCCAGTCAATTGGACTTGCTCTTTTTGGCCTATAAAAGCTGGACCCACTTTTGGGGCAAATTTGGAGACCTCATCTATGGGTGGATGGAACACCTAGGATTTTCCCAGTTGTTGGGAATGGTTCTCCAGGTCCCTGGAGTAAAACGGGGCTGCCCAGCAACTGCGCATCTGCAAGATGACAAACAATTGTCTTGGTTTGAAGAGAGAGGTGTCTGCTAAGGAAGGCAGAAGTCTTCTCTGAAATGTTAAATGTAAATCCCCTGCCTTCAAATGATTCTCATTTAGAAATTCAAATGCTCTCAGGGAAAGATATGGGGATAGGCCTGAGCCCGCAGAGCAGGGCGGCCTTTGCTTATGGTCTGAGCCCTTCCTAAAGATCCTGTCAGGCTGTCTTAGACACCTGGGGCCAGGGATTCCTTCCAAGCTGGGCCACTTTGGCTGGCCCGGGGCCAGCCCCAGGGCAGGAGGCAGTGTGTGCAAGGCCCCTGGCTGGCACGCTGCAGCACGGTCACCGTGCCATGGAACGGAACCCGGTCACCAAGGTCCCTTTGTGACACGTGGGAAATAGAAGCTTGCCCGGGTGCTGGGAACAGGCAACGGGGCACAACGGGACAGAGCAGTGCTGTGAGGAGCCCCCACACAGCGCACTCATTCCCGTCTGACCAGAAGCTTTTCTGCAGCCTTGTTCCTGCAGCTGAGCTCGAGGCCAGAGCACAGGACTCGGTGACCCGTGGCCTTCCGAGGCTTCTATTCTGCAGCTGCCCTCAAGGGCAGAGCGTGGGACTTGGTGCCCCAGAGCTTTCCCAAGGCGTCTCTCCTGCAAGTAGCTTCTGTCACAGACATGGAGCAGAGACCCCCGAGAGTGGCCAAGATGGCCTGGATGGAGGAGGAGGAGGAAGAAGAAGGACCTGGAGCAGCCCCAGCACAGGAGACTGAAGAGGTGGTGCCCTTCCATCCACCGCAGGAGGGTGAGTGGCAGAGCTGGGTTGCAGGGCTGGAGCCTGCAGCCAACTTGGCCCCATGCCATGCCATGCCATGCCATGCCATGCCATGCCATGCCATGCCATGCCATGCCATGCCATGCCATGCCATGCCATGCCATGCCATGCCATGCCATGCCATCCCCTGGGGAAATGGCCATGGACAGGTGGGAAGAGGGGCCGGGCAGACACCCCACAGCTCCCTTGCTCCATCCCCCTGGGGCATCCCAGGGCTCTCCCTGCCTGGGGAGCGCAGGGCTGGGCTGTGTTCTCCGGCCTCTCCCGCAGCCCCTCAGCTCTGGCTGCGCTCCCTCTTTGCCAGATGAAGCTGTGGAGCGCACACAAGAGCAGGAATCCAGCCGTGGCCGCTTCCACAGAACAGCGCAGGTACCTGCAGCCACCTCCACCTGGGCTGGGCCTGCTGTCCCTGCTCAGCCCAGCACCGTGTGTGCCGCACGCCATGCAACATCCCCGGCTTCTTGCCCTTCTCCTACAGCTCGTTTGCAACTTCATCCGGAGCATTCGGCAGGAGACCCGCACCATGGGCACTGGGCTCAGAGCTCACTGCGAGCTCCTCAAGCATGAGACCAGTGCCGCCCTGCTGGATTTGCTCCTGGAGAAGGGTGTTGCCAGGCCAGAACAAGTAAGCAGCCTGGGGCCAGGCTTCAATTCCCCCATGCGTCACGTGGCTTCCCCAGCCACGCCTGCTGGTCCCTCAGAGCCTTTGAGGCCATGGCAGTGCACTTCTCTGGAGAGCCTGGGGACATTGCTCTCTCTGGCAGCTTTCCAAGTCTCCCCGTGCCTCCTGCAGGTGCCTGCCTTGGTGAGGTACATTCACCGATGGCTCCTGGCCAACGATTCTGCCGAGCACAGGCTGGACAAGGCCCTGCTGAAACTCACCAAAGCACACCCGGCTGACGCAGTCGTGACGCTCCTGCGTGTGGCCCCGTCCTGTGACAGGTATGGGGCCCACCTGCCCAGAGGGCTCAGGCCTCCCAAGCCCATCACCCTGTACTGCCTGGCCCAGCTGTCTGAGCAACAGAGAGTTCCAGAACCCTCTGGCTGCTGCCTTTCCCAGCCCTGGCATGTCAGCCCCTGAGCCTGCTGCCATGCTGCCTTGCTGCCCCTCAGGGCCTGTCCTCACAGAGCTGGGCTGCTTGGCTGCTGCCAGCAAGGGCCACTGGGCAGAGGCAGAGCCGGCGGTCAGCCCGGGCCCCTAGGGATGCCCAGGCCACGATGCTGTGTCTGAGACCCCCCATGAGACAGAGCTCTAACCCTGCAGAGCTGCCATCTCCATGTGGAAGACCATCATGTGCTCGTCCAGGAGTGCCGAGCCAGTGCAGCTGATCCTCCTGGATGTGCTAGGGAGCTGGCCAGAGTACAGCACGTGCACCTCAGATGGGGACAAAACGGCTGTCTTTGCCCTGGCTGTGAGTTTCCGCAACTGGCCTTTGCTGGCCCCAAGGCCACCTCTCCAGCAGCTCTCCATCCTCCTTCCCCCACTGCATCTGCCTGCCTCAGGCGCTGGCCAGAAACCTGGCCCAGGGGCAGCTTCAGGCCCACCAGGCCCCGCGCTCCCCCTGCCTCTCTCCGGGCCTCTCCCTGCCACGCTCGGGCCCTGCCACATGGACACCTCGGCACTGAGCGCTGTCTCGGGGGCCTTTGTCCTTTGCAGGCAACCGTGGTGATGTGGAAGATCCTCCAGGAGTCCTCTGTCCCACGTGTAGTGAGGCCATATTTCCCCCGCCTTTTTGTTCATCTGCTCTTCCAAGTGTTCTCCAGCACAGAAGAGATGCCACAGGAGGTCCAAACCTTCTGGAAGGATTGCCTGGAAGAGCACGGTCTTGCCACCAGCCCCAACAGGTGCTCCATCCCACTCCTCCTGTCCTTGACACGTGGCCTGCAAAGGAGCCAGTGCTGCCAGTGTGACCCGGGCTTTGCTGTGCACACAGGTTTGCAGTGCAGACTCTGAAGTCCCTGCTCTGCCAAAAGCACTACAAGGATGTGGTGGTGTCAGTGGAACGCAAGCGTGGCTGGGACACGCTGCTCTGTGCTGACACCCGCCACTATGCTGTGGGTCTGCTGGCCAGGTGAGACTCTCTTTCTCCCCATTGATCCTGCCATTTGTGCTCTGTGCCCGAGCTGTCCCACACATTCCCCAAGGCCCTGGGACACACTGAGGGACGGCTAACGACACACTGAGGGACGGCCAAGCAGACTGGAAAAGGCTGGGAAGGGAGAGAGCACAGGAGGAGACACCTCCTAAAGGGCCCAGGTCCCCTTGCAGGGTGGTGGTAAAAGACCACCAGGCTCTGTAAGCCTGTCCTTGGAGAGATTTGCTCAGCTTCCTGCTCCCTTTTTTGCCCTCCTAGAGAGATGCACCATGCTTGTCATCGCTTGTGTTCCAGTATTGCACTCCACCTCCTCTGGCTGCTCAGCACACAGGAGCCACACTGGGATCTGCCTGCCCTGGCATTCCTTGTGGAGGTGAGCCGGGTGTCCAGCGCTGCCTGGCTGAGCAGCCTCCCAGCTCTCTGCCCTCTCGTGGCAGCAGCCGCCTGGGACGGTGCCCGCACCCTGTGCTGCTGCTGCTGCGTCCTGGGCCCAGCCCTGTGCGGCTGCGGGCTCCTGCCGGCCGGCTCCCCCATCACTGGCCTGTGCCTTTCAGGTCCTCGTGTGCCTGGATTCTAATGAATGTGGCGACAGTGTTGTGAAGGTCTCTTCAAGGTACCTGCAGAGCGAGTGCAGGGAGAGGCGTCGCCTGGCGCTCAGGGCCCTTCTCGAGCTCATTGATGATCCCTCAATGGTGAGAAGGGGGCAGTGGCTGAAGCTGCGCTGGGAACTCAGTCACTTGGCCTGACCTGGGCTTTGGGCACTGGGGCAGCTGCTCCCAGCTCTCCTGCCTCCTGCTTCAGCTGCCCCAGTGCTTCAGGACAGTCCTTTGGCCTCTGGGCCCTGTGGCAGTAGGGTGGGACTTCACAGACTTGTGTTCCGCACAGGCCGAAAGAATGTGGAGCTTGACCAAAAGCCTCATGCACCTACTGGGGGACAATGATGCAGAGATAGCTGGGATGACACTCATCACACTCAGCTTTATACTCCTGCACAAACACATTCTGCTGTCAACCCCCATTGCCATGCAGCTGGCTGAGGCACTCCTGCCACTCTTTGACCACGTAAGGCTCCGTGCCCCCAGCTACAGCCACTGGCTGCTGCCTGGAAACTGTGTGCCCTGTGCATTTCCAGCCCTGTGCCCAGGGCGCCCTGGAGGAGCCAATGCTCAAGTGTTTTTTCTTGTTTTTTTCATCTAGGATAATAGCCAGGTACAGCTGCTCTCCATAAAACTCTTCCGAGACATGATGGAGTATTTGGAAGAGAGAGAAAAACCTTTGGAAAGCCCTGTGCAACAGAGCCTGCTTCCACTCTTCTTCCACTGCAATGATGAGAATCAGCATGTGGCAGAGGTGAGGACTCCTGGGCTGCTGCTGTCCGCCTGGCAGGGGGCTCGGCTGCCTCCTGCCCTGCGCCTGCTGGACCGCAGCCTCCTCCAGGCCATGGCAGGGGGAGGCGGGACCCGTGCCCTGGGCTGCGGGGCCATCTCTGCGTCTCTGCTGCTCTCCAGGCTTCTCGGGAAACGCTGCTTTATGCGGTCAAGTTCATGAAGAGGAGGGATCTCAAAAAGCTGCTGAAGGAGCAGAAACTGTGGAAGTTCAGCAAGTGCCTGGTAAGGACGGCCCGGAATCCCCAACTCAGCCAGGAGAAGGCCCCTGAGGGCGGTGCTCAGTGTGCGAGCCGGGCAGCTGTGCCCCTGCGCGCTGCTGCAGCCAGAGGCCGCGCGGGCTCTTCTCCAGGCTCCCGTGGGCCCGAGCCGGGTGCCCATGGAGCCCCGGCCCGGCGGGGCTGCGAGGCAGGGGCGGCACCGCGGCTCCCCGGGCAGCAGCCGGCCCCTTCCCCCTCCCTTCAGGAGCCCGGCGCCAGCGGCTGCTGGCCGCGCCTCGGGGCTGTGCGGGCAGGGGAGCCCGGGGCGGGGCGCAGGCAGCGCCCGGCCCAGGGGCTGAGCCCGCGCCAACCCTTCCCTCCTACCGCTCTCTGCAGCTGGCAGAGGACAGGAGCAGAGCGGCCGAGCACCTGCGCCGGGCCCTGCGCTACCTGGAGAGCCCACAGGAGCCCCTGCGAGAGGCGGCCATCAGGTTCATGGGTGAGTTACAAGCCCGGGCTCCCTCCCCAGCCCGCCGCAGCTCGGCCCCAGCCCCGCCTGTTGCCCCGACAGCGGCAGCCGGGCCCGGCGCCGTGGAGCCCCGCCTGGCCTGGGCATTGCTGCTGCCGCCCTCTGACAGCCGTGCCCTGGGGCGACAGCGCGCTGCATGGGCTGAGCTGAGCGCTGCCGGGCCAGCAGCCCGTGTGGCCACAGCGCCGGCAGCGCTGCTGGCAGGGAGCTGTGCCGCTGGGGCCGTGACAGACTCTGTGTTCACAGGCATGGCCGGGCGGCACCTGAGGGGGCAGCAGCAAGAGCTGCAGCGGATCTGCACTGGTGAGTGAGGGGAGCGGGCTGACAGCGGGGGCTGCTGGGGGGAGCTGCAAGCCCTGCCCCGGCTGCGGAGGGCTCTGCTCCCGTGGGCAGAGCACACGGAGATTTCAGGGCCACGTGGGCCATTCGTGGCCAGCAACTTCGGGCTGATCCCCTTGCTCCCTTTGCTCCCTCCTGGCCATGGCAATAGCCGGCTTGGGATGGCACTTGCAGGGGGCTCTTCCTCGGCTCCCTGCAGCTCCAGCTTCTGACCGTGCCTCTGTTCCTCTCTCTCGCAGCCCTGGAAGACAAAACGAATGACGTCAGCCTCGCCGTCGGAAGCCTGGCAATTCAAACGCTGTGCCTCCTCAGGTCAGGAGAGCGGGCTCCCATCTCCAGGTTCCAGTGGCTCCAAAATCACCTGCGCAGGGCGTGGAAGACATGGCCCCGTCTGTCACAGCTCGGCTGCCTGCCCTGCCAGAGCTCTGTGGAGAGGTGATCCCAGAAGCTCTTTTTGTTGGGGCCACCTGAATCAGGTTTTATTTTGTTTTTCTTCAAGAATTTTCTTTTCATTGGTTTTTTTTTTTTTCTTTTACCATGTAAATATAGACTATGTTAACATACACAGACTCCCAGCATTTTTCTTTTGCTGCCCAGGGTCCGTAGGGCATAGGGGAGGAGGGGGAAATGGGTGCTTGCGCTCAGCCAGCTGCCCAGGCGTGCAGTGGGCCAGGTGAAATGGCCAGAAGCCCCTTGGCCTTTGGTGGTTCTGCTGAAGCCTTTGTGCTGCCCAGAGAGCGGCTGGGCAGGGGCCGGAGCTGCGGGGATCCCTGCCAGAGCGGTGCCTGGAGATGGTCACAAGCCCTGTGCCAGGCAGGAAGCGCCAGCCGTGTCCTCCTGCCTGTGTGCTGCTGGCTGCCTTGCTGAGGGCTCCCAGGTGCCTCTGGATGGGGCTGCTCTGGAGCTGCTGTGGGGCTGCGGCGCTGCTGCCGGGCGGCTCGGCCAGGCTGGGGCAGCCCCTGAGGGGCTGGGGCGCTGGCAAGCCCCGGGCAATGGGCTGTCAGAGGCCACAAGCAGCCGCCTTGTTCCTGCCAGAGTTGACTTGCAAGACGCATCCTTGGCACTCTGCAACTAACAGCATCAGTGTTGTTGGAAACCCAAATGCAGAGAAATCTCAGACCTTTGGTCTTGTCAGCAAAGCTTAGAATTAAACACAGGATTTGATCTGAGACCTAGGAAAGGGCTCCCAAACTTAGGTGCTAGAAGCGAGAATGCGGATTTCTAGTCTATAGCAGCAACACGGGGAGAAAAGTTGAAGTGGAGGAAAGTTTAGAGTTTTCGAGTTCAAGATCTAGGAAGAAATCAAAGTAGTTACAATGCTAAACAAGAAGATTAGGATGCAGTGCTGTAGGTTTGTGTGTCATAGCATGATTGGCTAAGGAAGCTTACACTGTTAGCATGATGTGGGGACCCAGGAAATTCCTCTGGCTGCCCTGCAGGACTCGAGAGCCTGTCAGAGGGCTCAGAGACCTTGGCACAGAGCCCAAGACCCCCGTGCCTTTGATTTAGCACTTGGAAAAAACAATCACCAACCTTGTATGAAGAATGACCAGCCACAAAAAATGAAGTAGAATGATAGTGAATTTATCCCAGAGTGGAACAATAGATTTTGAGGGTTTTTAGAATGGGGCTTCAGGGGGCAAGATGGAGGAATCTGGGCATGTCCAGCCTTTCTCCTTCTTCTTCTTGGCCTCCATCTTCTGGTTGATGTTGGTACTTTGAGATTGGTCTAGAGTAGAAGCTCACTGTCTAACATAGATGATAGGGATTGGAAAGTAATTGTAAATATTGTACAGGTAGTTTTTAGTATAAAAAGATAACACCACCCCAGGGGAGGCAGAGTTCCTTAGACTGTCTTGCTGAGCAGACCTCGGCAGGACAGGAGAAAGAATTTTATAGATAAGATACAATAAACAACCTTGAGACTGAGAAATTAAGAGCTCTGACTCCTTCTTCAACCACCGGGCTGGGACAAGAGACTTTTTAATATATCTCAGGGTCACTCTGACCAGCTAGAGACCCCGAGAGCATGAGTCCGTAAGATGAAATCTTGAAGACTGGGTCCAACACATAAATACCCTTGTTGGCCATGTCTTCTTGGCCAAGAAATCCTTCAAAGCTCTTGTAACTACAAGTCTTGCGGCCCTGTGAGCCATGCGGTGGAGATGTGAGCCCAACTCAACCTTCCTGCCTATGTAGAAGAGAAAAAAAAGCAATGGCATCATCTAAAAAACTCAGAGGTCCACTCTCTAGCTTGTTCCAAACCCCTTCCAATCCCCCAAAGTGTGATTTAGCTGCAAATAGATGACAAGGACTCTTAGGGCTGCCTCTTTGACTCCAGAGCGGCTGCTTTAGAATCTTTCACATATCCCTGTGTAGTTAGGTGCCAGAAATGGATCATTTGAAGAAACTTTCCCAGCTGACTTGCATGGAGGCTTGTTTGAAGGGTGTTTGAATGGAAAGCCTCCCAGCAGAGGTCTGGGCTTTGGCCTAGCTGTGTCCCCTGCTGATTGTGAAGTGTGTCATCAGCTGAAGTGCTATCTGGGCTAAAAATATCATCCAGTCAATTGGACTTGCTCTTTTTGGCCTATAAAAGCTGGACCCACTTTTGGGGCAAATTTGGAGACCTCATCTATGGGTGGATGGAACACCTAGGATTTTCCCAGTTGTTGGGAATGGTTCTCCAGGTCCCTGGAGTAAAACGGGGCTGCCCAGCAACTGCGCATCTGCAAGATGACAAACAATTGTCTTGGTTTGAAGAGAGAGGTGTCTGCTAAGGAAGGCAGAAGTCTTCTCTGAAATGTTAAATGTAAATCCCCTGCCTTCAAATGATTCTCATTTAGAAATTCAAATGCTCTCAGGGAAAGATATGGGGATAGGCCTGAGCCCGCAGAGCAGGGCGGCCTTTGCTTATGGTCTGAGCCCTTCCTAAAGATCCTGTCAGGCTGTCTTAGACACCTGGGGCCAGGGATTCCTTCCAAGCTGGGCCACTTTGGCTGGCCCGGGGCCAGCCCCAGGGCAGGAGGCAGTGTGTGCAAGGCCCCTGGCTGGCACGCTGCAGCACGGTCACCGTGCCATGGAACGGAACCCGGTCACCAAGGTCCCTTTGTGACACGTGGGAAATAGAAGCTTGCCCGGGTGCTGGGAACAGGCAACGGGGCACAACGGGACAGAGCAGTGCTGTGAGGAGCCCCCACACAGCGCACTCATTCCCGTCTGACCAGAAGCTTTTCTGCAGCCTTGTTCCTGCAGCTGAGCTCGAGGCCAGAGCACAGGACTCGGTGACCCGTGGCCTTCCGAGGCTTCTATTCTGCAGCTGCCCTCAAGGGCAGAGCGTGGGACTTGGTGCCCCAGAGCTTTCCCAAGGCGTCTCTCCTGCAAGTAGCTTCTGTCACAGACATGGAGCAGAGACCCCCGAGAGTGGCCAAGATGGCCTGGATGGAGGAGGAGGAGGAAGAAGAAGGACCTGGAGCAGCCCCAGCACAGGAGACTGAAGAGGTGGTGCCCTTCCATCCACCGCAGGAGGGTGAGTGGCAGAGCTGGGTTGCAGGGCTGGAGCCTGCAGCCAACTTGGCCCCATGCCATGCCATGCCATGCCATGCCATGCCATGCCATGCCATGCCATGCCATGCCATGCCATGCCATGCCATGCCATGCCATGCCATCCCCTGGGGAAATGGCCATGGACAGGTGGGAAGAGGGGCCGGGCAGACACCCCACAGCTCCCTTGCTCCATCCCCCTGGGGCATCCCAGGGCTCTCCCTGCCTGGGGAGCGCAGGGCTGGGCTGTGTTCTCCGGCCTCTCCCGCAGCCCCTCAGCTCTGGCTGCGCTCCCTCTTTGCCAGATGAAGCTGTGGAGCGCACACAAGAGCAGGAATCCAGCCGTGGCCGCTTCCACAGAACAGCGCAGGTACCTGCAGCCACCTCCACCTGGGCTGGGCCTGCTGTCCCTGCTCAGCCCAGCACCGTGTGTGCCGCACGCCATGCAACATCCCCGGCTTCTTGCCCTTCTCCTACAGCTCGTTTGCAACTTCATCCGGAGCATTCGGCAGGAGACCCGCACCATGGGCACTGGGCTCAGAGCTCACTGCGAGCTCCTCAAGCATGAGACCAGTGCCGCCCTGCTGGATTTGCTCCTGGAGAAGGGTGTTGCCAGGCCAGAACAAGTAAGCAGCCTGGGGCCAGGCTTCAATTCCCCCATGCGTCACGTGGCTTCCCCAGCCACGCCTGCTGGTCCCTCAGAGCCTTTGAGGCCATGGCAGTGCACTTCTCTGGAGAGCCTGGGGACATTGCTCTCTCTGGCAGCTTTCCAAGTCTCCCCGTGCCTCCTGCAGGTGCCTGCCTTGGTGAGGTACATTCACCGATGGCTCCTGGCCAACGATTCTGCCGAGCACAGGCTGGACAAGGCCCTGCTGAAACTCACCAAAGCACACCCGGCTGACGCAGTCGTGACGCTCCTGCGTGTGGCCCCGTCCTGTGACAGGTATGGGGCCCACCTGCCCAGAGGGCTCAGGCCTCCCAAGCCCATCACCCTGTACTGCCTGGCCCAGCTGTCTGAGCAACAGAGAGTTCCAGAACCCTCTGGCTGCTGCCTTTCCCAGCCCTGGCATGTCAGCCCCTGAGCCTGCTGCCATGCTGCCTTGCTGCCCCTCAGGGCCTGTCCTCACAGAGCTGGGCTGCTTGGCTGCTGCCAGCAAGGGCCACTGGGCAGAGGCAGAGCCGGCGGTCAGCCCGGGCCCCTAGGGATGCCCAGGCCACGATGCTGTGTCTGAGACCCCCCATGAGACAGAGCTCTAACCCTGCAGAGCTGCCATCTCCATGTGGAAGACCATCATGTGCTCGTCCAGGAGTGCCGAGCCAGTGCAGCTGATCCTCCTGGATGTGCTAGGGAGCTGGCCAGAGTACAGCACGTGCACCTCAGATGGGGACAAAACGGCTGTCTTTGCCCTGGCTGTGAGTTTCCGCAACTGGCCTTTGCTGGCCCCAAGGCCACCTCTCCAGCAGCTCTCCATCCTCCTTCCCCCACTGCATCTGCCTGCCTCAGGCGCTGGCCAGAAACCTGGCCCAGGGGCAGCTTCAGGCCCACCAGGCCCCGCGCTCCCCCTGCCTCTCTCCGGGCCTCTCCCTGCCACGCTCGGGCCCTGCCACATGGACACCTCGGCACTGAGCGCTGTCTCGGGGGCCTTTGTCCTTTGCAGGCAACCGTGGTGATGTGGAAGATCCTCCAGGAGTCCTCTGTCCCACGTGTAGTGAGGCCATATTTCCCCCGCCTTTTTGTTCATCTGCTCTTCCAAGTGTTCTCCAGCACAGAAGAGATGCCACAGGAGGTCCAAACCTTCTGGAAGGATTGCCTGGAAGAGCACGGTCTTGCCACCAGCCCCAACAGGTGCTCCATCCCACTCCTCCTGTCCTTGACACGTGGCCTGCAAAGGAGCCAGTGCTGCCAGTGTGACCCGGGCTTTGCTGTGCACACAGGTTTGCAGTGCAGACTCTGAAGTCCCTGCTCTGCCAAAAGCACTACAAGGATGTGGTGGTGTCAGTGGAACGCAAGCGTGGCTGGGACACGCTGCTCTGTGCTGACACCCGCCACTATGCTGTGGGTCTGCTGGCCAGGTGAGACTCTCTTTCTCCCCATTGATCCTGCCATTTGTGCTCTGTGCCCGAGCTGTCCCACACATTCCCCAAGGCCCTGGGACACACTGAGGGACGGCTAACGACACACTGAGGGACGGCCAAGCAGACTGGAAAAGGCTGGGAAGGGAGAGAGCACAGGAGGAGACACCTCCTAAAGGGCCCAGGTCCCCTTGCAGGGTGGTGGTAAAAGACCACCAGGCTCTGTAAGCCTGTCCTTGGAGAGATTTGCTCAGCTTCCTGCTCCCTTTTTTGCCCTCCTAGAGAGATGCGCCATGCTTGTCATCGCTTGTGTTCCAGTATTGCACTCCACCTCCTCTGGCTGCTCAGCACACAGGAGCCACACTGGGATCTGCCTGCCCTGGCATTCCTTGTGGAGGTGAGCCGGGTGTCCAGCGCTGCCTGGCTGAGCAGCCTCCCAGCTCTCTGCCCTCTCGTGGCAGCAGCCGCCTGGGACGGTGCCCGCACCCTGTGCTGCTGCTGCTGCGTCCTGGGCCCAGCCCTGTGCGGCTGCGGGCTCCTGCCGGCCGGCTCCCCCATCACTGGCCTGTGCCTTTCAGGTCCTCGTGTGCCTGGATTCTAATGAATGTGGCGACAGTGTTGTGAAGGTCTCTTCAAGGTACCTGCAGAGCGAGTGCAGGGAGAGGCGTCGCCTGGCGCTCAGGGCCCTTCTCGAGCTCATTGATGATCCCTCAATGGTGAGAAGGGGGCAGTGGCTGAAGCTGCGCTGGGAACTCAGTCACTTGGCCTGACCTGGGCTTTGGGCACTGGGGCAGCTGCTCCCAGCTCTCCTGCCTCCTGCTTCAGCTGCCCCAGTGCTTCAGGACAGTCCTTTGGCCTCTGGGCCCTGTGGCAGTAGGGTGGGACTTCACAGACTTGTGTTCCGCACAGGCCGAAAGAATGTGGAGCTTGACCAAAAGCCTCATGCACCTACTGGGGGACAATGATGCAGAGATAGCTGGGATGACACTCATCACACTCAGCTTTATACTCCTGCACAAACACATTCTGCTGTCAACCCCCATTGCCATGCAGCTGGCTGAGGCACTCCTGCCACTCTTTGACCACGTAAGGCTCCGTGCCCCCAGCTACAGCCACTGGCTGCTGCCTGGAAACTGTGTGCCCTGTGCATTTCCAGCCCTGTGCCCAGGGCGCCCTGGAGGAGCCAATGCTCAAGTGTTTTTTCTTGTTTTTTTCATCTAGGATAATAGCCAGGTACAGCTGCTCTCCATAAAACTCTTCCGAGACATGATGGAGTATTTGGAAGAGAGAGAAAAACCTTTGGAAAGCCCTGTGCAACAGAGCCTGCTTCCACTCTTCTTCCACTGCAATGATGAGAATCAGCATGTGGCAGAGGTGAGGACTCCTGGGCTGCTGCTGTCCGCCTGGCAGGGGGCTCGGCTGCCTCCTGCCCTGCGCCTGCTGGACCGCAGCCTCCTCCAGGCCATGGCAGGGGGAGGCGGGACCCGTGCCCTGGGCTGCGGGGCCATCTCTGCGTCTCTGCTGCTCTCCAGGCTTCTCGGGAAACGCTGCTTTATGCGGTCAAGTTCATGAAGAGGAGGGATCTCAAAAAGCTGCTGAAGGAGCAGAAACTGTGGAAGTTCAGCAAGTGCCTGGTAAGGACGGCCCGGAATCCCCAACTCAGCCAGGAGAAGGCCCCTGAGGGCGGTGCTCAGTGTGCGAGCCGGGCAGCTGTGCCCCTGCGCGCTGCTGCAGCCAGAGGCCGCGCGGGCTCTTCTCCAGGCTCCCGTGGGCCCGAGCCGGGTGCCCATGGAGCCCCGGCCCGGCGGGGCTGCGAGGCAGGGGCGGCACCGCGGCTCCCCGGGCAGCAGCCGGCCCCTTCCCCCTCCCTTCAGGAGCCCGGCGCCAGCGGCTGCTGGCCGCGCCTCGGGGCTGTGCGGGCAGGGGAGCCCGGGGCGGGGCGCAGGCAGCGCCCGGCCCAGGGGCTGAGCCCGCGCCAACCCTTCCCTCCTACCGCTCTCTGCAGCTGGCAGAGGACAGGAGCAGAGCGGCCGAGCACCTGCGCCGGGCCCTGCGCTACCTGGAGAGCCCACAGGAGCCCCTGCGAGAGGCGGCCATCAGGTTCATGGGTGAGTTACAAGCCCGGGCTCCCTCCCCAGCCCGCCGCAGCTCGGCCCCAGCCCCGCCTGTTGCCCCGACAGCGGCAGCCGGGCCCGGCGCCGTGGAGCCCCGCCTGGCCTGGGCATTGCTGCTGCCGCCCTCTGACAGCCGTGCCCTGGGGCGACAGCGCGCTGCATGGGCTGAGCTGAGCGCTGCCGGGCCAGCAGCCCGTGTGGCCACAGCGCCGGCAGCGCTGCTGGCAGGGAGCTGTGCCGCTGGGGCCGTGACAGACTCTGTGTTCACAGGCATGGCCGGGCGGCACCTGAGGGGGCAGCAGCAAGAGCTGCAGCGGATCTGCACTGGTGAGTGAGGGGAGCGGGCTGACAGCGGGGGCTGCTGGGGGGAGCTGCAAGCCCTGCCCCGGCTGCGGAGGGCTCTGCTCCCGTGGGCAGAGCACACGGAGATTTCAGGGCCACGTGGGCCATTCGTGGCCAGCAACTTCGGGCTGATCCCCTTGCTCCCTTTGCTCCCTCCTGGCCATGGCAATAGCCGGCTTGGGATGGCACTTGCAGGGGGCTCTTCCTCGGCTCCCTGCAGCTCCAGCTTCTGACCGTGCCTCTGTTCCTCTCTCTCGCAGCCCTGGAAGACAAAACGAATGACGTCAGCCTCGCCGTCGGAAGCCTGGCAATTCAAACGCTGTGCCTCCTCAGGTCAGGAGAGCGGGCTCCCATCTCCAGGTTCCAGTGGCTCCAAAATCACCTGCGCAGGGCGTGGAAGACATGGCCCCGTCTGTCACAGCTCGGCTGCCTGCCCTGCCAGAGCTCTGTGGAGAGGTGATCCCAGAAGCTCTTTTTGTTGGGGCCACCTGAATCAGGTTTTATTTTGTTTTTCTTCAAGAATTTTCTTTTCATTGGTTTTTTTTTTTTTCTTTTACCATGTAAATATAGACTATGTTAACATACACAGACTCCCAGCATTTTTCTTTTGCTGCCCAGGGTCCGTAGGGCATAGGGGAGGAGGGGGAAATGGGTGCTTGCGCTCAGCCAGCTGCCCAGGCGTGCAGTGGGCCAGGTGAAATGGCCAGAAGCCCCTTGGCCTTTGGTGGTTCTGCTGAAGCCTTTGTGCTGCCCAGAGAGCGGCTGGGCAGGGGCCGGAGCTGCGGGGATCCCTGCCAGAGCGGTGCCTGGAGATGGTCACAAGCCCTGTGCCAGGCAGGAAGCGCCAGCCGTGTCCTCCTGCCTGTGTGCTGCTGGCTGCCTTGCTGAGGGCTCCCAGGTGCCTCTGGATGGGGCTGCTCTGGAGCTGCTGTGGGGCTGCGGCGCTGCTGCCGGGCGGCTCGGCCAGGCTGGGGCAGCCCCTGAGGGGCTGGGGCGCTGGCAAGCCCCGGGCAATGGGCTGTCAGAGGCCACAAGCAGCCGCCTTGTTCCTGCCAGAGTTGACTTGCAAGACGCATCCTTGGCACTCTGCAACTAACAGCATCAGTGTTGTTGGAAACCCAAATGCAGAGAAATCTCAGACCTTTGGTCTTGTCAGCAAAGCTTAGAATTAAACACAGGATTTGATCTGAGACCTAGGAAAGGGCTCCCAAACTTAGGTGCTAGAAGCGAGAATGCGGATTTCTAGTCTATAGCAGCAACACGGGGAGAAAAGTTGAAGTGGAGGAAAGTTTAGAGTTTTCGAGTTCAAGATCTAGGAAGAAATCAAAGTAGTTACAATGCTAAACAAGAAGATTAGGATGCAGTGCTGTAGGTTTGTGTGTCATAGCATGATTGGCTAAGGAAGCTTACACTGTTAGCATGATGTGGGGACCCAGGAAATTCCTCTGGCTGCCCTGCAGGACTCGAGAGCCTGTCAGAGGGCTCAGAGACCTTGGCACAGAGCCCAAGACCCCCGTGCCTTTGATTTAGCACTTGGAAAAAACAATCACCAACCTTGTATGAAGAATGACCAGCCACAAAAAATGAAGTAGAATGATAGTGAATTTATCCCAGAGTGGAACAATAGATTTTGAGGGTTTTTAGAATGGGGCTTCAGGGGGCAAGATGGAGGAATCTGGGCATGTCCAGCCTTTCTCCTTCTTCTTCTTGGCCTCCATCTTCTGGTTGATGTTGGTACTTTGAGATTGGTCTAGAGTAGAAGCTCACTGTCTAACATAGATGATAGGGATTGGAAAGTAATTGTAAATATTGTACAGGTAGTTTTTAGTATAAAAAGATAACACCACCCCAGGGGAGGCAGAGTTCCTTAGACTGTCTTGCTGAGCAGACCTCGGCAGGACAGGAGAAAGAATTTTATAGATAAGATACAATAAACAACCTTGAGACTGAGAAATTAAGAGCTCTGACTCCTTCTTCAACCACCGGGCTGGGACAAGAGACTTTTTAATATATCTCAGGGTCACTCTGACCAGCTAGAGACCCCGAGAGCATGAGTCCGTAAGATGAAATCTTGAAGACTGGGTCCAACACATAAATACCCTTGTTGGCCATGTCTTCTTGGCCAAGAAATCCTTCAAAGCTCTTGTAACTACAAGTCTTGCGGCCCTGTGAGCCATGCGGTGGAGATGTGAGCCCAACTCAACCTTCCTGCCTATGTAGAAGAGAAAAAAAAGCAATGGCATCATCTAAAAAACTCAGAGGTCCACTCTCTAGCTTGTTCCAAACCCCTTCCAATCCCCCAAAGTGTGATTTAGCTGCAAATAGATGACAAGGACTCTTAGGGCTGCCTCTTTGACTCCAGAGCGGCTGCTTTAGAATCTTTCACATATCCCTGTGTAGTTAGGTGCCAGAAATGGATCATTTGAAGAAACTTTCCCAGCTGACTTGCATGGAGGCTTGTTTGAAGGGTGTTTGAATGGAAAGCCTCCCAGCAGAGGTCTGGGCTTTGGCCTAGCTGTGTCCCCTGCTGATTGTGAAGTGTGTCATCAGCTGAAGTGCTATCTGGGCTAAAAATATCATCCAGTCAATTGGACTTGCTCTTTTTGGCCTATAAAAGCTGGACCCACTTTTGGGGCAAATTTGGAGACCTCATCTATGGGTGGATGGAACACCTAGGATTTTCCCAGTTGTTGGGAATGGTTCTCCAGGTCCCTGGAGTAAAACGGGGCTGCCCAGCAACTGCGCATCTGCAAGATGACAAACAATTGTCTTGGTTTGAAGAGAGAGGTGTCTGCTAAGGAAGGCAGAAGTCTTCTCTGAAATGTTAAATGTAAATCCCCTGCCTTCAAATGATTCTCATTTAGAAATTCAAATGCTCTCAGGGAAAGATATGGGGATAGGCCTGAGCCCGCAGAGCAGGGCGGCCTTTGCTTATGGTCTGAGCCCTTCCTAAAGATCCTGTCAGGCTGTCTTAGACACCTGGGTCCAGGGATTCCTTCCAAGCTGGGCCACTTTGGCTGGCCCGGGGCCAGCCCCAGGGCAGGAGGCAGTGTGTGCAAGGCCCCTGGCTGGCACGCTGCAGCACGGTCACCGTGCCACGGAACGGAACCCGGTCACCAAGGTCCCTTTGTGACACGTGGGAAATAGAAGCTTGCCCGGGTGCTGGGAACAGGCAACGGGGCACAACGGGACAGAGCAGTGCTGTGAGGAGCCCCCACACAGCGCACTCATTCCCGTCTGACCAGAAGCTTTTCTGCAGCCTTGTTCCTGCAGCTGAGCTCGAGGCCAGAGCACAGGACTCGGTGACCCGTGGCCTTCCGAGGCTTCTATTCTGCAGCTGCCCTCAAGGGCAGAGCGTGGGACTTGGTGCCCCAGAGCTTTCCCAAGGCGTCTCTCCTGCAAGTAGCTCCTGTCACAGACATGGAGCAGAGACCCCCGAGAGTGGCCAAGATGGCCTGGATGGAGGAGGAGGAGGAAGAAGAAGGACCTGGAGCAGCCCCAGCACAGGAGACTGAAGAGGTGGTGCCCTTCCATCCACCGCAGGAGGGTGAGTGGCAGAGCTGGGTTGCAGGGCTGGAGCCTGCAGCCAACTTGGCCCCATGCCATGCCATGCCATGCCATGCCATGCCATGCCATGCCATGCCATGCCATGCCATGCCATGCCATGCCATGCCATGCCATGCCATGCCATCCCCTGGGGAAATGGCCATGGACAGGTGGGAAGAGGGGCCGGGCAGACACCCCACAGCTCCCTTGCTCCATCCCCCTGGGGCATCCCAGGGCTCTCCCTGCCTGGGGAGCGCAGGGCTGGGCTGTGTTCTCCGGCCTCTCCCGCAGCCCCTCAGCTCTGGCTGCGCTCCCTCTTTGCCAGATGAAGCTGTGGAGCGCACACAAGAGCAGGAATCCAGCCGTGGCCGCTTCCACAGAACAGCGCAGGTACCTGCAGCCACCTCCACCTGGGCTGGGCCTGCTGTCCCTGCTCAGCCCAGCACCGTGTGTGCAGCACGCCATGCAACATCCCCGGCTTCTTGCCCTTCTCCTACAGCTCGTTTGCAACTTCATCCGGAGCATTCGGCAGGAGACCCGCACCATGGGCACTGGGCTCAGAGCTCACTGCGAGCTCCTCAAGCATGAGACCAGTGCCGCCCTGCTGGATTTGCTCCTGGAGAAGGGTGTTGCCAGGCCAGAACAAGTAAGCAGCCTGGGGCCAGGCTTCAATTCCCCCATGCGTCACGTGGCTTCCCCAGCCACGCCTGCTGGTCCCTCAGAGCCTTTGAGGCCATGGCAGTGCACTTCTCTGGGGAGCCTGGGGACATTGCTCTCTCTGGCAGCTTTCCAAGTCTCCCCGTGCCTCCTGCAGGTGCCTGCCTTGGTGAGGTACATTCACCGATGGCTCCTGGCCAACGATTCTGCCGAGCACAGGCTGGACAAGGCCCTGCTGAAACTCACCAAAGCACACCCGGCTGACGCAGTCGTGACGCTCCTGCGTGCGGCCCCGTCCTGTGACAGGTATGGGGCCCACCTGCCCAGAGGGCTCAGGCCTCCCAAGCCCATCACCCTGTACTGCCTGGCCCAGCTGTCTGAGCAACAGAGAGTTCCAGAACCCTCTGGCTGCTGCCTTTCCCAGCCCTGGCATGTCAGCCCCTGAGCCTGCTGCCATGCTGCCTTGCTGCCCCTCAGGGCCTGTCCTCACAGAGCTGGGCTGCTTGGCTGCTGCCAGCAAGGGCCACTGGGCAGAGGCAGAGCCGGCGGTCAGCCCGGGCCCCTAGGGATGCCCAGGCCACGATGCTGTGTCTGAGACCCCCCATGAGACAGAGCTCTAACCCTGCAGAGCTGCCATCTCCATGTGGAAGACCATCATGTGCTCGTCCAGGACTGCCGAGCCAGTGCAGCTGGTCCTCCTGGATGTGCTAGGGAGCTGGCCAGAGTACAGCACGTGCACCTCAGATGGGGACAAAACGGCTGTCTTTGCCCTGGCTGTGAGTTTCCGCAACTGGCCTTTGCTGGCCCCAAGGCCACCTCTCCAGCAGCTCTCCATCCTCCTTCCCCCACTGCATCTGCCTGCCTCAGGCGCTGGCCAGAAACCTGGCCCAGGGGCAGCTTCAGGCCCACCAGGCCCCGCGCTCCCCCTGCCTCTCTCCGGGCCTCTCCCTGCCACGCTCGGGCCCTGCCACATGGACACCTCGGCACTGAGCGCTGTCTCGGGGGCCTTTGTCCTTTGCAGGCAACCGTGGTGATGTGGAAGATCCTCCAGGAGTCCTCTGTCCCACGTGTAGTGAGGCCATATTTCCCCCGCCTTTTTGTTCATCTGCTCTTCCAAGTGTTCTCCAGCACAGAAGAGATGCCACAGGAGGTCCAAACCTTCTGGAAGGATTGCCTGGAAGAGCACGGTCTTGCCACCAGCCCCAACAGGTGCTCCATCCCACTCCTCCTGTCCTTGACACGTGGCCTGCAAAGGAGCCAGTGCTGCCAGTGTGACCCGGGCTTTGCTGTGCACACAGGTTTGCAGTGCAGACTCTGAAGTCCCTGCTCTGCCAAAAGCACTACAAGGATGTGGTGGTGTCAGTGGAACGCAAGCGTGGCTGGGACACGCTGCTCTGTGCTGACACTCGCCACTATGCTGTGGGTCTGCTGGCCAGGTGAGACTCTCTTTCTCCCCATTGATCCTGCCATTTGTGCTCTGTGCCCGAGCTGTCCCACACATTCCCCAAGGCCCTGGGACACACTGAGGGACGGCTAACGACACACTGAGGGACGGCCAAGCAGACTGGAAAAGGCTGGGAAGGGAGAGAGCACAGGAGGAGACACCTCCTAAAGGGCCCAGGTCCCCTTGCAGGGTGGTGGTAAAAGACCACCAGGCTCTGTAAGCCTGTCCTTGGAGAGATTTGCTCAGCTTCCTGCTCCCTTTTTTGCCCTCCTAGAGAGATGCGCCATGCTTGTCATCGCTTGTGTTCCAGTATTGCACTCCACCTCCTCTGGCTGCTCAGCACACAGGAGCCACACTGGGATCTGCCTGCCCTGGCATTCCTTGTGGAGGTGAGCCGGGTGTCCAGCGCTGCCTGGCTGAGCAGCCTCCCAGCTCTCTGCCCTCTCGTGGCAGCAGCCGCCTGGGACGGTGCCCGCACCCTGTGCTGCTGCTGCTGCTGCTGCGTCCTGGGCCCAGCCCTGTGCGGCTGCGGGCTCCTGCCGGCCGGCTCCCCCGTCACTGGCCTGTGCCTTTCAGGTCCTCGTGTGCCTGGATTCTAATGAATGTGGCGACAGTGTTGTGAAGGTCTCTTCAAGGTACCTGCAGAGCGAGTGCAGGGAGAGGCGTCGCCTGGCGCTCAGGGCCCTTCTCGAGCTCATTGATGATCCCTCAATGGTGAGAAGGGGGCAGTGGCTGAAGCTGCGCTGGGAACTCAGTCACTTGGCCTGACCTGGGCTTTGGGCACTGGGGCAGCTGCTCCCAGCTCTCCTGCCTCCTGCTTCAGCTGCCCCAGTGCTTCAGGACAGTCCTTTGGCCTCTGGGCCCTGTGGCAGTAGGGTGGGACTTCACAGACTTGTGTTCCGCACAGGCCGAAAGAATGTGGAGCTTGACCAAAAGCCTCATGCACCTACTGGGGGACAATGATGCAGAGATAGCTGGGATGACACTCATCACACTCAGCTTTATACTCCTGCACAAACACATTCTGCTGTCAACCCCCATTGCCATGCAGCTGGCTGAGGCACTCCTGCCACTCTTTGACCACGTAAGGCTCCGTGCCCCCAGCTACAGCCACTGGCTGCTGCCTGGAAACTGTGTGCCCTGTGCATTTCCAGCCCTGTGCCCAGGGCGCCCTGGAGGAGCCAATGCTCAAGTGTTTTTTCTTGTTTTTTTCATCTAGGATAATAGCCAGGTACAGCTGCTCTCCATAAAACTCTTCCGAGACATGATGGAGTATTTGGAAGAGAGAGAAAAACCTTTGGAAAGCCCTGTGCAACAGAGCCTGCTTCCACTCTTCTTCCACTGCAATGATGAGAATCAGCATGTGGCAGAGGTGAGGACTCCTGGGCTGCTGCTGTCCGCCTGGCAGGGGGCTCGGCTGCCTCCTGCCCTGCGCCTGCTGGACCGCAGCCTCCTCCAGGCCATGGCAGGGGGAGGCGGGACCCGTGCCCTGGGCTGCGGGGCCATCTCTGCGTCTCTGCTGCTCTCCAGGCTTCTCGGGAAACGCTGCTTTATGCGGTCAAGTTCATGAAGAGGAGGGATCTCAAAAAGCTGCTGAAGGAGCAGAAACTGTGGAAGTTCAGCAAGTGCCTGGTAAGGACGGCCCGGAATCCCCAACTCAGCCAGGAGAAGGCCCCTGAGGGCGGTGCTCAGTGTGCGAGCCGGGCAGCTGTGCCCCTGCGCGCTGCTGCAGCCAGAGGCCGCGCGGGCTCTTCTCCAGGCTCCCGTGGGCCCGAGCCGGGTGCCCATGGAGCCCCGGCCCGGCGGGGCTGCGAGGCAGGGGCGGCACCGCGGCTCCCCGGGCAGCAGCCGGCCCCTTCCCCCTCCCCTCGGGAGCCCGGCGCCAGCGGCTGCTGGCCGCGCCTCGGGGCTGTGCGGGCAGGGGAGCCCGGGGCGGGGCGCAGGCAGCGCCCGGCCCAGGGGCTGAGCCCGCGCCAACCCTTCCCTCCTGCCGCTCTCTGCAGCTGGCAGAGGACAGGAGCAGAGCGGCCGAGCACCTGCGCCGGGCCCTGCGCTACCTGGAGAGCCCACAGGAGCCCCTGCGAGAGGCGGCCATCAGGTTCATGGGTGAGTTACAAGCCCGGGCTCCCTCCCCAGCCCGCCGCAGCTCGGCCCCAGCCCCGCCTGTTGCCCCGACAGCGGCAGCCGGGCCCGGCGCCGTGGAGCCCCGCCTGGCCTGGGCATTGCTGCTGCCGCCCTCTGACAGCCGTGCCCTGGGGCGACAGCGCGCTGCATGGGCTGAGCTGAGCGCTGCCGGGCCAGCAGCCCGTGTGGCCACAGCGCCGGCAGCGCTGCTGGCAGGGAGCTGTGCCGCTGGGGCCGTGACAGACTCTGTGTTCACAGGCATGGCCGGGCGGCACCTGAGGGGGCAGCAGCAAGAGCTGCAGCGGATCTGCACTGGTGAGTGAGGGGAGCGGGCTGACAGCGGGGGCTGCTGGGGGGAGCTGCAAGCCCTGCCCCGGCTGCGGAGGGCTCTGCTCCCGTGGGCAGAGCACACGGAGATTTCAGGGCCACGTGGGCCATTCGTGGCCAGCAGCTTCGGGCTGATCCCCTTGCTCCCTTTGCTCCCTCCTGGCCATGGCAATAGCCGGCTTGGGATGGCACTTGCAGGGGGCTCTTCCTCGGCTCCCTGCAGCTCCAGCTTCTGACCGTGCCTCTGTTCCTCTCTCTCGCAGCCCTGGAAGACAAAACGAATGACGTCAGCCTCGCCGTCGGAAGCCTGGCAATTCAAACGCTGTGCCTCCTCAGGTCAGGAGAGCGGGCTCCCATCTCCAGGTTCCAGTGGCTCCAAAATCACCTGCGCAGGGCGTGGAAGACATGGCCCCGTCTGTCACAGCTCGGCTGCCTGCCCTGCCAGAGCTCTGTGGAGAGGTGATCCCAGAAGCTCTTTTTGTTGGGGCCACCTGAATCAGGTTTTATTTTGTTTTTCTTCAAGAATTTTCTTTTCATTGGTTTTTTTTTTTTTTCTTTTACCATGTAAATATAGACTATGTTAACATACACAGACTCCCAGCATTTTTCTTTTGCTGCCCAGGGTCCGTAGGGCATAGGGGAGGAGGGGGAAATGGGTGCTTGCGCTCAGCCAGCTGCCCAGGCGTGCAGTGGGCCAGGTGAAATGGCCAGAAGCCCCTTGGCCTTTGGTGGTTCTGCTGAAGCCTTTGTGCTGCCCAGAGAGCGGCTGGGCAGGGGCCGGAGCTGCGGGGATCCCTGCCAGAGCGGTGCCTGGAGATGGTCACAAGCCCTGTGCCAGGCAGGAAGCGCCAGCCGTGTCCTCCTGCCCGTGTGCTGCTGGCTGCCTTGCTGAGGGCTCCCAGGTGCCTCTGGATGGGGCTGCTCTGGAGCTGCTGTGGGGCTGCGGCGCTGCTGCCGGGCGGCTCGGCCAGGCTGGGGCAGCCCCTGAGGGGCTGGGGCGCTGGCAAGCCCCGGGCAATGGGCTGTCAGAGGCCACAAGCAGCCGCCTTGTTCCTGCCAGAGTTGACTTGCAAGACGCATCCTTGGCACTCTGCAACTAACAGCATCAGTGTTGTTGGAAACCCAAATGCAGAGAAATCTCAGACCTTTGGTCTTGTCAGCAAAGCTTAGAATTAAACACAGGATTTGATCTGAGACCTAGGAAAGGGCTCCCAAACTTAGGTGCTAGAAGCGAGAATGCGGATTTCTAGTCTATAGCAGCAACACGGGGAGAAAAGTTGAAGTGGAGGAAAGTTTAGAGTTTTCGAGTTCAAGATCTAGGAAGAAATCAAAGTAGTTACAATGCTAAACAAGAAGATTAGGATGCAGTGCTGTAGGTTTGTGTGTCATAGCATGATTGGCTAAGGAAGCTTACACTGTTAGCATGATGTGGGGACCCAGGAAATTCCTCTGGCTGCCCTGCAGGACTCGAGAGCCTGTCAGAGGGCTCAGAGACCTTGGCACAGAGCCCAAGACCCCCGTGCCTTTGATTTAGCACTTGGAAAAAACAATCACCAACCTTGTATGAAGAATGACCAGCCACAAAAAATGAAGTAGAATGATAGTGAATTTATCCCAGAGTGGAACAATAGATTTTGAGGGTTTTTAGAATGGGGCTTCAGGGGGCAAGATGGAGGAATCTGGGCATGTCCAGCCTTTCTCCTTCTTCTTCTTGGCCTCCATCTTCTGGTTGATGTTGGTACTTTGAGATTGGTCTAGAGTAGAAGCTCACTGTCTAACATAGATGATAGGGATTGGAAAGTAATTGTAAATATTGTACAGGTAGTTTTTAGTATAAAAAGATAACACCACCCCAGGGGAGGCAGAGTTCCTTAGACTGTCTTGCTGAGCAGACCTCGGCAGGACAGGAGAAAGAATTTTATAGATAAGATACAATAAACAACCTTGAGACTGAGAAATTAAGAGCTCTGACTCCTTCTTCAACCACCGGGCTGGGACAAGAGACTTTTTAACTTATCTCAGGGTCACTCTGACCAGCTAGAGACCCCGAGAGCATGAGTCCGTAAGATGAAATCTTGAAGACTGGGTCCAAAACATAAATACCCTTGTTGGCCATGTCTTCTTGGCCAAGAAATCCTTCAAAGCTCTTGTAACTACAAGTCTTGCGGCCCTGTGAGCCATGCGGTGGAGATGTGAGCCCAACTCAACCTTCCTGCCTATGTAGAAGAGAAAAAAAAGCAATGGCATCATCTAAAAAACTCAGAGGTCCACTCTCTAGCTTGTTCCAAACCCCTTCCAATCCCCCAAAGTGTGATTTAGCTACAAATAGATGACAAGGACTCTTAGGGCTGCCTCTTTGACTCCAGAGCGGCTGCTTTAGAATCTTTCACATATCCCTGTGTAGTTAGGTGCCAGAAATGGATCATTTGAAGAAACTTTCCCAGCTGACTTGCATGGAGGCTTGTTTGAAGGGTGTTTGAATGGAAAGCCTCCCAGCAGAGGTCTGGGCTTTGGCCTAGCTGTGTCCCCTGCTGATTGTGAAGTGTGTCATCAGCTGAAGTGCTATCTGGGCTAAAAATATCATCCAGTCAATTGGACTTGCTCTTTTTGGCCTATAAAAGCTGGACCCACTTTTGGGGCAAATTTGGAGACCTCATCTATGGGTGGATGGAACACCTAGGATTTTCCCAGTTGTTGGGAATGGTTCTCCAGGTCCCTGGAGTAAAACGGGGCTGCCCAGCAACTGCGCATCTGCAAGATGACAAACAATTGTCTTGGTTTGAAGAGAGAGGTGTCTGCTAAGGAAGGCAGAAGTCTTCTCTGAAATGTTAAATGTAAATCCCCTGCCTTCAAATGATTCTCATTTAGAAATTCAAATGCTCTCAGGGAAAGATATGGGGATAGGCCTGAGCCCGCAGAGCAGGGCGGCCTTTGCTTATGGTCTGAGCCCTTCCTAAAGATCCTGTCAGGCTGTCTTAGACACCTGGGGCCAGGGATTCCTTCCAAGCTGGGCCACTTTGGCTGGCCCGGGGCCAGCCCCAGGGCAGGAGGCAGTGTGTGCAAGGCCCCTGGGTGGCACGCTGCAGCACGGTCACCGTGCCATGGAACGGAACCCGGTCACCAAGGTCCCTTTGTGACACGTGGGAAATAGAAGCTTGCCCGGGTGCTGGGAACAGGCAACGGGGCACAACGGGACAGAGCAGTGCTGTGAGGAGCCCCCACACAGCGCACTCATTCCCGTCTGACCAGAAGCTTTTCTGCAGCCTTGTTCCTGCAGCTGAGCTCGAGGCCAGAGCACAGGACTCGGTGACCCGTGGCCTTCCGAGGCTTCTATTCTGCAGCTGCCCTCAAGGGCAGAGCGTGGGACTTGGTGCCCCAGAGCTTTCCCAAGGCGTCTCTCCTGCAAGTAGCTCCTGTCACAGACATGGAGCAGAGACCCCCGAGAGTGGCCAAGATGGCCTGGATGGAGGAGGAGGAGGAAGAAGAAGGACCTGGAGCAGCCCCAGCACAGGAGACTGAAGAGGTGGTGCCCTTCCATCCACCGCAGGAGGGTGAGTGGCAGAGCTGGGTTGCAGGGCTGGAGCCTGCAGCCAACTTGGCCCCATGCCATGCCATGCCATGCCATGCCATGCCATGCCATGCCATGCCATGCCATGCCATGCCATGCCATGCCATGCCATGCCATGCCATGCCATGCCATGCCATCCCCTGGGGAAATGGCCATGGACAGGTGGGAAGAGGGGCCGGGCAGACACCCCACAGCTCCCTTGCTCCATCCCCCTGGGGCATCCCAGGGCTCTCCCTGCCTGGGGAGCGCAGGGCTGGGCTGTGTTCTCCGGCCTCTCCCGCAGCCCCTCAGCTCTGGCTGCGCTCCCTCTTTGCCAGATGAAGCTGTGGAGCGCACACAAGAGCAGGAATCCAGCCGTGGCCGCTTCCACAGAACAGCGCAGGTACCTGCAGCCACCTCCACCTGGGCTGGGCCTGCTGTCCCTGCTCAGCCCAGCACCGTGTGTGCAGCACGCCATGCAACATCCCCGGCTTCTTGCCCTTCTCCTACAGCTCGTTTGCAACTTCATCCGGAGCATTCGGCAGGAGACCCGCACCATGGGCACTGGGCTCAGAGCTCACTGCGAGCTCCTCAAGCATGAGACCAGTGCCGCCCTGCTGGATTTGCTCCTGGAGAAGGGTGTTGCCAGGCCAGAACAAGTAAGCAGCCTGGGGCCAGGCTTCAATTCCCCCATGCGTCACGTGGCTTCCCCAGCCACGCCTGCTGGTCCCTCAGAGCCTTTGAGGCCATGGCAGTGCACTTCTCTGGGGAGCCTGGGGACATTGCTCTCTCTGGCAGCTTTCCAAGTCTCCCCGTGCCTCCTGCAGGTGCCTGCCTTGGTGAGGTACATTCACCGATGGCTCCTGGCCAACGATTCTGCCGAGCACAGGCTGGACAAGGCCCTGCTGAAACTCACCAAAGCACACCCGGCTGACGCAGTCGTGACGCTCCTGCGTGCGGCCCCGTCCTGTGACAGGTATGGGGCCCACCTGCCCAGAGGGCTCAGGCCTCCCAAGCCCATCACCCTGTACTGCCTGGCCCAGCTGTCTGAGCAACAGAGAGTTCCAGAACCCTCTGGCTGCTGCCTTTCCCAGCCCTGGCATGTCAGCCCCTGAGCCTGCTGCCATGCTGCCTTGCTGCCCCTCAGGGCCTGTCCTCACAGAGCTGGGCTGCTTGGCTGCTGCCAGCAAGGGCCACTGGGCAGAGGCAGAGCCGGCGGTCAGCCCGGGCCCCTAGGGATGCCCAGGCCACGATGCTGTGTCTGAGACCCCCCATGAGACAGAGCTCTAACCCTGCAGAGCTGCCATCTCCATGTGGAAGACCATCATGTGCTCGTCCAGGACTGCCGAGCCAGTGCAGCTGATCCTCCTGGATGTGCTAGGGAGCTGGCCAGAGTACAGCACGTGCACCTCAGATGGGGACAAAACGGCTGTCTTTGCCCTGGCTGTGAGTTTCCGCAACTGGCCTTTGCTGGCCCCAAGGCCACCTCTCCAGCAGCTCTCCATCCTCCTTCCCCCACTGCATCTGCCTGCCTCAGGCGCTGGCCAGAAACCTGGCCCAGGGGCAGCTTCAGGCCCACCAGGCCCCGCGCTCCCCCTGCCTCTCTCCGGGCCTCTCCCTGCCACGCTCGGGCCCTGCCACATGGACACCTCGGCACTGAGCGCTGTCTCGGGGGCCTTTGTCCTTTGCAGGCAACCGTGGTGATGTGGAAGATCCTCCAGGAGTCCTCTGTCCCACGTGTAGTGAGGCCATATTTCCCCCGCCTTTTTGTTCATCTGCTCTTCCAAGTGTTCTCCAGCACAGAAGAGATGCCACAGGAGGTCCAAACCTTCTGGAAGGATTGCCTGGAAGAGCACGGTCTTGCCACCAGCCCCAACAGGTGCTCCATCCCACTCCTCCTGTCCTTGACACGTGGCCTGCAAAGGAGCCAGTGCTGCCAGTGTGACCCGGGCTTTGCTGTGCACACAGGTTTGCAGTGCAGACTCTGAAGTCCCTGCTCTGCCAAAAGCACTACAAGGATGTGGTGGTGTCAGTGGAACGCAAGCGTGGCTGGGACACGCTGCTCTGTGCTGACACCCGCCACTATGCTGTGGGTCTGCTGGCCAGGTGAGACTCTCTTTCTCCCCATTGATCCTGCCATTTGTGCTCTGTGCCCGAGCTGTCCCACACATTCCCCAAGGCCCTGGGACACACTGAGGGACGGCTAACGACACACTGAGGGACGGCCAAGCAGACTGGAAAAGGCTGGGAAGGGAGAGAGCACAGGAGGAGACACCTCCTAAAGGGCCCAGGTCCCCTTGCAGGGTGGTGGTAAAAGACCACCAGGCTCTGTAAGCCTGTCCTTGGAGAGATTTGCTCAGCTTCCTGCTCCCTTTTTTGCCCTCCTAGAGAGATGCGCCATGCTTGTCATCGCTTGTGTTCCAGTATTGCACTCCACCTCCTCTGGCTGCTCAGCACACAGGAGCCACACTGGGATCTGCCTGCCCTGGCATTCCTTGTGGAGGTGAGCCGGGTGTCCAGCGCTGCCTGTGATGCCAAATTTTGCCCCAAACAGGCAGAGTGACTGCCTAATCAGACTCAGCTTAAGTCAATTAAGCAGGAGGTATTTTTATTAGCGACGTGTCGGAGAAATCACAAAATGGATTTCTAAGTTCACATAGCAAAAGCAAGCCTTATATACAATTTTGGGTATAGGATTACATCAGATCAGATACATAATCATGCATATTCATATGGGGCGTGATGTAGGCGGAGCGTGGGCGGAGCGTAGGTGGAGACATCTCTTTTGGGGAATCTTCAGGTGGTCGTTCCTGTTGCCTTCATCATAGACGGGGTCTTTCCGATGAGTCTTCCTCTTTAAACTTTTGAACTCCTTTCCTAATTTGGTCAATTCCCGGTGTATTTGGCTTAGATCCCGTGGCTTGGCAAAACCCTTAGGGTCGTTTCAACATTGCTGGCTCTAAACCTGCTTAGCCCATTAGTTTCTCCTATACCTATCTCCTCCCCTGTCATGATGCTCTACCTCTTATCTAATTTGTTGCTCTGTTTTCCTAGTGCTGTGCTTTCTCCGTGTGTTCTAGTGCTAGGCCCTTCTTTACATGCCTCTCATTCCATGTTTTAACCCATTATTTCTGGAAGGCTATCTGCTTTAGGGCTTCATTTCCCCCCCTTTTTCTTGTAACTTACGAATTCTTTCGTCAAGTTCTGGTCCCACAGGACGCTGATAGGCTCGTACCATTGCCCAAATCATTTGGGTCCTTTTCATTATGCTCCTTAGTCTCCACCACAAACAAATGTTTGTAAGAGTTAGTAATAACAAAGCTACAATTACTATTACTATTAGCATTGGGTGCACTAGGTAATGGAAGACCTGTGTAGCTGATGGGTGCACTAGGTAATGGAAGACCTGTGTAGCTGTTGGGGAATATCCTGTAAAGATGTCCCACCAGTGATGCTGGCCTACTTGTTCTACTTCAGTCAGGACATTCTTTATTCTTTCTGAATTGTGTTCTATCTGCCATACCATTCGTTTAGTTGTTTGATTCACCTTTTGCACCAATTTCTTTACTTCAGGGTGTGCAAGCATTGCTTTGAGAATCTTGACGTCCATCCCTATTTGTAAAGGTTTGAGGTGGAGTCGGGGTCATGATGTCTAGCTGTCAATTTTGTTTCTTTTGGCGCTCTCGTTGCTTGATGTGAATTTGTTCTACCCGTAAAATAACCTTTTCTAGTTCAGTGTCTAAATCTCTAAGGGTTCAATTTGGTCACTTGTTAGTGGATGTCGTGGGACAGAAGAATAGCAACGGGTTGATGAAACCTTAGACATCCACTAACAAGTTTCAAACAATATTGTAACCAGCGGTGTACTTTCCAATGGCACCACCCTAATACAATTTGTTCGGGAGCTTCAAACAATTCCCTAGCCTCTAAAATGGGTCTGTTGGTGAATTTCTCTAAGGCCAAATAGTGGTCGTTTTCCCTTGCTTCTTTGTAGCTACACTCATAACATTGGAGGTCTAGTAAACAACTTTGTATGTTCCAAAATTTTCTATCACAACCTCCACAAAGAAATCCAATTAGTCCCACACAATGTGCTTGGCAAAGTTGGGTTTCATCAGGGTCACATCTATCTTAATGTGGCTAAACTGCCGCAGCTGGGAGCGGGGATCCCGTAACGTGACGCCCGGCAGAGGCTCCAAGGGAATGAGGAAAGCTCGTTCCCTTAGCTCCCTCTCCGAGTCCTCTTTATCATCATCCAGCCCTTTCTGCTTGACCTTCACTCCGGCGTGGGCGTGGTGCAAATCCAGCTTGGCCCCAGCCAGGGAGGGGCCGGGATGGGCGCCTTCGCTGACCTTGTGCATCCGCGGATCACGGGCCAGCCGGGGATCCAGGGACGTCGACTCCGAACCGCGGTGAAGGTAGTCAGCAGCACTTGGAAAGGTCCTTCCTACTTTTCTTGTAGGGGTTTTCCTAAAAGGCTCTTAACATACACCCAATCACCGGGGTTAAACGGATGCAATTTACAATCAGGTTGCTTAGGTTGGTACTCGATCATCACAGTAGCATTTTTATCAAACTGTTTCCCCACCATAATTACATAATCATAAATGTATTGATTACCGATTTGGTCTATGGCGTACCCATTTACAACTTGCATAGCATAAGGTCTACCATACAAAATTTTAAATGGGCTTAACCTTTCTTTTGATCTTGGTTTGACTTAGCCTCAGAAGAGCAATAGGCAAAGCTTGATACCACTGCAAATTAGTCTCCTGGCATATTTTGGCAATTTGCTGTTTGATAAGATGATTCATTTTTTCCACTTGCCCACTGGCCTGTGGACGGTAAGGCGTGTGTAATTGCCATTTGATTTGTAATGCTTTACTTATTGCTCTCACTATTTTTGCACAGAAATGTGTACCCCTATCCGAAGAAATGCTCTTCGGTACCCCAAACCGTGGAATAATTTCATTCAACAGTACTCTAGTTACCTCTCTTTCCTTATTTGTCCTATAGGGGAATGCTTCAGGCCACCCAGAAAATGTGTCAGTTAATACCAACAGGTACCGAAACCCCCCTTTTCTTGGGAGTTCAGAAAATTCAATTTGCCATACCTCACCTGGGAATTTACCTCGGTTTATGGCTCCTTGGTGTACTTTGGTTCCTGTATTCGGGTTGTTCTTCAGACACCGTTCACACTGGGACGTAACGTGTTTTATAGTAGTAAATAATTTTGGTCCTGCTATTCTGGTCTGCAAATATTGGTAAAGCAAATCTAGGCCCCAATGGGCCTTCTCATGTTCTGCCTTCACAAACTGCCACATCACGTTTCTTGGTGTCACTAACTGTCCTGTTTCTAATTGACCCCAACCATTTTCTAGTATTTTGCCCTTATTCCTTTGAATCCACCTATGATCTGATTCTTGGTAATTTGGCTGGATATTGATATCCAGCTCCCCTGGTATTAGGGCCGCTATTTCCGCTTCTCTATTTCTTGTGGCCGCCAATTTAGCTTCTGTATCTGCCTTCCTGTTCCCTATTTCTGGAATAGTATTGCCTTTCAAATGCCCCTTGCAATGCATTATGGCCACCTGTGTTGGGAGTTGGACTGCCTCCAGCAGTCGCAGAACCTCTTCTGCATGTTTGACTGTTTTTCCTTGTGTAGTCAACAGTCCTCTTTCTTTCCAGATGGCTCCATGAGCATGTACAACAGAAAAGGCATATTTAGAGTCTGTCCATATATTAATTTGCATGTTCTCTGCTAATTCCAGGGCTCGGGTCAGAGCTATCAGCTCTGCCTTTTGAGCTGAAGTCCCTGCAGGCAGGGGGTTTGACTCAATTACCTTTTCTGTAGTGGTGACTGCATAGCCAGCCATTCTTACCCCTTGCTTCACGAAGCTGCTGCCATCCGAAAACCAGTTGTCCCTGCCTTCGAACGGCTCTTCTTTGAGATCTGGGCGACTGGAGTAGACGGCTTCAATTGTTTCTGGGCAGTCATGCTCGATGGGTTCTGCTGGGGCTCTTCCTTCTAAGAATGAAGCTGGGTTCACAATGTTAGTTACCTGAATGGTTATGTCATGTGATTCAGCCAAGATGGCCTGGTATTTTAGGAATCTGGAAGGCGACAACCAATGGTTGCCTTTCTGTTCTAGCACGGCCGATACAGTATGAAATACTAACACAGTCACCTTTTGGCCCAGCGTGAGCTTTCTGGCCTCTTCTATGTTAATTATCACTGCGGCCACTGCCCTCAGACAGCCTGGCCATCCTTTACTTACTTCATCCAATCGCTTGGAGAAGTAGGCCACAGCTCTTTTGTGTGTTCCCAACTGCTGTGCTAGGACTCCCAGGGCCATCCCTTGTTGTTCATGGGAGAACAGCCAGAATGGTTTTGATACATCTGGGAGGCCTAAGGCCGGTGTTCTCATTAGCTCCAGCTTCAACTTCTTGAAGGCCCCTTCTGCCTCAGGAGTCCAAACTAGAACGTCCTTAGTTTCCTTCAAAAAATCATACAGTGGTTTAGCGAGTATACTGGTAGATCCATAGCCGACACCAACCTGTCATCCCCAAAAAGGCGCACAGATCTCTCATTGTCTCTGGTTTAGGTATCTGACAGATGGCCTCTTTTCTAGCTGCTCCCAGGGATCGCTGTCCTCTGGAGACTTCGTATCCCAGGTACACCACTTCTTTTTGCACCAGCTGTGCTTTCTGTTGAGAGACTCAATATCCCAGAAAGTTTAACAAGGAAATAGTCCATTCAATGCATTCTTCTTCTGTCACTGTTGCTATTAGGAGGTCGTCTACGTATTGCAGAAGGGTGCCATCTCCCAGCGGCCTTTCCCACTGTTCTAATTCTTTGGCTAACTAATTCCCAAAAATCGTGGGAGAATTGCTCCATCCGGATGTAATGTCTTGGTTATTTCGTTTACTGCTCTCAGATCCTAAACTAGTCTATAAGCTCCATTAGGTTTCTTTACTGGCAGGATTGGTGTATTAAAATCTGATTCGTATTCTATCAATAACCCCAGTTCTAAAAACCTTTTGATTATGGGATCAATCCCCTCCTTTCTCCTATCTTCAGAGGGTATTGTTTTCTTACCACTGATTCTGCCCCAATTTTAAGTTCAACAACAATCGGTGCTGCTTATTTGATTTCAGGGGGGATTGTGAAAGGGGCTAGCGGTGGGCCTGTTAGCTAAAGGAGTGAGAAGTAAGAAGAAGAAACTGATAAGGAGCTTTTCCCAAGGCCTTGGCAGCTTTCCCAGAAGCCTTGGCAGCACGCCAGGTAACTCCCATGGCATTCGAACTTTCTTCACCAAGTTCCCCATCAGAGCCCCCTTCTACTTCAGCCCCCCCCCCCGTTAGGTATCAGCCTTGACTTTTTGTCTGCATTTTGCTCCGTTTCTCTATTCTCTATTCCTTTAAAACTCCAAAGAGCGAGTTCTAAGTTACTGCTAAATTAACAGCTGTTTTAGCTCAGACTAATGGGTAAGTTTCGCTCGGGATTTGCTTGAAATTGTATTAATTGTGATTCTCAGGTAAAGGTTCCACACGACTGATTGTTAGGCTTAGAGCTGTAATCAGTTGTTCCTCGTTTACTTGAAATTCCAATTTGTCCTTATTGAATTTTATTATGGCTCTTAAGTTCTCCAATAGGTTTCTTCTCAATAAGGGCTTTGGTAAATTGGTAAATATAAGAACTGATGAATTTCATCTGTTTCCTAATACTGTATTTAATGGGTTTCAGAAAGTAAGGCTTTTCTGGTTGGTCTGTTGCTCCCACAAATTGTATAAATCCATCACTTTTAGGTACCAATTCCTGATTTAAAACTGAAACAGTTGCTCCCGTATTAATCAAAAGTACTGTTTAAACTGTACTGAGTTAATTGATCTACTATAAATAATAAATATTTCCACCGACCTACTTTAAACAAATCAACAAAATCAACCTGGATCTTTTGAAATAGCCGCTAGGCTGTTTTGCATTCTCCAGAGGGAGGGCTCTTAAGCACTTTCTTATTTACCTTTTAACAGGTGAGACACCCCTGGGTAATTTGCCCTTTTTTTTTTTTTTTTTTTTTTTTTTTTTTTTTTTTAAATTTCAAATATCTTCATACATCCAAAAAATTTAAAAAATGATCACAAAGGCTCTTGCTTCCCAATATGTCCGTCTATACAAGTTATCTAAGATTTAATGTGCCACTGGTTTTGGCATCATAATTCTATCATCAGGAAAAAAAAAACTCACTTCTCCTCCTTAAATGTTGCTCCTAATTTCTTTATAGCTGCCAATTCTACTAGCGGAAGGGAAAGAGTCTCTTGCTGAATTTCTATTTTTTGTGAGATCATGATTTCAATATCTCTCTTTCTTAAGGTTGCTTTTTGTTTCTTTATTAGCCAAATTATTTCTCTGACTTTAATATCCCTCCCCCTCTGGTGTTCTTTTATATGAACTATCCCCTCATATATTAACCCCTTCCTTTGAGTGTTTATAAGTCTCCTTTCCTTCTAAATTTCTCTAAAAGTATGTACTACACTAAAAGCATGTTTGGAGTCTGTATAAATAGTCCCTTTTCGCCCTTTTAAAATCCACAAGCTTGCGCTGATCAGGAGGGACTAAAGGGACTAGACTCCTTCACTCTAAACTTTTCTACTTCACCTGAAAGCCAACCCATGTCATCAATTTCTAGATCATCTTCTTTAGGTAAAGAATAAATTTCAAGTTTTCCTTCACAGGGTTTTATCTGTAAATTTAGGGCTACTATTAGATCTCTGCCTAGCATATTCTCCTCGGCCTCTGGTACCAACAATAAATCATTTACTCCAAATTTGTTATTTGTTTCAATCTTCACCCCTTTTATTATAGGAACAGGGAAAGCTTCTCCTGTAATTCCGACTACTGAAACTTGCTCACAACTCACTTCACATCCCTGGGGTAATTTTGTCACTGTTGACCGAGAAACTCCTGTATTTACTAAAAATACAAATTCTTCACTCTGAGGACCTACTCTTAGCTTTATTATCAAGGGCTCTTCTAGGTGTAATTCGATCTTTTTCGCTAGACAAAACCCTTGCCCTTTCTGACTCTCCTGAGAAGTTTTCTCATCTTGCTGTTTCTTTTTGCAATTTCTTTGCAGGTGCCCCTTTTTATGACAATAAAAACAGGTAGGTCCCACACCCTTCTTTTTCTCATTTCCACTACATGCATCACAGCAACATTCCTTGGGCTTTGGACCCTTCTTATCCCTTTCCAGGGCTAGTACTAGGGGATCCTGAGGGGCTACGTTAATTTCACATTCTTTTTGCCACTCAGGTTTATTCCTTAGGGTGAAGAACATGTCTGCGTACATTATTTCATCCCATTTATTGAGCCGGCGGAGGAGGAGTATTAGTTGCAAAATAGTGTTATAATTAGTTGTTCCCTCTGGTGGCCATTTTTCTCCGTCATCAAGACGGTACAGGGGCCACCATTGTGTACAATACTTAAGAAGTGTCTTTTTACTTATGTTTCCCCCTGGAATCCCTCCCAGGTCCTTCCAGTGTCTTAGGATACATCCTAAAGGGGTTTTCATATTTATATCTTTACTCTGTTGGCTTCCCATGGCTATTCTCTGTATTCGTGCTCTTTTCCACAAGTACTATATGCCAATATACCTTAACACTTCATTCACACAATTTCTATTCGCTTCGTCCAGGAAATGCGGATCGGGACTCCGCTCTCGTTTCGCAGCGATGCTGCGTCTCACTCACTCCACACACACACTCGTACAGTGAGAGGTTCCTACCTTATGGTCTTATGTCAGAACAGGCTGTTTTACCGGGTTTGGTCACAAGAGGTCGCCGATAGACCGCGAAATACCGGGTTCCCAAGTTCATGCACATACATTTCCAATCTGTTTACATAGAAAGTAATAAAAGCGTCCCCTATAAGATTTTACAACGGACACATAGAACAGACGCAAAAGGATCACCGGCTGACAGACCTCTCAGAAAGCAATCTTAGTTTTCAACCCTTAATCCACAGTATTATAACATTAAATACAATATTGAAAACAGTTGCCCACACAGTAAAAACAGACCAAAGATACCAAGATAAACAAATACTCCTTCCAGCAGGACTTTAACCTGCGTTTTCTCTTTTCCTTGCTTTTTTTTTTCTCTTTTTTTTTTTCTTTTTCTTTTTTTTTTTTTTTTTTTTCTTTTTTCTTTTTACGTTCACAAAACCAAATGCTGGGACTCTAACCCAGTAGCTGGGACTCTAACCCAGTAGCAGGACTTTAACCTGCGTCTCTATTTCTGGGACTCTAACCCAGTAGCAGGACTTTAACCTGCGTCTACGGGACTTTAACCCGCGTTTACGGGACTTTAACCCGTATAATCAGGGATTTTTACCGAGGCGTCCCTCCGGCTTACCCTGCGAGCGGTCACGTCTGACCCTCGTTTTCCAAACAAAGCGCTTTATCCCAAAACCAACAAACAATTCAAATACCTCTTAAAGCCAATAGGCAATTAAAATACCTCTTAATTGAGCAGGAGATGCAGCCAGCGTCCATCCGAGAGCACCGGTCCAGGGAAGGAGCTTCTCCTGATGAAAAGCCGTCAGGGGCGCCCAGAAGACCCCGGCCCCGGACCCGGCTCGGGAGAGGACCCTTAAGGCTTGGATCTCCTGTCTGGTGCCATTTCTCCTGCCTGGCTCGCCAGAAATGATGCCAAATTTTGCCCCAAACAGGCAGAGTGACTGCCTAATCAGACTCAGCTTAAGTCAATTAAGCAGGAGGTATTTTTATTAGCGACGCGTCGGAGAAATCACAAAATGGATTTCTAAGTTCACATAGCAAAAGCAAGCCTTATATACAATTTTGGGTATAGGATTACATCAGATCAGATACATAATCATGCATATTCATATGGGGCGTGATGTAGGCGGAGCGTGGGCGGAGCGTAGGTGGAGACATCTCTTTTGGGGAATCTTCAGGTGGTCGTTCCTGTTGCCTTCATCATAGACGGGGTCTTTCCGATGAGTCTTCCTCTTTAAACTTTTGAACTCCTTTCCTAATTTGGTCAATTCCCGGTGTATTTGGCTTAGATCCCGTGGCTTGGCAAAACCCTTAGGGTCGTTTCAACATTGCTGGCTCTAAACCTGCTTAGCCCATTAGTTTCTCCTATACCTATCTCCTCCCCTGTCATGATGCTCTACCTCTTATCTAATTTGTTGCTCTGTTTTCCTAGTGCTGTGCTTTCTCCGTGTGTTCTAGTGCTAGGCCCTTCTTTACATGCCTCTCATTCCATGTTTTAACCCATTATTTCTGGAAGGCTATCTGCTTTAGGGCTTCACCTGGCTGAGCAGCCTCCCAGCTCTCTGCCCTCTCGTGGCAGCAGCCGCCTGGGACGGTGCCCACACCCTGTGCTGCTGCTGCTGCTGCTGCGTCCTGGGCCCAGCCCTGTGCGGCTGCGGGCTCCTGCCGGCCGGCTCCCCCGTCACTGGCCTGTGCCTTTCAGGTCCTCGTGTGCCTGGATTCTAATGAATGTGGCGACAGTGTTGTGAAGGTCTCTTCAAGGTACCTGCAGAGCGAGTGCAGGGAGAGGCGTCGCCTGGCGCTCAGGGCCCTTCTCGAGCTCATTGATGATCCCTCAATGGTGAGAAGGGGGCAGTGGCTGAAGCTGCGCTGGGAACTCAGTCACTTGGCCTGACCTGGGCTTTGGGCACTGGGGCAGCTGCTCCCAGCTCTCCTGCCTCCTGCTTCAGCTGCCCCAGTGCTTCAGGACAGTCCTTTGGCCTCTGGGCCCTGTGGCAGTAGGGTGGGACTTCACAGACTTGTGTTCCGCACAGGCCGAAAGAATGTGGAGCTTGACCAAAAGCCTCATGCACCTACTGGGGGACAATGATGCAGAGATAGCTGGGATGACACTCATCACACTCAGCTTTATACTCCTGCACAAACACATTCTGCTGTCAACCCCCATTGCCATGCAGCTGGCTGAGGCACTCCTGCCACTCTTTGACCACGTAAGGCTCCGTGCCCCCAGCTACAGCCACTGGCTGCTGCCTGGAAACTGTGTGCCCTGTGCATTTCCAGCCCTGTGCCCAGGGCGCCCTGGAGGAGCCAATGCTCAAGTGTTTTTTCTTGTTTTTTTCATCTAGGATAATAGCCAGGTACAGCTGCTCTCCATAAAACTCTTCCGAGACATGATGGAGTATTTGGAAGAGAGAGAAAAACCTTTGGAAAGCCCTGTGCAACAGAGCCTGCTTCCACTCTTCTTCCACTGCAATGATGAGAATCAGCATGTGGCAGAGGTGAGGACTCCTGGGCTGCTGCTGTCCGCCTGGCAGGGGGCTCGGCTGCCTCCTGCCCTGCGCCTGCTGGACCGCAGCCTCCTCCAGGCCATGGCAGGGGGAGGCGGGACCCGTGCCCTGGGCTGCGGGGCCATCTCTGCGTCTCTGCTGCTCTCCAGGCTTCTCGGGAAACGCTGCTTTATGCGGTCAAGTTCATGAAGAGGAGGGATCTCAAAAAGCTGCTGAAGGAGCAGAAACTGTGGAAGTTCAGCAAGTGCCTGGTAAGGACGGCCCGGAATCCCCAACTCAGCCAGGAGAAGGCCCCTGAGGGCGGTGCTCAGTGTGCGAGCCGGGCAGCTGTGCCCCTGCGCGCTGCTGCAGCCAGAGGCCGCGCGGGCTCTTCTCCAGGCTCCCGTGGGCCCGAGCCGGGTGCCCATGGAGCCCCGGCCCGGCGGGGCTGCGAGGCAGGGGCGGCACCGCGGCTCCCCGGGCAGCAGCCGGCCCCTTCCCCCTCCCTTCAGGAGCCCGGCGCCAGCGGCTGCTGGCCGCGCCTCGGGGCTGTGCGGGCAGGGGAGGCCGGGGCGGGGCGCAGGCAGCGCCCGGCCCAGGGGCTGAGCCCGCGCCAACCCTTCCCTCCTGCCGCTCTCTGCAGCTGGCAGAGGACAGGAGCAGAGCGGCCGAGCACCTGCGCCGGGCCCTGCGCTACCTGGAGAGCCCACAGGAGCCCCTGCGAGAGGCGGCCATCAGGTTCATGGGTGAGTTACAAGCCCGGGCTCCCTCCCCAGCCCGCCGCAGCTCGGCCCCAGCCCCGCCTGTTGCCCCGACAGCGGCAGCCGGGCCCGGCGCCGTGGAGCCCCGCCTGGCCTGGGCATTGCTGCTGCCGCCCTCTGACAGCCGTGCCCTGGGGCGACAGCGCGCTGCATGGGCTGAGCTGAGCGCTGCCGGGCCAGCAGCCCGTGTGGCCACAGCGCCGGCAGCGCTGCTGGCAGGGAGCTGTGCCGCTGGGGCCGTGACAGACTCTGTGTTCACAGGCATGGCCGGGCGGCACCTGAGGGGGCAGCAGCAAGAGCTGCAGCGGATCTGCACTGGTGAGTGAGGGGAGCGGGCTGACAGCGGGGGCTGCTGGGGGGAGCTGCAAGCCCTGCCCCGGCTGCGGAGGGCTCTGCTCCCGTGGGCAGAGCACACGGAGATTTCAGGGCCACGTGGGCCATTCGTGGCCAGCAGCTTCGGGCTGATCCCCTTGCTCCCTTTGCTCCCTCCTGGCCATGGCAATAGCCGGCTTGGGATGGCACTTGCAGGGGGCTCTTCCTCGGCTCCCTGCAGCTCCAGCTTCTGACCGTGCCTCTGTTCCTCTCTCTCGCAGCCCTGGAAGACAAAACGAATGACGTCAGCCTCGCCGTCGGAAGCCTGGCAATTCAAACGCTGTGCCTCCTCAGGTCAGGAGAGCGGGCTCCCATCTCCAGGTTCCAGTGGCTCCAAAATCACCTGCGCAGGGCGTGGAAGACATGGCCCCGTCTGTCACAGCTCGGCTGCCTGCCCTGCCAGAGCTCTGTGGAGAGGTGATCCCAGAAGCTCTTTTTGTTGGGGCCACCTGAATCAGGTTTTATTTTGTTTTTCTTCAAGAATTTTCTTTTCATTGGTTTTTTTTTTTTCTTTTACCATGTAAATATAGACTATGTTAACATACACAGACTCCCAGCATTTTTCTTTTGCTGCCCAGGGTCCGTAGGGCATAGGGGAGGAGGGGGAAATGGGTGCTTGCGCTCAGCCAGCTGCCCAGGCGTGCAGTGGGCCAGGTGAAATGGCCAGAAGCCCCTTGGCCTTTGGTGGTTCTGCTGAAGCCTTTGTGCTGCCCAGAGAGCGGCTGGGCAGGGGCCGGAGCTGCGGGGATCCCTGCCAGAGCGGTGCCTGGAGATGGTCACAAGCCCTGTGCCAGGCAGGAAGCGCCAGCCGTGTCCTCCTGCCTGTGTGCTGCTGGCTGCCTTGCTGAGGGCTCCCAGGTGCCTCTGGATGGGGCTGCTCTGGAGCTGCTGTGGGGCTGCGGCGCTGCTGCCGGGCGGCTCGGCCAGGCTGGGGCAGCCCCTGAGGGGCTGGGGCGCTGGCAAGCCCCAGGCAATGGGCTGTCAGAGGCCACAAGCAGCCGCCTTGTTCCTGCCAGAGTTGACTTGCAAGACGCATCCTTGGCACTCTGCAACTAACAGCATCAGTGTTGTTGGAAACCCAAATGCAGAGAAATCTCAGACCTTTGGTCTTGTCAGCAAAGCTTAGAATTAAACACAGGATTTGATCTGAGACCTAGGAAAGGGCTCCCAAACTTAGGTGCTAGAAGCGAGAATGCGGATTTCTAGTCTATAGCAGCAACACGGGGAGAAAAGTTGAAGTGGAGGAAAGTTTAGAGTTTTCGAGTTCAAGATCTAGGAAGAAATCAAAGTAGTTACAATGCTAAACAAGAAGATTAGGATGCAGTGCTGTAGGTTTGTGTGTCATAGCATGATTGGCTAAGGAAGCTTACACTGTTAGCATGATGTGGGGACCCAGGAAATTCCTCTGGCTGCCCTGCAGGACTCGAGAGCCTGTCAGAGGGCTCAGAGACCTTGGCACAGAGCCCAAGACCCCCGTGCCTTTGATTTAGCACTTGGAAAAAACAATCACCAACCTTGTATGAAGAATGACCAGCCACAAAAAATGAAGTAGAATGATAGTGAATTTATCCCAGAGTGGAACAATAGATTTTGAGGGTTTTTAGAATGGGGCTTCAGGGGGCAAGATGGAGGAATCTGGGCATGTCCAGCCTTTCTCCTTCTTCTTCTTGGCCTCCATCTTCTGGTTGATGTTGGTACTTTGAGATTGGTCTAGAGTAGAAGCTCACTGTCTAACATAGATGATAGGGATTGGAAAGTAATTGTAAATATTGTACAGGTAGTTTTTAGTATAAAAAGATAACACCACCCCAGGGGAGGCAGAGTTCCTTAGACTGTCTTGCTGAGCAGACCTCGGCAGGACAGGAGAAAGAATTTTATAGATAAGATACAATAAACAACCTTGAGACTGAGAAATTAGGAGCTCTGACTCCTTCTTCAACCACCGGGCTGGGACAAGAGACTTTTTAACTTATCTCAGGGTCACTCTGACCAGCTAGAGACCCCGAGAGCATGAGTCCGTAAGATGAAATCTTGAAGACTGGGTCCAAAACATAAATACCCTTGTTGGCCATGTCTTCTTGGCCAAGAAATCCTTCAAAGCTCTTGTAACTACAAGTCTTGCGGCCCTGTGAGCCATGCGGTGGAGATGTGAGCCCAACTCAACCTTCCTGCCTATGTAGAAGAGAAAAAAAAGCAATGGCATCATCTAAAAAACTCAGAGGTCCACTCTCTAGCTTGTTCCAAACCCCTTCCAATCCCCCAAAGTGTGATTTAGCTACAAATAGATGACAAGGACTCTTAGGGCTGCCTCTTTGACTCCAGAGCGGCTGCTTTAGAATCTTTCACATATCCCTGTGTAGTTAGGTGCCAGAAATGGATCATTTGAAGAAACTTTCCCAGCTGACTTGCATGGAGGCTTGTTTGAAGGGTGTTTGAATGGAAAGCCTCCCAGCAGAGGTCTGGGCTTTGGCCTAGCTGTGTCCCCTGCTGATTGTGAAGCGTGTCATCAGCTGAAGTGCTATCTGGGCTAAAAATATCATCCAGTCAATTGGACTTGCTCTTTTTGGCCTATAAAAGCTGGACCCACTTTTGGGGCAAATTTGGAGACCTCATCTATGGGTGGATGGAACACCTAGGATTTTCCCAGTTGTTGGGAATAGTTCTCCAGGTCCCTGGAGTAAAACGGGGCTGCCCAGCAACTGCGCATCTGCAAGATGACAAACAATTGTCTTGGTTTGAAGAGAGAGGTGTCTGCTAAGGAAGGCAGAAGTCTTCTCTGAAATGTTAAATGTAAATCCCCTGCCTTCAAATGATTCTCATTTAGAAATTCAAATGCTCTCAGGGAAAGATATGGGGATAGGCCTGAGCCCGCAGAGCAGGGCGGCCTTTGCTTATGGTCTGAGCCCTTCCTAAAGATCCTGTCAGGCTGTCTTAGACACATGGGGCCAGGGATTCCTTCCAAGCTGGGCCACTTTGGCTGGCCCGGGGCCAGCCCCAGGGCAGGAGGCAGTGTGTGCAAGGCCCCTGGCTGGCACGCTGCAGCACGGTCACCGTGCCATGGAACGGAACCCGGTCACCAAGGTCCCTTTGTGACACGTGGGAAATAGAAGCTTGCCCGGGTGCTGGGAACAGGCAACGGGGCACAACGGGACAGAGCAGTGCTGTGAGGAGCCCCCACACAGCGCACTCATTCCCGTCTGACCAGAAGCTTTTCTGCAGCCTTGTTCCTGCAGCTGAGCTCGAGGCCAGAGCACAGGACTCGGTGACCCGTGGCCTTCCGAGGCTTCTATTCTGCAGCTGCCCTCAAGGGCAGAGCGTGGGACTTGGTGCCCCAGAGCTTTCCCAAGGCGTCTCTCCTGCAAGTAGCTCCTGTCACAGACATGGAGCAGAGACCCCCGAGAGTGGCCAAGATGGCCTGGATGGAGGAGGAGGAGGAAGAAGAAGGACCTGGAGCAGCCCCAGCACAGGAGACTGAAGAGGTGGTGCCCTTCCATCCACCGCAGGAGGGTGAGTGGCAGAGCTGGGTTGCAGGGCTGGAGCCTGCAGCCAACTTGGCCCCATGCCATGCCATGCCATGCCATGCCATGCCATGCCATGCCATGCCATGCCATGCCATGCCATGCCATGCCATGCCATGCCATGCCATGCCATCCCCTGGGGAAATGGCCATGGACAGGTGGGAAGAGGGGCCGGGCAGACACCCCACAGCTCCCTTGCTCCATCCCCCTGGGGCATCCCAGGGCTCTCCCTGCCTGGGGAGCGCAGGGCTGGGCTGTGTTCTCCGGCCTCTCCCGCAGCCCCTCAGCTCTGGCTGCGCTCCCTCTTTGCCAGATGAAGCTGTGGAGCGCACACAAGAGCAGGAATCCAGCCGTGGCCGCTTCCACAGAACAGCGCAGGTACCTGCAGCCACCTCCACCTGGGCTGGGCCTGCTGTCCCTGCTCAGCCCAGCACCGTGTGTGCAGCACGCCATGCAACATCCCCGGCTTCTTGCCCTTCTCCTACAGCTCGTTTGCAACTTCATCCGGAGCATTCGGCAGGAGACCCGCACCATGGGCACTGGGCTCAGAGCTCACTGCGAGCTCCTCAAGCATGAGACCAGTGCCGCCCTGCTGGATTTGCTCCTGGAGAAGGGTGTTGCCAGGCCAGAACAAGTAAGCAGCCTGGGGCCAGGCTTCAATTCCCCCATGCGTCACGTGGCTTCCCCAGCCACGCCTGCTGGTCCCTCAGAGCCTTTGAGGCCATGGCAGTGCACTTCTCTGGGGAGCCTGGGGACATTGCTCTCTCTGGCAGCTTTCCAAGTCTCCCCGTGCCTCCTGCAGGTGCCTGCCTTGGTGAGGTACATTCACCGATGGCTCCTGGCCAACGATTCTGCCGAGCACAGGCTGGACAAGGCCCTGCTGAAACTCACCAAAGCACACCCGGCTGACGCAGTCGTGACGCTCCTGCGTGCGGCCCCGTCCTGTGACAGGTATGGGGCCCACCTGCCCAGAGGGCTCAGGCCTCCCAAGCCCATCACCCTGTACTGCCTGGCCCAGCTGTCTGAGCAACAGAGAGTTCCAGAACCCTCTGGCTGCTGCCTTTCCCAGCCCTGGCATGTCAGCCCCTGAGCCTGCTGCCATGCTGCCTTGCTGCCCCTCAGGGCCTGTCCTCACAGAGCTGGGCTGCTTGGCTGCTGCCAGCAAGGGCCACTGGGCAGAGGCAGAGCCGGCGGTCAGCCCGGGCCCCTAGGGATGCCCAGGCCACGATGCTGTGTCTGAGACCCCCCATGAGACAGAGCTCTAACCCTGCAGAGCTGCCATCTCCATGTGGAAGACCATCATGTGCTCGTCCAGGACTGCCGAGCCAGTGCAGCTGGTCCTCCTGGATGTGCTAGGGAGCTGGCCAGAGTACAGCACGTGCACCTCAGATGGGGACAAAACGGCTGTCTTTGCCCTGGCTGTGAGTTTCCGCAACTGGCCTTTGCTGGCCCCAAGGCCACCTCTCCAGCAGCTCTCCATCCTCCTTCCCCCACTGCATCTGCCTGCCTCAGGCGCTGGCCAGAAACCTGGCCCAGGGGCAGCTTCAGGCCCACCAGGCCCCGCGCTCCCCCTGCCTCTCTCCGGGCCTCTCCCTGCCACGCTCGGGCCCTGCCACATGGACACCTCGGCACTGAGCGCTGTCTCGGGGGCCTTTGTCCTTTGCAGGCAACCGTGGTGATGTGGAAGATCCTCCAGGAGTCCTCTGTCCCACGTGTAGTGAGGCCATATTTCCCCCGCCTTTTTGTTCATCTGCTCTTCCAAGTGTTCTCCAGCACAGAAGAGATGCCACAGGAGGTCCAAACCTTCTGGAAGGATTGCCTGGAAGAGCACGGTCTTGCCACCAGCCCCAACAGGTGCTCCATCCCACTCCTCCTGTCCTTGACACGTGGCCTGCAAAGGAGCCAGTGCTGCCAGTGTGACCCGGGCTTTGCTGTGCACACAGGTTTGCAGTGCAGACTCTGAAGTCCCTGCTCTGCCAAAAGCACTACAAGGATGTGGTGGTGTCAGTGGAACGCAAGCGTGGCTGGGACACGCTGCTCTGTGCTGACACCCGCCACTATGCTGTGGGTCTGCTGGCCAGGTGAGACTCTCTTTCTCCCCATTGATCCTGCCATTTGTGCTCTGTGCCCGAGCTGTCCCACACATTCCCCAAGGCCCTGGGACACACTGAGGGACGGCTAACGACACACTGAGGGACGGCCAAGCAGACTGGAAAAGGCTGGGAAGGGAGAGAGCACAGGAGGAGACACCTCCTAAAGGGCCCAGGTCCCCTTGCAGGGTGGTGGTAAAAGACCACCAGGCTCTGTAAGCCTGTCCTTGGAGAGATTTGCTCAGCTTCCTGCTCCCTTTTTTGCCCTCCTAGAGAGATGCGCCATGCTTGTCATCGCTTGTGTTCCAGTATTGCACTCCACCTCCTCTGGCTGCTCAGCACACAGGAGCCACACTGGGATCTGCCTGCCCTGGCATTCCTTGTGGAGGTGAGCCGGGTGTCCAGCGCTGCCTGGCTGAGCAGCCTCCCAGCTCTCTGCCCTCTCGTGGCAGCAGCCGCCTGGGACGGTGCCCGCACCCTGTGCTGCTGCTGCTGCTGCTGCGTCCTGGGCCCAGCCCTGTGCGGCTGCGGGCTCCTGCCGGCCGGCTCCCCCGTCACTGGCCTGTGCCTTTCAGGTCCTCGTGTGCCTGGATTCTAATGAATGTGGCGACAGTGTTGTGAAGGTCTCTTCAAGGTACCTGCAGAGCGAGTGCAGGGAGAGGCGTCGCCTGGCGCTCAGGGCCCTTCTCGAGCTCATTGATGATCCCTCAATGGTGAGAAGGGGGCAGTGGCTGAAGCTGCGCTGGGAACTCAGTCACTTGGCCTGACCTGGGCTTTGGGCACTGGGGCAGCTGCTCCCAGCTCTCCTGCCTCCTGCTTCAGCTGCCCCAGTGCTTCAGGACAGTCCTTTGGCCTCTGGGCCCTGTGGCAGTAGGGTGGGACTTCACAGACTTGTGTTCCGCACAGGCCGAAAGAATGTGGAGCTTGACCAAAAGCCTCATGCACCTACTGGGGGACAATGATGCAGAGATAGCTGGGATGACACTCATCACACTCAGCTTTATACTCCTGCACAAACACATTCTGCTGTCAACCCCCATTGCCATGCAGCTGGCTGAGGCACTCCTGCCACTCTTTGACCACGTAAGGCTCCGTGCCCCCAGCTACAGCCACTGGCTGCTGCCTGGAAACTGTGTGCCCTGTGCATTTCCAGCCCTGTGCCCAGGGCGCCCTGGAGGAGCCAATGCTCAAGTGTTTTTTCTTGTTTTTTTCATCTAGGATAATAGCCAGGTACAGCTGCTCTCCATAAAACTCTTCCGAGACATGATGGAGTATTTGGAAGAGAGAGAAAAACCTTTGGAAAGCCCTGTGCAACAGAGCCTGCTTCCACTCTTCTTCCACTGCAATGATGAGAATCAGCATGTGGCAGAGGTGAGGACTCCTGGGCTGCTGCTGTCCGCCTGGCAGGGGGCTCGGCTGCCTCCTGCCCTGCGCCTGCTGGACCGCAGCCTCCTCCAGGCCATGGCAGGGGGAGGCGGGACCCGTGCCCTGGGCTGCGGGGCCATCTCTGCGTCTCTGCTGCTCTCCAGGCTTCTCGGGAAACGCTGCTTTATGCGGTCAAGTTCATGAAGAGGAGGGATCTCAAAAAGCTGCTGAAGGAGCAGAAACTGTGGAAGTTCAGCAAGTGCCTGGTAAGGACGGCCCGGAATCCCCAACTCAGCCAGGAGAAGGCCCCTGAGGGCGGTGCTCAGTGTGCGAGCCGGGCAGCTGTGCCCCTGCGCGCTGCTGCAGCCAGAGGCCGCGCGGGCTCTTCTCCAGGCTCCCGTGGGCCCGAGCCGGGTGCCCATGGAGCCCCGGCCCGGCGGGGCTGCGAGGCAGGGGCGGCACCGCGGCTCCCCGGGCAGCAGCCGGCCCCTTCCCCCTCCCCTCGGGAGCCCGGCGCCAGCGGCTGCTGGCCGCGCCTCGGGGCTGTGCGGGCAGGGGAGCCCGGGGCGGGGCGCAGGCAGCGCCCGGCCCAGGGGCTGAGCCCGCGCCAACCCTTCCCTCCTGCCGCTCTCTGCAGCTGGCAGAGGACAGGAGCAGAGCGGCCGAGCACCTGCGCCGGGCCCTGCGCTACCTGGAGAGCCCACAGGAGCCCCTGCGAGAGGCGGCCATCAGGTTCATGGGTGAGTTACAAGCCCGGGCTCCCTCCCCAGCCCGCCGCAGCTCGGCCCCAGCCCCGCCTGTTGCCCCGACAGCGGCAGCCGGGCCCGGCGCCGTGGAGCCCCGCCTGGCCTGGGCATTGCTGCTGCCGCCCTCTGACAGCCGTGCCCTGGGGCGACAGCGCGCTGCATGGGCTGAGCTGAGCGCTGCCGGGCCAGCAGCCCGTGTGGCCACAGCGCCGGCAGCGCTGCTGGCAGGGAGCTGTGCCGCTGGGGCCGTGACAGACTCTGTGTTCACAGGCATGGCCGGGCGGCACCTGAGGGGGCAGCAGCAAGAGCTGCAGCGGATCTGCACTGGTGAGTGAGGGGAGCGGGCTGACAGCGGGGGCTGCTGGGGGGAGCTGCAAGCCCTGCCCCGGCTGCGGAGGGCTCTGCTCCCGTGGGCAGAGCACACGGAGATTTCAGGGCCACGTGGGCCATTCGTGGCCAGCAGCTTCGGGCTGATCCCCTTGCTCCCTTTGCTCCCTCCTGGCCATGGCAATAGCCGGCTTGGGATGGCACTTGCAGGGGGCTCTTCCTCGGCTCCCTGCAGCTCCAGCTTCTGACCGTGCCTCTGTTCCTCTCTCTCGCAGCCCTGGAAGACAAAACGAATGACGTCAGCCTCGCCGTCGGAAGCCTGGCAATTCAAACGCTGTGCCTCCTCAGGTCAGGAGAGCGGGCTCCCATCTCCAGGTTCCAGTGGCTCCAAAATCACCTGCGCAGGGCGTGGAAGACATGGCCCCGTCTGTCACAGCTCGGCTGCCTGCCCTGCCAGAGCTCTGTGGAGAGGTGATCCCAGAAGCTCTTTTTGTTGGGGCCACCTGAATCAGGTTTTATTTTGTTTTTCTTCAAGAATTTTCTTTTCATTGGTTTTTTTTTTTTTTCTTTTACCATGTAAATATAGACTATGTTAACATACACAGACTCCCAGCATTTTTCTTTTGCTGCCCAGGGTCCGTAGGGCATAGGGGAGGAGGGGGAAATGGGTGCTTGCGCTCAGCCAGCTGCCCAGGCGTGCAGTGGGCCAGGTGAAATGGCCAGAAGCCCCTTGGCCTTTGGTGGTTCTGCTGAAGCCTTTGTGCTGCCCAGAGAGCGGCTGGGCAGGGGCCGGAGCTGCGGGGATCCCTGCCAGAGCGGTGCCTGGAGATGGTCACAAGCCCTGTGCCAGGCAGGAAGCGCCAGCCGTGTCCTCCTGCCTGTGTGCTGCTGGCTGCCTTGCTGAGGGCTCCCAGGTGCCTCTGGATGGGGCTGCTCTGGAGCTGCTGTGGGGCTGCGGCGCTGCTGCCGGGCGGCTCGGCCAGGCTGGGGCAGCCCCTGAGGGGCTGGGGCGCTGGCAAGCCCCGGGCAATGGGCTGTCAGAGGCCACAAGCAGCCGCCTTGTTCCTGCCAGAGTTGACTTGCAAGACGCATCCTTGGCACTCTGCAACTAACAGCATCAGTGTTGTTGGAAACCCAAATGCAGAGAAATCTCAGACCTTTGGTCTTGTCAGCAAAGCTTAGAATTAAACACAGGATTTGATCTGAGACCTAGGAAAGGGCTCCCAAACTTAGGTGCTAGAAGCGAGAATGCGGATTTCTAGTCTATAGCAGCAACACGGGGAGAAAAGTTGAAGTGGAGGAAAGTTTAGAGTTTTCGAGTTCAAGATCTAGGAAGAAATCAAAGTAGTTACAATGCTAAACAAGAAGATTAGGATGCAGTGCTGTAGGTTTGTGTGTCATAGCATGATTGGCTAAGGAAGCTTACACTGTTAGCATGATGTGGGGACCCAGGAAATTCCTCTGGCTGCCCTGCAGGACTCGAGAGCCTGTCAGAGGGCTCAGAGACCTTGGCACAGAGCCCAAGACCCCCGTGCCTTTGATTTAGCACTTGGAAAAAACAATCACCAACCTTGTATGAAGAATGACCAGCCACAAAAAATGAAGTAGAATGATAGTGAATTTATCCCAGAGTGGAACAATAGATTTTGAGGGTTTTTAGAATGGGGCTTCAGGGGGCAAGATGGAGGAATCTGGGCATGTCCAGCCTTTCTCCTTCTTCTTCTTGGCCTCCATCTTCTGGTTGATGTTGGTACTTTGAGATTGGTCTAGAGTAGAAGCTCACTGTCTAACATAGATGATAGGGATTGGAAAGTAATTGTAAATATTGTACAGGTAGTTTTTAGTATAAAAAGATAACACCACCCCAGGGGAGGCAGAGTTCCTTAGACTGTCTTGCTGAGCAGACCTCGGCAGGACAGGAGAAAGAATTTTATAGATAAGATACAATAAACAACCTTGAGACTGAGAAATTAAGAGCTCTGACTCCTTCTTCAACCACCGGGCTGGGACAAGAGACTTTTTAACTTATCTCAGGGTCACTCTGACCAGCTAGAGACCCCGAGAGCATGAGTCCGTAAGATGAAATCTTGAAGACTGGGTCCAAAACATAAATACCCTTGTTGGCCATGTCTTCTTGGCCAAGAAATCCTTCAAAGCTCTTGTAACTACAAGTCTTGCGGCCCTGTGAGCCATGCGGTGGAGATGTGAGCCCAACTCAACCTTCCTGCCTATGTAGAAGAGAAAAAAAAGCAATGGCATCATCTAAAAAACTCAGAGGTCCACTCTCTAGCTTGTTCCAAACCCCTTCCAATCCCCCAAAGTGTGATTTAGCTACAAATAGATGACAAGGACTCTTAGGGCTGCCTCTTTGACTCCAGAGCGGCTGCTTTAGAATCTTTCACATATCCCTGTGTAGTTAGGTGCCAGAAATGGATCATTTGAAGAAACTTTCCCAGCTGACTTGCATGGAGGCTTGTTTGAAGGGTGTTTGAATGGAAAGCCTCCCAGCAGAGGTCTGGGCTTTGGCCTAGCTGTGTCCCCTGCTGATTGTGAAGCGTGTCATCAGCTGAAGTGCTATCTGGGCTAAAAATATCATCCAGTCAATTGGACTTGCTCTTTTTGGCCTATAAAAGCTGGACCCACTTTTGGGGCAAATTTGGAGACCTCATCTATGGGTGGATGGAACACCTAGGATTTTCCCAGTTGTTGGGAATAGTTCTCCAGGTCCCTGGAGTAAAACGGGGCTGCCCAGCAACTGCGCATCTGCAAGATGACAAACAATTGTCTTGGTTTGAAGAGAGAGGTGTCTGCTAAGGAAGGCAGAAGTCTTCTCTGAAATGTTAAATGTAAATCCCCTGCCTTCAAATGATTCTCATTTAGAAATTCAAATGCTCTCAGGGAAAGATATGGGGATAGGCCTGAGCCCGCAGAGCAGGGCGGCCTTTGCTTATGGTCTGAGCCCTTCCTAAAGATCCTGTCAGGCTGTCTTAGACACATGGGGCCAGGGATTCCTTCCAAGCTGGGCCACTTTGGCTGGCCCGGGGCCAGCCCCAGGGCAGGAGGCAGTGTGTGCAAGGCCCCTGGCTGGCACGCTGCAGCACGGTCACCGTGCCATGGAACGGAACCCGGTCACCAAGGTCCCTTTGTGACACGTGGGAAATAGAAGCTTGCCCGGGTGCTGGGAACAGGCAACGGGGCACAACGGGACAGAGCAGTGCTGTGAGGAGCCCCCACACAGCGCACTCATTCCCGTCTGACCAGAAGCTTTTCTGCAGCCTTGTTCCTGCAGCTGAGCTCGAGGCCAGAGCACAGGACTCGGTGACCCGTGGCCTTCCGAGGCTTCTCTTCTGCAGCTGCCCTCAAGGGCAGAGCGTGGGACTTGGTGCCCCAGAGCTTTCCCAAGGCGTCTCTCCTGCAAGTAGCTCCTGTCACAGACATGGAGCAGAGACCCCCGAGAGTGGCCAAGATGGCCTGGATGGAGGAGGAGGAGGAAGAAGAAGGACCTGGAGCAGCCCCAGCACAGGAGACTGAAGAGGTGGTGCCCTTCCATCCACCGCAGGAGGGTGAGTGGCAGAGCTGGGTTGCAGGGCTGGAGCCTGCAGCCAACTTGGCCCCATGCCATGCCATGCCATGCCATGCCATGCCATGCCATGCCATGCCATGCCATGCCATGCCATGCCATGCCATGCCATGCCATGCCATGCCATGCCATGCCATGCCATCCCCTGGGGAAATGGCCATGGACAGGTGGGAAGAGGGGCCGGGCAGACACCCCACAGCTCCCTTGCTCCATCCCCCTGGGGCATCCCAGGGCTCTCCCTGCCTGGGGAGCGCAGGGCTGGGCTGTGTTCTCCGGCCTCTCCCGCAGCCCCTCAGCTCTGGCTGCGCTCCCTCTTTGCCAGATGAAGCTGTGGAGCGCACACAAGAGCAGGAATCCAGCCGTGGCCGCTTCCACAGAACAGCGCAGGTACCTGCAGCCACCTCCACCTGGGCTGGGCCTGCTGTCCCTGCTCAGCCCAGCACCGTGTGTGCAGCACGCCATGCAACATCCCCGGCTTCTTGCCCTTCTCCTACAGCTCGTTTGCAACTTCATCCGGAGCATTCGGCAGGAGACCCGCACCATGGGCACTGGGCTCAGAGCTCACTGCGAGCTCCTCAAGCATGAGACCAGTGCCGCCCTGCTGGATTTGCTCCTGGAGAAGGGTGTTGCCAGGCCAGAACAAGTAAGCAGCCTGGGGCCAGGCTTCAATTCCCCCATGCGTCACGTGGCTTCCCCAGCCACGCCTGCTGGTCCCTCAGAGCCTTTGAGGCCATGGCAGTGCACTTCTCTGGGGAGCCTGGGGACATTGCTCTCTCTGGCAGCTTTCCAAGTCTCCCCGTGCCTCCTGCAGGTGCCTGCCTTGGTGAGGTACATTCACCGATGGCTCCTGGCCAACGATTCTGCCGAGCACAGGCTGGACAAGGCCCTGCTGAAACTCACCAAAGCACACCCGGCTGACGCAGTCGTGACGCTCCTGCGTGCGGCCCCGTCCTGTGACAGGTATGGGGCCCACCTGCCCAGAGGGCTCAGGCCTCCCAAGCCCATCACCCTGTACTGCCTGGCCCAGCTGTCTGAGCAACAGAGAGTTCCAGAACCCTCTGGCTGCTGCCTTTCCCAGCCCTGGCATGTCAGCCCCTGAGCCTGCTGCCATGCTGCCTTGCTGCCCCTCAGGGCCTGTCCTCACAGAGCTGGGCTGCTTGGCTGCTGCCAGCAAGGGCCACTGGGCAGAGGCAGAGCCGGCGGTCAGCCCGGGCCCCTAGGGATGCCCAGGCCACGATGCTGTGTCTGAGACCCCCCATGAGACAGAGCTCTAACCCTGCAGAGCTGCCATCTCCATGTGGAAGACCATCATGTGCTCGTCCAGGACTGCCGAGCCAGTGCAGCTGGTCCTCCTGGATGTGCTAGGGAGCTGGCCAGAGTACAGCACGTGCACCTCAGATGGGGACAAAACGGCTGTCTTTGCCCTGGCTGTGAGTTTCCGCAACTGGCCTTTGCTGGCCCCAAGGCCACCTCTCCAGCAGCTCTCCATCCTCCTTCCCCCACTGCATCTGCCTGCCTCAGGCGCTGGCCAGAAACCTGGCCCAGGGGCAGCTTCAGGCCCACCAGGCCCCGCGCTCCCCCTGCCTCTCTCCGGGCCTCTCCCTGCCACGCTCGGGCCCTGCCACATGGACACCTCGGCACTGAGCGCTGTCTCGGGGGCCTTTGTCCTTTGCAGGCAACCGTGGTGATGTGGAAGATCCTCCAGGAGTCCTCTGTCCCACGTGTAGTGAGGCCATATTTCCCCCGCCTTTTTGTTCATCTGCTCTTCCAAGTGTTCTCCAGCACAGAAGAGATGCCACAGGAGGTCCAAACCTTCTGGAAGGATTGCCTGGAAGAGCACGGTCTTGCCACCAGCCCCAACAGGTGCTCCATCCCACTCCTCCTGTCCTTGACACGTGGCCTGCAAAGGAGCCAGTGCTGCCAGTGTGACCCGGGCTTTGCTGTGCACACAGGTTTGCAGTGCAGACTCTGAAGTCCCTGCTCTGCCAAAAGCACTACAAGGATGTGGTGGTGTCAGTGGAACGCAAGCGTGGCTGGGACACGCTGCTCTGTGCTGACACCCGCCACTATGCTGTGGGTCTGCTGGCCAGGTGAGACTCTCTTTCTCCCCATTGATCCTGCCATTTGTGCTCTGTGCCCGAGCTGTCCCACACATTCCCCAAGGCCCTGGGACACACTGAGGGACGGCTAACGACACACTGAGGGACGGCCAAGCAGACTGGAAAAGGCTGGGAAGGGAGAGAGCACAGGAGGAGACACCTCCTAAAGGGCCCAGGTCCCCTTGCAGGGTGGTGGTAAAAGACCACCAGGCTCTGTAAGCCTGTCCTTGGAGAGATTTGCTCAGCTTCCTGCTCCCTTTTTTGCCCTCCTAGAGAGATGCGCCATGCTTGTCATCGCTTGTGTTCCAGTATTGCACTCCACCTCCTCTGGCTGCTCAGCACACAGGAGCCACACTGGGATCTGCCTGCCCTGGCATTCCTTGTGGAGGTGAGCCGGGTGTCCAGCGCTGCCTGGCTGAGCAGCCTCCCAGCTCTCTGCCCTCTCGTGGCAGCAGCCGCCTGGGACGGTGCCCGCACCCTGTGCTGCTGCTGCTGCTGCTGCGTCCTGGGCCCAGCCCTGTGCGGCTGCGGGCTCCTGCCGGCCGGCTCCCCCGTCACTGGCCTGTGCCTTTCAGGTCCTCGTGTGCCTGGATTCTAATGAATGTGGCGACAGTGTTGTGAAGGTCTCTTCAAGGTACCTGCAGAGCGAGTGCAGGGAGAGGCGTCGCCTGGCGCTCAGGGCCCTTCTCGAGCTCATTGATGATCCCTCAATGGTGAGAAGGGGGCAGTGGCTGAAGCTGCGCTGGGAACTCAGTCACTTGGCCTGACCTGGGCTTTGGGCACTGGGGCAGCTGCTCCCAGCTCTCCTGCCTCCTGCTTCAGCTGCCCCAGTGCTTCAGGACAGTCCTTTGGCCTCTGGGCCCTGTGGCAGTAGGGTGGGACTTCACAGACTTGTGTTCCGCACAGGCCGAAAGAATGTGGAGCTTGACCAAAAGCCTCATGCACCTACTGGGGGACAATGATGCAGAGATAGCTGGGATGACACTCATCACACTCAGCTTTATACTCCTGCACAAACACATTCTGCTGTCAACCCCCATTGCCATGCAGCTGGCTGAGGCACTCCTGCCACTCTTTGACCACGTAAGGCTCCGTGCCCCCAGCTACAGCCACTGGCTGCTGCCTGGAAACTGTGTGCCCTGTGCATTTCCAGCCCTGTGCCCAGGGCGCCCTGGAGGAGCCAATGCTCAAGTGTTTTTTCTTGTTTTTTTCATCTAGGATAATAGCCAGGTACAGCTGCTCTCCATAAAACTCTTCCGAGACATGATGGAGTATTTGGAAGAGAGAGAAAAACCTTTGGAAAGCCCTGTGCAACAGAGCCTGCTTCCACTCTTCTTCCACTGCAATGATGAGAATCAGCATGTGGCAGAGGTGAGGACTCCTGGGCTGCTGCTGTCCGCCTGGCAGGGGGCTCGGCTGCCTCCTGCCCTGCGCCTGCTGGACCGCAGCCTCCTCCAGGCCATGGCAGGGGGAGGCGGGACCCGTGCCCTGGGCTGCGGGGCCATCTCTGCGTCTCTGCTGCTCTCCAGGCTTCTCGGGAAACGCTGCTTTATGCGGTCAAGTTCATGAAGAGGAGGGATCTCAAAAAGCTGCTGAAGGAGCAGAAACTGTGGAAGTTCAGCAAGTGCCTGGTAAGGACGGCCCGGAATCCCCAACTCAGCCAGGAGAAGGCCCCTGAGGGCGGTGCTCAGTGTGCGAGCCGGGCAGCTGTGCCCCTGCGCGCTGCTGCAGCCAGAGGCCGCGCGGGCTCTTCTCCAGGCTCCCGTGGGCCCGAGCCGGGTGCCCATGGAGCCCCGGCCCGGCGGGGCTGCGGGGCAGGGGCGGCACCGCGGCTCCCCGGGCAGCAGCCGGCCCCTTCCCCCTCCCCTCGGGAGCCCGGCGCCAGCGGCTGCTGGCCGCGCCTCGGGGCTGTGCGGGCAGGGGAGCCCGGGGCGGGGCGCAGGCAGCGCCCGGCCCAGGGGCTGAGCCCGCGCCAACCCTTCCCTCCTGCCGCTCTCTGCAGCTGGCAGAGGACAGGAGCAGAGCGGCCGAGCACCTGCGCCGGGCCCTGCGCTACCTGGAGAGCCCACAGGAGCCCCTGCGAGAGGCGGCCATCAGGTTCATGGGTGAGTTACAAGCCCGGGCTCCCTCCCCAGCCCGCCGCAGCTCGGCCCCAGCCCCGCCTGTTGCCCCGACAGCGGCAGCCGGGCCCGGCGCCGTGGAGCCCCGCCTGGCCTGGGCATTGCTGCTGCCGCCCTCTGACAGCCGTGCCCTGGGGCGACAGCGCGCTGCATGGGCTGAGCTGAGCGCTGCCGGGCCAGCAGCCCGTGTGGCCACAGCGCCGGCAGCGCTGCTGGCAGGGAGCTGTGCCGCTGGGGCCGTGACAGACTCTGTGTTCACAGGCATGGCCGGGCGGCACCTGAGGGGGCAGCAGCAAGAGCTGCAGCGGATCTGCACTGGTGAGTGAGGGGAGCGGGCTGACAGCGGGGGCTGCTGGGGGGAGCTGCAAGCCCTGCCCCGGCTGCGGAGGGCTCTGCTCCCGTGGGCAGAGCACACGGAGATTTCAGGGCCACGTGGGCCATTCGTGGCCAGCAGCTTCGGGCTGATCCCCTTGCTCCCTTTGCTCCCTCCTGGCCATGGCAATAGCCGGCTTGGGATGGCACTTGCAGGGGGCTCTTCCTCGGCTCCCTGCAGCTCCAGCTTCTGACCGTGCCTCTGTTCCTCTCTCTCGCAGCCCTGGAAGACAAAACGAATGACGTCAGCCTCGCCGTCGGAAGCCTGGCAATTCAAACGCTGTGCCTCCTCAGGTCAGGAGAGCGGGCTCCCATCTCCAGGTTCCAGTGGCTCCAAAATCACCTGCGCAGGGCGTGGAAGACATGGCCCCGTCTGTCACAGCTCGGCTGCCTGCCCTGCCAGAGCTCTGTGGAGAGGTGATCCCAGAAGCTCTTTTTGTTGGGGCCACCTGAATCAGGTTTTATTTTGTTTTTCTTCAAGAATTTTCTTTTCATTGGTTTTTTTTTTTTTTCTTTTACCATGTAAATATAGACTATGTTAACATACACAGACTCCCAGCATTTTTCTTTTGCTGCCCAGGGTCCGTAGGGCATAGGGGAGGAGGGGGAAATGGGTGCTTGCGCTCAGCCAGCTGCCCAGGCGTGCAGTGGGCCAGGTGAAATGGCCAGAAGCCCCTTGGCCTTTGGTGGTTCTGCTGAAGCCTTTGTGCTGCCCAGAGAGCGGCTGGGCAGGGGCCGGAGCTGCGGGGATCCCTGCCAGAGCGGTGCCTGGAGATGGTCACAAGCCCTGTGCCAGGCAGGAAGCGCCAGCCGTGTCCTCCTGCCCGTGTGCTGCTGGCTGCCTTGCTGAGGGCTCCCAGGTGCCTCTGGATGGGGCTGCTCTGGAGCTGCTGTGGGGCTGCGGCGCTGCTGCCGGGCGGCTCGGCCAGGCTGGGGCAGCCCCTGAGGGGCTGGGGCGCTGGCAAGCCCCGGGCAATGGGCTGTCAGAGGCCACAAGCAGCCGCCTTGTTCCTGCCAGAGTTGACTTGCAAGACGCATCCTTGGCACTCTGCAACTAACAGCATCAGTGTTGTTGGAAACCCAAATGCAGAGAAATCTCAGACCTTTGGTCTTGTCAGCAAAGCTTAGAATTAAACACAGGATTTGATCTGAGACCTAGGAAAGGGCTCCCAAACTTAGGTGCTAGAAGCGAGAATGCGGATTTCTAGTCTATAGCAGCAACACGGGGAGAAAAGTTGAAGTGGAGGAAAGTTTAGAGTTTTCGAGTTCAAGATCTAGGAAGAAATCAAAGTAGTTACAATGCTAAACAAGAAGATTAGGATGCAGTGCTGTAGGTTTGTGTGTCATAGCATGATTGGCTAAGGAAGCTTACACTGTTAGCATGATGTGGGGACCCAGGAAATTCCTCTGGCTGCCCTGCAGGACTCGAGAGCCTGTCAGAGGGCTCAGAGACCTTGGCACAGAGCCCAAGACCCCCGTGCCTTTGATTTAGCACTTGGAAAAAACAATCACCAACCTTGTATGAAGAATGACCAGCCACAAAAAATGAAGTAGAATGATAGTGAATTTATCCCAGAGTGGAACAATAGATTTTGAGGGTTTTTAGAATGGGGCTTCAGGGGGCAAGATGGAGGAATCTGGGCATGTCCAGCCTTTCTCCTTCTTCTTCTTGGCCTCCATCTTCTGGTTGATGTTGGTACTTTGAGATTGGTCTAGAGTAGAAGCTCACTGTCTAACATAGATGATAGGGATTGGAAAGTAATTGTAAATATTGTACAGGTAGTTTTTAGTATAAAAAGATAACACCACCCCAGGGGAGGCAGAGTTCCTTAGACTGTCTTGCTGAGCAGACCTCGGCAGGACAGGAGAAAGAATTTTATAGATAAGATACAATAAACAACCTTGAGACTGAGAAATTAAGAGCTCTGACTCCTTCTTCAACCACCGGGCTGGGACAAGAGACTTTTTAACTTATCTCAGGGTCACTCTGACCAGCTAGAGACCCCGAGAGCATGAGTCCGTAAGATGAAATCTTGAAGACTGGGTCCAAAACATAAATACCCTTGTTGGCCATGTCTTCTTGGCCAAGAAATCCTTCAAAGCTCTTGTAACTACAAGTCTTGCGGCCCTGTGAGCCATGCGGTGGAGATGTGAGCCCAACTCAACCTTCCTGCCTATGTAGAAGAGAAAAAAAAGCAATGGCATCATCTAAAAAACTCAGAGGTCCACTCTCTAGCTTGTTCCAAACCCCTTCCAATCCCCCAAAGTGTGATTTAGCTACAAATAGATGACAAGGACTCTTAGGGCTGCCTCTTTGACTCCAGAGCGGCTGCTTTAGAATCTTTCACATATCCCTGTGTAGTTAGGTGCCAGAAATGGATCATTTGAAGAAACTTTCCCAGCTGACTTGCATGGAGGCTTGTTTGAAGGGTGTTTGAATGGAAAGCCTCCCAGCAGAGGTCTGGGCTTTGGCCTAGCTGTGTCCCCTGCTGATTGTGAAGCGTGTCATCAGCTGAAGTGCTATCTGGGCTACAAATATCATCCAGTCAATTGGACTTGCTCTTTTTGGCCTATAAAAGCTGGACCCACTTTTGGGGCAAATTTGGAGACCTCATCTATGGGTGGATGGAACACCTAGGATTTTCCCAGTTGTTGGGAATGGTTCTCCAGGTCCCTGGAGTAAAACGGGGCTGCCCAGCAACTGCGCATCTGCAAGATGACAAACAATTGTCTTGGTTTGAAGAGAGAGGTGTCTGCTAAGGAAGGCAGAAGTCTTCTCTGAAATGTTAAATGTAAATCCCCTGCCTTCAAATGATTCTCATTTAGAAATTCAAATGCTCTCAGGGAAAGATATGGGGATAGGCCTGAGCCCGCAGAGCAGGGCGGCCTTTGCTTATGGTCTGAGCCCTTCCTAAAGATCCTGTCAGGCTGTCTTAGACACCTGGGGCCAGGGATTCCTTCCAAGCTGGGCCACTTTGGCTGGCCCGGGGCCAGCCCCAGGGCAGGAGGCAGTGTGTGCAAGGCCCCTGGCTGGCACGCTGCAGCACGGTCACCGTGCCATGGAACGGAACCCGGTCACCAAGGTCCCTTTGTGACACGTGGGAAATAGAAGCTTGCCCGGGTGCTGGGAACAGGCAACGGGGCACAACGGGACAGAGCAGTGCTGTGAGGAGCCCCCACACAGCGCACTCATTCCCGTCTGACCAGAAGCTTTTCTGCAGCCTTGTTCCTGCAGCTGAGCTCGAGGCCAGAGCACAGGACTCGGTGACCCGTGGCCTTCCGAGGCTTCTATTCTGCAGCTGCCCTCAAGGGCAGAGCGTGGGACTTGGTGCCCCAGAGCTTTCCCAAGGCGTCTCTCCTGCAAGTAGCTCCTGTCACAGACATGGAGCAGAGACCCCCGAGAGTGGCCAAGATGGCCTGGATGGAGGAGGAGGAGGAAGAAGAAGGACCTGGAGCAGCCCCAGCACAGGAGACTGAAGAGGTGGTGCCCTTCCATCCACCGCAGGAGGGTGAGTGGCAGAGCTGGGTTGCAGGGCTGGAGCCTGCAGCCAACTTGGCCCCATGCCATGCCATGCCATGCCATGCCATGCCATGCCATGCCATGCCATGCCATGCCATGCCATGCCATGCCATGCCATGCCATCCCCTGGGGAAATGCCCATGGACAGGTGGGAAGAGGGGCCGGGCAGACACCCCACAGCTCCCTTGCTCCATCCCCCTGGGGCATCCCAGGGCTCTCCCTGCCTGGGGAGCGCAGGGCTGGGCTGTGTTCTCCGGCCTCTCCCGCAGCCCCTCAGCTCTGGCTGCGCTCCCTCTTTGCCAGATGAAGCTGTGGAGCGCACACAAGAGCAGGAATCCAGCCGTGGCCGCTTCCACAGAACAGCGCAGGTACCTGCAGCCACCTCCACCTGGGCTGGGCCTGCTGTCCCTGCTCAGCCCAGCACCGTGTGTGCAGCACGCCATGCAACATCCCCGGCTTCTTGCCCTTCTCCTACAGCTCGTTTGCAACTTCATCCGGAGCATTCGGCAGGAGACCCGCACCATGGGCACTGGGCTCAGAGCTCACTGCGAGCTCCTCAAGCATGAGACCAGTGCCGCCCTGCTGGATTTGCTCCTGGAGAAGGGTGTTGCCAGGCCAGAACAAGTAAGCAGCCTGGGGCCAGGCTTCAATTCCCCCATGCGTCACGTGGCTTCCCCAGCCACGCCTGCTGGTCCCTCAGAGCCTTTGAGGCCATGGCAGTGCACTTCTCTGGGGAGCCTGGGGACATTGCTCTCTCTGGCAGCTTTCCAAGTCTCCCCGTGCCTCCTGCAGGTGCCTGCCTTGGTGAGGTACATTCACCGATGGCTCCTGGCCAACGATTCTGCCGAGCACAGGCTGGACAAGGCCCTGCTGAAACTCACCAAAGCACACCCGGCTGACGCAGTCGTGACGCTCCTGCGTGCGGCCCCGTCCTGTGACAGGTATGGGGCCCACCTGCCCAGAGGGCTCAGGCCTCCCAAGCCCATCACCCTGTACTGCCTGGCCCAGCTGTCTGAGCAACAGAGAGTTCCAGAACCCTCTGGCTGCTGCCTTTCCCAGCCCTGGCATGTCAGCCCCTGAGCCTGCTGCCATGCTGCCTTGCTGCCCCTCAGGGCCTGTCCTCACAGAGCTGGGCTGCTTGGCTGCTGCCAGCAAGGGCCACTGGGCAGAGGCAGAGCCGGCGGTCAGCCCGGGCCCCTAGGGATGCCCAGGCCACGATGCTGTGTCTGAGACCCCCCATGAGACAGAGCTCTAACCCTGCAGAGCTGCCATCTCCATGTGGAAGACCATCATGTGCTCGTCCAGGACTGCCGAGCCAGTGCAGCTGGTCCTCCTGGATGTGCTAGGGAGCTGGCCAGAGTACAGCACGTGCACCTCAGATGGGGACAAAACGGCTGTCTTTGCCCTGGCTGTGAGTTTCCGCAACTGGCCTTTGCTGGCCCCAAGGCCACCTCTCCAGCAGCTCTCCATCCTCCTTCCCCCACTGCATCTGCCTGCCTCAGGCGCTGGCCAGAAACCTGGCCCAGGGGCAGCTTCAGGCCCACCAGGCCCCGCGCTCCCCCTGCCTCTCTCCGGGCCTCTCCCTGCCACGCTCGGGCCCTGCCACATGGACACCTCGGCACTGAGCGCTGTCTCGGGGGCCTTTGTCCTTTGCAGGCAACCGTGGTGATGTGGAAGATCCTCCAGGAGTCCTCTGTCCCACGTGTAGTGAGGCCATATTTCCCCCGCCTTTTTGTTCATCTGCTCTTCCAAGTGTTCTCCAGCACAGAAGAGATGCCACAGGAGGTCCAAACCTTCTGGAAGGATTGCCTGGAAGAGCACGGTCTTGCCACCAGCCCCAACAGGTGCTCCATCCCACTCCTCCTGTCCTTGACACGTGGCCTGCAAAGGAGCCAGTGCTGCCAGTGTGACCCGGGCTTTGCTGTGCACACAGGTTTGCAGTGCAGACTCTGAAGTCCCTGCTCTGCCAAAAGCACTACAAGGATGTGGTGGTGTCAGTGGAACGCAAGCGTGGCTGGGACACGCTGCTCTGTGCTGACACCCGCCACTATGCTGTGGGTCTGCTGGCCAGGTGAGACTCTCTTTCTCCCCATTGATCCTGCCATTTGTGCTCTGTGCCCGAGCTGTCCCACACATTCCCCAAGGCCCTGGGACACACTGAGGGACGGCTAACGACACACTGAGGGACGGCCAAGCAGACTGGAAAAGGCTGGGAAGGGAGAGAGCACAGGAGGAGACACCTCCTAAAGGGCCCAGGTCCCCTTGCAGGGTGGTGGTAAAAGACCACCAGGCTCTGTAAGCCTGTCCTTGGAGAGATTTGCTCAGCTTCCTGCTCCCTTTTTTGCCCTCCTAGAGAGATGCGCCATGCTTGTCATCGCTTGTGTTCCAGTATTGCACTCCACCTCCTCTGGCTGCTCAGCACACAGGAGCCACACTGGGATCTGCCTGCCCTGGCATTCCTTGTGGAGGTGAGCCGGGTGTCCAGCGCTGCCTGGCTGAGCAGCCTCCCAGCTCTCTGCCCTCTCGTGGCAGCAGCCGCCTGGGACGGTGCCCGCACCCTGTGCTGCTGCTGCTGCTGCTGCGTCCTGGGCCCAGCCCTGTGCGGCTGCGGGCTCCTGCCGGCCGGCTCCCCCGTCACTGGCCTGTGCCTTTCAGGTCCTCGTGTGCCTGGATTCTAATGAATGTGGCGACAGTGTTGTGAAGGTCTCTTCAAGGTACCTGCAGAGCGAGTGCAGGGAGAGGCGTCGCCTGGCGCTCAGGGCCCTTCTCGAGCTCATTGATGATCCCTCAATGGTGAGAAGGGGGCAGTGGCTGAAGCTGCGCTGGGAACTCAGTCACTTGGCCTGACCTGGGCTTTGGGCACTGGGGCAGCTGCTCCCAGCTCTCCTGCCTCCTGCTTCAGCTGCCCCAGTGCTTCAGGACAGTCCTTTGGCCTCTGGGCCCTGTGGCAGTAGGGTGGGACTTCACAGACTTGTGTTCCGCACAGGCCGAAAGAATGTGGAGCTTGACCAAAAGCCTCATGCACCTACTGGGGGACAATGATGCAGAGATAGCTGGGATGACACTCATCACACTCAGCTTTATACTCCTGCACAAACACATTCTGCTGTCAACCCCCATTGCCATGCAGCTGGCTGAGGCACTCCTGCCACTCTTTGACCACGTAAGGCTCCGTGCCCCCAGCTACAGCCACTGGCTGCTGCCTGGAAACTGTGTGCCCTGTGCATTTCCAGCCCTGTGCCCAGGGCGCCCTGGAGGAGCCAATGCTCAAGTGTTTTTTCTTGTTTTTTTCATCTAGGATAATAGCCAGGTACAGCTGCTCTCCATAAAACTCTTCCGAGACATGATGGAGTATTTGGAAGAGAGAGAAAAACCTTTGGAAAGCCCTGTGCAACAGAGCCTGCTTCCACTCTTCTTCCACTGCAATGATGAGAATCAGCATGTGGCAGAGGTGAGGACTCCTGGGCTGCTGCTGTCCGCCTGGCAGGGGGCTCGGCTGCCTCCTGCCCTGCGCCTGCTGGACCGCAGCCTCCTCCAGGCCATGGCAGGGGGAGGCGGGACCCGTGCCCTGGGCTGCGGGGCCATCTCTGCGTCTCTGCTGCTCTCCAGGCTTCTCGGGAAACGCTGCTTTATGCGGTCAAGTTCATGAAGAGGAGGGATCTCAAAAAGCTGCTGAAGGAGCAGAAACTGTGGAAGTTCAGCAAGTGCCTGGTAAGGACGGCCCGGAATCCCCAACTCAGCCAGGAGAAGGCCCCTGAGGGCGGTGCTCAGTGTGCGAGCCGGGCAGCTGTGCCCCTGCGCGCTGCTGCAGCCAGAGGCCGCGCGGGCTCTTCTCCAGGCTCCCGTGGGCCCGAGCCGGGTGCCCATGGAGCCCCGGCCCGGCGGGGCTGCGAGGCAGGGGCGGCACCGCGGCTCCCCGGGCAGCAGCCGGCCCCTTCCCCCTCCCCTCGGGAGCCCGGCGCCAGCGGCTGCTGGCCGCGCCTCGGGGCTGTGCGGGCAGGGGAGCCCGGGGCGGGGCGCAGGCAGCGCCCGGCCCAGGGGCTGAGCCCGCGCCAACCCTTCCCTCCTGCCGCTCTCTGCAGCTGGCAGAGGACAGGAGCAGAGCGGCCGAGCACCTGCGCCGGGCCCTGCGCTACCTGGAGAGCCCACAGGAGCCCCTGCGAGAGGCGGCCATCAGGTTCATGGGTGAGTTACAAGCCCGGGCTCCCTCCCCAGCCCGCCGCAGCTCGGCCCCAGCCCCGCCTGTTGCCCCGACAGCGGCAGCCGGGCCCGGCGCCGTGGAGCCCCGCCTGGCCTGGGCATTGCTGCTGCCGCCCTCTGACAGCCGTGCCCTGGGGCGACAGCGCGCTGCATGGGCTGAGCTGAGCGCTGCCGGGCCAGCAGCCCGTGTGGCCACAGCGCCGGCAGCGCTGCTGGCAGGGAGCTGTGCCGCTGGGGCCGTGACAGACTCTGTGTTCACAGGCATGGCCGGGCGGCACCTGAGGGGGCAGCAGCAAGAGCTGCAGCGGATCTGCACTGGTGAGTGAGGGGAGCGGGCTGACAGCGGGGGCTGCTGGGGGGAGCTGCAAGCCCTGCCCCGGCTGCGGAGGGCTCTGCTCCCGTGGGCAGAGCACACGGAGATTTCAGGGCCACGTGGGCCATTCGTGGCCAGCAGCTTCGGGCTGATCCCCTTGCTCCCTTTGCTCCCTCCTGGCCATGGCAATAGCCGGCTTGGGATGGCACTTGCAGGGGGCTCTTCCTCGGCTCCCTGCAGCTCCAGCTTCTGACCGTGCCTCTGTTCCTCTCTCTCGCAGCCCTGGAAGACAAAACGAATGACGTCAGCCTCGCCGTCGGAAGCCTGGCAATTCAAACGCTGTGCCTCCTCAGGTCAGGAGAGCGGGCTCCCATCTCCAGGTTCCAGTGGCTCCAAAATCACCTGCGCAGGGCGTGGAAGACATGGCCCCGTCTGTCACAGCTCGGCTGCCTGCCCTGCCAGAGCTCTGTGGAGAGGTGATCCCAGAAGCTCTTTTTGTTGGGGCCACCTGAATCAGGTTTTATTTTGTTTTTCTTCAAGAATTTTCTTTTCATTGGTTTTTTTTTTTTTTCTTTTACCATGTAAATATAGACTATGTTAACATACACAGACTCCCAGCATTTTTCTTTTGCTGCCCAGGGTCCGTAGGGCATAGGGGAGGAGGGGGGAAATGGGTGCTTGCGCTCAGCCAGCTGCCCAGGCGTGCAGTGGGCCAGGTGAAATGGCCAGAAGCCCCTTGGCCTTTGGTGGTTCTGCTGAAGCCTTTGTGCTGCCCAGAGAGCGGCTGGGCAGGGGCCGGAGCTGCGGGGATCCCTGCCAGAGCGGTGCCTGGAGATGGTCACAAGCCCTGTGCCAGGCAGGAAGCGCCAGCCGTGTCCTCCTGCCCGTGTGCTGCTGGCTGCCTTGCTGAGGGCTCCCAGGTGCCTCTGGATGGGGCTGCTCTGGAGCTGCTGTGGGGCTGCGGCGCTGCTGCCGGGCGGCTCGGCCAGGCTGGGGCAGCCCCTGAGGGGCTGGGGCGCTGGCAAGCCCCGGGCAATGGGCTGTCAGAGGCCACAAGCAGCCGCCTTGTTCCTGCCAGAGTTGACTTGCAAGACGCATCCTTGGCACTCTGCAACTAACAGCATCAGTGTTGTTGGAAACCCAAATGCAGAGAAATCTCAGACCTTTGGTCTTGTCAGCAAAGCTTAGAATTAAACACAGGATTTGATCTGAGACCTAGGAAAGGGCTCCCAAACTTAGGTGCTAGAAGCGAGAATGCGGATTTCTAGTCTATAGCAGCAACACGGGGAGAAAAGTTGAAGTGGAGGAAAGTTTAGAGTTTTCGAGTTCAAGATCTAGGAAGAAATCAAAGTAGTTACAATGCTAAACAAGAAGATTAGGATGCAGTGCTGTAGGTTTGTGTGTCATAGCATGATTGGCTAAGGAAGCTTACACTGTTAGCATGATGTGGGGACCCAGGAAATTCCTCTGGCTGCCCTGCAGGACTCGAGAGCCTGTCAGAGGGCTCAGAGACCTTGGCACAGAGCCCAAGACCCCCGTGCCTTTGATTTAGCACTTGGAAAAAACAATCACCAACCTTGTATGAAGAATGACCAGCCACAAAAAATGAAGTAGAATGATAGTGAATTTATCCCAGAGTGGAACAATAGATTTTGAGGGTTTTTAGAATGGGGCTTCAGGGGGCAAGATGGAGGAATCTGGGCATGTCCAGCCTTTCTCCTTCTTCTTCTTGGCCTCCATCTTCTGGTTGATGTTGGTACTTTGAGATTGGTCTAGAGTAGAAGCTCACTGTCTAACATAGATGATAGGGATTGGAAAGTAATTGTAAATATTGTACAGGTAGTTTTTAGTATAAAAAGATAACACCACCCCAGGGGAGGCAGAGTTCCTTAGACTGTCTTGCTGAGCAGACCTCGGCAGGACAGGAGAAAGAATTTTATAGATAAGATACAATAAACAACCTTGAGACTGAGAAATTAAGAGCTCTGACTCCTTCTTCAACCACCGGGCTGGGACAAGAGACTTTTTAACTTATCTCAGGGTCACTCTGACCAGCTAGAGACCCCGAGAGCATGAGTCCGTAAGATGAAATCTTGAAGACTGGGTCCAAAACATAAATACCCTTGTTGGCCATGTCTTCTTGGCCAAGAAATCCTTCAAAGCTCTTGTAACTACAAGTCTTGCGGCCCTGTGAGCCATGCGGTGGAGATGTGAGCCCAACTCAACCTTCCTGCCTATGTAGAAGAGAAAAAAAAGCAATGGCATCATCTAAAAAACTCAGAGGCCACTCTCTAGCTTGTTCCAAACCCCTTCCAATCCCCCAAAGTGTGATTTAGCTACAAATAGATGACAAGGACTCTTAGGGCTGCCTCTTTGACTCCAGAGCGGCTGCTTTAGAATCTTTCACATATCCCTGTGTAGTTAGGTGCCAGAAATGGATCATTTGAAGAAACTTTCCCAGCTGACTTGCATGGAGGCTTGTTTGAAGGGTGTTTGAATGGAAAGCCTCCCAGCAGAGGTCTGGGCTTTGGCCTAGCTGTGTCCCCTGCTGATTGTGAAGCGTGTCATCAGCTGAAGTGCTATCTGGGCTACAAATATCATCCAGTCAATTGGACTTGCTCTTTTTGGCCTATAAAAGCTGGACCCACTTTTGGGGCAAATTTGGAGACCTCATCTATGGGTGGATGGAACACCTAGGATTTTCCCAGTTGTTGGGAATGGTTCTCCAGGTCCCTGGAGTAAAACGGGGCTGCCCAGCAACTGCGCATCTGCAAGATGACAAACAATTGTCTTGGTTTGAAGAGAGAGGTGTCTGCTAAGGAAGGCAGAAGTCTTCTCTGAAATGTTAAATGTAAATCCCCTGCCTTCAAATGATTCTCATTTAGAAATTCAAATGCTCTCAGGGAAAGATATGGGGATAGGCCTGAGCCCGCAGAGCAGGGCGGCCTTTGCTTATGGTCTGAGCCCTTCCTAAAGATCCTGTCAGGCTGTCTTAGACACCTGGGGCCAGGGATTCCTTCCAAGCTGGGCCACTTTGGCTGGCCCGGGGCCAGCCCCAGGGCAGGAGGCAGTGTGTGCAAGGCCCCTGGCTGGCACGCTGCAGCACGGTCACCGTGCCATGGAACGGAACCCGGTCACCAAGGTCCCTTTGTGACACGTGGGAAATAGAAGCTTGCCCGGGTGCTGGGAACAGGCAACGGGGCACAACGGGACAGAGCAGTGCTGTGAGGAGCCCCCACACAGCGCACTCATTCCCGTCTGACCAGAAGCTTTTCTGCAGCCTTGTTCCTGCAGCTGAGCTCGAGGCCAGAGCACAGGACTCGGTGACCCGTGGCCTTCCGAGGCTTCTATTCTGCAGCTGCCCTCAAGGGCAGAGCGTGGGACTTGGTGCCCCAGAGCTTTCCCAAGGCGTCTCTCCTGCAAGTAGCTCCTGTCACAGACATGGAGCAGAGACCCCCGAGAGTGGCCAAGATGGCCTGGATGGAGGAGGAGGAGGAAGAAGAAGGACCTGGAGCAGCCCCAGCACAGGAGACTGAAGAGGTGGTGCCCTTCCATCCACCGCAGGAGGGTGAGTGGCAGAGCTGGGTTGCAGGGCTGGAGCCTGCAGCCAACTTGGCCCCATGCCATGCCATGCCATGCCATGCCATGCCATGCCATGCCATGCCATGCCATGCCATGCCATGCCATGCCATGCCATGCCATGCCATGCCATGCCATGCCATCCCCTGGGGAAATGCCCATGGACAGGTGGGAAGAGGGGCCGGGCAGACACCCCACAGCTCCCTTGCTCCATCCCCCTGGGGCATCCCAGGGCTCTCCCTGCCTGGGGAGCGCAGGGCTGGGCTGTGTTCTCCGGCCTCTCCCGCAGCCCCTCAGCTCTGGCTGCGCTCCCTCTTTGCCAGATGAAGCTGTGGAGCGCACACAAGAGCAGGAATCCAGCCGTGGCCGCTTCCACAGAACAGCGCAGGTACCTGCAGCCACCTCCACCTGGGCTGGGCCTGCTGTCCCTGCTCAGCCCAGCACCGTGTGTGCAGCACGCCATGCAACATCCCCGGCTTCTTGCCCTTCTCCTACAGCTCGTTTGCAACTTCATCCGGAGCATTCGGCAGGAGACCCGCACCATGGGCACTGGGCTCAGAGCTCACTGCGAGCTCCTCAAGCATGAGACCAGTGCCGCCCTGCTGGATTTGCTCCTGGAGAAGGGTGTTGCCAGGCCAGAACAAGTAAGCAGCCTGGGGCCAGGCTTCAATTCCCCCATGCGTCACGTGGCTTCCCCAGCCACGCCTGCTGGTCCCTCAGAGCCTTTGAGGCCATGGCAGTGCACTTCTCTGGGGAGCCTGGGGACATTGCTCTCTCTGGCAGCTTTCCAAGTCTCCCCGTGCCTCCTGCAGGTGCCTGCCTTGGTGAGGTACATTCACCGATGGCTCCTGGCCAACGATTCTGCCGAGCACAGGCTGGACAAGGCCCTGCTGAAACTCACCAAAGCACACCCGGCTGACGCAGTCGTGACGCTCCTGCGTGCGGCCCCGTCCTGTGACAGGTATGGGGCCCACCTGCCCAGAGGGCTCAGGCCTCCCAAGCCCATCACCCTGTACTGCCTGGCCCAGCTGTCTGAGCAACAGAGAGTTCCAGAACCCTCTGGCTGCTGCCTTTCCCAGCCCTGGCATGTCAGCCCCTGAGCCTGCTGCCATGCTGCCTTGCTGCCCCTCAGGGCCTGTCCTCACAGAGCTGGGCTGCTTGGCTGCTGCCAGCAAGGGCCACTGGGCAGAGGCAGAGCCGGCGGTCAGCCCGGGCCCCTAGGGATGCCCAGGCCACGATGCTGTGTCTGAGACCCCCCATGAGACAGAGCTCTAACCCTGCAGAGCTGCCATCTCCATGTGGAAGACCATCATGTGCTCGTCCAGGACTGCCGAGCCAGTGCAGCTGGTCCTCCTGGATGTGCTAGGGAGCTGGCCAGAGTACAGCACGTGCACCTCAGATGGGGACAAAACGGCTGTCTTTGCCCTGGCTGTGAGTTTCCGCAACTGGCCTTTGCTGGCCCCAAGGCCACCTCTCCAGCAGCTCTCCATCCTCCTTCCCCCACTGCATCTGCCTGCCTCAGGCGCTGGCCAGAAACCTGGCCCAGGGGCAGCTTCAGGCCCACCAGGCCCCGCGCTCCCCCTGCCTCTCTCCGGGCCTCTCCCTGCCACGCTCGGGCCCTGCCACATGGACACCTCGGCACTGAGCGCTGTCTCGGGGGCCTTTGTCCTTTGCAGGCAACCGTGGTGATGTGGAAGATCCTCCAGGAGTCCTCTGTCCCACGTGTAGTGAGGCCATATTTCCCCCGCCTTTTTGTTCATCTGCTCTTCCAAGTGTTCTCCAGCACAGAAGAGATGCCACAGGAGGTCCAAACCTTCTGGAAGGATTGCCTGGAAGAGCACGGTCTTGCCACCAGCCCCAACAGGTGCTCCATCCCACTCCTCCTGTCCTTGACACGTGGCCTGCAAAGGAGCCAGTGCTGCCAGTGTGACCCGGGCTTTGCTGTGCACACAGGTTTGCAGTGCAGACTCTGAAGTCCCTGCTCTGCCAAAAGCACTACAAGGATGTGGTGGTGTCAGTGGAACGCAAGCGTGGCTGGGACACGCTGCTCTGTGCTGACACCCGCCACTATGCTGTGGGTCTGCTGGCCAGGTGAGACTCTCTTTCTCCCCATTGATCCTGCCATTTGTGCTCTGTGCCCGAGCTGTCCCACACATTCCCCAAGGCCCTGGGACACACTGAGGGACGGCTAACGACACACTGAGGGACGGCCAAGCAGACTGGAAAAGGCTGGGAAGGGAGAGAGCACAGGAGGAGACACCTCCTAAAGGGCCCAGGTCCCCTTGCAGGGTGGTGGTAAAAGACCACCAGGCTCTGTAAGCCTGTCCTTGGAGAGATTTGCTCAGCTTCCTGCTCCCTTTTTTGCCCTCCTAGAGAGATGCGCCATGCTTGTCATCGCTTGTGTTCCAGTATTGCACTCCACCTCCTCTGGCTGCTCAGCACACAGGAGCCACACTGGGATCTGCCTGCCCTGGCATTCCTTGTGGAGGTGAGCCGGGTGTCCAGCGCTGCCTGGCTGAGCAGCCTCCCAGCTCTCTGCCCTCTCGTGGCAGCAGCCGCCTGGGACGGTGCCCGCACCCTGTGCTGCTGCTGCTGCTGCTGCGTCCTGGGCCCAGCCCTGTGCGGCTGCGGGCTCCTGCCGGCCGGCTCCCCCGTCACTGGCCTGTGCCTTTCAGGTCCTCGTGTGCCTGGATTCTAATGAATGTGGCGACAGTGTTGTGAAGGTCTCTTCAAGGTACCTGCAGAGCGAGTGCAGGGAGAGGCGTCGCCTGGCGCTCAGGGCCCTTCTCGAGCTCATTGATGATCCCTCAATGGTGAGAAGGGGGCAGTGGCTGAAGCTGCGCTGGGAACTCAGTCACTTGGCCTGACCTGGGCTTTGGGCACTGGGGCAGCTGCTCCCAGCTCTCCTGCCTCCTGCTTCAGCTGCCCCAGTGCTTCAGGACAGTCCTTTGGCCTCTGGGCCCTGTGGCAGTAGGGTGGGACTTCACAGACTTGTGTTCCGCACAGGCCGAAAGAATGTGGAGCTTGACCAAAAGCCTCATGCACCTACTGGGGGACAATGATGCAGAGATAGCTGGGATGACACTCATCACACTCAGCTTTATACTCCTGCACAAACACATTCTGCTGTCAACCCCCATTGCCATGCAGCTGGCTGAGGCACTCCTGCCACTCTTTGACCACGTAAGGCTCCGTGCCCCCAGCTACAGCCACTGGCTGCTGCCTGGAAACTGTGTGCCCTGTGCATTTCCAGCCCTGTGCCCAGGGCGCCCTGGAGGAGCCAATGCTCAAGTGTTTTTTCTTGTTTTTTTCATCTAGGATAATAGCCAGGTACAGCTGCTCTCCATAAAACTCTTCCGAGACATGATGGAGTATTTGGAAGAGAGAGAAAAACCTTTGGAAAGCCCTGTGCAACAGAGCCTGCTTCCACTCTTCTTCCACTGCAATGATGAGAATCAGCATGTGGCAGAGGTGAGGACTCCTGGGCTGCTGCTGTCCGCCTGGCAGGGGGCTCGGCTGCCTCCTGCCCTGCGCCTGCTGGACCGCAGCCTCCTCCAGGCCATGGCAGGGGGAGGCGGGACCCGTGCCCTGGGCTGCGGGGCCATCTCTGCGTCTCTGCTGCTCTCCAGGCTTCTCGGGAAACGCTGCTTTATGCGGTCAAGTTCATGAAGAGGAGGGATCTCAAAAAGCTGCTGAAGGAGCAGAAACTGTGGAAGTTCAGCAAGTGCCTGGTAAGGACGGCCCGGAATCCCCAACTCAGCCAGGAGAAGGCCCCTGAGGGCGGTGCTCAGTGTGCGAGCCGGGCAGCTGTGCCCCTGCGCGCTGCTGCAGCCAGAGGCCGCGCGGGCTCTTCTCCAGGCTCCCGTGGGCCCGAGCCGGGTGCCCATGGAGCCCCGGCCCGGCGGGGCTGCGAGGCAGGGGCGGCACCGCGGCTCCCCGGGCAGCAGCCGGCCCCTTCCCCCTCCCCTCGAGAGCCCGGCGCCAGCGGCTGCTGGCCGCGCCTCGGGGCTGTGCGGGCAGGGGAGCCCGGGGCGGGGCGCAGGCAGCGCCCGGCCCAGGGGCTGAGCCCGCGCCAACCCTTCCCTCCTGCCGCTCTCTGCAGCTGGCAGAGGACAGGAGCAGAGCGGCCGAGCACCTGCGCCGGGCCCTGCGCTACCTGGAGAGCCCACAGGAGCCCCTGCGAGAGGCGGCCATCAGGTTCATGGGTGAGTTACAAGCCCGGGCTCCCTCCCCAGCCCGCCGCAGCTCGGCCCCAGCCCCGCCTGTTGCCCCGACAGCGGCAGCCGGGCCCGGCGCCGTGGAGCCCCGCCTGGCCTGGGCATTGCTGCTGCCGCCCTCTGACAGCCGTGCCCTGGGGCGACAGCGCGCTGCATGGGCTGAGCTGAGCGCTGCCGGGCCAGCAGCCCGTGTGGCCACAGCGCCGGCAGCGCTGCTGGCAGGGAGCTGTGCCGCTGGGGCCGTGACAGACTCTGTGTTCACAGGCATGGCCGGGCGGCACCTGAGGGGGCAGCAGCAAGAGCTGCAGCGGATCTGCACTGGTGAGTGAGGGGAGCGGGCTGACAGCGGGGGCTGCTGGGGGGAGCTGCAAGCCCTGCCCCGGCTGCGGAGGGCTCTGCTCCCGTGGGCAGAGCACACGGAGATTTCAGGGCCACGTGGGCCATTCGTGGCCAGCAGCTTCGGGCTGATCCCCTTGCTCCCTTTGCTCCCTCCTGGCCATGGCAATAGCCGGCTTGGGATGGCACTTGCAGGGGGCTCTTCCTCGGCTCCCTGCAGCTCCAGCTTCTGACCGTGCCTCTGTTCCTCTCTCTCGCAGCCCTGGAAGACAAAACGAATGACGTCAGCCTCGCCGTCGGAAGCCTGGCAATTCAAACGCTCTGCCTCCTCAGGTCAGGAGAGCGGGCTCCCATCTCCAGGTTCCAGTGGCTCCAAAATCACCTGCGCAGGGCGTGGAAGACATGGCCCCGTCTGTCACAGCTCGGCTGCCTGCCCTGCCAGAGCTCTGTGGAGAGGTGATCCCAGAAGCTCTTTTTGTTGGGGCCACCTGAATCAGGTTTTATTTTGTTTTTCTTCAAGAATTTTCTTTTCATTGGTTTTTTTTTTTTTTCTTTTACCATGTAAATATAGACTATGTTAACATACACAGACTCCCAGCATTTTTCTTTTGCTGCCCAGGGTCCGTAGGGCATAGGGGAGGAGGGGGAAATGGGTGCTTGCGCTCAGCCAGCTGCCCAGGCGTGCAGTGGGCCAGGTGAAATGGCCAGAAGCCCCTTGGCCTTTGGTGGTTCTGCTGAAGCCTTTGTGCTGCCCAGAGAGCGGCTGGGCAGGGGCCGGAGCTGCGGGGATCCCTGCCAGAGCGGTGCCTGGAGATGGTCACAAGCCCTGTGCCAGGCAGGAAGCGCCAGCCGTGTCCTCCTGCCCGTGTGCTGCTGGCTGCCTTGCTGAGGGCTCCCAGGTGCCTCTGGATGGGGCTGCTCTGGAGCTGCTGTGGGGCTGCGGCGCTGCTGCCGGGCGGCTCGGCCAGGCTGGGGCAGCCCCTGAGGGGCTGGGGCGCTGGCAAGCCCCGGGCAATGGGCTGTCAGAGGCCACAAGCAGCCGCCTTGTTCCTGCCAGAGTTGACTTGCAAGACGCATCCTTGGCACTCTGCAACTAACAGCATCAGTGTTGTTGGAAACCCAAATGCAGAGAAATCTCAGACCTTTGGTCTTGTCAGCAAAGCTTAGAATTAAACACAGGATTTGATCTGAGACCTAGGAAAGGGCTCCCAAACTTAGGTGCTAGAAGCGAGAATGCGGATTTCTAGTCTATAGCAGCAACACGGGGAGAAAAGTTGAAGTGGAGGAAAGTTTAGAGTTTTCGAGTTCAAGATCTAGGAAGAAATCAAAGTAGTTACAATGCTAAACAAGAAGATTAGGATGCAGTGCTGTAGGTTTGTGTGTCATAGCATGATTGGCTAAGGAAGCTTACACTGTTAGCATGATGTGGGGACCCAGGAAATTCCTCTGGCTGCCCTGCAGGACTCGAGAGCCTGTCAGAGGGCTCAGAGACCTTGGCACAGAGCCCAAGACCCCCGTGCCTTTGATTTAGCACTTGGAAAAAACAATCACCAACCTTGTATGAAGAATGACCAGCCACAAAAAATGAAGTAGAATGATAGTGAATTTATCCCAGAGTGGAACAATAGATTTTGAGGGTTTTTAGAATGGGGCTTCAGGGGGCAAGATGGAGGAATCTGGGCATGTCCAGCCTTTCTCCTTCTTCTTCTTGGCCTCCATCTTCTGGTTGATGTTGGTACTTTGAGATTGGTCTAGAGTAGAAGCTCACTGTCTAACATAGATGATAGGGATTGGAAAGTAATTGTAAATATTGTACAGGTAGTTTTTAGTATAAAAAGATAACACCACCCCAGGGGAGGCAGAGTTCCTTAGACTGTCTTGCTGAGCAGACCTCGGCAGGACAGGAGAAAGAATTTTATAGATAAGATACAATAAACAACCTTGAGACTGAGAAATTAAGAGCTCTGACTCCTTCTTCAACCACCGGGCTGGGACAAGAGACTTTTTAACTTATCTCAGGGTCACTCTGACCAGCTAGAGACCCCGAGAGCATGAGTCCGTAAGATGAAATCTTGAAGACTGGGTCCAAAACATAAATACCCTTGTTGGCCATGTCTTCTTGGCCAAGAAATCCTTCAAAGCTCTTGTAACTACAAGTCTTGCGGCCCTGTGAGCCATGCGGTGGAGATGTGAGCCCAACTCAACCTTCCTGCCTATGTAGAAGAGAAAAAAAAGCAATGGCATCATCTAAAAAACTCAGAGGTCCACTCTCTAGCTTGTTCCAAACCCCTTCCAATCCCCCAAAGTGTGATTTAGCTACAAATAGATGACAAGGACTCTTAGGGCTGCCTCTTTGACTCCAGAGCGGCTGCTTTAGAATCTTTCACATATCCCTGTGTAGTTAGGTGCCAGAAATGGATCATTTGAAGAAACTTTCCCAGCTGACTTGCATGGAGGCTTGTTTGAAGGGTGTTTGAATGGAAAGCCTCCCAGCAGAGGTCTGGGCTTTGGCCTAGCTGTGTCCCCTGCTGATTGTGAAGCGTGTCATCAGCTGAAGTGCTATCTGGGCTACAAATATCATCCAGTCAATTGGACTTGCTCTTTTTGGCCTATAAAAGCTGGACCCACTTTTGGGGCAAATTTGGAGACCTCATCTATGGGTGGATGGAACACCTAGGATTTTCCCAGTTGTTGGGAATGGTTCTCCAGGTCCCTGGAGTAAAACGGGGCTGCCCAGCAACTGCGCATCTGCAAGATGACAAACAATTGTCTTGGTTTGAAGAGAGAGGTGTCTGCTAAGGAAGGCAGAAGTCTTCTCTGAAATGTTAAATGTAAATCCCCTGCCTTCAAATGATTCTCATTTAGAAATTCAAATGCTCTCAGGGAAAGATATGGGGATAGGCCTGAGCCCGCAGAGCAGGGCGGCCTTTGCTTATGGTCTGAGCCCTTCCTAAAGATCCTGTCAGGCTGTCTTAGACACCTGGGGCCAGGGATTCCTTCCAAGCTGGGCCACTTTGGCTGGCCCGGGGCCAGCCCCAGGGCAGGAGGCAGTGTGTGCAAGGCCCCTGGCTGGCACGCTGCAGCACGGTCACCGTGCCATGGAACGGAACCCGGTCACCAAGGTCCCTTTGTGACACGTGGGAAATAGAAGCTTGCCCGGGTGCTGGGAACAGGCAACGGGGCACAACGGGACAGAGCAGTGCTGTGAGGAGCCCCCACACAGCGCACTCATTCCCGTCTGACCAGAAGCTTTTCTGCAGCCTTGTTCCTGCAGCTGAGCTCGAGGCCAGAGCACAGGACTCGGTGACCCGTGGCCTTCCGAGGCTTCTATTCTGCAGCTGCCCTCAAGGGCAGAGCGTGGGACTTGGTGCCCCAGAGCTTTCCCAAGGCGTCTCTCCTGCAAGTAGCTCCTGTCACAGACATGGAGCAGAGACCCCCGAGAGTGGCCAAGATGGCCTGGATGGAGGAGGAGGAGGAAGAAGAAGGACCTGGAGCAGCCCCAGCACAGGAGACTGAAGAGGTGGTGCCCTTCCATCCACCGCAGGAGGGTGAGTGGCAGAGCTGGGTTGCAGGGCTGGAGCCTGCAGCCAACTTGGCCCCATGCCATGCCATGCCATGCCATGCCATGCCATGCCATGCCATGCCATGCCATGCCATGCCATGCCATGCCATGCCATGCCATGCCATGCCATGCCATGCCATGCCATCCCCTGGGGAAATGCCCATGGACAGGTGGGAAGAGGGGCCGGGCAGACACCCCACAGCTCCCTTGCTCCATCCCCCTGGGGCATCCCAGGGCTCTCCCTGCCTGGGGAGCGCAGGGCTGGGCTGTGTTCTCCGGCCTCTCCCGCAGCCCCTCAGCTCTGGCTGCGCTCCCTCTTTGCCAGATGAAGCTGTGGAGCGCACACAAGAGCAGGAATCCAGCCGTGGCCGCTTCCACAGAACAGCGCAGGTACCTGCAGCCACCTCCACCTGGGCTGGGCCTGCTGTCCCTGCTCAGCCCAGCACCGTGTGTGCAGCACGCCATGCAACATCCCCGGCTTCTTGCCCTTCTCCTACAGCTCGTTTGCAACTTCATCCGGAGCATTCGGCAGGAGACCCGCACCATGGGCACTGGGCTCAGAGCTCACTGCGAGCTCCTCAAGCATGAGACCAGTGCCGCCCTGCTGGATTTGCTCCTGGAGAAGGGTGTTGCCAGGCCAGAACAAGTAAGCAGCCTGGGGCCAGGCTTCAATTCCCCCATGCGTCACGTGGCTTCCCCAGCCACGCCTGCTGGTCCCTCAGAGCCTTTGAGGCCATGGCAGTGCACTTCTCTGGGGAGCCTGGGGACATTGCTCTCTCTGGCAGCTTTCCAAGTCTCCCCGTGCCTCCTGCAGGTGCCTGCCTTGGTGAGGTACATTCACCGATGGCTCCTGGCCAACGATTCTGCCGAGCACAGGCTGGACAAGGCCCTGCTGAAACTCACCAAAGCACACCCGGCTGACGCAGTCGTGACGCTCCTGCGTGCGGCCCCGTCCTGTGACAGGTATGGGGCCCACCTGCCCAGAGGGCTCAGGCCTCCCAAGCCCATCACCCTGTACTGCCTGGCCCAGCTGTCTGAGCAACAGAGAGTTCCAGAACCCTCTGGCTGCTGCCTTTCCCAGCCCTGGCATGTCAGCCCCTGAGCCTGCTGCCATGCTGCCTTGCTGCCCCTCAGGGCCTGTCCTCACAGAGCTGGGCTGCTTGGCTGCTGCCAGCAAGGGCCACTGGGCAGAGGCAGAGCCGGCGGTCAGCCCGGGCCCCTAGGGATGCCCAGGCCACGATGCTGTGTCTGAGACCCCCCATGAGACAGAGCTCTAACCCTGCAGAGCTGCCATCTCCATGTGGAAGACCATCATGTGCTCGTCCAGGACTGCCGAGCCAGTGCAGCTGATCCTCCTGGATGTGCTAGGGAGCTGGCCAGAGTACAGCACGTGCACCTCAGATGGGGACAAAACGGCTGTCTTTGCCCTGGCTGTGAGTTTCCGCAACTGGCCTTTGCTGGCCCCAAGGCCACCTCTCCAGCAGCTCTCCATCCTCCTTCCCCCACTGCATCTGCCTGCCTCAGGCGCTGGCCAGAAACCTGGCCCAGGGGCAGCTTCAGGCCCACCAGGCCCCGCGCTCCCCCTGCCTCTCTCCGGGCCTCTCCCTGCCACGCTCGGGCCCTGCCACATGGACACCTCGGCACTGAGCGCTGTCTCGGGGGCCTTTGTCCTTTGCAGGCAACCGTGGTGATGTGGAAGATCCTCCAGGAGTCCTCTGTCCCACGTGTAGTGAGGCCATATTTCCCCCGCCTTTTTGTTCATCTGCTCTTCCAAGTGTTCTCCAGCACAGAAGAGATGCCACAGGAGGTCCAAACCTTCTGGAAGGATTGCCTGGAAGAGCACGGTCTTGCCACCAGCCCCAACAGGTGCTCCATCCCACTCCTCCTGTCCTTGACACGTGGCCTGCAAAGGAGCCAGTGCTGCCAGTGTGACCCGGGCTTTGCTGTGCACACAGGTTTGCAGTGCAGACTCTGAAGTCCCTGCTCTGCCAAAAGCACTACAAGGATGTGGTGGTGTCAGTGGAACGCAAGCGTGGCTGGGACACGCTGCTCTGTGCTGACACCCGCCACTATGCTGTGGGTCTGCTGGCCAGGTGAGACTCTCTTTCTCCCCATTGATCCTGCCATTTGTGCTCTGTGCCCGAGCTGTCCCACACATTCCCCAAGGCCCTGGGACACACTGAGGGACGGCTAACGACACACTGAGGGACGGCCAAGCAGACTGGAAAAGGCTGGGAAGGGAGAGAGCACAGGAGGAGACACCTCCTAAAGGGCCCAGGTCCCCTTGCAGGGTGGTGGTAAAAGACCACCAGGCTCTGTAAGCCTGTCCTTGGAGAGATTTGCTCAGCTTCCTGCTCCCTTTTTTGCCCTCCTAGAGAGATGCGCCATGCTTGTCATCGCTTGTGTTCCAGTATTGCACTCCACCTCCTCTGGCTGCTCAGCACACAGGAGCCACACTGGGATCTGCCTGCCCTGGCATTCCTTGTGGAGGTGAGCCGGGTGTCCAGCGCTGCCTGGCTGAGCAGCCTCCCAGCTCTCTGCCCTCTCGTGGCAGCAGCCGCCTGGGACGGTGCCCGCACCCTGTGCTGCTGCTGCTGCTGCTGCGTCCTGGGCCCAGCCCTGTGCGGCTGCGGGCTCCTGCCGGCCGGCTCCCCCGTCACTGGCCTGTGCCTTTCAGGTCCTCGTGTGCCTGGATTCTAATGAATGTGGCGACAGTGTTGTGAAGGTCTCTTCAAGGTACCTGCAGAGCGAGTGCAGGGAGAGGCGTCGCCTGGCGCTCAGGGCCCTTCTCGAGCTCATTGATGATCCCTCAATGGTGAGAAGGGGGCAGTGGCTGAAGCTGCGCTGGGAACTCAGTCACTTGGCCTGACCTGGGCTTTGGACACTGGGGCAGCTGCTCCCAGCTCTCCTGCCTCCTGCTTCAGCTGCCCCAGTGCTTCAGGACAGTCCTTTGGCCTCTGGGCCCTGTGGCAGTAGGGTGGGACTTCACAGACTTGTGTTCCGCACAGGCCGAAAGAATGTGGAGCTTGACCAAAAGCCTCATGCACCTACTGGGGGACAATGATGCAGAGATAGCTGGGATGACACTCATCACACTCAGCTTTATACTCCTGCACAAACACATTCTGCTGTCAACCCCCATTGCCATGCAGCTGGCTGAGGCACTCCTGCCACTCTTTGACCACGTAAGGCTCCGTGCCCCCAGCTACAGCCACTGGCTGCTGCCTGGAAACTGTGTGCCCTGTGCATTTCCAGCCCTGTGCCCAGGGCGCCCTGGAGGAGCCAATGCTCAAGTGTTTTTTCTTGTTTTTTTCATCTAGGATAATAGCCAGGTACAGCTGCTCTCCATAAAACTCTTCCGAGACATGATGGAGTATTTGGAAGAGAGAGAAAAACCTTTGGAAAGCCCTGTGCAACAGAGCCTGCTTCCACTCTTCTTCCACTGCAATGATGAGAATCAGCATGTGGCAGAGGTGAGGACTCCTGGGCTGCTGCTGTCCGCCTGGCAGGGGGCTCGGCTGCCTCCTGCCCTGCGCCTGCTGGACCGCAGCCTCCTCCAGGCCATGGCAGGGGGAGGCGGGACCCGTGCCCTGGGCTGCGGGGCCATCTCTGCGTCTCTGCTGCTCTCCAGGCTTCTCGGGAAACGCTGCTTTATGCGGTCAAGTTCATGAAGAGGAGGGATCTCAAAAAGCTGCTGAAGGAGCAGAAACTGTGGAAGTTCAGCAAGTGCCTGGTAAGGACGGCCCGGAATCCCCAACTCAGCCAGGAGAAGGCCCCTGAGGGCGGTGCTCAGTGTGCGAGCCGGGCAGCTGTGCCCCTGCGCGCTGCTGCAGCCAGAGGCCGCGCGGGCTCTTCTCCAGGCTCCCGTGGGCCCGAGCCGGGTGCCCATGGAGCCCCGGCCCGGCGGGGCTGCGGGGCAGGGGCGGCACCGCGGCTCCCCGGGCAGCAGCCGGCCCCTTCCCCCTCCCTTCAGGAGCCCGGCGCCAGCGGCTGCTGGCCGCGCCTCGGGGCTGTGCGGGCAGGGGAGGCCGGGGCGGGGCGCAGGCAGCGCCCGGCCCAGGGGCTGAGCCCGCGCCAACCCTTCCCTCCTGCCGCTCTCTGCAGCTGGCAGAGGACAGGAGCAGAGCGGCCGAGCACCTGCGCCGGGCCCTGCGCTACCTGGAGAGCCCACAGGAGCCCCTGCGAGAGGCGGCCATCAGGTTCATGGGTGAGTTACAAGCCCGGGCTCCCTCCCCAGCCCGCCGCAGCTCGGCCCCAGCCCCGCCTGTTGCCCCGACAGCGGCAGCCGGGCCCGGCGCCGTGGAGCCCCGCCTGGCCTGGGCATTGCTGCTGCCGCCCTCTGACAGCCGTGCCCTGGGGCGACAGCGCGCTGCATGGGCTGAGCTGAGCGCTGCCGGGCCAGCAGCCCGTGTGGCCACAGCGCCGGCAGCGCTGCTGGCAGGGAGCTGTGCCGCTGGGGCCGTGACAGACTCTGTGTTCACAGGCATGGCCGGGCGGCACCTGAGGGGGCAGCAGCAAGAGCTGCAGCGGATCTGCACTGGTGAGTGAGGGGAGCGGGCTGACAGCGGGGGCTGCTGGGGGGAGCTGCAAGCCCTGCCCCGGCTGCGGAGGGCTCTGCTCCCGTGGGCAGAGCACACGGAGATTTCAGGGCCACGTGGGCCATTCGTGGCCAGCAGCTTCGGGCTGATCCCCTTGCTCCCTTTGCTCCCTCCTGGCCATGGCAATAGCCGGCTTGGGATGGCACTTGCAGGGGGCTCTTCCTCGGCTCCCTGCAGCTCCAGCTTCTGACCGTGCCTCTGTTCCTCTCTCTCGCAGCCCTGGAAGACAAAACGAATGACGTCAGCCTCGCCGTCGGAAGCCTGGCAATTCAAACGCTGTGCCTCCTCAGGTCAGGAGAGCGGGCTCCCATCTCCAGGTTCCAGTGGCTCCAAAATCACCTGCGCAGGGCGTGGAAGACATGGCCCCGTCTGTCACAGCTCGGCTGCCTGCCCTGCCAGAGCTCTGTGGAGAGGTGATCCCAGAAGCTCTTTTTGTTGGGGCCACCTGAATCAGGTTTTATTTTGTTTTTCTTCAAGAATTTTCTTTTCATTGGTTTTTTTTTTTTCTTTTACCATGTAAATATAGACTATGTTAACATACACAGACTCCCAGCATTTTTCTTTTGCTGCCCAGGGTCCGTAGGGCATAGGGGAGGAGGGGGAAATGGGTGCTTGCGCTCAGCCAGCTGCCCAGGCGTGCAGTGGGCCAGGTGAAATGGCCAGAAGCCCCTTGGCCTTTGGTGGTTCTGCTGAAGCCTTTGTGCTGCCCAGAGAGCGGCTGGGCAGGGGCCGGAGCTGCGGGGATCCCTGCCAGAGCGGTGCCTGGAGATGGTCACAAGCCCTGTGCCAGGCAGGAAGCGCCAGCCGTGTCCTCCTGCCTGTGTGCTGCTGGCTGCCTTGCTGAGGGCTCCCAGGTGCCTCTGGATGGGGCTGCTCTGGAGCTGCTGTGGGGCTGCGGCGCTGCTGCCGGGCGGCTCGGCCAGGCTGGGGCAGCCCCTGAGGGGCTGGGGCGCTGGCAAGCCCCGGGCAATGGGCTGTCAGAGGCCACAAGCAGCCGCCTTGTTCCTGCCAGAGTTGACTTGCAAGACGCATCCTTGGCACTCTGCAACTAACAGCATCAGTGTTGTTGGAAACCCAAATGCAGAGAAATCTCAGACCTTTGGTCTTGTCAGCAAAGCTTAGAATTAAACACAGGATTTGATCTGAGACCTAGGAAAGGGCTCCCAAACTTAGGTGCTAGAAGCGAGAATGCGGATTTCTAGTCTATAGCAGCAACACGGGGAGAAAAGTTGAAGTGGAGGAAAGTTTAGAGTTTTTGAGTTCAAGATCTAGGAAGAAATCAAAGTAGTTACAATGCTAAACAAGAAGATTAGGATGCAGTGCTGTAGGTTTGTGTGTCATAGCATGATTGGCTAAGGAAGCTTACACTGTTAGCATGATGTGGGGACCCAGGAAATTCCTCTGGCTGCCCTGCAGGACTCGAGAGCCTGTCAGAGGGCTCAGAGACCTTGGCACAGAGCCCAAGACCCCCGTGCCTTTGATTTAGCACTTGGAAAAAACAATCACCAACCTTGTATGAAGAATGACCAGCCACAAAAAATGAAGTAGAATGATAGTGAATTTATCCCAGAGTGGAACAATAGATTTTGAGGGTTTTTAGAATGGGGCTTCAGGGGGCAAGATGGAGGAATCTGGGCATGTCCAGCCTTTCTCCTTCTTCTTCTTGGCCTCCATCTTCTGGTTGATGTTGGTACTTTGAGATTGGTCTAGAGTAGAAGCTCACTGTCTAACATAGATGATAGGGATTGGAAAGTAATTGTAAATATTGTACAGGTAGTTTTTAGTATAAAAAGATAACACCACCCCAGGGGAGGCAGAGTTCCTTAGACTGTCTTGCTGAGCAGACCTCGGCAGGACAGGAGAAAGAATTTTATAGATAAGATACAATAAACAACCTTGAGACTGAGAAATTAAGAGCTCTGACTCCTTCTTCAACCACCGGGCTGGGACAAGAGACTTTTTAACTTATCTCAGGGTCACTCTGACCAGCTAGAGACCCCGAGAGCATGAGCCCGTAAGATGAAATCTTGAAGACTGGGTCCAAAACATAAATACCCTTGTTGGCCATGTCTTCTTGGCCAAGAAATCCTTCAAAGCTCTTGTAACTACAAGTCTTGCGGCCCTGTGAGCCATGCGGTGGAGATGTGAGCCCAACTCAACCTTCCTGCCTATGTAGAAGAGAAAAAAAAGCAATGGCATCATCTAAAAAACTCAGAGGTCCACTCTCTAGCTTGTTCCAAACCCCTTCCAATCCCCCAAAGTGTGATTTAGCTACAAATAGATGACAAGGACTCTTAGGGCTGCCTCTTTGACTCCAGAGCGGCTGCTTTAGAATCTTTCACATATCCCTGTGTAGTTAGGTGCCAGAAATGGATCATTTGAAGAAACTTTCCCAGCTGACTTGCATGGAGGCTTGTTTGAAGGGTGTTTGAATGGAAAGCCTCCCAGCAGAGGTCTGGGCTTTGGCCTAGCTGTGTCCCCTGCTGATTGTGAAGCGTGTCATCAGCTGAAGTGCTATCTGGGCTACAAATATCATCCAGTCAATTGGACTTGCTCTTTTTGGCCTATAAAAGCTGGACCCACTTTTGGGGCAAATTTGGAGACCTCATCTATGGGTGGATGGAACACCTAGGATTTTCCCAGTTGTTGGGAATGGTTCTCCAGGTCCCTGGAGTAAAACGGGGCTGCCCAGCAACTGCGCATCTGCAAGATGACAAACAATTGTCTTGGTTTGAAGAGAGAGGTGTCTGCTAAGGAAGGCAGAAGTCTTCTCTGAAATGTTAAATGTAAATCCCCTGCCTTCAAATGATTCTCATTTAGAAATTCAAATGCTCTCAGGGAAAGATATGGGGATAGGCCTGAGCCCGCAGAGCAGGGCGGCCTTTGCTTATGGTCTGAGCCCTTCCTAAAGATCCTGTCAGGCTGTCTTAGACACCTGGGGCCAGGGATTCCTTCCAAGCTGGGCCACTTTGGCTGGCCCGGGGCCAGCCCCAGGGCAGGAGGCAGTGTGTGCAAGGCCCCTGGCTGGCACGCTGCAGCACGGTCACCGTGCCATGGAACGGAACCCGGTCACCAAGGTCCCTTTGTGACACGTGGGAAATAGAAGCTTGCCCGGGTGCTGGGAACAGGCAACGGGGCACAACGGGACAGAGCAGTGCTGTGAGGAGCCCCCACACAGCGCACTCATTCCCGTCTGACCAGAAGCTTTTCTGCAGCCTTGTTCCTGCAGCTGAGCTCGAGGCCAGAGCACAGGACTCGGTGACCCGTGGCCTTCCGAGGCTTCTATTCTGCAGCTGCCCTCAAGGGCAGAGCGTGGGACTTGGTGCCCCAGAGCTTTCCCAAGGCGTCTCTCCTGCAAGTAGCTCCTGTCACAGACATGGAGCAGAGACCCCCGAGAGTGGCCAAGATGGCCTGGATGGAGGAGGAGGAGGAAGAAGAAGGACCTGGAGCAGCCCCAGCACAGGAGACTGAAGAGGTGGTGCCCTTCCATCCACCGCAGGAGGGTGAGTGGCAGAGCTGGGTTGCAGGGCTGGAGCCTGCAGCCAACTTGGCCCCATGCCATGCCATGCCATGCCATGCCATGCCATGCCATGCCATGCCATGCCATGCCATGCCATGCCATGCCATGCCATGCCATGCCATGCCATGCCATGCCATGCCATGCCATGCCATCCCCTGGGGAAATGGCCATGGACAGGTGGGAAGAGGGGCCGGGCAGACACCCCACAGCTCCCTTGCTCCATCCCCCTGGGGCATCCCAGGGCTCTCCCTGCCTGGGGAGCGCAGGGCTGGGCTGTGTTCTCCGGCCTCTCCCGCAGCCCCTCAGCTCTGGCTGCGCTCCCTCTTTGCCAGATGAAGCTGTGGAGCGCACACAAGAGCAGGAATCCAGCCGTGGCCGCTTCCACAGAACAGCGCAGGTACCTGCAGCCACCTCCACCTGGGCTGGGCCTGCTGTCCCTGCTCAGCCCAGCACCGTGTGTGCAGCACGCCATGCAACATCCCCGGCTTCTTGCCCTTCTCCTACAGCTCGTTTGCAACTTCATCCGGAGCATTCGGCAGGAGACCCGCACCATGGGCACTGGGCTCAGAGCTCACTGCGAGCTCCTCAAGCATGAGACCAGTGCCGCCCTGCTGGATTTGCTCCTGGAGAAGGGTGTTGCCAGGCCAGAACAAGTAAGCAGCCTGGGGCCAGGCTTCAATTCCCCCATGAGTCACGTGGCTTCCCCAGCCACGCCTGCTGGTCCCTCAGAGCCTTTGAGGCCATGGCAGTGCACTTCTCTGGGGAGCCTGGGGACATTGCTCTCTCTGGCAGCTTTCCAAGTCTCCCCGTGCCTCCTGCAGGTGCCTGCCTTGGTGAGGTACATTCACCGATGGCTCCTGGCCAACGATTCTGCCGAGCACAGGCTGGACAAGGCCCTGCTGAAACTCACCAAAGCACACCCGGCTGACGCAGTCGTGACGCTCCTGCGTGCGGCCCCGTCCTGTGACAGGTATGGGGCCCACCTGCCCAGAGGGCTCAGGCCTCCCAAGCCCATCACCCTGTACTGCCTGGCCCAGCTGTCTGAGCAACAGAGAGTTCCAGAACCCTCTGGCTGCTGCCTTTCCCAGCCCTGGCATGTCAGCCCCTGAGCCTGCTGCCATGCTGCCTTGCTGCCCCTCAGGGCCTGTCCTCACAGAGCTGGGCTGCTTGGCTGCTGCCAGCAAGGGCCACTGGGCAGAGGCAGAGCCGGCGGTCAGCCCGGGCCCCTAGGGATGCCCAGGCCACGATGCTGTGTCTGAGACCCCCCATGAGACAGAGCTCTAACCCTGCAGAGCTGCCATCTCCATGTGGAAGACCATCATGTGCTCGTCCAGGACTGCCGAGCCAGTGCAGCTGATCCTCCTGGATGTGCTAGGGAGCTGGCCAGAGTACAGCACGTGCACCTCAGATGGGGACAAAACGGCTGTCTTTGCCCTGGCTGTGAGTTTCCGCAACTGGCCTTTGCTGGCCCCAAGGCCACCTCTCCAGCAGCTCTCCATCCTCCTTCCCCCACTGCATCTGCCTGCCTCAGGCGCTGGCCAGAAACCTGGCCCAGGGGCAGCTTCAGGCCCACCAGGCCCCGCGCTCCCCCTGCCTCTCTCCGGGCCTCTCCCTGCCACGCTCGGGCCCTGCCACATGGACACCTCGGCACTGAGCGCTGTCTCGGGGGCCTTTGTCCTTTGCAGGCAACCGTGGTGATGTGGAAGATCCTCCAGGAGTCCTCTGTCCCACGTGTAGTGAGGCCATATTTCCCCCGCCTTTTTGTTCATCTGCTCTTCCAAGTGTTCTCCAGCACAGAAGAGATGCCACAGGAGGTCCAAACCTTCTGGAAGGATTGCCTGGAAGAGCACGGTCTTGCCACCAGCCCCAACAGGTGCTCCATCCCACTCCTCCTGTCCTTGACACGTGGCCTGCAAAGGAGCCAGTGCTGCCAGTGTGACCCGGGCTTTGCTGTGCACACAGGTTTGCAGCGCAGACTCTGAAGTCCCTGCTCTGCCAAAAGCACTACAAGGATGTGGTGGTGTCAGTGGAACGCAAGCGTGGCTGGGACACGCTGCTCTGTGCTGACACCCGCCACTATGCTGTGGGTCTGCTGGCCAGGTGAGACTCTCTTTCTCCCCATTGATCCTGCCATTTGTGCTCTGTGCCCGAGCTGTCCCACACATTCCCCAAGGCCCTGGGACACACTGAGGGACGGCTAACGACACACTGAGGGATGGCCAAGCAGACTGGAAAAGGCTGGGAAGGGAGAGAGCACAGGAGGAGACACCTCCTAAAGGGCCCAGGTCCCCTTGCAGGGTGGTGGTAAAAGACCACCAGGCTCTGTAAGCCTGTCCTTGGAGAGATTTGCTCAGCTTCCTGCTCCCTTTTTTGCCCTCCTAGAGAGATGCGCCATGCTTGTCATCGCTTGTGTTCCAGTATTGCACTCCACCTCCTCTGGCTGCTCAGCACACAGGAGCCACACTGGGATCTGCCTGCCCTGGCATTCCTTGTGGAGGTGAGCCGGGTGTCCAGCGCTGCCTGGCTGAGCAGCCTCCCAGCTCTCTGCCCTCTCGTGGCAGCAGCCGCCTGGGACGGTGCCCGCACCCTGTGCTGCTGCTGCTGCTGCTGCGTCCTGGGCCCAGCCCTGTGCGGCTGCGGGCTCCTGCCGGCCGGCTCCCCCGTCACTGGCCTGTGCCTTTCAGGTCCTCGTGTGCCTGGATTCTAATGAATGTGGCGACAGTGTTGTGAAGGTCTCTTCAAGGTACCTGCAGAGCGAGTGCAGGGAGAGGCGTCGCCTGGCGCTCAGGGCCCTTCTCGAGCTCATTGATGATCCCTCAATGGTGAGAAGGGGGCAGTGGCTGAAGCTGCGCTGGGAACTCAGTCACTTGGCCTGACCTGGGCTTTGGGCACTGGGGCAGCTGCTCCCAGCTCTCCTGCCTCCTGCTTCAGCTGCCCCAGTGCTTCAGGACAGTCCTTTGGCCTCTGGGCCCTGTGGCAGTAGGGTGGGACTTCACAGACTTGTGTTCCGCACAGGCCGAAAGAATGTGGAGCTTGACCAAAAGCCTCATGCACCTACTGGGGGACAATGATGCAGAGATAGCTGGGATGACACTCATCACACTCAGCTTTATACTCCTGCACAAACACATTCTGCTGTCAACCCCCATTGCCATGCAGCTGGCTGAGGCACTCCTGCCACTCTTTGACCACGTAAGGCTCCGTGCCCCCAGCTACAGCCACTGGCTGCTGCCTGGAAACTGTGTGCCCTGTGCATTTCCAGCCCTGTGCCCAGGGCGCCCTGGAGGAGCCAATGCTCAAGTGTTTTTTCTTGTTTTTTTCATCTAGGATAATAGCCAGGTACAGCTGCTCTCCATAAAACTCTTCCGAGACATGATGGAGTATTTGGAAGAGAGAGAAAAACCTTTGGAAAGCCCTGTGCAACAGAGCCTGCTTCCACTCTTCTTCCACTGCAATGATGAGAATCAGCATGTGGCAGAGGTGAGGACTCCTGGGCTGCTGCTGTCCGCCTGGCAGGGGGCTCGGCTGCCTCCTGCCCTGCGCCTGCTGGACCGCAGCCTCCTCCAGGCCATGGCAGGGGGAGGCGGGACCCGTGCCCTGGGCTGCGGGGCCATCTCTGCGTCTCTGCTGCTCTCCAGGCTTCTCGGGAAACGCTGCTTTATGCGGTCAAGTTCATGAAGAGGAGGGATCTCAAAAAGCTGCTGAAGGAGCAGAAACTGTGGAAGTTCAGCAAGTGCCTGGTAAGGACGGCCCGGAATCCCCAACTCAGCCAGGAGAAGGCCCCTGAGGGCGGTGCTCAGTGTGCGAGCCGGGCAGCTGTGCCCCTGCGCGCTGCTGCAGCCAGAGGCCGCGCGGGCTCTTCTCCAGGCTCCCGTGGGCCCGAGCCGGGTGCCCATGGAGCCCCGGCCCGGCGGGGCTGCGAGGCAGGGGCGGCACCGCGGCTCCCCGGGCAGCAGCCGGCCCCTTCCCCCTCCCCTCGGGAGCCCGGCGCCAGCGGCTGCTGGCCGCGCCTCGGGGCTGTGCGGGCAGGGGAGCCCGGGGCGGGGCGCAGGCAGCGCCCGGCCCAGGGGCTGAGCCCGCGCCAACCCTTCCCTCCTGCCGCTCTCTGCAGCTGGCAGAGGACAGGAGCAGAGCGGCCGAGCACCTGCGCCGGGCCCTGCGCTACCTGGAGAGCCCACAGGAGCCCCTGCGAGAGGCGGCCATCAGGTTCATGGGTGAGTTACAAGCCCGGGCTCCCTCCCCAGCCCGCCGCAGCTCGGCCCCAGCCCCGCCTGTTGCCCCGACAGCGGCAGCCGGGCCCGGCGCCGTGGAGCCCCGCCTGGCCTGGGCATTGCTGCTGCCGCCCTCTGACAGCCGTGCCCTGGGGCGACAGCGCGCTGCATGGGCTGAGCTGAGCGCTGCCGGGCCAGCAGCCCGTGTGGCCACAGCGCCGGCAGCGCTGCTGGCAGGGAGCTGTGCCGCTGGGGCCGTGACAGACTCTGTGTTCACAGGCATGGCCGGGCGGCACCTGAGGGGGCAGCAGCAAGAGCTGCAGCGGATCTGCACTGGTGAGTGAGGGGAGCGGGCTGACAGCGGGGGCTGCTGGGGGGAGCTGCAAGCCCTGCCCCGGCTGCGGAGGGCTCTGCTCCCGTGGGCAGAGCACACGGAGATTTCAGGGCCACGTGGGCCATTCGTGGCCAGCAGCTTCGGGCTGATCCCCTTGCTCCCTTTGCTCCCTCCTGGCCATGGCAATAGCCGGCTTGGGATGGCACTTGCAGGGGGCTCTTCCTCGGCTCCCTGCAGCTCCAGCTTCTGACCGTGCCTCTGTTCCTCTCTCTCGCAGCCCTGGAAGACAAAACGAATGACGTCAGCCTCGCCGTCGGAAGCCTGGCAATTCAAACGCTGTGCCTCCTCAGGTCAGGAGAGCGGGCTCCCATCTCCAGGTTCCAGTGGCTCCAAAATCACCTGCGCAGGGCGTGGAAGACATGGCCCCGTCTGTCACAGCTCGGCTGCCTGCCCTGCCAGAGCTCTGTGGAGAGGTGATCCCAGAAGCTCTTTTTGTTGGGGCCACCTGAATCAGGTTTTATTTTGTTTTTCTTCAAGAATTTTCTTTTCATTGGTTTTTTTTTTTTTCTTTTACCATGTAAATATAGACTATGTTAACATACACAGACTCCCAGCATTTTTCTTTTGCTGCCCAGGGTCCGTAGGGCATAGGGGAGGAGAGGAAATGGGTGCTTGCGCTCAGCCAGCTGCCCAGGCGTGCAGTGGGCCAGGTGAAATGGCCAGAAGCCCCTTGGCCTTTGGTGGTTCTGCTGAAGCCTTTGTGCTGCCCAGAGAGCGGCTGGGCAGGGGCCGGAGCTGCGGGGATCCCTGCCAGAGCGGTGCCTGGAGATGGTCACAAGCCCTGTGCCAGGCAGGAAGCGCCAGCCGTGTCCTCCTGCCTGTGTGCTGCTGGCTGCCTTGCTGAGGGCTCCCAGGTGCCTCTGGATGGGGCTGCTCTGGAGCTGCTGTGGGGCTGCGGCGCTGCTGCCGGGCGGCTCGGCCAGGCTGGGGCAGCCCCTGAGGGGCTGGGGCGCTGGCAAGCCCCGGGCAATGGGCTGTCAGAGGCCACAAGCAGCCGCCTTGTTCCTGCCAGAGTTGACTTGCAAGACGCATCCTTGGCACTCTGCAACTAACAGCATCAGTGTTGTTGGAAACCCAAATGCAGAGAAATCTCAGACCTTTGGTCTTGTCAGCAAAGCTTAGAATTAAACACAGGATTTGATCTGAGACCTAGGAAAGGGCTCCCAAACTTAGGTGCTAGAAGCGAGAATGCGGATTTCTAGTCTATAGCAGCAACACGGGGAGAAAAGTTGAAGTGGAGGAAAGTTTAGAGTTTTCGAGTTCAAGATCTAGGAAGAAATCAAAGTAGTTACAATGCTAAACAAGAAGATTAGGATGCAGTGCTGTAGGTTTGTGTGTCATAGCATGATTGGCTAAGGAAGCTTACACTGTTAGCATGATGTGGGGACCCAGGAAATTCCTCTGGCTGCCCTGCAGGACTCGAGAGCCTGTCAGAGGGCTCAGAGACCTTGGCACAGAGCCCAAGACCCCCGTGCCTTTGATTTAGCACTTGGAAAAAACAATCACCAACCTTGTATGAAGAATGACCAGCCACAAAAAATGAAGTAGAATGATAGTGAATTTATCCCAGAGTGGAACAATAGATTTTGAGGGTTTTTAGAATGGGGCTTCAGGGGGCAAGATGGAGGAATCTGGGCATGTCCAGCCTTTCTCCTTCTTCTTGGCCTCCATCTTCTGGTTGATGTTGGTACTTTGAGATTGGTCTAGAGTAGAAGCTCACTGTCTAACATAGATGATAGGGATTGGAAAGTAATTGTAAATATTGTACAGGTAGTTTTTAGTATAAAAAGATAACACCAGCCCAGGGGAGGCAGAGTTCCTTAGACTGTCTTGCTGAGCAGACCTCGGCAGGACAGGAGAAAGAATTTTATAGATAAGATACAATAAACAACCTTGAGACTGAGAAATTAAGAGCTCTGACTCCTTCTTCAACCACCGGGCTGGGACAAGAGACTTTTTAACTTATCTCAGGGTCACTCTGATCAGCTAGAGACCCCGAGAGCATGAGTCCGTAAGATGAAATCTTGAAGACTGGGTCCAAAACATAAATACCCTTGTTGGCCATGTCTTCTTGGCCAAGAAATCCTTCAAAGCTCTTGTAACTACAAGTCTTGCGGCCCTGTGAGCCATGCGGTGGAGATGTGAGCCCAACTCAACCTTCCTGCCTATGTAGAAGAGAAAAAAAAGCAATGGCATCATCTAAAAAACTCAGAGGTCCACTCTCTAGCTTGTTCCAAACCCCTTCCAATCCCCCAAAGTGTGATTTAGCTGCAAATAGATGACAAGGACTCTTAGGGCTGCCTCTTTGACTCCAGAGCGGCTGCTTTAGAATCTTTCACATATCCCTGTGTAGTTAGGTGCCAGAAATGGATCATTTGAAGAAACTTTCCCAGCTGACTTGCATGGAGGCTTGTTTGAAGGGTGTTTGAATGGAAAGCCTCCCAGCAGAGGTCTGGGCTTTGGCCTAGCTGTGTCCCCTGCTGATTGTGAAGCGTGTCATCAGCTGAAGTGCTATCTGGGCTAAAAATATCATCCAGTCAATTGGACTTGCTCTTTTTGGCCTATAAAAGCTGGACCCACTTTTGGGGCAAATTTGGAGACCTCATCTATGGGTGGATGGAACACCTAGGATTTTCCCAGTTGTTGGGAATGGTTCTCCAGGTCCCTGGAGTAAAACGGGGCTGCCCAGCAACTGCGCATCTGCAAGATGACAAACAATTGTCTTGGTTTGAAGAGAGAGGTGTCTGCTAAGGAAGGCAGAAGTCTTCTCTGAAATGTTAAATGTAAATCCCCTGCCTTCAAATGATTCTCATTTAGAAATTCAAATGCTCTCAGGGAAAGATATGGGGATAGGCCTGAGCCCGCAGAGCAGGGCGGCCTTTGCTTATGGTCTGAGCCCTTCCTAAAGATCCTGTCAGGCTGTCTTAGACACCTGGGGCCAGGGATTCCTTCCAAGCTGGGCCACTTTGGCTGGCCCGGGGCCAGCCCCAGGGCAGGAGGCAGTGTGTGCAAGGCCCCTGGCTGGCACGCTGCAGCACGGTCACCGTGCCATGGAACGGAACCCGGTCACCAAGGTCCCTTTGTGACACGTGGGAAATAGAAGCTTGCCCGGGTGCTGGGAACAGGCAACGGGGCACAACGGGACAGAGCAGTGCTGTGAGGAGCCCCCACACAGCGCACTCATTCCCGTCTGACCAGAAGCTTTTCTGCAGCCTTGTTCCTGCAGCTGAGCTCGAGGCCAGAGCACAGGACTCGGTGACCCGTGGCCTTCCGAGGCTTCTATTCTGCAGCTGCCCTCAAGGGCAGAGCGTGGGACTTGGTGCCCCAGAGCTTTCCCAAGGCGTCTCTCCTGCAAGTAGCTCCTGTCACAGACATGGAGCAGAGACCCCCGAGAGTGGCCAAGATGGCCTGGATGGAGGAGGAGGAGGAAGAAGAAGGACCTGGAGCAGCCCCAGCACAGGAGACTGAAGAGGTGGTGCCCTTCCATCCACCGCAGGAGGGTGAGTGGCAGAGCTGGGTTGCAGGGCTGGAGCCTGCAGCCAACTTGGCCCCATGCCATGCCATGCCATGCCATGCCATGCCATGCCATGCCATGCCATGCCATGCCATGCCATGCCATGCCATGCCATGCCATCCCCTGGGGAAATGGCCATGGACAGGTGGGAAGAGGGGCCGGGCAGACACCCCACAGCTCCCTTGCTCCATCCCCCTGGGGCATCCCAGGGCTCTCCCTGCCTGGGGAGCGCAGGGCTGGGCTGTGTTCTCCGGCCTCTCCCGCAGCCCCTCAGCTCTGGCTGCGCTCCCTCTTTGCCAGATGAAGCTGTGGAGCGCACACAAGAGCAGGAATCCAGCCGTGGCCGCTTCCACAGAACAGCGCAGGTACCTGCAGCCACCTCCACCTGGGCTGGGCCTGCTGTCCCTGCTCAGCCCAGCACCGTGTGTGCAGCACGCCATGCAACATCCCCGGCTTCTTGCCCTTCTCCTACAGCTCGTTTGCAACTTCATCCGGAGCATTCGGCAGGAGACCCGCACCATGGGCACTGGGCTCAGAGCTCACTGCGAGCTCCTCAAGCATGAGACCAGTGCCGCCCTGCTGGATTTGCTCCTGGAGAAGGGTGTTGCCAGGCCAGAACAAGTAAGCAGCCTGGGGCCAGGCTTCAATTCCCCCATGAGTCACGTGGCTTCCCCAGCCACGCCTGCTGGTCCCTCAGAGCCTTTGAGGCCATGGCAGTGCACTTCTCTGGGGAGCCTGGGGACATTGCTCTCTCTGGCAGCTTTCCAAGTCTCCCCGTGCCTCCTGCAGGTGCCTGCCTTGGTGAGGTACATTCACCGATGGCTCCTGGCCAACGATTCTGCCGAGCACAGGCTGGACAAGGCCCTGCTGAAACTCACCAAAGCACACCCGGCTGACGCAGTCGTGACGCTCCTGCGTGCGGCCCCGTCCTGTGACAGGTATGGGGCCCACCTGCCCAGAGGGCTCAGGCCTCCCAAGCCCATCACCCTGTACTGCCTGGCCCAGCTGTCTGAGCAACAGAGAGTTCCAGAACCCTCTGGCTGCTGCCTTTCCCAGCCCTGGCATGTCAGCCCCTGAGCCTGCTGCCATGCTGCCTTGCTGCCCCTCAGGGCCTGTCCTCACAGAGCTGGGCTGCTTGGCTGCTGCCAGCAAGGGCCACTGGGCAGAGGCAGAGCCGGCGGTCAGCCCGGGCCCCTAGGGATGCCCAGGCCACGATGCTGTGTCTGAGACCCCCCATGAGACAGAGCTCTAACCCTGCAGAGCTGCCATCTCCATGTGGAAGACCATCATGTGCTCGTCCAGGACTGCCGAGCCAGTGCAGCTGATCCTCCTGGATGTGCTAGGGAGCTGGCCAGAGTACAGCACGTGCACCTCAGATGGGGACAAAACGGCTGTCTTTGCCCTGGCTGTGAGTTTCCGCAACTGGCCTTTGCTGGCCCCAAGGCCACCTCTCCAGCAGCTCTCCATCCTCCTTCCCCCACTGCATCTGCCTGCCTCAGGCGCTGGCCAGAAACCTGGCCCAGGGGCAGCTTCAGGCCCACCAGGCCCCGCGCTCCCCCTGCCTCTCTCCGGGCCTCTCCCTGCCACGCTCGGGCCCTGCCACATGGACACCTCGGCACTGAGCGCTGTCTCGGGGGCCTTTGTCCTTTGCAGACAACCGTGGTGATGTGGAAGATCCTCCAGGAGTCCTCTGTCCCACGTGTAGTGAGGCCATATTTCCCCCGCCTTTTTGTTCATCTGCTCTTCCAAGTGTTCTCCAGCACAGAAGAGATGCCACAGGAGGTCCAAACCTTCTGGAAGGATTGCCTGGAAGAGCACGGTCTTGCCACCAGCCCCAACAGGTGCTCCATCCCACTCCTCCTGTCCTTGACACGTGGCCTGCAAAGGAGCCAGTGCTGCCAGTGTGACCCGGGCTTTGCTGTGCACACAGGTTTGCAGTGCAGACTCTGAAGTCCCTGCTCTGCCAAAAGCACTACAAGGATGTGGTGGTGTCAGTGGAACGCAAGCGTGGCTGGGACACGCTGCTCTGTGCTGACACCCGCCACTATGCTGTGGGTCTGCTGGCCAGGTGAGACTCTCTTTCTCCCCATTGATCCTGCCATTTGTGCTCTGTGCCCGAGCTGTCCCACACATTCCCCAAGGCCCTGGGACACACTGAGGGACGGCTAACGACACACTGAGGGACGGCCAAGCAGACTGGAAAAGGCTGGGAAGGGAGAGAGCACAGGAGGAGACACCTCCTAAAGGGCCCAGGTCCCCTTGCAGGGTGGTGGTAAAAGACCACCAGGCTCTGTAAGCCTGTCCTTGGAGAGATTTGCTCAGCTTCCTGCTCCCTTTTTTGCCCTCCTAGAGAGATGCGCCATGCTTGTCATCGCTTGTGTTCCAGTATTGCACTCCACCTCCTCTGGCTGCTCAGCACACAGGAGCCACACTGGGATCTGCCTGCCCTGGCATTCCTTGTGGAGGTGAGCCGGGTGTCCAGCGCTGCCTGGCTGAGCAGCCTCCCAGCTCTCTGCCCTCTCGTGGCAGCAGCCGCCTGGGACGGTGCCCGCACCCTGTGCTGCTGCTGCTGCTGCTGCGTCCTGGGCCCAGCCCTGTGCGGCTGCGGGCTCCTGCCGGCCGGCTCCCCCGTCACTGGCCTGTGCCTTTCAGGTCCTCGTGTGCCTGGATTCTAATGAATGTGGCGACAGTGTTGTGAAGGTCTCTTCAAGGTACCTGCAGAGCGAGTGCAGGGAGAGGCGTCGCCTGGCGCTCAGGGCCCTTCTCGAGCTCATTGATGATCCCTCAATGGTGAGAAGGGGGCAGTGGCTGAAGCTGCGCTGGGAACTCAGTCACTTGGCCTGACCTGGGCTTTGGGCACTGGGGCAGCTGCTCCCAGCTCTCCTGCCTCCTGCTTCAGCTGCCCCAGTGCTTCAGGACAGTCCTTTGGCCTCTGGGCCCTGTGGCAGTAGGGTGGGACTTCACAGACTTGTGTTCCGCACAGGCCGAAAGAATGTGGAGCTTGACCAAAAGCCTCATGCACCTACTGGGGGACAATGATGCAGAGATAGCTGGGATGACACTCATCACACTCAGCTTTATACTCCTGCACAAACACATTCTGCTGTCAACCCCCATTGCCATGCAGCTGGCTGAGGCACTCCTGCCACTCTTTGACCACGTAAGGCTCCGTGCCCCCAGCTACAGCCACTGGCTGCTGCCTGGAAACTGTGTGCCCTGTGCATTTCCAGCCCTGTGCCCAGGGCGCCCTGGAGGAGCCAATGCTCAAGTGTTTTTTCTTGTTTTTTTCATCTAGGATAATAGCCAGGTACAGCTGCTCTCCATAAAACTCTTCCGAGACATGATGGAGTATTTGGAAGAGAGAGAAAAACCTTTGGAAAGCCCTGTGCAACAGAGCCTGCTTCCACTCTTCTTCCACTGCAATGATGAGAATCAGCATGTGGCAGAGGTGAGGACTCCTGGGCTGCTGCTGTCCGCCTGGCAGGGGGCTCGGCTGCCTCCTGCCCTGCGCCTGCTGGACCGCAGCCTCCTCCAGGCCATGGCAGGGGGAGGCGGGACCCGTGCCCTGGGCTGCGGGGCCATCTCTGCGTCTCTGCTGCTCTCCAGGCTTCTCGGGAAACGCTGCTTTATGCGGTCAAGTTCATGAAGAGGAGGGATCTCAAAAAGCTGCTGAAGGAGCAGAAACTGTGGAAGTTCAGCAAGTGCCTGGTAAGGACGGCCCGGAATCCCCAACTCAGCCAGGAGAAGGCCCCTGAGGGCGGTGCTCAGTGTGCGAGCCGGGCAGCTGTGCCCCTGCGCGCTGCTGCAGCCAGAGGCCGCGCGGGCTCTTCTCCAGGCTCCCGTGGGCCCGAGCCGGGTGCCCATGGAGCCCCGGCCCGGCGGGGCTGCGGGGCAGGGGCGGCACCGCGGCTCCCCGGGCAGCAGCCGGCCCCTTCCCCCTCCCTTCAGGAGCCCGGCGCCAGCGGCTGCTGGCCGCGCCTCGGGGCTGTGCGGGCAGGGGAGGCCGGGGCGGGGCGCAGGCAGCGCCCGGCCCAGGGGCTGAGCCCGCGCCAACCCTTCCCTCCTGCCGCTCTCTGCAGCTGGCAGAGGACAGGAGCAGAGCGGCCGAGCACCTGCGCCGGGCCCTGCGCTACCTGGAGAGCCCACAGGAGCCCCTGCGAGAGGCGGCCATCAGGTTCATGGGTGAGTTACAAGCCCGGGCTCCCTCCCCAGCCCGCCGCAGCTCGGCCCCAGCCCCGCCTGTTGCCCCGACAGCGGCAGCCGGGCCCGGCGCCGTGGAGCCCCGCCTGGCCTGGGCATTGCTGCTGCCGCCCTCTGACAGCCGTGCCCTGGGGCGACAGCGCGCTGCATGGACTGAGCTGAGCGCTGCCGGGCCAGCAGCCCGTGTGGCCACAGCGCCGGCAGCGCTGCTGGCAGGGAGCTGTGCCGCTGGGGCCGTGACAGACTCTGTGTTCACAGGCATGGCCGGGCGGCACCTGAGGGGGCAGCAGCAAGAGCTGCAGCGGATCTGCACTGGTGAGTGAGGGGAGCGGGCTGACAGCGGGGGCTGCTGGGGGGAGCTGCAAGCCCTGCCCCGGCTGCGGAGGGCTCTGCTCCCGTGGGCAGAGCACACGGAGATTTCAGGGCCACGTGGGCCATTCGTGGCCAGCAGCTTCGGGCTGATCCCCTTGCTCCCTTTGCTCCCTCCTGGCCATGGCAATAGCCGGCTTGGGATGGCACTTGCAGGGGGCTCTTCCTCGGCTCCCTGCAGCTCCAGCTTCTGACCGTGCCTCTGTTCCTCTCTCTCGCAGCCCTGGAAGACAAAACGAACGACGTCAGCCTCGCCGTCGGAAGCCTGGCAATTCAAACGCTGTGCCTCCTCAGGTCAGGAGAGCGGGCTCCCATCTCCAGGTTCCAGTGGCTCCAAAATCACCTGCGCAGGGCGTGGAAGACATGGCCCCGTCTGTCACAGCTCGGCTGCCTGCCCTGCCAGAGCTCTGTGGAGAGGTGATCCCAGAAGCTCTTTTTGTTGGGGCCACCTGAATCAGGTTTTATTTTGTTTTTCTTCAAGAATTTTCTTTTCATTGGTTTTTTTTTTTTTCTTTTACCATGTAAATATAGACTATGTTAACATACACAGACTCCCAGCATTTTTCTTTTGCTGCCCAGGGTCCGTAGGGCATAGGGGAGGAGGGGGAAATGGGTGCTTGCGCTCAGCCAGCTGCCCAGGCGTGCAGTGGGCCAGGTGAAATGGCCAGAAGCCCCTTGGCCTTTGGTGGTTCTGCTGAAGCCTTTGTGCTGCCCAGAGAGCGGCTGGGCAGGGGCCGGAGCTGCGGGGATCCCTGCCAGAGCGGTGCCTGGAGATGGTCACAAGCCCTGTGCCAGGCAGGAAGCGCCAGCCGTGTCCTCCTGCCTGTGTGCTGCTGGCTGCCTTGCTGAGGGCTCCCAGGTGCCTCTGGATGGGGCTGCTCTGGAGCTGCTGTGGGGCTGCGGCGCTGCTGCCGGGCGGCTCGGCCAGGCTGGGGCAGCCCCTGAGGGGCTGGGGCGCTGGCAAGCCCCGGGCAATGGGCTGTCAGAGGCCACAAGCAGCCGCCTTGTTCCTGCCAGAGTTGACTTGCAAGACGCATCCTTGGCACTCTGCAACTAACAGCATCAGTGTTGTTGGAAACCCAAATGCAGAGAAATCTCAGACCTTTGGTCTTGTCAGCAAAGCTTAGAATTAAACACAGGATTTGATCTGAGACCTAGGAAAGGGCTCCCAAACTTAGGTGCTAGAAGCGAGAATGCGGATTTCTAGTCTATAGCAGCAACACGGGGAGAAAAGTTGAAGTGGAGGAAAGTTTAGAGTTTTCGAGTTCAAGATCTAGGAAGAAATCAAAGTAGTTACAATGCTAAACAAGAAGATTAGGATGCAGTGCTGTAGGTTTGTGTGTCATAGCATGATTGGCTAAGGAAGCTTACACTGTTAGCATGATGTGGGGACCCAGGAAATTCCTCTGGCTGCCCTGCAGGACTCGAGAGCCTGTCAGAGGGCTCAGAGACCTTGGCACAGAGCCCAAGACCCCCGTGCCTTTGATTTAGCACTTGGAAAAAACAATCACCAACCTTGTATGAAGAATGACCAGCCACAAAAAATGAAGTAGAATGATAGTGAATTTATCCCAGAGTGGAACAATAGATTTTGAGGGTTTTTAGAATGGGGCTTCAGGGGGCAAGATGGAGGAATCTGGGCATGTCCAGCCTTTCTCCTTCTTCTTCTTGGCCTCCATCTTCTGGTTGATGTTGGTACTTTGAGATTGGTCTAGAGTAGAAGCTCACTGTCTAACATAGATGATAGGGATTGGAAAGTAATTGTAAATATTGTACTGGTAGTTTTTAGTATAAAAAGATAACACCACCCCAGGGGAGGCAGAGTTCCTTAGACTGTCTTGCTGAGCAGACCTCGGCAGGACAGGAGAAAGAATTTTATAGATAAGATACAATAAACAACCTTGAGACTGAGAAATTAAGAGCTCTGACTCCTTCTTCAACCACCGGGCTGGGACAAGAGACTTTTTAACTTATCTCAGGGTCACTCTGATCAGCTAGAGACCCCGAGAGCATGAGTCCGTAAGATGAAATCTTGAAGACTGGGTCCAAAACATAAATACCCTTGTTGGCCATGTCTTCTTGGCCAAGAAATCCTTCAAAGCTCTTGTAACTACAAGTCTTGCGGCCCTGTGAGCCATGCGGTGGAGATGTGAGCCCAACTCAACCTTCCTGCCTATGTAGAAGAGAAAAAAAAGCAATGGCATCATCTAAAAAACTCGGAGGTCCACTCTCTAGCTTGTTCCAAACCCCTTCCAATCCCCCAAAGTGTGATTTAGCTACAAATAGATGACAAGGACTCTTAGGGCTGCCTCTTTGACTCCAGAGCGGCTGCTTTAGAATCTTTCACATATCCCTGTGTAGTTAGGTGCCAGAAATGGATCATTTGAAGAAACTTTCCCAGCTGACTTGCATGGAGGCTTGTTTGAAGGGTGTTTGAATGGAAAGCCTCCCAGCAGAGGTCTGGGCTTTGGCCTAGCTGTGTCCCCTGCTGATTGTGAAGCGTGTCATCAGCTGAAGTGCTATCTGGGCTACAAATATCATCCAGTCAATTGGACTTGCTCTTTTTGGCCTATAAAAGCTGGACCCACTTTTGGGGCAAATTTGGAGACCTCATCTATGGGTGGATGGAACACCTAGGATTTTCCCAGTTGTTGGGAATGGTTCTCCAGGTCCCTGGAGTAAAACGGGGCTGCCCAGCAACTGCGCATCTGCAAGATGACAAACAATTGTCTTGGTTTGAAGAGAGAGGTGTCTGCTAAGGAAGGCAGAAGTCTTCTCTGAAATGTTAAATGTAAATCCCCTGCCTTCAAATGATTCTCATTTAGAAATTCAAATGCTCTCAGGGAAAGATATGGGGATAGGCCTGAGCCCGCAGAGCAGGGCGGCCTTTGCTTATGGTCTGAGCCCTTCCTAAAGATCCTGTCAGGCTGTCTTAGACACCTGGGGCCAGGGATTCCTTCCAAGCTGGGCCACTTTGGCTGGCCCGGGGCCAGCCCCAGGGCAGGAGGCAGTGTGTGCAAGGCCCCTGGCTGGCACGCTGCAGCACGGTCACCGTGCCATGGAACGGAACCCGGTCACCAAGGTCCCTTTGTGACACGTGGGAAATAGAAGCTTGCCCGGGTGCTGGGAACAGGCAACGGGGCACAACGGGACAGAGCAGTGCTGTGAGGAGCCCCCACACAGCGCACTCATTCCCGTCTGACCAGAAGCTTTTCTGCAGCCTTGTTCCTGCAGCTGAGCTCGAGGCCAGAGCACAGGACTCGGTGACCCGTGGCCTTCCGAGGCTTCTATTCTGCAGCTGCCCTCAAGGGCAGAGCGTGGGACTTGGTGCCCCAGAGCTTTCCCAAGGCGTCTCTCCTGCAAGTAGCTCCTGTCACAGACATGGAGCAGAGACCCCCGAGAGTGGCCAAGATGGCCTGGATGGAGGAGGAGGAGGAAGAAGAAGGACCTGGAGCAGCCCCAGCACAGGAGACTGAAGAGGTGGTGCCCTTCCATCCACCGCAGGAGGGTGAGTGGCAGAGCTGGGTTGCAGGGCTGGAGCCTGCAGCCAACTTGGCCCCATGCCATGCCATGCCATGCCATGCCATGCCATGCCATGCCATGCCATGCCATGCCATGCCATGCCATGCCATGCCATGCCATGCCATGCTATGCCATGCCATGCCATGCCATGCCATCCCCTGGGGAAATGGCCATGGACAGGTGGGAAGAGGGGCCGGGCAGACACCCCACAGCTCCCTTGCTCCATCCCCCTGGGGCATCCCAGGGCTCTCCCTGCCTGGGGAGCGCAGGGCTGGGCTGTGTTCTCCGGCCTCTCCCGCAGCCCCTCAGCTCTGGCTGCGCTCCCTCTTTGCCAGATGAAGCTGTGGAGCGCACACAAGAGCAGGAATCCAGCCGTGGCCGCTTCCACAGAACAGCGCAGGTACCTGCAGCCACCTCCACCTGGGCTGGGCCTGCTGTCCCTGCTCAGCCCAGCACCGTGTGTGCAGCACGCCATGCAACATCCCCGGCTTCTTGCCCTTCTCCTACAGCTCGTTTGCAACTTCATCCGGAGCATTCGGCAGGAGACCCGCACCATGGGCACTGGGCTCAGAGCTCACTGCGAGCTCCTCAAGCATGAGACCAGTGCCGCCCTGCTGGATTTGCTCCTGGAGAAGGGTGTTGCCAGGCCAGAACAAGTAAGCAGCCTGGGGCCAGGCTTCAATTCCCCCATGAGTCACGTGGCTTCCCCAGCCACGCCTGCTGGTCCCTCAGAGCCTTTGAGGCCATGGCAGTGCACTTCTCTGGAGAGCCTGGGGACATTGCTCTCTCTGGCAGCTTTCCAAGTCTCCCCGTGCCTCCTGCAGGTGCCTGCCTTGGTGAGGTACATTCACCGATGGCTCCTGGCCAACGATTCTGCCGAGCACAGGCTGGACAAGGCCCTGCTGAAACTCACCAAAGCACACCCGGCTGACGCAGTCGTGACGCTCCTGCGTGCGGCCCCGTCCTGTGACAGGTATGGGGCCCACCTGCCCAGAGGGCTCAGGCCTCCCAAGCCCATCACCCTGTACTGCCTGGCCCAGCTGTCTGAGCAACAGAGAGTTCCAGAACCCTCTGGCTGCTGCCTTTCCCAGCCCTGGCATGTCAGCCCCTGAGCCTGCTGCCATGCTGCCTTGCTGCCCCTCAGGGCCTGTCCTCACAGAGCTGGGCTGCTTGGCTGCTGCCAGCAAGGGCCACTGGGCAGAGGCAGAGCCGGCGGTCAGCCCGGGCCCCTAGGGATGCCCAGGCCACGATGCTGTGTCTGAGACCCCCCATGAGACAGAGCTCTAACCCTGCAGAGCTGCCATCTCCATGTGGAAGACCATCATGTGCTCGTCCAGGACTGCCGAGCCAGTGCAGCTGATCCTCCTGGATGTGCTAGGGAGCTGGCCAGAGTACAGCACGTGCACCTCAGATGGGGACAAAACGGCTGTCTTTGCCCTGGCTGTGAGTTTCCGCAACTGGCCTTTGCTGGCCCCAAGGCCACCTCTCCAGCAGCTCTCCATCCTCCTTCCCCCACTGCATCTGCCTGCCTCAGGCGCTGGCCAGAAACCTGGCCCAGGGGCAGCTTCAGGCCCACCAGGCCCCGCGCTCCCCCTGCCTCTCTCCGGGCCTCTCCCTGCCACGCTCGGGCCCTGCCACATGGACACCTCGGCACTGAGCGCTGTCTCGGGGGCCTTTGTCCTTTGCAGGCAACCGTGGTGATGTGGAAGATCCTCCAGGAGTCCTCTGTCCCACGTGTAGTGAGGCCATATTTCCCCCGCCTTTTTGTTCATCTGCTCTTCCAAGTGTTCTCCAGCACAGAAGAGATGCCACAGGAGGTCCAAACCTTCTGGAAGGATTGCCTGGAAGAGCACGGTCTTGCCACCAGCCCCAACAGGTGCTCCATCCCACTCCTCCTGTCCTTGACACGTGGCCTGCAAAGGAGCCAGTGCTGCCAGTGTGACCCGGGCTTTGCTGTGCACACAGGTTTGCAGCGCAGACTCTGAAGTCCCTGCTCTGCCAAAAGCACTACAAGGATGTGGTGGTGTCAGTGGAACGCAAGCGTGGCTGGGACACGCTGCTCTGTGCTGACACCCGCCACTATGCTGTGGGTCTGCTGGCCAGGTGAGACTCTCTTTCTCCCCATTGATCCTGCCATTTGTGCTCTGTGCCCGAGCTGTCCCACACATTCCCCAAGGCCCTGGGACACACTGAGGGACGGCTAACGACACACTGAGGGACGGCCAAGCAGACTGGAAAAGGCTGGGAAGGGAGAGAGCACAGGAGGAGACACCTCCTAAAGGGCCCAGGTCCCCTTGCAGGGTGGTGGTAAAAGACCACCAGGCTCTGTAAGCCTGTCCTTGGAGAGATTTGCTCAGCTTCCTGCTCCCTTTTTTGCCCTCCTAGAGAGATGCGCCATGCTTGTCATCGCTTGTGTTCCAGTATTGCACTCCACCTCCTCTGGCTGCTCAGCACACAGGAGCCACACTGGGATCTGCCCGCCCTGGCATTCCTTGTGGAGGTGAGCCGGGTGTCCAGCGCTGCCTGGCTGAGCAGCCTCCCAGCTCTCTGCCCTCTCGTGGCAGCAGCCGCCTGGGACGGTGCCCGCACCCTGTGCTGCTGCTGCTGCTGCTGCGTCCTGGGCCCAGCCCTGTGCGGCTGCGGGCTCCTGCCGGCCGGCTCCCCCGTCACTGGCCTGTGCCTTTCAGGTCCTCGTGTGCCTGGATTCTAATGAATGTGGCGACAGTGTTGTGAAGGTCTCTTCAAGGTACCTGCAGAGCGAGTGCAGGGAGAGGCGTCGCCTGGCGCTCAGGGCCCTTCTCGAGCTCATTGATGATCCCTCAATGGTGAGAAGGGGGCAGTGGCTGAAGCTGCGCTGGGAACTCAGTCACTTGGCCTGACCTGGGCTTTGGGCACTGGGGCAGCTGCTCCCAGCTCTCCTGCCTCCTGCTTCAGCTGCCCCAGTGCTTCAGGACAGTCCTTTGGCCTCTGGGCCCTGTGGCAGTAGGGTGGGACTTCACAGACTTGTGTTCCGCACAGGCCGAAAGAATGTGGAGCTTGACCAAAAGCCTCATGCACCTACTGGGGGACAATGATGCAGAGATAGCTGGGATGACACTCATCACACTCAGCTTTATACTCCTGCACAAACACATTCTGCTGTCAACCCCCATTGCCATGCAGCTGGCTGAGGCACTCCTGCCACTCTTTGACCACGTAAGGCTCCGTGCCCCCAGCTACAGCCACTGGCTGCTGCCTGGAAACTGTGTGCCCTGTGCATTTCCAGCCCTGTGCCCAGGGCGCCCTGGAGGAGCCAATGCTCAAGTGTTTTTTCTTGTTTTTTTCATCTAGGATAATAGCCAGGTACAGCTGCTCTCCATAAAACTCTTCCGAGACATGATGGAGTATTTGGAAGAGAGAGAAAAACCTTTGGAAAGCCCTGTGCAACAGAGCCTGCTTCCACTCTTCTTCCACTGCAATGATGAGAATCAGCATGTGGCAGAGGTGAGGACTCCTGGGCTGCTGCTGTCCGCCTGGCAGGGGGCTCGGCTGCCTCCTGCCCTGCGCCTGCTGGACCGCAGCCTCCTCCAGGCCATGGCAGGGGGAGGTGGGACCCGTGCCCTGGGCTGCGGGGCCATCTCTGCGTCTCTGCTGCTCTCCAGGCTTCTCGGGAAACGCTGCTTTATGCGGTCAAGTTCATGAAGAGGAGGGATCTCAAAAAGCTGCTGAAGGAGCAGAAACTGTGGAAGTTCAGCAAGTGCCTGGTAAGGACGGCCCGGAATCCCCAACTCAGCCAGGAGAAGGCCCCTGAGGGCGGTGCTCAGTGTGCGAGCCGGGCAGCTGTGCCCCTGCGCGCTGCTGCAGCCAGAGGCCGCGCGGGCTCTTCTCCAGGCTCCCGTGGGCCCGAGCCGGGTGCCCATGGAGCCCCGGCCCGGCGGGGCTGCGAGGCAGGGGCGGCACCGCGGCTCCCCGGGCAGCAGCCGGCCCCTTCCCCCTCCCTTCAGGAGCCCGGCGCCAGCGGCTGCTGGCCGCGCCTCGGGGCTGTGCGGGCAGGGGAGGCCGGGGCGGGGCGCAGGCAGCGCCCGGCCCAGGGGCTGAGCCCGCGCCAACCCTTCCCTCCTGCCGCTCTCTGCAGCTGGCAGAGGACAGGAGCAGAGCGGCCGAGCACCTGCGCCGGGCCCTGCGCTACCTGGAGAGCCCACAGGAGCCCCTGCGAGAGGCGGCCATCAGGTTCATGGGTGAGTTACAAGCCCGGGCTCCCTCCCCAGCCCGCCGCAGCTCGGCCCCAGCCCCGCCTGTTGCCCCGACAGCGGCAGCCGGGCCCGGCGCCGTGGAGCCCCGCCTGGCCTGGGCATTGCTGCTGCCGCCCTCTGACAGCCGTGCCCTGGGGCGACAGCGCGCTGCATGGGCTGAGCTGAGCGCTGCCGGGCCAGCAGCCCGTGTGGCCACAGCGCCGGCAGCGCTGCTGGCAGGGAGCTGAGCCGCTGGGGCCGTGACAGACTCTGTGTTCACAGGCATGGCCGGGCGGCACCTGAGGGGGCAGCAGCAAGAGCTGCAGCGGATCTGCACTGGTGAGTGAGGGGAGCGGGCTGACAGCGGGGGCTGCTGGGGGGAGCTGCAAGCCCTGCCCCGGCTGCGGAGGGCTCTGCTCCCGTGGGCAGAGCACACGGAGATTTCAGGGCCACGTGGGCCATTCGTGGCCAGCAGCTTCGGGCTGATCCCCTTGCTCCCTTTGCTCCCTCCTGGCCATGGCAATAGCCGGCTTGGGATGGCACTTGCAGGGGGCTCTTCCTCGGCTCCCTGCAGCTCCAGCTTCTGACCGTGCCTCTGTTCCTCTCTCTTGCAGCCCTGGAAGACAAAACGAATGACGTCAGCCTCGCCGTCGGAAGCCTGGCAATTCAAACGCTGTGCCTCCTCAGGTCAGGAGAGCGGGCTCCCATCTCCAGGTTCCAGTGGCTCCAAAATCACCTGCGCAGGGCGTGGAAGACATGGCCCCGTCTGTCACAGCTCGGCTGCCTGCCCTGCCAGAGCTCTGTGGAGAGGTGATCCCAGAAGCTCTTTTTGTTGGGGCCACCTGAATCAGGTTTTATTTTGTTTTTCTTCAAGAATTTTCTTTTCATTGGTTTTTTTTTTTTTCTTTTACCATGTAAATATAGACTATGTTAACATACACAGACTCCCAGCATTTTTCTTTTGCTGCCCAGGGTCCGTAGGGCATAGGGGAGGAGGGGGAAATGGGTGCTTGCGCTCAGCCAGCTGCCCAGGCGTGCAGTGGGCCAGGTGAAATGGCCAGAAGCCCCTTGGCCTTTGGTGGTTCTGCTGAAGCCTTTGTGCTGCCCAGAGAGCGGCTGGGCAGGGGCCGGAGCTGCGGGGATCCCTGCCAGAGCGGTGCCTGGAGATGGTCACAAGCCCTGTGCCAGGCAGGAAGCGCCAGCCGTGTCCTCCTGCCTGTGTGCTGCTGGCTGCCTTGCTGAGGGCTCCCAGGTGCCTCTGGATGGGGCTGCTCTGGAGCTGCTGTGGGGCTGCGGCGCTGCTGCCGGGCGGCTCGGCCAGGCTGGGGCAGCCCCTGAGGGGCTGGGGCGCTGGCAAGCCCCGGGCAATGGGCTGTCAGAGGCCACAAGCAGCCGCCTTGTTCCTGCCAGAGTTGACTTGCAAGACGCATCCTTGGCACTCTGCAACTAACAGCATCAGTGTTGTTGGAAACCCAAATGCAGAGAAATCTCAGACCTTTGGTCTTGTCAGCAAAGCTTAGAATTAAACACAGGATTTGATCTGAGACCTAGGAAAGGGCTCCCAAACTTAGGTGCTAGAAGCGAGAATGCGGATTTCTAGTCTATAGCAGCAACACGGGGAGAAAAGTTGAAGTGGAGGAAAGTTTAGAGTTTTCGAGTTCAAGATCTAGGAAGAAATCAAAGTAGTTACAATGCTAAACAAGAAGATTAGGATGCAGTGCTGTAGGTTTGTGTGTCATAGCATGATTGGCTAAGGAAGCTTACACTGTTAGCATGATGTGGGGACCCAGGAAATTCCTCTGGCTGCCCTGCAGGACTCGAGAGCCTGTCAGAGGGCTCAGAGACCTTGGCACAGAGCCCAAGACCCCCGTGCCTTTGATTTAGCACTTGGAAAAAACAATCACCAACCTTGTATGAAGAATGACCAGCCACAAAAAATGAAGTAGAATGATAGTGAATTTATCCCAGAGTGGAACAATAGATTTTGAGGGTTTTTAGAATGGGGCTTCAGGGGGCAAGATGGAGGAATCTGGGCATGTCCAGCCTTTCTCCTTCTTCTTCTTGGCCTCCATCTTCTGGTTGATGTTGGTACTTTGAGATTGGTCTAGAGTAGAAGCTCACTGTCTAACATAGATGATAGGGATTGGAAAGTAATTGTAAATATTGTACTGGTAGTTTTTAGTATAAAAAGATAACACCACCCCAGGGGAGGCAGAGTTCCTTAGACTGTCTTGCTGAGCAGACCTCGGCAGGACAGGAGAAAGAATTTTATAGATAAGATACAATAAACAACCTTGAGACTGAGAAATTAAGAGCTCTGACTCCTTCTTCAACCACCGGGCTGGGACAAGAGACTTTTTAACTTATCTCAGGGTCACTCTGACCAGCTAGAGACCCCGAGAGCATGAGTCCGTAAGATGAAATCTTGAAGACTGGGTCCAAAACATAAATACCCTTGTTGGCCATGTCTTCTTGGCCAAGAAATCCTTCAAAGCTCTTGTAACTACAAGTCTTGCGGCCCTGTGAGCCATGCGGTGGAGATGTGAGCCCAACTCAACCTTCCTGCCTATGTAGAAGAGAAAAAAAAGCAATGGCATCATCTAAAAAACTCAGAGGTCCACTCTCTAGCTTGTTCCAAACCCCTTCCAATCCCCCAAAGTGTGATTTAGCTACAAATAGATGACAAGGACTCTTAGGGCTGCCTCTTTGACTCCAGAGCGGCTGCTTTAGAATCTTTCACATATCCCTGTGTAGTTAGGTGCCAGAAATGGATCATTTGAAGAAACTTTCCCAGCTGACTTGCATGGAGGCTTGTTTGAAGGGTGTTTGAATGGAAAGCCTCCCAGCAGAGGTCTGGGCTTTGGCCTAGCTGTGTCCCCTGCTGATTGTGAAGCGTGTCATCAGCTGAAGTGCTATCTGGGCTAAAAATATCATCCAGTCAATTGGACTTGCTCTTTTTGGCCTATAAAAGCTGGACCCGCTTTTGGGGCAAATTTGGAGACCTCATCTATGGGTGGATGGAACACCTAGGATTTTCCCAGTTGTTGGGAATGGTTCTCCAGGTCCCTGGAGTAAAACGGGGCTGCCCAGCAACTGCGCATCTGCAAGATGACAAACAATTGTCTTGGTTTGAAGAGAGAGGTGTCTGCTAAGGAAGGCAGAAGTCTTCTCTGAAATGTTAAATGTAAATCCCCTGCCTTCAAATGATTCTCATTTAGAAATTCAAATGCTCTCAGGGAAAGATATGGGGATAGGCCTGAGCCCGCAGAGCAGGGCGGCCTTTGCTTATGGTCTGAGCCCTTCCTAAAGATCCTGTCAGGCTGTCTTAGACACCTGGGGCCAGGGATTCCTTCCAAGCTGGGCCACTTTGGCTGGCCCGGGGCCAGCCCCAGGGCAGGAGGCAGTGTGTGCAAGGCCCCTGGCTGGCACGCTGCAGCACGGTCACCGTGCCATGGAACGGAACCCGGTCACCAAGGTCCCTTTGTGACACGTGGGAAATAGAAGCTTGCCCGGGTGCTGGGAACAGGCAACGGGGCACAACGGGACAGAGCAGTGCTGTGAGGAGCCCCCACACAGCGCACTCATTCCCGTCTGACCAGAAGCTTTTCTGCAGCCTTGTTCCTGCAGCTGAGCTCGAGGCCAGAGCACAGGACTCGGTGACCCGTGGCCTTCCGAGGCTTCTATTCTGCAGCTGCCCTCAAGGGCAGAGCGTGGGACTTGGTGCCCCAGAGCTTTCCCAAGGCGTCTCTCCTGCAAGTAGCTCCTGTCACAGACATGGAGCAGAGACCCCCGAGAGTGGCCAAGATGGCCTGGATGGAGGAGGAGGAGGAAGAAGAAGGACCTGGAGCAGCCCCAGCACAGGAGACTGAAGAGGTGGTGCCCTTCCATCCACCGCAGGAGGGTGAGTGGCAGAGCTGGGTTGCAGGGCTGGAGCCTGCAGCCAACTTGGCCCCATGCCATGCCATGCCATGCCATGCCATGCCATGCCATGCCATGCCATGCCATGCCATGCCATGCCATGCCATGCCATGCCATGCCATGCCATCCCCTGGGGAAATGGCCATGGACAGGTGGGAAGAGGGGCCGGGCAGACACCCCACAGCTCCCTCGCTCCATCCCCCTGGGGCATCCCAGGGCTCTCCCTGCCTGGGGAGCGCAGGGCTGGGCTGTGCTCTCCGGCCTCTCCCGCAGCCCCTCAGCTCTGGCTGCGCTCCCTCTTTGCCAGATGAAGCTGTGGAGCGCACACAAGAGCAGGAATCCAGCCGTGGCCGCTTCCACAGAACAGCGCAGGTACCTGCAGCCACCTCCACCTGGGCTGGGCCTGCTGTCCCTGCTCAGCCCAGCACCGTGTGTGCAGCACGCCATGCAACATCCCCGGCTTCTTGCCCTTCTCCTACAGCTCGTTTGCAACTTCATCCGGAGCATTCGGCAGGAGACCCGCACCATGGGCACTGGGCTCAGAGCTCACTGCGAGCTCCTCAAGCATGAGACCAGTGCCGCCCTGCTGGATTTGCTCCTGGAGAAGGGTGTTGCCAGGCCAGAACAAGTAAGCAGCCTGGGGCCAGGCTTCAATTCCCCCATGCCTCACGTGGCTTCCCCAGCCACGCCTGCTGGTCCCTCAGAGCCTTTGAGGCCATGGCAGTGCACTTCTCTGGGGAGCCTGGGGACATTGCTCTCTCTGGCAGCTTTCCAAGTCTCCCAGTGCCTCCTGCAGGTGCCTGCCTTGGTGAGGTACATTCACCGATGGCTCCTGGCCAACGATTCTGCCGAGCACAGGCTGGACAAGGCCCTGCTGAAACTCACCAAAGCACACCCGGCTGACGCAGTCGTGACGCTCCTGCGTGCGGCCCCGTCCTGTGACAGGTATGGGGCCCACCTGCCCAGAGGGCTCAGGCCTCCCAAGCCCATCACCCTGTACTGCCTGGCCCAGCTGTCTGAGCAACAGAGAGTTCCAGAACCCTCTGGCTGCTGCCTTTCCCAGCCCTGGCATGTCAGCCCCTGAGCCTGCTGCCATGCTGCCTTGCTGCCCCTCAGGGCCTGTCCTCACAGAGCTGGGCTGCTTGGCTGCTGCCAGCAAGGGCCACTGGGCAGAGGCAGAGCCGGCGGTCAGCCCGGGCCCCTAGGGATGCCCAGGCCACGATGCTGTGTCTGAGACCCCCCATGAGACAGAGCTCTAACCCTGCAGAGCTGCCATCTCCATGTGGAAGACCATCATGTGCTCGTCCAGGACTGCCGAGCCAGTGCAGCTGATCCTCCTGGATGTGCTAGGGAGCTGGCCAGAGTACAGCACGTGCACCTCAGATGGGGACAAAACGGCTGTCTTTGCCCTGGCTGTGAGTTTCCGCAACTGGCCTTTGCTGGCCCCAAGGCCACCTCTCCAGCAGCTCTCCATCCTCCTTCCCCCACTGCATCTGCCTGCCTCAGGCGCTGGCCAGAAACCTGGCCCAGGGGCAGCTTCAGGCCCACCAGGCCCCGCGCTCCCCCTGCCTCTCTCCGGGCCTCTCCCTGCCACGCTCGGGCCCTGCCACATGGACACCTCGGCACTGAGCGCTGTCTCGGGGGCCTTTGTCCTTTGCAGGCAACCGTGGTGATGTGGAAGATCCTCCAGGAGTCCTCTGTCCCACGTGTAGTGAGGCCATATTTCCCCCGCCTTTTTGTTCATCTGCTCTTCCAAGTGTTCTCCAGCACAGAAGAGATGCCACAGGAGGTCCAAACCTTCTGGAAGGATTGCCTGGAAGAGCACGGTCTTGCCACCAGCCCCAACAGGTGCTCCATCCCACTCCTCCTGTCCTTGACACGTGGCCTGCAAAGGAGCCAGTGCTGCCAGTGTGACCCGGGCTTTGCTGTGCACACAGGTTTGCAGTGCAGACTCTGAAGTCCCTGCTCTGCCAAAAGCACTACAAGGATGTGGTGGTGTCAGTGGAACGCAAGCGTGGCTGGGACACGCTGCTCTGTGCTGACACCCGCCACTATGCTGTGGGTCTGCTGGCCAGGTGAGACTCTCTTTCTCCCCATTGATCCTGCCATTTGTGCTCTGTGCCCGAGCTGTCCCACACATTCCCCAAGGCCCTGGGACACACTGAGGGACGGCTAACGACACACTGAGGGACGGCCAAGCAGACTGGAAAAGGCTGGGAAGGGAGAGAGCACAGGAGGAGACACCTCCTAAAGGGCCCAGGTCCCCTTGCAGGGTGGTGGTAAAAGACCACCAGGCTCTGTAAGCCTGTCCTTGGAGAGATTTGCTCAGCTTCCTGCTCCCTTTTTTGCCCTCCTAGAGAGATGCGCCATGCTTGTCATCGCTTGTGTTCCAGTATTGCACTCCACCTCCTCTGGCTGCTCAGCACACAGGAGCCACACTGGGATCTGCCTGCCCTGGCATTCCTTGTGGAGGTGAGCCGGGTGTCCAGCGCTGCCTGGCTGAGCAGCCTCCCAGCTCTCTGCCCTCTCGTGGCAGCAGCCGCCTGGGACGGTGCCCGCACCCTGTGCTGCTGCTGCTGCTGCTGCGTCCTGGGCCCAGCCCTGTGCGGCTGCGGGCTCCTGCCGGCCGGCTCCCCCGTCACTGGCCTGTGCCTTTCAGGTCCTCGTGTGCCTGGATTCTAATGAATGTGGCGACAGTGTTGTGAAGGTCTCTTCAAGGTACCTGCAGAGCGAGTGCAGGGAGAGGCGTCGCCTGGCGCTCAGGGCCCTTCTCGAGCTCATTGATGATCCCTCAATGGTGAGAAGGGGGCAGTGGCTGAAGCTGCGCTGGGAACTCAGTCACTTGGCCTGACCTGGGCTTTGGGCACTGGGGCAGCTGCTCCCAGCTCTCCTGCCTCCTGCTTCAGCTGCCCCAGTGCTTCAGGACAGTCCTTTGGCCTCTGGGCCCTGTGGCAGTAGGGTGGGACTTCACAGACTTGTGTTCCGCACAGGCCGAAAGAATGTGGAGCTTGACCAAAAGCCTCATGCACCTACTGGGGGACAATGATGCAGAGATAGCTGGGATGACACTCATCACACTCAGCTTTATACTCCTGCACAAACACATTCTGCTGTCAACCCCCATTGCCATGCAGCTGGCTGAGGCACTCCTGCCACTCTTTGACCACGTAAGGCTCCGTGCCCCCAGCTACAGCCACTGGCTGCTGCCTGGAAACTGTGTGCCCTGTGCATTTCCAGCCCTGTGCCCAGGGCGCCCTGGAGGAGCCAATGCTCAAGTGTTTTTTCTTGTTTTTTTCATCTAGGATAATAGCCAGGTACAGCTGCTCTCCATAAAACTCTTCCGAGACATGATGGAGTATTTGGAAGAGAGAGAAAAACCTTTGGAAAGCCCTGTGCAACAGAGCCTGCTTCCACTCTTCTTCCACTGCAATGATGAGAATCAGCATGTGGCAGAGGTGAGGACTCCTGGGCTGCTGCTGTCCGCCTGGCAGGGGGCTCGGCTGCCTCCTGCCCTGCGCCTGCTGGACCGCAGCCTCCTCCAGGCCATGGCAGGGGGAGGCGGGACCCGTGCCCTGGGCTGCGGGGCCATCTCTGCGTCTCTGCTGCTCTCCAGGCTTCTCGGGAAACGCTGCTTTATGCGGTCAAGTTCATGAAGAGGAGGGATCTCAAAAAGCTGCTGAAGGAGCAGAAACTGTGGAAGTTCAGCAAGTGCCTGGTAAGGACGGCCCGGAATCCCCAACTCAGCCAGGAGAAGGCCCCTGAGGGCGGTGCTCAGTGTGCGAGCCGGGCAGCTGTGCCCCTGCGCGCTGCTGCAGCCAGAGGCCGCGCGGGCTCTTCTCCAGGCTCCCGTGGGCCCGAGCCGGGTGCCCATGGAGCCCCGGCCCGGCGGGGCTGCGGGGCAGGGGCGGCACCGCGGCTCCCTGGGCAGCAGCCGGCCCCTTCCCCCTCCCTTCAGGAGCCCGGCGCCAGCGGCTGCTGGCCGCGCCTCGGGGCTGTGCGGGCAGGGGAGGCCGGGGCGGGGCGCAGGCAGCGCCCGGCCCAGGGGCTGAGCCCGCGCCAACCCTTCCCTCCTGCCGCTCTCTGCAGCTGGCAGAGGACAGGAGCAGAGCGGCCGAGCACCTGCGCCGGGCCCTGCGCTACCTGGAGAGCCCACAGGAGCCCCTGCGAGAGGCGGCCATCAGGTTCATGGGTGAGTTACAAGCCCGGGCTCCCTCCCCAGCCCGCCGCAGCTCGGCCCCAGCCCCGCCTGTTGCCCCGACAGCGGCAGCCGGGCCCGGCGCCGTGGAGCCCCGCCTGGCCTGGGCATTGCTGCTGCCGCCCTCTGACAGCCGTGCCCTGGGGCGACAGCGCGCTGCATGGGCTGAGCTGAGCGCTGCCGGGCCAGCAGCCCGTGTGGCCACAGCGCCGGCAGCGCTGCTGGCAGGGAGCTGTGCCGCTGGGGCCGTGACAGACTCTGTGTTCACAGGCATGGCCGGGCGGCACCTGAGGGGGCAGCAGCAAGAGCTGCAGCGGATCTGCACTGGTGAGTGAGGGGAGCGGGCTGACAGCGGGGGCTGCTGGGGGGAGCTGCAAGCCCTGCCCCGGCTGCGGAGGGCTCTGCTCCCGTGGGCAGAGCACACGGAGATTTCAGGGCCACGTGGGCCATTCGTGGCCAGCAGCTTCGGGCTGATCCCCTTGCTCCCTTTGCTCCCTCCTGGCCATGGCAATAGCCGGCTTGGGATGGCACTTGCAGGGGGCTCTTCCTCAGCTCCCTGCAGCTCCAGCTTCTGACCGTGCCTCTGTTCCTCTCTCTCGCAGCCCTGGAAGACAAAACGAATGACGTCAGCCTCGCCGTCGGAAGCCTGGCAATTCAAACGCTGTGCCTCCTCAGGTCAGGAGAGCGGGCTCCCATCTCCAGGTTCCAGTGGCTCCAAAATCACCTGCGCAGGGCGTGGAAGACATGGCCCCGTCTGTCACAGCTCGGCTGCCTGCCCTGCCAGAGCTCTGTGGAGAGGTGATCCCAGAAGCTCTTTTTGTTGGGGCCACCTGAATCAGGTTTTATTTTGTTTTTCTTCAAGAATTTTCTTTTCATTGGTTTTTTTTTTTTTCTTTTACCATGTAAATATAGACTATGTTAACATACACAGACTCCCAGCATTTTTCTTTTGCTGCCCAGGGTCCGTAGGGCATAGGGGAGGAGGGGGAAATGGGTGCTTGCGCTCAGCCAGCTGCCCAGGCGTGCAGTGGGCCAGGTGAAATGGCCAGAAGCCCCTTGGCCTTTGGTGGTTCTGCTGAAGCCTTTGTGCTGCCCAGAGAGCGGCTGGGCAGGGGCCGGAGCTGCGGGGATCCCTGCCAGAGCGGTGCCTGGAGATGGTCACAAGCCCTGTGCCAGGCAGGAAGCGCCAGCCGTGTCCTCCTGCCCGTGTGCTGCTGGCTGCCTTGCTGAGGGCTCCCAGGTGCCTCTGGATGGGGCTGCTCTGGAGCTGCTGTGGGGCTGCGGCGCTGCTGCCGGGCGGCTCGGCCAGGCTGGGGCAGCCCCTGAGGGGCTGGGGCGCTGGCAAGCCCCGGGCAATGGGCTGTCAGAGGCCACAAGCAGCCGCCTTGTTCCTGCCAGAGTTGACTTGCAAGACGCATCCTTGGCACTCTGCAACTAACAGCATCAGTGTTGTTGGAAACCCAAATGCAGAGAAATCTCAGACCTTTGGTCTTGTCAGCAAAGCTTAGAATTAAACACAGGATTTGATCTGAGACCTAGGAAAGGGCTCCCAAACTTAGGTGCTAGAAGCGAGAATGCGGATTTCTAGTCTATAGCAGCAACACGGGGAGAAAAGTTGAAGTGGAGGAAAGTTTAGAGTTTTCGAGTTCAAGATCTAGGAAGAAATCAAAGTAGTTCCAATGCTAAACAAGAAGATTAGGATGCAGTGCTGTAGGTTTGTGTGTCATAGCATGATTGGCTAAGGAAGCTTACACTGTTAGCATGATGTGGGGACCCAGGAAATTCCTCTGGCTGCCCTGCAGGACTCGAGAGCCTGTCAGAGGGCTCAGAGACCTTGGCACAGAGCCCAAGACCCCCGTGCCTTTGATTTAGCACTTGGAAAAAACAATCACCAACCTTGTATGAAGAATGACCAGCCACAAAAAATGAAGTAGAATGATAGTGAATTTATCCCAGAGTGGAACAATAGATTTTGAGGGTTTTTAGAATGGGGCTTCAGGGGGCAAGATGGAGGAATCTGGGCATGTCCAGCCTTTCTCCTTCTTCTTCTTGGCCTCCATCTTCTGGTTGATGTTGGTACTTTGAGATTGGTCTAGAGTAGAAGCTCACTGTCTAACATAGATGATAGGGATTGGAAAGTAATTGTAAATATTGTACTGGTAGTTTTTAGTATAAAAAGATAACACCACCCCAGGGGAGGCAGAGTTCCTTAGACTGTCTTGCTGAGCAGACCTCGGCAGGACAGGAGAAAGAATTTTATAGATAAGATACAATAAACAACCTTGAGACTGAGAAATTAAGAGCTCTGACTCCTTCTTCAACCACCGGGCTGGGACAAGAGACTTTTTAACTTATCTCAGGGTCACTCTGACCAGCTAGAGACCCCGAGAGCATGAGTCCGTAAGATGAAATCTTGAAGACTGGGTCCAAAACATAAATACCCTTGTTGGCCATGTCTTCTTGGCCAAGAAATCCTTCAAAGCTCTTGTAACTACAAGTCTTGCGGCCCTGTGAGCCATGCGGTGGAGATGTGAGCCCAACTCAACCTTCCTGCCTATGTAGAAGAGAAAAAAAAGCAATGGCATCATCTAAAAAACTCAGAGGTCCACTCTCTAGCTTGTTCCAAACCCCTTCCAATCCCCCAAAGTGTGATTTAGCTACAAATAGATGACAAGGACTCTTAGGGCTGCCTCTTTGACTCCAGAGCGGCTGCTTTAGAATCTTTCACATATCCCTGTGTAGTTAGGTGCCAGAAATGGATCATTTGAAGAAACTTTCCCAGCTGACTTGCATGGAGGCTTGTTTGAAGGGTGTTTGAATGGAAAGCCTCCCAGCAGAGGTCTGGGCTTTGGCCTAGCTGTGTCCCCTGCTGATTGTGAAGTGTGTCATCAGCTGAAGTGCTATCTGGGCTAAAAATATCATCCAGTCAATTGGACTTGCTCTTTTTGGCCTATAAAAGCTGGACCCACTTTTGGGGCAAATTTGGAGACCTCATCTATGGGTGGATGGAACACCTAGGATTTTCCCAGTTGTTGGGAATGGTTCTCCAGGTCCCTGGAGTAAAACGGGGCTGCCCAGCAACTGCGCATCTGCAAGATGACAAACAATTGTCTTGGTTTGAAGAGAGAGGTGTCTGCTAAGGAAGGCAGAAGTCTTCTCTGAAATGTTAAATGTAAATCCCCTGCCTTCAAATGATTCTCATTTAGAAATTCAAATGCTCTCAGGGAAAGATATGGGGATAGGCCTGAGCCCGCAGAGCAGGGCGGCCTTTGCTTATGGTCTGAGCCCTTCCTAAAGATCCTGTCAGGCTGTCTTAGACACCTGGGGCCAGGGATTCCTTCCAAGCTGGGCCACTTTGGCTGGCCCGGGGCCAGCCCCAGGGCAGGAGGCAGTGTGTGCAAGGCCCCTGGCTGGCACGCTGCAGCACGGTCACCGTGCCATGGAACGGAAGCCGGTCACCAAGGTCCCTTTGTGACATGTGGGAAATAGAAGCTTGCCCGGGTGCTGGGAACAGGCAACGGGGCACAACGGGACAGAGCAGTGCTGTGAGGAGCCCCCACACAGCGCACTCATTCCCGTCTGACCAGAAGCTTTTCTGCAGCCTTGTTCCTGCAGCTGAGCTCGAGGCCAGAGCACAGGACTCGGTGACCCGTGGCCTTCCGAGGCTTCTATTCTGCAGCTGCCCTCAAGGGCAGAGCGTGGGACTTGGTGCCCCAGAGCTTTCCCAAGGCGTCTCTCCTGCAAGTAGCTCCTGTCACAGACATGGAGCAGAGACCCCCGAGAGTGGCCAAGATGGCCTGGATGGAGGAGGAGGAGGAAGAAGAAGGACCTGGAGCAGCCCCAGCACAGGAGACTGAAGAGGTGGTGCCCTTCCATCCACCGCAGGAGGGTGAGTGGCAGAGCTGGGTTGCAGGGCTGGAGCCTGCAGCCAACTTGGCCCCATGCCATGCCATGCCATGCCATGCCATGCCATGCCATGCCATGCCATGCCATGCCATGCCATGCCATGCCATGCCATGCCATGCCATGCCATGCCATGCCATGCCATGCCATGCCATCCCCTGGGGAAATGGCCATGGACAGGTGGGAAGAGGGGCCGGGCAGACACCCCACAGCTCCCTTGCTCCATCCCCCTGGGGCATCCCAGGGCTCTCCCTGCCTGGGGAGCGCAGGGCTGGGCTGTGTTCTCCGGCCTCTCCCGCAGCCCCTCAGCTCTGGCTGCGCTCCCTCTTTGCCAGATGAAGCTGTGGAGCGCACACAAGAGCAGGAATCCAGCCGTGGCCGCTTCCACAGAACAGCGCAGGTACCTGCAGCCACCTCCACCTGGGCTGGGCCTGCTGTCCCTGCTCAGCCCAGCACCGTGTGTGCAGCACGCCATGCAACATCCCCGGCTTCTTGCCCTTCTCCTACAGCTCGTTTGCAACTTCATCCGGAGCATTCGGCAGGAGACCCGCACCATGGGCACTGGGCTCAGAGCTCACTGCGAGCTCCTCAAGCATGAGACCAGTGCCGCCCTGCTGGATTTGCTCCTGGAGAAGGGTGTTGCCAGGCCAGAACAAGTAAGCAGCCTGGGGCCAGGCTTCAATTCCCCCATGAGTCACGTGGCTTCCCCAGCCACGCCTGCTGGTCCCTCAGAGCCTTTGAGGCCATGGCAGTGCACTTCTCTGGGGAGCCTGGGGACATTGCTCTCTCTGGCAGCTTTCCAAGTCTCCCCGTGCCTCCTGCAGGTGCCTGCCTTGGTGAGGTACATTCACCGATGGCTCCTGGCCAACGATTCTGCCGAGCACAGGCTGGACAAGGCCCTGCTGAAACTCACCAAAGCACACCCGGCTGACGCAGTCGTGACGCTCCTGCGTGCGGCCCCGTCCTGTGACAGGTATGGGGCCCACCTGCCCAGAGGGCTCAGGCCTCCCAAGCCCATCACCCTGTACTGCCTGGCCCAGCTGTCTGAGCAACAGAGAGTTCCAGAACCCTCTGGCTGCTGCCTTTCCCAGCCCTGGCATGTCAGCCCCTGAGCCTGCTGCCATGCTGCCTTGCTGCCCCTCAGGGCCTGTCCTCACAGAGCTGGGCTGCTTGGCTGCTGCCAGCAAGGGCCACTGGGCAGAGGCAGAGCCGGCGGTCAGCCCGGGCCCCTAGGGATGCCCAGGCCACGATGCTGTGTCTGAGACCCCCCATGAGACAGAGCTCTAACCCTGCAGAGCTGCCATCTCCATGTGGAAGACCATCATGTGCTCGTCCAGGACTGCCGAGCCAGTGCAGCTGATCCTCCTGGATGTGCTAGGGAGCTGGCCAGAGTACAGCACGTGCACCTCAGATGGGGACAAAACGGCTGTCTTTGCCCTGGCTGTGAGTTTCCGCAACTGGCCTTTGCTGGCCCCAAGGCCACCTCTCCAGCAGCTCTCCATCCTCCTTCCCCCACTGCATCTGCCTGCCTCAGGCGCTGGCCAGAAACCTGGCCCAGGGGCAGCTTCAGGCCCACCAGGCCCCGCGCTCCCCCTGCCTCTCTCCGGGCCTCTCCCTGCCACGCTCGGGCCCTGCCACATGGACACCTCGGCACTGAGCGCTGTCTCGGGGGCCTTTGTCCTTTGCAGGCAACCGTGGTGATGTGGAAGATCCTCCAGGAGTCCTCTGTCCCACGTGTAGTGAGGCCATATTTCCCCCGCCTTTTTGTTCATCTGCTCTTCCAAGTGTTCTCCAGCACAGAAGAGATGCCACAGGAGGTCCAAACCTTCTGGAAGGATTGCCTGGAAGAGCACGGTCTTGCCACCAGCCCCAACAGGTGCTCCATCCCACTCCTCCTGTCCTTGACACGTGGCCTGCAAAGGAGCCAGTGCTGCCAGTGTGACCCGGGCTTTGCTGTGCACACAGGTTTGCAGTGCAGACTCTGAAGTCCCTGCTCTGCCAAAAGCACTACAAGGATGTGGTGGTGTCAGTGGAACGCAAGCGTGGCTGGGACACGCTGCTCTGTGCTGACACCCGCCACTATGCTGTGGGTCTGCTGGCCAGGTGAGACTCTCTTTCTCCCCATTGATCCTGCCATTTGTGCTCTGTGCCCGAGCTGTCCCACACATTCCCCAAGGCCCTGGGACACACTGAGGGACGGCTAACGACACACTGAGGGACGGCCAAGCAGACTGGAAAAGGCTGGGAAGGGAGAGAGCACAGGAGGAGACACCTCCTAAAGGGCCCAGGTCCCCTTGCAGGGTGGTGGTAAAAGACCACCAGGCTCTGTAAGCCTGTCCTTGGAGAGATTTGCTCAGCTTCCTGCTCCCTTTTTTGCCCTCCTAGAGAGATGCGCCATGCTTGTCATCGCTTGTGTTCCAGTATTGCACTCCACCTCCTCTGGCTGCTCAGCACACAGGAGCCACACTGGGATCTGCCTGCCCTGGCATTCCTTGTGGAGGTGAGCCGGGTGTCCAGCGCTGCCTGGCTGAGCAGCCTCCCAGCTCTCTGCCCTCTCGTGGCAGCAGCCGCCTGGGACGGTGCCCGCACCCTGTGCTGCTGCTGCTGCTGCTGCGTCCTGGGCCCAGCCCTGTGCGGCTGCGGGCTCCTGCCGGCCGGCTCCCCCGTCACTGGCCTGTGCCTTTCAGGTCCTCGTGTGCCTGGATTCTAATGAATGTGGCGACAGTGTTGTGAAGGTCTCTTCAAGGTACCTGCAGAGCGAGTGCAGGGAGAGGCGTCGCCTGGCGCTCAGGGCCCTTCTCGAGCTCATTGATGATCCCTCAATGGTGAGAAGGGGGCAGTGGCTGAAGCTGCGCTGGGAACTCAGTCACTTGGCCTGACCTGGGCTTTGGGCACTGGGGCAGCTGCTCCCAGCTCTCCTGCCTCCTGCTTCAGCTGCCCCAGTGCTTCAGGACAGTCCTTTGGCCTCTGGGCCCTGTGGCAGTAGGGTGGGACTTCACAGACTTGTGTTCCGCACAGGCCGAAAGAATGTGGAGCTTGACCAAAAGCCTCATGCACCTACTGGGGGACAATGATGCAGAGATAGCTGGGATGACACTCATCACACTCAGCTTTATACTCCTGCACAAACACATTCTGCTGTCAACCCCCATTGCCATGCAGCTGGCTGAGGCACTCCTGCCACTCTTTGACCACGTAAGGCTCCGTGCCCCCAGCTACAGCCACTGGCTGCTGCCTGGAAACTGTGTGCCCTGTGCATTTCCAGCCCTGTGCCCAGGGCGCCCTGGAGGAGCCAATGCTCAAGTGTTTTTTCTTTTTTTTTTCATCTAGGATAATAGCCAGGTACAGCTGCTCTCCATAAAACTCTTCCGAGACATGATGGAGTATTTGGAAGAGAGAGAAAAACCTTTGGAAAGCCCTGTGCAACAGAGCCTGCTTCCACTCTTCTTCCACTGCAATGATGAGAATCAGCATGTGGCAGAGGTGAGGACTCCTGGGCTGCTGCTGTCCGCCTGGCAGGGGGCTCGGCTGCCTCCTGCCCTGCGCCTGCTGGACCGCAGCCTCCTCCAGGCCATGGCAGGGGGAGGCGGGACCCGTGCCCTGGGCTGCGGGGCCATCTCTGCGTCTCTGCTGCTCTCCAGGCTTCTCGGGAAACGCTGCTTTATGCGGTCAAGTTCATGAAGAGGAGGGATCTCAAAAAGCTGCTGAAGGAGCAGAAACTGTGGAAGTTCAGCAAGTGCCTGGTAAGGACGGCCCGGAATCCCCAACTCAGCCAGGAGAAGGCCCCTGAGGGCGGTGCTCAGTGTGCGAGCCGGGCAGCTGTGCCCCTGCGCGCTGCTGCAGCCAGAGGCCGCGCGGGCTCTTCTCCAGGCTCCCGTGGGCCCGAGCCGGGTGCCCATGGAGCCCCGGCCCGGCGGGGCTGCGAGGCAGGGGCGGCACCGCGGCTCCCCGGGCAGCAGCCGGCCCCTTCCCCCTCCCTTCAGGAGCCCGGCGCCAGCGGCTGCTGGCCGCGCCTCGGGGCTGTGCGGGCAGGGGAGGCCGGGGCGGGGCGCAGGCAGCGCCCGGCCCAGGGGCTGAGCCCGCGCCAACCCTTCCCTCCTGCCGCTCTCTGCAGCTGGCAGAGGACAGGAGCAGAGCGGCCGAGCACCTGCGCCGGGCCCTGCGCTACCTGGAGAGCCCACAGGAGCCCCTGCGAGAGGCGGCCATCAGGTTCATGGGTGAGTTACAAGCCCGGGCTCCCTCCCCAGCCCGCCGCAGCTCGGCCCCAGCCCCGCCTGTTGCCCCGACAGCGGCAGCCGGGCCCGGCGCCGTGGAGCCCCGCCTGGCCTGGGCATTGCTGCTGCCGCCCTCTGACAGCCGTGCCCTGGGGCGACAGCGCGCTGCATGGGCTGAGCTGAGCGCTGCCGGGCCAGCAGCCCGTGTGGCCACAGCGCCGGCAGCGCTGCTGGCAGGGAGCTGTGCCGCTGGGGCCGTGACAGACTCTGTGTTCACAGGCATGGCCGGGCGGCACCTGAGGGGGCAGCAGCAAGAGCTGCAGCGGATCTGCACTGGTGAGTGAGGGCAGCGGGCTGACAGCGGGGGCTGCTGGGGGGAGCTGCAAGCCCTGCCCCGGCTGCGGAGGGCTCTGCTCCCGTGGGCAGAGCACACGGAGATTTCAGGGCCACGTGGGCCATTCGTGGCCAGCAGCTTCGGGCTGATCCCCTTGCTCCCTTTGCTCCCTCCTGGCCATGGCAATAGCCGGCTTGGGATGGCACTTGCAGGGGGCTCTTCCTCGGCTCCCTGCAGCTCCAGCTTCTGACCGTGCCTCTGTTCCTCTCTCTCGCAGCCCTGGAAGACAAAACGAATGACGTCAGCCTCGCCGTCGGAAGCCTGGCAATTCAAACGCTGTGCCTCCTCAGGTCAGGAGAGCGGGCTCCCATCTCCAGGTTCCAGTGGCTCCAAAATCACCTGCGCAGGGCGTGGAAGACATGGCCCCGTCTGTCACAGCTCGGCTGCCTGCCCTGCCAGAGCTCTGTGGAGAGGTGATCCCAGAAGCTCTTTTTGTTGGGGCCACCTGAATCAGGTTTTATTTTGTTTTTCTTCAAGAATTTTCTTTTCATTGGTTTTTTTTTTTTTCTTTTACCATGTAAATATAGACTATGTTAACATACACAGACTCCCAGCATTTTTCTTTTGCTGCCCAGGGTCCGTAGGGCATAGGGGAGGAGGGGGAAATGGGTGCTTGCGCTCAGCCAGCTGCCCAGGCGTGCAGTGGGCCAGGTGAAATGGCCAGAAGCCCCTTGGCCTTTGGTGGTTCTGCTGAAGCCTTTGTGCTGCCCAGAGAGCGGCTGGGCAGGGGCCGGAGCTGCGGGGATCCCTGCCAGAGCGGTGCCTGGAGATGGTCACAAGCCCTGTGCCAGGCAGGAAGCGCCAGCCGTGTCCTCCTGCCTGTGTGCTGCTGGCTGCCTTGCTGAGGGCTCCCAGGTGCCTCTGGATGGGGCTGCTCTGGAGCTGCTGTGGGGCTGCGGCGCTGCTGCCGGGCGGCTCGGCCAGGCTGGGGCAGCCCCTGAGGGGCTGGGGCGCTGGCAAGCCCCGGGCAATGGGCTGTCAGAGGCCACAAGCAGCCGCCTTGTTCCTGCCAGAGTTGACTTGCAAGACGCATCCTTGGCACTCTGCAACTAACAGCATCAGTGTTGTTGGAAACCCAAATGCAGAGAAATCTCAGACCTTTGGTCTTGTCAGCAAAGCTTAGAATTAAACACAGGATTTGATCTGAGACCTAGGAAAGGGCTCCCAAACTTAGGTGCTAGAAGCGAGAATGCGGATTTCTAGTCTATAGCAGCAACACGGGGAGAAAAGTTGAAGTGGAGGAAAGTTTAGAGTTTTCGAGTTCAAGATCTAGGAAGAAATCAAAGTAGTTCCAATGCTAAACAAGAAGATTAGGATGCAGTGCTGTAGGTTTGTGTGTCATAGCATGATTGGCTAAGGAAGCTTACACTGTTAGCATGATGTGGGGACCCAGGAAATTCCTCTGGCTGCCCTGCAGGACTCAAGAGCCTGTCAGAGGGCTCAGAGACCTTGGCACAGAGCCCAAGACCCCCGTGCCTTTGATTTAGCACTTGGAAAAAACAATCACCAACCTTGTATGAAGAATGACCAGCCACAAAAAATGAAGTAGAATGATAGTGAATTTATCCCAGAGTGGAACAATAGATTTTGAGGGTTTTTAGAATGGGGCTTCAGGGGGCAAGATGGAGGAATCTGGGCATGTCCAGCCTTTCTCCTTCTTCTTCTTGGCCTCCATCTTCTGGTTGATGTTGGTACTTTGAGATTGGTCTAGAGTAGAAGCTCACTGTCTAACATAGATGATAGGGATTGGAAAGTAATTGTAAATATTGTACTGGTAGTTTTTAGTATAAAAAGATAACACCACCCCAGGGGAGGCAGAGTTCCTTAGACTGTCTTGCTGAGCAGACCTCGGCAGGACAGGAGAAAGAATTTTATAGATAAGATACAATAAACAACCTTGAGACTGAGAAATTAAGAGCTCTGACTCCTTCTTCAACCACCGGGCTGGGACAAGAGACTTTTTAACTTATCTCAGGGTCACTCTGACCAGCTAGAGACCCCGAGAGCATGAGTCCGTAAGATGAAATCTTGAAGACTGGGTCCAAAACATAAATACCCTTGTTGGCCATGTCTTCTTGGCCAAGAAATCCTTCAAAGCTCTTGTAACTACAAGTCTTGCGGCCCTGTGAGCCATGCGGTGGAGATGTGAGCCCAACTCAACCTTCCTGCCTATGTAGAAGAGAAAAAAAAGCAATGGCATCATCTAAAAAACTCAGAGGTCCACTCTCTAGCTTGTTCCAAACCCCTTCCAATCCCCCAAAGTGTGATTTAGCTACAAATAGATGACAAGGACTCTTAGGGCTGCCTCTTTGACTCCAGAGCGGCTGCTTTAGAATCTTTCACATATCCCTGTGTAGTTAGGTGCCAGAAATGGATCATTTGAAGAAACTTTCCCAGCTGACTTGCATGGAGGCTTGTTTGAAGGGTGTTTGAATGGAAAGCCTCCCAGCAGAGGTCTGGGCTTTGGCCTAGCTGTGTCCCCTGCTGATTGTGAAGTGTGTCATCAGCTGAAGTGCTATCTGGGCTAAAAATATCATCCAGTCAATTGGACTTGCTCTTTTTGGCCTATAAAACCTGGACCCGCTTTTGGGGCAAATTTGGAGACCTCATCTATGGGTGGATGGAACACCTAGGATTTTCCCAGTTGTTGGGAATGGTTCTCCAGGTCCCTGGAGTAAAACGGGGCTGCCCAGCAACTGCGCATCTGCAAGATGACAAACAATTGTCTTGGTTTGAAGAGAGAGGTGTCTGCTAAGGAAGGCAGAAGTCTTCTCTGAAATGTTAAATGTAAATCCCCTGCCTTCAAATGATTCTCATTTAGAAATTCAAATGCTCTCAGGGAAAGATATGGGGATAGGCCTGAGCCCGCAGAGCAGGGCGGCCTTTGCTTATGGTCTGAGCCCTTCCTAAAGATCCTGTCAGGCTGTCTTAGACACCTGGGGCCAGGGATTCCTTCCAAGCTGGGCCACTTTGGCTGGCCCGGGGCCAGCCCCAGGGCAGGAGGCAGTGTGTGCAAGGCCCCTGGCTGGCACGCTGCAGCACGGTCACCGTGCCATGGAACGGAACCCGGTCACCAAGGTCCCTTTGTGACACGTGGGAAATAGAAGCTTGCCCGGGTGCTGGGAACAGGCAACGGGGCACAACGGGACAGAGCAGTGCTGTGAGGAGCCCCCACACAGCGCACTCATTCCCGTCTGACCAGAAGCTTTTCTGCAGCCTTGTTCCTGCAGCTGAGCTCGAGGCCAGAGCACAGGACTCGGTGACCCGTGGCCTTCCGAGGCTTCTATTCTGCAGCTGCCCTCAAGGGCAGAGCGTGGGACTTGGTGCCCCAGAGCTTTCCCAAGGCGTCTCTCCTGCAAGTAGCTCCTGTCACAGACATGGAGCAGAGACCCCCGAGAGTGGCCAAGATGGCCTGGATGGAGGAGGAGGAGGAAGAAGAAGGACCTGGAGCAGCCCCAGCACAGGAGACTGAAGAGGTGGTGCCCTTCCATCCACCGCAGGAGGGTGAGTGGCAGAGCTGGGTTGCAGGGCTGGAGCCTGCAGCCAACTTGGCCCCATGCCATGCCATGCCATGCCATGCCATGCCATGCCATGCCATGCCATGCCATGCCATGCCATGCCATGGCATGCCATGCCATGCCATCCCCTGGGGAAATGGCCATGGACAGGTGGGAAGAGGGGCCGGGCAGACACCCCACAGCTCCCTTGCTCCATCCCCCTGGGGCATCCCAGGGCTCTCCCTGCCTGGGGAGCGCAGGGCTGGGCTGTGTTCTCCAGCCTCTCCCGCAGCCCCTCAGCTCTGGCTGCGCTCCCTCTTTGCCAGATGAAGCTGTGGAGCGCACACAAGAGCAGGAATCCAGCCGTGGCCGCTTCCACAGAACAGCGCAGGTACCTGCAGCCACCTCCACCTGGGCTGGGCCTGCTGTCCCTGCTCAGCCCAGCACCGTGTGTGCAGCACGCCATGCAACATCCCCGGCTTCTTGCCCTTCTCCTACAGCTCGTTTGCAACTTCATCCGGAGCATTCGGCAGGAGACCCGCACCATGGGCACTGGGCTCAGAGCTCACTGCGAGCTCCTCAAGCATGAGACCAGTGCCGCCCTGCTGGATTTGCTCCTGGAGAAGGGTGTTGCCAGGCCAGAACAAGTAAGCAGCCTGGGGCCAGGCTTCAATTCCCCCATGCGTCACGTGGCTTCCCCAGCCACGCCTGCTGGTCCCTCAGAGCCTTTGAGGCCATGGCAGTGCACTTCTCTGGGGAGCCTGGGGACATTGCTCTCTCTGGCAGCTTTCCAAGTCTCCCCGTGCCTCCTGCAGGTGCCTGCCTTGGTGAGGTACATTCACCGATGGCTCCTGGCCAACGATTCTGCCGAGCACAGGCTGGACAAGGCCCTGCTGAAACTCACCAAAGCACACCCGGCTGACGCAGTCGTGACGCTCCTGCGTGCGGCCCCGTCCTGTGACAGGTATGGGGCCCACCTGCCCAGAGGGCTCAGGCCTCCCAAGCCCATCACCCTGTACTGCCTGGCCCAGCTGTCTGAGCAACAGAGAGTTCCAGAACCCTCTGGCTGCTGCCTTTCCCAGCCCTGGCATGTCAGCCCCTGAGCCTGCTGCCATGCTGCCTTGCTGCCCCTCAGGGCCTGTCCTCACAGAGCTGGGCTGCTTGGCTGCTGCCAGCAAGGGCCACTGGGCAGAGGCAGAGCCGGCGGTCAGCCCGGGCCCCTAGGGATGCCCAGGCCACGATGCTGTGTCTGAGACCCCCCATGAGACAGAGCTCTAACCCTGCAGAGCTGCCATCTCCATGTGGAAGACCATCATGTGCTCGTCCAGGACTGCCGAGCCAGTGCAGCTGATCCTCCTGGATGTGCTAGGGAGCTGGCCAGAGTACAGCACGTGCACCTCAGATGGGGACAAAACGGCTGTCTTTGCCCTGGCTGTGAGTTTCCGCAACTGGCCTTTGCTGGCCCCAAGGCCACCTCTCCAGCAGCTCTCCATCCTCCTTCCCCCACTGCATCTGCCTGCCTCAGGCGCTGGCCAGAAACCTGGCCCAGGGGCAGCTTCAGGCCCACCAGGCCCCGCGCTCCCCCTGCCTCTCTCCGGGCCTCTCCCTGCCACGCTCGGGCCCTGCCACATGGACACCTCGGCACTGAGCGCTGTCTCGGGGGCCTTTGTCCTTTGCAGGCAACCGTGGTGATGTGGAAGATCCTCCAGGAGTCCTCTGTCCCACGTGTAGTGAGGCCATATTTCCCCCACCTTTTTGTTCATCTGCTCTTCCAAGTGTTCTCCAGCACAGAAGAGATGCCACAGGAGGTCCAAACCTTCTGGAAGGATTGCCTGGAAGAGCACGGTCTTGCCACCAGCCCCAACAGGTGCTCCATCCCACTCCTCCTGTCCTTGACACGTGGCCTGCAAAGGAGCCAGTGCTGCCAGTGTGACCCGGGCTTTGCTGTGCACACAGGTTTGCAGTGCAGACTCTGAAGTCCCTGCTCTGCCAAAAGCACTACAAGGATGTGGTGGTGTCAGTGGAACGCAAGCGTGGCTGGGACACGCTGCTCTGTGCTGACACCCGCCACTATGCTGTGGGTCTGCTGGCCAGGTGAGACTCTCTTTCTCCCCATTGATCCTGCCATTTGTGCTCTGTGCCCGAGCTGTCCCACACATTCCCCAAGGCCCTGGGACACACTGAGGGACGGCTAACGACACACTGAGGGACGGCCAAGCAGACTGGAAAAGGCTGGGAAGGGAGAGAGCACAGGAGGAGACACCTCCTAAAGGGCCCAGGTCCCCTTGCAGGGTGGTGGTAAAAGACCACCAGGCTCTGTAAGCCTGTCCTTGGAGAGATTTGCTCAGCTTCCTGCTCCCTTTTTTGCCCTCCTAGAGAGATGCGCCATGCTTGTCATCGCTTGTGTTCCAGTATTGCACTCCACCTCCTCTGGCTGCTCAGCACACAGGAGCCACACTGGGATCTGCCTGCCCTGGCATTCCTTGTGGAGGTGAGCCGGGTGTCCAGCGCTGCCTGGCTGAGCAGCCTCCCAGCTCTCTGCCCTCTCGTGGCAGCAGCCGCCTGGGACGGTGCCCGCACCCTGTGCTGCTGCTGCTGCTGCTGCGTCCTGGGCCCAGCCCTGTGCGGCTGCGGGCTCCTGCCGGCCGGCTCCCCCGTCACTGGCCTGTGCCTTTCAGGTCCTCGTGTGCCTGGATTCTAATGAATGTGGCGACAGTGTTGTGAAGGTCTCTTCAAGGTACCTGCAGAGCGAGTGCAGGGAGAGGCGTCGCCTGGCGCTCAGGGCCCTTCTCGAGCTCATTGATGATCCCTCAATGGTGAGAAGGGGGCAGTGGCTGAAGCTGCGCTGGGAACTCAGTCACTTGGCCTGACCTGGGCTTTGGGCACTGGGGCAGCTGCTCCCAGCTCTCCTGCCTCCTGCTTCAGCTGCCCCAGTGCTTCAGGACAGTCCTTTGGCCTCTGGGCCCTGTGGCAGTAGGGTGGGACTTCACAGACTTGTGTTCCGCACAGGCCGAAAGAATGTGGAGCTTGACCAAAAGCCTCATGCACCTACTGGGGGACAATGATGCAGAGATAGCTGGGATGACACTCATCACACTCAGCTTTATACTCCTGCACAAACACATTCTGCTGTCAACCCCCATTGCCATGCAGCTGGCTGAGGCACTCCTGCCACTCTTTGACCACGTAAGGCTCCGTGCCCCCAGCTACAGCCACTGGCTGCTGCCTGGAAACTGTGTGCCCTGTGCATTTCCAGCCCTGTGCCCAGGGCGCCCTGGAGGAGCCAATGCTCAAGTGTTTTTTCTTGTTTTTTTCATCTAGGATAATAGCCAGGTACAGCTGCTCTCCATAAAACTCTTCCGAGACATGATGGAGTATTTGGAAGAGAGAGAAAAACCTTTGGAAAGCCCTGTGCAACAGAGCCTGCTTCCACTCTTCTTCCACTGCAATGATGAGAATCAGCATGTGGCAGAGGTGAGGACTCCTGGGCTGCTGCTGTCCGCCTGGCAGGGGGCTCAGCTGCCTCCTGCCCTGCGCCTGCTGGACCGCAGCCTCCTCCAGGCCATGGCAGGGGGAGGCGGGACCCGTGCCCTGGGCTGCGGGGCCATCTCTGCGTCTCTGCTGCTCTCCAGGCTTCTCGGGAAACGCTGCTTTATGCGGTCAAGTTCATGAAGAGGAGGGATCTCAAAAAGCTGCTGAAGGAGCAGAAACTGTGGAAGTTCAGCAAGTGCCTGGTAAGGACGGCCCGGAATCCCCAACTCAGCCAGGAGAAGGCCCCTGAGGGCGGTGCTCAGTGTGCGAGCCGGGCAGCTGTGCCCCTGCGCGCTGCTGCAGCCAGAGGCCGCGCGGGCTCTTCTCCAGGCTCCCGTGGGCCCGAGCCGGGTGCCCATGGAGCCCCGGCCCGGCGGGGCTGCGAGGCAGGGGCGGCACCGCGGCTCCCCGGGCAGCAGCCGGCCCCTTCCCCCTCCCTTCAGGAGCCCGGCGCCAGCGGCTGCTGGCCGCGCCTCGGGGCTGTGCGGGCAGGGGAGGCCGGGGCGGGGCGCAGGCAGCGCCCGGCCCAGGGGCTGAGCCCGCGCCAACCCTTCCCTCCTGCCGCTCTCTGCAGCTGGCAGAGGACAGGAGCAGAGCGGCCGAGCACCTGCGCCGGGCCCTGCGCTACCTGGAGAGCCCACAGGAGCCCCTGCGAGAGGCGGCCATCAGGTTCATGGGTGAGTTACAAGCCCGGGCTCCCTCCCCAGCCCGCCGCAGCTCGGCCCCAGCCCCGCCTGTTGCCCCGACAGCGGCAGCCGGGCCCGGCGCCGTGGAGCCCCGCCTGGCCTGGGCATTGCTGCTGCCGCCCTCTGACAGCCGTGCCCTGGGGCGACAGCGCGCTGCATGGGCTGAGCTGAGCGCTGCCGGGCCAGCAGCCCGTGTGGCCACAGCGCCGGCAGCGCTGCTGGCAGGGAGCTGTGCCGCTGGGGCCGTGACAGACTCTGTGTTCACAGGCATGGCCGGGCGGCACCTGAGGGGGCAGCAGCAAGAGCTGCAGCGGATCTGCACTGGTGAGTGAGGGGAGCGGGCTGACAGCGGGGGCTGCTGGGGGGAGCTGCAAGCCCTGCCCCGGCTGCGGAGGGCTCTGCTCCCGTGGGCAGAGCACACGGAGATTTCAGGGCCACGTGGGCCATTCGTGGCCAGCAGCTTCGGGCTGATCCCCTTGCTCCCTTTGCTCCCTCCTGGCCATGGCAATAGCCGGCTTGGGATGGCACTTGCAGGGGGCTCTTCCTCGGCTCCCTGCAGCTCCAGCTTCTGACCGTGCCTCTGTTCCTCTCTCTCGCAGCCCTGGAAGACAAAACGAATGACGTCAGCCTCGCCGTCGGAAGCCTGGCAATTCAAACGCTGTGCCTCCTCAGGTCAGGAGAGCGGGCTCCCATCTCCAGGTTCCAGTGGCTCCAAAATCACCTGCGCAGGGCGTGGAAGACATGGCCCCGTCTGTCACAGCTCGGCTGCCTGCCCTGCCAGAGCTCTGTGGAGAGGTGATCCCAGAAGCTCTTTTTGTTGGGGCCACCTGAATCAGGTTTTATTTTGTTTTTCTTCAAGAATTTTCTTTTCATTGGTTTTTTTTTTTTTCTTTTACCATGTAAATATAGACTATGTTAACATACACAGACTCCCAGCATTTTTCTTTTGCTGCCCAGGGTCCGTAGGGCATAGGGGAGGAGGGGGAAATGGGTGCTTGCGCTCAGCCAGCTGCCCAGGCGTGCAGTGGGCCAGGTGAAATGGCCAGAAGCCCCTTGGCCTTTGGTGGTTCTGCTGAAGCCTTTGTGCTGCCCAGAGAGCGGCTGGGCAGGGGCCGGAGCTGCGGGGATCCCTGCCAGAGCGGTGCCTGGAGATGGTCACAAGCCCTGTGCCAGGCAGGAAGCGCCAGCCGTGTCCTCCTGCCCGTGTGCTGCTGGCTGCCTTGCTGAGGGCTCCCAGGTGCCTCTGGATGGGGCTGCTCTGGAGCTGCTGTGGGGCTGCGGCGCTGCTGCCGGGCGGCTCGGCCAGGCTGGGGCAGCCCCTGAGGGGCTGGGGCGCTGGCAAGCCCCGGGCAATGGGCTGTCAGAGGCCACAAGCAGCCGCCTTGTTCCTGCCAGAGTTGACTTGCAAGACGCATCCTTGGCACTCTGCAACTAACAGCATCAGTGTTGTTGGAAACCCAAATGCAGAGAAATCTCAGACCTTTGGTCTTGTCAGCAAAGCTTAGAATTAAACACAGGATTTGATCTGAGACCTAGGAAAGGGCTCCCAAACTTAGGTGCTAGAAGCGAGAATGCGGATTTCTAGTCTATAGCAGCAACACGGGGAGAAAAGTTGAAGTGGAGGAAAGTTTAGAGTTTTCGAGTTCAAGATCTAGGAAGAAATCAAAGTAGTTACAATGCTAAACAAGAAGATTAGGATGCAGTGCTGTAGGTTTGTGTGTCATAGCATGATTGGCTAAGGAAGCTTACACTGTTAGCATGATGTGGGGACCCAGGAAATTCCTCTGGCTGCCCTGCAGGACTCGAGAGCCTGTCAGAGGGCTCAGAGACCTTGGCACAGAGCCCAAGACCCCCGTGCCTTTGATTTAGCACTTGGAAAAAACAATCACCAACCTTGTATGAAGAATGACCAGCCACAAAAAATGAAGTAGAATGATAGTGAATTTATCCCAGAGTGGAACAATAGATTTTGAGGGTTTTTAGAATGGGGCTTCAGGGGGCAAGATGGAGGAATCTGGGCATGTCCAGCCTTTCTCCTTCTTCTTCTTGGCCTCCATCTTCTGGTTGATGTTGGTACTTTGAGATTGGTCTAGAGTAGAAGCTCACTGTCTAACATAGATGATAGGGATTGGAAAGTAATTGTAAATATTGTACAGGTAGTTTTTAGTATAAAAAGATAACACCACCCCAGGGGAGGCAGAGTTCCTTAGACTGTCTTGCTGAGCAGACCTCGGCAGGACAGGAGAAAGAATTTTATAGATAAGATACAATAAACAACCTTGAGACTGAGAAATTAAGAGCTCTGACTCCTTCTTCAACCACCGGGCTGGGACAAGAGACTTTTTAACTTATCTCAGGGTCACTCTGACCAGCTAGAGACCCCGAGAGCATGAGTCCGTAAGATGAAATCTTGAAGACTGGGTCCAAAACATAAATACCCTTGTTGGCCATGTCTTCTTGGCCAAGAAATCCTTCAAAGCTCTTGTAACTACAAGTCTTGCGGCCCTGTGAGCCATGCGGTGGAGATGTGAGCCCAACTCAACCTTCCTGCCTATGTAGAAGAGAAAAAAAAGCAATGGCATCATCTAAAAAACTCAGAGGTCCACTCTCTAGCTTGTTCCAAACCCCTTCCAATCCCCCAAAGTGTGATTTAGCTACAAATAGATGGCAAGGACTCTTAGGGCTGCCTCTTTGACTCCAGAGCGGCTGCTTTAGAATCTTTCACATATCCCTGTGTAGTTAGGTGCCAGAAATGGATCATTTGAAGAAACTTTCCCAGCTGACTTGCATGGAGGCTTGTTTGAAGGGTGTTTGAATGGAAAGCCTCCCAGCAGAGGTCTGGGCTTTGGCCTAGCTGTGTCCCCTGCTGATTGTGAAGCGTGTCATCAGCTGAAGTGCTATCTGGGCTACAAATATCATCCAGTCAATTGGACTTGCTCTTTTTGGCCTATAAAAGCTGGACCCACTTTTGGGGCAAATTTGGAGACCTCATCTATGGGTGGATGGAACACCTAGGATTTTCCCAGTTGTTGGGAATGGTTCTCCAGGTCCCTGGAGTAAAACGGGGCTGCCCAGCAACTGCGCATCTGCAAGATGACAAACAATTGTCTTGGTTTGAAGAGAGAGGTGTCTGCTAAGGAAGGCAGAAGTCTTCTCTGAAATGTTAAATGTAAATCCCCTGCCTTCAAATGATTCTCATTTAGAAATTCAAATGCTCTCAGGGAAAGATATGGGGATAGGCCTGAGCCCGCAGAGCAGGGCGGCCTTTGCTTATGGTCTGAGCCCTTCCTAAAGATCCTGTCAGGCTGTCTTAGACACCTGGGGCCAGGGATTCCTTCCAAGCTGGGCCACTTTGGCTGGCCCGGGGCCAGCCCCAGGGCAGGAGGCAGTGTGTGCAAGGCCCCTGGCTGGCACGCTGCAGCACGGTCACCGTGCCATGGAACGGAACCCGGTCACCAAGGTCCCTTTGTGACACGTGGGAAATAGAAGCTTGCCCGGGTGCTGGGAACAGGCAACGGGGCACAACGGGACAGAGCAGTGCTGTGAGGAGCCCCCACACAGCGCACTCATTCCCGTCTGACCAGAAGCTTTTCTGCAGCCTTGTTCCTGCAGCTGAGCTCGAGGCCAGAGCACAGGACTCGGTGACCCGTGGCCTTCCGAGGCTTCTATTCTGCAGCTGCCCTCAAGGGCAGAGCGTGGGACTTGGTGCCCCAGAGCTTTCCCAAGGCGTCTCTCCTGCAAGTAGCTCCTGTCACAGACATGGAGCAGAGACCCCCGAGAGTGGCCAAGATGGCCTGGATGGAGGAGGAGGAGGAAGAAGAAGGACCTGGAGCAGCCCCAGCACAGGAGACTGAAGAGGTGGTGCCCTTCCATCCACCGCAGGAGGGTGAGTGGCAGAGCTGGGTTGCAGGGCTGGAGCCTGCAGCCAACTTGGCCCCATGCCATGCCATGCCATGCCATGCCATGCCATGCCATGCCATGCCATGCCATGCCATGCCATGCCATGCCATGCCATGCCATGCCATGCCATGCCATCCCCTGGGGAAATGGCCATGGACAGGTGGGAAGAGGGGCCGGGCAGACACCCCACAGCTCCCTTGCTCCATCCCCCTGGGGCATCCCAGGGCTCTCCCTGCCTGGGGAGCGCAGGGCTGGGCTGTGTTCTCCGGCCTCTCCCGCAGCCCCTCAGCTCTGGCTGCGCTCCCTCTTTGCCAGATGAAGCTGTGGAGCGCACACAAGAGCAGGAATCCAGCCGTGGCCGCTTCCACAGAACAGCGCAGGTACCTGCAGCCACCTCCACCTGGGCTGGGCCTGCTGTCCCTGCTCAGCCCAGCACCGTGTGTGCAGCACGCCATGCAACATCCCCGGCTTCTTGCCCTTCTCCTACAGCTCGTTTGCAACTTCATCCGGAGCATTCGGCAGGAGACCCGCACCATGGGCACTGGGCTCAGAGCTCACTGCGAGCTCCTCAAGCATGAGACCAGTGCCGCCCTGCTGGATTTGCTCCTGGAGAAGGGTGTTGCCAGGCCAGAACAAGTAAGCAGCCTGGGGCCAGGCTTCAATTCCCCCATGCGTCACGTGGCTTCCCCAGCCACGCCTGCTGGTCCCTCAGAGCCTTTGAGGCCATGGCAGTGCACTTCTCTGGAGAGCCTGGGGACATTGCTCTCTCTGGCAGCTTTCCAAGTCTCCCCGTGCCTCCTGCAGGTGCCTGCCTTGGTGAGGTACATTCACCGATGGCTCCTGGCCAACGATTCTGCCGAGCACAGGCTGGACAAGGCCCTGCTGAAACTCACCAAAGCACACCCGGCTGACGCAGTCGTGACGCTCCTGCGTGCGGCCCCGTCCTGTGACAGGTATGGGGCCCACCTGCCCAGAGGGCTCAGGCCTCCCAAGCCCATCACCCTGTACTGCCTGGCCCAGCTGTCTGAGCAACAGAGAGTTCCAGAACCCTCTGGCTGCTGCCTTTCCCAGCCCTGGCATGTCAGCCCCTGAGCCTGCTGCCATGCTGCCTTGCTGCCCCTCAGGGCCTGTCCTCACAGAGCTGGGCTGCTTGGCTGCTGCCAGCAAGGGCCACTGGGCAGAGGCAGAGCCGGCGGTCAGCCCGGGCCCCTAGGGATGCCCAGGCCACGATGCTGTGTCTGAGACCCCCCATGAGACAGAGCTCTAACCCTGCAGAGCTGCCATCTCCATGTGGAAGACCATCATGTGCTCGTCCAGGACTGCCGAGCCAGTGCAGCTGATCCTCCTGGATGTGCTAGGGAGCTGGCCAGAGTACAGCACGTGCACCTCAGATGGGGACAAAACGGCTGTCTTTGCCCTGGCTGTGAGTTTCCGCAACTGGCCTTTGCTGGCCCCAAGGCCACCTCTCCAGCAGCTCTCCATCCTCCTTCCCCCACTGCATCTGCCTGCCTCAGGCGCTGGCCAGAAACCTGGCCCAGGGGCAGCTTCAGGCCCACCAGGCCCCGCGCTCCCCCTGCCTCTCTCCGGGCCTCTCCCTGCCACGCTCGGGCCCTGCCACATGGACACCTCGGCACTGAGCGCTGTCTCGGGGGCCTTTGTCCTTTGCAGGCAACCGTGGTGATGTGGAAGATCCTCCAGGAGTCCTCTGTCCCACGTGTAGTGAGGCCATATTTCCCCCGCCTTTTTGTTCATCTGCTCTTCCAAGTGTTCTCCAGCACAGAAGAGATGCCACAGGAGGTCCAAACCTTCTGGAAGGATTGCCTGGAAGAGCACGGTCTTGCCACCAGCCCCAACAGGTGCTCCATCCCACTCCTCCTGTCCTTGACACGTGGCCTGCAAAGGAGCCAGTGCTGCCAGTGTGACCCGGGCTTTGCTGTGCACACAGGTTTGCAGTGCAGACTCTGAAGTCCCTGCTCTGCCAAAAGCACTACAAGGATGTGGTGGTGTCAGTGGAACGCAAGCGTGGCTGGGACACGCTGCTCTGTGCTGACACCCGCCACTATGCTGTGGGTCTGCTGGCCAGGTGAGACTCTCTTTCTCCCCATTGATCCTGCCATTTGTGCTCTGTGCCCGAGCTGTCCCACACATTCCCCAAGGCCCTGGGACACACTGAGGGACGGCTAACGACACACTGAGGGACGGCCAAGCAGACTGGAAAAGGCTGGGAAGGGAGAGAGCACAGGAGGAGACACCTCCTAAAGGGCCCAGGTCCCCTTGCAGGGTGGTGGTAAAAGACCACCAGGCTCTGTAAGCCTGTCCTTGGAGAGATTTGCTCAGCTTCCTGCTCCCTTTTTTGCCCTCCTAGAGAGATGCGCCATGCTTGTCATCGCTTGTGTTCCAGTATTGCACTCCACCTCCTCTGGCTGCTCAGCACACAGGAGCCACACTGGGATCTGCCTGCCCTGGCATTCCTTGTGGAGGTGAGCCGGGTGTCCAGCGCTGCCTGGCTGAGCAGCCTCCCAGCTCTCTGCCCTCTCGTGGCAGCAGCCGCCTGGGACGGTGCCCGCACCCTGTGCTGCTGCTGCTGCTGCTGCGTCCTGGGCCCAGCCCTGTGCGGCTGCGGGCTCCTGCCGGCCGGCTCCCCCGTCACTGGCCTGTGCCTTTCAGGTCCTCGTGTGCCTGGATTCTAATGAATGTGGCGACAGTGTTGTGAAGGTCTCTTCAAGGTACCTGCAGAGCGAGTGCAGGGAGAGGCGTCGCCTGGCGCTCAGGGCCCTTCTCGAGCTCATTGATGATCCCTCAATGGTGAGAAGGGGGCAGTGGCTGAAGCTGCGCTGGGAACTCAGTCACTTGGCCTGACCTGGGCTTTGGGCACTGGGGCAGCTGCTCCCAGCTCTCCTGCCTCCTGCTTCAGCTGCCCCAGTGCTTCAGGACAGTCCTTTGGCCTCTGGGCCCTGTGGCAGTAGGGTGGGACTTCACAGACTTGTGTTCCGCACAGGCCGAAAGAATGTGGAGCTTGACCAAAAGCCTCATGCACCTACTGGGGGACAATGATGCAGAGATAGCTGGGATGACACTCATCACACTCAGCTTTATACTCCTGCACAAACACATTCTGCTGTCAACCCCCATTGCCATGCAGCTGGCTGAGGCACTCCTGCCACTCTTTGACCACGTAAGGCTCCGTGCCCCCAGCTACAGCCACTGGCTGCTGCCTGGAAACTGTGTGCCCTGTGCATTTCCAGCCCTGTGCCCAGGGCGCCCTGGAGGAGCCAATGCTCAAGTGTTTTTTCTTGTTTTTTTCATCTAGGATAATAGCCAGGTACAGCTGCTCTCCATAAAACTCTTCCGAGACATGATGGAGTATTTGGAAGAGAGAGAAAAACCTTTGGAAAGCCCTGTGCAACAGAGCCTGCTTCCACTCTTCTTCCACTGCAATGATGAGAATCAGCATGTGGCAGAGGTGAGGACTCCTGGGCTGCTGCTGTCCGCCTGGCAGGGGGCTCGGCTGCCTCCTGCCCTGCGCCTGCTGGACCGCAGCCTCCTCCAGGCCATGGCAGGGGGAGGCGGGACCCGTGCCCTGGGCTGCGGGGCCATCTCTGCGTCTCTGCTGCTCTCCAGGCTTCTCGGGAAACGCTGCTTTATGCGGTCAAGTTCATGAAGAGGAGGGATCTCAAAAAGCTGCTGAAGGAGCAGAAACTGTGGAAGTTCAGCAAGTGCCTGGTAAGGACGGCCCGGAATCCCCAACTCAGCCAGGAGAAGGCCCCTGAGGGCGGTGCTCAGTGTGCGAGCCGGGCAGCTGTGCCCCTGCGCGCTGCTGCAGCCAGAGGCCGCGCGGGCTCTTCTCCAGGCTCCCGTGGGCCCGAGCCGGGTGCCCATGGAGCCCCGGCCCGGCGGGGCTGCGAGGCAGGGGCGGCACCGCGGCTCCCCGGGCAGCAGCCGGCCCCTTCCCCCTCCCTTCAGGAGCCCGGCGCCAGCGGCTGCTGGCCGCGCCTCGGGGCTGTGCGGGCAGGGGAGGCCGGGGCGGGGCGCAGGCAGCGCCCGGCCCAGGGGCTGAGCCCGCGCCAACCCTTCCCTCCTGCCGCTCTCTGCAGCTGGCAGA